>NC_092793.1:87283449-88581578 GCF_918797505.1 Bemisia tabaci | reverse complement strand
TGTTAAAATGTCTTACCTACCAGACTGATAAATATTAAGTAATTTATCAATAAGTACCTAGGATAAACCAGGTCAGTCCAAACCAAACCAAGTACCAAGGTTATTTCCACTAATTTGACTTTGTTCTATATTTTTGTTATATTGCTTGAATACTTAAAATTAGATTTAATTTAAAAGCTCAAAATTTGTGCCCACCCTTGTAGCAAAGGGTTCTACTCAGGAGAAGGAGCCAGCTCATTAAATTCGTCACAGTCACGGTATTTAAGCGGTAGAATGAAAGTAGAATGCTGGTAGCACTGGATCAAGAGCACAGCTGTGAAGATTAGTAGAAGATTAGCAGAAGATTAGTACCAAAGACGTCTCCTAGAGCGCGCGCACACGTATATGGAATATGTAACCTCATTGGGATATTTTTGCAACATTTTCGAAACATTTTGGCAACATCGTCGACAATGTTGCCAAAACGTTGCCGACAATGTTTTCAACAATATTTTTAGGTAGATCATTAGCACATTGCTGCAATATTTGACAATATTGTGACAATATTGCAGCAATATTTTCGAAAGTATAATAACAATGTTACTGCAATATTTTGAAAACATTTTCGTTTTGGGCGGGTAAGGTGAGCTCTTCAATAGAAAATCGGGGGACGGAGTTCATGTCTACTGGTAAAGTGACCATGTAATCGGAGGGTGAGCAGGAAAAAGCTCAGCAACAGCGTCTAGAATCTCCTCATGCGACGGTTTAGACTTGTCTTGGGAAGGCGGTCTTTTGATTTTCCTACTGACAAGCTTGTAGATTTTTCCCCAAGGGTCCTTGTCAAGCTAGTCAAACAGCTTATTCCAGGAAGAATACTTCGCCTTTCAAATGTCAACCTCCGTGTCCTTCTGAGCAGATTTAAGTTGTCCCATAATCTCCTTTCTCACCTCGCGGTCTTCACATCTGGATAGGCGTCTTCTGATGGAAATACACTTTACTCTCCCAGACTCAGTCCCCTTGTTCCACCATGGAACAGGGGAGAAACGAAAGCCGGTTTCTTGCTAAAGTTCTTGTTTCAGCATTTGGAGATAATTTCAAGACATGTGCAAGCTGTCAGAAGACTGCGGGTCAGAACAGATGATACTTGCTTTTTTGTGTCTCTAGGGAATTTTCCTATATTTTCCACAAGCTATTGGAAACAGTGGCTTTTATTGAGCATTCCAAATTGTATAGTATCTATATCGTAGATCTTATAATTGCTACTCTGTTCCGAGTCTTTTCAAATCCAAGGAAGAACCTAATTAGTGCTGTCAGTATTACCTGCGCTTCTTCCATAAGGAGGACGACGTGCGCATCTGATGCACTGGCTTTCCGAATGATGGTTTTAAGATCCTGGCACCATTCATTCTTAGAATAAGTTCTTGTGATTTCTGGCTGGAAAGAAAAAAATTAATAGGTTTAAAGAGAAAATAAATACGAAAAAAATTAAAAATTTAATGAATAATAACGATAGTAATAAACCCTCCGAAGACCTGAAGTGTGAGATAATCTTGATCATCATAATGTATCTACCTTTTCACGTAATCCCAAGAAAACACAACATGGGTAACTACTCTCCAGAGAATAGTTCTCCTTAGAACGGTATTCATTAAAATACCTCCCAACATTAAAAAGTCTCACGACATTATTGAGTTTCCCCGAGACGCATGAGCTACTTCCGGCGAACATTTTCGTCTTGAAAAGACGTGGATTTGTGAATAAAAATATTATCCGTAGGGGCAGTGATGTACGTGGAGAGACTTGTCTGCAGCACGCAACTAACTGGCTGGGCAACCTCCTGGCTGACACATCTTCAGAGGCGTCCCAAGAAGTTGAATTCGGCTTGTCTGAATGTGATGAACCGACTCACGAATCCGATGATCATGAATGCTAGTCTCCAATCGCATCTTACTAGTCAAACCAAAAACTACTATCGGATAACTTGGGTATTTTTGGATTTTCAGCAGAAGATATACCCTAAGTTTTTATTTTTTTTTTTGCCAGTGAGGAAGCAATTTTTTTTTATTACCATTCCTAATTTTAGCAACAGGAATCACTCCTCATTATTTCCTAAGACATCTAAAACAACTTCGCATCTATGAAAGTATTTAATCCTGGAGTTAAAGGACAACAATCCTGCATATCATACTTTATAATAGAAAATCTCAAGAGTAACGCGTAACGCGTAACGCATGTCGCTTGAGGCACTAATCGCTTTGACACGCCGCACGACGGTTGGACCGCGAAGCGGTCCGGGGGCGGCTAACTCCCTAGTTTGGTGCGGTGGCGTTTGCGGACGTAGCGTTTGCGGACGTAGCGTTTGCGGATTCTAAGAATCCAGTGGCCTTTGCGGATTCTTATATTTTGATGGTGGCGATTGCGGAAAGGCGAAACAGGGCCGGTGGAGTTTGCGGACCAGAGAATTTCAGTGGTGGCGATTGCGGACGAAGGGGTAGGCACGTACTTAATTATACTGCCCCCACCCCTGCGCTGTATATTAAAGAAAAACAAGCAGTGAACTCCAACACAATGTGTTGATAAGGCGCGTCATTAACTCACACATATCAACCCCTTTAGTTTTCATTTACAGAGATTTCAAAATAGGCAAGTAGCACAACAAGAGAATTCATACGATCCAACACTGCGAGGTCAACGACGCACTTTGACGAGACCGTGTATTGTGAATGTAGAAAGCCATTCGAACGAGTTTAAGTTTTTTGATCTGCCCCAAGCAAAATCGGATCAGATTCTTATAGAAAAGTGCTGCGTCATAATTTAAGCGAAGAAAGGAAAAATTCTGTCGAATTCCTGAAAGAGAAAGTCGATATTAGGGTATTTTGGGGCTAAAATACCCAAATCACCGGTATTATAAATCCCGTTATATTATTGAAAAGAAATTGACTCGATATAAATGTAATTGCATTAAATATGTCTTGATTTTGTTATTTTAAACGTATTTCCATGCAAAGAAGTTCAACCATGTCCATGCTTTATTCATTCCTGAATTGAAAGTAAGCAATCTACATCCCGAAAATCTACCGATTTGCCGTAAAAAATTGCAGAAACTTGATATACCAGGTCGATGCACTCACTCGTTGAATTTACCAACCAATTTCGTGGGTGCAAATATATAAAAATCAATATGGTATAGTCATTTTGGGTGCATTTATTTTTCATGAAACAATAATAATTTCAATCCCGATAAACCATCAATTTTCCGTATAAAATCGAAAAAATCGAGATGTGTTGACTCCCTGACGTGAAAATTAGATTCTACGTGTAAAAATACTTACACATGGATATGCTGAACAGAAACCATGTGTGGACACAGTTAGGATACATAGCCCCAAAATACTTTTAAAGCGCCTTTACTTTCCAGAATCTTGACGGAATTTTTTTTTTGGCTTGAACGACTCAAGAGACACTGTAGTTAAAAAATATAAAGAATTTTCGATTTTGACAAATAAAAATGTTCGTTCAGGCACACCATGTATTGTATGGTGTATTGCGCTGGTATTCAATCCTTGCCTTCAGATAAAAATTCTTACAAGGAAGCCCCTTGCAAGAGGCGAATTTTTTGTAATTTCTCCCAATTTTTTCTCCGATATATAGTTGAATTGCTTGCCAAATTCTGAGGTCAATTATATTTAATTGATATGAGTTTGGGTTGGTAGCCAAGTGCTAGAAATAATGCAAAAAATGTTTTCAAAAAACAGTTACATTTTATTGATAACTTTATTTAAACCGAAGCTTTTCGGGGCGCCCTAACAGCCATAAACACGCTGCAATTCATGCAATGGCACATAGAGTGTTTTCCATTCCTCTTAGCCACAAACATAGACAAGAGGAAATCGGAATTATCCAGAATATTGCTAAAATTAATGGATTCCCCAAATATACCCAAGTAGCATTTTGCAACGAAAAAATTGCAATTTAAATGAAATAAAATTTCCAGATGATTTCAACTTTCTTGCAAGAAAATTGCAATTATTTTACAACATCTGACCCCCTCATTGTAAAAAAGTTGCAATTTTTTTTTGCAAAGAAATTTCAATATTGACGACCTTTAAATTTCAACCCCTAAATTTTCCTGGGAAATTATAATAATTCGAACCCATGCTTACCTAATGTCCTACGACGTTTAGCAGCATAAAATACCGGACGCCCTTGAGTGGGCTTGAACCCGACCCGCGAATGTCATAGCCGAGCACTCCTCCACTGAGCTACAGGGAGCTGATGATGAGCTGGGTTGAAATCACGCCTGTTGAGGCTGTTATCGCATGCATTGCGTCAGTGCGTGGCTCAACATTCATCATAGATTTGATTAACGCCGTTTTTCTCAGGCTTCTTTCTTTTGCCTATTATTTATTTTTTTTGTCTGATTTTTTTTTTCGATATCACGTAATAGGTATTCACACTAAATTTACACCGGTGTAAATTACACCACATACTAACTTGAGAACTTAAAAATATTTTCAAAAAATATTTTTAAAATATTTTCAAAACTTTCTTAAGGAATATTTTTAACATGCATGTTTACAGGCAATATTTTTGAATTATTTTAAAAATATTTTTTGTAAACATTTTCAAAATATTCCTTTAAAATGTTTTAAAAATATTTTGAAAATATTTTAATTTCAATATTGCCATGAAAATATTTTGATAAAGGTGACAATATTTTCAAAATATGTTGGGTTATATGGGTTAGGTGAGACATTTAAGTCGAAAAAACTTTAAAACAACTAGAGAATTGGATGCCAGGCACATGGCGTGAATTTGTTACAACATGATTGCACCGAAATTGCAGTCTTTATAGTGCCTTGAAAAAGAAGGTTAGGCAACAAGCATAATCTACATTTCTTGCAAACTTATTGCAATAAAATTGCAACTTTTTAAGCGCCTTCAAATGAACGTATAGGCAACAAGCAAAAATTGCAATCAACTCACAATCCATTGCAATGAAATTGCAATCCATGCTACTTGGGTATTGTCAACAAAATTTTAAGGAGACATAAAAAACAGAACTCTGATGCCAACAGCAATGAGGCTAAAAAACCCAAAAATAATGACAAATATGTAAAAATTGATTATTTTGGCCCTGTTAGCTCAAAAATTAGCAATTGTTTCAAAAAAACTGAGTACAGAACAGCTTTTAAGACTAATAACAGCGTACTAGACAATATAAGGAAGGTCACCGACAAAATCAAAAAAGGTACGTAAAAGCAATAGTGATAATAGTAAGAAAATAACTGGCGTTTACCGTTTAGATTGTAATTCATGCAAGAAAATATATATTGGAAAAACTGAGCGCTCAATCAACTGTAGAGTTAATGAACACTTGACACTTCCATCCTCGAACGTTTTTAAGCACATCAAAACAGAGAATCATCAAATAAAAGAAATTAAAATTCTACACAAAAACAGGGACATAAAAATGCTTAGCGTCCTAGAAAAATATGAAATAACTAAGGCTGTAAAAAGAGGGGAAGAATTATTAAATGTACAAAAAGAAGTAGACCTGGCAACTAATCCCCTGTACCTAAAATGTGCTGCTATCTCTGATGAGAAACAGATACTAAACATACATTGACATTGTTTTGATTAGTAAGACTGACCTAATAGCTTGTTATCACTTGTTACCTAGTTTGAAATTTAAAGTATGGCAGCGGCCTTTGTGATATTGATTTTGTTGTTACCCTGACGATGAGGCGTCCGCCCCGAAAAGCTTCGGTTTAAATAAAGTTATCAATAAAATGTAGGTGTTTTCTTAAAACATTTTTTGCATTATTTCTAGCACTCGGCTACCAACCCAAACTCATATACATATATAAAGTGCTACCACCTCCACACATTATATTACAAATGTTCAACGATTTTGATATATTTAATTGTAATTTATAAATTTCTTTTTTCCCCTTCATTTTATTTTTTGTTTGGAGAAGTTTCGTTGATTTCTTCGGATTTCGAATACTGTAACTTCTCTTCTATTCGGCCGATTTTTATGAATGAGACCTCTTTCAATTCGTCTTTGAACGGAGAGTAAGGAAAAAATTGCTAAGTGCTCGCGAAACCATTTTTTCGAAAATTTGATGGATCCCAGCGTGACGGTGAAATGGGTAATCGAGTGAAAGTAATTAGGTCTGACTGTGACGAGGACCGCGAGGGTCGCCTTTTGTTCTTCAGCTGGGAAGCGACGCGGCGAACCGAGCCAGGACCGGGACACTACCTGGGTTTTGTGCCTGCCTGTGCACTGTTTTGGCCTGATAGGGGAGTGAATTTCTGTATGGGCCACGGTTAGCAAATGGTCTAATGAGTCTCGAGGCTCATCACAGATTGCACTTACCACTATCCTGCTGGCCCCGGCTCGGCTATCAGAGCAATTGGTACCAAATTTTGAAAATCATATCAGGGTTGTGGAGATCTGTCAAAGCAACGTTTTAAACAAAACGAAGAAGTGAAATTCTCATTCAACGAGTGCCGACCTGATCAGCCATCCTCGAATCTGTTCGCTTGTTTCTGCTTATATATGCATATTTTAAATCAGCGCGTCGCATTCTAAGGTTTTTTTAAAAAAAAAACAAGTAACGCAGACTCTTGGTATTCATTACACATAAACTAGAGGGCCCCAGAATGAGAAACAACTTTAAATCACAATTATTGACGGATAAATAAACTTTTTACACGCTTTGGAAAATCTCAGAAGTTTGCGGTAGTCACTTTTCGGTAAGGAACTAAGAGACTCGGTTATTGTATCGAGTGGGGGGTCGAAACGATCGCAAAGGCGGTATACTGCGTATACGCGCCAAAATTACCGGAGAGGCTCTGGGTTCCTTTCCGTGGATGAAAAATAATATTAGTATTAAACATTAGTATTATATTAGCATAAAAACATATGAGCAGTGAACATGCAGTAAATTTTTAAAACATGCATATCAGAAATCAAGAACTTATAAATATTTTTCTTCCAATTTTTCATAGAATTTTTTTCGCACTTTAATAAACATTACCTGAAAATTTCATAGAAAAATATTCATGACTTTTCTCAAAAATAAACATTGTATCGAAGGAAATTTGGCAACTCTCGAATGTTCATACGACGTTTTTCCTTAGCACGGCAGTTTGTACCTATGTACCTATGTGTTTTCATTTTTCAGATGTAATTTTTTTACTTTCAGTAATTTTGGACTAGAATTTACAACATGTTTTGAATCCTAAAAATGGACTGAAACTGACAATTTTTTAGTTTTGATTTCTGATATGCCTTTTTTAAAAATTTACCGTATGTTCACTGCTCATATGTTTTTATACTGATATAATACTAAACTTTAATACTAATATTTTTTTTTTCATCCACGAAAAGGAATCCCGAGCCTGGCGGTGTGCTTTATTCGGAAATTGAGTACTTCGGGGTAGGTTCGACACCAAGAAAATACAACTTTTCAACGGCTTGAGCGCGCACCGTGGTATGCACGCAATGTATGAAGTATCCTGCAGACTTGTATTGTATGGCGCTATGCTATGTCGTCAGCGCGCACCGTGCTGTACGCGCAATGCATGAAGTATCCTGCAGACTTGTAAGGCGCTATACTACGCGTCACGCGCACCGTGCCGTGCGCGCAATGCATGAAGTATCCTGCGGTCTTGTAAGGCGCTACTGTGCGCCGTGCGCGCCGGCCGCACTGTGTTTGATGTGATTATTCAAACTTGCGGCGTCAGCGGTTTTGAATTTATGATTTCGAAGTTTTTGGTGAGTTTGTTATTGTCATTTCAAGTGACAAAATATTACATAATACCCAGCTAATTCGCATCTCTTCAATTATATTTTTATAAATAATTTTAAAGCCTCTCCGGTAATTCTTTTCTTTAATATACAGCGCAGGGGTGGGGGCAGCATAATTAAGTGCCTACCCCTTCGTCCGCAATCGCCACCGCTGAAATTCTCTGGTCCGCAAACTCCACCGGCCCTGTTCCGCCTTTCCGCAATCGCCACCATCAAAATATAAGAATCCGCAAACGCCACTGGATTCTTAGAATCCGCAAACGCCACGTCCGCAAACGCCACCGCACCCCCTAGTTTACCTGTAATATCTCAAATAGTTCTTCAATAATTAAAGATAATGACTGGATTTTGTGAGACGCATTTCAATATGCATTTCAATTGTAAGTGCGAGCGGTTTCCAAGAAAGACTGTCGAATACATAAAAAAATTGTGCAGTAAAAATTTACCTACATACCTATCAGTCGTTTCACAAAAATCAGTCGATTTCGACTTTTTGACTCCGATCAGTTCATTCACCTTCAGGTGCGATACATTACTTTCACCACTTTCTCTACTCTTTTAACACGTGCTCAGAACCACCCCTCACCGGATGTTTGACGGTCGCCTCCCCTGGTAAAAATTGGCAGTAGGATCTGTGTTCCGAAATTCTATAAACTCACTGCCGGCTGTAAGATTTCCTATAGCTTCTACAGCCGGCCATCCAATTTCTTATGACCTTTCACAGCCGATGGCGATAAAGCTACAACCAGGCGATAAACTATATAGCCCGGCGTTATAGGAACTATAGCCCGGCTGTATTATTTTCTTCGTTTTCTACAGCCAGCTATAAGAATTCCTGAGGTATTTTGAAACGCAGCTCCTATTGCCAATTTTTACCAGGGCCAGCTCCGGTGCTTTTGCTACTGAAATTATAGAATCATAATTTCTTTTTCTTTTGGCGATTTTTGGTCCAAGAGTATAGGGTCATAATGGATCGTGCTCGAACTAGTAGATGAATAGAGCACCGTTTAAAAATGTTCTTTGGCTATAGGAGTTTCATAACACTTGATTATAAGGCCGGTGCTGAGGAGTACCTACCGCAGAACCCACCGAGCGCAACCATTGGTAAGGTTCAGATAACCCCGCAATGGGTCACTAAACCATGAACGAATTTTGACTTGCGAATTTAGTTTTCTGAAGGAAAATGACGCGTAGAACACGATGCGCACATTAAAAACGCTAACAAGTAACTCAATAACCGAGAAATGCGCAGTTCAAATCGCTCAACTTATACGCAAATTTAAAACGCCCCGGTTTCGCGCCGCGCCGAATGATGTCATCCGGCACCAATCAGAAGCGGGCACGGGTTTCCACGACTTCCGTCAAATGTCTATCTACTCTTCGTATATGAAAACAATACTAAAGTCGAAATTATATCTTTTGAATTCAAGACTTGAATCTCATTCATATGTTAGGTGTAATAAACGACCAACAATTCCACATTAAGCGAATTTTCGCGATCGAATGTCATTCATCAAACGAATTAATCAGTGCTGAGTGATGCCGATGATCGGTGATGTCAGGAGCCAATCAGAGCTCAGATTTTTTTCCTAAATGAAATTAAGAAGAAAATAAGAAAACACGAAACACTAAAACACAGAAATTGCGAAAACACCAGACTTGAATTGCCAAAACACAACAACAGATAGAGATAATAGAGATGACAGAACAAAAATTTTGGTGAGAGATGAAGTTTCTGACATCGATTGCATCAATTCAAAAATCGAATTCAAGTCCCGAGGTGAATTCGAAATTTCAAATTGATGGATTTCAACGGTCTCTGGTGAGACCAACGAAGAAGTCGAATATCATTGAAAAAAAAATGCACAATCGTCGAATATCATTCAACGGTGAATGATATTCGATCGCGAAAATTCGCTTATTGAAACACGTTTTATTTTAACAAACATCAGAGGAAAATGAGAGAAGATTGCGATATGACTACCGCAGTGCGTCAACACCGTCAGTTTCCCGCCATTCGTGTGCGTTTGAAATGTCTTGCAGTTTTTAGATTTTTCAAAAGCGGGTTTCTCCGCGATTTCGGCTCCATAAAAATGCGGAAAAATCACCACGTTACCTACTCACATTGTACTTTCAGAATATTTAATAAAATAAACAAGGTTTAGTGACCCATTGTTTGGGAGCCTGCCCGAGGCCCGACCAGTACACAGAGCAGTGTGGCACAGTCTCATGCCGTCTGAAAAGCATCGGTCTGCACCAACACGACACCAGTCTCGATAATATTCTCAATTACTTAAAGCTGAGCAGCACAGGGACCAAGACCACTTTAAAGTTCCGGACCTTTTTGAAATATTTTTGAATCACCTTTCACAGAACCTTTTGAGAATTAGGCATACCACTCTTATAAGTTGATTTCAACTTTTCAAAGGCCTGCAGAAAGTTGCACGTCCCCAGTAGGTAGAAGCGAAGAAATGGTATGACCATCAACTAATGATAGTGACACAAACGTCGGATGGGAAAATAAGGATCCTAAGGAACATGGAGGTGCCAACTGACAGAAGAGGCGGAAGCCAACAGCAGGCCGGAAAAAATAGTGAGATACCAAGATGGGTCTTGTCTTTTGATTGACATCTCTATTTCGATGGTTTGTAGTGTGATGCAGAAGGGAGAGAAGTTCTTAAAGTACAAGCCTTGAAGTAGAAGTACAACGTATGTTAAGATGTTCTCAACAGTACTCGGTTGTTGTGGGAGCAAATGGGGTGATATCAAACGCATCGGCAGGCTTCGTTAAAGGAAAAGGTAGGTACCTAGAAATATCACAATTGCAAGTATCTAGAAAAAAGCAGTATTGGGCACAATACGGAGAAAAATGCTGACTTGAGGAGGACGTGTTGTCTAAAAACTTTTTTAAATTCAAAGCCGCCAAAAAAGCCGGTGTTGCCATATTTTATTGCTTTAATTCACGAAAAACCTGGTGTTTCAGAAGTCGGAGGCAATTACTCGTCAAGCTCATTTCGCAAGTTTGAAAATCTTCATTTTTCATAAGCAGTGGCCACATTACCTACCAGGAATTTGATGCATGTTTCATCTAGTTATGTATTTATGTCTCGCTGTAGTCCAGGCAAATAAGGAAAAGAGGAAGAGTTTTCTGAAATAGACGATAATAAACATCACAAGTCTTATACTTGCGTGCCGTGATGCATTCGCCCTCCTCGAGCAGTTTTATTATGAAGCAGAAGAAAAAAGAAAAAAAAGAAAGAAAAAAAAGGAGCGGAATACTGAACGATCGCTGTTGATAAGAATGAGGGGGGGGGGTCGTCAGGGTTGGGCAGAATCAACATTGAGAACTTGTGATTTTTATTCATACATTCCATCTCCCTACTTTTTCTTCCCCTAGATCTCATGGTAAAACTAGATTAGGGCGGATGCATCATGGCATGTTAGTATTAGACTTGTGATGTTAATATTATCAACTTCAGAAAAAACATATTTGTACGGTGACTGCCAATGCATGGTCGCTCATGTCGTGTATTGCGACTATGCTGAACTTCAAAACATGTCGTAAACTTGAATAGAACTTAAAAAAGTCATAATTTCCAATTGAGGCAAAATTCTGAAGACCGATTACTGCCGTAAAAATAGGAGAGGGGGATGGTGTCAGATTAGGGTAAAATCAACATTGAAAACTCGTGATTCTGATTCATGGCTCAAATATTTTCAGACGTCAGATAGCGATCAAAGTTTGGAAGTCGTATCCTTGATCGCAAATTTCATTCCAAGAATTCGTGAGAGGTCGTCTATAGGTGCATTATTTCAGAACAATTAATACCGGTACCTACATATAATCCACTTGCATCTCTCATATATATTTATTCCATGCGCATGATCTGAAAAAATGGCGCAAAACCAGTTAAACGCGAATTTTTCTCGATTTTCACGAAAAATATGTGGCAACGCTGTGCCACAGCGGGAGATAAATACATAATTAGATTAAAAAAAATGCATACAATTCCTAGTAATGGGGCTACTGCATAAGAAAAATAAAGGTTTTTGAACTTGCGAAATGAGGTCGACGAGCAGGAACACCCTCCGAATTTTGAAGTACTAGGTTTTCCGAGAATTCAGGCAATAAAATATGGCAAAATCGGCTTTTTCGGAGGGCTCTGAATCAAAAAAGATTCGTGGAGGAAGATTTTGACCATACCTACGTCCATTTTCCCATTACGCCCATTTTCCACCAAAGGACTTTACTTCTCAAATAACATGAGTCTTCCTTTTTAAACATTTTTAAATAACGATGAAAACCAAGAAAATTTTAAAAAGTTTCCTTTTTCAACTACGGGCGCAAGATTTGACATCGACAAAAATTGGCCAAGGCGACTTTCTTCCACCCCTAATGAACATAGGTACTTGAAAGACTTTTTGCTCCTCCCATAGGATCGTTACCTATGAAACGGCGCGTCAAACGCCGAAAAATAACCCAAATCGGTCTTCAGGTCCATGTTTGGGCAAGTATTAGACCTAGAAATAGACGAAAAATGATCAAATCATCCTTCCGTAAAATACAGACCTTCAATGAGCAAAAAACCGAGGAGTTGAGGAATTTCAGGGTGGGCCCAAAAACGGTCCCTGTCAATACCCCTCCTTTAAACGTTAAAGGACTCCCCTGGTAAAAATTGGCAGTAGCATCTGTGTTCCAAAATACTAGAGACTCACAGTTGGCTGTTAAATTTCCTATATGTAGGTAGCTTCTATAGCCGGCTTTTCAATTTCTTACAGCCTTTTATAGCCGATAGCAATAAGGCTACAGCCAGGCGATAAACTTTATAGCCCGGCGATAATATTATAGCCGGGCTATATTGGATGTATAATTATTTATAGCTTTGTATACAGCCCAGCTGTATGATTTTCTTCGATTTGTACAGCCATACGATTTTCTATCGACTTATCTATAGCCAGCTATAAGAATGCATGTCGTATTTTGAAATGGAGCTCCTATTGCCGATTTTTATCAAGGTTAAGTCGAACTCATTCTTTGCTATTAGCTGCTCGGAAAAGTCCAGGCTCGGGCTATGGACAGTAAATACGATATCATGCAATGATACTAAAGGTAAATGAAACACTGTCAAACCTGGAAGAATTCATATTCTGTGATGTGAGCTGCAAGTCTGGTCAATGACTGTTTCCCGGAACCATTAACTCCAATCAATAAACCGTGACTCCTTGGCTGTTTTAGAATACGAGCAATACGTGTAAGATGCTCGACAGCATATCTGCAAACAGCAAATCACTGCGTCGTAGGTACTATAAAAATTACAGCGTTCTTTTTGAAGCAAAACTGCACGCTCAACATTTCGTAGTTTACAAGATCCAACCACTCTCATAAGGTGTGATCTAGTAAAATTCATAATTTTGGCATTCTTACAAGCAAACAAATTGTATGACAATATTTAAGGGGGTACTCTTAAATAAAAGATAAAGATATTCTGAAGTTTTTGGTGGATTCTCGGACCGGTAGAATTTGACAGGTAACGATATGTTGGCTGCTGGTAAACGGTAGAAAGAGTCTACATGAATTTTGCTCGGTCTTACATTTTAAGAGGGTTTGTTAAGAGGGTTCCTGAATTTTAAAATTGCGATGCATTTTTTGATCGATGATACTGGGAAAACAGATTACGGCACGCGAAAAATGAAGTGGAGAAGATACTGCACAAAATTTTCCTGGAGCACGTCATTTCGACGCCTCAAAGCTTTGATAGGGTTTCAGAATTCTTAAGCTCCTTCCTTGGTAGGCAATTTTTATTGCGAGGACTGTAAGAAAGCAAAGCGCGTAGCTCACCTCTGAAAGTTTTCGGGTATATGTGTAAGGGAAAAAGAAAACATATTTTGAACGGAAAAATCGATCTTGAAAGTTAAGTACGTTAACTTCTGGACACCCTGTGTATAGAGAATCAACCCTAATGATGAAGTTAACTTGCTGACTTGCTTTCCTGTTTATAAATCTTCAATATCGTTGTGATCAGTTATTCTGATAGCTCCAGCGAATAAATGAGTAAACCTATCTTTCTTCGTAATTTTCCTCTTTCTCGATTCAACAGAAAAACGTCTTTTCGTTGAAAGCAATTTCTTGAGAAGCATGTGAGTAATATGAAAAAGTAAGGTCATATTTGGAATTGGTGGGGAAAAATGGGGAGGAAAATGTCTGCAAGCACTTGACTGGAAATGTTACACCTTTTTTGTGGATGTAATATCACTTAGGAGGTCTAACATGAGAAAAAAAAGACAGACGGTGTTGTCGGATCTACGAAACTTCCCTGGTAAAAATAGGCAGTAGGATCTGTGTTCCAAAATACTGTAGACCTACAGCCAGCTGTAAGATTTCCTTTGGCTTCTATATATAGCCGGCTATATAATTCATATAGCCTGCTACAGCCGATGGCGCTAAAGCTACAGCCAGGCAATAAACTATAAATAGCCCGGCGCGGCGATAGGAACTATAGCCAGCTGTATAATTTTTTTTGCTTCGCATAGCCCGACTGTATGATTTTCTTTGCTTTCTACAGCCAGCTATACCTATGATTTTCTATCGCCTTCAATGGTCGGCTGTAAGAATTCCTATGGTATTTTGAAACACGGTTCCTATTACCAATTTTTGCTACGCTTTGCCAAATGAAATAGCGACAGAAATCCTCAGGCATGCTGTAAATGATTTCCCATGTACCTACCTTTCGTTGCTGAATGAAAGAACAACCCTGGTTCATTCTTGTTATTCACCAGTTATCTGGAAAATTGTTTTTCGCTTTCATGCAAAATACTCCTCAAAGGTAACTAGACACTGAAGATGCAGAGAAATAATAATATGTATTTCTACTCTCCCTCTATACAGGGATATCCAAAAGTCACTGACCACCCCTGTAACTTTTTTTCAAATTGAGATAGAAGTTTGAAACTTTGGCAATGTTCCTCGCTCTACAGTAGCAACTTTTTGATCCCCCCCCAAATTTTGGGGGGCGGTCCTCTCTACGGGGGGCGGGGGCTAACTTTTTTTTTTAAATGGCAACCCCTCCTTTGTGATACCTCATTCGAAAGATAATAAAAAAAGAAAATTTTTGGCGCAAACCGCAGGTCAAAATGTTGATTTTTGACAAAATGGCGGCCGGTCAAAGTTCAAAATGGCAGAAATCTGACATCTCCGTTGTTTATTGACAGATTGGCGTTAAACTCGGAATCCTCGGGATTTTCGAGACGAGAAAAACGATTCTGGCATTGGTTTTCCAGAAACGTCGGTCCTTTTCAAAATGGCGGCCTAGCGCGGGAAGTGGATATTTAGGCTGCTTATCGTTGGATTTGCATGAAACTTGGTATTCGGGGGTACTTCGGCACGAGAAGAACGAATCTTTCATTGGATATTGGAAATTCCGACAAATTTCAAAATGACGGCTGAAAAATGGCGGGACATCAGTTTTACGGCTGTTTACCGATGGATTCACATGAAATTCGATAGCCTGGTGGTTTTTGGCTGGATAAAAAGGAATCTTTCATTAGATTTTTGAAATACTTAATAATCGATATCGAATTTCATGCAAATTCATCCGTAAACAGCTGTAAAACTGATATCCCGCCATTTTTCTGCCGCCATTTTAAAAGTTGTCAGAATTTCACATGTCCAATGAAAGATTCGTTCTCCTCGTCCCGAAAGAGCCCCGAATACCAAGTTTCATGCAAATCCAACGATAAGCACTAGTGATAAGCTACAGTGATTATATCCCTTTCCCGCGCTAGGCCGCCATTTTGAAAAGTTCCAACTTTTCTGGAAAACCAATGCCGGAATCGTTTTTTTCGTTTCGAAAAACCCTAGGATTCCGAGGTTTAACGCCAATCTGTCAATAAACAAGAAAGATATCAGATTTCCGCCATTTTGAACTTTGACCGGCCGCCATTTTGTCAAAAATCAACATTTTGACCTACAGTTAAGGCCAAAAATGTTCCTTTTTTTTTATTATCTTTCGAGTGAGGGATCACAAGGAATGCCATTTGAAAAAAAAGTTAGCCCCCATCTCCTTAGGGGGGCCGTCCCCAAGATTTTGGGGGGGGCAAAAAAGTTGCTACTTACTAGACCGGGGAACATTGCCAAAGTTTCAAACTTCTATCTCAATTTGGAAAAAAGTTAGTGGCCTCTGTCCAGTAGTCAACTGGTCAGTGACATTTGGAATAACCTGTATGCCGAAAGTTCCGTCACACCAACAGAAAGTTCAGTTTGAAAAACCAAAAGTTCAGTTCAACAAACCGAAAGTTCAGTTTGACAAACAGATAGTTCAATTTGACAAACGAGTTAGACAAACAGCAAGTTCACTTTGTCAAACCAGTTTCACAAACTGAACTTTCTGTTTGTCAAACCGGTTTGTCAAACTGAACTTTCTCTATGTTGGACTGGTTTATCAAACTGAACTTTCTGCTTGTCAAACTGAACTTTCGGTTTGTTGAACTGAACTTTTGGTTTTTTAAACTGAACTTTCGGTTGGTGTGACCGAACTTCCGGCATACAGGGTTATCCAAAAGGCACTGACCACCCCTGAATTTTTTTCCCAAAATTTGATAGATAATAAAAAAAGGAACATTTTTGGCCTTAACTGTAGGTCAAAATGTTGATTTTTGACAAAATGGCGGCCGGTCAAAGTTCAAAATGGCGGAAATCTGATATCTTTCTTGTTTATTGACAGATTGGCGTTAAACCTCGGAATCCTAGGGTTTTTCGAAACGAAAAAAACGATTCCGGCATTGGTTTTCCAGAAAAGTTGGAACTTTTCAAAATGGCGGCCTAGCGCGGGAAAGGGATATAATCACTGTAGCTTATCACTAGTGCTTATCGTTGGATTTGCATGAAACTTGGTATTCGGGGCTCTTTCGGGACGAGGAGAACGAATCTTTCATTGGACATGTGAAATTCTGACAACTTTTAAAATGGCGGCAGAAAAATGGCGGGATATCAGTTTTACAGCTGTTTACGGATGAATTTGCATGAAATTCGATATCGATTATTAAGTATTTCAAAAATCTAATGAAAGATTCCTTTTTATCCAGCCAAAAACCACCAGGCTATCGAATTTCATGTGAATCCATCGGTAAACAGCCGTAAAACTGATGTCCCGCCATTTTTCAGCCGTCATTTTGAAATTTGTCGGAATTTCCAATATCCAATGAAAGATTCGTTCTTCTCGTGCCGAAGTACCCCCGAATACCAAGTTTCATGCAAATCCAACGATAAGCAGCCTAAATATCCACTTCCCGCGCTAGGCCGCCATTTTGAAAAGGACCGACGTTTCTGGAAAACCAATGCCAGAATCGTTTTTCTCGTCTCGAAAATCCCGAGGATTCCGAGTTTAACGCCAATCTGTCAATAAACAACGGAGATGTCAGATTTCTGCCATTTTGAACTTTGACCGGCCGCCATTTTGTCAAAAATCAACATTTTGACCTGCGGTTTGCGCCAAAAATTTTCTTTTTTTATTATCTTTCGAATGAGGTATCACAAAGGAGGGGTTGCCATTTGAAAAAAAAAGTTAGCCCCCGCCTCCCGTAGAGAGGACCGCCCCCCAAAATTTGGGGGGGGGATCAAAAAGTTGCTACTGTAGAGCGAGGAACATTGCCAAAGTTTCAAACTTCTATCTTAATTTGAAAAAAAGTTACAGGGATGGTCAGTGACTTTTGGATAACCCTGTTTAAAATTAACCAAGCAAACGGTATGGATGCTCATGTCATCGCCAAATATTGAAAGCGCTATACCTAATTTTCCCTTAGTCATTTATTCATAACCGTCAACTTGTTTCGTAATTTTACCTTGAAAATAATTGTAAATTGTAGCGTTTACATTAGAAGTTGAAGCTGTTTTTATCGGGATGCATTTTAACTGATTATTTTACTTTGGTTTTCCCCGATCACATTCATTTTTGAGACCTAGACGGTAGCTATTGTTGAACTCTTTTCGATTATCATTAGGTCCTTACACTAAAACTTGGATGTGCGACATCCGTAAAACAGACATATACGTAAAACCTCCACTATATGAATTGTTTGCAGATTTTGATGTGTCACGGACCTCGGTGGAATTGATGAATTTCAACAAATTAAACTGTTTGGCGGTCTTGAAACCGATTAAAGTTTCACAAGGGTAGGTCCACGATGTGGAATTTTAGGTTATAACGATTGTTATTAAAAGATGCGGGTAAATGACATAATACCACAAGATGGAATGGGTTGACCCGTTAAGGTCCTCATTCTTATTTGAGAGGGTATGATGATGTTTTCATCGAGATTAAGTTGTTTGAACACATATATAGGCAGGACATTTTGTTTGAGCACCTGTATCGACTAAGACCTGTAAAGAATGGCGATTTATTTTGACACTAATAGACCATTTGCTGTCAGATGATTTTAAAGATAACAAGATTTTTATGTATAAAAACGAGTTTTCAACATCATTGTGTGTATTAGAATTGTAAGAATTGTTAAAATTGTGTGTATTAGCATTTTGAAAATTTTTAAAATCTAGTGTATTAGAATTTGGAGATAAAAGAGAACTGCCAGTTGAAATAGAGAAATTTATCAGTTTACTAGAGGATGGTTGTAGTCCCACATTGGATGATGACAGCAGATGGTGTGTTAGTTGGCAAAAACTTAGCACAGCTACAGGAAATGTTGTTTATGAACAAGATATCATCGTCTGACGATTCAACATTCAGATTGTGAAGTTTCTTTTAGGGCAATGACGATTAAAATGATTTAGCTTACCACAATTGTCGCAAGTTCAACCATGAACAGGACATTTGTATGCATGATAATGTTGGCCACAACTGGAACATTTTTCTCCTTTGGGACGAGAGTCAAAATGACGTCTAGGACTCCGACGGCGAGAACGACTAGAACTCCGAGACAATGATGGAGACCGCGCGGTCGTATCTTGGATGAGGAGAATTTCGACGATGTCGGCTGTTTCCCGAACGTTGATAGGGAAAGACAGAGCGAGAACTGTAGCGATTTAAGCCTGCTGGAGTATAGGACCGTCTGGGTTTTGATGGTGAGCGGTACCGTCCGTACCTTGATGGAGAGTGCCGATTTGAGTTTGATGATGATGATTGCGCGTTCAAGACGTTGAATTCAGGTGTTGATTGAAGTTGCTCCACGCGATGTTTGGAGAGTTGAATTTTTTGGGCAAATTCAAATGTCTCAGCGAGCGTTGACTTGTCTTCTAGAAGTAAGCGTTCTTTGATACTTGAATCATGAAGAACACAGATGAAGAGATCTTTGTCAATGCTGTCTTGAATGTCATCAAGTTGACATGTGCGAGAAAGATTGCGAAGGTTGGTGACATAAGATTCATGTGTTTCATCTGCTTTTTGCTTTCTGCTGAACAACTTGATTCGAACAACGGTTACGTTGGGTTTTGGTGCAAAATGTTTATGAAAGAGTGCAACCATGTCAACAAATTTGGTTTTGAAGATGTCAATTTGGAAAGATTGTTAAATGGTGAAGGCATTATCAGACATGTACTTGAGCAGAAAAGCGTTTTTCCTGCGGTCAGAAGCTGTTATGAGGTCAGTGGCGACAAGGCCTAGCTCAAATTTCGCATACCCTTGTTTCCCATTTGCGGAGAGGTTTCCCTCGAATAACATTGGAGGGCATTCTATATGAAAGTTTCACATTCTGAAGCCTTTTTCAGATGGGAAATCGAAAAAAGACGGACGACGACAAGATAAAGGATTTTCGGGTTTCGGTGAAAAGGACTTGGATAGAGGTTTGGCTGAGCATTAGGCTTAGGACTTAGAGTGACATTAGAATTGAACGAATCATACTAGGACATTGGACGGACAGATATATGCACAAACAGATTTTTCGGGCGAGGACAGAGCGGATTGACAGGACTTACATTGGGTTGGGACATGACTGGACTAGATGAGGCATGCGGCGACCGGTGACGGCTAGGCTCTTGCAACCTCGTGACACGCGACTCGAACCGGACATGATTTGGCGACTAACAGATCACGGAAACGCGAGCTTCAGGTCGCCACATGAAGAGAAACAAACAAACAAACTGGAAATGATAAAGACACACACTTGACACCATGTTAAAAGTGAGAAATGAAGAACTAGTAATGGAGTTACGGTATGGACGCCATTATGTCTCTATTCAATGTGCCGCTAAGACATCTGCCCCGGCAGCTGGGCTTACATGTAGTGTTGCCAAGTTCTGACCCTGACAAAAGTGGGGTGGTAACACTGATAGCCCCTCCGATCCTATTCAAAGTTGTGCGCACGCAGCAACACCGAGCGGGCAACACGATGACGCAACTCTGAAAACCAGGCGAAAACCAATGATAAGAATAACGGAAACGCGGTCCTGGTGCTGCTACCTCCAAATGTTTTTACTAAGTTTTTTAATATTAGTATTTTACCATGTAATGACCGTTTTCCGGATGTCGCACATCCAAGTTTTAGTGTAGTGACCTGACGATGATCGATACGAGTTTAACAATAGCTACCGTCTAAGTCTCAAAAATGAACGTGATCGAGGAAAACCAAGGTAAAATAATCGCAGTTAAAATGCATCCCGATAAAAACAGCTTCATCTTCAAATGAAAACGCTACAGTTTACAATTATTTTCAAGGTAAAATTACGGAACAAGTTGACGATTATGAATAAAAGACTGTAGAGAAAATTTACAAGTTAAAATTCCCACCAAGATTTTACCATTTTTAAGGCAAAATTAAACGACATGTTGACGGTTATGAACAAAAGAATGACACGAATGAACCTGCGCAATTTAATTGACCTTCGCAATTAAATAACCTTCTACCGAGGAAACTTTCAAGGGAATGTCAGCCGGGAACTTACTAATAGGTATTACATTTCTTTAGTTATTTAACTTGAGTTAAGGACCTTTTCGTACTTACTTGAACATCACTAAATTCAAAGGCTTCTTGCTCATATTGTTATATTCAGTCAAATAACCTTCAATGATACCCTGTAAAGTATCAATATCTTCTACCTCCAAGTAGTGCCGCATATCAGCTTTAGGGTTTGTGAAGTCACAGTAAATTAAATTTCGCAACTCATATTCTGTTATCTGAAATTTTTAAAACGACTAATAAGTGACCAACAATATTAAATTATTTCCTTAAGGATAATTTCACAATAACAGAATAGCCATACCGCCATGGATTATGAGCAAAATCGGCAGGGCACGTAATTGAGAACATAGGTTATGTATTGAAAAAAATGATGACACCGAACTTGTTCATGCAAAAAAAAACTTGAAAAATTACAGTCATATTTGAAAATATGAGACTTTGCGGATCGAAAATGTCTGGTCGGTTCCGCATCGCCACGACCTTAAAGACAAAGAATGATGTTCGGCAATGCATTTGTTGTGATCGTGAATTCTCCGGCAATCGTATTTTCCGGAAGGGTTTACAATGCTCACGAAAATTGCAATATTGAACTAAAATTTGGTTTTTACGCGAGAATAGTCATTAGAGACACGTGTCGCACATTTGGCAACACAACTTGAATGTTATAGCATTTAGTGCAATGTTCTTATCGTTAGCCAAGAGTTTCAAAACTTTCATAAATTTTTTTGGTGAAGTCTATTTCGGCAAACTGTTAAGGTAAATCGTATTTATTTACAAGATAGGTAAACTTTATTTCTGAGGAA
This sequence comes from Bemisia tabaci, assembly GCF_918797505.1. Taxonomy (NCBI): domain Eukaryota; kingdom Metazoa; phylum Arthropoda; class Insecta; order Hemiptera; family Aleyrodidae; genus Bemisia; species Bemisia tabaci. Next base: position 88,560,071 of record NC_092793.1, on the reverse strand, counting down.
AACCAGTGATTTGGACGTGTGGAGCACTAATTCTTCAGTCCTCCAAATCCATAAGTTAGCATAATTAAACTTAAAGAATCTCCTCAAAGTTTAAAAAACTTTTAAGACTGCACTTATCCTAAATCATTGCTCAGGAATTGCCAAGATTCGTATTTCCTGTCATCTTCAACACCTCTTCCTACTTTCATATCATTCCCTATCAAATACATGCTACCTCTCCAACACTACTGCATGCAGGTCTTTTTTTTTTCAAAAATTTTAGTGTAAAAGTGACTCGTCCACTTAACGCTATCCCAGTCGGTATGGAAAGTGATGAGGTCAGATAGATTTGAACTAACATTGATTGGTTCACTTTCAGCAAGATGAGAGCACATTTCATTGAGGTCCTGTTTCAAATTTTCATGGCACACTAGATGCAAGGTGCGAACGAGCCAGATGCAGTCTTCCTCACTGACGAGACGGTCGTAATAGACGCGCATCACTTCATGCACCCACAGTCTCTTCATTGCAGAAAGATCCTCAACTGCCTCCGGAACCGAAAGGAGAACACCCTAGATGAAAAATTATGCATATCCACCATCTTAACAAACCTCCTGAAATACTTAGGGATGCAATTACTATGTCTGATTTCAAAGGGGGAATCATTGGGCCTTGTCTCGACGGCGCAACCGTTGCGGGAATTTGGTGCAACTGTTGACGGAAGATGTTCCAAAAATTTTTTATAGATAAGTAAAACTTTCAAGGTCGAATACCGAATATCGAACAGTTGTTTACCTTCATGTTCTGGATTGAAAAACGCCGGTTACGGTGATAGGTACGTGAGTTTTCAGGTGTTTAATTTCTGAGTGTTCAATATTTAGAAATAGTTAAGCTATTTTATATTTTCCTTACTAGGGTATCACTACAGCAGGACAACACAATTTTTTCGAATAGGTATTTCTTTTAACTTGTATGAGTGTCATGTTATTACTTTCTCGCTCCCCTCGTGCGTAGAGGAAGTAGTGTCATCGACCAAGAGGAGAGAGAGAGAGAGAGAGAAAAGTTGAAATTTCATCATTTCTAGACGTTTTAAGATCCCTGGAGTCAAAATAACTATACTTGAAAAAATGGGTGTCCGTCCGTCAGGCGTCCCCCAAATTTGTGTACACAGCCATATCTCAGAATGTATCTGTTTAATTTCATTCAAAATTTGCATGGTAGACCATATCTATGGTCTCCTTATGCACGTCAAGTGATGACGAGTGTGACCTATGGAAAAGGTATAAAAACACCCAAAATTATAGATCTCTCGACGTTACCTCACCTTAATATTCCAATGCAAACTGCCTGAGCTGAACACTCACCCCCCTCAGTTTCGTATTGATACTCACTGGAGCTCCTAATTTTTGACTCTCATTGAAAATTTTGGAACTTTTGGCTTTGTTTGCAAAATAGTGTGGACCTAGCACACAGCAGGAATATTAAGGTGAGGTAACGTCGAGAGATCTATAATTTTGGGTGTTTTTATACCTTTACCATAGATCACACTCGTCATGTGAACCCACCTAAAAATTTTGGAACTTTTCGGCTTTGTTTACAAAATTGTGTGGACCTAGCACTATTTTGCCACCTTTTTACGCAGTTCGGGTTTCGTTTTTAGGGTTTTTTCTCTTTTTTTCGGGATTCTAAGGAAAATGGTCGAGAAGATCACATTTTAAGGGCGGAGCTAATAAACTGCTGCTTCACAAGATCATGTCAAAGTTTAGGAACTATTGACATATGTTTCCTAGTAGTAAATTTTACGCTCTTTTCAATGAGCATAACAGTTTTTTTCTTAGATTATTGTGCCTGGAGGTATGAAGCAAAGTTTCTCCTAAAGTCAGCAAAAATGCGCCTTTTTTTAAGCTAATTTTTGAAGAAAACGTTAATTTCACGACCGAAAAATTAAGCTAGAACAAACAAAGGAGGATAATTTCGGTAGGAAATTGTATGCTCTTTCCGCTGGTTTTTTTTTGTTTTTTTTCTTGAGATGAACCGTTGAGGAGATATTTGCAAAAATCTAATCGTGGGTTTTCTCAATTTTGAAAAATTCAAAATGACGGCGCCCTGAGGACCTGCAAATTTTCCTGAAGTTAATATGACCATTTTCGGGCTTCTTTATCACCTAGGAATCGAAAAAAATTGGTTTGGTTCGAAGGACAGAACCCATGTTGACCAGTGTAATAGAGTGATGTGCAGATTGCCTACACTCTCCCCTGAAGGAGCTATCATTGTTGGAACTAGTTGCAATTAAGTTGAAACATGTTTCAACTTCAAAGTATTGCTGGTTGTCTATCTTAAAATTTTAAACAACTTTGGTGCAGCAATTTTGCAATGTCAGCAGGTTGCAACTTTGTCCTCCTATCGGATTGTATTGCCGAAAATCGGCACTTATCGACCAAAAGTTGAAGGTTCGAAGGACAAACCAAAACCCGAAATTTGTTAAGCTGTGTTATTAGCAAGAATCAATCGATTCTGTTGCAAGTTGTTGCAACCTCTGCTACTTGGGTTATTAGGTACTTACAAACTATGATCATCCAAGCTGACACTAGAGCTAACACTTGGATCTCTATTGGAAGCTAATATGTATTTTGATCATGAGCTCAAGCATCCCGGCAGATTCCATCTTTCGCGGCTCCTTTTTGAGAGGTACTGAACACAAATGTGATAATACTGCAGAACATGATTGTACTCACACAGAGTACACACATGATTTTACAGAGATTCATTGAGTACAGTGATTACACGAAGCATGAAGCAACTATTTTGCATTTTTGTTTACAAAATTACCACACAAGGGAGATGTGAAAAGTAAGATTGGTGGTAAGTCGAGACAAATAAAGAATGGTGGTCGCAATTTGCACCCTCTTGACGTCACACGTTATCGGGTACGTTTTGGGTACATCCTGATTGCATGGCAAAGATGTACCCTCTGCGCGTCACAGCGTTTAAAATGGCGGCTCAACTCGAAATGCGACCGCAGCTTTTCTTCATCCGCCTTGGTGAAAAATTAGTGAGGCTGCGAGAGTCTAGCGCGGCGCCGCGTTCCTGGCGGATGGGTGGTGAATCATTTCAAGCGGGTAGAAGTCCCAGGCGGAGAACCTCGTATGTTGCTAATTTCGTCGCTCTTGCCACATGTCTTCGGTGGCCGAAGAATCAAGACACACGCCTGCACCCCGACAGCTGACAGGTGCGCGAGTCCCTATGAATCACCTAAAATTTTACTCGCTCAATAGACCCCGCATTATGATTCTTCGTCCAAATAAGTCACCAAACTCATTTCTTTATTTTCATGTAAATTTCATTTTGAAAATATTTGTGGCGATGATAAATAGGTCAGTACCTAGTTCAATTAACGATTTCATGTTACAGCTGTGCCTTCATGTTAACTTTGCGACCTATTACAAGGCCGGTGCGGAGCGTCGACTCGAGCGAGAAAGTTTATGTGCGGTCTCTGCACCACACCGCGGAGAGGAAGGAGGCAAATCCCCCCCCCCCCCCCCGACATATGCTGGTGCGCAGCGTCGGTAACTGGCCGAGGACCAATTTTCTTTTTTGTCATGATAATAGGTCAAAATTTCACAAATATCCACTTCCTCTTAATGAATACTTATTAGTTTAGTTATCCCAGTTGACATACTTAAACCTAAAAAAAAATAATAACGTTCAAATATTCCCGCCTAAAACTTCCAGGAACACAAGCGCGTGCGTCAGGACAGGTAACTTTGGTTAGTACAACCAACGCGCAACAGTTGCACCTAATTCCCTTCACAGTTGCGCCGTTGAGACAAGGCCTTATGAAGAGCATCACTTAAGTGGCGAAGTACAGAGTTTACAATGGGTGGCAAAGTTGATTGTTCTTTTGTATGCCATAACCATCAACAAAAAACCGCGAACAGTTGATGCGTGTTTGATTTTGGGACAGAATGTAATTCTGAGTTGTAGAAATACTTACTAAATTTTCATACAATACCTATAGGTTGTCAAAAGAGTACCCGGACTGGTTCTGCACGTCAAAAACTAATCTAGCTGCAGACGTGATGTTGGTCTCACTTTAAAGATCAACTCATTCGTCGAACATTGACAAGGTAATGACAGTTTCCGTAAAGAAGAACAAAATCGGGACCCCTCTACCTTTTTTAATGGGAACATTTTCTTGTCAAGCATAGTCTCTAAAATGAATGTCATCGGCACGGTTTTACATGAAACATTGACAGAAAATCAAAGTTACCAAATCCATACCAATCAATGTCATTTTTGTAGAAAGGTCATGCTTGTATTAACACCATATTTGAACTTATGCCGTGTTTGTAAAAAACAACTTGAATATTTTTTTAAGTTTGTGCTACTTAAAGATTTATCGAATGAATCCAACTGTTTCATGATTTCGCGGAGTATTTCGCACGTATGAATATTTCATAGGTGTGATTACGATCAGTGGTGCCCATAACCCGGGTTTTTCATACGAGCAATTATCCACTTTTGAAATAGGAGGGGGGGGGGGGGGCTGAGCTGGCCTGGTAAAAGTATTCCATGCGATATTTGCATGGAAATCAGCCGGATAAAAAATTGGGGCAGAAACCAGAATCATTTCCTTGCGCATATGACATGGAAACCAACTTAATGGAAATCATCCTCATAGAAAATGTTGAGCAGGATGGTTGGTGAAAAAGAGGCACCCCGAAGGATAACATAAGGAAATAATTTTCGAAATCGAGAAAAATTAAATCAAACGAACCAGAGAGATAGTCCATGTTGCCGTTTTTGTAGGTTAGAATATTTTTGCCTGCATCGAGGATTGAACCTGAGACCTACCTAACACTAGTCAAAGACCTTACCGGTTGACGTATACCGAGCAATGAGAATGGGGTCCGAAAACCTGGATTTAACTTTGATTAGAACGGGTTCCCTCTTCCAAGCAAACTTTTGTCTTGAACGGAGGCGACGGCATATGACCAATCGCATCCGTTCCAGAAAGGACTTACTCCGATGCATTTTTTCCATGGTTTTTATTAAACTATTAAATGATCATGAAGAAAATAACAATTTCGGCTCTGTTAGAAAATGGAGCATACATTTCTGGTCATTAAAAAAAATCGTAGGTCTCTAGCTCAATTAGAGCATGAGAGACGGTTGCCAAGCTATGAAAATACATGCGGAAAACTGGTTTTTCAGAAGAGCAATATTAGTATATATAAATGTAAGTGAAAGAATGCAAGGTGCGAGTGATTATCCCTTTTATCGAATTTTCTCGAGTTTTTGCGATCATGACTGCATAGTGGATACGCCATCTTCTTTAGCCAACACTCCTCTATAAAGTTAGGAAAAAATGGAAAAAAATGAAAAAAAAATTTGGGGCCATTTTCAGACCGGAGTACCCCCTTAACGTGTTTAATTAAATTTAGAAAGCCTTTTTACAGTGTATAGGTAATGGTGCAGCCGGCTGTACTGCCGTGCTAAGCAAGAACGCCGTAAATCCATCAAGATTTTCCCTCGATTTTTAGAACTTAATACGTTATGAAATAAAAACTGTTCCACCCATGCACCTCAAATGTTCAGGTAAAGTTCTCGACAGTATTTGCGAAAGAATTCTGTAAAAACATTGTCCCAAGGTACACAAGTTTTTCTGCTATGATACATTGTTTCCAAAAAATGTAAAGTGGCGTTTACGGCGTTTTTGAATTGCACGGTAATGTAGGTCTGGGGTATTTTTGGACGCAGATCCTACTACCAATTTTTACCAGGGCGTGGAAGGTTGGGACTCTTTCAACCTGGATAAGGTCACTTTGAATTATAAATTTGAATCGTGTAATGATTTCTTTTTTTTTTTACAATGTAATATACAGATGATCTAATATTATTGTCAAAATCTTTCACTTTCGTCTACCATCCGAAGCTCATATTACAGCTTCAAGAAAAATTTGTACAGTCTATAATCCAAGGCTAAAATCTAAAATATAAAATTTAAAATCGTCATGCCTAAAAATCACAGTCAGTTTTGTAAATCAAACTGTATATTCCCATCTCAAAACCAGTTGCATATTCCTATATCCAAACCCAATAATGAATTATCCAATACTGATGCCGCTGATGCCCACTGTCCGATGGCAAAAGTCCAAGGTTCTGATACACAGCCGCGCCACTTAAAGCAAAATTTCCGATTCAGATCCTTCTCTCTAGTTTCTGATGTCCGGCCCATTCTGAAAGATACGGTCTATTGACCAATTACAAAATATTCTAATTCTCGACTTTTTTTTTGGCACGATTCAGCAACATTTCAAAAAATAATTTATTGTTTTGCAGCCATTTGGCAACACTGTGAGGTGCAATGTCACCAAATTTCACCAATAATTTGATATTTAATCAATCAACTAGCAACTCTGGAAAATTTTCAACATTTTGGAAATTTTGAAATCTTTGGAGTTTTACAATTTTAAAATTTTGAAATTTGAAAATTTAAACATTACATTTTTACAACGTTGCCAAATGGTTCAAAGTCCACCCCGCAAAACCCCCAATTCAATTCATATTTTTCTGCACAAGTAGGCACAATATCTGGCCTCAAATTGCCATTATTACTCTACTGCTCTCTAAAATGGTAGAGGGCTCTAATATTTTTACTGGAACTATAATAATTATGTCAATTTTTGACCACATGAAATGATCTCAGTCTCAATGAACAGTTTTTAAGTTGATTCATTTCGTCTGAATTAGAGCCTAAAATTAGATTACCTGGATGACTTTAGCGAAATCACGGAGATTAAACATGTAATGAACTTTAGATGGAGTAGGTCGTAGATTCAAGAGACACGCTTTGTAGAATGCTAGAGTAGCAGACACAATCTGCTCGATGCAAGGATCGAATTCCTTGCTAAATCCCCTGAGAGAGACAAAACAGAAGAAAATAAGAAATAAGTACCTAAGTCAGTACTGCTCAAAAATCATATATTACAATGAAAGGGGCATTACCACATCTATACTATAAGCTCCGAGACCTCCTAATTTTGCAAAACTGGTAACGCGTAGTTCCAGCGTTCTACCGGGCCGATTTTCATGATTTTTGCGGCTATTGACAGGCAATTGTCTCTAGATGAGTCCGCTGTCATCAGAATTTGAAAATAAGACCCAGGTCTTTTTATGTTACAGGAGACTAGAGTCCCTTTATACTGAGAGTCAAGACAATGTGAATCCATTTCTGATTGGTTCCCGTATTTTAGGCCTTCACAGTGTCACAAACGGGAATAAAGATTACATTTTCACCGATTGCAAAGATTATAATCTGAAATTGACCAGGGAATTACGGGTTCGGCAAGGAACAAACGGAATGAGAGAAGGAACGGAGAAAGGAATTTGAGAATGGGCCGATCGAAGATTACAAAAAACGTTCAATTTCTGTAATCTTTATTTCCGTTTGTGACTCCATGAGGGGGTGTTGTCTTGACTCTCCGTATAAAGGGACTCTAGAGGAGACCAGAAAGCTTAGAAAGGGGGGCAAAATTTGAAATTCCCGCCAATGAGAAATGGCTGGAATTTCAAATTTAGCGGAAAATGTCAAATCTTGGTCTAGTTAGTAGGGGAAGGGAATGAATCGAAGGTATGCTGCTTTCCTACAGACTATCCAAAAGCGATGGAATGCTCCGTTCCGTTTCGTTCCAGTCTTGTCGTGAAGTTTGAAATAAATGCCGATTTTTTCATTCGATTCTTATTGGTCCAATTGCTCCCGGCCAGAGGGAGATTGGATAAAGGAGAAAAAAAAAATCTTTTCATTTTTTTGGTCGTTCTTTTGTCGACACGGGCCTAAGAGAACGCGAAGCACATTCTGGGGGTTGGACCGCGTAGCGGCCAGGAATCATAGCCCCCTAGTATTCTCATAAGAAAGTATGATTTTGCTGATGCATGTGTTCGTCATCTGATGAAAATAGAAACTAAATCAAAAATGAGTAAATTGATCGATACTGCTTTTGATCCTTCTACATTGATATGTTTTCAGTTTGAGGGTTCGGTATGTTTGACGTGTTTTGTACGTGTTTGATATTCGCGGTGCTTGGTACTCGTATAATTCATATGTTCGTAGTCTGTGTTTAAGTTTAGTGTGCGAGCAAGTGGTGTACAATGTGGTAGAACCCTAGTAGCAGAGCTAAAGTCACAGTATATAAACGAAGTATAACCGTTATATAAAGAGCGTGTTTATATAAAGAATGTATAATCAAAGTATAATGGTTATATAAAACATTTTTACAAATAAATTTTATATAAACTAATTATAAAGGTTATTCTCGCAATCTATAAAATTATTTGAATTATAACAGTTATACGACGGCGGTTTCCTTTGAACATCCCGTTACTTAACCGTTATATAACCGTTATATGAGTGGTATACTTTCGTCAAAATTTTTTTTATATAAATCTGCTACTAGGGAAATGTTTGTTTTGTCAGATTGATCGATGTGTTTCTTTTATTTCAAAATGATTAACCCAATATTCCTTAAAGAACCCTGCACATTACTTGTAGGGATGTGCACCACGATCGATTCCCAATTTTTTTACTGCATTAAATTCGTTTTTAGATGCTGACGTCGGCAAAATCCGGTAAGGATGAGGCTGAACTCTTTGCCGACCACCTGGCTAATGTTTTTGAACCAAATTCCCAGCCGGCAGCAACCAAAGAAGATAAAACTATAAACTTAGAGGAAGATGAATTGAATACTCCTTTAATGAAACCCAAAAACTTATTTCAAAATGCAAAACAAAAAAGCACCTAGTACTGATCTCTTTACCGGTACAATATTAAAAAAATTACCAGTTAAAGCAAATTACAAAATAATAAACCTTTCCAATGCAATTTTTTATTTTCAAAAAATCCCCAAACAATTTAAAGAGGCAGTAATTATCCTTTTTCACAAAAAAGCAAACAGCAACCAAACCATCATCTCATGGGCCCATTTCTCCTCTCTTATCTATTAGAAAATTATTTGAAAGAATATACAGGGTGTCCCAAAAGTCCCTTCCACCCCCTCTAAAATTTTACCAAATTAATATTTTGAAACGAAAATTTGGGGATGTTCATCGATCAATGTTAGCTACTTTTGAGGCCCCCCAAAATTTCCGTCCCCCCTCCTGGGGAGGGGCTGCGGACCCCAACTTGTTTTCAAATAGAAACCCCCCCATTGTGAAACATCAATCGAAAGAGAATAAAGAAAGAAAATTCTTGGCGCAAACCGCAAGTCAAAATCTTAATTTTTGACAAAATGGCGGCCGGTCAAAGTTCAAAATAATGGAAATTTGACATCTCCGTTTTTTTGACGGATTGGGACGAAAATTGGTATTCGACGGTTTTTTGGGACGAGGAAAACAATTCTGGCATTAGTTTACCGGACATCCTGTCCTTCTCAAAATGGCGGCGGTCAAAATGGCGAACTGAAGCGGTAACGGAATATTTAGGCTGTTTATCGGTGAATATGCATGAAACTTTGCATAGGGGGAATTTAGACATGAGAAAAACGAACCCTTCATTGGAGTTTTGAAATTTCGAATAACTTCAAAATGGCGCCGGACAAATGGTGGAAACTTGGAATTACAGACGTTTACGGTTGGATTCGCATGAAACTCGGCCGCCATTTTGAAAATGTGTAACATTTCAAAAATTTAAAGCAAGATATTCATTCTTGTCGAACCAGAAACCAACAAAACCCCGCGAGGGTTAAAAAAAACATCTGAAGTGGTTTGAACAGAATACTCTTCAGCCTGTGTGAAATTGAAAGTTAAATTACTGAGTTACCTCGTGTCAAGATGCCATAGCATGATCTTACTGTAAATTGCAACCATGACTTGATCAGAAAATTCATTAATTGCTACAATATTGAAATGTCTGCTAAATCGAGGCGTGATAGAAGTCTCTGGGTTGGTTGGATTCACAGCAGCGATCAACTGTATAAATCAGAGATGAAAATCATTAAAACTTTATGTAAATCATGACCACGAGAAGTATAAAGGAAAAGGAAGAAGAAATTGATGTCAGATACTGCATGCGCCATGGTGGATTGGTGGTGGTGGATTTGCGATCTGAGTACTTCAGCTCTAGAAACATTTCGCGAGAAACAGGATGCTGTTACTGGTTTTCTTTGATATCGACTTCAAAGCTTAAAAAAGTTTTCAAAGTTGAGGCCGTAATGGGGGGGGGGGGATTTCCCACGCTACCCTAAGAGTCCACCTCTACCGAATGTTCCAAAGCACCCACATCTTCTTCTTAGAAACGGCCGGGAATTGAGCTTCGGGACGAAAACTTTCTGAATGTAAATCAACGCCAAAGAATTCAATGATAATACATTCAGCCCCCAAAAACCCAATTTTGGGGGGGGTTTGTGGGTAGTGCTCCCAGTTTCTCGCAAATTTCAAATATGAAGGGTATGTTTTGACTTTGGATTTAAATTCTATGGCCGAAAATAGGTACTGTTTGTTCCTTGTACTTTCCCCCTAAACCCCCATTTCTTGGAATAACGGAATTTTGGGGCATTTTATGGGGAAATTTCAATGAGACACTGTAGGCGTTAAAATAATCCGATTTTCAAAATCAAAGTCTCCTGGTAGAAGAGGTCAATACTTTTTTTTTTTTATTGATGTGTCTTATAATCCCTGTTGATCCCAAATTAAGGGGGCCAAGACCCCCGAAAATTGTGTGGCTTTGGAAGGTCAAAAGTCAAAAATTTCAAATGGCAAGGGTATGTTTTGACTTCAGATTTGGACTCTACGCAAAAAATTACGTAGAAGTTGGCGCAATGGTGACTTTTGATTAGAATCAGTATACGAGTTATATTCAATAAAAATTGGGAATTCGATCATGTTACACATTCCCATTTGGAGTGTGCGGGTCCTTTAAAAATTCAACACAGTAATTCCATGCGGTGAGTCCTTCAATCTCCTAGGTAATTTTAAGTCAAACGACGTCGTTCTCTAGAATCTACGACTCAGAAAATAAGTAAAAACTAATAAAAATTGAGTACCTGGACATCTAAAATTTTTACTGGAATCATATCCTTCTGCTCAAACCACATATTGTGGTCAATCAACTGTCTCATTAATTCAACGGGAGGTTTGGCTCCATAGGCTTCTTCATTCGGCATATTGACATCATCGATGAATAAAATACATTTTTTTCCAAGAGCAGGACCATAGACACCTGTGTCAATACGTAAAATTAGGAACTGAGAAACCAGAGTCACGCCAAGGAAGTCCAGTCATAATGCTCATAATTATCAAACTTCAACGAATTTAAGGATTGAATATCAGTAGGGTGAAAACAGGGATTAAAATACCTACTGCTGTTGCCAAATGGTTAAAAAAATTTAATTGAAGGTACGAGTCGGAAATCCCTAATTGCATTGCTGTCAAGTGACCTGTCAAGCAACACCACCAGATGTAGGTTAGATTAGGTTACTCGAAACCACTGCACTTAAGTTAGGTCAATCGACACCAATGCAATGCGGTGTTGCCAACTAGTGCTAAGAATTAATTATTCTTGCACCATCCGGCAACAGCTGTTCTAAAATTCCTATTTATACCTTACGATGGCGCAAGGAATGTACTAGGGTAAAATATTTTCGTTTGGTCCTTCAATACAAAATGACTGTTTAAGTAGTGGGTAATGGTTAGTATATTAGTATTATGGTAATTAATGCTTTTGAATATTGCTATGTAATGGTTTGTTTGCGCAGCAGGCCCACAATTCTGTAGCTAGTGCTAACATCTGTCGCAGAGACATTAAGACAGATTCTTTGTAAAGCTAACAATGTCTCAATTGAAAGTATCATTACTCTATGGAATGCAATCATCACAACCTCGCTACTATACGCCAGCGACATATGGGCACTACGGTATATTAATCAACTGGTGAAAAGTAACAGTGCAATGTAAATTCCTCAAAGGAACCCTTCAATTACAGAAATACACAGCTCACTACATTGTCAGAGCGGAAGCCAATGTTGAGAGACTGGAAACCAGAGCGATTGCCCTTGCATTGATTTGGCTACCTACTTACAGTGGGAAATATGTCCGCAACCAGATATCCAAAATAAATCCGAGGTAAACTAATTAAACTAGATAAATGTAAGATGAACAACGCCAAACACATTTGGGTGACACAGTAATAATTGATACTTGGAACAGTGAACAATCAAGGACTCCTAAATGAAAATCTAATTATCGCAGAAACTAAAATAAAAGCAGCCTATACTCTTGCCAACCATTAGGGTAAATTAGTGAAGCACGGTTTCGATAAGATCGAAAATGCATCCTTTACTCCGCCTTACATACTATTAAGTGATATGAATGGTCATACCAAACCACAGGCCAGCTACTAACTTACATTGCAGAATAAATTTCAAAAATAAAAAAAAAATTCAGTCAACTGAGAACCATCAACGAAAGGTACCTATCTCAAAATTGGAATCAATTAGTGTTGGAACAAAATAAACATTTGGGAACTCTCCCGCCCGGCAAGCCAGGAATTTTGACGTTATAGTAATATTTTATGGAAATGTTTCTCACATTTAAATGTAATATATTTTAGCAATGTTTTTTTCATTCATTTAAGCCGGTGTTCTATAATATTGAAGCAATGTTTTAAAAATCATGACTAGAAATATTGTACAAAAATTTCTAAGCAACACATTTGGGTTAAGTATATTTATTAATGATGTTTCAGTAATATTATTTGAAATATTAAAGTTTATGTTACAATAACATTTTTAAGAAACTGCGAAAATATAATACCACAATTTTTAAATACATGTTTTTATTCAACATTGTAACATTGTTAAATGAATATGTTTCTATTTATTATCATAAAACAACATTCCAGTAACGTTTAAGAACTTAACTGCGTAAACGTTTCCAATCGTCACAGAACACGTCCCTTATGAAAAGTTACTCGGTGCCAAACGTAGATTTTCTTATTCCAGCCGCGGACCCGAAATTGTAAGAAAAAGGATTGATTGTTTATAATGTTGCCTTTCTTTTGGATGTCACAAGCATTTTTTTTTAGATTTCCTTCTACAGAACAATTCGTTATTGTTTCACTTTTCTCCGAACATGACTCAAATCTTATTCTGCAGCCCTCGGATCTTCAGTCTAGTCCCTCCGTCCCCCCGCGTCCGATTCGATTTTGCTTTAAGTTTCGGTTGGCGGTCTTTAGGCTTCTCGGATGTTTTTTTTTATTTTACTTATTTATTCACTTATTTATTTCTTTATTTATTGTTCTATCTATGTTTCATTAACATATATTTTTCAGGGGCCTTATACAGGGTTATTCAAAAATCACGCACCACTGGCCATGAAGGGGGTGGCCGTTTGAAATTTTTGAGTTGCCCTCCGCCCCCCTCCCCCCGAGGGGATAAAAAATTGGAAAGTATCTAAACACGTTTCTCCCTCGATAGGAGGAAAAACGTCTTAAACCGCAAATTGATATCATAATTAGAACTAAAAGTTTTGGCCAGTGGTGCGTGACTTTTGAATAACCCTGTAGCTCGAAGATGCTTTGGAGCCGAATAAATTCTAAATACCACTATTTTTTTATTGAAATATTTTAATCTATGTTATTTAATTAAAATATTTTAATATATTTTATTTCATTTATTCACTTTAGTATATTTTATTTATCTACTCTGATATATTTTGTTTTATTGACTTATTTTAGTATATTTTATTTTATTTATCTATCTAGATATATTTCGTTTTATTTATTTATTTTAATATAATTTATTTTATTTATCTACTGTCATATATTCTATTTTATTTATTTATTTTAATATATTTTATTTTATTTCTCTATTTTAATCTATTTTATTTTAAGTATTGTATTTATTATTTTTAAACTATTTTATTTAATTAATTCAGTTAATTTATATTCTTTATTCATTCCTTTTTTATTTTATTTCATTTTCAATTTCATTTATTTTTTTTTCCTCATTATTTTAATAACTGTTATTTTTTTATTTTTCCGATTTTTCCGAGCCTTTTGGGTATGACTTTTCCGAAACTCAAAATGTGTTTAAAATACATTTTAAAAATGTTCTCGACGAGTAATAAATCAATTCTTATGTATTTTGACTTGTTGAACTCGGGTATGACCTTAGATTTTTCCTATCTTCCCTCATTTTCCCGAAAAAGTAGATTTACCTCGGAGAACGAGCTTTTTTTTGGTATTTTTGCAACAATGTCTCTGGTCTATGGTCTCTTTTGGTCTGTTCTGATGTCTTAAGAGCCATTACACCCGAGTACGACCTCCAGTAGCCTCTGACAACCCCCCGTTTTCCTTAGAATGAGAAAAATCTTCACAAAAATACCAAAAAAGCTCGTTCTCCGAGGAAAATCGACTTTTCCAGGAAAATGAGTGGTGACAAGGAAAAATCTAAGGTCGTATTCAGGTTTAACGGATCAAATTACACATGGATCGATTTATTACGCATCGAAAACATTTTTGAAATGCATTTTCAACACATTTTGAGTCCGGGAAAGGTTTTACCTACACAAAAGGCTCGGAAAAATCGGAATTATTGGAGAAGTGGAGGGTGATAAAAAAAATCCAGGTCATGTATTCGGACACTTGTTAGCTTGAAATACATAAGAATCACTCTACCGCGGGTCCAGGATAATTTATCATAATGAATTGTAAGCATGACAAATATAAAACAGATTTGGTCAGTTTCCCGGGAAACAGTCGCTTTTTCCGAAAAGTGAGAGGTGCTAAGAAAAAACGAAGGCCATTTTCGGACTCAGCAGCTCAAAATAAATCGGGATAGCTTTATTTTGTACCTGAAAAAATGTTACCTTCATGTTGCAGGGGTCAAGAGTTGCAAAGACACCAAAAATTCCCATTTTTTCGAGTGAAATAAACTTTTCCTGAAAGTTGAAGGCTGATGAACTAAAACAGAGGTGATATTCGGATTTACTGCTTCAAAACACTTAAGAATCACCTAATTTCGACCGGGGGACATTTTTGTTATTTTTTTCACATGATCTTCATAATCAGCATAGTCTTAAAAGCGCCAGAAATCACATTTGAAGTCAAGTTTCTCGGTCAGGATGTTAATATTTTGTTAAACTAAGATGTAAAATGAAATAAGCGACCCAAAAATCATAAGATTCATCACCTTTTAATACGGTACATTGCATCTTTGGATTAAGTTCCGTTAAATCCAGTCTGTGGACCACAGTGGCACTTGGGCGATCACTGGGGTTAAGCAACGTCAGGCGTCGTTAGTACGTAGACGGTAGACCGTTCGGGAACATGACCACGGCGGCGCGGCGCGGAGCTTTGCGTAGGTTACGCCTACACACAATGCCTCGGCACTAAAGCAAATTAATTTTCGTATACAGGGGTATCCAAAAGTACGGACCCCCCCCCCCCCCCCTTATAACTTTTAAACAAAAAATGCTAGAGATTTGGAATTTGGGGAATATTCCTTGGTCAAGGAAATCACTTTTTGGGGTACCCAAAACTTCGAAGGGCAACCCCCCTGAGGTGGGGAGGACCCTAACTTTTTGTTCAAAAAGGAACCCCTATCTTGTGATACATCATTCGAAAGTGCTTTAAAAAAGAAACCATTTGGCGAAAACCGACTGTCGATAGCTTAATTTTTAATAAAATGGCGGCAAAAAAATGGCGGAAAATGCGTTTTTTGGCTATGAACCGACGGATACACATGGAACTTGGATTCCAGGGGGTTTCGGGCACGAGAAAAACAAATCCAATTTCAGATTTGCAAAAACCAATTTTCCAGCAAATCCGTCTGTAAATAGCCGTGAAAAGCATCTTCCACCATTTTTTGGCCGCCATTTTGTTAAAAATGGAAAAATCGACGATCGGTTTTCGCCAAATGGTTCCTTTTTTAAGGTCCTTTCGAATAATGTATCACAAGATTGGGGTTCCCATTTGGAAAGAAAAATTCTTAATTTTTTCTTCTATGGCTCTGCTACTATCCACTGCCCAAATTTACCTGGCTGGAAGTCCAAGGGGAATGTTTCAGCAGGGATGGTAACATTGCCGTTGAATATTGCCGAAACGTTGCCTGGAGATGTTGCGGCCTGTGAGACAAAATTCAGTTTGCCACAACATTGCTACAACGTTGCCAGGAAACATTTCCGGATAATTGGAAATGTTGCCGCAATGTTGGTGCAACGTTGCTTTGCCGGGCGGGTTTCTTTACTAATAGGTACCAACTTGGCAATGGTCAACTCTCTACTACATGTACCCTACTTTAATACTTTATTACAGATACTTCTTTAGATTCGATGTGAATGAAATTAAGGACGTCCTTCATACTCTCGAAATTTTAAGATGAAATAAAATACTCATCCATCTACTTATCCATCCATCCATCCGTCGGTCGATCTGCCCATCCATCCAATATAAACTTACTAAATGATTGAAGCAATAAACAAAGGAAAAATGATACTTAGTATTATCTTGAATAAAAGCTATTATGATTAAATACCTTTTCTCCTCTTGTCTAGTCTACTCATGATCAAGTCTTGAACTTGCTTAGCAGTTGTTTGTGGGGAGAAATTTAAAAACACAGGTCGGTATTTCTCAAGGTCAATTTTCTTCAACAAAAAATTCTGAAAAAGGGTACAACAAATAAAATGAATAAGAGACTCCTACACAGCTAGGGCTGCACAGTTCGGTTTAAAAGGTCTTCATTTTTTTAAAGACCACCCGCAATTTTTTTTCTCTGAAAGTGTCAGACAAGGTCTCTAGATTGAAAAAGTGATAGTCGCTAAATGATAAGTGAAGCAGTTTTTTCTTAGAGTTTTCCGATTTTTAAGGTAAAATGGTGGCAAAGGTATGCCAATATGCGACCACCAAATCCCATAACCCGCTGGTCGAATAAAGTTCACACCCTAGTTAGCGATCCTAAAATGGCACAATTTCAAACCGCAGGGATTTTTCTGAAACTGGGCCCAAACGATACCTTATGATACCCTAAGACCGCGGTAAAAATTTTAGCTTGAGTGAACGAACGGTTCTAAAGGAATGAGGGGGGCGGCAAAGTTGCCAAATTGCCATCATTGTTGACAGCGTTTTTACAGCAAAAACGACGTGGAAAATGGACGGAAAAGTTACACCTTTGATAAATTTCGGCTGCAAATGTTTTTATCAGTCTACCTTGCACATCTCTGTGTTCAGTTTCAAAAATTTTCACCGCGCAAAGGGTCCAAAAGGGGGGAGATCGGGGACGGATCAGGATTTTTTATCGAACTTTTTAAAAATGGAAGCAACATTGTTGGTCTCCTGCAGAGTTCATGGCTAACAATGTTTTCAATAGTCATCAATGCATACAATTGTGTTCAGCTTAACACATTTTCATCGCACAATGGTCCAAAATGGGGGAATTAGCGTACAAATAAGATCCTCTCTCAAACTTTTTAAAAATGAAGTAAAACTGCTGGTTCCCTGTGGGGTTCAGATCCCGAAAAAAGTCATGCATTTAATTTTTTTAAATTAATATCGTATGTCAGACCATATGCATTTCTTTTTGCGTTGCACTAAAAATAATGGGTAAGCTTCTTCACCACGTCACAGTACTAATGTTTGAAGATGTTTTTTTTGTTCATTTTACCTTATTTTTAATATTTATTTTGTTTCTTCTCTTTTCTGTTTTTTTTTTTTTTTTAAAAATTCGGGTTTTCTAATTTTGGTTGCTTTTTGTTTTTTTAAGTTTTTTGTTTTCTGTTTTTTTTTAAAAAAAAAATCTTTTGTTTTCTAGTTTCTTATTCTTTTTTTAGGCTATTCAAATCTGTTTCTTTCTTTTTCCTAATATTTTTTTTAATTTATAAAAGTCTGCATATTTGATTGAAACAATGCTGCAAAGTCGAATCTAAAACAAAGTTCTGTGAACGATATGGTCTGGCATACGATATTAATTGAAAAAAAATTAAATGCATGAATTTATCCGGGATTTGAACTCCACAGGGGACCAACAGTTTTACTTCATTTTTAAAAAGTATGAGAAAGGATCTTAATTCGTCCGCTAATTCATTCATTTTTGACCACGGTGTGATGAAGATTTGTAAAGATGAACATGATTTTATGCATTAACGACCAATAAGAACACTGACAAAAAGGACACATAAATTTAAGTAAACGCGTTAATTTGGGTTTTATACTCATTTCAAGGCGGGTCCGCCTTAGAAGAATGCGCCGGTTTTCTCAATGTAGGCCCTCATGATTCTCTTAGAACAAGAAAATCCTTTTTTCTTGAATAAAAAAAACGGGATTTAAAAAAAAAAAACGAACGTGTACTTGAATGAAGAAACCTGTTTCTTAAGATTAGTAAACGGGGACAACGCCGGCGTTTATTTTCTTCAACTCCCCAGCTTGTTGAAAGAGGAAAACACGTTGCGTCGAAAGAATAAATCGTTCTCTTAAAAGTAGTAAAATTGGACGAACGCCTTCTGAGAACGTCCATTGCCTCTTTTCAAGTCATCTGCTTGCTTGATCAAGTAAAATACGGTGCGTCGAAAGAGAGAACCAGTATCCTTAAAATTAGTTAACAGACTGAGCGCTTTCCGAGGGGGAAAACCAATCAGCATTATGCTTGTTGCCTTATTCCAAGTAACAACTCGCTTGATGAAATTGGTATCCTTACTTTTAGGTGAACTAGCCGATGTTGAAAAAAAATCAAAAGTCACTACATGACACACCTATTTTTGGACAAACACAGGAGGCTACTGAATGTAACCACTCTGAGGCGGTCCTCATCCAGCACTGCACTAACCGATGCGTTTCGTATCATTAATAAGATCGATCTCATGCAGTAGAACATGCCTGATTCTTGAACAGTAGATCCTAAGGAACACATACACACCAATTTTTGGCCATTATCATTGATGCTGATTTTTTGACTTTTTTGGCGCTCGATCGACTGTTTTCCCCACTCTGATACGGTTTTTAGCTTCATTCCTGCCAAGTTTGGAGGAAGTAGCTTCAACAGTTTTTCTGTAAAGTGTTGGTAATGAGTCGGTACAGTAGCTTTATATACAGGGTGTTCGTAAAGTCCCCTCCCCCCCTCTAACTTTTGACCTAATTGAGGTAGGGATTTGAAACTTGGAGGGTGTTCCTAGATCAAAGGGAGCTACTTTTTGACCCCCCAAAAATTTATGGGGGGCCCCATTTTTGGGGGGTTACGGACCCTAACCTCGAGTTCCGGACCCAAAATCTTGGGGGGCCCCATTTTGGGGGGGGTTACGGACCCTAACTTTTAATTTTCAAATGGGAAGACCCCCTTTGTGATACCTCGTTCGAAAGAGCATAAAAAAAGAAAATTTTTCGCGCAAACCGGAAGTCATTATCTCAAACCGTTTCAAAATGGCGGCCGGTCAAAGTTCCAAATGGCCGAAAATTGGCACCTCTGCTATTTGCACATGGATTTGCTTGAAACTCGGTATCTGGGGGTATTATGGCACGAGATAAACGAATTTAACGTTAGATTTTCAAAAAAACCCTAATTTTTCAAAATGGGGACCGGTTTAGGCTCAAAAAGGCCGAAAATTTGACAAACTCGATTTTTATGCCAAATGGATTCACCTGCAATTCGGTATCTGGGGGTATTTTGACCCGAGAATAACGAATTCAACGTTAGATTTTTAAACAAACCCTAATTTTTCAAAATGGCCGCCGATTAAAGTTCAAAATGGTCAACAATTGGCAACCTCGACTTTTTGCCGATAGATTCGCCTGAAACTTGGTGAAATAACGTCAAATTCGTTTGTTTCCCACCCAGATACCCTCAAACACCGAGTTTGAGGCGAATCTATCGGCAAAAAGTCGAGGTTGCCAATTGTTGACCATTTTGAACTTTAATCGGCGGCCATTTTGAAAAATTAGGGTTTGTTTAAAAATCTAACGTTGAATTCGTTATTCTCGGGTCAAAATACCCCCAGCTACCGAATTTCAGGTGAATCCATTGGCAAAAAAATCGAGTTTGTCAAATTTTCGGCCTTTTTGAGCCTAAACGGGTCGCCATTTTGAAAAATTAGGGTTTTTCTGAAAATCTAACGTTAAATTCGTTTTTCTCGTGCCAAAATACCTCCAGATACCGAGTTTCAAGCAAATCCATGTGCAAATAGCAGAGGTGCCAATTTTCGGCCATTTGGAACTTTGACCGGCCGCCATTTTGAAACGGTTTGAGATAATGACTTCCGGTTTGCGCGAAAAAGTTTCTTTTATTATGCTCTTTCGAACGAGGTATCACAAAGGGGGTCTTCTCATTTGAAAATTAAAAGTTAGGGTCCGTAACCCCCCCAAAATGGGGCCCCCCAAAAATTTTGGGGGGGTCAAAAAGTAGCTCCCTTTGATCTAGGAACACCCTCCAAGTTTCAAATCTCTACCTCAATTAGGTCAAAAGTTAGAGGGGGGGGAGGGGACTTTACGAACACCCTGTATTTTATGATGACGCTTTCCAGCCACAGTGGAAACGAAAAGGTAGATTTCGACTAATCGTTTCTATGAAAACAGTTGTGCCTAATGAGCCTGAAAGGTCGAAAAATCATTCCCCTTGGACTTGGAATGTTCAGAATAAGGGGTGGTTTTAGAGAGTGGGTGAAGATAGGTTGTTTTGAAGACCACAACGAGGCGAGTGTTTTGAGGTATCACCGACTAAGATCGGACGAGTTCGAAAAACCATCCCCCAGTGGCCTTGATGTTACTATACACTAAGGGATGGGCCGATTTGCACCAAAAATAAAACCTGATGTAGACCATACCTATAGTAGTGAAGAACCATGCGTAGTTTTGTTTTGATTGTATTGATGTAGGACCGGGAAAAAAACGGTCGCAAAAGTGCGTAAGCAGCTCCCAGTTTTATGTACAAAGGCTGTCCCAAAAGTTCCGCATCGGTACACCGTATAAGCCAACAAAGAAAGCTAGCAAGTTGCGGTTTGCAGGGTTCCTTAGATCAACTCAATAGCTACACAACGAGCACTTGTCAAGCTCATTTTGGCAAAAATTGACCAAGATACAGCGATTTTTCGGAGACATGTTGGGTGGACCCCTAACAGATTTTAGGACTTTTCTCAGGGGAAAAAACAAACAAACAAAGTTTAAACATTAAGCAAACGGGCGATAGTGCGTATTAGATCAGTCTGTTGAGTACTCTCCAACCCCATATTCGTAGTAAACGCCCCGATACGAAGGAAACGTGGATCCTTCACCAGGAACGCTCGTCCACACACGTCCATTCTCACGCGCGAATTTATGGAGTTAAAAGACATGGTGATCCTCGCGCACCCCTCCCCCTCCCCTACAGCCCGGATCTCGCACCTTGCGATTTCTGGCTTTTTCCAGAACTAAAAAACGCTTTACGAGGTTCCAGGCTCAATTCAGTTGCTGAAATTAAGGCCGCAGCTCAAGCTTTTTTTGGAACTCTCACTCCCGAGGATTTCGCAACCTTTGGAACGTAACCTTTTGTGTCGTACATCGCGTCGTATCCATGACGCGTTATTTTAATGCCGTCTTGAGGGTGATTTACGGATGAGGTCTAAAAAGACCCAAACCGGTATAGATCTCTCAGCGTGATTCCAACTACCTAAATATCCCAATGCAAACTGCCTGAGCTGAACACTCTCCCCCCTCAGTTTTGTACTGGTAAGTACTCATTAGATTTAAAAAAAAAGATTTTGACTCTAATTATAATTTGTGGAACTTCTTGGCTTTGATTTCCTCGCGAAATGGTGTGGACCCACCACCATTTCTCCACCTTGGTATCTATCTCTTGGTTTTTGGATTTGCGCGACCGATGTCGCAAAATTTACTTCGATTTGATAACGAGATATTTGCGTTTTTGCCGCTGGACAGTTTGTGCTAATTCGATCTCGGAAACTACCGGACCAATTTTCCTCGGATTTGTTTTAAATGAAAGCTCTCTTAGGCTGTAGATGTGCCAGCGCCCCTTGGTTTTTGGATTTGCGCGACCGATGTCGCAAAATTTACCTCGATTTGATAACGAAATATTTGCGTTTTTGCCTCTTGACGAGTCATATGGTTTGGGGACCTCCCACCCTCTGATTTCCCGTTTCCCTCTCCACGGAAACCCATCCCTACCTGCTCATAACACGTGTAACCCTTCTACTCTGACTTGGGCCCTATGGCCAGTATCACTCCCTTCCTTATTCTGTCTAACTCGGAACACCTGCTATGCATTTCCTCCGTCGCATTGTGCATAATCAGTTCTCGGTTTGTCCAGGTTTCTTATCAGTGCGTCTAGAGTTTTGCTTTCTTGATTTTGTCTTTAGTTTTTTTTTACATTAAAATTACTTACTTTTGATGTGTAATTTTTAGAAAATAATTTTCATTTTTACGGCAGCACAGGTTTTATTCATAATTAACTTCTTTACAGTAGCTCATGCGTTCTTCCAAGAGAATCTATGATTAGTCCTCACCCTTTCGCACCGTTACATTTTCACAAACTGTTTTGATTTTCTTTTCCAGGGGTGTTTTTTATTTTTCAAGGATATTTCTTTTCTAGAAGTAGGTGGTTATCATTATTAGTTTCTTATTCTTTGTTTTTGAATTTATCATTTTGCCCCCAGGAAGTCCTCTAATTACTCGTAGTAGCAAAATTTGGCTCGCGAAGCGAGCCAACAGTCTGGGCCCAGTCCGGGTCCAGTGACTGGGGGTCCAGGGGGCGAAGCCTCCGGCTAGCGCCTCAAGCAGGTCCATTTCACCAGCCCCCCACTTCCACAAAAAAATATGAAAAATATGCCATCGTTTTGTAAGTGTTTTGTAACGTTCTGTAAGTCTAAGAGAAAATTTTGTAAGTCACCCCAAATGGTTCAAATGGATACTTTCATTTTGGGGGGGGGGGGGCTGGAGAAATGGTATCCCCCCCACTTCGCGATCGATAAGTTCTGACAACGCCAACGTTTTGTAAGTGTTTTGTAACGTTTTGTAAGTCCAAAAGACAATTTTGTAACTCAATTTTTAGGGGGGATACGGGTACCCAAAATTTTGGGGACAGCCCCCTCACTTTACGATCAATAAATTCTGACAACGCCAACGTTTTGTAAGCGTTTTGCAACGTTTTGTAAGTCCAAAAGAAAATTTTGTAACTCAATTTTTAAAGGGGATACGGCTTCCCAAAATTTGGGGCCAGCCCCCCCCACTTTGCGATCGATAAATTCCGATAACACCAACGTTTTGTACGATAACACCACGCATCGCGTTCCAACTTCAGAATTTCAAGTATAAAACGAATCGCACACAGTGGAGTCCAGAAATATGAGCAACTGAAGAAGAAATAAGTGCTCACAGTTAACATTATTTTCAGGGAATAAAAATAAATGACATCATTTGTACCGTTGAACCATCATCTGATTTGACTTAAAAATACTCATGAGTATCCCGTTCAGAGGTTGATTTCCGAACCTCTCGTTGTGTGCATCATTTTTTACAATAAAGTTTGAGGAGAAAATGAGTGCCGTTAATTATTTAATTCAGACCACGTTCATTGGTCCATCTCCTGTCTAAAGCGAAACAACCGGATTTTCAAGTGCCCATGAACTATAAACGACCCGACCCCTCTTAACTTTAGCTGAATAATATGCGCTTCTCTCAAAACCGCGAGAACAAAAATCGGGGAAGAAAATCTATAAGCTAACCTTATGTAACCCTAAGCAGCGTAGGAACACGATTTATCTCTGTCCCGCTGAAACGGTCGGAAAGGTTGAAAGGCTGCGGCAACATGGCACGGAGGCGAGAAAGATCCGGGCGAGAGATCCGGTGGTCTTTGCGCGGGATATTTGAACGGTGCGATTGACCCTGCTAATTTTGGGTAGCCGTATCCCCCAAAAAATTGAGTTACAAAATTTATTTTTGGACTTACAAAACGTTACAAAACACTTACGAATCATTGGCGTTATCGGAATTTATCGATCGCAAAGTGGGGGGGCTGACCCCAAAATTTTGGGAAGCCGTATCCCCCCTAAAAATTGAGTTACAAAATTTATTTTTGGACTTACAAAACGTTACAAAACACTTACAAAACATTGGCGTTATCGGAATTTATCGATCGCAAAGTGGGGGGCTGACCCCAAAATTTTGGGAAGTCCCATTTCCCCCCTAAAAATTGAGTTACAAAATTTATTTTTGAACTTACAAATCGTTACAAAACACTTACAAAACGTTGGTGTTATCGGAATTTATCGATCGCAAAGTGGGGGGGCTGGCCCCAAATTTTGGGAAGCCGTATCCCCTTTAAAAATTGAGTTACAAAATTTTCTTTTGGACTTACAAATCGTTACAAAACACTTACAAAACGTTGGTGTTATCGGAATTTATCGATCGCAAAGTGGGGGGGGCTGTCCCCAAAATTTTGGGTACCCGTATCCCCCCTAAAAATTGAGTTACAAAATTGTCTTTTGGACTTACAAAACGTTACAAAACACTTACAAAACGTTGGCATTGACAGAATTTATCGATCGCGAAGTGGGAGGGATACCATTTCTCCAGCCCCCCCAAAATGAAGTTATCCATTTGAACCATTTGGAGTGACTTACAAAATTTTCTCTTAGACTTACAAAACGTTACAAAACACTTACAAAACGATGGCATATTTTTCATATTTTTTTGTGGAAGTGGGGGGGCTGGTGAAATGGACCTGGCGCAAGCGAGCGTAGCGAGCTGAAGCATCTAGTATATATAACGTCCCGTGTAGTTTTATGTATTTTAGCCTTCTTTCCACTGTTTCCTTGTTTTGCTTCTACTATTTCCGTTTTGGGCTGCGTTGGCTCCTTTGTCTTTACAGTACAGGTACACCGTTGTACCGTAATATATGGGTGGATTTCAGCTAATGGGAGAAAATATGGGAAAGACGTGTAGGTAACTGGTTGCTCAAAACTTTCAATTGTAATATTTTCTCTAAATATTTGGTTTTTTGCGTAGAACCAGCTCACACCAACCACGAAAAATTTCCTCAGGAGATTTGAATAGTTCTAAACCTTTTTTTCAACGTGATAAACAGTGAAAATGTCAGTTTTGTGACGTATAACTTGGGGGTAATCAATGTATCAAATCGTTATATAAAT
This sequence comes from Bemisia tabaci, assembly GCF_918797505.1. Taxonomy (NCBI): domain Eukaryota; kingdom Metazoa; phylum Arthropoda; class Insecta; order Hemiptera; family Aleyrodidae; genus Bemisia; species Bemisia tabaci. The sequence continues at coordinate 88,534,976 of NC_092793.1, read as the reverse complement.
AAAGTAGGACCTTTTGCGAGCTTTGTCTAATTTATTTTAAGTCTTGAATGTATACTTATTGTTTGATATAATATGCATTGAAACACCAGAAAACTATATTATTCAATTTAATTTGAGACTTGAAGCTCGCTTAACTCAATAATATGTCAGTTTGGTGACGCTATGCGTTTTAGTTTGTGGCCACTCAAGAGATAGCGCTTATGTGCGGATTAAGGCATGACTGAGTGCGGAAAGGTAGAACGGACAGACGTGAACTTGATAAGTCCTCATATTTCTTCCAATTTCAGCATTATTTCAGTTTTTCCCATGATTTTTGGAGTGTCTCACTTATTCAATGTCAGTTTAGTGATGGTGTTTTCCATCAAAAATTTTGGTGGAATATGCAAGGAATATGTGAGCAAATATTTTTTTCTTACATCTACAGGTAGCCTCTCGACCTTAACTCAATTATTCGTTTGATTTTGTTACTGTAAATTGGCAGGAAAAATTAATAACAGCAAAATGTCAGTTTGGTGACGTCACTAAACCTGACATGTCCAAACCAAACTAACATGTCAAGCTTGGTAAAGAAAAATAATCGTAAAGATATTGCAATGCACGTAATTAAATTCTATAGTATGGAGCTCTACGATGACAGAAAAGGAGTCTATAGCTTGTTACGGCCAAATCACTTTTCAACTTTTTTTCAGAACCATTTTCTCCCATTAGCTGAAATCCACCCATATACACCTTACTATAGTAACATCAAGGCCACTGGGGGATGGTTTCTCGAACTCGTCCGATCTTAGTCGGTGATACCTCAAAACACTCGTCTCGTTGTGGTCTTCAAAACAACCTCTTCACCCATACTCTAAACCCACCCCGTATTCTGAAAATCCCAAGTCCAAGGGGGAATGATTTTTCGATCTGTTAGCTCATTAGGCACAAATATTTTCATTGAAACGTTTAATCGAAATCTATCATTTCGTTTCCACTGTGGCTGGGAAGCATTTTTTTCCTCTTTACATTTTTTCTTCTCTTATTTTTGCCGGATGCGCTCTCCGAATGATTCACCTTTAATCTGGCCGTGTGTCTGTAAAACTATTTTTTCTAGGTACTCATTTATTCATACAAAAACATTTTAATATGATCCAACCTCGCATGTAGATATCCCTACGTTCAGACAACTGAAGAGTTACTTATTTGGTGGTGCTTAAGACCGTGCATATATAATTTGGCGATAAAGAGAGAAGAAATACTGAAAAATTACAATAGTGTAGACTGATTTTCCCGTGCCCGTTGGACCAACCCACAGCAGAGGTTTCTCATGAATTAATAACAACTGCATTAAGGCGTTGCATCGCACAGTTTCTGCTGTCATGACAATTATTTGATTGACTGGGATATCTCTTGGAATTGATGGAGTTGAAGTCAGTTCTTCAGACCAAAGTTTCCACTTCCCTTTTCCCTGAAACCAATATATTGATGCAACAAAGTTAGCTTATTTAAAAAAATGGTCGCAACTTTATTAAGAGGTAGAATAAACTGTTACCTACTGAGACTGTAATGTGACAAGAAGATTGTAAGGAGACAAAAGATCGAGGCCGAGCAGTTGCTGTTTAATACCGGATGGGCCAGAAGTTTCAGGACGGCCGGCTAACTTTTGAATGGCTGCTCACAGAAAAATGAAATTTTGAGAATGTTTCTAGGTCATTGTAAGCTACATTTTTACGTATGCAAAATTTCGTGGGTCCGTACCCGGGTGCCTGCTTGGACCCTAACAAAACAGTTTCAAATGGTAACCCCCCCTTTTTTGATGCACCGTTCAAAAGAGGATCGAAAGAAAACAATTCTGGAGAATAAGGAAAAGTTGTTGCCAATTTTCCGTTTCCAAGATGTTCATGGTCAAAGTTTGAAATCGACCTAATTTCAAAAATTCTTAGGTGCAATTTGAATTGACAGCGAGAAACAAACGAGAGATGTAAATTACTCATCATTAAGAGTACACTGAAAAAAAAACTGCTAAAATCAACACATGAAATAGTGAAAAAAGGTGACAACTCATCAAAATAGATTAAGGGCCGTTCCTGTCAAATCATTCAACTAGTAGTTGACTGTCTGTTAAGGTTCAACTAGAGGTTGGTGTGTCTTGTCAATTTACAACTACTGGTTGAGAGGCTGTTAACGGGCTGATTTTCAACTGGTGCTTTTTCTGCCTGTTAGGATTCAACTAGGACTTCAGACAAAACATTCGTTCCGGTTCTTCGCGTTTCACTGGTTCACAAAGAGCCTGATTTAACTACCTGGGCTCGGTTTGCGGACCCCGCCACCCGCACCCTCCTCTTTGCAGGGGTTGTTCTGTCCTCTCGTTCAACTGCTAATTGAATTTTCGGCAAGGGTTCCCAGACATTAGAAACAACCTGATGAAGGATATGAGGGAACAAATCATGTTAATGCACTATTTGGCAAGTAGTCTTTGTTCAGTAACTAGAGGTTGAAAATCAGTGACAAGACTCTCCTTCAGGTCGAACTGGAAGTTACCTTTAACTGGTAGTTCGTCAACTAGCAGTTGAGACCCGATTTGACAGGAACGGCCCTAAGGGCTGTTCCTGTCAAATCGGGTCTCAACTGCTAGTTGACGAACTACCAGTTAAAGGTAACTTCCAGTTCGACCTGAAGGAGAGTCTTGTCACTGATTTTCAACCCCTAGTTACTGAACAAAGACTACTTGCCAAATAGTGCATTAACATGATTTGTTCCCTCATATCCTACATCAGGTCGTATCTAATGTCTGGGAACCCTTGCCGAAAATTCAATTAGCAGTTGAAAGAGACGACAGAACAACCCTTGCAAAGAGGAGGGTGCGGGTGGCGGGGTCCACAACTCGAGCCCAGGTAGTTAAATCAGGCTCTTTGTGAACCAGTGAAACGCGAAGAACCGGAACGAATGTTTTGTCTGAAGTCCTAGTTGAAACCTAACAGGCAGAAAAAGCACCAGTTGAAAATCAGCCCGTTAACAGCCTCTCAACTAGTAGTTGCAAATTGACAAGACACACCAACCTCTAGTTGGACCTTAACAGAGAGTCAACTACTAGTTAAATGATTTGACAGGAATGGCCCTAAGAACACCGGGTTGATTTAAGTAATTTGGTGATTTGTCACCGTATTTTAGCAATTTTTTTTTTCAGTGTACGTTTAAGAAAATATCATAATTTTTTCAGTTTTTTTTGGATTTTGAGACGGCATCATAGAGGCCTCAAAAATTTTGAAAGTTTGAGCTCCTGTCGCTCTCTCTAGAACGGTTGCTGTTTCCGCAATCGGTCTTGGACATTCATTAAAAACATAAATTGAAAGGACTCTATGCACGGACCCCCCAAAATCGCCCATTTCAAAAGTTAACGAAATTCATACCAGTGATAGAGGGGCACTTCCGGCCTCCAAATCCGGGGTTGGTTTAATCCCCAGCTCCCCGAGTGCGACGTTGCCATTTTTTAAAGTTGAAACATGTTAAACCCCATAACTTTTGAGCAATTATAGATACGAAGGTGCGGTTTGTTTGAGTTGATAGAACATAAAAAGAGCTATCATTTCGTACATAGTTTTTATCCATTGTTGCCGAATTTACCCAAAAATCGGCAATTTTTCGATTTTTTCAAGGTGCAAAAATACGGTTAACCTAAAAAAGTCGGTATTAGGACACCACGTAGGAAAATAAAAAACACGCGTAATTAAAGCCCTTAATATGAGCTTTCCAACGGTATATCGGTTTTTCGGGGAAACAATTCTACCGCGAGATACAGGCCTTCAAAGTTCGACTTGGCGTACTTTTTGGAGGTCCTCCTCATTCGCATCTCAAAAAATCAGAACTGCGCACGCATATATGAAAATAAAAATTACATGTAATGAAAGCCCTTTGTATTGGCTTTCCAACGGTATATTGGTTTTTCCGAGGAAACAATTCTATCGCGAGATACATGCCTTCAATGTTCACTATAGCGGTTCAGGTCCTAACGAATATTACATGAAATAGGGGAGTTCTTATCTAAGGGGGTTGCCGTCCATGCAGCGGCGAGCAGGGAGAGAAAGATGCAGATATGCAGAGAGAGATGCAGATGTAGAGACGAACCTGATACATACTGCCAACTGTATATTACCAAATGTTAAACGAATATTAAACCTACAACTTCAATGGAATCTCAGAGACAACGGATCCATTTTTATGTATCATGTCTCCCCTATAACACAATCCCTGAGATTGCGACTTTTTTCTTGCACCCTTTATGACTGAGTGTTTTCATTCACGTTGAGTGTTTGACACCATCGATTTTTCCGAGGCAGGGAATCGATAAACGAGATCGAAAAATTGTCTATTTAGTGCCCTGTTTCATGTATTACTTAATATGACCTGGGACGTGCACCATCACGATGGACAAAGAAACAAGCCGCGCAGGATACCTAAAAACCACGCTACAGTGAATATTGAAGGCATGTATCTCGCGATAGAATCGTTTCCCCGGAAAACCAATATGCCGTTGGAAAGCCCATACAAAGGGCTTTCATTACATGTAATTTTCATTTTCCTATATGCGTGCGCAGTACTGATTTTTTGAGGTGCGAATGACGGGGGACCTCAAAAAGTACGCCAAGTCGGACTTTAAAGGCCTGTATCTCGCAATAGAATCGTTTTCCTAAAAAAGCAAATACCGTTGGAAAGCCCATACAAAGGGCTTTCATTACATGTAATTTTCATTTTCCAATGTGCGTGCGCAGTACTGATTTTTTGAGGTGCGAATGACGGGGGACCTCAAAAAGTACTTTAAGTCGGACTTTAAAGGCCTGTATCTCGCGATAGAATTGTTTCCTCGGAAAAACCAATATACCGTTGGAAAGCCAATACAAAGGGCTTTCATTACATGTAATTTTTATTTTCATATATGCGTGCGCAGTTCTGATTTTTTGAGATGCGAATGAGGGGGACCTCCAAAAAATACGCCAAGTCGGACTTTGAAGGCCTGTATCTCGCGGTAGAATCGTTTCCTCGGAAAAACCGATATCGACGATGAAAGTCGGCAATCACATAACTCGATTTGCGACGTCGCAGACATCCTGTCATACTTTATTTTTTACATAGAAAACTACTCAACGTCAATTCGTGAAAACTTCCGTGATTTTTCCTCTTTGTGCGGAGAAAAATCTGTAAAAATTGTAAGGAATGATATTGATTTGATCTCCTTCAAAAAAATAAAATGTGAGTGGAGATTTTTAAACACCACAAACAAGTTATGTGATTGCCGACTTGCACCGTCGATATACCGTTGGAAAGCTCACATTAAGGGCTTTAATTATGCGTGTTTTTTATGTTCCTACGTGGTGTCCCAATACCGACTTTTTTAGGTTAACCGTATTTTTGCACCTTGAAAAAATCGAAAAATTGCCGATTTTTGGGTAAATTCGGCAACAATGGATAAAAACTATGTACGAAATGATAGCTCTTTTTATGTTCTATCAACTCAAACAAACCGCACCTTCGTATCTATAATTGCTCAAAAGTTATGGGGTTTAACATGTTTCAACTTTAAAAAATGGCAACGTCGCACTCGGGGGGCTGGGGATTAAACCAACCCCGGATTTGGAGGCCGGAAGTGCCCCTCTATCACTGGTATGAATTTCGTTAACTTTTGAAATGGGCGATTTTGGGGGGTCCGTGCATAGAGTTGTCGCAGGCAAATAGTAAAATTAGGCATTTTGTCAAATGCCTAGGCACATAGTCAAATATGCTGACTTAGACTGAAATTCTCCTTCTTCTCCTAATTTTTGACAAAATATTTAATACCTCTGGTAAGAAAAAATTCTCAGTAAAAATTTGCATCGTTCAATAGTATTTTAAACCTTTTTTAGCTCCCGTAAAGACACTTATCTGGAATTTTTCAGCATGTTATCAAAATGCAGAATTTTTAGAATTTCATCATTTAAAAATATGAGAGGCAAATAAAGAGGAAGAAACAAGAAGAGTTCATAGGTTTGATTCGTTATTTCTCCAAAAAATATTGAAAACTCGCGATCTCCTCGCCATAAATTCACGAAATGTTATAGACCGTCAAAATTTAACTATCTGCCTAGGCATTTGACAAAATGCCTGATTTCACTATTTGCCTGCGACAGAGTCCTTTCAAAGATGCTTAATGTCACAACTCCCCTCCCCCCACGCAGTCCTCGATGTATTTTCGATTTCTGTCGAGCAAAAGACAGACCTTGGTTCTCTCATTTTCTTCTGGTGCCAATATCTATTAAAACCGATGACACACTAACAGCGAAAAATCACTTTCAAATAGCAACATTAACTTTGGAAAATGCTAATTGCCACTTCAAAAATACATTGAAATATCTTCCCTTTCACCTTCATGAGCCACTCTTTCCAAAAATCGCAGCAAATTAGCGGCAATTCCATCCTTAAAAGTAAATTTCTCGGGGAGATAGATGAGGCAAGAACATTAACTTGCAATAATTTTAAAAATTGTGAATTGTTCCTGTTCTCTTGTGGATTTTGGTGAGTTACCCTACAACATGACAGCGCGGTGCACCTACAATCAGATTTCAGGAGATGGGTGAATTGGTAATTTCTTTGCAAGCGACGACTCGTGCAGATACAAAGTCAATAAAATGATCCATTGCACCTATCTCTCTAGTCAGGTAGAGGTGTCAGCTATGATGCATTTTCAGCCGTAATTGTGGTTTGATTACTTCAACAGCTATGCTTCTGGATGAAGAAATTGAAAGAGTGGTAACGATCAAATATCTCGGTACACTAATGGACGGATGAAAAATTTAAATTTGACCTTCATGTAATGAAATTTACTAAAAAAAAAAAGCAAACATATATTTTTCTTCTTAAAATGTTGTCCAAGTTTTGTGATTTCGATGTACTAATTAAGGTGTACCATGCCCTTATTATATCAATAATTGACTATTGTACTAACTCTTGGACTCAGTGTAGTAAACTCCTTATTGAAAGAGTTTTCAGAATCCAAAAGAGAGCTTTGAGGACTATATTAAGATTAAATCCATGTGATTCCTTTAGAACTCGTTTCAAGAGTAGTCGGCTGCTTACAGTGACATCCCTCATGATATTTCAATCTATCATGAATTTTGTCTTTAATAAATTAGATCCTAAAAACTCAAATGCCAACTGCCAAGTAAACACCAGAAATGCTGGTATAACGGCTGCGATGGAGGGTAGCCCCACTTCAAGAAGAGGCCGTACCTTCTTCTTGAAACTCCCAGATAATCTAAAGAAAAGGGTATCCCGGGATAAGCATGTCAAAATGCCCTTGTGAATGGATTTTTATTTTAACCATTTTAAGTCATCAAGGGTGTCCTAAAACTTAGGTTTCGGGGGATTTTAGCCCCCCAACCCCCTCCGCCCCCCCTCAGACCCCCAAAAACAGCTTTTTCGGGCTATTTTTGACTATGCTAACGTCATTTCCTCATAACTTTCGTAATTTTCGATAGAATTGAACCAAAATTTGTCAGAATCTACATCAATTAGCTTAGTTTTTGTAGAAAAAAATTCATTATCATCGGATTATATTTTAGCCTCTAAAAAAATTCGTAAAATTTTTGAAAAAATCATTTTTTTTCCTTTTTTCGCGGCTACGTGGCGTATGGAAACATGTACACAAACAAATATTGTCTCTTTTCTTAATTTATACATCCAATAAGATACAGGAAAAATTTCGTGTTGATCGGAGTGGTGCGCCATACTTAAAAACGCAATTTTCTAACCTCAAAACGGCCTAAATGCCACCATTAGCCTCCTTCGATGACTAGGCGTGGAGAAATGTAGAGAGAAATATCCGGTTTTATCGTCTCACCTCTTAAGTGATCCACTTAAGTACCTTGAGTCAAAATTTCGAGTTGATCAGAGTGGTGCGCAACACCCAAGCACGCAATTTTCTAACCTCAAAACGCCGAAATTGCCCATTTCGGCACCTATTATCACTCCGCGTGAAAAAAAAAGAGAGGTACATCCGATTTGATTGTCCTAACTCATGACTTAGACACTTAAGTACCTTGAGTCAAAATTTCGAGTTGATCAAAGTGGTGCGCAACACCCAAGCACGCAATTTTCTAACCTCAAAACACCGAAATTGCCCATTTCGGCACCTATTATCACTCCACGTGAAAAAAAAGAGAGGTACATCCGATTTGATTGTCCTAACTCATGACTTAGACACTTAAGTACATTTAGTCAAAATTTCGTGTTTATCAGAGTGGTGCGCAACAACCGAAAGCGCCGATTTCTAACCTCAAAACGGCCAAAATGTCTATTTTGGCACCCATTATCACTCCGTGTGAAAAAAGAGAGGTAGGTACATTCGATATTATAGTCCTACCTCATGAGTTACACACTTAAGTACATTTAGTTAAAATATCGTGTCTATCAGAGTGGTGCGCAACACCCACGCACGCAATTTTCTAACCTCAAAACGGCCAAATTGCCCATTTCGGCACACATTACACCGCTCTGCATGGGTTCTGTCCTTCGACCCAGATCAATTTTTTTCAATTTATAGGTGCAAAAGAAGTCCAATCATGCCCATATTAACTTCAGGAAAATTATCTGGTGGTCAGGACGCCGCCATCTTGATTTTTTTCAAAATTGAGAAAACCCACGATTAGATTTTTGCAAATATCTCCTGAACGATTCATCTCACGAAAAAAACAAAAAAAAAAACCGCAGAAAAAAGATGAAATCTCCTACCAATGGTTACCAAACTTGATTTAATCCTGTGAAACAGCGGTTTATATGATCTCGTTGATGAGTGTGATCTTTTGATGAGATTTTAAAAAGACCCAAAATTATAGATCCCTCGACGTGACCTCAAATTAATAGTCCAATGCAAGCTGTGTGAGCTGAACACTCTACCCCATCAGTTTTGTACTGATCCTCATTAGAGCACAAAATTTTTGCTCTGATTGAAAATTTTTGAACTTTTTGGGTCGGTCCAACCCCCCCCCCCCCCCCCCCCCCGCAAATAGTGTGAGTCTAGCACTACATTGGCCACATTTTTAGGTTTTCTCAGGAGATTTCATCTTTTTTCTGCGGGTTTTTTTTGTTTTTTTCGTGAGATGAATCGTTCAGGAGATATTTGCAAAAATCTAATCGTGGGTTTTCTATATATATAAAGTCGCTTTATAACGCACTCTGGCGTTCTACGACACCCAAACGCCACATGTGCCTGTCCTCCCAGAGGTTATCGGGCAACTGACACCGCAACATCTCTTCGTCAACGCCCTGCCGCCAACCCTTTACGGGACGTCCCCGTCGCCTCTTCCCAGGTGGTACCCAATCCAAAACTTGTTTGGGTAACCTCTCCTCCGACATTCTTTGCACATGTCCATACCAGCATAACTGCCTGGACATGACGTCGTACACGATATCTTCTTCAACCTTCATCACCTTCATCACCTGGCGAATTCTCTCATTACGGACACGGTCCCGTCTCGAAATGCCGGCAGATCGCCGCCAAAAATCCATTTCAGTTGCCCTCAACATTTCTTGCGTTCTTTTCGTCAAAGGCCACACTTCACTACCATAGAGCACGATACTTTTAACGATGGCGTCATATATCCGGTGCTTGTTTGCCTTTGAGATGCTCTGATCCCAGAGCACCCCGTTCAGCATCGCGATGGCTCTCCTGCCCTGGATGATCCTGTCCTTAATTGCTCTATCCATCCTTCCATCCTGATCAAGCCAGACACCGAGATACTTGTACTCATCACACTCTTCGATGCGCCGTCCATCCTCAAGCTCTATGCTTTGCCGTTGATGCGCTGCTCCCACGACCAGCTTCTCTGTCTTGGACACACTAACATCCACGCCCCATTTCCGATATTCTTCGACCAACTTCCGCGTCATGTAATCTGCATCTTCCTCATCTTGAGCTAAAACGATCTGGTCATCGGCAAAGCATAGAGTGGGTTTTCTCAATTTTGAAAAAAATCAAGATGGCGGCGTCCTGACCACCAGATAATTTTCCTGAAGTTAATATGGGCATGATTGGACTTCTTTTGCACCTATAAATTGAAAAAAATTGATCTGGGTCGAAGGACAGAACCCATGCAGAGCGGTGTAATGTGTGCCGAAATGGGCAATTTGGCCGTTTTGAGGTTAGAAAATTGCGTGCGTGGGTGTTGCGCACCACTCTGATAGACACGATATTTTAACTAAATGTACTTAAGTGTGTAACTCATGAGGTAGGACTATAATATCGAATGTACCTACCTCTCTTTTTTCACACGGAGTGATAATGGGTGCCAAAATAGACATTTTGGCCGTTTTGAGGTTAGAAATCGGCGCTTTCGGTTGTTGCGCACCACTCTGATAAACACGAAATTTTGACTAAATGTACTTAAGTGTCTAAGTCATGAGTTAGGACAATCAAATCGGATGTACCTCTCTTTTTTTTCACGTGGAGTGATAATAGGTGCCGAAATGGGCAATTTCGGTGTTTTGAGGTTAGAAAATTGCGTGCTTGGGTGTTGCGCACCACTTTGATCAACTCGAAATTTTGACTCAAGGTACTTAAGTGTCTAAGTCATGAGTTAGGACAATCAAATCGGATGTACCTCTCTTTTTTTTTCACGCGGAGTGATAATAGGTGCCGAAATGGGCAATTTCGGCGTTTTGAGGTTAGAAAATTGCGTGCTTGGGTGTTGCGCACCACTCTGATCAACTCGAAATTTTGACTCAAGGTACTTAAGTGGATCACTTAAGAGGTGAGACGATAAAACCGGATATTTCTCTCTACATTTCTCCACGCCTAGTCATCGAAGGAGGCTAATGGTGGCATTTAGGCCGTTTTGAGGTTAGAAAATTGCGTTTTTAAGTATGGCGCACCACTCCGATCAACACGAAATTTTTCCTGTATCTTATTGGATGTATAAATTAAGAAAAGAGACAATATTTGTTTGTGTACATGTTTCCATACGCCACGTAGCCGCGAAAAAAGGAAAAAAATGATTTTTTCAAAAATTTTACGAATTTTTTTAGAGGCTAAAATATAATCCGATGATAATGAATTTTTTTCTACAAAAACTAAGCTAATTGATGTAGATTCTGACAAATTTTGGTTCAATTCTATCGAAAATTACGAAAGTTATGAGGAAATGACGTTAGCATAGTCAAAAATAGCCCAAAAAAGCGGTTTTTGGGGGTCTGAGGGGGGGCGGAGGGGGTTGGGGGGCTAAAATCCCCCGAAACCTAAGTTTTAGGACACCCTTGATGACTTAAAATGGTTAAAATAAAAATCCATTCACAAGGGCATTTTGACATGCTTATCCCGGGATACCCTTTATGATGGAAAATTTTTTAAAACGAAATTAAAAGAATATCTAATTAACGGCGAGTACTATGCAATTAATGAGTACACTCAGGATTGAATCTTAGTTTGGCCTACTAATATGTGATTTAATTATTTCCCCTACTTGATAAATGTATTAAAATATAAATGTATGATTTGACATATTTGTATTAGCCTTTTCATGCAGAAACAAACAAATAAAATGTTCACCTAACCTAACCTCTACACCCCCTCCACCGTCTCAAATGGATGACGTTATCCCACCCCAGTGTTCCCGGGTGCTCCGTGTGCGAGATCCGTACGCTCTACCGCTCTCCGTGCTGCTATTGGCCGAGCGTCATTCTGTGATGTCACGCGTACGGATATTTTAAGATAGGGAAGCGTTTTCCCATAAGGTTTTTGTCCGTACGCGGTCCGTGTTGGTATAGGGAATATCCGCGCGGCACGGATAAATCCGTACGCTTGGGATCACTGTCCCACCCGCACTTTGATTTTCCAGCGTCGATTCAGGTGATCCTCTGTCAACACCGCCGCCTCCTCAGCGGGCCCATTATTGAAATTTTGTGTTTGTCAGGCGGATATAGATGACTTGAGCTGGGTACGCAATAGAGCGTTTTTGAGGAACGAACCGAATGAGCAGCCACGAAAGACTGTTCGAGTTGTGCGGCAAGTGCGGACGGGTCTACGAACGGCTCGAGCGATTCTCCCGCACAAGTGGAACGAGCCGAATAGCATTGAAAGCTTCTGATGTTATTCGGATCGTTCCCGCATTTTTCAGCCACGAACCGCTGATTTTTACCGCCCATAGTGCATCAGTTGACCTCTTGGTTAAGATGGAGAGGCATCAAGTGGCAGCCGGTGCTTTTTAAATTATATTCAAGTTGTTAAAAAATACGAAAAAATCTCTCCCGCGCTTTTGGATGAGAAAGTTGTATAGAGTGCGTGAAAATAATTTGCTTGTGAGGGATATGGACTTCTTCCACTTTCAAAATTTTGTGCGCATGAGTTCAGTTGATTTTGAGAAACTGCTCACTATATTTGGGCCGAAAATTACGAAGCAGGTGACCAACTTCCGTGAACCAATCCCGTTATCCAACCGACTAGCAGTCACACTGAGATTCCCAGCAACAGGAGACTCAAACACAAGTTTGCAGTGCTTGACAAAACTCTCAAAGCAACAAGTCAGCGAAATAGTCATCCAAAAGGACGACCATCATCGCGCTCGCGGCGTTCCCGCGAAAAAAGATCGGATCGTTCTGTTCCTCGCGTTTGCGTGTCTGAACATATCGAATACTAACGTGCTCAAACTGCTCGCACCGTTCGGCTCGTTCTGTTCGTTCGTCAAAAACGCTCTAGTGCGTACACAGCTTATAGGTTAAAAGGCGGAGCGTGATTGGTCGGCTATGTCTTATCGCTGCTTTGTCGTGCCTATGTCGGGTTGAACTCACGACAAGCTATCGGTACCTTTTAAGCTTCCTACAGTATGTCGTCCATTCCACCTGACAAAGGCACGACAAAGCAGCGATAAGACATAGCCGACCAATCACGCCTCGCCAATTAACCCATGTCATCTATGTCCGCCCAACAAACACTAAGCTTCAATTATCGGCCCGCTGGCCACTGTTCAGAGTCCGAGCAAGTTTAAATCTGCATCAAAGCCACAAAGCCGCGCTCGGATCGAACGCTGTCCGAACAAGTCGAAATCTGTCGGGACAAGTCCAAACTTGTTCGGGTCTCTTTTCCTTCGTGCGACCGGAAATAAGTTCCAAACCTGCCCGACGTTGCCACCTTGTAACTTTTTCACCTCTGCAACGTTGCCGCTCCGACCAACCTATCATTCTTCTTTTTCTTCTAACTTCTAAAAATGTGTTGAAATTGTGAAAAAAAACTGTTAAAAAATAATATTATTCAATCTAAAATATAATAAAAAACACTGAAAATAAAAAAAAAATAAATAGAAATATAAACAAAAAAAATAAAAATAAAAAAATAAATAAAAATATAAAGCAAGCGCTTACGTAACACCTTACGTCAGAGGTGATGTCCAGCAACTCGGATACATTGCTGTCGATTGATTGTCGAGGCGGATTGTTTCAAGGACATCAAGTATGATCTGGATCATATATAACACCTGTGCATCTCCAGTTTCTGGAACACCGACGAGATCCGGATTCCGATCAATAGCCAGGATTTCTATAACGTGGCTGGTGATTCCAAAATATACATTGAAGGAACTCTGACCTACACGTCAAATAGGGCTGACGCGGCTGCTGACAATGGCAAGACTGTACTTTTATCCAACAACGCCTTCGCCTTCTTATTCGATGAAGTGCGTCAGGAGTTGGACGGCAAGGAAGTGGATCGAGCCATGAACGTAGGCATCTCCAGTACCGTCTGCACCCTGCTGACTTGCACCAATGATGAAGTTACGGGACTAGAGTCCCTTTATACTGAGAGTCAAGACAATTTGAATCCATTTCTGATTGGTTCCCGTATTTTAGGCCTCCACAGTGTCACAAACGGGAATAAAGATTACATTTTCACCAATTGCAAAGATTATAATCTGGAATGGACCAGGGAATTACGGGTTCGGCAAGGAACAAACGGAATGAGAGGAGGAATGGAGAAAGGCATTTGAGAATGGGCCGATCAAAGATTACGAAAACCGTTCAATTTCTGTAATCTTTATTCCCGTTTGTGACATCCATGAGCCGACTTGTCTTGACTCTCAGTATAAAGGGACTCTATACGGGACTTGAAAACGCCGGTTGGGGCTCGCCTGTTGTGAACGTAAGCGACAAGTCGTTCAGCGCTCTTATTCCTTTGAGTCACTTTGTGAGCTTTGCTCACGAATCCAAGGGCACCACTTTCCGCCAGAAACAAGAGATCTTGCTCATCCGTGCTCGCACCAACAATGGCCGTCCAATGGAGACTTGAAACCCCATGACGACCAGCAATGTGGAGGCTCCGTCAATCATCGGTCTGGTATTCCAGACCAACAGATCCGACATAAAGACATTTGGATGCCAGTAAATTTGACTATATCAAGTTGCGCTCTTTTGGTCCATTTGAACAATGGACCACTAGACAAGGTACGAATAATTTAAGCAATCTGATACATGTTTCTTAACCAGAATTTCACGTAAAACACGAGTCGCGCAACGAAAATTACTGAAACCAACTCCTAACGGAGATATTATTATTTTTATTTCACATTGGTTACCAGGAATTTAAACTGCCCGCTCACAAGAAGCTCAAAACTCTACGTGAGCCAAATCACGAACTATAACGGTTTCAGCAAGCTTCTCAATCGAGCAATGTTCATTTCCCACCGTGTATTTTTCAAACTATAAGTAATTTGCTATAGCTGAACCAAAGCGTCAAGATTGAGGTGGCCAGATTTTTTTATCGCAGAGACGTTCATGATAACGTTTAGCGCGCGATGTGAATCACGTAGAGCATTGAGTTTTCATGAGCGGGTGGTTTCAATTCAAGCGCCAAGATTCATTAAATATCTTCGGAGGGAGTTGATTTCGGTAATTTTCGTAGTGCGCATCGTATTTTACGTGAAATTTTGGTGAAGAAACATGTATCATAATGCTGAAATTCGTACTTTGTCTAGTGGTCCATTCTATCCCGTGCGAGAATCTGAACGAGGATTTTGACAACGACATGTTCGCTTTCTACCATGAGAACTACATCAACTTTATGACGGACTTTTCACAAGAGGAAAAGCTGTGTGGACCTCCTCTCTCCAAGAAGAAATTCAAAGAGGAGAATCCGATGTTCGTGATGCGATGCTTGTGCAAAGATGTTCTGAAACTGGGCCCCTTGGATATTCAAATCGATTTGGAAGCACATGAAAATATCCCGCAAGGAACGTTCGCTTATGCTATTCACAACGTAACATTCTCTTATCAATCACTTTCAGGAACTGTAAAGAAATCCACTGACTTTTCATGTCTTTAATATTTCCTCCATTTTTCCATTTTCTTTGAAATTTGTTGTACTTAGTTTGTAAGATTTTCAAGAGGAATTTGTACGATTAGGATGTAAGATTCACGATATTTCATTTGAATGAATTTCTCTGTAACGTTTTATCGTCAACGGTAACAAATATCATTAAACCGAACCCTTAGTTTCTTACTTTATTTTCCTGATATCAGCATTAGGTGGGGGAGGGGGTGCGAACGATGGTGAAAAAACCATGAAATCTTACCCGGGGGGAGGGGGGGGGGCTGAACGGAGCGGCAACGTTGCAGAGGTGAAAAATTCACGGGATGGCAACATCGGGCAGCGGCGGATCTAGCAATTTGGCAACACCGGATTTTCTCCATTTATCCCTATGCTAAGTAATCGATTCTTGTCGGAGCACCTGACCCCTCCAAGAATCGATACACTTCCATAAGTTTAAATGGCGAAAAGACAATGTGGCCAATTTGCTGGATCCGCCAATGACGTCGGGCAGGTTCGGAACTTATTTCCGGTTGCACGAAGGAAAAGAGACCCGAACAGGTTTGGACATGTCCCGGCATATTTCGACTTGTTCGGACAGCGTTCGATCCGAGCGCAGCTTTGTGGCTTTGATGCAGGTTTAAACTTGTTCGGACTCTGAACGGTGGCCGGAGGAGGCGACGGCGTTGACAGAGGATCACCTGAATCGACGCGGAAATATCAAAGTGCGGGTGGGGCATAACGTCATCCATTTGAGGAGGTGGAGGGGGTGTAGAGGTTAGGTTAGGTGAACGCCTTACTATCGTTAGGTATGCAACCCACTATATTAGCCCCTTACTCTCGCTAGGTATGGAACCTGCATATTAACGCCTTACTTTCGTAAGATATGCAACCCGTACGGTAACGTCTGGCGTACCTAAGGTATGGTACCCGCATATTTGCGCCTTACGTCGGCGAGGTACGCAGCCCGCAACTGAAACTGGGTAATTTGACAATATCGTACTTGAGTTAGGTTAGGTTCTGTTGGGTCAGGTCAGGTTGGGTTGGGTTAGGTAAGGTTAGGTTGGGTTGGGTTGGGTTGGGTTGGGTTAGGTTAGATTAGGTTAGGTTATTTGGGTTGGGTTGGGTTAGGTTAGGTTCAGTTAGGTTAGGTCACTCGACAACACTGAACTTGGGTTAGGTCACTCGGTAACACTGGACTTAGGTTGGGTTGGGTTACGTTAGGTTAGGTTGGGTTAGGTAAGGTCAGGTCGGGTTAGGTTTGGTTAAGTTGGGTAAGGTTCGGTTAGGTTAGGTTTGGTCAGGTTAGGTAACTCGACGGCACTGAATTCGGGATAGGTCACACAGCAACACTGAATTTAGTTTACATTTCGACATTTCAGGTGACCGCAAGTCGCCATTTTGCCTCTACTCATTTGGTGAGGATTGAATAAAAATCTGTCGAAATTATTTTTCGTCTGATTCTGCATCCATTACTGTGATTCACAGAACTAGTAATAAAAAGCTCCCTGTCAAGACTTTTTCGGCAGAGGAATAAAGGTAGCAATTTCATAGGAAAAATTTACCTATTGAGTGCGAAGAAACTTTGTAGGTATGCCCTGTCAAAACGGTCCCATGGGTTCCATTAGGAATTTCATGGGGACCAATGGGAACCAATGGGAACCCATAGGATGGGGAAGTAAACCTGTTGGTACCCATGGGAGACCATCGGGAACCTATGGGACAGGCAGAGAGGACTCTTGAAACCCGTGGGGGGCCAGAGAGACCTAATGGGACCCTTTGGACAGCCGGAGTGACCTAAGGGAACTCTGTTTTTTTGTTTCTTCGAGAGCCAAGTCGCAGCGTGGTGAATTCTTGCCGTCTCAAAAATTGCCCTGTAAATGACAGCTGCAGGTATTCTCGGACTTGAACTGGAGTCCGTAGGAGGCCCGCCAAGTCTACAACGGCAAATTTTTTGAGTCGAACAATTTGAAAACTGTTACCTGCGTCCAAAAACGATAAGTACCTGGCGGATCAGTTTGTTTCCTTGTTAAAGGACGTTAAATGGACCACTAGACTAGGTACGAGTTCCAGCATTCTAATACATGTTTCTTGACTAAAATTTCACGTAAAACACGATGCGCACAACGAAAATTACCGAAATCAACTCCTTACGAAGATATTTAATGATTCTTGATGCGTGAATTTAAACCACCCGCTCATGAAAACTCAATACTCTACGTGATTCACATCCCGCGCTAAACATTATCATGAGAGTCTTTGCGATTTAAAAATCTGGCAACCTCAATCTTGACGCTTTGGCTCAGTTATAGCAAATTGCTAATAGTTTGAACAACACATGGTGGGAAATGAACATTGATCGATTGAGAAGATTTTTAAGCGTTTTAATTTTCCAAAGAAATACACCGCAATGAAAAATGGGTAAAAAGAATCGGGTATTGTTGGTTGTGCCACGCCACACTAGTACTCCAGTTCAGTCTGAAAAGTTTTGGTATGGGAGGAAATTCGCTGACCGCAATTCATTGGAATACATCACTATCAGCGAGCAAGAAAAAATCTTCTGCTTTAATTATTAATTACGTTGGTATCTAAAATGGAATTTTTGAGATTCGGACGCATTTAGAGAGACATTACGAACTAACACAAACAAGACGGAATTTCACTGAATTAAATAGCCACGTCCTGAAGAAGGGAATGAAGTTGCCATTATTTATTTATTTTTTTTAAAATTAATTCCTAACACTGGTTTTTTCACTAAGACCCAATACAATCTAGGAATAACATTCAATTAAATGCTCCAAAAGGGGTTTCATCAAACCTGCTAGCAAGTGCCCTTGAAACATACCCAGTTAGCACAAAATATTTTGAAAATATTTTGAAAATATTGTCACCTTTATCAAAATATTTTCATGACAATATTGTAATTAAAATATTTTCAAAATATTTTTAAAATGTTTTTAAAACTTTTTAGGGAATATTTTGAAAATGTTTACAAAAAGTATTTTTAAAATAATTCAAAAATATTGCAGGTAAACATTTTTTAAATATTCCTTAAAAAGTTTTGAAAATATTTAAAAAATAGTTTTAAGCTCTCAAGTTAGTATATGGTGTAAAATACACCAGTGTAAATTTAGTGTAAGTACCTACCTAGTACGTGATATCGAAAAAAAAATAACACGAAAAAAAAAAATAATAATAGGAAAAAGAAAGAAGCCTGAGAAAACACGGCGTTATAATTAAAGCTATGATGAAAGTTGAGCCGCGCACTGACGCAATACATGCTATAACAGCCTTGACAAGCATGATTTTAACCCGTCACACCATCAGCTCCCTGTGGCTAAGTGGCAGAGTGCGGGGCTATGACAAACGCCGTTCGGGTTCAAGTCCACACGAGGGCGTCCGGGTATTTTACCTTTCGGGAATTAGGCATGGTTCCAATGGGTTCCAATGGGGATAGATCCAAACCCGCAGGTTCTTGACTGACCAATCCCATTGGAACCCATTGGAACCATGGTCAATTCCCAACGGGTTCCCGTGGAAATTCGCTACGGGTTCCCATTGCGATTTCCTACGGGTTCCAATGGGACCGTTTTGACAGGATGTGCTTCTCTAAAATGGGAGATTTGAACGCACTTTCCGCTCGCTGTACAGGGTGTTTCAGACCACCCGTACCAGGCCTTTTTCTCGGTTGGTATAGGTTGTACGAAGTCGGAGACCGCGGGGTTGAATAGAGAATTCACCCCAAGGAATCCGAAATTTGTGGTCCTGAAACCCCCCCCCCCATCTCCCTCCCCGGGGGTGAAGGGGGGGTCACGATGCTAAAACTCACGGTTCCCGACCGAATTGCGGATGGATCGCATCAGAATTGAAAAGCACGGAACATTTCACGTGGAATTGACCCCTAAAAGTCCAAAATCTGACCATCCAAGACCCAAAAATGATCCCCTAAAGAGGGGGACAGTACCCTCCCTTCATAATTTCTCTTTGGTCTCAAAATTGACGTAGATTCTCTAGAAGAAGACGCATTCCCAGGTAATCGACCTCGAGAAATCCAAATTTCATGGTCCCGAAACTCCTCTAGCCCCCCTTGGGGGGGTAAACGGGGGGGCCCAATTTTAAAAATCGGGACTCATTTCCGAATCGCAAATTGATTGCATCCAAATTGAGGAGCAGAACGAATTTACATCTAAGGTGACTCCGAAGAGTTCTAATAGACCCCCCGAACGGCAGAAAGTAACTACTGAGGAGGGGGCTTCGCCCCTGCCAAAATTTTCTCAAGATCCCTCTTTGGTCGCAAAATTGACGTCGATTCTCCAGAAAAAGACGGTTTCCCATGTAATCGACCCCGAGGAGCTCAGGGAACATGAAATGTAGAGTCCTCGGGGTCGATTACATGGGAAACCGTCTTTTTCTGGAGAATCGACGTCAATTTTGCGACCAAAGAGGGATCTTGAGAAAATTTTGGCAGGGGCGAAGCCCCCTCCTCAGTAGTTACTTTCTGCCGTTCGGGGGGTCTATTAGAACTCTTCGGAGTCACCTTAGATGTAAATTCGTTCTGCTCCTCAATTTGGATGCAATCAATTTGCGATTCGGAAATGAGTCCCGATTTTTAAAATTGGGCCCCCCCCCTTTATCCCCCAAGGGGGGCTAGAGGAGTTTCGGGACCATGAAATTTGGATTTCTCGAGGTCGATTACCTGGGAATGCGTCTTTTTCTGGAGAATCTACGTCAATTTTGAGACCAAAGAGAAATTATGAAGGGGGGTACTGTCCCCCTCTTTAGGGGATCATTTTTGGGTCTTGGATGGTCCGATTTTGGATTTTCAGGGGTCAATTCCACGTGAAATTTTCCGTACTTTTCAATTCTGATGCGATCTATCCGCAATTCGGTCGGGAACTGTGAGTTTTAGCATAGTGACCCCCCTTTATCCCCCAAGGGGGGATGGGGGGGGTTTCGGGACCACAAAATTCGGATTCCTTGGGGTCAATTCCCTATTCAACCCCGCGGTCTCCGACTTCGTACGACCTATACCAACCGATAAAAAGGCCTGGTACGGGTGGTCTGAAACACCCTGTATAGAAGCTCTTCAAAATTTTAATTTCATTTATTTTTAGTTCCGCTCGGAGACGCTCCATTTGACTAAATGTTAAAGCTGAAAGCAAATGTTCCTGTCCTTACAATATAGATGAAAAAAAAAAAAATCTCCTACCTCTTTTAAGAATTTGAAATCAAAGACAGTTCCTTGATCTGGAGGCGTGTAAATGTATGGTTTTGACGGGGAACAGCATAGATTTTCGGGGAACAAGAAATTGTTCTTTACATTGTCTGGAAAGCTTCTTGAGAGCAGTGCATGGAAAATAATGCTAAATTTTCCCCTGCTATCTGTATCCAAAGCACCTCCGATGGACCAAATACACGAGAAGAAGAAAACACCCTACCACAAAAGCAAAGAGACAAGCTCATTACACACATTCTGAGGCAAAAGTAGGTATGTGTATTTGATATAGTAAAATTACAACTCAAGGTTCGTGGTGGATTTATTCTCCGCGCCAAAAATTCCTCTTTTTACGCACCGTTTCATGAATAATCTCTTCCTCCAAATGTTTACCTCGTACTCGGACTTTTCAAATGTAATTTTTCTGACTTTTTAGAACTCTCTCGAGTTTTCTCTAAGTGACGTGTAAGTCAATCAAGGCCTTCAATATCACCTTCAATCCATTTTCTAAAATCTTCCCAAACTTTATGGAGGAAACAACGGGGGGGGGAGGAGGGGCAGAAATTGCCGAGTGGGGTTTGTCTCCGGAGCTCTCTACATAACTAGACATTTTTAACAGGGGGTGCCTGTCAAATATTAACTGGTGGTTAAATCTCTTAGCTCTTACTTGTCCTGCCAGAGCTACAAATACCATCTGAGCAGTGAAATGTATCATACAAGCACCAAGACCCCGAAAATAGCGGAAGAAGTTTTGCTGCATGTAACAAGAGGTAAAATTTAACCAGAGTCACTAGAACCGGCCCCAAGTCTGTTCTTTTATGCCTTGATTCTGTTATCGGTTACTTACCTGGTTGAAGTTCGAGGAAAATCAGTAGAGTCCGAAACCAACATAATTTTAGATTAGGTCCTTCAAATCGTACAAGACTTATTAACGATTATAGAAATTGTATAATTTTTTATATTTTGTATAAAGTTCTGTTAAGGTAAATATTAGTTTCAGTCTCGCGTCATCCACTTTGGTGAACACATTTTTATTTTTTATAATTTGTTTGGTGTCTGTACGTTAAGTCAGCAAGTTTCATGACTGCTATTGAAGCCACGAATTAGTCCGAAGATTTTGGTCTCCTACTCATTTTTTTGTGTAGGTAATTTTACTGATGGGTATCCATCAGACTCACCAACTTATGGAAAACGGACCCATGTTGACCAGCCTTAACAGTATTACATTCTTGTTTATGTTCTTGGCTATCCTCGGATTTTTACCAGGATATTGACCTGTATTATTATTTTTATATTCCTGTTTATTTTTTTTCTTCTTCATATCTTCACTAGGATGTATTCTAAGCCTTCGGTATTGTACTAATTTGTTATCTGTATTCACGTGAAAAAAATTAACAATTTTTATGAGTATTATACAGGGTTATCCAGAAGTCCGGGACCCCCCTTATAACTTTTGAACAAAAAATGCTAGAGATTTGAAATTTGGGGAATGTTCCTAGGTCAAAGGGAACTACTTTATGGCGTACCCAAAATTTTGGGGGGCGCCCCCCCCTGAGGGGGGGGCGGACCCTAACTTTTTTTTTTCAAATGGGAACCCCTATCTTGTGATACATCATTCAAAAGGGCTTAAAAAAAGAAAACTTTTGGCGCAAACCGATTGTCGATACCTCAATTTTTAACAAAATGGCGGCCAAAAAATGGCGGCTCATTCAAAAGTCTGGGCCTCCGCTCATAACTCATGAACAAAAAATGCTAGGGATTCGAAATTTGGGGAATATTCCTAGGTGAAAGGGAACTACTTTTTGGCGTACCCAAAATTTCGATGGGCGGCCCCCCTGAGGGGGGGCGGACCCTAACCCTTTTTTTTCAAATAGGAACCCCTATCTTGTGATACATCATTCGAAAGGGCTTGAAAAAAGAAAACTTTTGGCGCAAACCGATTGTCGATACCTCAATTTTTAACAAAATGGCGGCGAAAAAATGGCGGAAATGTGTTTTTTGGTTATTTACCGTCGGATTCGCTTGAAACTCGGTTTCCACAGGTTTCCAAGGGTTAGTAATTTCAATTAACGCAACGCGTTAACGCGTTTTAGCGAACGCTATTAAAATGTGCCTCAGTGGTGGGGCGGAAAGGGGAGGCACGGGTGGGACTCGACGCGTAGCCACCTCCCCGTGGTGAGTCCTGGGTAAATGAAATGACAAATCAGGAAACACGATTTTCAACTGGCTGAGAGCAACGCACAGGAAATCTGACACATTCCAATTTAAACTTATTTTCCCGCCATTTTTCGGCCGCCATCTTGGAAAAGCTCGGGTATTTTGCAAATCCAATATCGTATTTGTTTTTTTCGTGCCCGAAAACCTGTGGAAACCGAGTTTCAAGCGAATCCGACGGTAAATAACCAAAAAACGCATTTCCGCCATTTTTTCGCCGCCATTTTGTTAAAAATTGAGGTATTGACAATCGGTTTGCGCCAAAAGTTTTCTTTTTTCAAGCCCTTTCGAATGATGTATCACAAGATAGGGGTTCCTATTTGAAAAAAAAGGGTTAGGGTCCACCCCCCCTCAGGGGGGCCGCCTATCGAAATTTTGGGTACGCCAAAAAGTAGTTCCCTTTCACCTAGGAATATTCCCCAAATTTCGAATCCCTAGCATTTTTTGTTCATGAGTTATGAGCGGAGGCCCAGACTTTTGAATGAGCCGCCATTTTTTGGCCGCCATTTTGTTAAAAATTGAGGTATCGACAATCGGTTTGCGCCAAAAGTTTTCTTTTTTTAAGCCCTTTTGAATGATGTATCACAAGATAGGGGTTCCCATTTGAAAAAAAAAGTTAGGGTCCGCCCCCCCCCTCAGGGGGGGGGGCGCCCCCCAAAATTTTGGGTACGCCATAAAGTAGTTCCCTTTGACCTAGGAACATTCCCCAAATTTAAGGTGATTATATTTGACCGTTTAAATTTCGTTTTTTTTTAAACTTTTCCCGAAATTTGGGGACTTGCCAACGTAATGTTGAACTAATTTTGACCTTACTGAGATAATGTGGAGGCAAATCTAGGGGAAATTGCCTCTTTTCGCTGGAAAATTGAATGACCTTTGATTTGACGTATTTGGGGGTCCGAGCCCCCCCTTAAAATTAAAGCGAAGCGATTTCTGCAATTTTTACTTAAAAGCGGAAACAATTTGGTAAATTTTCCCGTTTAATTTTTTTCTTTACTATAATTTGAACCGAGTTATGATTTTTTGAAAATAGGTCAAATTTGACCTTTGACCTATCATAACTCGGTCAAAAATTAAGATATTGATCTGCGGTTTGCGCCAAAATTCTTAGTTTTTTATGCTCTTTCGAATGATGTATCACAAGATAGGGGTTGCCATTTGAAATTAAAAAGTTGGGGGCCCCCCGCGCCCCCCCTGAGGGGGGACCAAAATTTTGACCCCCCCCCCCAAAAGATGGTCCCCTTTGAGATAGGAACATTCCCAAAGTTTCATTACCCTAGCTTAATTCGTTCAAAAGTTAGCAGGGGTGGGACGGACTTTTGGTACACCCTGTAAAATGGTATTTTATACTTATTTCCGGCTATTTAATACCCTATTAAATAAGCATTTAAAGAAGTATTTGTTGGATTTCTTGATAATCATTGCCCCGCACGAAAAATTTGGTTGCAGTGATACCTTTGGAATTATGCAAGTATTCATGGGTACTTTGAGCTGCCTTTTTGATGTAGCCTACTTCCAGATCCGAATTCCCCATAGTTTATGACTTATATCCATACAACCGAAGGGCGTATCTCCGCATTGCCAAAAAGGGGACGAGATGGAAGGGCGTATTTCTGCCTGCACACTGGAAGATGCTGGTGGATTTTGCAATATAGGAACTATTGTATCTGTCTCATCCACTAATACAGCACTATGTGATTGGGTAAAGTAATGGCATAGAATATTGGCACAGGAATTATGTTCCTTCTTAGCAAATGCAGCTTATATGTATGATTACTTTGCTTACGTTATGTAATGTTTACTCCATCAAATTATATAATCTGCTGCTGAACGGTAGTATCACTATTGCTGTGCAGCCTAAATTCAATATCTTTCGACGGCTTGAGCCTTACGAAGTAGCTGAGGTAGAGACTTCCTTAATAATGATTTATTAATGGGCCTTATTTATCACGTATTTATAACATTAAAATGACATCAGTATTTTCTTCTTTGTACATCGTCCACCTTACAATTCTCTGTGTTGTACAAAAAAACTTATATCTATTTCGAGGAGAGGAACAAATCAGGTACCTCAATCTGCGCTCTGATGTCTAGCTCTGTCAGAGTTTCAACGTATTTCTCATTATTAAAGTCATCCATGAAACACTCGAAGAAATTCATCAAGGCTATGACTAAACTTGCATCTTGGGTGGGGAAGATTTCCTGAAAATGAAAAATACCATTTATAGGGTCAGTAATCCAGTAAACGAAGGCATATAGGATGCGCCTCCGGCCGAAAACGAACATACGGCTGGATTTAGGCCCAATCGATTCTTCATATGAAAAGGAGCTTTTAGCCAAAAGTCCCCATAAATCCCCCTTAGGAACTGCGCACAGTGGACCGATGAAAGTGAAAATTGGACATGTTTTCAAAAATTCACCACGAAGCGAGAAATGGACCTAGATAGTTCATTTTTTCTTGAACTGTAGATAATTGAGTCTACTTTTCCAATAAACTGTGGTTTTGAATGTCAAAGTAATTTAAATGTGAGTAAAATTGAAAGAAATTGAAAATTGAGGATTATTGATCGGCATTTTCTGTATTTACGTCTTTATGAATACCCGGATTGAAAAATACCTTCGTGTACATACAATTTAATTTTGGGCCCCGGCAATGTCCACCTCTCTGTCCTTGACCCTCTGGAGGTGATCGAGTAGCGGTAGACTCCACTGGCGGTGGGTGGGTTACGTACGGTTGCGACTAGGATTATTAGCAAATTCCCTTAATCCCGCTACTTTGAGGCCAGGAATATTACTGGACGTAAGTTACCTTTAGGGGTGAAAACAGTTTTGGACGGTTGCGACGGCCTGAAGGAGAGCTTCCTCTTGCAGTTTCCACTCTTGCCCTTTCCCCTGCTGGTTGCAAGGGGGTGGGGGTCGAGCGTGACTATTATGGAGCAAGCCTGCGGGCGGGCGGGCGGGCGGCTCGCCTCGGCGGACCGCTGACTTGCCGGGGCTCACAGCCCGGAGCCTGAAACCGCGCCTTAAGTGAAACCCCACCCCAGACATGGCTTCGAGCTCGGACTCGTCTCCGAGGGGTTATCGGGGCTGCTCGCTGATCGATGGTTGCCGCTGTCGCTTCTCCGAAGCCGCCGGGTGGGTTCACGGTCGAACCCGGGTCGAGCCGATGGTGGCGGTTTAGCGCGCCGCGTAAGCCCTTGGGCGGGGATCGGTCGTTATGTGGCACCTATGATACGGGCTGCGTACGTGCTTTCGTCGGGTGAGATCGACCCCCCAAAGCTGGGAACGGCAAAACCGAGGCCCGCCGCCATCACCCACTCATTTCCAAGGGGGTAGGGGTGCCCGTAATATAAGTTTTTCAGTACCGAGCTCTTCATCCCTGACTTCTCAGCTCCCAATCCTCGGTAGTTTGCTTTATCCTGAGGCAGGCATCTGCTGGGAGTTATTCTGCCTTCAGGTTCAGGCGGGACCAGGGGACCTCTACGGAGGGTGAGTCTCGCTGCTCATGAGGGTAAGCGGTCTGAGAAATGAAGACCCGGAGAAGCGCAGGGATATTAGATCGCACTGACCCTGCTTCCTAGTATCTGCACAGCTGGTCTTAACGAGTTTAAATTTTTTGACGAGTCACAAGCAAAAACTCTTCAGGTTCTTGAAGTAGAGTGTCTATTGAGTCATTTAAGCCAAAAAGAAAAAAATTCTGTCGAGCTCCTGGAAAAAAAAAGTCGATTTAAAGGTATTTTTTGGCTAAAATAGCCAAATTACCCGTAGCAAGGCCCGTCATATTATTTAATTTTTTTTTTTTTTTTTTTGTCCTGGATATAATGCCCAAGTTTCTTAGATATGCATCTTTTAACCCTGAGATTACTTAAACTACCAATTTTAACCACATGGTAAATTTTGGGGGCCTAAAATGAGCCCTCAGAGCCAAAAATTGCAGACATTTTCGAAAACTTCGGATTTTCAGGGGGGTGTTTTTTTTTTTTTTTTTTTTTTTTTTTTTTTTTTTTTTTTTTTTTTTTTAACGTTGTTTTTTCTACAGTCGTCAATGAGTAATTCTGAAGGGCATTTTCGATTAGATAATTGACATTTTGACTGTTCAGGTGAAGGGGGAGGGGGGCATCAGGCTTTGTTTTGCCATTCTCACAGTTTCTGAAAACGCTTGAAAATTCCCTATTACATTGGAAGTCCAAAATATCCCTTTTAATTAATTAATTACTGTTTCTGATATTATGAAATATGCAGCAGGAGTTACTGCCCCCCCTCCTCCTCACTACGAGTTGCATGGAAACCTTGATCTTACTGCGCGCGCTACCGGATTCTTGCTTTTCGCGTGATGGCAGTCCGTTAGGTATATAGTAGATCCAGGCATTTGCAGGATAAACTTGTAGCATAAACATGTACATTTATATGTAATGCTAAAGACCGCCATATGTTTTATTGCAAATGCCCGGATCTACTATATAACGGACTGCCATCACGCGAAAAGCAAGGATCCGGTAGCGCGCGCGGTAAGATCAAGGTTTCCATGCATGTCGTAGTGAGGAGGAGGGGAGGGCAGTAACTCCTGCTGCATATTTCATAATATCAGAAGCTGTAATTAATGAATTAAAAAGTGATATTTTGGACTTCCAATGTATTTAGGAACTTTCAAGCGCTTTTGTAGCGCGCGCAGTAAGATCAAAGTTTCCATGCATCTCGTAGTGAGGAGGAGGGGGGGCAGTAACTCCTGCTGCATATTTCATGGTATCAGACACAGTAATTTATGATTTAGAGTGGGATATTGTGGACTTTCAATGTAATAGGGACTTTTCAAGCGTTTTCAGAAACTGTAAGTAAGAAAGACAAAGCAAAGCCTGATGCCCCCTCCCCCCTCACCCGAACTGTCAAAATGTCAATTATTTCCGAATTACTCATTGACGACTGTAGAAAAAAACAACGTTTAAGAAAAAAACATCCCCCTGAAAATCCGAAGTTTTCGAAAATGTATGCAATTTTTGGCTCTGAGGGCTCTTCTTAGGCCCCCAAAATTTACCATATGGTTAAAATTGGTAGTTTAAGTAATCTCAGGGTTAAAAGATGCATATCTAAGAAAACTTGGGCATTATATCCAGGACAAAAAAAAATTTTAAATAATATGACGGGCCTTGCTACGGGTAATTTGGCTATTTTAGCCAAAAAATACCTTTTAATCGACTTTATTTTCCAGGAGCTCGACAGAATTTTTTTTTCTTTTTGGCTTAAATGACTCAGTAGACACTCTACTTCAAGAACCTACAGAGGTTTTGCTTGTGACTCGTCAAAAAATTTAAACTCGTTAAGACCGGCTGTGTCTGGGCATGACGAACCCACGCTTGCTAAGTCTGCTACCAACTTCGTTGCCCAGTGACGCTTTTCTTGTCGTAACCGGTAGTTAGCCCAAATTTTCTGAGGTGCCTGTTCAATTCGATAATTCAGACTAAGCGGTGCCGGTTATGACGCCGGACTTGATCCGGCTTGATCGGTGCGGGATTTCAGGGGGAAATCTTTAGGAAGCCGGTGGTAAGTGTGTCCTTCTGGTGCGGCGTTGTTCACCGCAGGCCCTAGGCATTCTTAGGTTGGAATAAGAGTCGGTGCACCCCTTGTATATCCTCGAAGACCCGATCCAATCTCTAGCCCCTCTGCCATATACGGGACCCGAACGCTTATGCAAACTTGCATGATTCTCGGAGGAGGACTTAAAGAATAGGTACCGGCTTCTGCTACAGGGAGTGTTTTTAGTGGAGTTGGGGAATCGAAAGTAGTCATCCCAGGCTCCCTGGTCTTCCGGGCTTTTGTGGGGCGGCCGTGCGACTGCTTGGTTCTCCGTGGCGGGGCGAGTATGTTCCTGACCCACGTCATCGATGAAAGGGTACCGAGCGGACATTTGGGTCCAAGCGCTAAGGGAGAAGGACGAGGCAGAATCAGAAAGTTCCGGCCTGCGGGCTCCTTGTGTTCTAGTCGGTCTAGGGGTACCTGCGGATACTGTGCTGGCGTTGTTTGGGTCTCTGGGGCTGTTTGGCCCAAAAGAGTGTTTCTTCCTCCCATAGTACTCCATTCCGGGGGAGGGTCATTCTCAAGCGGATTCATGGACGGATAAGGCCTGGCAGTGCCAACTTGTCCGTATATCCGATTGTTAGATTCGATGTTTTGCCGGTTCAATCGCACGCCCCCGTTCCCCGTTTCGGTCAATCACCCAAACCTGGATGGGGTCTTGGATGGGCTCATAGGAAAATATTTAGCCAATTTTCATCCCCAATGGAAAAAAACCAAAAGAAAACTAAAAATGAAAGCCTCATCGATTAATATTGATTTTCAGCGATTTTTATTGATAAGTGGTCGCTACTTGAGCGCCAGATCGCCACGAACGGTCGATCTATCTTTTCCCGTTGATTTAGAGATCTCGTCCCTATTAAGGAAGTATATCTATTAATTAAATGGGAATAGGTACACATTACGAGATAAATGCAGATAAGGTTTTATTGATACATGAAACTTTGAAGTGAATTAACGAACAAGAGATGCCTACCGCGAGTAATAACGAGGCGGGACGTGTTTCGAGGATTTGTTTGCCCCGTGACGTAGGTAAATACAATATGGCGTCGATATTCTAGCAAAATTCGATATTAAAAGTTTGCGAAACGGACCATGACATCGTCCTTTCCTTGCTTAGTTCAACTCAAAATATAATTTCAAACACTTAACATAAAAATACTTTTTTCCATAAAATACACCATTTTTAAGAAAATCTATGATAAAAAGCATCTGTCCCTATCAACGTCGTCAACAAAATCCAAGATGTCCGAACTGTGACTACCTACTTTGTTTTCTCATAGGGGGTGACGTATAAAAGCTGGCCACAGTTCGTGTGGTGTGACTTTTAACAAAGTTTGATCGTACCTACACGAAAAATTCAAGTTGACGGTTGTAATAGGGTACCTCCTGATGGATTTTTGGCCAATTTTGGAACAGGTCATCGGAGCTCCTCGAAAAAGAATGACATTTTTGTGATGCACGAAGCAAAACTTTTTAAAAAGAACTGCATCGCGTTGCACCTTAAAGTACTGGGTTCCTCCTCCATTGTTGAGTCATGAGTCAACTGCCCCCCCCCCCCCTCCAGTAAATAACTGCATCAGTTTCATCGTATTCCAATGCAAGAAGTACGGTAGAATCATAATAAACGATTCTGAACAAAATGATAACTCAGTACTGGGAGGTGCATCGCGATTCGGGTCATTTTAAAAAGTTTTACATCATGAAAGTGGCAACACTGTAGTTTAAAATGGTTCAAATAAGCCTTATCCAATACAAAAAACTCTGCGATCGCAACTTTTTTGCAAAATTTTGCAGGAAAGCTCACCTCAAAACCTTAATTAAATAAGAAAATTCGAATTAAATTCCCATTTTCACCCTACTCGTCGTATGCTCAAACGGTATGAAATCGGGCGGCTAATCGTTCAAGTTTTAAAATAGGTAAGTGATCCCAGGTATCAAGAACTCGGAGCAGACTCCGGACGAGTTCTATGTATAGGACGCCGTTTTGTTGTGAGCAGATGATTGCAGCGCATTCGCGCGTAGGATCCTTATAAACTCAGGGGATCCCTCCCCCCGAACCTCGACTCATCCATCACCCGCTCCAAAAGCGAGGTTCAGCCAATGATTGAAAAAAACACATAAGGCGGCTGAATTTTTGTAAAATGAGTATATTTTTGGCGTTTCCCGATCCATTGAGGTGAGGAAAGGTCCGCTTTCACGTTGAGGGGGTGAAAAATTCAATTTTTTACAGATATACGTGATCCTACAGATTTTTTTAAAGTCCAACAACTAATAATATAAGTAAGTTGCGAGGATCCTACGCGAGATTGCAACACCAGTAACTGCTCACGGATTTGTACATTGGCTCTTAAGAGAGTCCAGGATCCTATAGAACCGTCCCCTGGTTTCGGTTCGCGAACGGCCCACGCAGCATCGAACCTTAATACAATCTTCCTATAATATTGCACATCTTACACATCAGCATTGCAGCCATATTAGATCCACCTTAGTAAGAATAAGCTGGGATTGCATCCATGTTGATGTGCTACTCCCCAGGTCTTGCCTGACCATTGCAACAACATTGATGGTAAGGTTGTCGTAATACTACAACGGTCTTACATTATATTAATATGTCTCCTACAAGCTTGCATCTACGTTGATATTTCTTGCGTAACCCCCCCCCCCCCCCCCCCAAGTGTGTTATGTAATACTTGAACGGTTCTTAATGGACTGTTCAACACTGCAAAATTCTCCGCGCCGCGGTCGTTCACAAGCGGTATCCCATCCGAGTGCGAACTAGGCCCTCCGTTGCTTAACCCTAAAGATCGCCCGAGTGTCGCTGCTGTAGAGCTCTTGAGACTCGCGTGATGTCCGAAGATAATTTCGCATTAATAAACGTTCCCAGCGTCGAGAATTTACAAACGTTACGTTGATGACGTCAAGAAGTGGCAAGCTCCTTCCTTCACATCTTAAAAAATAATATATTGATACTTCTTAACATCTCAATGGTGTTGCAATAACCGTTACATATTAACCTTAAAACAACATCGGCATCTTCAGTCTTATCCTGACGATATATAGGTATGTAACGTTCTATCTATATTAGTGACATTACATCAACATATGTCAACAAAGTAACAACATTGCATCAAGAAATCTTGCTGAGTGGGGGCGAACGCATTCAAAACAAAGGCCTTTACACTCGTGAGCGACGATATGATGCCAAGAAACTCCTGGAAATCATGAGTTCGCTCTCGAGAACCCTCTCGACCCTCGTGGCAGATAGAATAGGTGGGAGCTGCAAAAAGGGTTAAGTATACTTGATAAAATGTGTTAGAGGTGTCGTCAGCTAAGTTGACGGTTGTTTACTTTCGGTTTGCAAGCGCCGACGACGATTTTGGGTCTATCCACAGACCCTCGCTCGCTAGTATCCATCTCGAAAACATCCGTCTTATGATCACATTGTAAACAAACTATGTTTCAGTTATGATTCGCGACCTTTAGCCTTTAGGTGGTTGTGATTTCGTTGTAGCTGAAAAGTAGAGTTGTTCGATGTTTGAAAGTATTAAAAAACCAATTCAGGCTTGTGTTACTTTGTTAATCATTCATTACCACGAGAGTCCGATGTTATTGAGATGGATAGTAGCGAGGGTTTGTGGATAGGCCCAAAATCGTCGTCGGCGCTTGCAAACCGAAAGTAAAGAACCGTCAACTTAGCTGAGGACACCTCTGTGAATGAAGTTTTAGTTTTATGAATGAGTGGGGCATGCATGAAAATGACATGAACAACAGATGCATGAGCCGCTGAGCCAACTTACTTTGGCATCTCTATTTCGAAGCCAATATATCAAAAGACTGCTAAACCTCAGAATCAGATTTTTAACTATATTTTTGTGGTTTCCATTTAAAGCAGCTGGTAAAGTGTGCAACCAGGACATTACGAGGCATTCCCAGCCCAAGTGACTTGGTTCTATGTACACAATGCCACATCTTGAGACCTGAACACAGAAAAGGAAGACAATTAGGTTTTTCAATGACCTCCCCCCCCCCCCCACCTTTGATGAATAAAATGGCTTTTTAATAATATAGAATGATAAAAGAATAAAAAGTTTACCGAAACACGCATTTTGAATTGGGATCTAAATGTTTACTTTCTTTTCCTTGAATGCATTTCGGCACAAAAATGCCATCTTCAGAAAGAATGCAATTATGAACACCAAACGCAGAAAAACTTTAAGAAGATAAAGACATATTGCAATGCATAATAAACAACAAACGAAAGCAAAACGAATCAATACATTTTACTATAAAAATTGAAATAGGGAAAATTGGAGTAGAAAAAGAACGCGGGAACGCAGGAACGTAGAAAATCTTCTGGTCACTGATCATATTCCTCCATAGACTTTGTTTTCATTCATAATTCTTAGGTATCCGTAAACCTCAGTCTTGGATGTTGAATTATTTTCTGCCCCAATTTTCTCTTTTTCTATTAATATAGTAATTTATTGATTCGTTTTGCTTTCGTTTGTTGTTTACTATGCATTGCGATATTTATTTATCTTATTAAAGTTTTTCTGTGTTTTGTGTTCATAATTTTATTCTGGCTGAAAATGACATTTTTGTGCAGAAATGCATTCAAGGAAAAGGAAATAAACATTTAGATCCCAAATGCGTGTTTCGGTGAACAGTTCATTCTTGTATTATTTCATACTATTTACAACACGCAAAATGAGTTTCTCCACTTTTTAATAACTACTGAGGCACTAACTTTCACAGGATTATTACGACTCTGAGTGAAATTTCGATATACAACATTTCTAGCAATATTCTTCATCGTGATAAATTATGTTAAATGGCTGGTATTATGATACAAATCGATCAAAATTGAAGGAGAGAATTGAAGTACTTGAAAAAATACACTTTCATTAAATTTGTACTAAATACTGAAAAATACGTATAAAATACAGTATCCAAATCATCATCATTAATATAAACGTCGAAGGATTCCACATTTTAAGCCGGTATCAGACGATCAAAGTGGAGCTCTCAAAGTGGAGTCACGTGGGGAATCTTTGAGGGGAATGGAGGGTCACGTGACCCCACGTAACGCCATTTTGAGAGCTCTGCTTTGATCGTCTGATACGGGCTTTAGTCGATTCTACCTTTTTCTATTTTACTCGAGGGGTTGCCAGATTGTGCGATAAATGTGAATATTTTACATGGGTTTTAACCGAAAAAAGTGCTGAAAAAGTAACTTATATGGTATCAGTAGAGTCTAGGAGGGACGAGAGGCTGCCTTTCGGGGAAAACCCATAATTTAGCCGGAAATGTCATTAAAACAAATCGGTTCTGTTAGAAGCATCAAATGTATAGGTACTAGGGAAAGCTATTTTAAAATAATAATTGCAAATGGACACGGATGCTACGAAAAAGGAAAAATTGAAAGGGAAAGGAAATGAGATGAGGATATGATTACGTAGGCAATCAGAGGGAATAAAACAAAAACATCAGAGAAATTTATATGCAATAAAAGAATAAGAAAAAATTGGCCTCCGGCCAATTTACGCGCGGCGCGAGCGCCGCGTACCGGCGCCTCGCGCCGGCATGTGGGGGGGCTTCGCCCCCATCATGGTGCGAGAAGCGCACAACACTTTCTCGCTTTTGCCGGCGCTCCGCGCCTGCATAGACACTTTTACTGGAATATTTAGAAAAATACTGCCAATTTTACAAAATCATAAAGTTTGATTGGAATTTTGATCGCAGGATAATAGTTATGAAATTTTTATTCAAACCACTGAACTTTATTGTAAATGTCTTCGCGATATGTGATGAATTCATATATTCGGACTCGACTTGTTGATTTTATGAGGCATCTTCAATTAAATATGTAATTGATTAACAAAGTCTCCTGTCAAAGACGGCAATCCGTAAAAATCTTAGCTTTTCTACGATTCATTAGGATCCATTAGATTCATTGACATCATACTTCAGATACGATTTTATATTATAATATTTCCTTAAGCACGGTCAAAAGCCATCAAATATCTACTTTAATGGGCAGAATGACTATTCGATGTTTAAATAGTCTTAAAACTAAACGGTTTTCGCTTAGCATCTCCCAAATTTTAAATTTGGCGGGCGAATCTACCTGCTGGAAGGTTCACCACACGCCCGCCAAGAGCGCCATCTCCTTACCGCGTATCCCCGTAATTCAAAGCGAAAACAATAGAGAGCGCCATCTCCTTGCTGCTGTCGACAAACGTCAACAAACCTCAGGTTATAACAATTATAACCTCCTTTATTAACAAGCATTAAATCAGTCATATTTTTGCCGAATTATTAAATTATATTTGTGCTTAGTACCCCGTAAAAAGTAACCGCAAAAGATGGAATCTGCCGGGATTCTAAATTCATTAACAACAAACATATTAGTTTTTAATAAAGATCTAAGTGTCAGTTCTTGGCGTTAGCTTGATGATTCATAGTACCTATGTAATGTAATGTGAGTACCTAATTAGTTGTCTAATTTTGCTTGGTGTATACCTACGGAGTAATTTTGGAAATAGTATATGATGCATTATATAATGCATTTGAATTCCTGGGTTTCACCTGACTCAAAGCGTTTGCTGCTATTATCTAGAAGCGTTCCGACTCATTTATCAGAGAATTGAGCGTTTCCTATCGGCCCCTCTGCAATTATGAGATTAGTCCAAGAATCCTTTAAGAACTTAAATTAATGACTCAGATGGTGCTCTTGAGCCAACTTTCAAAGAATTAAAGGCATTTTTTTCAAAATCTACAGTCCATGAGCTCTCCGTGTGACCGAAGTGCTCTTCCCGCTATATGACGCGTAACCCTTCAATTTTTAGTTTAGTCCAAAGACCTCATAGGAACTTACATTATTGAACCAGGTGGTGCTCTTATGCCAACTTTCGAAGAAATGAAAGGCATTTTTTTCAAATTTACAGTCTTTGAAAATGAGTTGTTTGTGTGATGTCGCGGTGCAAAGTGCCCTACTTTTGGGCCTCGTAATCCCTTGAATTTTGAGTTTAGTCCAAAGATCTTTTAGGAACTTAAATTAATGACCCAGGTGATGTGCTTGATGCCCATTTTTAAAGAATTAAAGGCATTTTTCAAAATTTACAGACCCTCAAAATGAGCTTTCCGTGTGATTTTGCTGAAAATGGACCTTTAACCCAATTTGACCCTAGCCCCCCCCCCCCAAATTTTAGCATACCCCAAAATCGTTTGACGTGCATAAGGAGACC
Source organism: Bemisia tabaci (assembly GCF_918797505.1). Lineage (NCBI taxonomy): Eukaryota > Metazoa > Arthropoda > Insecta > Hemiptera > Aleyrodidae > Bemisia > Bemisia tabaci. The sequence goes on along the minus strand of NC_092793.1, from coordinate 88,499,434 downwards.
ATAAATATGGTGTTCTGTGAGAATTTTGAATGAAATCGAACAGATAGATTCTGAGATATCGCTGTAGACAGATTTGGGGGACGTCGGACGGACGGACACACATTTTTTCAAGCATGGTTATTTTGACTCCTGGGACCTTAAAACGTCTAGAAATGATGAAATTTTAACTTTTTTTTTTTTTTTTTTTTTCTTGGAGGATGACAATACTTCCTCTCTACCCTAGGGGAGCGAGAAAGTAAAAAACACAAGTGATCTCATAGTGATTCGGGACTCGAACCAAAGTGTCGTTGAGCAGTTTTTAGACCCCTACGCCACCGATAATCTTCTTAGGGAGTAAATGTGAAGTTTTGCTACTTCAGCGAGGAATCGCGGAAGGAGATCCAAGGATTGTCACTTTCCTCCACCCAATGGGACTGACGTCTCAGTCAATAATGCGTTTTTGAAGAAATGATCGATCCCCATCCTTGCTTCATCTCCATATACCTATTCATGTGCTAATGCTGGCACGCTCCAGTAACAGGATTCTGTGACAAACACATTTTTGTCTTGAAATTCTCCAATATTTATACATCATAGTGATCAAATGCCCAATCACTCAGAGAAATGGCCCGCGGAGAGAGCCGAGTGTCACTCGCGTGGCGAGTGACCGGGGGTTCAGCGGGAGCAGCCCCATGGCTTGCGACCAAAACAGCTAGTACCGTATAAACTTGCGTTTTTTGTTGTATTTTATTATATATCAGATACGTATTCAATATGGGTCTAGATATCATACGTAAAGTAATGCATTTGCTTGAGTGTAAATATACATATAATCACATACATTGTAGTGGGGCCGATAAGCATAACAATGGTGCACCTCTGGGAGAAAGTATGAAATTTTCAGGGATTCGCCTCTAGCCTATAGACATTTGATTTACACAAATCTGAGCCCCCTGGAGGGGGGGGTAGGGGCCCCCTAAGATTGAAGTTTGAATAACTTCTGAACACTTAATATCGCCGTAATTTTTACTTTCTCGCTCCCCTAGGGTAGAGAGGAAGTATTGTCATCCTCCAAGTAAAAAAGGAAAAAAGTTGAAATTTCATCATTTCTAGACGTTTTAAGGTCCCAGGAGTCTAAATAACCATACTTGAAAAAATAAGTGTCCGTCCGTGCGGCGTCCCCCAAATCTGTCTACAGCGATATCTCAGAATCTATCTGTTCGATTTCATTCAAAATATTCACAGAACAGCATATCTATGGTCTCCTCATGCATGTCAAACGATTTTGGGGTACGCTAAAATTTCGGGGGGCTAGGCTAAATTGTCTATTTTTAGCAAAATCACACGGAAAACTCATTTTGAAGGACTGTACCTAAATTTTGAAAAATGCCTTTAATTCTTTAACAGTAGGCATCAAGCACATCACCTGAGTCATTAGTTTAAGTTCCTAAAAGATCTTTGGACTAAACTCAAAGTTCAAGGTATTACGAGGCCCTACGATGCCCTTACCAGGTAATTCTTCGAAAGTTAGCATAAGAGCACCTGGTTCATTAATTTAAGTTCCTGAGAGGTCTTTGGACTAAACTAAAAATTGAAGGGTTACGCGTCATATAGCGAGGAGAGCATTTCGGTCACACGGAGAGCTCATGGACGGTAGATTTTGAAAAAATGCCTTTAATTCTTTGAAAGTTGGCTCAAAAGCACCACCTGAGTCATTAATTTAAGTTCCTGAAGGATATTTGGACTAATCTCATAATTGCAGAGGGGCCAATAGGAAACGCTTAATTCTCCGATAAATGAGTCGGAACGCTCCAGGATATTAGCAGCAAACGCATTGAGTTAGATGAAACCCAGGAATTCAAATGCATTATATAATGCATCATATCGACGGTGAAAGTCGGCAATCACATAACCCGTTCGCGGTGTCTGAAAATCTCCGCCTCTACGTCATTTTTTTAAAGGAAAGCTAATTGACATTATTTCTTGAAGTTTTTGCAGAATTTTCTTCGCATTGCGAAGGAAAATCATGACAGTTTTAAAGAATTGCCGTTGAGTAGTTTTCCATTTAAAAAATAAAGTATGACAGGAAGTCTGCGACGTCGCAAACCGAGTTATGTGATTGCCGACTTACACCGTCGATATACTACCTCCAAAATTACTCCGTAGGTACACACCAAGCAAAATTAGACAACTATTTAGGTACTTACATTACATACTACGAATCATCGAAGCTAACGCAAGAACTGACACCTAGATCTTTATTAGAAACTAATATGTTTGTTGTTAATGAATTTAGAATCCCGGCAGATTCCATCTTTCGCGGTTCCTTTTTATGAGGTACTGAAGACAAATATAATATAATAAAACTGCACAAACATGATTGATTTAATGATTGATAATAAAGCGCCTTATAACCCGTCCAGGTTTGTTGACGTTTGTTGTTGTTGTCTGTTAAATACACGAGAATACGAACAGCAAGAAGGTGGCGCTCTATATTGTGTTCGTTTCGAATTACGGGGATACGCGTTAAAGGCCTAGATACACACGACGATTAATCGCCGCGATTGGGTTGGTTCGGGTCGCATCGCTCAACGCAATACAATCAACAGAGACCATCAGTGCGATTACGTATACACCTAGCGATTAATCGCCACGATCAGCGCTGATTGTTTATGTTATTACAACCTTTCCTGACTTTCCTTACTTCTGCAGCATATGGTATCTCTGATATTCTTAATTTTCTTCCTGAGAGCAATAGAAATTGCTAGATCTTTACAAAAATGAAAAATTATAAAAAGAAATTTCATGAGGAAATTTCCAGAAATGTCCAAAAATTTCATATAACACTCAGAATGCAGGATTAAACCCTAGAAACTTATGAATCTCCTTAATTCCCTTTATACACACGTGGTAAACTGTGAAAGGGAACTTTAGAAATGCCCAGAAAGTTGAGTAAAACAGCAAAAACATAATTTTGAATTTTTTTCTCAAATCTTGGTTAAACACACAGCCGTACCGGTTGAACACCAAAATAAATTTTACGGATGAAGTAAGACGCTAGCTTTCATATTTGGAACATAACAAATTTCTCAACTATAAAGAATCCTAGTTCCCCCTAATAGTCTATCCTTTTTTGGTACAAAAGCGAGGGAGGGATCTTAAACTATCCTTGAAACAATTTAAATGATTTTTCAGAAACTAACAGTTTCCTTCGCTAACGTATTTCTTTTTTTAAATAGGAAATATTTGATAAATAAGTAGCTCCAATTGGTCTAATTGACGAATACAATTCTCTTTAAAAATAAAAACAAATTCTGTTTGAAAGAACAAGCATTTTTGACATTTTGTCGGTCAAAAGAAATTTCATGGGAAAAAAGAAATTTCACGAAATTTCATTCGATGAAATTTCTTTTAGCAACTTTGTGCGAGAACCACGAAGACCACAGAAGAACGTAAACAAAAACACATGTAGACCACATGTACTGGTGGATTTCGCATCCATCAAGAATAAACAGGACTCAACAAATGCATGCACTTGCCCAAAAAGTAGAGTACCTATATTGAGAGAGTATGGCCACTGGGTCCCATGGAGAGGCTTAGGACCCAAAAATGGCGGTGCTTTGTTATGGTTTTTGAGGATGGGAGGGGGGTCATTGCCAACTTTTGACGGTTATCACCAACCGCACTTGCTGCCAACCTTACTACATCTAAGATCATTTTTCTCAAAAATTGCACACAATTAGCCTTAAAAATATGTAAAAAAGTCGCAATAGTGCATTTGGGTAAATTTCTCGTTACGATAAGCAAAGACAACTACATTTTGAATCATTTTGCATTACATTAACTTTATGGCGTCCGCCATTTTTGGGTCCTAAGGGCTCCATTCAGCCTAAGATGGCTGAGCCAATCAGAGGTGGTAACTCCAGTGGCCATACTCTCTCTTAATATAGGTACTCTACCAAAAAGTAGGATTGAATCCTACTTTGAATTCAATCGCGGCGATTGGAGAAATTCCGAGAATTTCACTCGCCCGTCGCGGCGATTGACCGAATACACCTGCGTTTAATCGCCGCGATTGCAATCGCCGTGTGTATCTAGGCCCTAAGGAAGTGGCGCTCTTGGCGGGCGGGTGGTGAACCATTTCCAGCAGGTAGATTCGCCCGCCAAATTTAAAATTTGGGCGATGCTAATAAGCGAAAACCGTTTAGTTTAAAGACTATTTAAACATCGAGTACATTCTACATTCTGTCATTCTACCCATTAAAGTAGATTTTTGATGGCTTTTGATCAGGCTTAAGGAAAGATTATAATATATAATCGTATCTGAAGTATGATGCCAATGAATCTAATGGATCCTAATGAATCGTAGAAAAGCTAAGATTTTTACGGATCGCCGTCTTTAATAGGAGGCATCATTAATCAATTACATGTTTAATTGAAGATGCCTCATAATATCGACAAGTCGAGTCCGAATGTATGAATTCATCACATATCTCGAAGACATTTACAATAAAGTGCAGTGGTTTGAATAAAAATTTCATAACTATTATCCTGCGATCACAATTCCAATCAAGCTTTATGATTTTGTGAAATTGGCAGTATTTTTTTAAATATTCCCGTGAAAGTGTCTATGCCAGCGCGGAGCGCCGGCAAAAGCGAGAAAGTGTTGTGCGCTTCTCGCACCATGATGGGGGCGAAGCCCCCCCACATGCCGGCGCGAGGCGCCGGTACGCGGCGCTCGCGCCGCGCATAAATTGGCCGGAGGCCAATTTTTTTTACAGCAGGCCGACGGGAAATTTTATTGGGTGCAAAATTAGTTCTTACGAACCTTTCTGTGGGATTGATATTTAAGGCGCAAAACGGTAAAAACCATCGGAGGACGGGAAACCGGCCGTTTTGAGGCAGCTCCGCCCGGTGCGCTGCCTGCCCCGCGACGCGCGCGGCGGCACGGCGAGGCGCACGCACAGTGTTACCGACGAAACAACCGCTTGTCTTTGTTTAATCTCAACGATGTGCAGTTTTAAACATACTTATGAATATATTGTACTGCCTGTATTTGGCACCGGCAAAAATGTTGAGTTCATACCCATTCACATTCTAGCAAGAGAGTTTGGCACCTTAAAATCAGCATCACTCACATTTTTTTCATTCATTGACCGGATGTGACAACACTTGCATCGCAAAGGGTCATTGGTAATTCTACAGTTCTTACCAATAATACTGAAGTGAATAAGGATTTAATTATCCATACGGACTCAACTTTGCACACTCAAGAGCCTGATGTAGCTGAGGCTGAGGTCAGAGCTGAGAAGATCACAGCAGAAATTCGTGAATCGGGTGAACAGTGACCAAACGACCCTCCTATAAGTATAGTACAAGACAATACTGAGAATGTCCCCGAGGAAACTTTGGCCATTTTACCTGAAAGATAGGCTTTGCTGAGAAATGTGAATAGACACCAAAACAAGGCATGCCCACCACTACCCCAGCCCTTAGCAGAATTACAAGTCAATCCTCCTTACAATACCACGAAGGCAGGGGACGTATTCCTTCGGTTCGATTCAGGAATAAATGACCCTGATCGTGTTTAAATTTCGCGTCCGCGACCTTGACTTACCTAGCACGAAGTACAATAATTTTCAGTGATTGAACATTCAAAACTGTGCCTGGTATTTTTTATCAACTGTATACAATGCATGGACAAGTATGGCAGTACGTGTATCCATTCGTCTATTGCCTGTGCACTCGGAAAAATAAAGTAACGTACAACTCATTCCTTCCCAAGTAGAATTATTATGCATGCAACTTACGCCTGGCACTGCAGCTTCAACCACAGTACTCCAAGACGGACATGGAAGCTAATGCTGTCAAAGCAGTTAAAGAAGATCTGCCGAATGCTATTCATAAAGTTTGTTTGTTTCACTTCACCCAAGCCATTTGGTGACGAGTCGTTTCAAACGGATTGAAGGAAGATTACGATGACGAAGAAAATGCGACTATAAGGAGTGACATTCAATGTTTGATGTCATTGCCTTTCGCTCCTCAGCGCGACGTGGTGAAAATAATTATTGCGCTGGAAGAAATTTTAGAAGGTAAAGTTATGCCTATGAGTGATTAAGACCACGTACGTGAAAGGAAGATCAGCTAGAGGACGACGCCGTTCTATGCCACCATTATTTCCACCCTCTCTGTGTAATATCAACACATTGGTTCTGAATGACATTCAACGCACAATAAATCCAGTCGAAGGGTGGCACTCACGCTTTCATCGAATGCTGACAACTCACCATGCATCAATTTGGAAATTTTTAGATGCTGTCAGAAAGGACCAGCACGATTCGATGAACAAGATTCTGCAGATTCTAGCAGGTCATCGTCAAGTCAAGCATCCCATCCCCAAGTCTTATTCCCAGCACAATGAACAACTTGAAACTATGGTGTTCAACTACCAAGCGTACAAGGACGACAATGACTTAATCGCATTCCTTAGAGGCGTCGCGTTGGTCACCACCTGAGACGGCACGCAGCTGTATGATGATGACAATGAAGACGGAGCTAGGGAATAGTAGTCTTCCCCCGTAAGAAGTGAAATTCCCCGTCTAAAATGTACGCAGTACTAACTTTCGGTAAGTAATTTTTTACTAATTTTTTTCGGAGGCTTAAACTGTGTAGACGGTATTCTTTTATAATCTAAAAAACGAGTAGACCACTAGTTTCTAGACTCGATTTTGGAGACCTAATGGTAAAAGACCAGAAAAAGTATACTTTCTTACTGGAGACTCTCTACCTGTAGACCTAATGACCTCTCATCGAATTTATAATAACTCTTGACCCAATCAAATGTGAAACCTCATCTTTGTCCCTTTTATCTCGCCTATGCCTAAATCGTGAATTCTTCATTTTGCATCGTATGCCGTCAAATTGTATTATGACGACTCAAGTGAGCACTATTATTTTAAGTAACAAGTGGCCAGGTTAAGAGAAAACAAGTTTTTTTTCGGATTCTTGAGGGTTTTGCGAAGAATTAAAAGAAAGATAAGCAAATATATTTGTTTTAAAAAATAGGCTTTGTAAACAAATATTATCTGCCTCTTATGAAAGAAGTTGGTGCTTTTTGAGTTCAATTGGTTTCTGATTTGTAGTAGGTAGGCATTTTGTACCATTTAAATTTTACCATTTTTTAAAATTTCTTTTCATTTTAATTTTTACCAATAAAATCTTCTATACACACTTGAACCATCTGCTTTTCTAGGTCCTTCCACACAACTAAACTTTACAAATCATACCTGCCACGGGCAATTAAGGAGTTCCTTTTATTTAAACAAATTATTCATAAGTTGAGAGGAGAATTACCCAAGCGTCATCCTCCCGAGGAGAGATTCTGAGCATTTAGAAAACACTGCAAGTCAAACGATTCGGTAAACCTCGAGAAAAAGTGAAAATCTCTGTATCATTCTATGTTATAAAAAAGGTACACAAATTTTGAATTCTGTTTGAGAAAATTGCCAGATTTTTCGGTAAGGACTTAATTTCTTCTTTAAAGTAGAAATTCATCTTTTACGTTAACGTGCGAGTATTATTTTGAATACTTAAACGCTTTAGAAGTGAGAGAAGATAACACTTCCTTACAACAGCCGGCGATGCTGCCATGAGATCCATCGCTTCAAAAATTAAATTTGTAGTGGGAGATAACTGAATCACTTCTCCAGACATTATGCAGAGTTTGCGACTGCTATCCAGAACTGTATTCATGTTTTCAATCCAAACAGAGTCAATTGGTCCATCAAAAATCAACCATTTTCTGTTAAATAGGAGAAAATATTGTCATTTCATGCTAATCATATAGAGTTGAGAAAACAAAAAAAGATATTAGAAGCACAAAATTAGTGTGTAAAGATACCAAAAGGGTGAAAAGAAACCACCTAAACATCTCTTGATAGGTACAAGAATTTCTTTTGTGTCTACCTGTGTTTGGTAATGAAAATCGACATTCCACTGGGCTTCAATCTGTTGAAAATATCTGGTTAATATGTTCCTAAGTCTTGTATCAGGAAGCATATAGTTGCCTCATGATCCCCACTGCTTGCCAAAACTCCATTTAAAGCAGCTAAGTAAAATAAAAATAAATTTAACGAATTCATAAACGAATTGTTGAGAGAGATTTAAAGCACGGGAAACTTTATCCAGTTGGGTAATGTTCTTAAAAGTAAAACCGAGAAATAAGAGAAAGAGGGTTTATAAATATATTAACACGATATCCCAATGCTGGGGGTCAGAAGTTGGACGCTTCTCTTGATGGAGAAAAAATACTTACCTATTATTATTAGTGGAAGAGGCAAACTGTCTATAGCTCACGGGTAAAATGCCATCAGACCATTCGCAGGAGATGGGATCAAACTGCCCATATAATTGACCGCTTGTGATTGATTTTGGATTAATTATTGTCATTTCTACTTTGTGCTTTGATGACTCACCCTAGGACACATAAGAAAGACGTTACTTTTGTATGTTGGTAATAAGCTGTGTTATAACCATATTAACCTATCGAACTTATGTATTTTTGCCTGCCATTAGAGGGCACTCTAATGACCCTAAAGTGGATGGCGAATGGGGTAAAAATGGGAATTTTGGCGCATAAAGTGTCCAAAACATAGTGAGTGTAGCCGAGTAAAAATTTGCATTATATGGCAAAGAGTTCCAAGAAAAGGGAACATAGTATGCTACGAGGCCCTGCTAAAAATTTCTCATAGGAATGACATGTGATCACATGCGATCTCGCGGGAATGGCATGTGCTCACATGTGCTCTCACGAGAACGGCATTTGATCACATGCGCTCCCAGGGAAATGACATGTGATCACATGTGCTCCTCTGGGGAATGGACAGGGGAGCCCGTGAGCTCCCGTGAGCTCCCGTGGGAGTTAACATGTGACCCGCGCGCTCCCATGAGAGTGTATATGTGACCCGTATCCCAAGCAGCATTTTTCAACGGAAAAATCGCGATTTTATTGCCGATAAAATCGCGATTATCCTCGATTTTATCGGCGATAAAATCGCTAGGATCATCAACATCTGAGCGATTATCCTCGATCTTTTCGCGATTTTATTGCGATTTCATAGGCCCGAAAAAATTGCGATTTTATTGCGAGGATGATCGCTCAGATGCTGATGATCCTAGCGATTTTTTCACCGATAAAATCGCCAAAAAAGGGTATTTACGCTATTAGCCGATTGCCGTTAGGTTCAGCCGTCAGGTCCTTTGACGAAGACGAGCGTAAAATCCTCGGAGCCTCCGCGGGGATTCGAACCCCAGTCGCCACGGTGGAAGACCAGCACTATGGCCACTATATGATTCACGGGTGCGAATTGAAGCCAACACATGGATCGGCGCTTCGCAACCTTACAACTTTTGTCATCGCGTTGACTGACACCGAGTTTTCATTGGATTTCTTTTTTATTTTCCCTTCTCTATATTTTATTTCGTACCTTGAAATACGGTTGGTAAAATAAGGTTCTATTGGTAATCTCATAATTCTTTCTTGGTAAAATTACCAATAATAGTGAGATGGCAAAGTTACCGATGGACCTTGGTAAAAACACCTATATTTTTTATCGACTGTGGTAGAATTACCGAGATAAAATGGTAAAGTTTCCGGTAAATTGATTACCAATAAAAGTGGTACATATTCCTACCTAAAAAAACCAGTAAAAATACCGGTTTTTAGGTAAGCTTACCAGTCTCCCTTGGTAACATTACCGATAATTGGTAAAAAAAAGAGTGAGATGGAAAAGTTACCAACGGACCTTGGTAAAAACGCCGAGAATTTTTTCTCAGTGTGGGCGTACCTCCCACCATCCAAACCCCACGCCCAACCTCGTATCGAGTCGTTCTTACACCTCCGCTAAAGAACATCTTTCATAAGCGTCATTCATGCGTTATTGGGCGTTGATGAGAAATTTCAATTTAATCTCTACAAAATCTCGTTCGATGAAATCAAAATTTTATTGCAATTTAATGCAATGAAATCGCAATTTATCGCGATTTTTTATCCGATAATATTGCAATAAATCGACGTCGATGAAATCGCGATACATTCTCCGATTAAATCGCAATTTATCGCGATCACTGCTACTTGGGATATGTGCTCTTTCAGGACCTCTCACGGTGTCCCGTGGATCATCATAGAACATCGGGGAAAATGCCACGGGCCCATGTGTGACTGCAGTCCACCACAGTGTAGCATCACAGAACTATATTCATGGGAAATGCATACAGGACCTTACAGCGTCCTACAAAGACGTCACCGAACTTGGGAACGGATACATTGCGACAAAACACTGCGTCCTAATCTATTTTAGATGCTTTATAAGTTATACCCTGATAAAAATATTTCCCCTGGGGCTGGACACGAGATCACATGTGCTTCCCTGAGGAATAGCAAGGAAAGCCCCTGTGCTCCCAACGAATGACAGGGGATCCCCTGTGCTCCCAAGGAAGTGAACAGGGGGTCATCTGTGCACCCATGGGAGTCTGGGGATCTTCAGTCCTGTCCCTCCGTCTCCGCGCGTCCCGTAGCTTTAAGTTTCGGTTGGCGGACTTCCGTCTCATCGGTTTTTTTTAGTTTATTAATTTTTTAATCCATTTCATTTATTTGTTGATTTTTTTAAATTTATTGTCTTTTTATTTATTGATTTTTTTATTTAGGTATTTATTTATTTTCATATTATTTTTCAGGTGCGTTATAGCCAAAAAGATTCTATGGATCCGTATAAATTCGATACACTACTACTATTTTATTTACATAATTTAACATATTTTATTTATTTGTGAAAATACATTTTTTTCTACCAATGAATTGTTTATTTCAATCTGCTTTATTTGATTTGATTCATTTATTTATTTTAATCTATTTTTATTTTATTTTATTCATTTATTTATTTTAATCTATTCAATGTATTTATTTATTTAGGTTAATTTATTTAATTTTCTTGTTTATTTAATTTAATTTTATATATTTTAATTTATATTATAGATTTCTTACTTTTTTATTTTATTTCATTCAATTTCATTCATTTATTTGTCTTTGTGTTAATAACTTTTTATACTTTTTTATTTTGATTCATGTGTTATTCACTTCTTTCTTTCCAAAAATTGATCTAATTTTTTATTATTTTTGTTTCTTTAAAACTGCGTAATGTAGACATTTTGAAGAATATCGTTGCTTTCCATCATGGAATCAACGCCGCGCGGCGCTGGGGATGTTCATGCTTGCTAAATTACTCACGATTTACACGCGAGCCTCCGGAGCTCCACGGCAGCGGCACTCGGGTGATCACGGGAGATAAGTAACGTCGGGCGTAGTTAGTGCTTAGATGGTAGACCGCTTGGGAATGACCGCACTGCGGGGGTTTACATAGTGGCTTTAAATTTCTTTCATGTCTGAACGATGCCACGGCAATAGAACGAATTAATTTTCGCGTTTAATCCTTAATCTTTTTCTTCTATGGCTCTGCTAGCAGAGACGGCATTTTGGGCACGGACTAGGGAGCTTTCCATGGGAGCCACTTCCCATGGGAGCCACTTCCCATGGGAGCCACTTCTCATGAGAGCCACCACTCAGGGGAGACATTCCCCTGCCCAAAACAACCTGAGTGAAATTCCCATGAGAAATTTTTAGCGCGGGGGGGGGGGGGGTGTGTTTAGCGGTGTTACATAGTCGTTGAGGGTAATGTGAACTGTAGGGGCAAGAGAGTTGACGAGGTCGACATATTTTGGAGGAAAAGTGTGGGTTAAATTGCGCTGTTTGCAGAAAAGGTGTGGTAAAATGTGATGTTACGTCGTGGAATCTTCTTTTATATGTATGAATAAAACTGCAAGGGTCGAAACCTTGTGAACCTTAATTCTAAGGAGCCGCCGGACCAATTTCCTTGATTTTTGTTGCAAACATAAGCTGTTGATGTCCAGATGATACCAAAAATCCGAAACCTTCAATATCCGCCCTTGGAAGTTTTCCTGCAGCTTTTCAAACTTTTATCCCTAATCTCTCCCATGAGAGTGACGTCTGTAGGTATGAGTCACTCTATGCAAGCTATACTTTCTGATTGGTCCATCTCTCCTCATTTCTCAAGGAAGAGTCAAAGCGCTGAATAGAACGCCTGTTCGTTAGTAACCAGTGATTTTGAAGTTATATACCATGCATTCCCATCGACAACAAATTTTCTTCATCGGTGATTACGAGGATTGGATTAACTAAATTTTCTCCATATTGCAGAGCAGTATTGCTGGCGATGGGAACCGCCATCACTTCTCTTGATTATTTTTAAGGTTTTCATAAAGGGACATTTTTAAAAAGTTGTACATTTACGCTCTAAATTTTTAACGGCATTGTGAAAACGTTCTATATTTTGGTTAAGTATTCGTTTTTGTGCGTTTTTTTGAGACGATTGAAGTTGCTAAATAAGATGCGACAGGAAAGGTCGCGAAGCAACGTCTTGACTCGCGGAGCGAGCCATGATCGGGGGTCCACGGGGCGAACCCCCCGGTTAGGTGCAAAGGCGAGCTGAATTAGCTAGTCTCAGATAAAACTGTGTAATTTGATAAGGTTGGTGTCAAAGAGGGTATTTAAAAAAATGCCAACCCTTCACCCTCCAATAATCCGGTCCGGGGTTGTGTAGTTCCCTTTTAAAAGGCATGCATTTTTCTGGTGACGGCAAGTTCGGAAGTAAATTTTCCCGGGCGCTAAAAAGTTGCCAAGTTGCAAACGCGAAAATTCCATGGCTGGCATGAAAGTTTTGGACGGAGTAACGATTTGGGAAATTTGTTTTTTTTTTTTTCGAATACTGCAATTTTCAAAGATACGGTAATATTTTTAATGTACCATTAATTGAACATTCATTGTTGCCATAAATATCACTCGAGCTAGGGATAAGATCGATCTTAGAATTTCTCATCAGAACATGGAGTACTTAAGAGAGAACATATCTGTTATGAAAGATTTCCTCTTTTTAGAAAATATTGACATAATGAGTGTAACTGAAGTAGGTTTAAGAGAAGAAGAATTGACTAGTATCAAGATTGAAAACTATGAATTAGTTTCATATTTTTGTCGGAAAAAGCTGGTGGCTACCAAATGGATCAAGAGTGCCTTGATGAATTATGTTACTAAATGCAGCTTTGGGAAAAATCATTCAATTGAAATTCAACAAGGAAGTGCTGCCTGCTATTTCACTTCGACCAACGCAATTAGGTATCTTGTACTTTGTATTCATAGATCTCCTAGCGGGGATATGGATACATTTTTAGAATTCACGGAAGACCTCCTTGATGAGGCTCCAAATAATCAAAAACGTGTGCTCATAGGCGACTTTGACATCAACTTAGATCTTGAAAACAATCAAACAAGTAATTTCTTAGAAATTTTGCAACAAAAGAACTTAAAGCATACCATTTTTAATCCTACGCGTGTTTCGGATCACTCAGCGACCATTATTGACAATTTCTTCACTTAGGTATATTAATATTTCTGGATTCATATATTACAACTGCGATTTAGCTATATCTGACCATAAAGGACAAATGTTTTTACTAAAAAATATCCCGATTCTTAATCCCTTCGCTCATAAAGAAATAAAATATAGAAAATTCGATGTGTTTAATATGAGCCTGTTCAGAGTATTTCCGAGTGATATTTCACATGATATGAGAAATACAGGTAACAATTTTGCCGACTATTACAATCGCTTGTATGCTGCTTACTACATTCACTTTCCCATTATAAGCAAGAAATTGAAACTGCGATGAAAAGTACAGAAAGCAAGAAAAGTGAGGAAGCCTGGGTAGATCTTAATAGGAAAGCCCAAAGACTTCTAAGAGAAAGCAGACTAGACTGTAAAAATTCAAACGAATTTAAGAAGAGGGTAAAAATCTGTAAGAGAAAGTATAGAGGGTTCTGGTATTTTCGGGGAAAATCGATTTTGTCAGAAATAATATTACAACGTTCGAAAATAAAACCAAGACAACTTGGTATATTATATACAACAATGTGAGCAGAGAAAAAAGTATAAAAAGAACAGGAAATATCCGAAATTAAGGTACAGAAGGAAATAAATAGAGACCCTATACAGATAGCTGAAAAATTTGATAATTTCTTTATAACATCCGCAGTCAATCAAAATTTTACCTTTGATCCTCAGAAATTCGATTACTTAATAAAGCTACCAGAGAAACTTAAATTGGCTAGTATTAATATATCCAATGTGAGTAATGTTATCAGTAAACTAAAAATTAAAAAATACCTACTCTGGGCATGATGGCATCAGTAACTGGCTCATTAGGTATTTTAAGGAAGAATTCTCATCAAGCCCCACTCCTTTACCACTTGTATTTTCCCCCGGAATTAAAAACTGTTAAGGCCTGTCCTTTGCATAAAAAAGATGACCCAACAGAAACGCAAAATTATGGACCACTATCTCTTCTTTCCTCAACATCTAAAGTTTTTGAACTTGTTATATTTGTAATTCTAGATAAATATTTGACTGAAAACAAATTTATCACATAATATACAATACGGTTTTAGATGAAATCAAACAACCTGAGTCTGCAGTTGGATTGATAGTAGAGAGAATTGCATCGAATCATAAAAATAATATGAGTTCTGTAATTATGGCGTTTGACCTCACCAAAGCTTTCGATTCAGTAAACTTTGATGTTCTTTCTCTAAAACTGCATTTATTAGGACTACACAAGTACTTCGTTAATTGGTTAAACAGTTAGGTACCTAAAAAACAGATTACAGTATAGGACTTTAAAACGAAAAGGCAATTCATTTCTATCTAATCTGTTGGAGATCATCTGTGGCGCGCACACAGGCTCACAAGGCTCCATCCTTGGACTCATCCTTATTCTCATTTTCATAAATGATGTAGTTCAATATTTAACTATTACAATTTACCTGGAAAACATTCGATCTCTATTACCTATACAAAGTGCTCTTTGCGGATGACATTCTTTTCATTATTAGTAATATGCTCATGATGTCTCAGATAGAAATCGATGCTTATATTCTAGTTGGCTACTTTTTACAATGGTGTGATTTTAATGGCGTTATTGTAAACATCCAAAAAACAAACTTGACTTTTGTAAACGATGGCTCACAAATCAACCTTACAATGGTACTACAAGATTTTGTTCTCCATTAAATAACAAAATTTAAGGTGAACCTACAACGGTACGTAGTAAGACATTTTTCTACTCAGGGGGCGCCACCGCTGTGTTATGATTTTTTGGTTCACGCCATTAGAGTCCGTACAGCTTTACGTGAGTCTTTGAGATTTTATGAAAAGAAAAGGAATTTCTGTGGAAATCGAAGAGCCATAAGTTCTGGCTATAATATTTTTCTTTCTATTGACAGTAAAAAGGACGGGAAGAGTGATTTCCGAAACTCTGTAACTTGATCCCAGAAAAAATTAGGGTTCAGCATAATGACCTTGATACGACCAATCACAAGTGATCGCTCTCAACAGTTGCAGATATCTGTCTCTCACCGTGGGCTATTTCTCTTGCAAACATCCCTTAAGAGAAACTGGGATCAAATAGCTTTTATTATTAAACATTATTATTAAGCTTAAACTTTATTTTTTTTTTTTTATTTCTAAGCTCTTGTTTGTTTCTAAACATTCCAGACGTATACTGCTAGAACTAATGGGTCTTTCAATGTAATATACAGGGTTATTCAAAAGTTACGCACCACTGGCCATAACTTTAGTTCTAATTATGATATCGATTTGCGGTTTGTGGCGTCCTTCCTCATATCGAGGGGAAAACTTTTTGAGGTACTTTTCAGTTCTTCACCCCCCCCCCCCAGGGGGAGGGGGGCGGGGGCAACTCAAAAAATGCAAATGGCAACCCCCATCATGTGATACATCGTTAGAAAGAGCATGAAAAAAGAAAATTTTTGGCGCAAACCGGAAGTCAATCTGACCCTCCTGTCAAAAGTTAGGGGGGTCCAAAGGTTATTTAGGGGGTCCGTACCTTCATTTTTTAGAGTAGCTTCGGCGGCTCTTGGACATACCGTTTCTCTTTTCAAAGAGTCCTCGAATACTCCAAGTCTGATACCGAAGTCTTCATATTGCCCCCGGGCCACCACAGCCCCCCCCCCTTAGGGGGGGATGGGTCTGTTACAATGAAACATTGCATTAAAATGCGAAAAGTCACAGGAGAGCTTCAAACATAGCATCAAATCCGAGTGGAACTTCTTGCCAATGTTAACGCAAACGCAGCCTGCGACTTTAAAGTGAGTTTTCAAAACTCTTAGCCCCATTTTTGGTTGCAGAGCGGGTAAAAACCGGGACAATCACTACAAATAATGCCCAAAACTAATGTCCAACTTGAGGAGGACCCTTGAAACGTTGCGATCAGTCGGAGCATTGAAATACAAGGACTGCCACCCCCTTAAAGTACGGAAACATCCAAAACACCCCCGCTGCCCCCCTCATTTTTCGTTGCGGAGCGGGAAAAAACCGGGAAAATCGCCAGAAATGATGCCCGAAACCACTGTAGAACTTGACGAGAACCCTTGAAACGTTGCGCTTAGTCGGAGAACTGCAACACAGGAACTGCCGCCCTTTTAAAGGACGGAAACATCCATAAAACCCCCGCTGCCCCCCTCTTTTTTCGTTGCAGAGCTGGTAAGAACCGGGGCATCATTTCTGGCGATTTTCCCGGTTTTTACCCGCTCCGCAACGAAAAATGAGGGGGGCAGCGGGGGTGTTTTGGATGTTTCCGTACTTTAAGGGGGTGGCAGTCCTTGTATTTCAATGCTCCGACTGATCGCAACGTTTCAAGGGTCCTCCTCAAGGTGGACATTAGTTTCGGGCATTATTTGTAGTGAATGTCCCGGTTTTTACCCGCTCTGCAACCAAAAATGAGGGGGGGGGGTAGGGGGCTAAGAGTTTTGAAAACTCACTTTAAAGTCGCAGGCTGCGTTTGCGTTAACATTGGCAAGAAGTTCCACTCGGATTTGATGCTAAGTTTGAAGTTCTTCTGTGACTTTTCGCATTTTAATGCAATGTTTCATTGTAACAGGCCCATTCCCCCCTGCGGGGGGGGGGGCTGTGATGGCCCGGGGGCAATATGAAGACTTCGGTATCAGACTTGGAGTATTCGAGGACCCTTTGAAAAGAGAAACGGTATGTCCAAGAGCCGCCGAAGCTACTCTAAAAAATGAAGGTACGGACCCCCTAAATAACCTTTGGACCCCCCTAACTTTTGACAGGAGGGTCAGATTGACTTCCGGTTTGCGCCAAAAATTTTCTTTTTTCATGCTCTTTCTAACGATGCATCACATGATGGGGGTTGCCATTTGAAATTTTTGAGTTGCCCCCCGCCCTCCCTCCACCTGGGGGGGGGGGGGTGAAGAACTGGAAAGTACCTCAAAAAGTTTCCCCTTCGATATGAGGAAGGACGCCACAAACCGCAAATCGATATCATAATTAGAACTAAAGTTATGGCCAGTGGTGCGTAACTTTTGAATAACCCTGTACATAATTTGATACTTAAATAACAGATTTTGGAGCCAGATTTTAGCAGCGTGACCTGATGAATTTTTTCAGAATTAACGCTCAGCAACGTTGAAGATTAACCTTAAGCATCAAGGATTTGTACTGGACAAAGATCTCACCATGTCTGCTCATACATCCAGATTAAGAACCAAACTCTCCAGTTTTATTTTTATTTTAAGCTATTTCTCCAAGTTTTGTGATATTAATATAATAATAATATAATAGTGATATTAATAATATAATCTATTATCCTCTATTTTATTATCATTTAATTATTGTCTCACTGTACGGGGTACATACATGTAATAAAGGTTTTTCTGAACAGATTTTCAAATTACAAAAAAAAAGCCCTAAGAACGACCTTTAAAATTAAAAGAAGGAAAGCTGCAAAGAAATTTCCACCAACAATAAAATTTTAACACTGCCATCCCTTCTTTTGTTTTGTTTTGTTTGTGTATCGCTCCTTAATTGCATTCTTCCATAGTATACATTTATTACTGACCAAGAGAGATGTTGATCAGTATAATACCAGGAACAAGGATGCATTAAGGAGTGAGACATCAAACTCAAAGTGGGAAAAACGTAGTCTCCTAAGTTTCGAATATCAATTCTTTTCGAAAGTACCGAAAACTATGCAAAGTGAGGGAAACTTGCAACTTTTCAAAAGGATTTGTAAGACGCGTTTGATCGAAAAGTGCATGTATTCTACAGATGATTTCTAATGTTTTAATTTTATTCTAACGTTTTAATTATATTCTATTATAGTGCGATTTTAATGTACTTAGCTGATACTATACTATACCGGTACGTATGGTACTGCTGGTACTTTACTATGTAACTAAATATTTGACACTATTTCATGATTCAATTCATGTTGAAATTGTACCTAAATAAAGAGATTATTATTTTATTTTTATTTTTATTTTTATTTTTATTTTTATTTTTATTTTTATTTTTATTTTTATTTTTATTTTTATTTTTATTTTTATTTTTATGTTTATGTTTTATTTTATTTATTTTTTTTTTAACACGAAAAAGGGAGCATTTGCGGTATAAGTAGGCTAAATTCAGTAATACACACTATCTTGCTTGAGTGAAAAGTAAATTTTATTTTAAAATAAAGTTTAAAAATTTCCTTTTAAAGTAAAATTAAAAAGAATTAATCGATATTAAGAAACGACCTGACAATATTTGACTTGCTTATGACAACATACTTCTACATTGAGTGAAGCAGGAGCTCACTCCAGCAGGAGCATTCCAAGAACTCGAAGATGTTTAACTAAACATTTTAGAGCTATTCCCGTTCCTGACATTATGAGGGAGCATATATTAGGAGCTTGATGCAAACAATGTTCAGGTTCCATAACCGCTTCATTTCCGCAGCTAAGGGCAGATATTTTGCCATCTTTTCTTGATGCTTCAGCTCCAAGTTATGATTATTAGGAATGCTAATATCGATGATGTAAGTGGGGCTATCTCGCTTATCAACAAGCACTGTCCGGCCTGATAGCCATGATGGTTTTATCAGTTAAGATCGGGTTGTCCCAGAAGAGCCGAAAGTGCTGATTCTCCAGGACCGTGGCAGGGCAATATTTTTGTAGTAAGTACGATTCAGCAGTTTCACATTTTTACAAATCCCAAATGCCTCAAAAAGGATCTTTTTTGATTTGGGTTATAACTGTTAAATGGACAGGTTGTTCCATGTCGCATCCACGATATGTTACACCTCACATGGAAATAATTTGAGTCCAAATTATGGCTACTTTTTATGGCTTTTAGGAGCGACAACGCTTGATGAGTCAAGACAAATAGGAATTCTATCTCTCAAAAAACACTTAGCAGCAACAATATTTTGGGTTCTGCTAATGTTGACGCTGAATCCAAATTTTAACTTAGTGACAAAAAGTTCTGCCAAAAAGTTGCCAAATTTGTTCAAAATGGCTGAAAATCGGCATTTTTCGGTTCTCTATGAGCTGAGCGATGCGAAGTTAGTTTGTAACGTGAGGTGTTACAAATGTTGAATTTAACTTTTCGATCACACCCGCCATCTTGAATTTAAAAAATCTGACAAAAATTCGGGTTCCTCATTGAGAAGTGTCCCCTTTAACCATAAATACATAGGCTGTCCAAAAAGTACCGAGACTGGTTCCATAACTCAAAAACCAAGATAGCTAGAGGCTTGATCTTGGTTTCATTTGAAAGATCAACTCGATATCTATCGATTAAAATCAAAATCAAAACTTTTGGTCAAATATTTCAAAAGTTACAACAGTGTTTGTAAAAAAAATATCAGGACCCCCTACCGTTTTTTATGACTATTTTCTCTTGCCGAGAACACTCTCTCAATTATTAATGATCAGTGCACGGTTCTTTTGCAACTAATCATGGCAAAACCTAATCGATTTGGAAACACTGTCAAGCCGTCGTCGTCCGACTACGGGTATAAGGGTTGAAAGTCCACAGGGAAAGAATCAACCGTCGGTCAGCCACCCCTAAAGAACCCGGGAAATTTTCGGCAGTTGTTGACAGTTCACAGTGCGTGCGTGGTCTACGCTGCAGATAGTGAGTGATTTTGTTCCTGTGTTCGAAATTTTTGATACCACATAGAAAGAGATAAAGCAGTGGTATCAAAAATTTCGAACACAGAAACAAAATCACTCACTATCTGCAGCGTAGACCACGCACGCACTGTGAACTGTCAACAACTGCTGAACATATCCTGGGTTTTTTTGGGGTGGCTAACCGACGATTCACTCTTTCCCCGTGGATTTTGAACCCTTATACCCGTAGTCGGACGACGACGGCTTGACAGTGTTTCCAAATCGATTAGGTTTTGCCATGATTAGTTGCAAAAGAACCGTGCACTGATCATTAATAATTGAGAGAGTGTTCTCGGCAAGAGAAAATAGTCATAAAAAACGGTAGGGGGTCCTGATATTTTTTTTTACAAACACTGTTGTAACTTTTGAAATATTTGACCAAAAGTTTTGATTTTGATTTTAATCGATAGATATCGAGTTGATCTTTCAAATGAAACCAAGATCAAGCCTCTAGCTATCTTGGTTTTTGAGTTATGGAACCAGTCTCGGTTCTTTTTGGACAGCCTATGTATAATTCAAATTAATTGGATGGGCTACGAAACGACATTCTAGGTAACATCTGCAATCTTCAATTTACAAAATTTGACAAAATAATTTTATGATTCGAGTTTTTTGTCAACAAAAAATAGTTACCTAGTTGCATTAGACTGGATTGGATAGGCGGCGCGCACCAAGAGAGAGCATTCTTTTGTATCTACAATGGAAAAGTTCAGCACAGTTTATGAAGAGAGTTTTAGATTTATTTTTTTTCACAATTGTGCTGCATTTCATTTTAATTCATTCATCCTCTAACAGGTATCCTTAAATAAATCAACAATAAGTAACTTAAAGATATCTGAGGTTGCAAAGAGTGGGAATATTTGATTTTCGCGAGTAACAGAGTTTCAAATAGTGGGGACCCACAAACCTCGTAGGTACAGACATAAAGTTTTGACATCGACCGGAACAATTACCAGAAGAGGATGATCTTAAAATTTTCAGATGTATCTCCATTGGATTTGAGTGGTTGACGTACTACAGGCCTCAGCAAGCGGCTGTTCCTAGCGCCAGGGGGACGGTCTCCCCAGACGAGCCTACGTGGGTCCGTTTAGAGGGGTCCCCTAACGACCGCCCCCCACCAAGGACTTACGCGGCAGGCGAAATCACCCACCATCGACTCACCCGGCATACGACACCGGAGACCCGCCCGACGGCTGCGGAGGAGAGACGGCGTCTACCACGACCGGCGAGCAGCCTCGATAACCCCTCGGCGACGAGTCCGAGCCCGGAGCCGTATCAGAGTGGGGTTTACACAAGTTGTGCGCGGTGAGGGCCCCGGGCTAAGAGCCCCGGCTTGACAGCGGTCCGCCGTTAGAGGCGTTCTCCGCCCGCCGGCAGGCTCGCTCCGTGTGTCGGACTCGGGACTCTGTCTTGCTGGCCGGTTCTGGTCGGCCCGCTTCGATACTTGCGGTTTTTATCCCCGAGTCGTTTGCCCCGGCAAGACAGCGGCCCGCGTCACCGGGTCCGCCCGCCGCCAGGCGCTCGCTTTCAGAAGAGCACGCGCGTCATAAGGCGCGTGTCCGGCAGCTGGTTAAAATATGGACTACCTTTGCAATCCCGCCTCGGAGCTCGAGACTCCTGCGGGCAGAGCCCAGGCCCGGCCGGCGGTTGACGCCGTCGGCTGGGTGAGGCGAGTCGCTGGTTGGTCCGTCCCGCCAAGCGGTCCCAGCTCGGCCCCCGGCCGGCGTACCGCGAGCTGCGGCCCCTGCCTCACGGCCAGACGACAGGACAGAGACAGAGACCCCCGTCGGTGTACACCCTGTTCGGGCCTTCGTGTGTGTGCACTACTATAAATATAAAATGTCATGAAGACAAATAAACACCGATAAATCGAAAGAGCTTTTTGGAAACATAAATAACCCCTACGTGAGTTAGTTTCAACACCATTGGTTCAAGGTTCTAGGGGAACCGGCGAACGCAGTTCTCATGAACATTAAACAGCATTAAGGGAATGAACTATAACTGCATAGCTACGCAGCATGCATTTAAAAAATAAAAATAAAAAATTTACGGGTACTGACCCAAGAACTATTAAGGTATAAGAAATCATCATACCAAATCTTCCAGCATAAATAAAGCTTCGGAGAGAACTCTGTAGGCACTAGTTTTACCACCAAATGGTTTGCCAATTATTGCAACCCCTTGTCGCACTGATAGCATTTCATAGATCTGGAGTACTTTTTCTAGAAAGAAAGCATTACATTGAAGGTTGGCTGAGTGACATGCTTCATTAATAAAACGTTGAAGATTATCATTATTAGGTTTAGCTGGCACAACGTTTGGAAATAAATCTGTCAAAATCATCTGAAAAAGTAGAACACAGCATGATTAAATTTCGCAAATTATGGCAGCAAATGAAGAAATATTGTTGGTCGAACTTCACGACACAAAATTTACACTGATGAAATGAATCGGCAATGGCAGTGTATGCGAGAATTTGCTCGATCCTATGGTCTTACTCTATACTCTTACGTTCCATAGCATTACGGTGCCCACTGTTCATCGGAGGGGCCGGGACTGACTTTGTCGGGAGATCAGGCGTATTTTAATATTCTAATGTTGAATAAGTCCATCCTTTGAATCTTGATTGGCCAGCAGCAGTGCAGTTTCAGCTCACTAACATGACGAATGTTGCATTTCTGGGTGAGCACCGACAAAATTTGGCTTGTGGGCTTCTTTTTAAGTAGGGTGAAAACAGTGGTTTAAGCACAGCTGTTGCCGGATGGCGCAACAAATAATTAAATTCTTGGTTCGGCCTACCAACACCGCATTTTCCAGCGTTTTTGGTGGTTTTGAAAATTAAATATTTAAATAATGGGTTCCTGGCAACATCGCAAATTGATAAATGTATCTTGGTGCAACAGCGTTGCCACATGCAGTGCAGAGAACTAAATAATAAAATTATTGGTGCCATCTGGTAACATTATCCAATGGATATGTTAGCGGCAAAACCCGATTCCAGGCAAAACTAGTTTTGCCGGACCAGAAAAAGTACGTAAACCAAAAATTTAAAAAAAGGGGGGAAAAAGAAAAAAGAGCGAAGGGTAAAATAGTAACTTTACGAAATATTTAAGAGCAGGGAGTGACTTTATTTACTACACCAAGAAGTCTTATACAAAAAAACATAAATTAAAGCAAAACTTTGAGATCAAAAATAGGTTAAAAATATCACTCATCAGAGCGTCCGAATCTTGTCAACATGAGGGAGAGACACTGATAATAGCTCAGCTGGTCGGAATCTAGGTACTCCCGACCTGCCGGTGACAGATCCATGACCTTCCCGAAATGTAAACAATGTTACATAATTCGGTCTCGCTCAGCATCGCCAAATACTCCGCTTGTACTAATTAATTTCTATTGGCAGGACCAGTTTTGCCGGACCTCATCAGTTTTGCCTGAACATCAGCAGGTAAAACTAGTTCCGCCTACGGTCGGCTAGTTTTGCCTACGCAAATCAGGCAAAACCGGTTTTGACTAGGCAGATCTAGTTTTGCCGGTTCATTTCTGACAGAACTAGATTTGCCTCGGGAAAACTAGTTCTACTAGATTAATGAATCTAAGGAGGCTAATCCTTCCGGTTTGCCCCCTAAAAAGGGAAAATAAGAAGCTCCGAAAAGAAGTACGTAGGTACCATCCAAATATGAGCAAAAAGGAAATGAGACACTCTCGACAAACCAGAAAGTAGCACCTAGGGCGTCTGAGTTCGAGAGTGCCCCATTAGGATATGTTAACGCTTGAAGGACGCCAACCGTAGACTATTTTAATTTCGGAGGGACCCAGAATAGGCCATACTACAGATTACCCCCACTCATCCGTGTCAGCCATCCAACACAAAGTGTAAGAGAACTGACAGGGGAGAGCGAAGTTTCCCGCAAAAAATTGTTGACAAACTTTGAAAGACCAGAAAACTAAGATTCATCAGCTAAGTTTGCATGCTAATTACTTATGGTCTTCTTTTTTATCCATCAGGATTCGTTATTTATTCAAAAAGGTGCAAAATAAACAGAAAATGTAACAAAAGGTAACATGGTAACAATAAGAACAACTTTTCTTCTTTTTTTCTTTGGAAAACGAATTCTTCATGTTTAATATACATAGAAAGTACATAGGCTGTCCCAAAACAACTGAGAGTAAGTCTGTATTTCAGAAACAATAATAGATATTGAAACGCGGTTTGTGGGAGGTTGTAGCTCATATCCTTAGCTATCCAACGAGCCCAAGATTAGCTCATTTGGTCAAAATTTCGCTGAGTTACAGCAATTTTTCGGAGGCGTGTAAAGAATAACCCTACAGGATTTTTGAGTATTTTTTTCCTTGTCTGAACTGTTGTTCCAAGAGTCGCGCAGTTGATCGCAACTTTGCGGATCACGTTGGCACTGGTCTAGATGCAAATTCTAACATGTTTGCATGTGCTTTCATTGAATATCAGAGTTTTCTTCAACTTCCCAACTCAGTGAAGCCAACATTGTCTAGCGTTAACGACACCTGTTCTCGTGTGGTGCAATGAGTTCGCCCGCGGAGCTGAAACAAGAGCAACACTATGCCATCCGTTACTGTGTTCGCCGAGGTTTAACTGCCTCTGATACC
This sequence comes from Bemisia tabaci, assembly GCF_918797505.1. Taxonomy (NCBI): domain Eukaryota; kingdom Metazoa; phylum Arthropoda; class Insecta; order Hemiptera; family Aleyrodidae; genus Bemisia; species Bemisia tabaci. The sequence goes on along the minus strand of NC_092793.1, from coordinate 88,474,671 downwards.
GTGAAAGAGATGTTAGTTGCTTATGGAGAAAATCGACTTGGGGAGAGCACCATTTATAGGTGGCATGCAACTTTTTCCGAGGGTCGCGAGTCGGCGGCTTTGATTCCGCATGGCGGCCGGCCGTCAACTTCTGCGGCGTAGGAAAGTGTCATTAACGCTAGAAAATGTTGGCTTCACTGAGTTGGGAAATTGAAGAAAACTCTGATATGCAATGAAAGCACATGCAAACATGTTAGAACTTGCATCTAGACCAGTGCCAACGTGATCCGCAAAGTTGCGATCAACTGCGCGACTCTTGGAACAACAGTTCAGACAAGGGAAAAAATACTCAAAAATCCTGTAAGGTTATTCTTTACACGCCTCCGAAAAATTGCTGTAACTCAGCGAAATTTTGACCAAATGAGCTAATCTTGGGCTCGATGGATAGCTAAGGATATGAGCTACAACCTCTCACAAACCGCGTTTCAATATCAATTACTGTTTCTGAAATACAGACTTACTCTCAGTTGTTTTGGGACAGCCTATGTATTATGCACTCGGAGTGAAAATGAAGAGGAAAAAAAATGAGAAATATTAAGTTACACAGTTAGTAGTTAAGAGAGCACAATTTTTCTTTCTTATCAGCCCTTCTTCGAGACTCTTTTTCTTCAACGTTCTACAAACCGGAATTTTGTGATTGTATTTTTTACAATAATTACAAAATTTGCCATTATTTTGCGATCTCTTGTGTGAGCGTTCCCCTTTACGAGGACAAAATTGTAATAAATGGTCCCCACTACAGCCGTATCAGCGTTTTTCAGCAGCTCTGAATACAACCCCTTCCGACTGCTTGTTCTCCTGCTTTCTATTTTCTTCCGAAAGTAATCGTGATTTTAGCATAGATAGGGTGCCTTTGCCACTGGGAGTTGCATCCCATGCAGACTGAAAAAAACTGTAATTCGATGGTGATTTAGACAAAATTTGTTAACATATATTCGGAGATAATTTAATATTTAATAAGAATTCACTTGCACGTTCTTTATACCGGTCGGACGCGTTTCGATCTCATCGCTAGACCATCATCAGCGACTGACCCACCGCTGCTATTGAATTACTTCAGGTTGACATTTTGCTTTTCTCCACCTCCCCTCCGATAATCGAGGGCTTTGAATATTGGGTTTGAAATCCCCGAAAAATGGATTTTACAGAAAAACTATTGATAGTTTATTTAGGAACAAGAAAATACTTCAATCAATTAAACAACCCTTGTATCTCAAAACAAAGAAAAGAAAATTTTTAGATGTTTTAACTATCACCAAAGAGTGAGTAGGTACCTGGTACCTGACAAATTTTAAACGATTTTTAATAAATATAGTATAAATCTGGCTGTTTACGCCGGAGGCGTTGAGGGAATTTTTGCGCTCGAGGCGCGGTGGGACCCCTGAGAGGAACTCGCCAGGGCTTTCCAGAGGGTACCTCTTGGAGGTGGAATATAAAGTCCTAGGAGCAACTCCCTTGGGGTTGGTTTGGTGGGAGGAATGAATGCCAGCCTTAAGGAGGTGGCTCCAAGGGCGGGAGGGAGACGTCCTTTAAGAGTAACTCCTAGGGTCGGCACCTGGAGCGGAGCGTTGCAGGTGGCCGGTGCGGCGTGATCTAGAGAGGAACTCTCGAGAGCTGGTCAAAGCAAGATGTGCCGCGAGAGTGTCTCTCATGGAAGTGGCGATGGAAGTGACGAATGGAGCAAGTCACGGCACAGTATTTATACCCGCCAGAGTGAGAGGGGACGACCGCTTGCCTCAATGCGTAGGAGCGAGATGGATGGATCACGTGCCGCGACACGTGCCGTTGCGTAACGTGGGCAGTGCGAACGGCATACGCATGGTCGCAAGGGGAGGAGAGGAGGGAGTGCGCGCTGCTCCCATGATGCTGTGACGCAACCGCAGCGCGGGTGACGGAAGCAGGGCCAGCGGCGCGGATGGCGGGTGCTGGAGGCAAGTGCCGAGCATGGCGGAGGAGCGTGACGCAGCCTTGGGTGCGGAGGTGACGCACGGCGGGGTCGTAAGATCGCAGATGCGTAAGATAGCCGCAGGCGACGCGGCTTTGGGTGCGGAGAGCCCAGAGACAAGAGACCCTTCACTGGCCTCCTAGCGACAGGTGGAAGCTTTTACTTTCGGGGTTTCAACAATTCCTTATGGACAATTATTAGGGAGCAACAGTCATCACCCTAGTTTCGGCTGTTGACTTACCTACATGGTCGATGATGAGCTTCGGATGACGTCATGAGCCAAACAACTTTCCCAAACGTCGGCCATTTTCGGCTTGTTTGCAAAACGAAACTGCCAACACGTTGTTGAACATCAACCATGTAGGTAATTCAACAGTAGAATGCTGAAGTCCCGAAAGTAAAAGCTTCCACCATGGCCAAGATACTAGTGGAGGGTCTCTTGTCTCTGGGAGAGCCGGGCGCCGCGAGATGGAGGATGCTGCGGGCGCGGGGAAGCGGGGGAAAGCACCGGCCGCGGGACGCGGACCGAGGAGCGACATCTCGTGAAGAGAGCTGCCAGTTTTCACGACGGTGACGGCGTGAACACTGGCATTTTATGACAAGTTCACTTAGAATCGACAGTTCTCCAAAAAATTGGAGGGGCCAATAGACGACCAAAAGAAAGCGGGTATGTACAAAATTGAATGTAACGAGTGTGACAAAGTCTGTATATTGGGCAAACAAAAAGGAACTTACACACAAGGGGTAGAGAACACATAAACTGCATCAAAATCAAGAAACGGACAAATCTGCAGTCTCAGCGCATTACTGGGAGAAACAACATGACATTAAAATCTTCCCTCTCTTTTAGATCCAGTAAACAACAAGCACCACTTAACAGCTTGGGAAAATATTTATATCCATCAGACAGAAGCTTCAACACTGATTTTTCGGGGATTTCAAACCTGATGTTCAAAGCGCTGGATCATCGGAGGGGAGGTGGAGGAAGGGGAAATGTAAACCTGAAGTCATTCAATAGCAGCGGTGGATCAGTCGCTGATGATGGTCTCGCGATGAGACCAAAACGCGTCCGACCGGTATAAAGAACGTGCAAGTGAGTTTTTATTAAAATTTAAATTATTAAGTTCTTGTGCAAACCCGAACATCAACGTTATATCTTCAGAGCGTTTCGCTAGTAGGCACAGCATTTAGCCTCGTACACAGGTTCTCGAGATTACTAATGTGGGTCATTATATCGGTACCTTTGTATTAGTAGGTAGTTGAAAAACTCTTCTAGCAGGATACACCTCTGTTCCTCTGTGTCGTGTTCATAGAGTTCCTTGATGATGGTCCACATCTCCTTGGCTGATTGGCAGTTCATCAGATGTACCAGAATGATTTTGTCCATGATATTCGTAATCACCCGCTGAGCTGTAGCATCAGACCTCTTCCAGTTTTGAACATCTTTGGCGTTGAATAAATCTTCTTTCAAATGAGGTCCCGGCAAACTTCTGTCCACCACTCCCAGAATTCTCACTGCTCGGAACGCAATCTTCATTTGGAACTTTCATAGGGGATAAGAGCCATTGGCATCCTTCAGCTTTTCAACGTCACGGTTCTCTATAAGGCGCGCGTTCGTGCTTCCTTCGTACGACATGTTGATTATTGTGGATTAGTCTTCACAAAAAAATGTTTATCGTGAATTGACTTCACGAAAAAAGTGTTTATTGCGGATTTGCTTTGCAAAAAACTTGTTCATCGCAGTTTTACGTAACGGAAGAAATATTCATCGTTTGTTAACTTCACGAAAATGTTTGTCGTGGATTACACTTCACAAACCTTTAAAAAAACTGCCACGAATCTCATACGTTTAAGCGCGTTGCAGCTTTTATTGAGCGAATTTCTTTTCTCAAAGACTTGCACTAGTTCACCACATAGAGCAGAAAAATTATCGCAACAATAGGTACCAAAAATTCATGCGCAATGTATCACGTCGTGTAGGTCTAAGTCAATGATTGTGATTTCGTTATCCGATTGAAACCAACCCGGAGTCGAAAAAAAATTATCTTTTCGCTGAACGTACTGACTGTAGAAAGCATTAACCGCTAATGTAGGAGGATTCGATCTAAGATCTCGCGTTATTCACTTCACAATTATTGAAGCACAATGAGCAAAAAAAATGTTTACATAGAGTTGGAAGACTGTGGGTACCATAACCTGTCATGGGTTGTTTGATAAACTACCTACGTTGGTTATTTGAGAAACAATTTTATTTAGAAAAAGCATAATCCTCACTTGTGATGGCTTGGCAGGTTACGAAAGACTAAATTAACTGCGCACCTAAATAAACCGCAGACTACAATGGCTTCGCCATATAGCCGCCATTTTGATTGCTGTCTTGATTTGCGGTGGAGACGAGAGACTAGGTCGTACCCTGGTAAAAATAAGCCATAAAGGCGATAGAGAAATCTTATGGCCGTCTGTTGGATTTTCTATAGCTTTTATAGCTGGCGATAGGATTTTCTTATCGCCCTTATGGCCGGCGATAAAAAGCTCTATCGCCACGAATGGCCGGCGATAGAAGGCTCAATCGCCGGCTATAGCCACGAATGGCCGGCGATGGAACGTTCAACCGCCGGCTATAGCCACGAATGGCCGGCGATAGAACGTTCAATCGCCGGTTATAGCCACGAATGGCCAGCGATAGAACGTTCAATCGCCGGCTATAGCCACGTATGGCTGGCGAGAGAAAGTTCTACAGCCGGCGATAGAAAGTTCTACAGCCAGCGATAGAACGTTCTGCAGCCGGCGTTAGCCGTGAATAGTCAGCGATAGGACATTCAATAGCTGGCCTTCAATTGTGGATAACGGCAATAACCATCCGCTGCCAAAACAGCCATCTGTAGCCGGCAACAGAATGTTCAGTATCCGGCGATTGGAAATACGCGTGTGCACGAGGGGCAATTAAAAAAGTAATTTTTTTCGAAAATCATCATAAGCGCCAGTGAATCTATCCTGGTTTCTTTTCTAAAAATATTTTTCTTCAATTTTTTCTCAATAATTCTTACTTTTCCAAAATTTGATTTGATTTTGATTTTTTTTTATTTGAATCGGTCATATACACTGTTAAAAATCGTTGATTCCGTCCAACGGAAAATCCGGATTGAGAATGAACAGGGGAGTGAGATTCAGCGCATAGGTGCTGAGATGTGTCGCATGAGTGCGCAAAGCACTCAGCACCGGAGCTTCAGTTGGGCCCTAAGTCACGCGCACCTAGGCTATCTCTCTCTCGCACTAGCGCTCTATACTGTCTCTTCTTCCCTTTAGGCCTACCAATCCAATGATGAAAATGAAAAATTTAAAGTTTAAATAAGTAAAATAATAGAATAGAATAGTGGAAATAATAGAGTAGCAGAAAATAGAATTACAGAGACAACAGAAGAGAAATCAAATAAAGTAAATTAAATATATGATAAAATGAAGTCAAAGACTAAATTGAAGTAAAAAATTAGAGGGAGCAAGGAGATGAAGTAAAAAAATGAGGTGAAGAAAAAATAAAGTATAAGGGAAGAAACTAAATGAGGTTAAAGAATAGAATGAATTTAAAAAGTAAACATGATGAAGTATTAAAATAAATTACAGTAAAAAATAAAACAAAATAAGGGAATAAGAAGTAAATAATTTAAGAAAAAAAATGAAGTACTTGAAAAAATAAAATAGAGTGAAGAAAAAAATAGAGTCAGCAAGGAAATAAATCAAGTAAAACGATAAAATAAATTTAAAAATAAATATAGTAAAGTAAAAAGTAAAATAAATACACGGACAAATCCAGGCAGATTGAAAATATCCTAGTTTCCCGTTCAAATCGACGTTAAATATCGGTTTTGCGTCACATGAAGGCAGCATCTGGTATAGCTTAATGGTTAGGGTCTTCGGTTTGTGTTAGGCAGGTCCCGGGTTCAATCCCTAAGGTAGGCAAAAATGTCTAATCTTCAAAATCGGGTAAATTACGTCCCAGTAGTTTCATTATTATTATTTTTCATGGTTTCAAAATTTATTTCCACAATTAACCCTTTTCCACCATCCCCTAGCTGCGAACCCCTAAATTTTCTATAGCCGGCGATTGAGAATTCCTACAGCCAGCCATAGGAATTCTCAATCGCCGGCTATAGAAAATTCCTATCGCCAAAAGGCCATGTTTCAATTTACCATAGGATTTTTCCTATGGCCGGGCTATAGGTAATTTGTATGGCTTATTTTTACCAGGGATATGCAATGGAGATGTTGCATGTGTTAGGAATTTATGATTTGACTATTGATTCTATTATTTGTAAAAGTTCGCGAGAAACACGATGGTTCCATTGATTCGCTCTGAAATCAACTCCCAAGCTCAAAAAACGCTCTCAAAGTTGAGGCTGTAATGGAAGGAATATCCAACGCTATTCTGAGAGTCCACCCACGTCTACATCAAGACAAGCTCTCCATGCAAAGATAGGGAGCAAATACATCAGCAGGGTTGCCATGTTTTCAGTTTTAGAGTCCCCAAATAAAGTGGCAGCCAAAGACATTGAATCACGTAGACCGTGCGTTCGGCTCGGTTTAGTACTGGCGGAGCGAGGCAAGTCTCTCGGAGCCCCGTGATGGGCGGACGGGGAAGGGGGAGAGAGCGTGTGTCCCAATCACCCGAAGAGGCAATGGAGAATTCATGCCCGCGCTCGGTTTTTCACGAATATCTCGTTTAGAGTCCATTTTCAGACAAAATTCCTAAGAAAATAAGTTACAGAACACATAATTTTACACCCATTTTTTCATTTTTCCGAACTAATTATTAACCGGGGAAAAAAGCCTCACAATCCGACAAAAATTCACTGGAGCCGCAAGGAGCCGCTACTGCGCATGCGCAGATGTGCGCAACTGGGACACACGAACTCATCGATGCGGATTGGTTGCCACCACTCATCGCATGCGAATTTTTCAAAGTTGCCTCGCCTTCCGTAACACAGGATGCACGGTCTACGTGATTCAATGTCTTTGGTGGCAGCCCATTCATGCTCCCTATATTTGCATGGGCAGTTTGTCTGGATGCAGAGGTGGACTTTCAGGATAGCGTGGGATATCCCCTCCATTACGCCCTCAACTTGAGAGCTTTTTTTCAGCTTGGGAGTTGATTTCACGGAAAACCAGTGGCACCAACGTGTTTCTTGCGAACTTTTACACAAGAATCAAGTGTCAAATCGAAAAGTCCTCGCACATGCAACATCTCCATTAGCGATGCTCATCGTGAATTATGTTTTTTTTATCTATTAAAACGAAGAGATTCACACACGATGTCTCGTACCTATCTTAAGGAATCAGCACATTTCATGGGAAACATATCGACGGTGAATCTGGAAAAATGCGTACTTATCTTGGTTGCGTTGTTTCAAAATTCCTGCTCCTATTTTATTTCTTGAAAGGAAACCACACCAACATCATGGTTTGAAATTTACAAAATATTCTTCACGTAGAGATGAAAAATAACTGAAGTTTTCATGAAAAGGCGTTTAGTAGCCATTCGTGTAGAGAATAGATTATGACAGGAAGTTTGAAACGCCGCAAACTAAGGTGTATATTTCTGCAGTTTCACCATCGATGCATATTGTTAAAAGTGGCCTTTGTAAATGGGTAGGGTACTTCATTTCCCAAATTTAGCTAAACTTACATTAAATAGGGGCAAGTCAACCTCCTTCAATTTTGAAAAATTAACTTTCTTCATTGCTTCTACTACTATTTCTGATTCATTTTCTTTGGATGGAAGAGGTTGTGCTTCTTGTAACAATTTCAGTACAGCCTTGATGCTTCTAAGTCCTATGAGAAAAAAGAAATGAAGCCGTCATGTTCAAAAATTTAGTGTATGAGAAAATAGTGAGTAACCGTTGAATAGAAAATTAGAACCTGCAGATTGACTATTTGTCAACATACTGGTTCGAAATTCATGTGTCATAGAACGCATCGGTAATACGGTAATTTAATTTTAACACCACATAAATCATCTGAGATCAACGTATTGCCTGGCCGCTGCTGTCATAAAGTGGCCAATGTTACTTTTAACATGTGTTTTTACGAGTGGCGGTAGTCACATCCGGGCAAGTCGCCTATCCTCCAACAATTGGCAACATTGCCCCTTACATATTCCCTGGCCGAAATGGCTAACCAATATCAAAATTGAAGACAAAGATGTTGACAACACGTCACGCCCACGTTGTACTTTGTATGCATGATAGGTGATAGGAAAAAAATAATTCCATTATCATGCTTTAAATCAGATTTGCGCTATTAGGAGCAAATACTTAAGACTATTCAAGGAGGCAACTGCAAACGAGTTTCGGATCTTGTAGGACCCGTGCTGAAGCAACGCAGCTGCCTGCCTTTCTGCTTTGCCAAGCGTGAAGACGTGTCGTATAAAAGACACCCCCCTGGTAAAAATAAGCCATAAAGGCGATAGAGAAATCTTATGGCCGTCTGTTGGATTTTCTATAGCTTTTATAGCTGGCGATAGGATTTTCTTATCGCCCTTATGGCCGGCGATAAAAAGCTCTATCGCCACGAATGGCCGGCGATAGAAGGCTCAATCGCCGGCTATAGCCACGAATGGCCGGCGATGGAACGTTCAACCGCCGGCTATAGCCACGAATGGCCGGCGATAGAACGTTCAATCGCCGGTTATAGCCACGAATGGCCAGCGATAGAACGTTCAATCGCCGGCTATAGCCACGTATGGCTGGCGAGAGAAAGTTCTACAGCCGGCGATAGAAAGTTCTACAGCCAGCGATAGCCACGAATGGCCGCGATAGAACGTTCTGCAGCCGGCGTTAGCCGTGAATAGTCAGCGATAGGACATTCAATAGCTGGCCACTTGTGGATAACGGCAATAACCATCCGCTGCCAAAACAGCCATCTGTAGCCGGCAACAGAATGTTCAGTATCCGGCGATTGGAAATACGCGTGTGCACGAGGGGCAATTAAAAAAGTAATTTTTTTCGAAAATCATCATAAGCGCCAGTGAATCTATCCTGGTTTCTTTTCTAAAAATATTTTTCTTCAATTTTTTCTCAATAATTCTTACTTTTCCAAAATTTGTTATGATTTTGATTTTTTTTTATTTGAATCGGCCATATACACTGTTAAAAATCGTTGATTCCGTCCAACGGAAAATCCGGATTGAGAATGAACAGGGGAGTGAGATTCAGCGCATAGGTGCTGAGATGTGTCGCATGAGTGCGCAAAGCACTCCGCACCGGAGCTTCAGTTGGGCCCTAAGTCACGCGCACCTAGGCTATCTCTCTCTCGCACTAGCGCTCTATACTGTCTCTTCTTCCCTTTAGCCCTACCAATCCAATGATGAAAATGAAAAATTTAAAGTTTAAATAAGTAAAATAATAGAATAGAATAGTGGAAATAATAGAGTAGCAGAAATAATAGAATTACAGAGACAACAGAAGAGAAATCAAATAAAGTAAATTAAATATATGATAAAATGAAGTCAAAGACTAAATTGAAGTAAAAAATTAGAGGGAGCAAGGAGATGAAGTAAAAAAATGAGGTGAAGAAAAAATAAAGTATAAGGGAAGAAACTAAATGAGGTTAAAGAATAGAATGAATTTAAAAAGTAAACATGATGAAGTATTAAAATAAATTACAGTAAAAAATAAAACAAAATAAGGGAATAAGAAGTAAATAATTTAAGAAAAAAAATGAAGTACTTGAAAAAATAAAATAGAGTGAAGAAAAAAATAGAGTCAGCAAGGAAATAAATCAAGTAAAACGATAAAATAAATTTAAAAAATATAGTAAAGTAAAAAGTAAAATAAATACACGGACAAATCCAGGCAGATTGAAAATATCCTAGTTTCCCGTTCAAATCGACGTTAAATATCGGTTTTGCGTCACATAAAGGCAGCATCTGGTGTAGCTTAATGGTTAGGGTCTTCGGTTTGTGTTAGGCAGGTCCCAGGTTCAATCCCTAAGGTAGGTAAAAATGTCTAATCTTCAAAATCGGGTAAATTACGTCCCAGTAGTTTCATCATTATTATTTTTCATGGTTTCAAAATTTATTTCCACAATTAACCCTTTTCCACCATCCCCTAGCTGCAAACCCCTAAATTTTCTATAGCCGGCGATTGAGAATTCCTACAGCCAGCCATAGGAATTCTCAATCGCCGGCTATAGAAAATTCCTATCGCCAAAAGGCCATGTTTCAATTTACCATAGGATTTTTCCTATGGCCGGGCTATAGGTAATTTGTATGGCTTATTTTTACCAGGGCCATCAGTAGACTAGACTCTGAATGTGTCTTCAGTTGCCTTCCCGATTGTTTTTGACTAGTGTGATCCAAATAACGTAACTCTAAGAAGGATTATTTTATTAAAATGACTTTTTGCCCTTTATGATTAATATCTACAAGCACCGGTGCGATGACTAGGTATATTATGGCGTAATATCAACATCCCTGTCCCTAATCTAAGAGCTGCTTAAAATCCATTCTCCTTCATTGTAGGTAATGTGAATGGATTTTGGTCATTTTTGGCTATACTACAGCGACACGAGGAGATATGTTCAAAAAGTTTTTACCGTTACGTTTCAATGACACATTTACGCACCTACATTTTATAGGCAAAAAAGTGAAACGAGACTTTCAAAGATATACCTATGGACGAAACATATACCTGACTGTTCCATTTCTAAACTATACAGGGTGTACTCGGTTTTTTTCCCGGTGTTTTAGGTCGCACAAAGTCAGAGACAGCGGGATAGAGAAGGGAATCGACCCCAAGAAATCCGATTTTCATGGCCCTGAACCACACCCCCCCCCCCCGCCCCCAGCTTCCTTTGGGATGAGAAGGAAGAAGGATCGATCCTTTCGAAAAGTCGAATCTCCCGTCCAAATTGCGATTCATCCGAAAAGTATGGAAAATCTGAAATCAAACGTGAAATTGACACTTAACAATTCAAAATCGGCCCACTCTCGACTGGAAAATGGCCCCCAAAATTAAAGAAGGGGAAAGTTACCCCCTTCGTAATTTCTCTTTGCCTGCTAAATCGATAGAGATTCTCCGATAAGAGGTGAGGGTCTCCGACCTGATGGACCCAAAGGAATCCGAATTACGTGGTCTTCATGCTCCTAGGCCCTCTCAGAAGGTAAACGGGAGGGGACCTCAATTTTAAGAGTCGGGGCTCCTTTCCGAATCGCAAATTGACTGCATCCAAATTGAAGCGTGGGAACATGACAAATTTAAACCTTAATTGACCCACCCAAAACCCAAAGTAACGCGGTCACATTATAGGAATAAAAGGACAGTATTACCGAAATCATAATGGCGTTGATGCGACAGCTCTTGGATAGCTAGTTTGTGGACTGAGATAATTTTGGTAGCTAGCATATTAGCTTCAGAGAATCCAGAGGATTTCAACAAAACACGCGTGATTTGCTCTAAATCAGGCTTCATCATAGAGACGGATCGAAATGACGCCTGAAAAAAATGTTGTATTGAACGAGTGCAGTGACTGTAATCTCAGGAGGTACCCAAGAGCCAAAAGGTACCTAACTCCATTTTAGTCATTTCGAGATATAAAAAAACCGGGCTTCGGCCCCATTGATATTATCCCATAATTTGGAAATTCTGTATCTCATAACCGGCGTAATATACAGGGTGTTCGAAAAGTCCCCTCCCCCCCCTCTAACTTTTGACCTAATTGAGGTAGAGATTTGAAACTTGGAGGGTGTTCCTAGATCAAAGGGAGCTACTTTTTGACCCCCCCAAAATTTTTGGGGGGCCCCATTTTGGGGGGGTTACGGACCCTAACTTTTAATTTTCAAATGGGAAGACCCCCTTTGTGATACCTCGTTCGAAAGAGCATAAAAAAAGAAAATTTTTCGCGCAAACCGGAAGTCATTATCTCAAACCGTTTCAAAATGGCGGCCGGTCAAAGTTCCAAATGGCCGAAAATTGGCACCTCTGCTTTTTGCGCATGGATTTGCTTGAAACTCGGTATCTGGGGGTATTTTGGCACGAGAAAAACGAATTTAACGTTAGATTTTCAAAAAAACCCTAATTTTTCAAAATGGCGACCGGTTTAGGCTCAAAAAGGCCGAAAATTTGACAAACTCGATTTTTTTGCCAATGGATTCACCTGAAATTCGGTAGCTGGGGGTATTTTGACCCGAGAATAACGAATTCAACGTTAGATTTTTAAAAAAACGCTAATTTTTCAAAATGGCCGCCGATTAAAGTTCAAAATGGTCAACAATTGGCAACCTCGACTTTTTGCCGATAGATTCGCCTCAAACTCGGTGTTTGAGGGTATCTGGGTGGGAGACAAACGAATTCGACGTTATTTCACCGAGTTTCAGGCGAATCTATTGGCAAAAAGTCGAGGTTGCCAATTGTTGACCATTTTGAACTTTAATCGGCGGCCATTTTGAAAAATTAGCGTTTTTTTTAAAAATCTAACGTTGAATTCGTTATTCTCGGGTCAAAATACCTCCATGTACCGAATTTCAGGTGAATCCATTGGCAAAAAAATCGAGTTTGTCAAATTTTCGGCCTTTTTGAGCCTAAACCGGTCGCCATTTTGAAAAATTAGGGTTTTTTTTGAAAATCTAACGTTAAATTCGTTTTTCTCGTGCCAAAATACCCCCAGATACCGAGTTTCAAGCAAATCCATGCGCAAAAAGCAGAGGTGCCAATTTTCGGCCATTTGGAACTTTGACCGGCCGCCATTTTGAAACGGTTTGAGATAATGACTTCCGGTTTGCGCGAAAAATTTTCTTTTTTTATGCTCTTTCGAACGAGGTATCACAAAGGGGGTCTTCCCATTTGAAAATTAAAAGTTAGGGTCCGTAACCCCCCCAAAATGGGGCCCCCCAAAAATTTTGGGGGGGTCAAAAAGTAGCTCCCTTTGATCTAGGAACACCCTCCAAGTTTCAAATCTCTACCTCAATTAGGTCAAAAGTTAGAGGGGGGGGAGGGGACTTTTCGAACACCCTGTATGGCTACCAAACTTTTCACACATACCTCGATTTTTTTAAAAAATGTGAGTTCGGTACCTTTTGGCTCTGGAGTGCTGATATAAGGAAAACATTAACACACGGTTAATCTTTGAAGCTGTTCTCGGGAATGAAAACCTCCATCACAGCGGCCCATCCTATTTTGAAGAGGAACATTGAGCATTGTCATTATTCAGGTCTTTCATGACTTGTAACACTGGTTGATAGATTTTTTTTGATGAAATAGGAGCAACATTGCTCAGGATACAGACTTAAGATTCTCAGCATGATTATTTTTGAATCGCCCGTCCCGCCGGTCTAACCGTTGTACAAGGTCTGTTCAATAAGAAGCCGGATTTTGGTGATAACTAGCCTACCATGCGCCCGATTTAGGTTTTCTTGAACTAACCTAATAGCTGAAAATATATTTAAGAACGCTAGATTCACATAATTGAAAAATTTCAATTAGACTTGTGGTCACGTGACTTGAAGTCAGGCAACCTCATACACGAGTATGACTTGAAATGCTGGAAAGGGTTATACTGCAAAATGGCCGAAAAGTGACCTAGCGGGGATTGTTCGAAACTTTGTGGGACGATTGTGTTGGTAATTTTGGACCTACATCTACCTGCTTTTAGGCAAAAACCGCGGGGAATTGACGTAGCCATTTGTTCAAAGTCATAACCTTCAAATGTGCATAACTTTCGCAAAAAAGCAATTACAGCGCTCGTATGTATACCAAAAAAAAGCAGAAAATTACGTCGAGTCGCGAAACGTACCAAAATGAGCGTCAAAACCGGGTGTCGGGCATGTTGCCGGATTTTTAAATCGCTGTAACTCGAATTCCCTAAACTTCTCAGAAGATAATTACATATCAATGGATGCGGAATCGAACGCGCAATAATTTCGACAGCTTTTTATTCAATCCCCATCAACTGCAACACACTTTCAGGCGGTAACGTGATTTTTAAAAATCATGAAAATTACAAAAAGGGCCAAAATGTGGCAACAGTGGACTCATATTAAAATTTCTTCTGCATAGGTCGTTAGATCGTAATTTTCTGCGTTTTTTTATATACACACGACCGCTGTATTTGCTTTTTTTTGCGGAAGTTATGCATATTTGAATGTTATGACTTTAAAAAATGGAGACGTCGATTCCCCGCGGTTTTCGCCTAAAAACAGCCAGATGACGTAGGCCTAAAATTAGTGAGAGCCATACAAAGAGTGAGATAATAAAATTTACTATCGAGTTGAAAGATCGTCGGATATGTGGGTGTATTGGCCAAACTTAAAACGCAGGTATCTCACGAAAAGATAATTGTTGCGAGTAGCAAAAGTAGTAAAATGTGCCTATCCTCGAGGGTTTAAATATGGAAACTATGACAAATCAGACTTCCATTTAAAATGCACTTTACGTATTTTCATTTTCCCAGAAGAAAGAGGCTGTCCCATTTTCCATAGGAAATGACCGCAAGAGCTTTTACATCCATACTTTCAGGGATCATAACGGCGAATCGGAGAGGCCTAAATCCGGTGACATCCAGGACTTTTATTTTAATTGGTTTTTGTAATGATTCATGCGTTCCCTTTTATAGAAAAACCCGAAAAACTGAATTTTTTGGGCTTGAAAAATCAAACAATGGTTTTTTTCACAATGAAAAATTACCAAAAACAGACTATACTATACATAAAATGAAAGGTCTCGTCAAGAGCTTTCATTTGAGCCCAAGATCAAGTTGATTTGTTGCTTCGTTCAAAAGTTATGGCGGTCGATGCGTTTGAACTTTGACCCCCCTCCCCCTGGAGGGCTAGACGAGAGATATCAGCGTATTTAGGCCTCTCCGATGATCAGTTATGATTCCTGAAAGTATGGATGTAAAAGCTCTAGCGGCCATTTCCTATGGAAAATGGGACAGCCTCTTTTTATCAGGGTTTAACTTGTAAAGCATCTAAAGTAGATAAAGACGCAGTGTTTTGTCGCACTGTACCCGTTCCTAAGTTCGGTGACGTCTTTGTAGGACGCTGTAGGCTCCTGTTTGCATTTGCCATGAATATAGTTCTGTGATGCTCCACTGTACATGGTGGGCTGCAGTCACATATGGGCCTGTGGCATTTCCCCTGAAGTTCTATGATGATCCATGAGACATCGTGAGAGGTCCCACGAGAGCACATACGGGTCATACATACACTCTCATGGGAGCGCACGGGTCACATGTTAGCTCCCAGGGGACCTCACGGGCTCACCTGTCCATTCCCCAGGGGAGCACATGTGATGTCGTGTCATCTACTGGAAGCACATGTGATCACATGTAATTCCCCTGGGAGCGCATGTGATCCAAAGACATAAAGACGGAGCGCTCGTATCTAAAAGCACGGGGAAAAAGTGAAGCTAGGTTCGGCGCTGCGCGCTTGTGTGAGTGTGTAAATGAGCGCGGGAATCCATGGCGGCAAACGGAAATTTGATTTGAACTTGTCCTCTTGATTTTTGCACATTTCTTCTTTGAAACGTATTTTAAATTCCTAAAACGAATATACTAAGAAAGTTCGGTCTGCGTCCTAATATAATACACCTACTTTTGCTCGGTAACAGGCAGTAATCTCAGATAAAGTTAGTTTTTCTTCTGCTCATGGTGGTTCTGCAGGTTCAAACAGGCCGTTACAGTTCTAGATCAACGTTACTCCCAAATGAAATTAATCGGTCGACGACGGACTGAAACTAACCTAAAGTTAAAAAAATATGAGTGTGTACCTAAATTTGGGCAAAAATCAACCTAAAATACTTTGTTTCCGCAATTTTATTTATTAGTTCCCGCCCTACATTTGAATTCAAACTTGTCCCGATTTCGCCGCCAATCCTCTAGCCAATAGTAGAGGTGATTGAAAAGAAGCTCTAGAAGCTTCATTTTTTGCTTTTAGTGCTCCGTCTTTATGTCTTTGATGTGATCACATGTCATTCCCCTGAGAGCGCATGTGATCACATGTCATTCCTAGGGAAAATTTTTTGCAGGGACGTGTGCTATATTATTTGAATCAATTACATTGTTAAAAACTTTCAGACTGAAGATAGGTAAAAGCACGCTTGATGTGTTTGTTGGGCAAGAGAAAATGACAGGCACGAGTTGACGATCACATAGGGAAGTTTTATTCAGAGAAACACACGTACCAAAAAGGTTGTGCTGTCGAGCATGCGGGATGACAAAAGACAAGATGGACAATTCTTTTCTGAGTCTTTCTTTTATGGGCATTGTCTGACTCTGTAGTTTGTGTATTTATTCAATTGTTTATTTGTTGTTTATCTGAGATATACGGATTTATTCAATATCTTTGTTTATATCAGATATAACCTTAAAGTATTAGTTCAATTGTTTTTCATCAGTCTTCTTATTGAACAGGTTATAGGGTAGGTGGGAGTAAAAGGCCGCACGGGGAAAAAGGCCGCACCCGACTTTTTTCCCGAAAATTTTTTAGGTTGGCACCGGGACCGTGTCAGTTATGTTGGTAGTAGTGGTGCTGTTGTGTTGACGAAGTTTCGGACCGAACGGACGGCTTCCCTCGAAAATATGAGGAAAGTTAATTTTACGTGGAAAAAAAAAATCGATTTTTCCAGTTTTATTTTGGTCAATTTCAAGTTCTATAATTGATAGAAAAATTCGGAAGAGCTGCAGTTCGAACAATGATAAGGATGGTTTGAATATCCCACCGTCACTTTTGGGCTAATGGCCTTGTCTTTGAATCTTGAGGTTTAGCCGGCCAGGTTGGCCTAGTGGTCTGACTCTAGGCCAATAGGTCCCGGGTTCGAATCCCGGTGGTGGCGACAAATTTTCATGGAACTGACGAGTGGATCTGCAGAAACAGATTCCACTCGGCCTTAATCCCTGAAAATTTGGAAGCCTGGAGCACGGATGTGCTTAAATCCCATGATGTCTAAGGACAATAAATACTGTCTATCGATGGCTGTAGGTTCCAACGGAATATAAGCTACTAAACCAGCAAAAAAAAAAAAAAAATTGAGGTTATGGTTACCTACGTCATCAAATGGGGCAATAAGCCGCAGGTCCGATGGGGCAAAAGGCCGCATGTGGCCTTCACTAAAACAGCACTAATACTCAATCTATCAACTAATACTACCAATACTAAATCTTTTACTACATATTTTACTAAATATTATTAATAATTACCAAAAATTCTAAAATGTAGGGTAGGTGGAGGCAAAAGGTCACACTTTTCCGTTGCGGCCGTCTGTCAGCCACCGTATCGCATGGAAATTCTGAAAATGTGGTAAAATATCAACTATAGTCCCTTAGGCATGAGATGGCACACTTTCCAGAATTTTGAATGCATTTCCGAAATTTTTACGAACTTTTCCGGAAGTGCGGCCTCTTTCCCCATTTATGGGGCAAAATGCCGCAGTTACGAAATTTTTGAAAAAATTCATAAAAAATTCGAAAATGCTTTTAAAATTCTGGAAAGTGTGCCATTTTGTGCCTAAGGGTCTTTAGCACATATTTTACCACATTCCAGAAATTTTCACGCGACACGGCGGCCGACAGACGGCCGAAACGGAAAAATGCGGTCTTTTACCCCCACCTACCCTATGAAAAATCAGAAAATGTGTGTTTTGCGAGAACGTCAACATGAGCAGTATGGATAGAAAAACAAGATTACCAATATTTTGGGCATGCAGATATATTTGCAGGCATTTATCCCCCTTTTTTTGATTTATACAATTTCTTCTATGGCTCTGCTAGTAGACACGGCATTATGGGCACGGATTAGGGAGCTTTCCATGGGAGTCACTTCTCAGGGGAATTATTCCCCTACCCAAAACAGCCTGAGGGGAAATTCCCATGAGAAATCTTTAGCAGGGGTGTACTCACAAAAGAGTTAAGTATGGATTGAAACAAAATACTTATGTACCTTCATGTTGTCCGGCAATTCAATTCTCTCTGCATAACCTAATGCCGTAGATATAAATATAGAACTGGTAGGATCAAGCTTCAGAATTGTGCCTTCAAAAAGTAAAGTATCTCTGCCACATGATATACTCCAGTAGACAGTCTGGATTTGTTGAGCAATGACTGATAGCACATTGAGAGAAATACGATCGAAATCAGAAAAACAGACCCAGGCTCCACAGGACGCTAGACCCTGCATAAAATTGGAAGAACGTATATTATAAAATTATGAACAAGTTTATCTTGTACACCTAGATACAGATGTCAAAAGAAGGCTTCGCTATCCACACTCTTTAAATGTTTATATGTATGTATGAGCCGCTTTTACGGCGCGCTAGGGCGCTCTGCGACGCCTACTCTCCACAGAAATCTGTCATGGTAGAAATCCTCCGGAAGCTGGCATCTCTCCATCTCTTCACGGATGCCCTCTACCCACCGTTTGGCTGGACGCCCTCTCCGTCGCCTACCTGGGGGGACCCACTCCAACACCTTCTTCGGCAACCTGGTATCAGCCATTCTCTGCACATGCCCATACCATACCAATTGCTTGGCCATGATATCGTGCACAATCGTCCTCTCAACGCCCATTGTCTCTTGGATACGTTCATTCCTGACACGTTCTCTCCTCGAGATTCCAGCCGATCTTCGCCAGAAATCCATCTCGGTCGCCTTGAGCATTTCTTGGGTCCGCTTCTTCAACTGCCATAGGTGAAATAGGCTTGACAACTGAGTTAAAAATCCTCTTTTTATTGTCCTTGGAAATCCTTTGGTCCCAAAGAATCCCATTAAGCATGGCGATGGCTTTCCTTCCTTGAAGATTACGGTCCCGAATGGCCTGATCCAACTTCCCATCCGAAGTCAACTTCACCCCCAGGTATTTGTATTGTTCGCAACTTTCTATAAGTTGACCATCCTCCTGGACTATGCTTTGCTGAGCACCTCCGACTGACATCTTTTTTGTCTCACGGACACTAACCTCGAGGCCCCACTTGCGGTACTCCTCAACCAACTTCCGGGTCATATACTCCGCGTCATCGTGATCTTGACTTATGACTACCTGGTCGTCAGCAAAGCATAGCGTGAACAGTGTTTCTTGGTCATTCAGAGGGACGCCCATTCCGGCACACTTTCTTTTCCATTCCTTCAGAAGGTGCTCCAGATATATCTTAAATAGAGTCGGTGACAGACAACATCCCTGCTTAAGCCCCTTGGTGACAAAAAAACAGTCTGAAAGCCTTCCTTGGCACTTGATTCTAGCAAAAGCCCCCCGATAAAAAGTCCTTTACTTACCTAAACCAGTTTCTTCTAGGACTTCCCAAAGTTTCACAAGAGGAATACTATCATAAGCCTTTTCAATATCCAAAAACACTAAATGAAGCTCCTGGCCAACAATCCTCTTCTTTTCGGTTAACTGGGTAACACAGAACAGATGATCAGCGATAGACCGACCAGCCCTAAAACCTGCTTGCTCCTCCGCCTCGAACGGGGTCCACTCCTCTTCGATCTTCGCTTTCAACACTTTTCCTTAAATTTTACTTATCGTTCCTGTAACCGCTAACCCTCTGTAGTTCCCACAGTCATCCTTCCTTCCTTTTTTATGCGACGCTGTTATCCAGGCCTCTTTCCATTCTTCCGGGATGTTATCACCGTCAATGCACTTCTGCAGCAAATCCCTGAGATGGTTAACCAACTTGCCTGTTCCACATTTAATTAACTCAGCTGGAATGTTTCCTGGCCCAGGAGCTCTTCCATTCATCAATTCCCTGATTGCTTTGACCACCTCCTCAACTCGAATTTCCATTGAGTGATCCTCAACTATATTTTCAGCATTCCCCGTTTGAAACTCTGGTCGTCCTTCCGTCAATAATTTACTAAAATGTTCGTCAAGCTGCGAGATTGTTATCGGAGATAGAATGTTTTGTCTCTTTAAATGTTTACCTCTATGAAATCAACTCTGCTTTTCATTGGTATGACCTTCAGTTTCAAAAATTAGAGCCATAAGGAGCTATCTATGAATTACGAAACGCTCTGGAGGGCGGGTGGGTACCCATAACTTTGTAATCAAGCGGGACAAGAGGAGTCTGGGGTGTGTGCCCAATTATGAGCATTTCGCGGACACGAAGTTCAAATTAGGTAAAATACTCGGCGACACTTCTAAGTAGTGCGCTAGGAAGATTTGATCGGCTTGTGACCGTGTTGCCGGATCTCTAAGTAAAAAAGATAGAATAGAATTTAAACAGGGTTATTCAAAAGTTAAGCACCACTGGCCGTAACTTTAGTTCTAATTATGATATCGATTTGCGGTTTGTGGCGTCCTTCCTCATATCGAAGGGGAAATTGTTTGAGGTACTTTTCAGTTCTTCACCCCCCCCCCCAGGTGGAGGGGGGGGGGCGGGGGGCAACTCAAAAATTTCAAATGGCAACCCGCATCATGTGATACATCGTTAGAAAGAGCATGAAAAAAGAAAATTTTTGGCGCAAACAGGAAGTTGATCTGACCCCCCTGTCAAAAGTTAGGGGGGTCCAAAGGTTATTTAGGGGGTCCGTACCCTCATTTTTTAGAGTAGCTTCGGCGGCTCTTGGACATACCGTTTCTCTTTTCAAAGAGTCCTCGAATACTCCAAGTCTGATACCGAAGTCTTCATATTGCCCCCGGGCCACCACAGCCCCCCCCCCCGTAGGGGGGGATGGGCCTGTTACAATGAAACATTGCATTAAAATGCGAAAAGTCACAGAAGAGCTTCAAACTTAGCATCAAATCCAAGTGGAACTTCTTGCCAATGTTAACGCAAACGTAGCCAGCGACATTTAAGTGAGTTTTCAAAACTCTTAGCCCCTGCCCCCCCCCCCCTCATTTTTGGTTGCAGAGCGAGTAAAAACCGGGACATTCACTACAAATAATGCCCGAAACCAATGTCCAACTTGAGGAGGACCCTTGAAACGTTGCGATCAGTCGGAGCATTGAAATACAAGGACTGCCACCCCCTTAAAGTACGGAAACATCCAAAACACCCCCGCTGCCCCCCTCATTTTTCGTTGCGGAGCGGGTAAAAACCGGGAAAATCGCCAGAAATGATGCCCGAAACCACTGTAGAACTTGACGAGAACCTTTAAAACGTTGCGCTCAGTCGGAGAACTGCAACACAGGAACTGCCGCCCACTTTAAGGACGGAAACATCCATAAAACCCCCGCTGCCCCCCTCTTTTTTCGTTGCAGAGCTGGTAAGAACCGGGGCATCATTTCTGGCGATTTTCCCGGTTTTACCCGCTCCGCAACGAAAAATGAGGGGGGCAGCGGGGGTGTTTTGGATGTTTCCGTACTTTAAGGGGGTGGCAGTCCTTGTATTTCAATGCTCCGACTGATCGCAACGTTTCAAGGGTCCTCCTCAAGTTGGACATTGGTTTCGGGCATTATTTGTAGTGAATGTCCCGGTTTTTACCCGCTCTGCAACCAAAAATGAGGGGGGGGGGGCAGGGGCTAAGAGTTATGAAAACTCACTTTAAAGTCGCAGGCTGCGTTTGCGTTAACATTGGCAAGAAGTTCCACTCGGATTTGATGCTAAGTTTGAAGCTCTTCTGTGACTTTTCGCATTTTAATGCAATGTTTCATTGTAACAGGCCCATCCACCCCTGCGGGGGGCGGCTGTGATGGCCCGGGGGCAATATGAAGACTTCGGTATCAGACTTGGAGTATTCGAGGACTCTTTGAAAAGAGAAACGGTATGTCCAAGAGCCGCCGAAGCTACTCTAAAAAATGAAGGTACGGACCCCCTAAATAACCTTTGGACCCCCCTAACTTTTGACAGGGGGGTCAGATCGACTTCCGGTTTGCGCCAAAAATTTTCTTTTTTCATGCTCTTTCTAACGATGTATCACATGATGGGGGTTGCCATTTGAAATTTTTGAGTTGCCCCCCACCCCCCTCCACCTGGGGGGGGGGGGGATTGAAGAACTGAAAAGTACCTCAAATAGTTTCCCCCTTGATATGAGGAAGGACGCCACAAACCGCAAATCGATATCATAATTAGAACTAAAGTTATGGCCAGTAGTGGTGCGTAACTTTTGAATAACCCTGTATATACACATGACCTTGAATTGCATATAATTTCGTGATCTACGACCCGCGATTGGTGCTCTTTAGAGGGTCTCTTGTCTGGGCCCGACATTATGGGAGAATGCAACAGTGTATGTGCCTCGGAAAATCCTTCCTTATATACCTATTTTTTTTTCATTTCGTCCGAGCTATCTTGATTCCGAAGGCAATGTAAAAATATTGCAATTAAGGACTTCTCATTCTTCCAAAATGAGACGGGAAAGGGTAGAAGCGTGCGATGTAAAGGAAAGCTGGATGCAGAGAAGCCTCCGATGGAATTTTGGCCTTTATTCTAAATATGCTGGTAGAATTTTTCAAACTGAAGTAAGTATCATTCTTAGGACTCCACGTTTCAGATTTTTCACAAATATTTTTCATTTGTATACTGTGCTCATAAACAACAAAAACTCATTCGAAGACTCTAAAGGAAGTTTCGAATCTGGAAAGTAGGTAGGCGAAAATTTAGGCCATTTTCGGCACAATATGAAGCAAAAGTACCTTAAAAAATTTGCTCAGAGTGTAAAAGCGGAAGCCACTGGAACAGTTAAAAATGATGCATTGTTTTCCAAGAGCTTTAGCTAAATCTCTGACAGTTTCAACTTTTCCTGTTCCTGTTGGACCAGCCAATCCTCCACCTGCAATTGAAGGATCACTTTATAGGAACTTGAAATCAATATGACCGATCCATATACCCAAGTAGCATAGATCGCGATAAATACCGATTTTATTGGTTGGTTATCGCGATTAAATCGGTGGCAATATATCGAGATATTATCGCATTAAAAATTGCGATATATGGCGATTAAATTGCTACGCATCGCAATTTTTGGTTCGATAAAATCGTGATCAATTTTCGTGGATAAAATCGACATTAAATCGCCATTTATCGCAATTTTTACTTCGAAAATATCGCGATAAATTATCGGGCGATAAAAGCGCGATTTTATCGCGATAAGATCGAGGATAATCGTTCAGATGTTGATGATCCTGGCGATTTTATCGTCGATAAAATCGCAAAGTATAATGATTTTTCCGTTGGGATATGATACTTGGATATCGACTCGTCGACCTCGAAAATTGATTTCACTTGAATAATCGCGAGGGCTCGATGTGCTCCAGTCATGTCTGATAGAATTCTCGAATTTCAATCCCGAAAAATCATCGATTTTCCTTAGAAAATCCCTAAAAAGCGATTGAACCAATCGATATATTGTATCGCCAACGTTGAAATCGATTTTACGTGTAAAAATACGTGGGAATCAGTGTGCTCCCATCGTATCGGGGTCATTTTGTTGATCTCGGATGGAGAATAACCAATTTCAAAACGAAAATATCATCGATTTTCCTTCAAAATCGCAAGCATTCTATAAAAGTGATCGATATATTGACTCGTTAACGTTAAAAAGCGATTGTACAAGAAAAAATACGTAGGATTTGGTGTGCTACAGTCATATTAGGTGCATTTAGTAATCCATGAATCAAAAATAAACAATTTCAATCTAAAAAAAAATCATCGATTTTCCGGAACGAATCTCTAAAAATCGATAGAACTGATCGACATATCGACTCGTCAAGTTAAAAATCGATTTTGCGTGTAAAGAAATGGAGGAACAGGTATGTTTATAATGTGTAAACAACGACAACCCCGTAGACACATCAATTCAACGAGAAAACAGCGAAAAATAAGGCTAGATTTTGACCCCTTTGCCCCCCTGTAACTCGAAAACGGTTCCTATACTCATCTTGAAATTGTTTCCTGAGTTTTCTGTTATTATAAGCTTCCATTTTAACCTTGGTTTGATGGTCGAATCGAATACCTAAAAAGGGGCGGAATAAAATATTACAAATAATAAGAAAATAACCATTTATGGAATTTTTGAGAAATCTGCCTTTAGAATTCACTAGCCAAGGGGCTGTGCCTCATGAACCCCGGTCATATGCGAATATTCGGCTTCAAAAATGCAAATAAAATTTATGAAGTGCCGTCATAGAGGCGGAGATTCTCAGACACCGCAAACGAGATATGTGATTGCGGACTTACGCCGCGCCGTCGATATGCGCAAAGCGTGAAGTATTCTTTTGACCTTGTAGGCGCTAATATGCGCCTCTCGCCGACCTCACCGTTTTGCGCAATGCGAGAAGTTTTCCTGCGAGCTTGTAGGCGCTAACGTGCGCCTCTCGCCAACCGCACTGTTTGGCGCAATGCGCGAAGTATTCTTGCGATCTTATAGACGCTAATATGAGTTTCTGACCCCGCTGCGTTTGGCGCAATTATTCAAACTTACTTTAAAATATTTACTTTAAAATATTTACTTTAAAGTTTTCCCAGGAAGGCAGCCTCTCGTCCCTCGCAGACTCTATTGTTGCCAGATAAGTTGCTTTTCCGACACTCTTCCCTAGTAGCACAACCCGTTTCACTAATATTTTAGAAACATCTCATAGGTGTCTAACTTGTGTCATCTCACTGAAACGTTTCAGAAATATTTTTGAAATATATAATTGACACGAAGCTTTGCAGAGGTTTCATTGATACAAATTTGAACCGTTTTAAAAACGTTTTTTTTTAAAATTAAAAAAATTAAAATCAAAATATATTAGAAAGAAAGAAATAAATTGCGGCTGTAAAAAATGAATCAAAACAGAAATGTTTCAGAACTATCTTGGAAACATTATTCCGAAACCTACGTCCAAATTTTGTACCTAAAAAATATATTGGAAATAAATTTGAAATGTTTTACTTTCAGTTTTTTGATGCGTGATTACCAAAATTTTGAATTGTTTTGAAAACAAATTTAAAAAAAATGTACGCGATTTTTCAGAAATATTTCTTAAACATATCAGAAATATTTCGTATGAATTTAGAAAAATACCATTTCATCTGAAACATTTTTGAAACAAATTTAAAACATTTTGACCTAGTTTGATCTTTGTTACGTTGAACTGAGTCAAAATTATTTTCCAAACATTTCTTCTTCATCTCATTAATCTTTGTTAAAACGTTTCCGAAACAAATTATAAATGTCATCTGAAATGGGTGGTTTTAGTTGAAATATTTGGAACACATTTTGAAAATGTTTCAACAAATCCTTATTTTCAAAACATTTTCAAAATGTCTCTAAAACCTTTTTGAATATTTTGTTTGAATTTATACGTCACTTAAAAATGTTTTTGACACGTTTTAGAAATGTTTCATTGATTAACATAGAAACATTTCTAGGACCTTTCTAAAACTTTTCCTGGTTCAAACTGAATCCACCAGAGGGCGTTAACGTTTAGTTTCTCAATTTTACCAAATTTCAGCTTAATTTTTCGTCTCAAGCTATACTTTTTGGACATTTAATTATGTGAAGGTTATAAACACGTTTAATTCCTTGTATGAATCGAGTTCATCTCCATAAAAGCTCATAAGTTATGGATTATCTAGAATATTGAATCCGTACATCGTGCTTTACGTATACTTTTCTAAAGTGAAGGTGTTCTAATCCCTCTGATAGGTTGATAATGATGAAGTGTAACGATTCAGCCTTCAGGCATGGTTGGTATCAAGGGATTCCTGTTGTGATGGTTCTAATTCCACAGCGACATTAGTTATTAAAACAAATGTCTGAAAATTTTTGATACTTAACCTCTAGTTAACCCCCGAAGAAACAAATTTCTGAAAAACATTTCTAAAACATTTCATAGTGAACAGTCAGAACCTAATTTTCTCAAACACATGTTACAGAAATGTTGCTGAAACGATTCAGTGAAACTTTGAAACATCCTCAATAGGTTTCAGAAACATCTTCCCACGGTGTAGGCGACACAAGAATTTGGGGTGACATAGAGAAGTGTCTGAAACGTGTTAAAAACTGAATGAACACATTCTGAACGTGTTTAATATGTTTCGATGAAACGTAAGAAATATTTTGAAAACCATCGAAATGTTTTGGAAACGTTTCTGAAACAATTTTGTGTGTGCATCAATCACCTTTCCTTTCAAAAATATGTTTCAGAAATGTTCCTGAAACGTATCAGTGAAACTTTGCTACATCCTCAATAGGTATCAGAAACATCTGCATAGGGTGTCAGTATGACAAAAATTTGGGGTGACATAGAGAAGTGTCGGAAACGTGTTAAAAACTGAATGAAAACGTTTTGAACGTGTTTAAAATGTTTCGATGAAATGCGTTGTCAATGTTTTTTGATTTCAGTGACACATTTTTGAAACATTTTAAACACTAATTGTGCTACTAGGGTTCCCAGTTCAAACCCATGTAAAATATTCACATGTATCGCACGATCTGGCAACCCCACGAGTGAAATAGAAAAAGGTGGAATCGACTGAAAGTCTGAATCCTTCGAAGTTTATATTAATGATGCATACTTAGTCGCAATGTTTTTATGAATTAATGCAGATGACAGCAGATAATCTGTCCCATGCACAAAATGTCACCGACCTTCCTGCACACTGACACACGCTTAATTAATTGTTTCCACTGCTTATGCGTGGGTTTTAATCGTTCAAACATTTTACGGATATTTTGTATCACATATACATGCAAGTTAAGTAGGCAGATATAGGATTCATCGAAAAACAGTTTGGTTGAATTAATCACTGATAAATTCACAATACTGTACGGTAAAAATTGGCACCGCATAAATATCTTGATAAAATTACTGGACAATGTTTTTGAAAAGCACATAATGGTCGAAATGAAAATTTAGAAATACTTGTGTATTGAAGATTATTCAAGACAAAGTCATCAATATTTATACTTTGTAGATAGTATAATTTACCACACGTTATTAATATACTTTCGCGCTGCATTTTGGTTGTTTTGTTACATTTTCTGGTTATTTGCGCTCTCTAGGAGGATATCGTGTACCTAAGTAAGGAGAGTCCCTATGTCGACCACAGCGCACTCTACTGCCGTCCACTCGATTTGAATCCACACCTCTTAGCCAGCATTGAATTTGAAGCCCGATATTTAGCCATTAGGCCAGAGAGGTCGATACCGATAATGTTCATTGTATTACGAAATTCAATCTCTTAGACCTTGTCTCTGTGATGGATGGAATCGGTGAAATAACGGGTAGGAATGAAGAACTGAAAACGTAGGGTTTAGGTATGAATGAGGACTGTATTAAACACCAAAGATAACTGGACAATACTCAAGAATACACCGAATCATAACTAGATCATAACTCTACGCGTGCCTCCTTGCTCGGAGGCCATGATGGGAACAACTTCCCGACCCGGTGGTCTACGAACACCAACACTCCTCTGGTGAATGCTGGACATGACAGTCTCGACGGTGCAACTGTTGAGGGTATTTCATGCAATTGTTGAAGGAAGAAGGTGTTGCAAAAATGTTTCACCTAAAAGTAAGAATTCCAAGGTCAGAAACCTGGAACCTCGAACAGTTGTTTACCTTCGAGTTCTGAATTGATAGACGCTGGTTACACATGAAGCGGCAGTTTATTCCGGGTGTTTTATTTCCGAGCTGTTATTATTTAGAAACATTTGTCTAAATTTCAGTATCAGTTTTATTATTTTAGTTAGTAGCAAATCACTACAGAAGATAAATAATACAGGGTGAGCGAAAAGTCCCCGACCCCCCTCTAACTTTTAAACGAATTGAGCTAGAGGGATGAAACTTTGGGAAAGTTCCTATCTCAAAGGGGACCATCTTTTGGGGGGGGGGGGTCAAAAATTTGGTCCCCCCCCTCGGGGGGGACGGGGGCCCCCAACTTTTTTTTTTAAATAGCAACCCCTATCTTGTGATACCTCATTCGAAAGACCATAAAAAACTAAGAATTTTGGCGCAAACCGCAGATCAATATCTTAATTTTTGACCGAGTTATGATAGGTCAAAGGTCAAATTTGACCTATTTTCAAAAAATCATAACTCCGGTTCAAATTATCGTAAAGAAAAAAATAAAACGGGAAAATTTACCATATCATGTTCGCTTTTACGTGAAAATTTCAAAAATCACTTCGATTTAATTTTAAGGGGGGGCTCGGACCCCCAAATACGTCAATTCAAAGGTCATTCAATTTTCCCGCGAAATAAGCCAATTTCTCCTGGATTTGCCTCCACATTATCTCAGTAAGGTCAAAATCAGGTAAAAATTACGTTGGCAAGTCCCCAAATTTCGGGAAAAGTTAAAAAAACGAAATTTAAGGTAATTAAATTTGACCGTTTAAATATCATTTTTTTTTAACTTTTCCCGAAATTTGGGGACTTGCACAACGTAATGTTGAACTGATTTTGACCTTACTGAGATAATGTGGAGGCAAATCCAGGGGAAATTGGCTTATTTCGCGGGAAAATTGAATGACCTTTGAATTGACGTATTTGGGGGTCCGAGCCCCCCCTTAAAATTAAATCGAAGTGATTTTTGCAATTTTTACGTAAAAGCGAACACGATTTGGTAAATTTTCCCGTTTTATTTTTTTCTTTACGATAATTTGAACAGGAGTTATGATTTTTTGAAAATAGGTCAAATTTGACCTTTGACTTATCATAACTCGGTCAAAAATTAAGATATTGATCTGCGGTTTGCGCCAGAATTCTTAGTTTTTTATGCTCTTTCGAATGAGGTATCACAAGATAGGGGTTGCCATTTGAAATTAAAAAGTTGGGGGCCCCCGCTCCCCCCTGAGGGGGGACCAAAATTGTGACCCCCCCCCCCCCCAAAGATGGTCCCCTTTGAGATAGGAACATTCCCAAAGTTTCATTTCCCTAGCTCAATTCGTTCAAAAGTTAGAGGGGGGTCGGGGACTTTTCGCTCACCCTGTATTTTATCGAATATATTTTCTTTTCATCCATATCATGTGTTATGTTATTGCTCTTTGTTATACCTGGTCGAAATAACGCAAGATATTCACTTCCCATTGATACGTAAATATCAGTTCAGTTACCTCAGTTGACATCGTTTAACCAAAAACAATTAATGTTGTTCAAAAATTCCCACCTAAAAGTTCCAGGAACACACGCGTGTGCGTCGAGACAGGGAACTTTGGCTGGTGCAACAAACGCGGAACAGTTGCAACAAATTTCCGCAACAGTTTTGCCGTAGACACGCGGCCTTATATCATTGATGCTTCGTCTCGGGAATTTATATTGTGTCCGTTTATTTACGGATTTTCGTAAATTTTGGGACAGAGTGGTACTTTTACCCGAGGAGGCCGATTTTAGTGTTGGTGACTTGATATTGTTAATTCCAAGCCGGTGGAAAAATTACGATGGCTGTCATTAAAGAATTATTATTAACCAACAGTTTTTCATGAAATTTGGTCTTCGCGGACATCTTTACCCGTGCAATTTGAATTTGATGTAATATGTTTTATATTTTTTAAACCAATATAGCGGAACATAAATGGCGTCTATAATTCGTAAAATGACTGTTTACGGACGGCTTTTAATGAAATTGGGTATTTGCGGATATTTTAACTCTAGACATTGAAATTCGATACCAGTATTTTTCTTAATTTAAAAACCAAGATGGGGAAAGCAAGATAGCGAAACAAAGATGGCGGAACAAAGATGGTTGCTGCAATTCGTGATGTGACTATCTAGGGACGGTTTCTCATGACGTTTGGTATTAGGGGATATCCTTACCTTAGTAACCGACATTTATGTCACTTGTCTATTTTAAATACTAAGATGCCGAAAATAGAGTGGCGGCTGTACTTCGTAAAATGACTGTTTGCGGACGGTTTCTCATGAAAGGTCTCGGGGTATTTCGGCATCTTAACCCTAATGATTTAAATTTGATGTTAGTAATGTTTTATATGCTTGACTAAGATGACAGAACCAAAATGACGGATTTATTTGTTCTTTAAATGACGTTTAATCGATGATTTGTGATGAAATTTGGCATCCTCACCCAAAGAAAGTCGTCATGATCCGGAAAAAGTCAAAGTCTTTCCTTAAAATACGCTATTCTCTTTTTCTTTTCCTGAACCCGAAGAGTCGTATAAAAGAAAAAAAAATTGATTGTTTTCAATAACAATACGCACGAGTAGTCTTGCTTTAATCCGACGCGTGCCGCCAAAGCAGTAGATTTTTTTTTCTTTTTTTTGGGAGGGGTGGGGGAAGGGCAAAAAAATCCATTAAAATCCAAGGAAATCTTTCATTCGCCTTATAATACAAAGTAGGTAAAGCTTAACTTGATCCGAAGGTTGCTAAAACTAATCCTATATGGATGGGGCTACCTGCTGCCAGCTGCTATGGATTTAATCCAACATTGACTATTTTTATTTGACGCTGTGTTCAATCAAACAGTCGTTGTTTTCCTTTAATCCGAGCACCCCTCTAATTCAAGTGTGCATTTTATTTTACGGATTTTAATCGGCTAAATTTCAAGCAAACGTGTTGGATTGAATTTAGTGACAATTTTTCTCCCACGAAAATAGTAACCCGCTGATGCCATAAAACCAACTTATGGCAAAATTCCTGATTATAATTTTACCACTCCCTGACTGCTCACGGTATTTATAAGAATATTCAAAACAAAAACTTGTGCAATCAATATTTACAAAATACTACCAACAGATATAAGAATTTCGAACAAAAATTTATGCAAAATTGATCTTGATGATTTTACAAAAAAACGTATACCTACTCAATTCGTAAATATGTTTTCATGTTGGTTGCGTGCTTACGTGTTACTTTTCAAAAAAAAAAAAACATTTAAAATAAATATGACAGTTTGATTGAAATTCCAACAAGATGATTTTCAAAAATTATTAATAGTTTTGAACTTTCCAAAAACCATCTGTATAAACGTTCGAGCCATATTGAAAAATTATAAATATTTAAATTGATACCTTATATTTGTTTATGCATTGAAAATTTAGAAAAATCATTTCAAAAAATTTAAAATTTTCTTTAGAATTTTTAAATACTAAATGATAAATTAGCAAAACGCATACTCTGAAAAAATATAGAAAATAGGTCAAACAAAATTTACTAAAGACAATAACATTTACGGGAGGATTGAATTATTTTCTAGAAAATGGGATGTGAGTCTCACTAACCACGTTTTGTAAAAGCGACAATTCCTTTTTTTCGGTGTTAGCATCATTACTTAAGTAAATACTACCATTAATATAAAATATTTCTGCGATGATAAAAAATAGTTTTGAGATTGGATAAGTTTCATAATTTCATTAAAATATGCTGTCGGTAACAATCTCGTACTATTTCACGACATACGGTATGAATTTGATCAAATGATCTCGACATTTCTGCCGTGATAGCGAAGAGAGCCGTAAGTGCAAAAATGAAGTTCTAAGAAAACGAGCTCAGAAGCTTTTGACCGGAACATCTATATATTTAATATCCTAAGGCTTTTTTTGTCCTCCTTCACTTTGGCTAGTTTGTCCTAATTCGATCTCGGAAACTACTGGACCGATTTTCCTCGGATTTGTTTTAAATGAAAGCTCTTAGGCTGTAGTTATGCAGGCAGCCCTTGATTTTTTCGATTTGCGCGACTGATAATTCAAAATTTTCCTCGATTTGATAGCGAAATATTTGCATATTTGCCGCTGGACGAGTCATATGGTTGGGGGACCTCCCACCCTCTGATTTTCCGTTTCCCTCTCCACGTAAACCCATCCCTACCTGCCGTTAACACGTGTCACCCTTCTACTCTGGCATGGGTCCTGTGGCAGTATCCCTCCCTTCCTTATGCCGTCTGACTCGGAACACCTAGAGTACCTTTATAGACAGAGTATGGCCATTCGTATCTTTTTACTACAGGAAAACTGTTCCGCTTTTTGATTGGTCAACGAGTTTTTAGGCTTCATGATGCTCTTAGGGCCGTAAATAAACAAACAAGATGGCGGCTCACCGTAACATCGATGAGAAGCTAAATTTGACAAAAATTTCAATTATGCGGCAGTAACAATTTAAACGAGCGTATCTACGAATAGCACACGAAAAACACATGAAAACATTGTTAAATTGCCTTTCACCTGTATCACAGGAGGATGTAAGATGTGCATAACCTCAATCTTGCTTGCTGATAACGGCCATCTTGTTTGTTTATTTACGGCCCTAAGAGCATCGTGTCAGCCTATTTGCTCGCGACCAATGAAAAACCGGAACCGAAATGGCCATACTCTGTCTATAAAGGTACTCTAGGAACACCTGCTACGCATATTTCCTCCGTCGCATTGCTCATGATCAGTTCTCGGTTCGTCCAGGTTTCTTATTAGTGCGTCTAGAGTTTTGCTTTCTTGATTTTGTCTTTAGTTTTTTTTACATTAAAATTACTTAATTTTGATGTGTAATTTTTAGAAAATAATTTTCCTTTTTACGGCAGCACAGGTTTTATTAATAATTAACTTCTTTACAGTAGCTCATGCGTTCTTCCAAGAGAATCGGTGATTAGTCTTCACCCTTTCGCACCGTTACATTTTCACAAAGAGTTTTGATTTTTTTTCCAGGAGTGTTTTTTATTTTTCAAGGATGTTTCTTTTTCTAGAAGTAGGTGGTTATCATTATTAGTTTCTTATTCTTGTTTTTGAATGTGTGAAAGCCAACATTCACTCGCGGAGCGAGTGACTGGGGGTCCAGGGGGCGAAGGCACCGGATAGCGGCGCAAGCGAGTGTAGCGAGCTGAAGCAGCTAGTTTTATTGAAATAAGCCTCCGTTCTTTGTCAAATTGCCAGTTATCGTCCGGAAGACTCTTAGAAATCGTATGGATGGTTAAAAATCGACTGATTTTATATCCATTACATGAAAAGGGTATTTTTCATTTTCATGCTAGGTTATTGTTAGGCAAGACAGCCGTAAGTGCTATCTTCTGCATGCTTTCGTGCTTGCGTTTTGGACGCACATCAAACACATTTTCAGGTTAGAAATTGGCAGAAGAGGGCGGAACTTAACTGGAGAGCACTGTTTTCATTGGCTCTCATGCATCTACGGCTGTCTTGAAAAAAACTATGTCATTTTTTGTGCATTTACGGCTTTCTCATACATCTCGTTTTCATTAAATTAGGATGAATTTTGCTGTTTTAGCTGTCTCAATAATTTCATCTAAAAGAGTTTAGACGAGTTTTGAACGAAGCTCGATCTCGAAAATTTTGCACCTACGGCTCTTTTCGCTATCACGGCAGATTTAGCAGTTGAACAAAACAAACAGATGGTCCTAATAGTAAAAATAGGTAGCGGACCACTGGACAAGGTACGAAGTTAAGCATTCTGATACACGTTTCTTAACAAAAAGTTTACATAGAACACGATTTGCACCAGTGTTCGAAACTCACAGGCGCCGACGCGCCAAATGCGCCTAAAAAATCGGCCATGGCGCCTAAAAAATGAAGGCTCTGCGCCAACTTGGCCCCTAAAAATTGCCCCCTAAAAATCTGAATTTTCACCTCGGGTGATTATTCGAAATTTTCAACATTACAAGCGAAAGCTTTTTTCTATTCTTCACGATTTCATCCTTTGCGCTTTTGTCTTCCCCAAGTTACAGCTACTTACTTGTCCTGTTGCGAAAACATCTTGCATCTAAATTTTCACTACTTAAATGCACCGTAATATAAAGGCAAAAAGTCAATTTGGCCCCTAAAAAATCTTCAATGGCGCCTAAAAATCGGGCTTGATGCGCCCTTTGGCTCCTAAAACTCAATGGTGAGTTTCGAACACTGATCTGCACAACAAAAATTACTGAAATTAACTCCAAATCAATATATTTAATGTTTCATGACGCGTGATTTCAAACCTCCTTCTCATGAAAACTGAATGATCTACATTAGTCAATTCGCACACTTAAAATCATAATGACACTCTCTGCGATATGCAAATCTGGGAACCTCAATCTTGACGCTTTGGCTCAGCTGTAGCAAGTTGTTCACAGTTTGAACAACACAGAGTGGGAAATGAACAATGCTGGATTAAGGAGCCAGCCGAAACCGTTGTAGTATGCGTAGTATGTGATCGGGCGATTAAAATTTCCCATAGCCAATGTAAAATAAAAACTTTAATATCTTAGGTAGAAAATGAATTCGATAATTTTCGGCGCATGAATCGTGTTCTTCATTAAATTCTGGTTAAGAAACATGTATCAGAATCCTTATCGACGGTGAAACTACCAAACCACGTATCTCGGTTTGCGACGTCGCAGACTTCCTGTCATACTTTATTTTTTAAATGAAAAACTATTTAACGTCCAGTCTTGAAAATTTCTGTGATTTTTCTTCTTCGCGCGGAGAAAATTCTGTGAAAATTTCAAGGAATGATATTGATTTGGTCTACTTCCAAAAAATAAAATGTGATTAGATTTTTTTATTAAATTGTGATAGATTTTTAAACACCGCAAACGAGATACGTGGTTTGGTAGTTTCACCGTCGTTATATTCTTACCTTGTCTAGTGGTCCATTAAGGAGGACTTTCCTCCTAAAATATGTTTGTTTATAATATGCTTCTTAGGCAAGGGACTTAATATTTTTTGTGCAGATCAGATAATGATGAAAGTTTTTTGATCAGAAGATATTGGGCTGTACAGGTCACAATTGTGACCACCCTCCCCCTCCTTATAGCCCCTGAATGGTTATAGGAAATGACTACTATAATCAAGTGTGATGAATGTCCTCGAATTTATTAGAATCGATATCGGGCGAAAATAGGGGTTAATCCAGCAGTTTCTGTGACTTCACCAAACATAAGTCTTTGAGTTTGGTTCATACCTGTCCATGTGGTTTGTGTTTACCCTCAGCCATCTCCTCAGAGTTGGTTTGAGATTCTTGATTGTCTGACTTGATTCTTATTCGAATCGTGAGTTAAGCAAATCGATCGACAAGAGCTACCCAAGATTGTCTCTTGATTCAAAAGGTCACTGATTTGACAAGATATTAACTTAATGAGAATAACGAAATTTATCAGAATAATGAATGAAGCTTTTAGTCGGAAAACTACAAGGGGCGTTCAATAAGTAAGTATCCCCCCCTCTCTAAAATCCATAAGAATGGACCAATTTTCAAAAACTTGGACTCAAAATCTTCCTTAGGATATTTTGAGTTCAACAAAACAAACCGCAACAAAATCGGACCATGTGCGGCCGAACGCGAGCCGTTTGAACGCGCCGAGGTGCTCGACGCTCCCGCCGAATCCGCGAGGATTTGAAGTCCGCTACAGGAGAAGAGCTTCTCTGCCAAAGCCTCAGTCGTTCATCACTGACGAAAAATCAAAGAAATTTTTGTAGAATAAGGGGCTTACCTCACTTCTCCACATAACCAGCTCGATCCAAGCAAGTCTGATACTGAGACTAAGGCTAAGAGAACAGCTTTTGGATGCCTCGTGCGTGGAAGTCTTTCAGCTGACCGCGGATGAAAGAGTGGACGGCTTGTTTGACCTCTTCCACGGATTCAAAATTAACTCCTCCGAGTTCAGATTTCAGGAACGGGAATAAATGGTGGTCTGGTTTGCCATTTATTATCGTATCTGAAATCTGAACTCGGAGGAGTTAATTTTGAATCCGTGGAAGAGGTCAAACAAGCCGTCCACTCTTTCATCCGCGGTCAGCTGAAAGACTTCCACGCACGAGGCATCCAAAAGCTGTTCTCTTAGCCTTAGTCTCAGTATCAGACTTGCTTGGATCGAGCTGGTTATGTGGAGAAGTGAGGTAAGCCCCTTATTCTACAAAAATTTCTTTGATTTTTCGTCAGTGATGAACGACTGAGGCTTTGGCAGAGAAGCTCTTCTCCTGTAGCGGACTTCAAATCCTCGCGGATTCGGCGGGAGCGTCGAGCACCTCGGCGCGTTCAAACGGCTCGCGTTCGGCCGCACATGGTCCGATTTTGTTGCGGTTTGTTTTGTTGAACTCAAAATATCCTAAGGAAGATTTTGAGCCCAAGTTTTTTAAAATTGGTCCATTCTTATGGATTTTAGAGAGGGGGGGATACTTACTTATTGAACGCCCCTCGTACTTACCCAAATGAAAAGTGAGGGCATTGAATAAAGATCTATAGCAGCGCTGTGTTAGAGGTGTGATGACTAAACGATCAGAGCTGCCTAAGTATTCATGACAGTAATTAAGCTTAAGATTCATCATACGAATTTCTAAATCTTCATCCTGTTAAAGAAAAATTTAGTTACTATTATTAAGATGAAAAAAATACAAAATCATACCTAATTCTCAAGATATTAAAAGCTTCCATCGAATCGATAGGTAGACAAAAATACATAAAAACTGCAGTCTGAGTCTTGGATTTAACTTTGAAGGCAGTACACTGCTGAATGAACGTCGAAACTATATAATAGAAAATGCTTATACAGGGTTATCCAAAAGTCACCTACCACCCCTGTAACTTTTTTCCTAATTGAGATAGAAGTTTGAAACTTTGGAAATGTTCCTCGGTCTAAGGTAGCAACTTTTTGGTCCCCCCAAAATTTTGGGGGGCGGCCCCCCTTAAGGGAGGCGGGGGCTAACTTTTTTTTTCAAATGGCAACCCCCCTTCTGTGATACCTCATTCGAAAGATAATAAAATAAGAAAATTTTTGGCGCAAACCGCAGGTCAAAATGTTGATTTTTGACAAAATGGCAGTCGGCCAAAGTTCAACATGGCGGAAATTTGGCATCTCCGTTTTTTATCGGCGGATTGGTCTGAAACTCAGAATCCTAGGGTTTTTCGGGACGAGAAAAACGATTCTGGCATTAGTTTTCCAGAAATGCCAGTCCTTTTCAAAATGGCGGCGGTTAAAATGGCGGCTTAGAGCGGGAAGTGGATATTTAGGCTGCTTATCGCCGGAATTATATGAGACTTTGTACCCGGGGGTATTTCGGCACGAGAAGAACGAATCTTTCATTGGATTTTTGGAATTTTTAAAAACTTTAAAATGGTGGCGAAAATTTGAATGGCGATGGTGGATGCGGATTTTCCTTATTTTTCCGCCACCATTTTGATGATATTCAGTGTTTCCAAAATCTAATGGAAGATTAATTTTTTTCGAGCCAAAAACCACCAGAGTATAGACTTTCGTGCCAATCTATCGGTAAACAGCCTTGATATGGATTTTCCGTCATTTTTTGCCGCCATTTTAAAGTTTTTAAAAATTCCAAAAATCCAATGAAAGATTCGTTCTTTTCGTGCCGAAATGTCCCCGGATACCAAGTCTCATACAAATCCGACGATAAGCAGCCTATATATCCATTTCCCGCTCTAAGCCGCTATTTTAAACGGTGTCATTTTAACCGCCGCCATTTTGAAAAGGACTGGCATTTCTGGAAAACTAATGCCAGAATCGTTTTTCTCGTCCCGAAAAACCCTAGGATTCTGAGTTTCAGACCAATCCGCCGATAAAAAACGGAGATGCCAAATTTTCGCCATTTTGAACTTTGGCCGGCTGCCATTTTGTCAAAAATTAACATTTTGACCTGCGATTTGCGCCAAAAATTTCCTTTTTTATTATCTTTTGAATGAGTTATCACAAAAGGAGGGTTGCCATTTGAAAAAAAAGGTAGCCCCCGCCCCCCTTAAGGGGGGCCGACCCCCAAAATTTTGGGGGGACCAAAAAGTTGCTACCTTAAACCGAAGAACATTCCCAAAGTTTCAAACTTCTATCTCGATTAGGAAAAGAGTTACAGGGGTGGTAGGTGACTTTTGGATAACCCTGTATATAAAAGGAGGTGAATATACGTAGCTTTTACACGTTTCATAATTTTTCAATATTTTTCCCCAAAGGAAACATTGAGTCCTCCACTGGTGTCAGACTTGGATCAAAGGCCATGTATCAGAGCCAAGAGACCCTGCAATGGCCTCTTGGCGACAGGCGGAGACTTTTGTTTTCGGGGATTCAACCCTTCCTCATGGACAATCGTGTGGAAGCAACAGTCATCAACCTTTTTTCGGCTGTTGACCTACCTATTAGGTGGATGATGAGCTTCGGATGACTTAATAAACCGACATGCTTAAGCATGTTTTAGCAAACGAACCTACCAAACTTTGGTATGTTTGCTAAACGAAATACCAAACACGTTCTTCATCATCCACCTAGTGTAGGTAAGTCAACAGTAAAAGTTTGGAGCCCCGAAAGTAAAAGCTTCCACCATATTGGCAAAATACCAATGGAAGGTTTCCTGTCTCTGCCACAGAGCGAGGCATCGATGATGGGTCGTAGATTGAAGATAATAGCACACGTATGAAAATATCTGGCATGCCTTTCTCTTGAAATGATTATTTTCTCTGAGACAATATAGTGATTGCCAGTGCATTAATTCATTCGATCCAAAAAATACCTAAGAAAAGAAATTCACGCACTTACTTTCCAGTAATAATGAAGTTGGGACAACCACTCTGGATCTTGATTGGAGCAAATTCTCTTTTTTAACAATTCGGTTACGACATCTAAACTGTACTCCATAGTTATAATCAGAGCACCTGTGAAAAGAAGAACGATTATTTGTAAAGTGGGCCATTGAAATGAAAAAGCAGGTAGATTAATGTTCGCATAATTGCCTGAAACTATTTTCAAAAGCTATAACAGGTCGACTAATCATAAAGAAGGGAGGGAGCAAACGATGATTGCAATGCCTTTTATGTAACAGATCGAAAAAGACACAGATGGACGTGACTAGGCGACGAAAAACTATAAGGTGTTGCAAAGTTTTTACAACCCCCCCCCCCTCTAAAAAAGTATACGAATTTTCAATTTTAAAGATCTTATGTAATGCATGTTGAGGTTATAGTTAAGTCAATCATCTTATTCCACTCAATGGAAACACACAAATTTCAGTGATGGCTCTCACAATAGCGAATCTTGGTCCTTTTAATTTAGCTACTCTTTGTAATGTCATCTAATCCAGGTAAGCTTTTTGTATCCTTGCTAGTTTCCACCGGGGAACAGGACGTATCTTTGATCACGACTAGCTATCCTATTTCTGAAGGCCCATCTCTTGAGAGCCACTTGAAAAATTTTTGGATGTATTGATGATACGATCTTTGCAATTTTCTCCAAAATATGCGTTGAATCATTCCTGCATTGCTTAGTATTCTTGCTGTTTATCAGTAATTTCAGTTCTTAAGGGTTAAATGCACCTCACTCTCCTAACTGAGAAATTAGACATTCTTTCGTTACAGGGGCTGACAGTTCCAACATTACGGGGCTAGATGCTCATCGTACACTAGAAGTAGTCAAGTGATATTCAGAATTGAAGTAGTTGAGGATATTCATTTCCAATAATGCCAAAATTCGCGTGTGATTGTTTCACATCTTTTGGAAAATGTTCATTCATTCGTCCTAGTTTTTCGCTTGGCCATGATCTTGAAGCCATGATCTCCTGGAACTTAAAGGCACCTAAAGAGATTCTAAAGGGACCAAATCACAATCCACAGAATGAACAGAACTCTCCGTTTTCCGCGCTCTCAGTACTTCAATCAAAGTGAGCCGTACTTGAAAGTTAACCCTTTATTGCACAATGATGCTTATTGGCAACATTTGGTTTTTTATTTTTTTAAAATCAGGATGTAGATGATTTTTTGATGTGATTGTTTATGCTGGTCGGCATCGGTATAGCGGGTATGAATAAATTTTCCCCCACCCCCAACTCAGGGCTGCCAACTGTAAAAAAAACGCTTTTTTGTCGGGTTGGTCGGTCTGAGGGTCACCGGTGAGGTCACCACTTTCGCTGGTCGGTGGTTGGCTGCCCTGTGGTGCTGATGGGCTGGGAAAATTCATGCTGTTAGGTTGCATTCTTTAGTTTTTCGATAGCCAATCAGAATTATTACAGCATTATTACGCAGTTTTATAGAGATCAAAAAGTAAATGTTGCCAATCGGCATCACCGAGCAACTAGGGGAAAACTTTTGAATGTTCACTCAAGTTATCGTGCGCGCGAGTACATGCGTTAAACGCGCGTTTCAGTCAGTTTTATTAGTTTTTGCTGAGAAAATGCTGTGTTGAGTGCCTGAAACAATGGTTAAAGAGGAGGAGCGCCTGCGAATAGACGAAATCGTCAAGTGTCTTGGTGAAAATCCAGAGAAATCTGATGACTCAGACCTGGTCAGCAGCTTGGATGAAGACGAATAAATTCCAAATTTTTTCAACGAATAAATTCTATTTCTCTACATTATTTTTTCACATTGTTTTTCATTTTTTATACACCTAGGGTATTTAAACTTTAATTAATTTTTTAAAACTAAATATTTTGGTCGGACGATGGACCTAGGTCTAATTTTTTGGTACGCTTGGAAACGCAAGAGTTTTTCCTCCCCGGAAAGCAGTAGCATTCAATTTTACCTACGATTTCTTATACTTTTTCATTCTTTCATCATTCTAAATTAACATTCCAATTTATTAGCTCAAAATTGTCCACTTCCAAGTCGTTCAATTTTTTTTTAATATTCTCAAAGTGTTCGGTGATGCCGTTTGGCAACATTTGGTTTTGTGCCCCAAAAAAGGTCAAAAGGTCAAAATTTTCAAAAACGGCAAAAGACGTGTCCATTTTTTCCCCATAACCTACAACATATATTTTTTTCATCAAAATCGGTGATCTAAAATTAATTCGTGCAACAAAGGGTTAAGTTCAGGACATTCTGTAGGTCGTTTCATGAAGTTCAATATGCCAGATGGACAAGAAATAGTGCCTCATTAAAAACCTTGACCACATGAAAAACCATCTTGACAGAAACATTGGCAAGGAAAAAAGAGTGCTATGTACTATTGAATATTATTTCCATTTAATTCATTCGGATAGGTAGGTAAGCATTTACAGATGATTTTTGTTCAATCGTGTTTCCTTTCCAAAGCATCGGTTTCGCAATTTAGATTCTGGAATTACATATAAGCTTAAAGTAGGCAGCTATTATGTAATCGTAACTCTTATTGGACTTATTAATTTCTCCTGTATAGGTATTTGTGAATGTTGAACTGATTCTCTAGCTGATTTTCTCTTACGATCTTCTTTGTCGAAGTCTTGCTTTCTTAAAATTGATTGAATTTTGTAATTGATTATGTAATTGCCATTGCACCCTAGTAGCAATGGCTCTAAAAAAAAATTCTACAAAAAGTTGTCCGAAAAAATGTAAATTTTAAGAGTTCGTGAATGTTAAGTAAAAAAGCTCTTTAAATACTCGTTTTAGGAAACTCTTTTGGGGAATTCTTTCAAATAAAAAAAAGTGTTATTTTAATTAAAAGAAAACGTAAAGTTTACGTGAAACGCAACAAACTATATCCTCAATTTTTATGGGCTACAATTTTTCCTTTTATCCTTTTCTGTTCACCACTTTTTCCTCTCGTTTTTGTCTGCAGGAAGTGTATAAAAAAAATACAGGAATTTTACTTAAAATTTACGCAAAAAAATTTACTTAAAATTTTTCTTCAATATTATGTAAAAAAACCCAAAAAGGGCTTCCTGATACGAACATTTCAAGAGTTTTTTTACGTAATTTTCAAGTGGTTTTGAAGTTAATTTTAAGTTCTCTTAAAATTTACGAGTTTTTACAACTTTTCTCAACAGCCACTGCTACTTGGGTACTCTTTTTTGCCTTCATGTTCATCTTCTACCTCTTTACGTTCATTTTCTTCCTCTTCATATTCGTGATCTTTCTCTACTTTTTATCCTCCTTCTCTTTCCTCTACTTTTCTTCATTCCTATTCCTTATATTTCCTTTTCCTCTTCTTTCCCTTTCCCTGCTTTATCTACTTCTTCTTCCACATCTTTTGTTACTTTTTCTTCCAATTATTTTTCTACTTCTTCTTTTTCCACCACTTAAAATTTATTTCTTAATCAAAGTCTTCTTCTACGTCTTTTTCTACTTCTTCTTCCAATTCTTCCTCTCCTTCCTCTCCTTTTGCTTCACCCTTTTCTCCTCAAACTAGAGTCTCTTTATACCCACAGTCAAGACATCTTAATTAATCCATTCAAATTTCTCTGGTTTGGCTTAAAGTGGGCATAAAATAATCTAATTCTGATAAGTTCTCGCCCAAGGTGTCACAAAAATGTGCCCCAAGATGATGGCTCGAATGTGGGCAAAAATAAAGGAAACGTAACCTAATTGGTTAGGTTTTGATCAGTTATGTTGATGTTTTTTTTTTTGGATGACACACATCGCAACATTTCTCTCTCTTTCTTTCAAAAATATTATCAAACACTTTTAGCCTACTCATCATCCAAATCATATGGTAAGCTGACTGTAAAAACATTAGATGCAACAATAGATTAGTTATACTTAGTTGATCAAAACTCAAACTTGTTACCTAACATAATTACTATCAAATGGATCAATTATTATACGTGGTTTTAGAAGATAATCAACAACATGCAAGTATTGAAACAAAAGAAAAAAGGACGAAAGAAATAATCTTACTAGTTGAAATTCGGCGCAGAGCTGAAAGTTTAGTTCTTTGCAGAAATATGAGACTCTGTATTTTTGTTAGACATGCATTGCAAAACTGCTCCAATCTTTGAGGTGACTGGCTCAAAGCATCATTGATTTCAGCAGTTACAAATATTCGAAAGCTAGATAATATAGTCTGAGCAGGCCACTGATAAATCCATTCACTCCATTTCAAAAAATCATGTGTTCTGATCGCATCTTTCATTCTCTACAAAAATATCATGACAAAGAATGATAACACAATTCTCAATAAAACTTAGTAACTGGGTTTAAAAGATATGAGATTCATCATATCAATTTACTTATAGTGTGGCATTTAAATTAAAAAAGCTGCAGAGATATCCATCATCCTGAATTTCTGAGACTGCCCTAGATATTCCGCAGACAAAAACAAAATACTACAGTAAATTTTTCAGTTCATTTTCAGCTTTGACGATGATGTTCTTCTAGGAAAAATTTTTA
Source organism: Bemisia tabaci (assembly GCF_918797505.1). NCBI lineage: Eukaryota > Metazoa > Arthropoda > Insecta > Hemiptera > Aleyrodidae > Bemisia > Bemisia tabaci. The sequence continues at coordinate 88,431,836 of NC_092793.1, read as the reverse complement.
CCTAAAACAGTTATGACTATTAGGAATTTTTCACCTACACGTACGGGTTCTGAGTCACAGCAGTTCGTTTTTACGAAATTAAGGTCTAAACTCGAAAATCACAATTTCTTTATAAAATATACGTTTAACAGCAGTGGTAGGTAATGGGAGAAATTAGGTAATCCAAAATTTGGCGGAAGTTTTTTTTCACAAAACGGCACTAACTTCCGCCTAGAGGCAATCACTTCTGAACCATATATTTTATTGGGCAAACCCTGGTGATCGTGATGTACCTCTCCCGGGGCCCATGGATCTTCCTGGATGTTCAAATAACAATTTTGTACAACTTTAATATGTACCTGCCATATGCATTTCTTCATGCTGCTCTCAAGGAGTAGAAGCCACTTTTCAACTTGACCACGTGCTGCTCCTGTACTGACAATGTCATCTAATTCAACTTGTTCATCTTCACTCGATATTATTGTTGTGATGTCCAAATCCTCCGTAAACGTTAATTTGAAAATACCCTCAAAACACTTTCGAAGGTGCAACTGTACTCTGCAATAAATAATGAAAGTAAAGGTCTACGATATTAATACAGTTGTTTACATGAACTGTAACTGCTAGTTGTAAATCTACTTGTTTTTGGATTGTATTTACATGGAAAGAAGAAACCAAGTGTGTCAACTCGATTTTGGTCCTGCGATGGCGGGTAAGATCGATCCTGCCGAAATTATATCTCACTTAATTAAATCAGTCTTCTTGCTGTAAGGTCAGTAATAACCAATCTTAGCCTTTTAGGCTTGTGAGGGTTAGGTAACTCATTTTAGGGTAGCAGCGCTTGATCTAAGATTTTGAAGAGAAGTTTTTCATATTTAAAACCTCTTGCAGTAAATAATTTCTGAGAAATGGGAAATGCCAAGAACAGTATTGATTTACTATTCAAGAAAAACCGAAATAAACATTATTCCTGTGAAAATATAATAAGTGGTACCAATTAACTTTTCATAAAAATTTCATAAAAAAAATTGGCATAATTGTTTATGGGGATGTGTCTCAAATCAAATTCCAATTTTTTTATTGCTTAACTCCGTCTATGAATGCTGACCCAAAGTCATATTTGCGCACATTTTCTACAATAAGCCACCGTTTCTGCACAATTTTCAGTGGATGTTTCAGTAATTTGCTAAAATAATTTAAGGCAGCGCGACGATAAAGAATCAAAAAGATCCACCTTCCTTTTGGCACTCGAAAACACGTCTCTTTCCATAATTTTTTTTAGAAGATTTTAATTAGGGGAGAGGCGGGCAACAATGACGGGCGGGAAAAGTAGAATTTTGCCATTTAGAAAATGCTATCGGTCCTGAGGCGACTCTGGTGGTTGAAATTGTTTTTATGAAAAAACAACACTAACAACATAACCAATAAAGAATGACGTCAGTAAAAAAACGGCCCTCAACAAATGTTTTTCACGCCCGTGAAAACTTATGGAACTGCGGGCAAAGTGGAATGGGCGGTTAAAGGGGAATATGGTCATTCTGAAAATTCTGTGTGTACTGTGGTGCTTGAAATCGATACTCAAAAAGGTACCCATCTATTAAAAATAATTTTTATGCAAGAAACATCTTAAGTAATAATAAATCACTACAGTAACTAGCCGACCGTCAACAAATTTGTCTCGCGCTCATGAGATCTTGTGTGTATTTAAAAATGTTGAATTGTTGAATCCATGAGTCTTATTTAATCGGTAGTTACTCTGGTTTCAATTTTAACAAAAAAATGTAACTGAATCAGTTTCTCCTTTCAAGTATTAATAAAATCTCAAGGGGCGGCGCGGCGTCTCGACTTGCCCGACTTAAGTACTATAAAAATGAGGACTTTAGCACAAAAATAAATAGCCAAATTGTGCAGAAAAATATGAATTAAATTACAGTGAAGTGTTGTGGGTATTGGACAATGTGGCAACGTCGTGAAAAGCATTTTATCTTGCCCCTTCCATCCGCGGGTTATGCATTGCTGCATGTTGCCCCTTTGAATTGCGGATTGTGCAATACTTGATGAAGCCCCTTCAACTTGTAGCTTCTGCAACGGCGTTGCAGTTGCGTTAAATGATTCGTAAGACTCTACAACATCAAATTTTACAGTGTTGCCAGATAATGCGGGTAAATAAATTAATTGTATGTTCAGGAGTGCCAGATAGTGCAAATAATTAAGAAATTTCGCAACTATGTAGACCAAATACTCCGGATGAGTCTGGTATTAGAAACTGTAGAGCAGGGTCTTATTTGGGAATTTTAATTTTTAGTGGTGGGGTAGTGTGTATCAGAGCACTGAAGGTGTGTATCAGAACCGTAGACTTTGATATTGGGTTTTTTGGAATAAGTTATTGAGTTTGCATATTGCAATTTTCAGTTCGATGGATCAAAACTTTTTTTTTTGGAAAGTTATTGTTACCGTTTAAAACGTTCATGTTTAAAAACGTCCATGTTAAAAAACGTCCATGTTGAGAATGTCCATGTTTAAAAACGTCCATGTTTAAAAGCGTCCATGTTCAAAAGCGTCCATGTATAAAAACATCCAAATTTAATAACGTCCATAATCATCCTCAATTTCAATCGTCATCATCGGTCACATTTTTTGGTAACCCGAACGAAGAAAATAAACTATCGACGAACTTTTTTTTATCTTTCGTTTCCGATGTTGCAGGTTCGATCAGTATCGTTCCAGTCTTGGTTTTCTTTACTGAGGAGTAGCGGCAGCGATAAGTGTGGGAGTTATCGACACAAATTTCTGCAATTAGGCCTCCTCTGGTGTAGTGGTTAGGTACAGTGCTTGATCTATTATCGGGAGGTTCCGGGATTGATTCCCGGCCAGGTGATCCGAGTTTGATTGTCTCAAGTAACGGTTACCTGGGGCTGGCTTGATTAGCGACGGAGGGGGGATAGGGCTCTAGAGATGGTGGAGCGCAGGATTATCCCTCACGGGATAAATGAAGTTTAAAGAAGAAAAAATTCTGTGAGTGGATCTCTCAACGGTTTGAAAACTTTTTTCAGCGTCACCTGAGCGCCCGCCTCTCCGATGCGAATGGCGTCTAACTTTCGTTTTATATCTTGATAGACTTTCTCGATACTACCCTATTTCTGAAGGATCGTTGACAACAATCTTGTGTTGTGTTGGGATCTTGTTCAATGTAAGTATCGAAACCTTTCCTGTGCCTTCCTTCGTTCTTATTAATATCTTTAAGGATGACAAAAAACCATCCTTGTCGAGCCAGCACACCAAGCAGATATGTCTGAAATCTTCGAACGTGAAATCGGTGTTGATGTAATCGTCGTAGATGAGTTCCAAGTTTGTATTGTTCTGCTTGAAAACTACGAGTAGGTTCGCGTTATTGCGAATCAATTGTTTCGGTATGCGAGAGTACGTTTGACATAAATAGAAACTGGGGATCGAGCTGTGCCTTCGTATACTAAAATAATTTCACATTGCAGTTTGTTTGCCACGAGTGACATCATCGAAAATGAACACCTATTCCGATGCGGCGTCGTTCAGGTACAATCTAGGCCGTGTTCGAATAGAAGTTGTATTGCGACCGTCGATTCCGTCAAATATCCTACGAAGTTTTTCTTACTTGGGTTGAAACGGTGTCTCGGAGTAAGAGTACACGTTGCGGTACTTTAATCTGTTCGGATGTTGTAACGAGCGAACCATCACGTTCGTTTCTCCGCAGTTGCAACAACAGTTTGCAGTGCGCAACATCGTTTGTATTCCGCAAACAGTACAACAGATGCTGTCAGGTAGCAGTTCACTGTATCTTCGTCGTTGTCGTCGGATTTCATTTTTTTTCCGTCTGTCGAGATTCCGAACTCGAAGTGACTTTCCTTGCGTGACGAGTAGCATCGTATTCGTTCCCTATTTCAGCGGACAGTAATTATCTACTTCTCTGTATGAATAGATGCATATTTTCGGCAGAGTATGTGACCAAGAAGATGTGTAACGTGTAAGAAAGCCAATTGAGGACGTGGACTGTTAAACTCGCTGATAAATTCACGACCGATCGAACTACACTTGCTGGGCGACTACAGGTACTGCGGACCGGGCACTCGTCTTGCCGAATGATTGGAACGTGGCTTTCTGGGTAAAAACCCGCTCGACAAAGCTTGCATGTCTCATGATATAGCTTACAGCAAGACTGAAGACACTGCCGAGAGGAACAAAGCCAATCTCATACTTTTGGACAGAGCTTGGGAACGTGTGAAAGAGTCCAACTGATCGTTGGGTGAAAGAGCGGCAGCATACGCCGAAACGAAGGCTATGAAACTTAAAGCTAAACTCGGAATGGGTCTAAACACGTCGGTGGCAGCGAAGAAACCTAAGAAGAAAAAGAGAGTATCAAAGAAGAAGAAACCGGAGCGGAGCGATCGATCGAGCGAATCTTGGCTATCCCGAAGACGGATGCGGGAGTGAATAATCTCCTGAGGAGTATTGGTCTGGCCGCTTGGACCATCGCAGCGGTAGCAAAAATGATCAAGACGGTCGTGAACGGATCGTTTAAGAAGAATATCCACCTTGGTAGAGTACACTACTTTCGACCGTACCGTAAAGGTTTCGAACTCTACTTGAGACCCTACCGAAATAACTTAAACTGATTTGAGAGCTACCTACTACGCCGAGCGATTGCGGACGGTGAGTTGAGGATCACTGTCACAGTTTATTAGGAGTCCCTCATTTCCGCGGTGTGTTCATGATCGATGAAATGGCACCTATGAAAATCAAACCTCCCGGGGGCGGTATCCTCAACCTGGACCGAAGAGATGAACCGACTACACATGGGCCAGCGTACCGAATTTTAGAGAGTTGTACTGTATTGTACTACAACAGCTTTGGAGATCTACCGCCAACCACTGAAATATCGCGATACATTGAACGCTCTTCCGTTAGCTCAACGACGACGACAATAAGATACAATTACGATAGCAAACAAAATTTAGTTCGAGCGTCTGTGGGAGATGTTTCGAATGGCTCATAAAAACCAGTAATTTTTAGTATCTTGAAAAAATATGGATAATAATAAAAGATGTCACACTTTCGTGTTGACGGTGAGGAGCAACGTCCTCGAGATTGCGCTATCTAGACCTCTCGAGTCGATCGGACCTTGCGAGATCGGTCTCACGGGTTTTGTAACCTATTATTCCGCCCGGCCATCGACAAAACGAACGGAATGCTTTTCTACTCCGAGAGCCGCGACGAGAATTACTCGAGAATTTAGTTCCCGATCGGAGGTTACGAGATCGAGGGAATAGAAGAATACATGCAGGAACAACAAGGCGGAGCGGAAGGTGACAAACTTAAAGCGAACAACGGTACGCTCAAAGTAAGCATCGAATCCAAGTGCTGGAACGATTGCCGCAGACCCGGCATTTTACGTAAGGCGCTTGGATTAAGCTCGCGTCTCTTAGCACCGGACGAATGGCCCGAAGATTACTTTCGCGTCAACATCTCACTAGTAAACATGATATGCATGGAATGCAGCTTTGCCGCACAGGCGGATCCAGCAAATTGGCAACACTGTTTTTCTCCAGTTAAACTTATGGAAATGTATCGATTCTTGAAGGGGCCAGGTGCCCCGACAAGATTCGATTATTTAACATGGGTTTAAATGGTGGGGAATCCGTCGTTACCAAATTGCTGGATCCGCCCCTGCTTCGCCTACGGTGGATACGAGAACAGGGTGCGAGGACATCGCATTATGGGTTTGTTCCCGATATTGAGCGAGGATTCAAAGTGGTAGAGCAACCGTCGACGATTCATTGCTATCCCGTCTTTGGCGATAAGATCCAACGTTTGCGCGTTAATATGTATAGTAAACCAACAAGGAAGAGGGGTCAATTCCGGTGGTGAATATTTGACAGTGCGACTGCACATAAGACCAATAACTTATGGGTGAACGAAGGATCCAGAACGACAATATGTTCTTAAATTCTCTAGCATGTATTAGTATTGATAATTCATGGACTATTCGTTGTCAGCAGCAGCAGCAGCAGGAGAGGAAATATTTAACCAAATGTTCCAAGAAGGCTCTCATACAACTTGGATTCGTAGTAAAAAATCCAACAACCACATCAAGAAGAAAATAAGAACGATGGAGGCTTGGCGACAAGAGGTCATCAAATACGAATTTATACGTTTCGGTCCGGTTGATGAACGGCGCGGAAACAACGATTCGATCTTGTTCACCCCCGACTCCCTCGGGCTGATCACTGAGCCTCAAGATTCAAGGATCTTCATGCGCGCAGAAGTGAAACTCGAGAAAAATCTTGGAACCGCCGCGGATACTACGAAACCTAAATTCAAGTTGGTGAACAATTTTCCCCAGCAGATGATCGACCGCCTGCAGTGAAGTCGATAGCATGACTGCCCCCGATGGGCTTGATGCCCCAAAATTTTGAAAAATCACAGCTAACCCTACTATATAAGTGTGACATGTCAAAAAATTCAGCCAAACAACGGCTTTCACATGGCCATAATGGTTACTGAAATTTTTGAACTCCGGTATTCCTAATTGGAGGGGGGGGTCTAAGAGCTTAACATTTTTGAAAATTGAAAAACTCACAAACATGTAAATGAGGCGCGTCCGAAGACTCCGAGTGCACAGTTTTAGCGTAGGCTTTTTAACATTAAGCTATTAGTCTCTAAATGTACCAACACCTCTCGGTTCTTCGATTTGCGCAACCGACGTAGCAAAATTTACCTGATGTTGGTGACAAAAAAACTTTCGTCTTTGCCGCCAGACTGTTTATCCTGCTTCAATCTCGGCAACTATTGGACCGAATCACCTCGGATTCTCGCAAATGAAAGCTCTAGGTCTCTAAATGTACCAACACCCCTCGGTTTTTCGATTTGCGAAGCGACGTTGCAAAATTTACCTCGAATTGTTAACGAAATATGCTCGCCTCTCTGACCGCTAAGAGATTGTCCTTCCTCAATTAATTTGACCTTTACTAAGGGTCCAAAGAGCGCTGCGGTCGGAAGCGATTCGATTCTGATCGGCGGATCCCGGTCCACGAGGTAGGGTCTTTCTTCTTTGTGAGATCTTTAAAGTTTTTAATGGGGCACTATCCTTCAATGTGGGTATGAAAATATCCGAAAATATCCCTGCTTGTCCAAATATCCATGCAATATCTAACGCTGCCGCGCCACGGCCTTTGATTTTGCGTCAGGGCCCGCTTTTTTATAGACAACCTTACTTCCTTTTTTTTGTTAGTAACTACTACAAAATTTTCAGATCTATAAAACTATCAGTTGACATCCTCCCCTAAAATTATTGGTTTCAAAGAAGAATGATCAGAAAGTTCGTTGATGATAACAATTTTGTCGCGGCTCTTTTTAAGTCCTGCAATTTTGGTTACAAGAATATTTTTAATTAGATTTTTCCATAAGAGGTCACTACCAAATTTTTTGCTCTTTAAGGAGATTTACAGACATTTTCCTCTTTAATCAATGGTTTAGACGAAAAAGGATAAGCAAGGTGCTCATCGCAGACATTTTTCCCGCAGTTTTCTTCATACCACAAATTTTTTTTATAATTTTTCCCTAAAAATCGAAAGCAAATAAGGGTCAAAATCGAAAGTTCGCCAAACGAGCCGAAACCAAGCATGTTCGCTTGCAAATGACCCGCTGAGTGCGATTTTCCGGTCGGAAAAGCTCCTCGAGTCCGCTGCTTGGCTTTATTTGCGAAGAACGCCTGGCAAAAACGGTGAAAAACGGGCCAGAAACACACGTTTCAGACCAGTTTTTCGCTGTTCCTCGGCTCAGGAAGCCCCGCCCAACCGCGAGATTGTGCTCAATCGATCCAGCGCTTTCATCTACATAGGATCCGACTGAAATCTCGGAATTTTTTCTCTTGACCAGAATCGAGAAAAATCGGCAGGGATTACATGGACAAAATTTTAAGGGTCAAAATCGAATGTTCGCCAAGCTGAAACCAAGCATGTTCGCTTGCAAATGACCCGCTGAGTGCGATTTTCCGGTCGGAAAAGGACCTCGAGTCTGCTGCTTGGCGCTAACCGCGGAAAACGCCTGGCAGAAACAGTGAAAAAGTTGAAAGCTAAAAAGTTGGAAAAGTTCGATTTTGAAGTTGGACCCAGAGGTGACGGTTGATCATATTGAAGTATGTTACGTGTCTAGGTGTCCTTGACACCATAATCGAAGCTCGCCACCCGTCGCCTTTGAGCCCTGGTCAAAATCTGAGGTAGAACCGCGAAAAACATGGATTTTCAGCTATTTCGGGCTAAAAAGTTGGAAAAGTTCAATTTTGAGGTTGGGCCCAGAGGTGACGGTTGATCATATTGAAGTATGTTACGTGTCTAGGTGTCCTTGACACCAAATTCGAAGCTCATCACCCGTCGCCTTTGGGCCCAGGTTGAAATCTGAGGTAGAACCGCGAAAAACATGGATTTTCAGCTATTTCGGGCTAAAAAGTTGGAAAAGTTCGATTTTGAAGTTGGGCTCAGAGGCGATGGTTGATAATATTCAGGTATGTTACTTGTATAGGTATCCTTGACACCATATTCTAGATTATTTCTGTCAAATGTCCACCGATAACTGCCGTATACCCAAAAATTTCTCAATTCCGTGGAGGGGCCGATTTCGGCCCAAATCGCAACCCGTCCTTTGACATTTCTTTAAAGATATTTCAGAATATTTTCTTCTGAAATCAACGTTGTATTAGAAAAATGAGAAAAAAGGGCGCTAATCGCAAAAGTTTTGGCCGCAGCTTTCTTAAAACTCCATATATTTGGTCAAAATTATTTTTGCGAGTAGACTTCTTTTTTAAGTATGGGTGAAAGAAATGCTCCGATTCAATAAACGATCAATATGAAGACATACCTACTCCTCTAAAACAGATGGTTTGAAGGAAAAATAAGAAAACGTGCCGCTGATCGTAAGAGTTTTTGCCACAGTTTGTTTTTAAAACCCATGTCTTGAGTCCCGAGAATTTTTTTTAAGTAATTTTTTGTAATTGACTACTAGAATATGGTACACTTTTTGAAAAATACAAAAAAGGCGAAAATATGTCGTTTTCGATCCAAGGTAGGTTTTGCAACGAAGATCATGAAAATTGAATTACTTAAGAGTTATGGCTCATCCAGATCCTAAGAGCTTTCGTCTAAAGCAAATCCGAGGTAAATCGGTCGAATAGTGGTTGATATCGAAGGAGGACAAATTTCCAAGTGGCAAAATCGAAATGAGTGCCCATCAATTCGAGGTAAATTTTGCAACGTCGGTCATGCAGATCAAAAAACCGAGGGGTGTTGGTACATTTAAAGACCAAGAGCTTCCAGTAGTAAAAACTTGATGTAAATTGGTCCAATAATTGCCAAGATTGAAGGAGGACAAACTCTTAGCGGTCTGAGAAACGAACATATTTCGTTAACAATTCGAAGTAAATTTTGCAACGTCGGTCACGCAGATCGAAACACCGAGGAGTAGTGGCACGTTTAGCGCCTAAGAGTTTTTATTTAGAGCAATTTTGAGGTGAATCGGTCCAGTAGTTTTCGATATCATACACGGAGAAAAAAACTTCGTGCGTGGGATCCGAAGTTTATAGGTCATATGGTTCTCTGAAGTTTTCAGATTGAGCATCTAAACACTTTAGATCTAGCTGTCGAGGTTCGGATCACACATCTGAAACTTCAGTTCTTACATCTGAAGTACTTCAGATGTGAGATCCAAAGTTTTTCGGATGTGAGAACCGAAGGTTTTCGGATGTGAAATCCGAAGTACTTTAGATGTAAGAACTGAAGTTTCAGACGTGTGATCCGAACCTCGACAGCTAGATCTAAAGTGTTCAGATGCTCAATCTGAAAACTTCAGAGATCCATATGACCTAAACTTCTTATCCCACGCACGAAGTTTTTTTCTCCATGTAGAAGGACAGGACAAACTGTCTAGCGGCAAAGGCGAAAATATGTCGATTTCGATCCAAGATAAATTTTGCAACGATGGTCATGAAAATTGAATAACTTAAAAGTTATGGCTCATCCGGCAGCCTGATTGTTGAATTTTTTTGTTTGTCGGGACGACATAGATGACACAGGTTAAAAGGCGGAGCGAGATTGGTTGGCTATGTCTTATCGCTGCTTTGTCGTGCCTTTGTCAGGTGGAGTGGACGACATGTCGAAAACTTAAGAGGTGCCGTTAGCTTGTCGTGAGTTCAACCCGACATAGGCACGACAAAGCAGCGATAAGACGTAGCCAACCAATTATGCCCCGCCATTTAACCTATGTCATCTATGTAGTCCCGACAAGCAAAAAATTTCAAAAATCAGGCAGCTGATCCTAAGAGCTTTCGTCAAAAGCAAATCCGAGGTAAATAGGTCTAATAGTTGTTGATATCGAAGGAGGACGAATTGCAAAGTGGCAAAATAAAAAATTTATGGTTATCAATTCGAGGTAAATTTTGCAACGTCGGTTTCGTAAATGGAAAAACCGAGGGTTGTTGGTACATTTAAAGACCTAGAGCTTTCATTTGTAAAAATCCGAGGTAAATTGTAGTCCAAAAATTGCCAAGATTAAAGGAGGAAAAAGTCTGGCGGCAAAGACGAAAGTATTTTGTTACCAGTTCGAGGTACATTTTGCAACGTAGGATTCGCAAATCGAAAAACCGAGGGGTGTTCGTACATTTAGAGCCCTGCAGCTTTTATTTGCAAAAATCCGAGGTGAATTCGTCCAAAAATTGCCGAGATTGAAAGGAGTATAAACGGTCTGGCGGCATAGACGAAAGTATTTTGTTACCAATTCGAGGTAAATTTTGCAACGTCGGTTTCGCTAATCGAAAAACCGAGGGGTGTGGGTACATTTAGAGACACTGAGCTTTCATTTCCTAGAATATGGGGTAAATCGGTCCAATTAGTGCCGAGATTGAAGGAGGTGAAACGGTCTGACGGCAAGGCGGAAGTATTTTGTTACCAATTCGAGGTTAATATTGCAATGTCGGTTGCGTAAATCGAAACAGCGAGGGGTGTTCGTACTTTCGGAGACTAACAGCTTTCATTTGCAAAAATTCAGTGTAAATTGGTCCGAAAATTGCAGAGATTGAAGGAGAATAAACGGTCTGGCGGCATTGACGAAAGTATTTTGTTACCAAAAATCTTGTATACATACAGTATATATACAGTATATATACACGAGTATATATACACCATATATATATATATATATATATATATAGGAAATTTACCTTATTTATTCAGCTTGCAGCCATAAAAAATCGAAACATTAGTTCCTACGCATCCGCAACGTTTCGCCCCGCATGGGGGGCATCCTCAGGCAGGCACACATTATAACTTAAAAACTATCGAAGTTTATAGTTATTATGCAGTAATTTGTTTTCCTGCTCAATAAACTGTGGTGCTACCCTGAATCTACGACAACATACTAAGAAATTTTTCCTGTCCAAAGCAGCGCAAAGTTGAGCTGAGATCTTACTAAATTCCCTGGCAATGGATGCGGCATTTCTGCCATATGCATTTTCAAGGTCCTTGAAGAATGGCATTGGAAGGTATTCCGTTCTCGTGTAAAGACTAAAGTAGCGAGTGCAAATTAAGCTGATGCACGTTAATATCAAGATGTTGAACTAATGTTTCGATTTTTTATGGCTGCAAGCTGAATAAATAAGGTAAATTTCCTATAAATATTACAGCCATTTTATCTTTTATAAATATATATATATATATATATATATATTATATATATATATATATATATATATATGAATTTGTCAAGTGTGGACCGTCCATCCCTCAACCCGCTATCGATCCGGGCGATGGAGAAGACAGACTCGCAAGAGGAGCTTCTTACATACTTGACGAGTCTTTATTGTTATCTTCGTGATAAATATTACATCGAAGGAGACGATCATGAAGAGTCTCGTGATCATATTCAGAATATTTTCGCTCTAAAGGCGCCCACCATCGAAGTCGAAACAATCATATATCGAACATCAAAAATGTACGCAACAGCGGCACTCCTCGTTGAAATCGAGACATCCGTCCATCCATCGACATACCAAGAAGTAAGTCTCCAATAATTCGAATAGAGGTACGAGGGCTGTCCCAAAAGAAACCGGACTTTAGTCATAAAAGACGAACCGAGCGTTGTAATGAAGTTTTCTTGGGCTTGTTTGAAAGCTGATAAGCTACTGGAGATGCTGGTTTTTACAGAATTCAAAAATTCGTCTTGGTAAGGAAACTACACGCTTTGGAATAAAGGAAAGTCAAACTCGAGTTGCGATTTTTGTCTTTATTTCAAGAAAAATTTAGATACAACTTGAAAAAAAAAACCAGGTTTTAAGTTAAAAACTTCGTTGCTCTCATTCAAATGCTTTAAAATAAGGAAATCAACATTTTAAGCAGCTTACCAAGTCATCACCTTTCCCTTTTAAAATACTCGCCAGCTTTGTCGATGCATTTTTGCCACCGTTTCTTCAATTGGGAGAAACACTGTTGGGAATCCAATGTTGGTTTGAATGATCGCAATTCCTTCAAGGTGTTCTCTTGAATTTCCGGAATGGTTTGAAAACGTCGACCTTTCCGACCGAGATTTAAGTCGTGGAAATAAGAAAAAATCACACGGAGCCAGGTTAGGTGAATAAGGGGGATGAGGGAGGACACCTATGGCATTCTTTGCACAAAATTCGCCAATTTGGAGGGATGCATGGGCAGGTGCATTATCGTGATGCAGAAACCAGGAATTCTCTCTCCAAAGCTCAGGCCTTTTTCTGCGGACATTTTCGCATAATCGTCTCAGAACACCATTGTAATATTCGCGCGATCGACAGTTTCACCTTGAAGGAATTGCGATCATTCAAACCTGAGGATTTCCAACAGTGTTTCTCCCAATTGAAGAAACGGTGGCAAAAATGCATCGACAAAGCTGGCGAGTATTTTAAAAGGGAAAGGTGATAACTTGGTAAGCTGCTTAAAATGTGAATTTCCTTATTTTTAAGCATTTGAATAAGAGAGCAACGAAGTTTATAACTTAAAACCTGGGTTTTTTAAGTTGTATCTAAATTTTTCTTGAAATAAAGATAAAAATCGCAACTCGAGTTTGACTTTCCTTTATTACAAAGCGTGTAGTTTCTTTACTAAGACGAATTTTTGAATTCTGTAAAAACCAGCATCTCCAGTAGCTTATCAGCTTTCAAACAAGCCCAAGAAAACTTCATTACAACGCTTGGTTCGCCTTCTATGACAAAAGTCCGGTTTCTTTTGGGACAGCCCTCGTATTCTAGATCTCGACCAGTATTTAGAGTCCACAAAGGTCACCACCATGGAAATACTCAATAAAAAAAGCGTAAAGCATTCCATGATCCTGAACTTCGTAGTCTAGGCGGAATACTTCGATGATGACGACTACGTTGACGAAGAGGAGAGTTTACGACTACACTCGGTCAAAACTAGAAACATCATCCCTCTTAAATCAACCAATAAGGAGGCAATCTACGCTCGATTCCGAGCTAAAATGAGGAAGAGGACGGGCAGTGTTGATTATGTGAGTGGTCTACGGCAATTCCTCAGGATGGAGGCCAGACTAAATCTGTATCACGCGATGCATTAGGAAGGAATGTTTGTACCGTTTCCTAACACCCAAGCCGAAGCTGCAGACGAATGATTGTAGTTTTCAATTTGAAAATTAAATAACTTTAACGAAAACTATTCAAAATAAACAATATAATTTCAATGCAACAAATTTGATTGACTATTCTGAAGTACCGAATACCAAAATTTAAGGTTCTGCTACGCAACTCACCACTAAAAATTGAAATTCCCAAATCAGACCCTACTCTCTAGTTTTCAAGAACAGACACGTCCCGGAGGAGATGACCTACTGTTTCCGGAATATTCCAGGTCCCTGAATCTTTAATTTTTGCATAATCTGGCAACACTGTACATACAAACTATTTATTTATCTCGCACCATCTGGCAGCATTGTAAAAATATTCGATGTTGTCAAGTTTCACTATCAATGAAAGCATGTCTTTATTTCCACCGTCTAGTAATGCCGTTGCATAACCTACAAGTTGAAGGGTCAATTCATAATACTTCATATTATTTCAACTGCATAACCCAAAAATGAGCGTTGCCACATTGTCCAATACCCACCCCACAACACTGTTATTTCATTCATATTTTTCTGCACAATTTGGCTATAAACGTTTGTGCTTTAATTCCCAATTTCATACTACTTGTATTAACTGAATAGGACTTTATGAAAAATATGAACCAATTCGGAGAAGCGTCGAGTATTATTGGAATCTATTATTGGAATCATAGTTTCCAATAATAATTGAGATGTAACGAAAGACACTAGATCGAAATTTTCCGTGAAATGCACAGAAAATAAAAGTTGCTGAAGTAACATCCCGGATGTTAAAATATGTGCAACAACTCATGAATGTTATCATGAACACTCTAGCTGTTTAACTAACATTCTAAGGGGGTCCTAAGGATGTCACTTTAACAGCCAGAGTGTTCATGACAACATTCAAGAGTTATCGCACATACACATGTTTTTCACATCCGGAATGTTGCTTATGCAACTTTTTCTTCGGCGTAGTGGGAGTCGGTAAATTGCGCCGATTTTGGGGTAAATTGCGCCGATTCCCTACAACGATGATTGTAAATTGCGCCGATCCCGAAAAATTGGAAAAAGAAAATTGCGCCAATTACGTCCAAGACAGTTCCTAGTGGATTTCAAAAATATTGATGGTTTGACAACACTGGTGGTGGTCTCTTGAAAAGAAACTCAAAATGCAAGCTTACCTGCGCTTTATTTCTTCTCTGAATTGAAGTGAAATGATGCCCGTTTCGCGAATTGATATCGAGTGAGTTCACGTTGTCCATATTGCCTGAGGAGTTGATCAATTCTGGCTTGATTTTCGCTTACTGGGGGTCTGACTCTTGCAGGAGTGTCAATATACTTTGAATTTTAATATAGACCTCGAGCTGATAATTTAGTAGAGCCTCTAGAAAAGCGGATAAATTTGGATGTGCCGAATAAAAGTAGTCACCGAATTTGCTGTGGAAAGATTCGCAACAATTAGTTGTTCTGAACGTGTCCGCAGATGCACATGCCCAAAAATAGGGAGGATAGGTGGCATCAACGTCCAGATAATGGGCCTGTTGCAAACTTTTGCTAGAGCAAAAATAAGAGTTGTTTCTTCTAGATAATGCCTCAAAAATCACTATGAGCGCATCGGCAAAGTCTGAAATGCACTCATAACTTCATAGTCTGCGTAAGAATTTGCGGTTTTTTGAGCTTCCCGCTTCAAAAGCGATACTACGGCACAGGTGAACATTTTGTAAAAGGAGTCGTTTCATCGTCGGCAATACTCATCATGGCAAACGCCAATCCGCCAAAACACGTGTGATGGGTCGAGATAATACCTGAACTGGATTAGACCAGATAACAATCGGCGTGTTTTAACGTTCATGTTTTCCACGCCCGAATTGATTGACCTTGAACTCTCCTCGAATTACAAGCGGAACTGCGCGCAAGCGTCGGCCATGATGAATATCGCCGACGATGGAGCGACTCCTCTAACAAAATGTTCACTTGTGCCGTAGTATCGTTTTTGACGCGGGAAGCTTAAAAAAACGCAAATTTCTTACGCAGATTGTGAAGTTATGAGTGCATTTTAGACTTTGCCAATGCGCTCATCGTGATTTTTGAGGCATTATCTATAAGAAACAACTCTTATTTTTGAGTAGTATGAAAATGGGAATTTAAGCGCAGTAAATTATCCAACAGCGTTGCACGATGGTGCAGAAAGATATGAATTAAAATACAGTGTTGTACGGTGATTATTGTTCAATATGGCAACGCTGTAAAAGTAAAAGTATTGCATGTTGCCCCTTCAATATGCGGGTTATGCAATGGTGTAATGTAGCCCCTTCATTATGCGGTTTATGCAATGGTGTATTTTTCAAGATGGTGGTTACAGCGTTGCCGGACGTTGCACTTAAATAAATTATTTATTTATGGGTGAAACTTTGCAGCATCGAATTTTACAGTGTTGCCAGATGGTGCAAGAAATTTGTTAATTTTTCGATACAATGTTGCCAGATTGTGCAAAAAATTCGGATTTTCGGACTTGTAAAAATTTTCCGTTCCGAAAGACCGTATCTTACAGTATGGGCCTGGTATCGGAGACTGGAGATTAGGGTCTGATTCGGGAAACTGAAAATTTTTCGGAAAATCACCCTCCTCCGATCCGCCGCGGACCGATGCCTCCTTTTCCATTATCGAAGATCGGAAAACTGTACGGACCGAATTTCGATACGACTTTTCGTTTTCGAGATTTCGGACTTGTAAAATTTTCGGCTTCAAAAGACCGTATCTTACAGTATGGGCCTGGTATCGGATACTGGAGATTAGGGTCTGATTCGGGAATTTCAAATTATTTTAGTAGTGTGCGCTTGGAGATGCGTATAGGAACCTTGTGTTTTGCGATGTGCGACTGGGATTGGATATTGCAATATTCAGTTTGCTGAATCAAACATTTTTATTATTCTACAATTTGGTACAATAAACAGAAAAATCATATAAAGAAAAGAAAGCTATAGAAGTTAAAATAATCCATGCTGATACATCCCAGTATCACCCGTTGGACATACATCGGGCACAGAGACAACGTTCTGAATAATTTTGGCGCGCTCTAAGTTGTAAAGGAATAAGATGAGTGACTTATATCTTCATTGTGAGAAAATGGAACACCTCGACCGCTCGACTCTATCTCATAAAAATGGGTACGAGCCCAACTTAAAAACGTGCAATCATCTTCAAACTTGCATGAGATGACCCCTCAGGTGTTGTCTGATAAGTAAACCAAGAATTTTCCGACATTTTCACTTGTGGAGCGAATGGCAGCGGTCGGCTTCATGTTGACCATTCTGCGAGTTTAAATGAAAGAACTCCGTACTCCATCTCATAAAATTGGGCACGAGCCCAACTTAAAAACGTGCAGTCATCTTCAAACTTGCATGAGATGAGCCCTCAGCCGCTGTGAGGTCAGTAAAGCAAGAATTTTCCGACATTTTCACTTGTGCAGCGAATAGCAGCGGTCGGCATCACATTGTCCATTCTGCGTGTTAAAAACAAAGTGCTCCGAACTCCAACTCATAAAAATGGGTACGAGCCCAACTTAAAAACGTGCATTCATCTTCAAAATTGCATGAGATGAGCCCTCAGCCAATAGACCATATCCTCCAGTATGGGCCTAGTATCGGAGACTGGAGATTAGGGTCTGATTCGGGAAATTAAAAAATTTTCGGAAAATTACCCTTCTCCGATCCGTAGCGGACCGATGCGATTCTTTTACACTAAGTATCGAAGATCGGAAAACTGTACAGACCGAATTTTGATACGACTCTTAGTTTTCGAGGAAATCCAACTTTTACATGAGTCGCATAGACCATATCCTCCAGGATGGGACTGGTATCAGTGACTGCAGAGTAGCGTCTGATCCGGAAATTTCAATTTTTAGTGGTGTGCGCTTGGAGATGTGGATCCGAACCTTGTGTTTTGGAATAAGCAACTGGGATTGTATATTGCAACTTCAGTTTGATGAATCGAAAACTTGTAAAATTTTCGGGATCAATAGACCATACCCTCCAGGATGGGGCTGGTATCGGTGACTGGAGAGGATGGTCTGATTCGGGATATTAAAACATTTTCTAAGTCCTACGCTGGAAAATATTTTCGGAAAATTACCCTCCTCCAATCCACCCCAGCCCGATACGATTCTTTTACACTATCGAAGATCGGAAAACTGTTCAGACTGAATTTTGATACGACTTTTCGTTTTCGAGAAAATCCAACTTTTACCTAAGTCGCATGCGTATCCTATATGTATATACTAGTTTTTATGCTTGTTTGAATAAATGGATTCTTGACTTTTACTATTAACAGGTTGTATGTCTGATGTTATAAACACGTCTATGACACATACCTATCTTATGTGTATACGCGGTTTTCTTCGTGGCCTTCGTAAATTACGGTCCTCGCTCCGTCCAGAGTTCAAAATTCATCGTGAACTAGCTGTCTGTTCGTGGATCGCACAACGATGTAATGTCTGGTTTTAGTTTCTACAGATCAAGGGAATCAGAAAAACGTAAAATTTCATTGCGGATAGCCCGGGGTCATAGAAAATGCTCCTTTGAAGTGATGATTTTTTTTTACATAGAAAAAAAAAAACGAATTAAATTACAATGCTGTATGGCGGGTATTGTACTCGTACAATAAGGCAACGTTGTAAAAATTGTTCAACGAAATGGCAGGGTAATGTTACTCCTTCAATATGCGGGTTATACAATTCGAATAATACGAGGTATTGCAAGTAGCCCCTTTAATCTGCGGGCTATGCAATGGCTTATTTTACCCTTCAACTTGTAGGTTATGCAACATAATTGCTACTGATTGAATTACCGGTGATACTTGACAATATGATATTGGTTTTTGTGTAACGAAAGTTGATGATTTCGATTATTTACCACAACCTTATATGAGAATGTTGTTGGTTGATGATTTTGATACTTTACCATATATTTAAATAGAAAATCAATAAATAATCGATGGTTTTTGCTCGATATCTCGAAAACGGCGCGTCTTTGACGGATTTTGACGGCACCAAATGCACCGAAGGATTATTTGCCATCCGCTACTCCTCAATTATGAATGCAATATGAGACCACCGGGAAGCCTTCATAACAATTGGACGTATTTCTATCAAACGGACCTAAGCGTTATAGGGTGAGGAAGGTACAGGGGCTTGGATTGGCGGCGGAATCCGGCGTCCGGCTTAATTATTCCATCCTGTACTCGCAATGCTTTTCCATAGCGTTTAGGTCCGTTTGACAGAACGCGCTATCCCGGAAATTCCTCAAAAGGAACTCAAATTAGCGCTTAGTTCCGTTTGATAGGAATACATCCAATTAGGAAGCCTAAAATCAATTAATCCATTATGGACAATTGGTTTTCGCTCGATATTTGGTACTGTACAAGTGAAATTTGTATTGGTTATGCGGTAGTGTTTGTAATAACATAACATGAATGGTCTCTCCTACAACGCACTCTGACGCTCTGCGACACCCAAACACCACATGAAATAGCGTGTTGAATAGGAGTGTTTGCTAGGAGTGTTATTTTTGCTCGATATCTCGAGAACGGTGCGTCCTAGACGATTTTTTGACGAGACCAATCCGTTACATTTCGATTATAAATTCAATGAGACCAATGGAAAGCCTCCAAAACAGTTAGGAAGCATTAAATCAATCAATCAATAATAATCTTATGGGATCATCCACCGTATTGCTTTCAGGGACGTGTCGTAACCCGCGATGGACCGTTCGATCTAACATTTAAGGTAGGGTAAAAGATCGATATTCGGGTCCAAATTACTTCACACTCGATAATTTACCATCGTTTTAAATAGAGTACCTGTATATAGCGAGAGTATAGACAGATGTGAAACTCCGAAAATCCATCAGGCCTTCACCGATGCCTCCGCAAATGAAGTTAGGGCCCAAAAATGCAGCCAACCTACGAATTTCAATCATCCAGAGCGCTTTACTAATACAATTGTTACGAATCATCGTTTATAAAGCATATATTTGACTTAGTTTTTGCATAAATTTACTCATTTTTTTGCGGAAGAACGCTCGTTTATGTACATTCTTAGCCATATTGGTTAGAATTGGAATCTACAGACTGGCAGTGAAATTTTGGGTGTTAGAAGTTGGTTAGAAGGGTGCGGCTGCACTTTTGGGCCCAAAACCCTCCATGAAGCGATCTGTCCATACTCTCGCTATAAAGGTACTCTAGTTTTAAATAGAAATACCTACATCAATATTCAATTATTTCGATTCATTACCATAGTTTTTAATAGGAATACATGGATGGTCAATTATTTCGACTCTTCACCGTAACATTAAATGGAAAATCTAGTCAGTTGATGATTGCGAATATTTACCGTAATGGACCACTAGACGAGTTTCTTATCCAAAATTTCACGTAAACCATGATGCGCACAACGATAATTACCGATATATGATTCTTGATGCGTGAATTCAAACTACCCGCTCATGAAAGCTCAATGCTCTACGACAATCACGCGCTAAACGTTATCACATCAGTTTCTGCGATATAAAAATCTTGACACTTTGAATGAGCTATAGCAAATTGTTTATAGTTTGAACAACACATGATGGGAAATTAACACTTATTGCTCGATTGAGAAGCTTGCTGAAAGCGTTGTAGTGCTTGATTGTCGTAGAGCTTTGAGTTTCTTGATGTGAGCGGGCAGTTCAAATTCCCCGTAACCAATGTGAAATGAAAACGTTAATATTTTCGTTAGGAGTTGGTTTCAGTAATTTAGTTACGTGCATCGTGTTCTCCGTAAAGTTCTGGTTAAGAAACACGTATCAGAATGCTTAAATTTGCACCTTGTCTAGTGGTCCATTTTAAATGCGGAGATGTAACAATACTCGATGATTTTGATTATTTACCACAACTTCAAATGCGAATGTTGATGGTCGATGATTTCGATACTTTACAACAGATGTAAAGGTAAAATATCAATAATCGATGTTTTTTTGCTCGATATTTCGAAAACGGTGCGTCCTATACGATTTTTGGCGGCAACACACCCGCTACTTTCAAATATGCATGTAATGAAATATTAGATTATTTCTGGGAATCAGAGTTGAGAGATGCGACGGGATTTTAACTTTGAGTCAATGTGCTTATATTAATACAGTTTTGAAGAAGTTTAATATGACTGATTGAAGTGCCCTTGACACCCCACTTCCAAGTAAATTAGATTTTGTAGAACTTAATTCAGTTGAAGGGAACGACGCACCCTCTCAGAACCTCATTGGGTTTTTGATGTACATAATGATATGCACAAGACAGCTGATTTGTGCGCTGCAATAAGTATTTTATGCAAATATACAAGCGAGAACAATATGATCTTGTGGCAATACTTGAAAAGGGTGTTACGATACCTAAAAGGCTCAAGGAATTTGAAATTGACCTATACAAAGAAACGAATATTTACCTACTGATATCTTGAGTGGTCACTGTGATTCTGATTGGGCAACAGATGAAAACGATAGAAAGAGCACGGCAGGCTTCCTATTTAAATTATTTGAAAACTGTACCATTTGTTGGAATACCAAAAGCAAAACTCTGTGGCTGCCTCATCCACTGAATCAGAGTATATGGCGCTTTTTGAAGCTGTCAGGGAAGCTCTATGGTTGAAATCGTTTCTGAATAGTATTAATATGACTGCAATAACTCCCATTTTAATTTATGAAGACAACACCAGTTGCAGAAGTATTGCAAAGAATCCAAGTAGCCACAAAAGATCAAAACACATGCATGTAAAGTATCATTTTTCTGGAGAACAGGTAGAAAAAGGGCTAATAAATGTAAAATATGTTCCAACAGGTGATCAGCTAGCCGATTTACTGACCAAACCGTTATCCACCACAAAAAGACCAGAACCCGATCTTCAAAATTAGCAAAATTAGAGATTAACAAGTCAAAATTCAAGTGGACTCGTCAAAATTCAATATCCTTCAGCGCTGTTTAAGTTTTTCTTTGATCTCCTCTATCGAGTTGAAACGGATCCTTTTCATCGGAAACGTAAGCTACGGAAACAGACAAAAGTCGCAAGGAGCTAAATCTGGACTTGAGGAGGATGTGGTATGTAGGATGCCGTGCTTCGCTAAAACTGTGGCCGGCGAGCATTATCATGATGGAACATCCAGTCACCGCTTACCCGCAATTATTCAGGACGTATTCACCTGATAGAGCGGCTCACAAACGTTGAAAAGTTTCCCTGGTCAGTTTCTTCTATAATCGTTGTACCGCGAGGAATATATTCATGATGTCCAGGGTGCTGTCCATTTTGAGGACTATGCTTTTATCTTAGGGTCGTATCCGTAGATCCAAGACTCATTTTTCCTCATTTGAAGTAAAATTTAATGAATCTTCACCCTCGGTCATTATACGAAAAAATGAAAGAAAACGCGAGCATGGCACTTGACACGCATATTTTGATCAGTTCCTTCTAATGCCCACTCGCGAAAGCTATCAAAGTTCTGTTGTGTGATTGTAATATAGAGGAGGATAAAGTCCAGGCCATTATCTGCATTAAAATCTGAAATGATAAAAAATTATCGATATTTTCCGGACAGACCTCGTACAGTTCCCAATCTCTTTTCAGTATCGTTTTGAGATGAATCTAGTAAAGTTTCATTGCGGGTAGCCCGAACGGGAGTGGAAGATGTACCGATTCAAGTGTGCAATTCCCAAAGGACTTGGTTAAATTCTACGGTTACTTCATGCATCGGAAAGTGTCTATGGAGCTGAGTTGGGGTAACAACGTGTCTGGAAAAGGAAGCGGACAAACCTGTTCAGCAACTCTGTTCGCATTCCTGGAATTTTAGTGGACGTTTTTAAACCTGGACGTTTTTTTCTTTTTTTTCTTTTTTTTTTTTTTAAACGTGGACGTTCTCTAAACGCGTACGTTCTGTAAACGCGGACGTTCTCTAAACGCGTACGTTCTCAAAACGCGTACGTTCTCAAAACGCGTACGTTCTCTAAACGCGTACGTTCTGTAAACGCGGACGTTCTCTAAACGCGTACGTTCTCAAAACGCGTACGTTCTCAAAACGCGTACGTTCTCAAAACGCGTACGTTCTCAAAACGCGTACGTTCTGTAAACGCGGACGTTCTCGAAACGCGTACGTTCTCAAAACGCATACGTTCTCAAAACGCGTACGTTCTGTAAACGTGGACGAGAAGTGTGTAAAACAATTTTTTTTGAAAAGTCAAACTTCATTCTCCAATATCAAACCCTAATATTGAAGTACATCAAATCTAAAATTACAGTGTCCAAACTTAGCGTTCTACTAGATTGGAAAATATCGATAATTTTTTATCATTTCAGATTTTAATGCAGATAATGGCCTGGACTTTATCCTCCTCTATATTACAATCACACAACAAATGAATCGTATCGGGAACCGCTACGATGTATTATATGTTAAAGGTGAACAAAAACGAAATTTCATCAGTCGTTTCGTGCCGGAAAAATGTATCGTTGTAAATTTGGACACTAAAGATTGCCCGTCCTTGCGACTATTGGCTCGTTGGTCGACAGCATATACGTGTCCTTTAGTACATCCATTCTGCGCTATGTCGAACGCATTCCGATTGTGTATGTGGTTGTCGGAATCCTCTTACCGTGATTATTTCAAAACTGAAATCATGCAGGAGCAGCAGAAGATTATAGAGGCAGACGAACAAAGGAATCACCCCGATAATAATATAGGAGTAGTAGATGAAAAGTCAAATTGAACGAAGCGAAATATAGCCGACGAAAAGTGAAATCAACCGTGCTTAATATAGCAGACAAATTCTTTCACTCGAAATATAGCGGACGAAAAGTGAAATCATCCGTGCTTAATATAGCAGACAAATTGTCGAATCAAGCCGACTTAATATATAGCACACGAAAAGTGGAATCATCCGCAGACGGATTGTCGAATCGAAATATAGCAGTCGAAAATTGAAATCATTCGTGCTTAATATAGCAGACAAGTTGTTTCACTCGAAATATAGCACACGAAAATTGGAATCATCCGTACCTTGATATACAGCAGATAGAACTGACGACATGGACGTCTTCAACAATTCAATCTTGATTGTCAACGCTAAAGAGCTGGCTGTAAACACCCGCTACAAGATGAACAAACTCATCAAAATGCCATCCAAGTACGGGATAACCGTTGCCGCTATTATCTCCTTCGAGAATCATCATCGTCTCCTCTTCCTACCTTCGCACATTACGAACCGTTTGACGGACGATGCAATTCAGGATATCAACGCTGGATCCTTCGATCTCATCTACGAAGGCCCGATCGGAAGAACATATAAATTCGCACTCGTTCCAAACGTTGCAGCTTGATTTATATTGTATGTATTATTGTATTCTTTTGTAAATGATGTAATGGATGAAAAAAAAATAAATAAAATAAAAAAAAAATGAAAAAATAAACATGTTATTTTTTTTTTAAATTTTTGCTTAAGATCAATCCAATTGCCTCACGGTTCCGTGCAGTAGTTCGTACGAATACTTCACAGGTGTGATCAGAATCACCTGGGCTGTAGTGTTTGCCGGGAAATTCTCTTTTACCACAACGGTCAACGTGATATCCACCGGAGCTGTCTTTAGATCTTCACCTTGAACGCATTTGATGACGAAAATCGCGCGATCTTTGAAATTTTCAAACAACATAGCCGGCTCGCAGAGTTTCTCACCTTTCCAGTAGTCTCTCATAAAATCGGTGTAGTTCAGATAGGCGTGATTATAATCCATAGTCGAGAAATCGTAGATCGTATCAACTTGAGGAAACCGACGCTCATCGATTTGAACGCTGACCGAGCGCACATTTACATTGTCGAAAAGAGAGGAATCCTTCAGGTGATTATTCCGTCGATCCGTTTGAAATACCAACACCACGAATTTGGGCCTGTGCCTGCTGGTTGTTCTTACGCTCCATTTGAACGTCTTGGTCGGAAAAATCCCAGGGATGTCGTGCGATTCCCAATTCATGTATCCGAAACTCATCTTATCGTTCTTCTTCATCTTGAGCAAGATTTGTTTTTCCAGTTCCAATGTGAATTTGACGATGGGAATCTCCCAATAGATTTCGATTATTTTAAATTTGATGGTGTAACCGTCCGCGGTCGCCGCGTCGGTGATATAATATGCGTTCTTATCCGTACCACTGCGCACTAGGATCAACTCTTGCGAGCATCTGACTAGAACGTCTTTGAAATGTACTGCGAATCCGCTGAATGAAAACAACGGTATGATAGCGGAGAAATTTTGATCCGCCGTTGTGTAATCCAATTCGGCCCCTGTATGAGAGATGTCACAAAACCCGGCAGTTGCGAGTCCCGCGGTTTCCGCTCCAGTGTATGTGAGATAATTTTTCACGGTCGATGTCACTCCGACAGACTGCATGCTATCGATTTCCGTCCCGTTCACTTTATACTGCATACGATCGAGCATGTGCTGGATATAATTGTTAGCCAACTTGAATGGAGGTTTCGTGGCATCTGCGGCGGCTCCAGGATTTTTCTCGAGTTTCACTTCTACACGCATGAAGATCCTCGAATCTTGAGGCACGGTGATCAGGCCGTGGTATCGGGGCTGAACCGGATCGAATCGTTGTTTCCACGCCGTTCGTCGACCGGACCGAAACGGATGTATTCGTATTCGATGATCTCTTGTCGCCAAGCTTCCATCTTGTTCTTATTTCGGATTTTTCACCACGAATCAGAGTTGTGTAAGAGCCCTCTTGGAATATTCGGTCAAAGTTTTCCTCTGCTGCTGCTGTTGCTGCTGTTGTTGTTGACAACTAGTTCGTGGATTATCAATACTATTATATGTGAAAGAATTTAGGAACGTATAGTTGTCGTCGTTCTGGATCCTTCGTTTACCTATAAGTTAGCGGTCTCACGTGCAGTCGAACTGTCACTTCTTCACCACCGAAATTTATCGCTCTTCCTTGTTGGTCTACTATATTAACGAGCAAACGTTGGATCTTATCACCCAAGACGGGGTAGTAATGAATCGTCGACGGTTGCTCTACCATTTTGAATCCTAGTTCGATATCGGGAGCAAAAGCATAAATGTGATGTCCGCGCACCCCGTTCACGTAGCCACCGTCGGCGATGCTACATTCGATGCATATCATGTTTACGGGCGAGATGTTGACGCGATAGTCAGCTTCGTGCCATTCGTCCGGTGCCAAGAGACGCTTTCCGAATCCGAGCACCTTACGTAAAGTGCCGGGTCTGCGGAAATCGATCCAGTACTTGGATTTGATGCTTACTTTAAGCGTAGCGTTGTTCGCTTTGAGTTTGATAGCTTCCGCTCCGCCAAGTTCTCCCTGGAAGTATTCTTGTATACCCTCGATCTCGTAGGCTCCCATCGGGAACGAAATTGCCGAGTAATTCTCTTCAGGGCTCTCGGAGTAGAAAAGCAGTCTGTTCGTTATGTCGATGTTCGGGATGGAATAATAAGTTACAAAACCCGTCAGACCGATCTCGCAAGGTCCGAACAAGTCGAGAGGTCTAGGCAGTGCAAACTCGAAAACGTTGCTCCTCCCCGTCAACATGAACGTGTGACATCGTTTCTGAGTTTCCATATTTGGTTTTGAATACTATATTTTCCTGGTTTGTACGAGCCATTCTAAACATCGTTTCCCGCAGACGCTCGAGTTGAAATTTTGTTCGCTATTATAATTGTATCCTATCGTCGTCGTTGAGCTACCGCGTGAGCGTAAAATGTATCGCGTAATTTCAATGGGTGGTGGTAGATCACCGAAGCTGTCGTAATACAATGCGTTACCGCTCTTTGAAATCCGGTATGCTGTCCAATGTGTACCGGGTCCATCGCTTCGGTCCAGATTGATGATACGGCACTCGGGACGTTTGGGTTTCTTGGTCGCCAATTCATCGATCATGAACAAACCGCGGAAATGTGGGATTCGTAATTGTTCTGTCGCAGCGATCCTCAACTCAACGTCCGTCATCGCTCGGCGCGGTAGCCCACGGATCAGTTTAAATTCTTACGGTAAGGTCTCAAGTAAAGTCCGTAACCTTTACGGTACGGTCGCAAGTACAATCTTTCACCAAGGTGTACATTCTTCTTCAAAGATCCGTCGATGACCGTCTTGATCATTTTCGCTACCGGTGTGATTGTTCGCGCGGCCAGACCAATACTCGTCAGGAGATTCTTGACTCCGGCACCCATCTTCGGGATAGCCAAGATTCGCTCCGCCGGTTTCTTCTTCTTCGTTTTCGACGCCCCGGCACCCATCTTTGGGAGAGCCAAAATTCGCTCGATCGACCGCTCCACCGGTTTCGTCTTCTTCGACGCTCTCTTCTTCTTCTTCTTCTTCTTCTTCTTCTTCTTGGGTTTCGGTTTTTTCGCTGCCGACGTCTTGTTTAGACCCATTCCAAGTTTGGCTTTGAGTTTCATAGCGTTCGTTACGGCGTATGCTGCCGCTCTTTCACCCAACGATGAGTCGGACGCTTTCACACGTTCCCAAGCTCTGTCCGCAAGTATGAGATCGGCTTTGTTCCTCTCGGTGGTGTCTTTGGTCTTACTGTAAGCTATGTCGTGGGACTTGCAAGCTTCGTCGAGCGGATTAATACCCGGTTCTCCGCGTTTCAATCGTTCTGCGAGGCGAGTGACCCGGTCCGCAGTACCTGTAGTCGCCCGGTAAGTGTAGTTCGAACGGTAGTGAATTTATCAACGAGT
This sequence comes from Bemisia tabaci, assembly GCF_918797505.1. NCBI lineage: Eukaryota > Metazoa > Arthropoda > Insecta > Hemiptera > Aleyrodidae > Bemisia > Bemisia tabaci. The sequence continues at coordinate 88,404,451 of NC_092793.1, read as the reverse complement.
TTAACAGTCCACGTCCTCGCTTGGTTTTGCTGCAAGTTGATAATCTTCTCGGTGACATACTCTGACGAAAATGTCCATACTATTTATACGGAGAATTAAAAAAAAAATAACTGTCCGATAAAATAGGGAACGAATATGATGCGACTCGTCAAGCAAAGAAAGTCATTGCGAGTCCCGAACCTCGACAAGCGGAAGAAGCAAAATGAAAACCGACGACAACGACGACGACGACGACGACACAGTGAACTGTTACCGGACAGTATCCGTTGCATTGTCGTCGGACCGTCCAACTGTGGTAAAACAAACGTGATGGTTTGCTTGCTACAACATCCGAACGGATTGAAGTTCCGCAACGTGTACTTGTACTCCAAGACACCGTTCCAACCCAAGTACGAAGAACTGCGTCAGATATTCGACGGAATCGACGGTCTCGGATACAACGTCTATTCGGACACGGCCGAGATTGTTCCACCAAACGATGCCGCATCGGACTCGGTCTTTATTTTCGATGATGTCGCTAGTGACAAACAAAATGCGATGCGGGATTATTTCAGTATGGGAAGGCGCAGCTTGGTCGACAGTTTCTAATTGTGTCAAACGTATTCTCGCATACCGAAACAATTGATTCGCGATAACGCTAACCTGCTCGTAGTTTTCAAACAGGATAATACAAACTTGCGACACATCTACGACGATCACGTCAACACAGATTTCACGTTCGAAGATTTCAGACACATCTGCTCGGTGTGCTGGCAGGACAAGTACGGGTTTTTAGTCATCGATAAAGATAGTATTAAGAACGAGGGAAGGTACCGAAAAGGTTTCGATACCTATATTGTACAAGATGGATAACTTATCGTTGTCGACGATCGCTCAGAAATACGGTAGTATCGATAAAATCCGTCAAGATATCAAACGGAAGTTAAATACCATTCGCACCGGAGAGGCGGACGCTCAGGTGACGTTGAAGAAAGTTTTCAAACCGTTGACAGATCCGCTCGCAGCGTTGCAGAAAACTGTCTCGTCATCAACACCCGCACTTGTCGCTGCTCTTCAGGAAAAGAAAACCAAGATCGAACCTTCAAAATTGGAAACGAAAGATAAAACAATGTTTGTTGATAGTTTATTTGCTTCGTTCGGATCACCGAAAAATATGAACAAAGATTATGATGATAACGACTCAAACGAGGAGGAGGAGGAGGAGGATGATGATGATGATGATGATGAGTCGTTCCAAGATGCAACGGATAAAGAACAAACAACGGGTCGCACGGAAGACGACGACGTCGATTCTCGAGACACGATCACTACCCCGAACGTACAGTTCTACTTGGACGATCTGGAAAAACACCCGAAACAATCTGATCCCGCGTATGGTGTGCGGAAAGCGATCAACGGAAACTTTCTTATCGGAAACCGAACCATTACTTTCGATTCGGACGGACGACTAATCTTGGACGGTAGCGATGAGGTGTTCGAACCGACACCCGGGTTCTTGGAGCTCCTTTTTAAGAAACATCCGCGTAATTACACAAAAGATGATCGCGCTAAATTCCAACGAGTAGTTACGCTCACAAATGCGCATCGGAGGGATCATCATCCACACGGTAGACCCAACTCGAACCGCAGTCAAAAATACCGCGATCTCATGAAACCTTTGTTCGCTACATCGACTCCGAGATCAACGAGGGAGTCATCGCGTAAAAAATTGAAGAAAGGCTCCGGTATCAAAATTCACCGTGCGAAACGGGAACTCGTCTATTGGGACGATCCGAACGAATTGGTTCAACGACTCGTTTTACTTGTAGCTTCGAAACAAGCTGGTCACACCGATCATGATCGTTAAATTCTGAGTATCGTCGAAGAGCTTCGCGAAGCAGATTACATCCACTAAATATAGGTTCCGCACAAAAATGAGTCACACCGACCGGTTTGGAAGATCGAAAGGGACTTACGTTCGCAACACGAAGCAAGGTCTCAAAGGTGACGGTTTCTTACTGGATCCCGACGGAAATTATCTTGTATCCAACAAACGGATCCGACAACTGCAAGATCCCGAAGAGGATACCGACGCTGTGAACAAACAATGGACACACTCGAGGTGGACGGAAGCTATGAATTTAGCACAGCTTTGTATGGAGAAAATGGAAGAATACCAAAGTATCACGCAACGACTCGAGACGAAATTATCACGTTTGGAAAATAGGATCAATCAATTAGAGGCTGTGAATCGAACGAAAGGAAAATAGTGTTGCGATGGGTCACACCGACGGTTTTGGCCGATCGAAATTACGCCGCGGGCCAAAAAGTTACGGATTCTCACTGGATTCCGACGGAAATTATATCGTATCGAACAAATGGATTCGTCAAGTGCAAGATCCCGAAAGCGACGAGGATGCGGTGAACAAACAATGGTCCGAACGGAAGTGGAAGGAAGCTATGAAATTAGGTCAACACTGTCTGGAGCGTATCCACCAACTCCAACAATCTTACAATCGTCTGGTTAAAATAGTAGCATTGAAACAGCATTTGAATCGAGAGAGCGGACGACGACGACGTTGACGGTAATTATCATGTCGGCAGAAAAACGTGGGATTTTCGAAGAGATACATAAACCTGCGCGACGAAACTATCCGCGTCGTAAAGTACGGATTCTCGGATTGTTTGATTTATGGCAAGCTGATCTCGTCGAGATGCAACCGTACGCCTCGGTCAACAAAGGATACAGATATCTCCTGACCGTCATCGACACGTGCTCGAAAAAGGCGTGGGCCGAACCGCTCAAATCGAAAACGGCCACGGATGTCAATTATGCTCTGCAACGCGTTCTCAAAGCAGCCGGAAAGTCACCGAAACATTTACAAGTCGATATGGGCTCGGAATTCTACAACTCCAAATGACAAGCATTGATGAAGCGTCACAAGATCAATATGTACAGCTCGTACTCGACAACCAAAGCCTCTATTGTCGAGCGATTCAACGTAACGCTCAAAACTAAGATGTGGGAAGAGTTTAGCGCGCAAGGATCGTACGAGTGGGTAGATCTATTACCGAAACTCATCCGTGAATATAACGGGAGCGTTCATCGCACCATCGGGATGAAACCAATCGATGTCACCGAAAAGAATGTACCGATGATCCTGCAAAAGCTTCGTGGGCCGCCGCTGAGTAAAATTGAAAAGAGACGTCTGGCTAGACGAAAATGGAATGTCGGTGATCACGTCCGGATCTCGAGGCTCAAAGCCATGTTCGAGAAAGGATACACACCGAATTGGAGCACGGAAATTTTCAAGATTGGCAGCGCCAATCCGACCGTTCCGATCACGTGCGATCTGAAAGACGCGCACGATACGATCATCAAAGGAGAATTCTACCGCGAAGAACTCCAACCCACAAACTATAAGAATACGTTCCTGGTGGAGAAAATTCTGCGTCGCAAGAAAAACCAGGCCTTTGTTAAATGGTTGGGTCTGGACGCGAGTCACAACAGTTGGATCGATAGTAAGGATTTCGTATAAATAGTATGCAACGCGAACTGTTTTAAACTGTAACTGTAAATACCCAAAAAAAATTTTGATTCATCAATCTGAACATTGCAATACCCAATCCCAGTTGCTCATCGCAAAACATAAGGTTCCGATACCCATCTCCAAGCGCTAAAAAAATGTAAATTCCCGAATCAGACCCTACTCTCCAGTCTCCGGTACCAGGCCTATACTGTAGGATATGGTCTATCGTGGATGCCGTCAAAATTTTACAAGTCCGAAATCTCGAAAACGAAATATCGTATCGAAATTCGGTCCGTACTTACAGTTTTCCGATCTTCGATAATGGAAAAGAATCGCATCGGTCCGCGGCGGATCGGAGGAGGGTGATTTTCAGCATGGATTATTTTAACTTGTATAGCTTTCTTTTCTTTATATAATTTTTCTGTTTATTGTACCAAATTGTAGAATAATAAAAATGTTTGATTCAGCAAACTGAATATTGCAATATCCAATCCCAGTCGCACATCGCAAAACACAAGGTTCCTATACGCATCTCCAAGCGCACACTACTAAAAAAATTTGAAATTCCCGAATCAGACCCTAATCTCCAGTATCCGATACCAGGCCCATACTGTAAGATACGGTCTTTTGAAGCCGAAAATTTTACAAGTCCGAAATCTCGAAAACGAAAAGTCGTATCGAAATTCGGTCCGTGCAGTTTTCCGATCTTCGATAATGGAAAAGGAGGCATCGGTCCGCGGCGGATTGGAGGAGGGTGATTTTCCGAAAAATTTTCAGTTTCCCGAATCAGACCCTAATCTCCAGTCTCCGATACCAGGCCCATACTGTAAGATACGGTCTTTCGGAACGGAAAATTTTTACAAGTCCGAAAATCCGAATTTTTTGCACAATCTGGCAACATTGTATCGAAAAATTAACAAATTTCTTGCACCATCTGGCAACACTGTAAAATTCGATGCTGCAAAGTTTCACCCATAAATAAATAATTTATTTAAGTGCAACGTCCGGCAACGCTGTAACCACCATCTTGAAAAATACACCATTGCATAAACCGCATAATGAAGGGGCTACATTACACCATTGCATAACCCGCATATTGAAGGGGCAACATGCAATACTTTTACTTTTACAGCGTTGCCATATTGAACAATAATCACCATACAACACTGTATTTTAATTCATATCTTTCTGCACCATCGTGCAACGCTGTTGGATAATTTACTGCGCTTAAATTCCCATTTTCATACTACTTTTTTGCTCTAGCAAAAGTTTGCAACAGGCCCATTGTCTACAAAGTTATCACAAAATAACTATACTCTGTCATCGTTTGGACAGTCAGTCATAAAATTTTCTACAAAGCATTTTTCAACTTCGTCGGGGTCAAGAAATACTAGTCCAAAAATGTGATAAAGCCACTTACTAATTTCGGACGCTTGATCTTTTTTCATATACTCAGATGCAAGACCAAGCTTTTTTATCTGTCGGTAGCCAGCCTGTGTTATGTGAAACCTACATGATATAATTTGATATTTTGCCATAAGGAGAATTCTACGGCCAAGATGGAAGATTCTATCCCATCCACACTGATTGTGAGATAACACGTTCAATCTCATCTGTTTTGCTACTGCTGCATTGATCAACAGCGTTGTCAGGTCCTTCTGAAAAACTGCAAAATACGGCAGAATCGGCGCAATTTTCCATTCGTGCTCTATTCGAAATAGGAGCAGTTTACAACCTGCTTTTTCCCAGATTGGCGCAATTTACAATCAGCTTCTTTGGGAATCGGCGCAATTTACCAGCATCCCGGCGTAGTAATGTTGCAGGTTCAATCTGACGATGGGCGGAGTAACTTTTTAGCACATTCATAAATATTTCCAAGAATTTAGAACTGGAGTGCTTACCTCGTTGGATTTTTAGTCTCAGAAAGAATTTCCAAGAGTTCGTCATTTGATAGGAAGAAAAATCTTGGGAAAAACAAACGTTTTTTTTCTAAATAATCATTCAGACCTCTTTGAATCATTTCGAGTAGATTATTACATTTCACTAATCGTTCATGCATTTTGTCAATGACAATCACAGTCATCACTTTCGTATCAGATGCAACTGCTTTCATGATGTCTTTCCAAGCCTATTGAAGAACAAAACAATCGACTAGATGGACCACTAGATAAGGTGAGATATTGAGTAGGTACCTTCTGCACCACGTGGATTCTCATTCAAATTTCACAAGAGTGGAAAGGAAAGGAAAGGAAAGGAGAGGAAAGGAAAGGAAAGGAAAGGAATGGAAAGGAAAGGAAAGGAAAGGGAAGGGAAGGGAAGGAAAGGAAAGGAAAGGATAGGAAAGGATAGGAAAGGATAGGAAAGGAAAGGAAAGGAAAGGAAAGGAAAGGAAAGGAAAGGAAAGGAAAGGAAAGGAAAGGAAAGGAAAGGAAAGGAAAGGAAAAGAAAGGAAAGGAAAGGAAAGGAAAGGAAAGGAAAGGAAAGGAAAGGAAAGGAAAGGAAAGGAAAGGAAAGGAAAGGAAAGGAAAGGAAAGTGAAGGAAAGGAAAGGAAAGGAAAGGAAAGGAAAGGAAAGGAAAGGAAAGGAAAGGAAAGGAAAGGAAAGGAAAAGGAAAGGAAAGGAAAGGAAAGGAAAGGCAAGGAAAGGGAAGGGAAGGGAAGGAATGGAAAGGAAAGGAAAGGAAAGGAAAGGAAAGGAAAGGAAAGGAAAGGAAAGGAAAGGGAAGGAAAGGAAACGATAAAAATAAAAGAGAAAGAAAAAATTAATAAGAATATGAGGCAAATCGAAAAAGAGGAGATGTGAATCGAGAATACAAAGAGTATGACTCTTTACGATGCTAGGAGCCGAATGTTAAAAACAAAGAAAAAAGAATAAAACCTTACGAAAATAATGAAAAAGCACTGTAGAGCTACCTGTTCGACATTTTTGCCTGAAATCAATGAAAAGCAATCCCCAAGACATCATTCTTTGCTCGCAAAATGTCTAATATCGGCCAAAAGTATAAGCATTGTTTGCCCACTTTTGGTGGTAAAATCGAATTTTCGGCCTATATGCCTGTAAGGTGGTTTCACAGTCGAGATTTGAGACTTTTGACGATAATCACCCATTAAGTACTAGGTGTACGTCCCTAGGATGCGAATATTTGGGCAAATTCTGAAATGTTATGACGGCACGTCTTCAATCGGTTCCATTTCATAAATAACGTATGAAAACAAATTTAAGCTTAGAATTGAATTGGCTCGTTCGAAAACTGCTAATTTCCATTTTCTCTAATTTAGAGAGAGCTCCAAAAAACTGTGGAGGCCTTTTAAATGCGGGCTTGAATAGAATAGAACCGAATAGAATGCTTTTTTTTGGAGGAACTCATTTATATCTCACGGAGACTATTTGATGTGAATAAAAGATAAATATGCATTTTCCTCCATGCCTAATAGGATTGTCTGCCCGATGATCAATTTTTCCTATTGCGCACCGAACCTTATAGTACTCTCTTATGGGAAAAACAATTCGCTTTTGCGGGCGTCCTGGGTAACTTTTTCGAGGCTGAATAATTTTGATCCACTCCTCTTGATCGTAGCGAAGCGTGTACCATGCAAAAAGAGAATCGCCTCGGCCAAAATTTTTTAGGGGGGCAAACAGAATTGGTAAGAACGGCAGCTTTATACTAAGAAATAATAATTCAGTAAAAGCTCGCTAAGTCAAACAACGGTTAAAACGAAATGCCGATTGAGTCGATTTTTATTTCCATTCCTGGACGCGTCCATAAGTTAAGTGAAGAATCAGATAAGACGAATTGACGCTTAGGTCGAATTTTTTGTTGGTCCCTACAAAATATGACTTAGCGAGCTCTCACTGTCGGTATGGTAAAAGATAAAAAAAATGATGGAAATTAATTCAATAAGAACACTACCTATTACATTAAATTCATATTCCTTTAATATTCAGTGTTATACGCGTCTCATGCAAAACACATGCACAGGTTTCACTTTCACAGCTAATAGATAGGTAAAGAGGATACCTTGTCCACTGCACTGAATCTACGTCCTTCCTCTGGCATCTGTTGCTGAATATCTGGCGATGAAAAAATTGGCTCTAAGTAGATCCATGTTATTTGCACTTTCAACCATTCGTCAAGAACTTCTTGCAAGAGAGTCAATTTAGTTTCCCACGCTCTAAAACGTATCAATTTTATTATCAATTTAATTAAAATGACTATATGTATGAAGTGAGAAACTATGAGATATTTTACTTCACGTTAGAATTGAGGTTCCGAACTTTTTTTAAAAAAAAGTTCTTGAAACTATGAAAACCAAACATTTTCTGAAGGCATATACATCCATCTATGAGAATAATATCTTTTTCACACACTTTAAGGTCCTGTTTGATAGTAAAATAGTTTTATGGTCAGAATACTGGGTTTGGTTGTAATTCTGGTGACGCTTTTAACTTCCCTGTCAAAACGGTCCCATTGGAACCCGTAGGAAATCCCAATGGGAACCCGTTGCAAATTCCCACGGGGACCCGTTGGGAATTTACCATGGTTCCAATGGGTTCCAATGGGATTAGTCAATCAAGAACCTGCGGGTTTGGATCTATCCCCATCGGAACCATGGCTAATTCCCAAAAGGTAAAATACCCGGACGCCCTCGTGTGGACTTGAACCCGAACCGCGTTTGTCATAGCCCCGCACTCTGCCACTTAGCCACAGGGAGCTGATGGTGTTTCGGGTTAAAATCATGCCTGTCAAGGCTGTTATAGCATGCATTGCGTCAGTGCGCGGCTCAATTTTCATCATAGCTTTGATTATAACGCCGTGTTTTCTCAGGCTTCTTTCTTTTTCCTATTATTATTTTTTTTTTTTTCGTGTTATTTTTTTTCGATATCACGTACTAGGTACTTACACTAAATTTACACTGGTGTATTTTACACCACATACTAACTTGAGAGCTTGAAACTATTTTTAAAATATTTTCAAAACTTTTTAAGGAATATTTAAAAAATGTTTACCTGCAATATTTTTGAATTATTTTAAAAATACTTTTTGTAAACATTTTCAAAATATTCCCTAAAAAGTTTTAAAAACATTTTAAAAATATTTTGAAAATATTTTAATTACAACATTGTCATGAAAATATTTTGATAAAGGGACAATATTTTCAAAATATTTTCAAAATATTTTGTGCTAACTGGGTATGTTTCAAGGGCTTTTGCTAGCAGGTTTGATGAAACCCCTTTTGGAGCATTTAATTGAATTATATTCCTAGATTGTATTGGGTCTTAGTGAAAAAACCAGTGTTAGGAATTAATTTCAAAAAAATAAATAAATAATGGCAACTTCATTCCCTTCTTCAGGACGTGGCTATTTAATTCAGTGAAATTCCGCCTTGTTTGTGTTAGTTCGTAATGTCTCTCTAAATGCGTCCGAATCTCAAAAATTCCATTTTAGATACCAACGTAATTAATAATTAAAGCATAAGATTATTTCTTGCTCGCCGATAGTGACGTATTCTAAGGAATTGCGGTCAGCAAACCTCCGATACCAAAACTTTTCAGACAGGTGATGAGAAGATGCAAAAAGGGCAAAAAAATGAACGTTTGTGAACAACTCGAAATAGATAGATTCAGAACCAAAGCTATCCTTAATTTTCAGACAGAAAGCACCATAACAACAGTGATTACCCCTCCCACCTTGATGAACTAGGCACTACAAGATAACAGGGAGTGAGGAAGAAAGACATAACAACGAATGCCAGGGTTATCAGGCACATCACGAACGCGAACGCGGACGCGGATACCGAGCCACTCGCGATCGCGAAAACGCATCGTAATTTTAGTTTTTATACATTTTTTTAATCACCTGACAATGAGCGTTAGCTCGAAACAGCTGTAGTGAAGTATCAACAATTGGTAGAAAAATTGGTAAGAATAAGTTTTACAAAATTTGAAAAATTTGATACAGTATGGCTGAAAGAGTTAACAACAGAAGTGATAAGCTTACATTTTGATGTATCGATCGGTGGTTTTGCCAATCCATACCATTTATTAATTATCGTATTTCATTTTTAAACCCTCAGGTAACGCTGTAGGGTAAATATCGATACATCGATTACCGATGTTGCCCGAATGAACCAATAACACCGCTCAGCATGGGTTCTATCCTTCGAACCAAGCCAACTTTTTTCGATTCCTACCCTGCTAAAAATTTCTCATGGGAATTTCACTCAGGCTGTTTTGGGCAGGGGCATAATTCCCCTGAGAGGTGGCTCTCATGAGAAGTGACTCCCATGGGAAGTGGCTTCCATGAGAATGCTCCCTAGCCCGTGCCCAAAATGCCGTCTCTGCTAGCAGAGCCATAGAAGAAAAAGATTAAGGATTAAACGCGAAAATTAATTCGTACTATTGCCGTGGCATGTTTTAGACATGAAAGTAATTCTTTGCTATTATGCAAACCTCCGCAAGGCGGTCATTCCCAAGCGGTCTCCCATCTAAGTACTAACTACGCCCAACGTTACTTAACCCTCGTGATCGCCCAAGTGCCGCTGCCGTGGAGCTCCGGAGGCTCGCGTGTAGATCGTGAGTAATTTAGCAAGCATGAACATCCCCAGCGCCGCGCCGCGTTGATTCCATGATGGAAAGCAACGATATTCTTGAAAATGTCTATATACATTACGCAGTTTCAAAGAAACAAAAATAATAAAAAATTAGATCAATTTTAGGAAAGAAAGAAGTGAATAACACATGAATCAAAATAAAAAAAAGTGTATATAGTTATTAGAACGAAGAAAAATAAATGAATGAAATTGAATTAAATTGAATGAAATAAAATAAACAAGAAAATTAAATAAATAACCTAAATAAATAAATACATCGAATAGATTTTAATAAATAAATGAATAAAATAAAATAAAAAAGATTAATATAAATAAATAAATCAAGTAAAATAAAGTAGATTAAAATAAACAATTCATAAGTAGAATAAAATGTATTTTCATAAAGAAATAAAATATGTTAAATTATTTAAATAAAATAGTAGTAAAGTATCGAATTTATTTGGCTCCATAGCATCTATTTGGCTATAACGCACCTGAAAAATATTATGAAAATAAATCAATAAATAAAAAAACAATAAATAAAAAGAAACCAATAAATAAAAAAATCAACAAATAAATAAAATGGATTGAAAAATAAATAAACTAAAAAAAAACAACCGATAAGCCGGAAGTCCGCCAACCGAACCTTAAAGCTACGGGACGCGCGGGGACGGAGGGACAGGACTGAAGATCCCCAGACTCCCATGGGTGCCCTATTCATTTCCTTGGGAGCACAGGGGACCCCCTATCATTCCTTGGGGAGCACAGGGGCTTTCCTTGCTATTCTTCAGGGAAGCAGATGTGATCTCGTGTCCAGCCCCAGGGGAAATATTTGTATCAGGGTACTAGGGGGTCCTGCCCCCTGACCGCTACGCGGCCCAACCCCCGGGAGGGCGCCTCGCGCCCTCAGGCCCGCTTCGCGGGCCCTATACGCATATGTGTAGGCATGAATGTTCTTCCATTTTAATACACCATTTTGTGTTCGAGCTGCATCGATTTCAAAATTTTTGACGTAACACCCAGATTTTTAAATGATGATGAATAGCTGGATGTACACATAATATTACAGTCCACTTATTGGAGAAATATCCACTTCATTTTTTATATTTAAATACTTAATTTAAAAAAAAAAAAAAAATCGGATTTCGACCGTTAAGAGTTAATAATATTTGGTCCGTCCCGACGCGACGCAGCGCCTGCATTCTCACTTTGTATCTGCTGTTTATCTGCTGTAAATATTAATAGAAATTCAGCAATCAAGTAAATTGATCAATGCAATGCCTCAAATCGAACCCGGAAGAATGCAGGAAAAATTGAGTTACACCTTATACCTTGAACCTTGAACCTTGAACCCCGAGCGATGCACCGTTCCTCAACTCTTCGAATGAGGAGCCCTTCACGAGCTTTTCCATTGTTTTATTGTTTATTCCAGTCACTCAGGTATAGAATCCCACACCTTGACGTTTCTAGCGGAAACGACATATCTCTCACGCTATTAACATTGAACTTAAGTAACATGAGCTTTAAAAGCTCTACAACATTAAAAGTTCGGGGTTTCATAATTTTTTGTACACCTACATCTACTACAGATAGCATAATGTAAAGATCATCCTTATCGGTCCGGCAGTTTGTCAGAAATAGTGCTTTCAAGATTTTGCTTGTAGCTGTATAATGCATATAGATAACTTATAAAGCATCTAAAGTATATAAAGACGCAGTGTTTTGTCGCACCGTATCCGTTCTTAAGTTCGGTGACGCCTTTATAGGACGTTGTAAGGTCCTGTATGCATTTCCCATGAATATAGTTCTGTGATGCTCCACTGTGGTGGACTGCAGTCACATATGGGCCCGTGGCATTTTCCCGGAAGTTCAATGATGATCCACGGGACACCGTGAGAGGTCCCGCGAGAGCACATATACGGGTCACATATAAACTCTCATGGGAGCGCACGGGTCACATGTTAGCTCCCAGGAGAGCTCAAAGGCTCCCCTGTCCATTCCCCAGGGGAGCACATGTGATGTCGTGTCATTCCCCTGAGAGCACATGTGATCACATGTCATTCCCATGGGAGCGCATGTGATCACATGCCGTTCTCGTGAGAGCACATGTGATCACATGCCTTTCCCGTGAGAGCGCATGTGATCACATGTCATTACCATGAGAAATTTTTAGCAGGGTACTTGCTGAAGAAGTCCAAAAGTGCCCATGTTTACTTCATGAAAACTGTCTAGTGCTGAGGGCGCCGCCATCCTGAATTATCCGAAATTTTGAGAAAACCCACGATCAGAGTTTTTCAAATACCTCCTCAACGATTAATCCTACGATAAAAAAAACAAAAAACCAGCAGAAATAACATACAATTTTCTCCCAAAATCACCTACAGCTGATGTGACTTGGTTCTGATCTGCTAAACACGGTCCATTTGGTGTCAGCGGAATCTTCAAATTCCTCGAGGAGCCTTAGAACTTATTTTTCAGTTACATTCGGAAATTGAAAGCAAATTAATAGTATGAGGGGGATGGAATGGTCTATCATGGACTCGCAAAAGGAGCTTCTAATTTACTTGACAGGTAGGTTCTGTAATCTTCCTGATAAATGATGCACGGAAAAAGACGATCGTAAAAAGTACCCTCAGCATATTCAGAATATGTTCGCTCGCTGTAAGCGCCCCTCATCGAAGTCGAAACGACCTTGCAGGGAATACCAATACCATACAAATTAGTGGCATCCCTCGGCAAAATCAAGACCTCTGTCCATCAACATACTAAGAAGTATTTCCTTCTTCACTAGCCCGAACCGAGCACTTCTAGATTTCGACGAGCAAGTATTATTGTAATCCTCAAAGGACGCCCTTCTGGAAAAACTCAAGAGGGAAAGCGAGAAATATTCCTCAATTCTCGACTTCAGAGTCTACGTAGAGTATCGAAGATGATAATGAGGAGGGTTGAGGGTTGACGACTAACCCTTTCAAAACTGAAGCGTCACACTCCTCAAATCAACCGATAAGGAGGTTGTGTACACTCGATTCTCAGCTCAAGTAAGTAAATGAATAAGAACACGTTTAGTCTAGGTTTCTGGTCGGGTCTAAAAGAAATCTTCAAGATGGAGATCAGACTGAATCTGCTGTATCACGCGTTCCACTAGGAAGGAATGTTTGAGCCGTTTCCCGTGACACAAGTTGGGCCTGCAGAAGGACTTTTAAGTAGTGGTATCAATTGGGAAATAAAAATTTAAAATCCACACTCCAGTGCTCGAGGCTCGAGGCTCCAATATAATTCCTGTGCGAGGTATCACCCTGGATTGATGGGGTAACATGAATCTCTATAACCTAGATCACAGCACTGAAAAAAACGTTTCCTAAATTCAAGGCGACGCCGTGTTGACCTAAGAAAATTGGATACTTGAAAAAAATGGACAAGAAACGAAGTCTTGAATGAAGAAAACGGTATTGCCTTGGTCTACGAAAACGCGGTTTCTTGAACCAAAACTCCTGTTACATTGAAGCACGGAAACGTTTCCTTCAAATTAGGAAACACCGCCGCGCGAAGAGTTTCCTAAAAGTAAGTAAGTGTTGTGTTGTTTTCAGGAAACGTGACCTCAAAAAAAAAAAGGAAACGGTACCCGCAAGCGTTTCCTTAAAATTAGGAAACGGCCGGTCCCGCCGCGTCGCTGCCTTGAGAATCGGCTCCCCGCCTGGTGTCCCTCCCTATCCATATCCGTTGAAGCGCATACCTCTATCGTTGGCAGGGATTTAGAGCTGAGGTTTGAGGGAGCATCATAAACGGAGCCGCATCGGCGCGCGAGGCGGAGGCCCGGCGCGGACTTTCATGCCGCTTCGATCAGTGCGCCGGGGGAGCGCATATGCCGTTGAGGCGGCTTCACCTGGTGAAGCCGACTCCCGGCTCCTTTTCTGATGCTGCATCAGTTTTGATGCTGAGTCCAGCATCAAAATTAGCGGCCTCAATTAGCAGACGCGTCGGACGCCAGCGCCCCGGCGTGGGCCACCGCGCCAATGGGAAACGTAAACAAAGGGGTGTTCCGCGAATTCATCGCCGAGTCCGAGGGTCGCGGTCTTCTGGGACAGCCCCGTCGGTAATTAAGCTGGGTGGCGGGTCCGAAAATTAAGGCCGTATCGGGCCGCAAGCCGACGGTCCGGCCTCAGAGGCTGAGGCCCATGAGCCAGCATCAAACCTCAGCATCAGCGCTTGAGGCTGGCTCGGTCGGCTCTCCAGCATCGGGCTTCAATGCCCGAAGCCGGCGGCCGGCAGGTTGAGCGCATCAGGCTCGGAGCCGTATGCCCGAACGGCCGCTACCTAGGCATACGGCATTGATGCTGAAGCTACGAGTTGATGCTGTACAGCATAACCTCATGAGGCGCCTCAAATGCCTGATCGTTGGTACTGCCGGGGGTGATAGCCTTCACGTAGTTGACGCGCTTCGCGCTCCCTCTGGTATCCTGATGAAGATCTCCGTTTCGCCCTGCCTGAGATTTGATCCTGTAACCGTCGACATTGTCCCGGGAAGAGTGAAATTCTGACACCGTAGTCCACTCGGCCATCCTACCCTCGCGAGCGATGAGGAGTTATTTTCCTATGTTAAACCTATTCGCATCTATCTCTTTGGCTACACAGATGCCCACCTGCTACCGTTCAATAGCACTTGGGTTTATCTAGCAAATACTACCTCAATCATCATTTAAATATATTAAATATCCACATATGTCCCTTTACTTTCTGTTTATCAGCCGGTTCTCAGATATTATTTAAAGACCGTGGGCCATCGCCACCATAACTTAACCAACGTATTCCCCTTTCTTTTTCATTCGGAGATAGTATGATCATGGAGTAAATTATTTTTTTATTTAAGTCTGGTTAAAGGACAGATTTTCATACGTGCCTCTCAAAAGTAAATTATCACTCATTCGATTATCCAATCTGACGCCCATATCATTAAGGTTAATGCGTAAATCAAAGAGGCTCATGTGAGAACCGCTTCTGCTCATACTGAAAGTAAATATGATTTACAATTCCAATAAAGTATAGACAAAATAATCTAAGATTATTTAATGCTGGCTATAAAATTGGCACATAAAAGATAAATGATCTTTATGGAGTTTTCAAAATGTACTCGGAATAGCGGTAAAGATGTGGTGATAAAAGCATGTATAGGTAATACTTTAATGAGTACATATCGGGCCGAGTCAAGCTTTCTGGGATTTGAAGACACTTAAAAATGTTCGAAGCTACGACCAGATTCAAAGAGTGTACTTGCAGTGGAATGTTGAAAAGCTTCACATTATTTATTTTTACCTACATTAACGGACGCACGCTTTTGTTTAGAAAATTTAAAGAAATTTTCGTCAAATCAGAAAATTCACCGAAAAATATTAAAGGAACTTTGGCTCTGATCCGTGCATTTCTAGAAAGCATTCTGACATTTTGGACTGAAAACAATATTTTTGATAAGGCACAAAAATTGCGTTTTTTCAAAACCTCCACCTTTCCGACGCGTAAATCCCTTTAGAACAAGAGATAAATTGATTAAATTTAAACATACTGAATTTGTTTGGAGTGGAGTGGATCTTACGAATAACGCCATCCAAGCGCTTCGGTCGGATTTCTGTAAAGAACCGTTCAAATAATATGCAACGCTCTAACGGAGAGAGATGGTCAAGGAGAGAGTTACGCCGTTTTGTTTTTACGTGTGAAAGAATAGGGACCTGCGTCGCAAAAGTGTTACGAGGGAAGAAGTGAGTGGGGTTCCAAAAATTGGAAATTTAGCGTTACGTTTTTTATGAGCGTGATGTCACTAATGGACGTAAGGGTGCATCGAAATTTTCACATAGGTAAGCCGTAGAGAGCATGGTGGTGTACGGACGGAAGGGCTCATCATCTCAAAGTGTAGATGCGCCCTTCCGCCAAAGGAGCGACGGTATATTTGGAAGGCCCCTCTTGAGCAACTCGCCGAATACATGGTGGTGTACGGGACGTTGCATCCACCTCCTCAGTAGGCGTTTGGTAATTTTTTTGTTTCCTAATTTTAAGGAAATGGGTTTCTTCGATCAACATCACATAGATCCTTAAATTGAGGAAACAGGAAATGCTATGCCCGTTTCCTAATTTTAAGGAAACTGATCTCTTCAAACGACACTCCATGGATTCTTCAATTCAGGAAACGGCTTTGCTTCTCTCCGTTTCCTAATTCTGAGGAAACAGGGTTCTTCGATCAACACCACATGGATCCTTAAATTTAGGACACAGAAGCGATTCCCTCGTTTCCTAATTTTAAGGAAACAGTTTTCCCGTTTCAAGTATCCGTTAGTCTGTTTCAAGAAAACGTATACGTGGTTCAAGAAAGCATGGTTTTCTTAACTCAACACAATTTTGTTACCTTGGATCGAGATAACTGTTGGCTTGTTCCAAGCTAACACCGTGTTGAAATTAGGAAACTTTTTAAGGATACATGTTTCCTTAAATTTAGGACAAGTTTTCTTTCAGTGAGAAAATACGCCGAGTCTGAAATTTCATAACTCGGCTGACCCTGTGGTCCGCTTTTGTCCAGGGAGTCCGTGCGGCCAGGTCATTTTCTCCTCAAAATTATAAGGTCCACTCTTCAAAAATGTTCTAGTTATATTTATTTAATTTTTTCGACCTTTGCCCCAACAAATTGCTTTAGTAAATCCCCGTAAAATATAATCAATTAATAAAAATATGATTTTCGGTGAAACGCCTACACCGGTGGCAGAAGTCACGGGTCTCTCGCTGGTAAGTAGGTAAATGTAATACAGAACCTAATTTCATGATTGCCGAGTTAAGGTACCATCATATCCAAGTGTAAGCTCCACTTCGTTGGGAAAAGAATATTAAATTAAACAATTTAGCTGATAGGAATAAGTGTGAACTGGAATGCGAGCCTATAAGTAACTGCTCAACCTGCTTCACTGCAGCGGTATTCAATCAACCGAGCAGAATGTGGTGTAAGCACGATAGGAAATACGAGTGTGGCCAATGTAAATACAAACATGTACCTAAACTTAAGTTGGGGGACGGTGAAATTGAATTCTAGGAACAGCATAGCGAGTTAAAGTCGATAGTTTTTGGTAGTAAGGTCGCTGCCGCCGGGGATGCGTTATCGCCTCCACCGACGCGTGCCGCCATATTGGATTGTAAGCTTGTAAAAAATAGAAATAAGAAGGATAGCGGTCCTGTTTCCAGACATGATCGTATATTTAAAAAAAAAACACAGGAAAGGGGGGAAAATACGACCGGGATGGGACATTATTAGGAGCAGCAGCGAGAGCGAGGAGTCTATGGTTTCGATCCTCCCCGCAAGGTATGAAATGCCGTCACCTACAGGGAAGGAGGGAATGTTGGGAGCTGAAAAGAAACCAACGACTGGTTCTAGGTGACATGGATTGAACGACTGAGGCGAGAGTCGAGAAACGTGAAGCAAGCACACTCTAAGTAGGACATAGCATTTTTCCTTGTTTACGTGAAACGAAAGATCGTTTCCCAACACCTTCTCTGAAAAAGCGGTAGTCCGCAAAAATTAAAGAACGGAGTATCTTGAAAAACTTAGCCCGGCTGCAAACCGCAGCTCACAAAAAAAAAAACATAAACAACAAAATTACCTTCACGGTGCTCGTTTCATTTTTCTCTCGCTTTCCCATGTTCTCTTACTTTTATTTTGAAAATATACTTAACAACTATGTATACACTCTTGAAAGCAGATGCCCAAGTGTCAATAAATCGCCTCTGAGGCCATATACTTTCACCAGATTACTTTGCAGTAAACAAAATTCCCATTGATTAGGTAATGATTCCTTCACCAGAAAACATCGCAGGTGCTTAATTTCAAAAACACTTTCACATTCCTGCATGAAAAAAAAACAAAAAGATATTTCATGAACATAAACACACATACGATCGACATGCCATCCTCATTATGAAAGAATCTTATGTCTGAAATATTCAAATTTCACCTTCCCTAAAGGTTTAGTTAGCAAATCGGCCAATTGTTCTGCAGTAGGACAATATTTTAGAGAAATGAGATTTTCTTCAATCTTCTCAATAATAAATTTATACCTTACATCAATATGCTTGGTTCTTTTATTGAAAACTCCACTCTCCATTAATTTAAGAGCGCCCTGATTGTCTTCATGCAGAACAACTAGCGTGTTCTCTCCAGTAATTTCATCTAAAACGTTTTTTAAATAAATCAATTCTTTGATGCATTCGGCTGCTGAATAATACTCAGCTTCAGTGGTACTCAAGGCAACAACCCCTTGTTTGCGTGAAGCCCAACTGATAGGTCCGTTATTCAGGAAAATGATGTATCCACTGGTGGATTTTCGCGTTTCAGGATCGCCCGCAAAATCAGCGTCGCAGAACGCGTCAAGTTGTAACTTACCACTTTTTACAAACTTAATGCCCAGCTCTCTCGTACCATTTACATATTTTAACACACGCTTTACAAGAGCCACATGAGCATTAGTCGGTCTATCTAGATATCTGCTAGCATAATTGACTGCAAAACAAATGTCTGGTCTTGTTTTATTTGCCAACCATAGCAAACTTCCGACACATTTACGATAAGGAAAGGTTACAGAAGTACCTGTTTGCTCACTCCCCTCTGTTATCTCATTTGGCAACATAGGCAGACTACAAACTTTCGACCTCTCCATATTGAAATTTTCGAGCAAAGTTTCCACATACTTTGTCTGTTTAATAGTGACACAATCACCTATTTTTTCTATATCTAATCCTAAGAAGCTTTTCAACTCTAGAACTATAGTTATTTTAAAATCTTTGTTCAAATCATCTAGCAATTTACGCATTGTTTCCAAATTATTTCCTAATACAAGACTGTCATCGACATGTATTGCGAGAATTATGCTTCGGTCAGCATTCACAAAAATACATTTCTCCGTATCCAGGGCTTCCAGTCCCCTCTTTTTGGGTTTGTCGGTGAACTTGACGTTCCACCTTTGAGGAGCTTGTTTCAGCCCATACAAGGCTTTTGACAGCATACAGACCTTCTCTGTTTCCTTATATCCTTCAGGAACACTCATAAATACAGGCTCCCGAAGGTCTCCGTAAAGGAAAGCGCTTGCAACGTCAAAACTTATTAGTGACTTACTCTTATCTGCAGCTAAAGCAAAAATTATTTTTAATGTACTGTCGCTTACAACAGGACTGAATATTTCGGAAAAATCTAAATCTCCTTGTTCAAAACCGCGAGCTACCAATCTCGCTTTAAATGTACCGTCGGCTTTTTTCTTGAAAACCCATCGATTGGACAAAATTTTCCTTCCTTTTGCCTTCGCTTTGTTCACGAATTTCCAAGTCTCGTTTTTCTCTAAAGAATCCATTTCGGAGCGAATCGCCTTTTTCCAGTTCTCCGCATCAGGCCCAGTCACCGCTTCCGCGTAGGACAACGCGTTGTCCTCGGTCAGCAAAATCATTGGCAGGTCACTAGGTATAGGATCGCCACAGCGCACCGGTGCTATTACTTTCCTCCCAATACGCGTCGTCTCTTTGTTTGCTTTCGCAGCGTTTTCATTAAATGCTCGCTCTGTTTCAGTGTCACTGTCAATACCTTCTGCCTCTGATTCCTGCTGAATCTCATTTAACCTGACCTCGTCAATTTTTACGTGCGGAAAATATATGACTGGCTCAGATGCTTCACCCTGGATTTTACTCATTGACGCTGGAAAAATTACATCTCTACTTAGAATTATTTTATTTTTATCTTTACTCCAGAGTCTATATGCATTTGGTGCGTAACCGACAAAAGTATATGCATCAGACCTTTCGTCTAATTTCTTAAGATGTCCAAGATTTTTGGCATATGCCACTGACCCAAAAATTTGAATATTGCAGAGATTCGGCAGCTTACCAGTCCAGATCTCAAAAAGAGTTTTACTTTGTCCCGATTTAGGAGACCTATTAATTAAATACACAGCTGCATATGCTGCCTCCCCCCACATATTTTTATCCAAATCACTATCGTACAACATGGCTCTCACCTTCTCCATTATTGTACGATTAATGCGTTCTGCAACGCCATTTAATTGAGGAGAGTGTGGCGTGGTAAAGTCAAGTTTAATACCCTTGTTTTTACAGAATGTTATTACTTTTTCATTTTTATATTCACCACCGTTATCACACCGCAATGTGGCAATTTTCTTTTCAAATTTGGTTTCAGTTTCAGCGACATATTCTTTAAAAAAATCGAACACTTCACTTTTCAGAGTCATGAGGTAAATTACACAAAACCCTGAGAAATTGTCGATAAAACTTACATAATAACATTTAGAATCCCAGGTGGGCGGATCAATAGGGCCGAGAACATCCGAACATATTATTTCTAAAATTCTTCCAGCTTTTGCTCGCTCGTCACCGAAGGAAACTCGAGTTAATTTAGCCTTTAGACATACATCACAGTCATTTAACTCGGTATTTTTTATGTCATTTTTACTTAATTCTATTCCGTCGGCCTTATTGATCAACTCCATTAGCCCTGTTTTACCTATGTGGCCTAATTTCCTGTGCCACTCTTTTACCTTTCCGCTGACTGTATCATTTTTAGATTTCGACGGTGAAACTACCAGACCACGTATCTCGTTTGCGGTGTTTAAAAATCTCCACTCACACTTTATTTTTTTGAAGGAGATCAAATCAATGTCACTTCTTACAATTTTCGCAGATTTTTCTCCGCACAAAGAGGAAAAATCACGGAAGTTTTCACGAATTGACGTTGAGTAGTTTTCTATTTAAAAAATAAAGTAGGTATGGCAGGAAGTCTGCGACGTCGCAAACCGAGATACGTGGTTTGGTAGTTTCACCGTCGATTTGTGCTCTGTAACCAAGGCTCCACTTCCCGATGGATTTTTAATGGCTTTTATTCCAGAAACAAACAACCCTGATTCATGCCGTTTTGCTTCTGCCATCTGGACTCCCTCTTTAAGTGCTCTATCTTCGATAAACTTTACCTCTCACCCATTTTTTGTTATCATTCTGATTGAGAGCAGATTTTTGGATAGTTGAGGAACATAATAGACATCGTTCAAAATGAATTCCTCAAAACACACTGTACCCAAACCTAGAGCTTTCATTTTCTCGTGTTGCTTTGCAACTGATACGTCTACATCACACTCTACAATTTCTTTAAAATACGTTATGTCCTTACACATATGACGGGATGCCCCTGAGTCAAAAACCCACAATTCCGTCTGCACATCTTCACGTAGACCCATAAATGCAATTGGTTTGTCGGCCTGTTTCTCATTTTTATTTTTATCCCGGAAAAAACATGCCGACTCATCATGATTTGTCTTTTTACATATTGAACAAAGCTTCATCCCCGTTCCTTCCCCATTTTTCCGGTTTTTATTTTTACGACAGTTTTCAAGGGAATGGTTTGGAATTTTGCACAGACTACAGAATTTAGTTTTACCCTTATTTTTAAAGCTATTCTTCGGACAGTTTCTATAACCATGTCCAGGAGAATCACATACATAGCATTTAGATACCTGCGCTTTGAACGCTACTGGTTCTTGCTCTTTATTCCCCTTTTGTCTTGTCTCTTCCGCAATGAGTCTAGATTTTAAATTCGTGAGAGATCTTTTATCCGTCGCTGTTGAGTCCCAAGATGCAGGAAAAAAACTTAGATTACTTGGCAGCGTGGCAATAATAATTTTAGTTTTTAACATTTCCTCGGATATGTTACCTTTCACAGCATTGAGGTTAGTGTGTAAGTTTTCTAGCTTACTTATGTGTGTCATGATGTCATCTCCTTTGTGGTGGGTGAAGTTGAAGAACTCCTCCATCAGTTTCACTCGCTGTTCGTCCGTGTCCTTCTCATAAAGATCCGTGATGATTTTCCACATTTCGGCCGCCGTTTTACAGTTCATGAGGTGCACCAAAATTTTCTTATCCGCCGTCTGTATTAGGGTCTTCTGAGCGTGAGCGTCGTATCTTGTCCAGTTTGCGATGTCCTCAGGCTTCTCTGTTGGTTTCTTCCACTGTCCATTCGCAATGCCCATGAGGCCGGCTGCTTTCAGGATCACAGTTATCTGGAATTTCCATACCTGGTAGTTTGTGCTGTCCTTTAATTTCTCCACATCGCGCACTTCGATTTTATTCACCAAATCGGTTGCCATTGCCATTGTCCGAGCATTTTTTTTTCCTTCTTCTTTTTTTTTTTTTAAATTCAGATACCGTTTTTATTTATGCCTATCGACGATTTTATTTTATTATTTTAAGTCTTGCGTCGATTTTTATTTTTATTTTATATCTTGCGACGATTTTTATTTTTATTTTATGTCTTGCGACGATTCTTATTTTTATTTTATGTGTTGCGACGATTCTTATTTTTATTTTATGTCTTTTTTTTTTTAGATCATTTCACTTGCCATTCACACGCGCGAGACGTTGAAACGACGTTCAAGTTCAATGTGTCGTTGGTTTATTTTTCGGCACTTTCGCGTAAGATGTCTGATAATCATAATCACGACGAGAAGTACAAGTATCGCGTAAATGACCGCGTCATTGAAATCGAAATCATTTCGAATGCTGATTTCGTTCGAATCGTTGAACCAACCCATTTTCACTTATATCACACACTTCCGATTAGCTGGGCCGCATAACCTGTTGGGAGCTGAAAAGAAACCAACGACTGGTTCTAGGTGACATGGATTGAACGACTGAGGCGAGAGTCGAGAAACGTGAAGCAAGCACACTCTAAGTAGGACATAGCATTTTTCCTTGTTTACATGAAACGAAAGATCGTTTCCCAACAGGGAAAGTCCACGTCCACATATTCTTTTGCTGCAGTTTTTAGCGACTGTAAACGTATAGACTTGTCAATGAATTTGGTATCTGATATTGCAGAGAGAGCCGAGGCCGGCTTTGTGCTGACATCGGAGCCTAACTTGAGGGTGGCGTAGAAATCTGGTATGCTGATAGCTGAGGGGGAAGGTGTAAGCGGTTAGAACTACCCAAAACCTAATAAGCCCCGTCACGGGGTGGGAATCGGCTGACCAGTTCTTGGTGCTCAAGTGGAACGGCATAAAAATTGTAACCTGTTATATTGAGCCCAAGAAAAATTTCACAAAGCAGCAATTCAGAGACACTATTTGTATAAATTGGATAATTTTTTAAAACAATTGGGGAAAAAGACAATACTGGTCGGCGATTTCAACTGCCGCTCAAAACTCTGGGGGGATAAAATCTCGAACACTAGAGGGGGCGAACTTTTCGAGGTGTTCGAAGCGAATGACATGGTCGTGCATAATCGGAAGGACGTCTTCACTCCAACGTATGTGGGACATTTGGGTGAGTCTGTGGTCGACCTGGTCGTGTCTACGTCCGATCTAGCGGCCCAAATAGAGATGGAGGTCTTGCACGACTATAATATGTCTGACCATAGGGCAATATGGTTTGCCCTGAATAACGAGGAAATTAAAAGCACCGAGAGGACAGGTTGGGGTCGCCGGCTGGTATATTGATCACACTCGGTATTCCGAATTTTGTAAAATAGTTAAGAGTACTAAGGTAGATTTATTGGAGACAGATCTTTCAGCGGAAGCATGTTGCGAGATTGTCACGGAAACGTGTGATAAATTGTTCAAAAGAAAATCGGAGCACATCAGAAGGAGACCACTCTACTGGTGGACTCCCGAAATCGGTAAAGCCAGAAAAGAGTGTGAGAAGATGAGGAGAAGGATTTTGACGGATAGGAAAAACAAAATCAAGAGCAATAAACATCTTGAGGAGTACGGTTTAAAGCAAAACGAACTGGCACAGTTAATTTATGAGTCGAAAAAGAAAAAATGGATGGAACTAGTTAACGATCTGGAAAGAGACGTATGGGGTTCCGCTTACAAAGTTATCAAGCGGAAAATCAAGAACCCCCGGTCTTTTGATAATAGTTCCATCTCTGACGAGCAGCTCTACGAGACGGTCTCGCAGCTGTTTCCGATACATGAGGATGTTGTCAGGAAGGAGAGGATAGTAGATGAGACCGAGATACCCCGGATTACAGTGGAAGAGTTAGATAGAGCCTTGAAAAGGATAAAAATTGGCAAATCCCCGGGTCCGGACAACATCCCCCTATACTGGCTAAGCTATTTGTGCAGAGCAATAAATCGAAATTTCTGGACATGCTTAACAAACTCCCTTGTGAAAGGAGAGTTTCAGCAAAGTTGGAAGGAGGGCAAACTGGTGTTGCTCCCCAAAACATCGGGGAATCAGCCCAAAAAGTACCGTCCAATTTGTATGTTGACGTCCTTCAGTAAAATTTACGAGCACGTAATAACAGCAAGGCTCTATGAAAAAGTAAAATTAAGTGAAAAACAATTTGGATTTTTAAAAGGAGGATCGACGATTAGTGCTCTGTACAGGCTTAGGCAGGCTTATGAGAGAATTGAGAACATTCCGAAGAGAGTTAGAGGCATTCTGTTGGGTGTCGGTCTGGACATCTCGAATGCTTTTAACTCTCTGAGGTGGGACGATATTACCCTATCGCTGGAAACTCAGGCTGTACCTGAGTACTTAATAAAATTGTTGGAATCTTATTTTAAGGAAAGATCGGTCTCCTACAGGGGACATACCTTCCGAATAAATAGCGGAATAGGACAGGGTTCAATTCTTGGACCCTTAATTTTTAACATTGTCTTCGACAATATTGTAAGGATGAAAGTAGATCCAGAATTAGAAAAGATTGTACATGCAGACAATACCCTGCTGCTGATCTACGTGAGGAATGAAGACGAGATCAAAGAGACCACGAGCAAAGTTACGAGGAGATACAGGAGAAAACTTAAAGAAAAGGGACTTAAACTGGCGGCGGACAAGTCAGAGGCGATCGTTCTGGTGGGTGACGGGGTGAGTAGTGATGTCGAAGTCATGGTAGATACGGAGGTGATACATGCTGGGACACCGTTCAGACACCTCGGTTTTTATATAGACAGGGGGTTTGACATGTCCAGGCATGTTCACATCGTATGTGACAAGATGAGACGGGTTGCTCATTCTTTCAGGCCCATCATGCCCAATACTGCCGGCCCGAGTTTCTTCCGTAGGATCCTTTAGTCCAGTCAATCTGGCACTTTATTTTGCGAAAATCTGAGGAGAAAAAAGTATGACGGATTCCTATGTAATTTGGGTTGCTGAATCGAAATCCGATGTTTGCCAACAAAAATTTTGACCGGAAATGGCCGCCATCTTGAAAAAATGGCGGAAAATCACGTTTTTTCCCCAAAATCCCCCAAAATATAACTCGGTCAATTTTTATCCGATTGAGCTGATCTTGGTTTTAATCGATAGGTATTGAGTTGATCTTTAAAATGAGATCAAGATCATGTCTGTATCAATCTTACTTTCGAAGTTACAGAACAAGTCCCGGTGCTTTTGGGACACCTTTTGTATACTTTACGCCGAAAAAGCGAACCTGAAACTTAAATGCGTTAACTTCCGAAAACCATATATAATCCAACGAAAATAAAAAAATTGGTACATAACAGCTTTCTTGTATGCAAAGAAAATAATTAAAAATGTTAAAAAAGAGATGTCAACACAAAATTACATAGCCCCTTCAATTCAGAAGATACTACAAACGAACTATACCATAACATTTTCATATCCCAGAAGCTGACGTTCCCATGACGAATATTGCTATCGCTAGCGATTGCAAAATCCAACTTGTTTAACATTACCCTTCTTTTGCATCGCGGGAAACCATACCGTGACTCCGTAAAAGAGAATGGACAAGACTGCCTGTACGATAATAGTCCAGTCAATCTGGCCCAAAAAAGGGGTCTACTTTGCGAAAATCTGAGGAGAAAAAAGTATGACGGATTCCTATGTAATTTGGGTTGCTGAATCCGAATCCGATGCTTGCCAACAAAAATTTTGACCGGAAATGGCCGCCATCTTGAAAAAATGGCGGAAAATCACGTTTTTTTCCCCAAAATCCCCCAAAATCTCACTTATTTTGGGGTTTTCGACAAAATGACTTATCTCCACTTTAAAAGTACGTAAAATTTCCTATCAAACGGCTTTTAGATTTTTAAAATCGAACAGTTAGGGTAAAAGTTATAGGCGATCGCGCTAGGGGTGGTTTTAGGGGTTGATGAATTTTTCGCCAAAATTGCTGCGTAAAAACGCTGTAACGCCGTTGGAAAAGAAACAAAAATTCCGAAAAGGGTTTGCATATGTCCCCCTGGGTACCAGTGACCCTCCGCCATGAAAAAATCCCCCATCCCCGCCCCTCCCCCGCGCCCCTCATTCAATATGCACTTTTTTCAATTAAATCACACTAATTACAGATGTCGAAAATGTATGCAAAACCCTCATGGACCACTTGGTTTTCCAACTCCCATCACCCCCCTTAACCCCGTTATGACCCCCCTCACCTATCCCTCCCCCTCAACCCCCTCCCCATCCCTCCACCCCTCCACCCCTCCACCTTAAACCCTTATTAGCCATATGAGAGCCACCGAACCGATTCTGAAAGCAAGAATTTATTTATTTTTTTATTTTTTTTTTATAGGCGGGGAAAATCTTTCAAAGACTTCATCTTAGGCAGCTAGGAACCCAAGATGGGTGTGCGGGATTTCCACCCACAAAAAACCCCTCCGCTTTGGGTGAGCGAATTGCAAAAAAAAAAACACTGAATGGATGTTGTCTTGAATAGCTGTTTCTCTGTAACATTTTCCATAAATCCGCTCCAACCCGGTAAATTCGGTAGGTATTATACTGACTGCTGAAATTACAGAGTGAGAAATCGCGTTGACTTCTTCTTTGGAACTTCGGTTTTCTCTTAACTTTTTCGATATTTAGAACAATAGTATGAAGTAGGAGCTTCAGAGAATCTGGAATGTCTGATTCTGCGTTCTTAAAAAAATCATCAGATGCAGGATAGTTGTCTGTGTCGTAAACCTTCGTTCTGATATCCTCGAGAATTATTTTTGCAGCTGTTTCTACGATATGTAGCCTTTCAGCGTTTTTATTACTTAAAACCTGATTTTACCAAGCTTCGTTGAGAATCTTATCACCAAAACCGTGAAAAGATATCACTGATTGGTTCGGTTTAGTTATTTTTTTTAAGAACGCAGAATCAGACATTCCAGAGTCTCTGAAACTCCGACTTGATACTATTATTTTAAATAACAAAAAAGTTGTGAGTAAACCGAAGTTCCAAAAAAAAGTCAACGCGATTTCTCACTCTGCAATTTCAGCAGTCAGACCTCGGTCATATAATTCGCCCATCCAAATCGGAGTTTCAGCGTATGTGTGTAAAAAATTCGGATCGAAAAAATTGATTGGTGATTGAATTCTCTCGCCTACGTTGCACAGTACCATGAAATTTTGAAATTTGAAACCGCTGCTATTCTGCATGAACCCTTAAAAATCAATTTCGACGCTCTCTTTCAGTTCATATTCGATAATGCGGATTTTAATAGTCAGACGCTTGATGGAATTAACACCTTCCATGCTATGGGCGGCGTAATGTGTGTGTATCACACAACAATCATCAGTTCACCCTGATCAAGTACCTAATACCTCTTAATTTATCTCAAAATCCGCCGGTAAAATACCTCGGGCCTCTGGAGTAACACCCGTTGAAACATTGAAAAGAAACGCCACGATGGGATGAAAGACATCAGAATTCTTGATTTGCAGACTGTTAATAAATTGCCTGATCGATATGAAATCTCAACGCTGGATTTGTTGTGGATTTATGGACTTTTGATTAAAATATCGAATTTACCGAGTTGGAGCGGATTTACGGAAAATGTTAAAGAGAAAAAGCTATCCCTGGTAAAAATTATCAATAGGGGCTGCGTTATTTAAAATACCATAGGAATTCTTGCAGCCGAATAAATAAGGCGATAGAAAATTATGTAACTGGCTGTAGAGAGCGAAGAAAATCACAAAAGGGCTACACGAAGCGATAAAAAATTATACAGCCGGGCTACACGAAGCGATAAAAAATTATACAGCCGGGCTATGGTTCCTATCGCCGGGCTATACAGTATATCGCCTGGCTGTAGCTTTTTTACGACGGGCTATAAAAGGCTATAAGAAATTGCATAGTCGGCTTTAGAAGCTATATAGGAAAACTTACAGCCGTCTGTAGGTCTAAAGTATTTTGGAACACAGATCCTACTGCCAATTTTTACCAGGAATTCAAGACCACATTCATTCAGTGTTTTTTTTTTTTGCAATTCGCTCACCCAAAGCGGAGGGGTTTTTTGTGGGTGGAAATCCCGCACACCCATCTTGGGTTCCTAGCTGCCTAAGATGAAGTCTTTGAAAGATTTTCCCCGCCTATAAAAAAAAAATAAAA
The DNA here is from genome assembly GCF_918797505.1 of Bemisia tabaci. Classification (NCBI taxonomy): domain Eukaryota; kingdom Metazoa; phylum Arthropoda; class Insecta; order Hemiptera; family Aleyrodidae; genus Bemisia; species Bemisia tabaci. The sequence goes on along the minus strand of NC_092793.1, from coordinate 88,375,997 downwards.
AAATAAAAAAAAAAATAAATAAATTCTTGCTTTCAGAATCGGTTCGGTGGCTCTCATATGGCTAATAAGGGTTTAAGGTGGAGGGGTGGAGGGGTGGAGGGATGGGGAGGGGGTTGAGGGGGAGGGATAGGTGAGGGGGGTCATAACGGGGTTAAGGGGGGTGATGGGAGTTGGAAAACCAAGTGGTCCATGAGGGTTTTGCATACATTTTCGACATCTGTAATTAGTGTGATTTAATTGAAAAAAGTGCATATTGAATGAGGGGCGCGGGGGAGGGGCGGGGATGGGGGATTTTTTCATGGCGGAGGGTCACTGGTACCCAGGGGGACATATGCAAACCCTTTTCGGAATTTTTGTTTCTTTTCCAACGGCGTTACAGCGTTTTTACGCAGCAATTTTGGCGAAAAATTCATCAACCCCTAAAACCACCCCTAGCGCGATCGCCTATAACTTTTACCCTAACTGTTCGATTTTAAAAATCTAAAAGCCGTTTGATAGGAAATTTTACGTACTTTTAAAGTGGAGATAAGTCATTTTGTCGAAAACCCCAAAATAAGTGAGATTTTGGGGGATTTTGGGGAAAAAACGTGATTTTCCGCCATTTTTTCAAGATGGCGGCCATTTCCGGTCAAAATTTTTGTTGGCAAGCATCGGATTCGGATTCAGCAACCCAAATTACATAGGAATCCGTCATACTTTTTTCTCCTCAGATTTTCGCAAAGTAGACCCCTTTTTTGGGCCAGATTGACTGGACTATTATCGTACAGGCAGTCTTGTCCATTCTCTTTTACGGAGTCACGGTATGGTTTCCCGCGATGCAAAAGAAGGGTAATGTTAAACAAGTTGGATTTTGCAATCGCTAGCGATAGCAATATTCGTCATGGGAACGTCAGCTTCTGGGATATGAAAATGTTATGGTATAGTTCGTTTGTAGTATCTTCTGAATTGAAGGGGCTATGTAATTTTGTGTTGACATCTCTTTTTTAACATTTTTAATTATTTTCTTTGCATACAAGAAAGCTGTTATGTACCAATTTTTTTATTTTCGTTGGATTATATATGGTTTTCGGAAGTTAACGCATTTAAGTTTCAGGTTCGCTTTTTCGGCGTAAAGTATACAAAAGGTGTCCCAAAAGCACCGGGACTTGTTCTGTAACTTCGAAAGTAAGATTGATACAGACATGATCTTGATCTCATTTTAAAGATCAACTCAATACCTATCGATTAAAACCAAGATCAGCTCAATCGGATAAAAATTGACCGAGTTATGGTAATTTGAAATCAGCGAGGAAAGTTTACGCCTACGGTTTTTAAGGAAGATTCTTCATCGCCGTAAATCGAAAAGTCGGCCGATAAAGTGATGCTTATTGTGTTTTTTTATTTTCGAGGTGACATTTATCAACATTTTGTACCATCAAACACAACAGTTGACAGTGCGCTATTGCAAAGTACTAAAGGAGTTGAGAATGCACATTTCCCGGAAACGGTCGGACTTGAAAGCTTCGTGGATACTCCATCAAGACAATGCGCGGCCTCACACATCGAGCTTAACACGTGAATTTATGAGTAAAAATGGAGTTGAAGCAATCCCTCATCCCCCGTATAGCTCTGACTTGGCTCCATGTGATTTTTGGATGTTTCCTACGCTTAAAAAGGAGCTTCGCGGACGAAGATTCGTATCGAAGACCGAAATCCAGAATGCAATTCAAAACTTCTTCAACTCCATCCCAGAGGAAGAATTCAGGAAAACAATGTTGGATAAGTGGCAAGAGCGCATGAAAAAGTGCATCCGGTTTGATGGACGGTACTTTGAAAAGCAAAAGGAAGTTATGGAAGATTCGGAGGAAAGTGGATACGAATATTAACTTTTTGAATCCTGGTAAGCGAAAAATCTTCCTAAAAACCGTAGGGGTAAACTTTCCTCACTAATTTCAAATTGTCATAACTCGGTCAATTTTTATTCGATTGAGCTGATCTTGGTTTTAATCGATAGGTATTAAGTTGATCTTTAAAATGAGACCAAAATCATGTCTGTATCTATCTTACTTTTGAAGTCACAGAACCAGTCCCGGTACTTTTGGGACACCCTACGTATGATATTTTTACTCTACACATATGCCCGAATACGCATCATAAGGGACCTATGTGCTTCCTAAGTTGCCAAGTATTGATTATTGTTAGATGATTGGTCTAAAACATTCAATACAACCAGTAAAAATTAACTGTCCCCTACGAGATTCGAACCCCCGCTCGTATAAAATGGTACGCCGACGAAACGATAGAGTGGTGTCGAAGACGACTGAGCTATCTCGACACCCGTTGCGGATGTGAGAAAAAAGAACAATTAAGGGATCTCGGACGCTGAGCGGGGCTTCACAAAAGGCGTCCTTGAAGTTTCGGCGCGGTTCGGCCCTAGCGGTGATATGAGACAACGGATTATGCGCATTTCTCTGTGAGACATTGTTTGTCTATGCTTTCATGTGTCACAAGGTTCATCTCAGCATGCATTTGCTATCGCGGCAGTAAACTGAGGCAATATTTCTGTATTCATGGATTAAATCCATCAATCGAGTTCTGATTTTGGCTCATATATCCGTAACGGGTCCTCCAGAACAATTTTCCACCTTGTACGATGGTTATTATTTCTTTATATCTATGTTTAAAATTTGAGGTGGGATAATGGCGGCTTCTCAAGAGCAACGAGGTAGGTGATATTTTGCACCAACGAACAGAAAACTGATGGCGAAAAATAACCAATCGGAACCTCCCAAAAAAAAGAATTTGCCCAAAATCGGAACTTCGTGGTTCTGCGCAGATTTACCAGTCAGACACGACATCTCAAGGTGGAAAAAAACTCGCTGAAAGCGAATTTTAGAAATCAACACAACTTGACGTAGAGACATGATTGGCTAAAAAATCCAACGGTTTTTGATACATCGGAAAATCAACCAAAAATCGAAGACTGGGCGAAACACTCAAGGTCGCAGAGGCATAGGGTATCACATAGCAATAGCAACGGAACGATTGTAAAGACAGGGGATTTCCGTTCCCATGCCAAAAGATTACTTCAACATTAAGGCCACTTAAACGAATGCTTGTCAGGGGGTACGTCTCCTGCTCTAATTTTAGTTTAGACATCTTGTCGGAGATTCCTCCTACCAAAATTTTGGTGGAGGAAAGAGTAAGAAAGGCCAATAAAATGGACCCCAAAAAGATAAATAGGTATAAAAGAAGGGATTGGCTCGCGGCGTGGAGAGAAGATACGGGCAATGGTTTAAGAGAATTCTTGGTGACCTGGGGAGCTGGCTGAATAGGGGTCACGGATGTTGTGACTTTTATCTCTGCCAGTTCCTGACGGGACATGGTTTGTTCGGGTCTTACCTCAGCAAAAGGGGCCTATCCCAAACGGATATGTGCGTTTTATGCAAAAAGTAGAAAGACACATTGGAACACACTTTCTTCGGGTGCAAAAGCGATTTTGTACAAGGAGAGAGGGAAGCCCTGAGGCGACGCATCGGACAGGAATTAAGGGTGGAAAACACCCTTGATATCATGTTAGGAAGTAAGGAGAACTGGTCTGAGGTTTGTAAATTTGTAAAGACCATTTTAGTTTATAAGAAAAGCGTCTGTGACGCGATTCCTGCCGATGCTGTGCCTCATGGCAGTTCCGGCGTGTCCGACCCCATCTAAATGTGGTGATTTTTTTAACCGGTCGTCCTGCCTACGCGGAACGGCCTTTCTAGTAAAGTAATTTCAAGGATTAACCCGGCATGCGCGGGGAATCCCCTGATTACGGGTGAATACCCGCTACCAGGTGGTCCTGGAGCGGGTGGCCTAACCCCGGCTTAGGGGGGCCCGAGTATTCCCGAAGGAATTTTTGGCGTCTTGCGGAATTTTGTTTGTCAAGTAAATTTTTTAATGGATTAGTCGTAGTTACCGTGACCACTAGTTTGAATTTGGTCGTAGTATATTCTGCAGATCGCCCCGAGGGGTTCCCTTAAGGAACCCCCTGACACATCATGCGGAGTCTGACACACCCCAAAAAAAAAAAAAAAAAATCCAAGTGTAAGAGCTAAACTTTGATTTTAATTGAGTGACAGATAATCCTATTAAACAGTTTAAGAGAAGTCTGCACTACCCACAGTAAAAATACTAACATCAACTCTATCTCGACTGACCCGTCTTTAAAAAAACTTTCCAAGATAAATTAAAATAATCACACGTAATTTTAAAACTTGCTAATATAGTAAAAAGGGTACGTACACAATAATGGGTTCAAATGGTTTGACAAAGGGCGAGTTCTTCATGGTTTGTGTTTTCACTATATGATCATCCAGTAAAACTTGAATTTCATCCACCGCTGACAGAATGTACGTCCCAGTATCCCTGAGACATGAAATTTTAGCCTATTTATTATTCAGTTTTTTAAACTCCTCATGTTAGATGTGAATTCTACGGTGCTAAGATCCAATTAGACTACAGTTGGTAATATTTTGTTACAGCAATCCACTACAAATGTTGAGAATACAATCATTGTCAATATTATCATAGAGCCCCAATATTCCAGGAAATTTCTGTTTGCAAAGAGGTTTCGCCAAGGCTTCATCTCATACTCTAGTCTGCGTGACGCGTAACAACATGAGGCTAACTAAGGCGTGTCCGATGGGTACCCTTTCCACTGCATCAACCCCCCCTGCTCATTCTGCACCTTCTCAATCCGCTACCGGCTACCCTTTTTCATACAGAGATCTTACTTTACTCCTACTTTCCCTTCCGGGTGTTTGCTAACCATTTGCAATTTTCAATGGCTCAAAAGAAGCCTGGAGAGACTCTACTTTTCTTCGAAAGTGCCAAATAAGACCCCCGATCTTCATAGGGAGCGGTCCCCGCGGGGCAATTTTGGCAGGCCGGTCCACAGCCGATGGCCAAATATCCTATAGGTTCATGGCCTGCCTCCCACCTTGTACAATCTTTAACCTCCTCAGCCTTTTCCTCTTCAATTTGCCTTACTTTCTTTTGTTGTTTTTTGTCTTGTCCTTTGTTTATCTTCTTTGGTTACACTATGGCCATTTCGAGTTCAGCGACTCATCTTCAGGCGTTCAAAAACATTTCGCGATATATCGCACGTCACACTCCAAACGAAAAACGATTAATTAAAAACTGCACAGTTTGCAGAAAACAATTTTCTCACATTTGTTCACACGCTTGGTCTTTACAAACTGTTCATTTTTTAATTCATCATCTTTCGTTTTAAGTTTGACGTGCAATATATCGCGAAATGTTTTTGTATACCTGAAGATGAGTCGCTGATCTCGAACGTGTCATGGTGTAACTTAAGAAGATAAACAAAGGATCGGACCAAAACAACAAAAGAAAGTAAGTCAAAATAATCATGACATTCGACAGAATGAAAAAACCCCTTAGCTTTTTTTTTCCTCTCTCGTACCGACATTCTTCTCTCTTCCTCTTTTCCTTTTTTTCTTTTGTTCAACATTTTCTTTCAAAAAGACAAGACCGGCACTGTGACCATATAAGCACTGGCTATCGGGTAATTTTCCAGTATCTGAAGAGGCCAGTCCATTATTACGACTTAGTACTTTCAACTTGCTGGAAAGAGAATGTTTGATGGATGAGATGAGGATACCTGATTAATTGAGAAAACGAATCTAATAAAAATGAAATATTTACAGGATGTCCCACAAGTCCACACCCCCCCCCCCTCCTGGTAATTTTTGAACGGTTGGAGATAGAAAAACGAAAATTTGGAAATGTTTCTATTTTAAAGGGGACCATCTTCAAGGAAGGTTACAGATGTTTGTCCCTCCCCTTCCCCCCCCCCAACTTTTTTTCAAATGGTAACCCCTACCTTGTGATACACATAGAGTACATAGAGTCGTAATGTAAGTGGGAGAGCTGGCGCCACTTTTAAGCATTTTCCATGTCCCGAATTCCGAGACTTCTGTGTGACGCCGGGTCACTTTTTCGATACATAATCGATTGGTGATACATCATCGGAAAGAACATTAAAAACTAAGAATTTTGGCGCAAACCGCATATCTTCATTTTTGACCGAGTTATGATAGGTCAAAGGTCAAGTTTGACCTTTTTTCAAAAAAATCCAAACTGCGGTTCAAATTATAATGAAGAAAAAAAATGGGAAAATTTACAACATAGAAATCACAGAAATCACTTCAAACTAATTTTAAAGGGGGGCCCGAACCCCCCCCCCCCCTTAAAATTAGTTTGAAGTGATTTCTGTGATTTTTGGTTAGTTAGTTTGGAGTTTGGATTTTTTGAAAAAAGGTCAAACTTGACCTTTGACCTATCATAACTCGGTCAAAAATAAAGATATTGATTCGTGGTTTGCGCCAAAATTCTTAGTTTTTAATGTTCTTTCCGATGATGTATCACAAGGTAGGGGTTACCATTTGGGGAAAAAATGGGGGGGGGGGAAGTTAGCTTACAACATTTATAACCCCCCTTGAAGATGATCTCCTTTAAAATAGAAACATTCCCAAAGTTTCGTTTTTCTATCTCTAACCGTTCAAAAGTTATCAGGAGGGGGGGAGGTTACGGACTTTTGGGACACCCTGTATACCATGCGTAATGATTTAATTTGAAAAAAATAAAAACCTACCGATATGATGCTAAAGTGAACTGCATTTCTTTCCACTCTTCCATCATTTGATTCAATTTCTTTTCTAAGTTATTTTCTTTCGTTGCCGAATCACTGACTACTTCGAAACGAGCTATGTACTCTTCGATTCCATAGTCAATCAGTTTGGCCAAGGTGAGGTCTGCGTCTGGTTTCAATGGAAAACCTACGATTTCGGATATCATTTCCCAATGACGATCTTTTAGACCTGGGTTCCCTAAGGTCATGATGAGTGGCATGTGTTCTTTGAAGTTATCTAAATGTAATCGAACCTAAGACAATGAAAATACTAAAAATGCACATATCCATATGGCAAGGTTTTTAAGAATAGAAATCCGACAGTGATAAATTGGATTGCAATTTGTAAAAAGGAATCGAGAGCATTCCATTGTCGTTAATATTGTGCAACTTTGTTTGCCTTGCAATTATAAACTGATCACCTAAGTAATATTTATCTTTTCTCCCAATTAACAACCAAAGACCCTTAAAAACATTTTCGGGTGAAAAATCCGGTCGAGGAAATTGGCGAGTTACATCTTAACCAAAAACATTCCCTTTCACACCACAACCAAGAAGGTTGATAAATCTAATTATGAGATAAGCAAAGAGCTCTCTTAAATTCTCAGGGTTCACCAACATATCAAATATGTCCAAAAACTTACTCTAGGGTTTCAAAAAAAAAGAAAAAATGAATCCCTTAACAATTAGAAAATGAAAAAAAAATCGAAAAACCGATTTTATGGTTCATAAGTACCTAAATCCCTCGAATGAACTAGTGCACCTATCCGTTTCACCTTTTCATCTTTTATGACCTCATTGTGCGAGACGAATCATTCAAAAGCATAGAGTCAATATTTAACAAAAAATTCAGGTGTTTTTTTTCTGTTTCCAGCACTTTCGATCAATCAGTTTTCTACAAAAGTACAACTTATATATCGATGGTGAAACTACCAGACCACGTATCTCTGTCTGCGACGTTGTAGACTTTATTTTTTTAATGGAAAACTACTTAACGTCAATTTTTAAAAACTTCCGCGTTTTTTCCTCTCTACGCGAAGAAAACTCTGTGACAATTTCAAGAAATTATATTGATTTTTTCTCCATCCAAAAAATAAAATTAGAGCGGAAATTTTCAAACACCTCAAACGAGATACGTGGTCTGGTAGTTTCACCCTCGATAAACTTTCAAGAAAGATAGTGAAACGATTTGCGGCTTTTTGACAGCTGGAAATTGAAAATAGGGAAGTGAGAAAGGAAAGTGAATCGAAGGTATGCTCCCTTGCTGCTTGCCAGACTGCATTCCTTCCAACGCATTGTCAAACATGTTGTTGAGATCTAAATCTGAGTCACTATCATCATTGCGGATGCTCATGATGACTAAAGTGATAAGGACTGATAATGTACAAGGGAAAACACTGGGAAACACTGGAAACGTTCCGATTTCTACGTTGAAATCCACGTTGTCCAATGTATGGTACGAAGACACATCGCTCTCAACGTTGCCGGGACGTAGAACTCTCTGTAGGTAGTCCAAAACACGTCACACTAGAAAAGGCGGCACATGCGATGAGAGCCCGCTAGGTGGCGCTACATTTCGCGTTATACGAATAAAGAAGGAGAATTAATTAAAATACGGGTAAACAAGGCTAAAAATTATTGAAACACTTAAAGGCAGGACGTTTCGAGCTGCTACCAGCTCATTTTCAGCTGCAAAAACACATAAAAACAAGTAAAAAATTGAGTGGCGACCTGACCCCAGCCGTTATTATGAGTGGTTACGTGATAACGGCTGAGGTCAGGTCGCCACTCAATTTTTTACTTGTTTTTATGTGTTTTTGCAGCTGAAAATGAGCTGGAAGCAGCTCGAAACGTCTTACCTTTTAGTGTTTCAATAATTTTTAGCCTTGTTTACTCGTATTTTAATTAATTCTCCTTCTTTATTTATTTCCACCTTAATTATTTAATCTGGAAATATTGAACCACATAAATTCTACTGAGAAACTAATTCTTGAATTCTTCGGAACGTTTCATCCCACAAAAATCTGAAAAAGAAGTATTCTCCCGCCGAAAATCTGCTGAAAATAGCCAAAATTTCAGTTTTGGTTCCTAGTTTTAAATGCCCATGGATTTTCCCGCCAATGGCGCTCACGCGCTGATTGCTCAAAAAGTCCAATGCGCATGCGCAGCCCACGTCGGCACCAGCCAGGTTCTTGGAATCAGCCTAGTCAGCGGAGGTTGTGACTGTTCGAGTGTATCCACCCTTGTTATCTTGATCTCGGCGTACCAAATGGTTTCCGCAGTTTAATGTTGTGCGTGAAGTGATGCATTCCTCAGTGTTTTTTATACAGGGTGATCCAAAAGTCCCTTCCACCCCTTCTAACTTTTTGCCGAATTGAGGTAAAGATTGAAACTTGAGGGATGTTCCTAGGTCAAAAGGAGCTACTTTTTGGCCCCCCTAAAATTTTCGGGGGTGCCCCTCCCCCCCCCCCGGGGGGGGGCGGACTCAAACTTTTAATTTTCGAATGGGAAGACCCCCTTTGTGATAGCTCGTTCGAAAGAGCATAAAAAAAGAAAACTTTTCGCGCAAACCCGAAGTCAATATCTCAAATCGTTCCAAAATGGCGGCCGGTTAAAGTTAAAAATGGCCGAAAATTCACACCGGTTATTAGTCGATGAATTAGCGCGAAATTCGGAATTTACAGGTATTTTGACACGAGAAAAACGAATTTGAAGTCAGATTTTCAAAATCCTGAAATTTTCAAAATGGCCGCCGGTTAAAGTTCAAAAAGTTCAAAATGACCGAAATTTTTTTTTTTTAGAAATCTAGGATAAAATGTGTTAATCTTATGCCAAAATACCCTTAAATTCCAAGTTTTTGGCAAATCCATTAGAAAAAAACCAAGGTGGCAATTTTCGGCCATTTTGAACTTTAACCGGCGGCCATTTTGAAAGTCTAACGTCAAATTCGTTTTTCTAGTGTCAAAATACCTCCATATAGCTACCGATTTTCGCGCAAATCCATCGACAAATAACCGGTGTGAATTTTCGGCCATTTTGAACTTTAACCGGCCGCCATTTTGAAACGGTTTGAGATATTGACTTCGGGTTTGCGCGAAAAGTTTTCTTTTTTAAGTTATTTCGAACGAGCTATCACAAAGAGGGTCTTCCCATTTGAAAATTAAATTTTGAGGTCCGTTACTCCCCCCCCCCCCCCCGAGAGGGCCCTCCTGAAAATTTTAGGGGGGCCAAAAAGTAGCTCCCTTTAACCTGGAACATGACCCAAGTTTCATATCTTTACCTCAATTCGGTAAAAAGTTAAAGGGGGTGGAAGGGACTTTTGGATCACCTCGTATTTACGAAAGGCTCGTTAATTATCTTGTTTACACTAGTCCGTTCCTAATTCTGTGTCTCAATTTATTGTCTACAATTTTAACCTGTAGATCTCATGTTCTACTCCAAGACCGAAAAGTGCTTTATTTCCCCTGTGGTACGTATACCTCAATGAAAATTGTACCCATGAAGTGATGAGTGGTTGTATTTCGTTTAAGAAAATCATCATTTATTGCGAATAACTAGATAGCTAAAGGCCTATATACACACGGCGATTAATCGCCGCGATTGAAAGACGAAAGCTAATGGAGAGCCTGGATTTCGATCTATTGACGTCGATGTATCGAAATCCAGGAAATCCATTGGCTTTCGTCTTTCAATCGCGGCGATTAATCGCCGTGTGTATTTAGGCCTTAACGAAATTTTTGAATCGTAAACACGTTAAGAGGGAGGGAGACGCACGAACCCTGAAAAGTCCAAAAATAAGTGCCGCACAATGTTATGCGAATAAGATGGAACCCTTGCGCTACACGCTCATGCAATGTAGTCACCGCGAAGTTCCTGCACCGTAGACACTGCAACGTTCGTGTGAACGTTGTCGCTACACCACGTTTACGCGGGAACGTTTCGGAAACGGTACTTAGTACATGGACACCCACGTAGAATTACACGTTCCGGTACACGTTGCTGTCCACGTGGAAACATTGAATTCTACGATGTTGTCAACGTTGGAATTGGTATCTGGGTAACCTCACTTTTACCTGGGTGAAACAGTGGGTCTTATCTCACTCTTTTGAGCGTACCTAAATAAATGAGGAGGAAATAGATTGTTTAAATGCAAATAGGACTCAAATCAGTGAGCAGTACCTACCTAAAGAATGTAATCAAATCAATTCATGAAAGAAAATGGCTTCATAAGCAGCAAGACACCGAGGAAGGGGGCCCAACGGAGACTGGCACCCAATAACTGATGTTCAAAATGGCCTTGATCATGTGTCTCCTCACTCAGACAAATAATGTAAAAATTAGGTATAAAGGGAGGGTAACTTTACTGCGGAATGGAGAGCAGAAGGGTAAGGTTCAGGGGACGGAGCCTGAGAGTGTACCAGGTGTAATCAATTAAAGGACTTGACGTGGGGAACCGATTTTTAATTCAACTCACTCCAGAGATGCCAAGCATAACTTAAAACGTTTTAAAACGACCACGCATTGCATTGCATTTACATGGGCAGGAAACATAGAACTATTGAGTGACAGCTAGGAAAGGGATTTCTAAGGCTGGCTGCCACTTATAACTTAATCCGCTTACTTTAGCGGGGTCTAAATTCATTGTATTGCAAATTTGGCTCGACTGGACGATGTTTGGGCGGGTGAAAGAATCGATAATAATCGATCTTAGGGCGCTTGATTTCCAATACAAGGTTGAGTGGACTGTATATTTAGAGCCTAGGAAAATTGCTTTCTGGTGGACCTGAAAGGGGTAGGGGTATGGGAACACATAGGTACGTATATCATCTTACCTACGCAATTCATAAGAGGTGTGGCTGAGTGTCGAGATGCATGAATCGGCTTACCACTGAGAGTGTGGTGCACAAACCATCGAGTAAGGAATTCCTGGGTGACAAAACTTGCTCATGAAGCCATAGATGAGGCCTAAGTATCCATCGTCATAAGGGATCTAGACATGACCTTGTACTGGGAACCTTCAGGGATTTTGAGGTTTTCAGGGTCTTTTTAGGGGATCAAGGGGAAGATTCACTCATTTTGGGCTGATGAAAGGGAATTCAGGGAGAGAAGGAGACAAAGGGGGAAAAGACGCTTATTTTCATCGAACTTACGCTCGCAACCGCGAAGAATGCCTAAGGAGGGTAGGGCGCCCTGTCAAAAAGGTCCCATGGGAACCCATGGGAAAAATCCCCATGGATATCCCATCAATATTTCCCATGGGGTTTTTGCCCTGGGTCCCCATGGGAGTGATGGGAATCCACGGGGATTTTTTTGTGTACAAAAAATGGATAAATTTATTGAATTTTTGATAAAAAAAAATTATTCAATTGCGCATCCACAAGTGTCGAAGACTCCACATGGCATGTACCGACATGCAACCTATCCTGACCTATAATAGTTAATTACCAATCATTTAATTAAAAACCCAAGAAAGGGGGGAAATCCAGAAATTCTTAAACCATACAAAAAAATTATAACTTTTGTAGATAAATTTAAAGACCTAAATTTAAATTGATTGACCTACCTACCGGGATTTGAACCTGGGACCTACAGTTTAGAAACCTAACACCCTACCTACTGAGCCATCGGACCATATGTCTCAAACGGACGAATTTACACTACACAGGGTTATCCAAAAGTCGGGGACCCCCCTTATAACTTTTGAACAAAAAATGTTAGAGATTTGAAATTTGGGGAATGTTCCTAGGTCAAAGGTAACTACATTTTGGCGTACCCAAAATTTTGGGGGGCGCCCCCCCCCTGAGGAGGGGCGGACCCTAACTTTGTTTTTCAAATGGGAACCCCTATCTTGTGATACATCATTCGAAAGGACTTAGAAAAAGAAAATTTTTGGCGCTAACCGATTGTCGATACCTCAATTTTTAACAAAATGGCGGCTTATTCAAAAGTCTGGGCCTCCCCTCATGACTTATGAACAAAATACGTTTGGGATTCGAAATTTACTGAATGTTCCTAGGTCGAAGGGAACTACTTTTTGGCGTACCCAAAAGTTCGGGGGACGCCCCCCCCCCCCCCCCCCTGTGGAAGGGCGGACCCTAACTTTTTTTCTTCAATGGGAACCCCTATCTTGTCAAACAAAGGCCAAACAAAGTCAAAGGCAAAACAATTGTCAAAACAAAGGCCAACGTTTCATTGGTTCATTCAGCGCACGGCACTTGCGGACTCGCATTATTAGACGGGTCAATTCAAAATTCGCGCCACTTGAGTTCCACCGAATACGTCATCAACATGGCGTACAAATGGGCGAATGTACTGATCTCCATAACCTATCCTCCTCCGCCTCGCGTGGCACCCTGGTCTTTACAATGTTGCTGGACTATTTTTGCAAGATCAGCATTGATGTGCAGTGAAACAGAATAAAATGGATTTTCGGACAGTAAGCAGCAGTTTTCGCGACTGTTCAATCAATTGCTTGTTCTTAATTAAAGGAAACAATTTTCTCTCCCTTCTATTCTTTCCCCAGCAAATCAATATGTATGCAAAACCATTTGATAATGAAATAAATTGATTAATTCTTGATCTTTTTATCTATAATAGTAATTTCATTATTCAAAATTTGAATTTTAGAAAGGAAAAAAATTATTTATTCAATTTTTACTTCGACTAACACAGAAGTTGGTTTTGGTCAAAAAAAGATGAAAACTAAAAATATTCGATTAGATTCGAATTCGAAACTTTTTCAAAATATTCGATTCGATTCAATTCAACATCGAAAAAACCACATTCGCACAGCCCTACAAAATTATTTGCCCCCGCGGCAGCGTTGTCAAGTTGCGGACTCAAATATATCGAATTTGATGATAAAATGAAGGTTTTGAGGTGTGATTTCCTCCAAAATTTCACGGAAAATGTGGAATCTGAGAGTTTTCGATAAGAAAAAGCATATTTGAACAATTTAGAGCTGCAGCGTTGCCAGCTTCAAGATTTAAAATTCGTCAAAATGACCCGAATCACGTTGCAACTTCAAGGTCTGGATTTTTATTTCGTTCAGAATTGGTCATTACGGTTCTTTTGTACTCTATGCATTTAGGTGCCATATTACTTACTTGATGGGTGCAGCTAACTCAACAAGAGAGGCCGGATAAAGCGACGAGTCGGTGGAAAACGAGTGGTTCGGGTTGACAGAAAGTTCTGAAATCTACTCCATCAACAGAAAGTAGAATCTGAAAACTTTCTCCCACCACCCAAACCTTATCCCTGTTGCTGTCAATACTTTGAACTTTCTATCTAAAATCATGCCCCCCAAATTTTTCCCAAAAACATGAAAAATTAAAACACAAATAAAATAAGTGGAAAACGACGATTCAAAAAAGTTTGAAAGTCCTCGAATAAGACCTCCTCTCACAGCGGATTGGATAGTTCGAATCCAGAAAATTACCTTCAACAATTTAAAGAATCACAAATTTGCAAAAAATCACAATAATTTCGAGTTATATTGAAATAATTTCCCTCATAACAAAAGTAAACTAGACAACGAAATTAAAGATGTTTTGTAAATTTTGTGTCATATAAAGAGAACTTTCTGTCAACCCGAACCACTCGTTTTCCACCGACTCGTCGCTTTATCCGGCCTCTCTTGTTGAGTTAGCTGCACCCATCAAGTAAGTAATATGGAATAATTGTCATGGTACCTAAATGCCTAGAGTACAAAAGAACCGTAATGACCAATTCTGAACGAAATAAAAATCCAGACCTTGAAGTTGCAACGCGATTCGGGTCATTTTGACGAATTTTAAATCTTGAAGCTGGCAACGCTGCAACTCTTAATTATTCAAAGATGCTTTTTCTTATCGAAAACTCTCAGATTGCACATTTTCCGTGTTTGGAGGAAATCACACCTCAAAACCTTCATTTTATCATCAAATTTGATATATTTGAGTACGCAACTTTACAACGCTGCCGCGGAAGCAAACAATTTTGTATGGGCATGAAAATTTCAGAAAAGTCACATCTTATACCAGGTTAATACATACTAAAAGTTCAGATCGGTCACGGCAAGGATGAGGGAGGAGAGGTTTAATTTGTCGCTCCATGCCCAGTGTGCTATCATACCATTTAAAAACCACAAAAATTCAATTATTTTTCCAAAATCTCAAACAATCTATTTTGAAATTGGCCAAAAACCCATCAGACAGTATCCTACTACAATCTATGATTTAAATTTTTGATTTTGAATGGAAATCACACTTCCGAAACCTTCATTTTATCATCAAATTCGATATTTTGGAGTCCGCAACTAGGCAACGCTACCGTGGGGGCAAAAAATTTTGTATGGGCATGAAAACTTCAGAAAAGTCACATCGTGTACCAGATGAAAACATACTAAAAATTCAGATCGGTCAAAGCAAGAATGAGGGAGAGGGGATTTAATTTGTCGCCCCAAAGGCCAATTTTGCTATTTTACCCCTAAAAAACCACAAAAACGCGATTATTTTTCCAGAAACTCCGACAAACTATTTCGAAATTGCCCCAAAACCCATCAGGGAGTACCCCACTACAACCTCCAACTTGAATTTTTGATGTACATTCAAGTCGCATTATAAATGAGTTCAAGCGCACCGTGGCAGGGGTCGGTTGCCCCATGAGTTTTCCTGGCTGCTTGGTGGTGACCACTGACTTTCTGATGGGTCGTCATGCCCTCCTCATGGGCCCCTCAGCCCTCCCCATGGGTCGCCATTCCTTGCTATTGAGTCCCCAAGCCCTTCCCACGGGTCCTTATGACCTCCCCATAGGTTCCCACGGGACCTCATAGGTTCCCACGGGTCCCCACGACCTCCCCATAGGTTCCTATAGGACCTCATGGGTTCCCACGGGACCCCATGGGTTCCGATGGAATTCCCGTAGGTTCCTACAGATTTCCCATGGGTACCCATAGGACCTGTTTGACAGGGGGGGCCCTAACGCATGGGGTTTCATGAGAGGTATAATCAATGAGTATTCTACCTGGATACAACCAAATGACGGGCGAGTCCTGATTCCATCCCTAAGACTCCAAATTGCGTCCGGCGTGACTCTCCAAACTGCGTCTCAGATCGCGTCTATTTAATTCTCAAGAAAAAGGTGTAAGTGACAACGTTGCTCATCTTCTACTCATATTGATATCAATGTCCGGAAAGTAGAACAAAGTAAATAGGAATAGAGCGGTAAATGGTAGGGTTCGGTTGACAAACAGTTCCCACATTCCGAAAACCATTTGGCATATGGAGATCAAGAGAGGCTCGTCATAAAGTTTAAAACAAATAATGCAGGGTGTAAAGGGCCCTTTCGTCAAGGTAGTTTCACCTGAACAATTACTTTTTTTCTAGCGTAAATTTGAAGGAAACACGTTTTACGAACTTCAAGCTAGCAATAGCTTTCATATTATAATTGTTCATCTGTGTCGTAGTCAATCAGTAGTGTATTGCGTGTTGCATTCACAGCATCGGACTGTGCTGCCATCTGTGGCGCATTGTGCAACTAAAAAAAAATAACTTCATCTATGTTTCTCCGATATCCCTATATTCTATGTCCGCCATGTCCGAAGTGTAATTTGCCGTGTTCCTTTTCTAACTTAATAAATGTACTTTTCGTCTCCTAAATAAACTTTCCAACCTAATAAACATCAATCTGTTCTGCGACGTATATTTCCTTTTCAGTGAGCTGTGGGGGAAGCGCTTTTTTGCAGAGTTGCTGACTTTTTGTCTCGTCAAAAGGTTATCGTCAAGTTTTTTGTGATTGTGTTTTGTATTTATTTCAATAATTTCGTCATCGATACCAATTTTTAAAAGAACACTGGCAATTTCTCAATGAGCATGCCCACCACTGAATATTATTGGATAGAGGTTTACTTACGCCATCAATATTTGTAACCGTCGATAATCGTGAGTTTTTTTCCTCTTCAACTTGTCATTTTACTCCGCGACATTTTGACTAAAAGCAATACTTTACCACTTTGAAGCTCACGTGCGGGAAACCTCGGGTCGGCCGAAGAGGATGATTTATCAGATGACACTGACTTACTGGCCTCTGTCATGTGTAAGATCTTATATCATCACTTTGACACGAACCTTCCGGTGATAAAATCATCAATTGACATCGCCCCTCATATGCGGTGTTGCCGCCTTCCCGATATACGCGCCGGACGCAATTCGGAATGGCCAGGGACGCAATTTGGATACAGAAGGTTACAGGAAGTTAATCCAAAAGACGATGGACCGGAAGAGTTGAGAGCACTCAAGACTTGACGCAAAAACGACACGATTTCGCAGGATCAAAACAGGGACCAACAGGTCATAGGGACGCTAAAGAGGGAAAGCTGAAAACACGGTAACCAACCGGGTGCGCAGGGATAAATACAGTAACAGGGAGGAGAGAGAGGGCTGATCAGAGTGACAATTGACAAACATCCATCTATGGAGAACTGGACAACTAAAACCGCTAATTGGCAAATAAGGCGATGGGTGGCGGAAGAGTTATCGAAGTTCGATATTTTCAGGGCGCAGGGCGCCAAAATTATCCACTTTCGATTGAGATATCACAAGGGGGGGGGGGGGTGGTGAGTTGCCGCACTGAAAAAAAGGAATTGTCACTTATGTATTTTAATTTTTTTTTTTTTTTTTTTTTTTTTTCCCCCGGAAAAATCACAAGTAAGTTCGCAACCAGTATACCTCGTATTTACGAACTATGAATACATTTTTTTGCAAAATCATAAAAACCAATTTTGTACCAATAGTTTTTCAATATTCTGTTATCTGCTGCGGTGGTATTTCGTAAATTTTGATGGGACAAGTTTTGGTCTCGAATCTTCTAATGAATACCGTGAGTAGCTAGGGAATAGTAAAATTAAAATCAGGAATTTTTTCAAGTTAAGTTGATTTGATGGCATCAGTGGGTTACTATTTTCGTGAAAAATAAGAAGAAAAAATTGTTACTAAATTTAATGTAACACTTTTGCTTGAAATGTAGCCGATTGGAATCAGTCAAATAAAAAAGTCAACGTTGGATTAAATCCATAGCAGCTGGCAGCTGGAAGCCGCATCCGGATAGAAGAAGTTCAAGTAACCTTCATATCAAGTTAAGCTATACGTACATATTTGTATTATACGACGAATGAAAGATTTTCTTAGATTTTAATGGATTTTCGTCGGAAAAAAAAGAAAGGAAAAATCTACTGTTTTGGCGGCACGCGTCGGATGAAAGCAAGTCTACTCGTGCGTATTATTTGAAACATGCATTTTTACTTTCTCGCTCCCCTAGGGTAGAGAGGAAGTATTGTCATCCTCCAAGAAAAAAAGAAAAAAAGTTGAAATTTCATCATTTCTTCATTCTAGACGTTTTAAGGTCCTAGGAGTCAAAATAACCATACTTGAAAAAATGTGTGTCCGTCCGTATGGCGTCCCCCAAATCTGTCTACAGCGATATCTCAGAATCTATCTGTTCGATTTCATTCAAAATTTGCATAGAACACCATATCTATGGGCTCCTTATGCACGTCAAACGATTTTGGGGTACGCTAAAATTTGGGGGGGGGGGGCTAGGCCAAATTGTCCATTTTTAGAAAAATCACACGGAAAGCTCATTTTGAAGGGCTGTAAATTTTGAAAAATGCCTTTAATTCTTTAAAAATGGGCATCAAGCACATCACCTGGGTCATTAATTTAAGTTCCTAAAAGATCTTTGGACTAAATTAAAAATTCAAGGGATTACAAGGCCCAAAAGTAGGGCACTTTGCTCCGCGACATCACACAAACAGCTCATTTTCAAGGACTGTAAATTTTAAAAAAAATGCCTTTAATTCTTCGAAAGTTGGCATAAGAGCACCACCTGGTTCATTGTTTAAGTTCTTAAGAGGTCTTTGGACTAAACTAAAATTTGAAGGGTTACGCGTCATGTAGCGAGGAGAGCACTTCGGTCACACGGAGAGCTCATGGACTGTAGATTTTGAAAAAATGCCTTTAATTCTTTGAAAGTTGGCTCAAAAGCACCACCAGAGTCATTCATTTAAGTTCCTACAGGATCTTTGGACTAATCTCATAATTGCAGAGGGGCCGATAGGAAACGCTCAATTCTCCGATAAATGAGTCGGAAAGCTCCTAAGTATTAGCAGCAAACGCTTTGAGTCAGGTGAAACCTAGGAATTCAAATGCATTATATAATGCATCATATACTATCTCCAAAATTACTCCGTAGGTATACACCAAGCAAAATTAGACAACTAATTAGGTACTTACATTACATACTATGAATCATCGAAGCTAACGCAAAAACTGACACTTGGATCTTTCTTAGAAACTAATATGTTTGTTGTTAACGAATTTAGAATCCCGGCAGATTCCATCTTTCGCGGTTCCTTTTTACGAGGTACTGAACACAAATGTAACTTAATAATACTGCACAAATATGATTGATTTAATGATTAATGATTACACAATGCGAATTTGTTTACATATCATTGCACTGCACTGAGGTTTATCATGGACTGTTTGTGTTGTTGATGTTTCGACTTCCTGACACGGGGAGGGGACACGAGCTAAGGAGGTGGCGCTCTCGGCGGGCGGGTGGTGAACCATTTCCAGCAGGGAGATTTGCCCGCCAAATTTAAAATTTGGGCGATGCTAAGCGAAAACCGTTTAGTTTTAAGACTATTAAACATTGAATAGTCATTCTACCCATTAAAGTAGATTTTTGATGGCTTTTGATCGTGCTTAAGGAAAGATTATAATATATAATCGTATCTGAAGTATGATGTCAATGAATCTAATGGATCCTAATGAATCGTAGAAAAGCTAAGATTTTTACGGATCGCTGTCTTTAATAGGAGGCATCATTAATCAATTACATATTTCATTGAAGATGTCTCATAATATCGACAAGTTGAGTCCGAATATATGAGTTCATCACATATCACGAAGACATTTACAATAAAGTTCAGTGGTTTGAATAAAAATTTCATAACTATTATCCTGCGATCAAAATTCCAATCAAACTTTATGATTTTGTGAGATTGGCAGTATTTTTCTAAATATTCCGGTAAAAGCGAAAAAGTCTTGTGCGATCCTCGCACCATGATAGGGGGCGAAGCGCCCCCCCCCCCCCCGCACATGCCGGCGCTTGCACCGCGCATAAATTGACCGGAGGCCAATTTTTTGTCTTTTTTTACGACTCTTTAGCTTACGGAAAAGAAAAAAAGATTAACGAAAATAAAGAAAAATACTGGTACCACATTTCAATGTCTAGAGTTGAAATATCCTCGAATACTCAATTTCATCAAGAGCCGTCCGTAAACAGTCATATTACGAATTACAGACGCCATTTTTGTTCCGTTATATTGGTTTAAAAAATAACACAAATATTACATCAAATTCAAATTTCAAGGGTAAAGATGTGCCCGAAGACCAAAGGGTATCCCGGGATAAGCATGTCAAAATGCCCTTGTGAATGGATTTTTATTTTAACCATTTTAAGTCATCAAGGGTGTCCTAAAACTTAGGTTTTGGGGGATTTTAGCCCCCCAACCCCCTCCGCCCCCCTCAGACCCCCACAAACCGCTTTTTTGGGCTATTTTTGACTATGCTAACGTCATTTCCTCATAACTTTCGTAATTTTCGATAGAATTGAACCAAAATTTGTCAGAATCTACATCAATTAGCTTAGTTTTTGTAAAAAAAAATTCATTATCATCGGATAATATTTTAGCCTCCAAAAAAATTCGTAAAATTTTTGAAAAAATCATTTTTTTCCCTTTTTTCGCGGCTAGGTGGCGTATGGAAACATGCACACAAACAAAAATTGTCTCTTTTCTTAATTTATACATCCAATAAGATACAGTAAAAATTTCGTGTTGATCGGAGTGGTGCGCCATACTTAAAAACGCAATTTTCTAACCTCAAAACGGCCTAAATGCAACCATTAGCCTCCTTTGATGACTAGGCGTGGAGAAATGTAGTGAGAAATATCCGGTTTTATCGTCTCACCTCTTAAGTGATCCACTTAAGTACCTTGAGTCAAAATTTCGAGTCGATCAGAGTGGTGCGCAACACCCAAGCACGCAATTTTCTAACCTCAAAACGCCGAAATTGCCCATTTCGGCACCCATTATCACTCCGTGTGAAAAAGTAAGAAGAGGTACATCCGATATTATTGTCCTACCTCATAAATTAGACACTTAAGTGCATTTAGTCAAAATTTCGTGTCGATCAGAGTGGTGCGCAACACCCAAGCACGCAATTTTCTAACCTCAAAACGCCGAAATTGCCTATTTCGGCACCCATTATCAATCCGTGTGAAAAAATAAGAAGAGATACATCCCATATTATTGTCCTATCTCATGAATTAGGCACTGAAGTGCATTTAGTCGAAATTTCGTGTCGATCAGAGTGGTGCGCAACACCGAAGCACGCAATTTTCTAACCTCAAAACGGCCAAAATGCCTATTTCAGCACCCTTTATCACTCCGTGTAAAAAAAAGAGAGGTGGGTACATTCGATTTTATAGTCCTACCTCATGAATTAGACACTTGAGTACCTCGAGTCAAAATTTTGTGTTGATCAGAGTGATGCGCAACACCCGAACACGCCGCTTTCTAACCTGAAACCTCCCAAAATTCCCATTTTGGCATTCATTATCACTGTATGTCAGCCAAGATCCCGCTTGAAAATTGCATGATGCAAATTTCAAAGTTTATTTTGGCACCCTGCCGCGTAGCAGACCCGGTCACTCAGGGAAACCTCTGAACTCCTAGGAATATATGACGGTAGGGAGGCTCGCTCATCCCCCACGAAGAAGCGTTCCCTCGTCCGAACTTCCATGATACGTAGCGGTGCAATGAGTGCTGGCAAATTCAAGTCAATATGTCACGTAATACTTCGGACAATTAGTCGAATTTAACGCTTAAATAGGCGAATTTAACGGATTACAGTAGACGTATTTACCGTAATATAGTCGTATTTACCGTAACATAGTCGTATTTACCGTGGTCTAGCATAGGCCTCAGTATACCGTTCAGCTCGCCCAGAGGGATTCCCTTCATGAATCCCCAGACGCACTACGTGAAGTCTAGCCCACTTCAAAAAAAAAAAAAACCACACCTTCAATTTGTTTTTTGTTCTTGTTTTAACCTAATATACGTACAAATTGTTTCAGAGGTAAACAAAAAAATTGTAATAAGCAAGTGTTTGTTGACAAAGTCTGTTAAAATGAACCCTCTTTGCCAAGAAGAAATCATACCAAATACCAACCAAATTAGGTCAAATTTATCTCGTGCTTCTTAAAAAAAATCTATCCTGTAAATTCAAACGCAAAATTGCGATTGACACTAGCAAAATGGAGCAACTTAATGAATGCCAAAATGGGAATTTTGGGAGGTTTCAGGTTAGAAAGCGGCGTGTTCGGGTGTTGCGCATCACTCTGATCAACACGAAATTTTGACTCGAGGTACTCAAGTGTCTAATTCATGAGGTAGGACTATAAAATCGAATGTACTCACCTCTCTTTTTTTCACACGGATTGATAATGGGTGCCGAAATGGGCAATTTCGGCGTTTTGAGGTTAGAAAATTGCGTGCTTCGGTGTTGCGCACCACTCTGATCGACACGAAATTTTGACTAAATGCACTTCAGTGCCTAATTCATGAGGTAGGACTATAATATCGGATGTATCTCTTCTTATTTTTTCACACGGAGTGAAAATGGGTGCCGAAATGAGCAATTTGGGCGTTTTGAGGTTAGAAAATTGCGTGCTTGGGTGTTGCGCACCACTCTGATCGACACGAAATTTTGACTAAATGCACTTAAGTGTCTAATTTATGAGGTAGGACAATAATATCGGATGTACCTCTTCTTACTTTTTCACACGGAGTGATAATGGGTGCCGAAATGGGCAATTTCGGCGTTTTGAGGTTAGAAAATTGCGTTTTTGGGTGTTGCGCACCACTCTGATCGACTCGAAATTTTGACTCAAGGTACTTAAGTGGATCACTTAAGAGGTGAGACGATAAAACCGGATATTTTTCTCTACATTTCTCCACGCCTAGTCATCAAAGGAGGCTAATGGTGGCATTTAGGCCGTTTTGAGGTTAGAAAATTGCGTTTTTAAGTATGGCGCACCACTCCGATCAACACGAAATTTTTACTGTATCTTATTGGATGTATAAATTAAGAAAAGAGACAATTTTTGTTTGTGTGCATGTTTCCATACGCCACCTAGCCGCGAAAAAAGGGAAAAAATGATTTTTTCAAAAATTTTACGAATTTTTTTGGAGGCTAAAATATTATCCGATGATAATGAATTTTTTTTACAAAAACTAAGCTAATTGATGTAGATTCTGACAAATTTTGGTTCAATTCTATCGAAAATTACGAAAGTTATGAGGAAATGACGTTAGCATAGTCAAAAATAGCCCAAAAAAGCGGTTTGTGGGGGTCTGAGGGGGGCGGAGGGGGTTGGGGGGCTAAAATCCCCCAAAACCTAAGTTTTAGGACACCCTTGATGACTTAAAATGGTTAAAATAAAAATCCATTCACAAGGGCATTTTGACATGCTTATCCCGGGATACCCTTTCATGAAAAACTGTCGGTAAACAATAAGTTGTTAATGACAGTCATCATAATTGTTTCACCGACTTGGAATTAACTATAGCAAAAAACCAACTCTAAAATCGGATTCCTCGGGTAAATGGGGGTAAATGTCCTCTCGATAGGAGAGACAAGTGGGCGGCAGCAGAGTGCACTCTGATCGACAAAGGGACTCTCAAGAATACTTACAAGAATTCCTTCCACACAGCGTAAAAAACCGAAAATGTAACAAAACAACCAAAATGTGGCGTGAAATTATATCAATAAAGTCTAGTAAATTACACTTTCCAAAAAGTAAAAACATTGATACTCAACGAATCTTCAATACACAAGTATTTCTATATTTTCATTCAGACCATTGTGTACTTTTTACTGTCTAGTAATTTTATCAAGACGGCTCACAGTGGATCGAGCCAATGGTAAAGGTCGGACATAGGCCCAAAAATGAAAGTGAAGGAACATAATGTTTCTTGGCATTTTCTTAAAGTAGACTCTTTAGCCGAACATAAAATACCAATATTACATCTGAAAAAAAATTTAAAGCGATGTAACGGACGTGTGATACACCGTGTCCACATTGAGGTGAATTTCGGGTACATTTTTAGCCTAGACGTTACTCCTAAATTTTAATTATCCTGCATTTTTGTATCAAATTTTGGGGGTTGTCCTCTATTATTGATGCAATGGGGAGAGAGAAACACCCGTTGCCATATTTTTCATCCTTATTTTTAATACTAATATCAGTGCACAGACATGGCACCCTAAAAAACCCGGTTTTCCAAATTCAGTGAATGATTTCGACATTGTTTCAGAACATTTCAAAGAAAACCGACCTAGAGGAATGTTCCTTATATCCCTAGGAACCAATATCAATTGAGAAGTTTTGCCTTTTTTTGCCTTTTTAGAAGTTAGGCCTATAAATGTGATGACAACTCGCTCCTCGAAAAAACCAATATTTGAATTTTAAATGAAAAGTCCTAGTTTTTTGCATCTAGGAAGGCTGGAAGGCTCCCATTGGGTTGGTAACTTACCACCGTTTCGAATTGGCTTTCGGAATAAATTAGTCATGCCCTCCCCCCCTCTCCCTTCCAACGCCAATAATATCATCTTGCACCACAATCTTGTTCTTTCTATATCGAAAAAAGGAGGGAACACAAAGTCAATTGATCGTAGCGCAATTTGATTTCTTTTTTGGTCAATATATGCATCAATTTTAGGGATTTGTGACTTTATAAAATTTTACTCTCCCCTCCCTTTCAGTAATTTTTATTCTTTTAAACAAATATTACTCTCAACCTCCTACAATTCTGCAGAAATGATGCCCCTGGTTTTCATGAAAAATCGTTCGACTTGATTGTTGGTTTGAGTTTTTTACAATTCGTCGCTCTTCTAACGTGAGGGCGTATCTCTATTTCCGCATGAGCCCCAGAAAGATGAACTTATGTCTAAAACGGGGTTCACGTTGAAATTGAGATACGCCTTTACGTCAGAGGAGCGACGATTTGAGCGGTCACCATATCCTCAGATTTGCGTTTGTTCCTACTTCGCTACGATAAGCGATCAATCAGCGATACTGATAACTGAATCAAGATGATAGTACGTCTCAAAGCTGCAAGCTGCTCGAAACTGCAAATGAAGGCATCATGCATTTTTTGTTGGTCTCCTCAGATCCTATTATTTCGAGCATCCGACCCCAAATTACGGCGAAGAAAAAGTCAAAACTCCTTTTACCGGAAGCTCTGGATCTGCTCGTCAAGGAACAGTGCTTGGAGCACCCTGTATAAGTGGAATATTTCTGCCCCTTCAGTTTTCATTGTGAGTCATAAACTCTCTTTTTTATTTTAATTAAGTTTTGCTTTGTACCTGAACAGCGCACTTAACCGCATCGTATCCAGCTAGTAAATTTTGGAAGCGGGGGAAGGGGGGCATTGCTTGTTTAAAAATATTCACATTGAGTTTACAGCAAAATAAAAGAAGAAAACAAAATATTTGTAGCTCAGCAGAAACAAATAAAAGAATAATTAATCGCAATAATTATTAGAGCATTTACTATTTTTTGAAGGGTTTCAAAGCGGAAAAAAAATCAATTTTTCCCACAAACCGCTGACTTTAACGCCTTTTCAATATGATATTCAGCTTTCTCGTGAAAAATTACCGTAGAAAACATATATTTGTGTATCATATGGCGGTTGACAGTCACACGATAACCCTATGTCCGCGCCGCCCTATCCTCGATCCACAGTGCGGCTACGTGAAGAAATGCTTTTGTAAAGTATAGTGAATGTATCAGTGTCCCAGGTTAATTCGGCACAATACTTTTTTGCGATGCGTTTGAAAGAAAAAAAGTTGGGTCTGCCCCCCAAAATTTTGGAATGCCAAATAGTAGTTCCCTTTGACTTAGAGGCATTCCCCAAGTGTCTTCTCAATATCTTAAGTAGGGAAATTTTAGAAGCGGGGATACGGGCTTTTGAGACACCCTGTATAATATAGCTGTTGTGATATTAGACTAATCGCTAATTTTGGAGTCACATTATAGTGGCATTATATCGATTTTTTCGAAATTACAGCTGAAGATTCACCTTAAAAATGCAAAAATAAAAATTATTCTTCACGACAGAATACAGAGGCAAAACTTTCCTGACTATTTAAATTTAAAAAATGTCCCCGTACTCACAGTATTGGCCAAACGATGAGGTTCCTGGAAATGAGTGAAAACTTTTTCAAGATCCGAGATATTTTCATAAAACAGATTGACATCTGAGTCAATATCGACAGGATTATAGGTTCCAATTTTCGATTGAGTCCAAATATCGAATTTGCTCAGATATTCAGAGCAGTTATCATACAGTTTTTTGTAAGGAGCCAATTTGTCAGCAATCTAAGAATAAGAAGAAAGAGATTTAAAACCCCAGAGAACTAGATGTGTGGAAAAACATTCACAGTACAAAAACCTTCAGCACAGACTTGGCAGGCACAAATAACATCCTATTTAAAATCATCTAAACATGGCAATCGAGCACCAGCGCATGGATCAGGAAAGGAAAACAAAACAACGTTAGTTTGCTGCCGGCTGATGATGATACCATCTCGACCCCGAAACGCTTCCCGATTTAATTAATTTAGCGCAAGTGAGTACGCGATTTTTATCACTTTTTTACAAACCTCATAGTAATTTTGCACTGTATTAGTGCGCAATAAATGCCAATACCTACCGTCTGGCGTGTTTACACCTCATTCTAGTGACACAGATTGTACTGATGAATTATTTAAACCTCGATATAATCTATTCTAATTCGTCCGTCACAAATTACAAACTAAATAAAATACCTATAATAAAACGAATAATAAGGGAATAATGCTCAAAAACTGCCAAAAACAATTTTTACGTCATCTTGATAACATTGCAATGCTGTTACGTCTTTCCTTTTGAACTCGATACATGTAACGCATTCATGGTGAATTTCTCTCAACTTCAATTCATTTGTCAATAGATCGTTGGTCAGACGGTAAAAAGGAAGCAATGGTCAAAAACCGTAAAAAATTATAATATTTGTTGTAATTCCAAAGTTTGGCACCCTCCTTTTAATTTTGCCTTGAGTAAAAAAAGCAAAGGAACGATTTTATAGGAAACTTAATGAGATTTACTTTTGAA
Source organism: Bemisia tabaci (assembly GCF_918797505.1). Taxonomy (NCBI): domain Eukaryota; kingdom Metazoa; phylum Arthropoda; class Insecta; order Hemiptera; family Aleyrodidae; genus Bemisia; species Bemisia tabaci. The sequence goes on along the minus strand of NC_092793.1, from coordinate 88,349,062 downwards.
AATAACTAATTTTGTCATTAGATCAACTTTTCGCGAATTACTTGCCATAACTCGCCAAAAAAGCCAAGTTTAGAGCCATTTTTGCAAAATTTGGCAACTTTCCGGTCCGAAGTTTTTGGCTCTAAGGTTGAAATTTGGATTCAGCGTCAAAAATTACGTGATAGTCACTGAAAGGAAACATTGCGACCCGGGATCTTTTGCAGGCTGTGGCCCCTTTTTCGGCTTATTTGCCCGGACTATCCACAAAAATAAGGCATCCAAGCACGATTCTGTGACCAGCGGGTCGATTGTTGAGTCGTTATCGAATGGACTTGATCGATAAATCCCTATCCTTACAATGCTATTTATCGATCAAGGTCATTCGATAACGATTCAACAATCGACCTGCAGCACAACTGACTAATTAACTTTCACGTTTTTTTAATGGGCCTGTTGCAAACTTTTGCTAGAGCAAAAATAAGAGTTGTTTCCTATAGATGATGCCTCAAAAATCACGATGGGCACATCGGCAAAGTCTGAAATGCACTCATAACTTCACAATCTGCGTAAGAAATTTGCGTTTTTTTAAGCTTCCCGCTTCAAAAACGATACTACGGCACAGGTGAACATTTTGTTAGAGGAGTCGTTCCATCGGCGGCAATGTTCATCATGGCCGACGCTTCCGCAGTTCCGCGCGTATTTCGAGGAGAGTTCAGGGTCAATCAAGGCGGGCGAGGAAAAAATGAACGCAAACACGCCGATTGTTATCTGGTCTAATTTTGTTCAGGTGTTATCTCGTCTCATCACACGTGTTTTGGCGAATTGGCGTCGGCCATGATTAGAGTCCCTTTATACTGAGAGTCAAGACAATGTGAATCCATTTTTGATTGGTTCCCGTATTTTAGGCCTTCACAGTGTCACAAACGGGAATAAAGATTACATTTTCACCGATTGCAAAGATTAAAATCAGGAATGGACCAGGGAATTACGGGTTCGGCAAGGAACAAACGGAATGAGAGAGGGAACGGAGAAAGGAATTTGAGAATGGGCCGATCAAAGATTACAAAAGACGTTCAATTTCTGTAATCTTTATTCCCGTTCGTGACTCCATGAGGGGGTGTTGTCTTGACTCTCAGTATAAAGGGACTTTAGCCATGATGAATATTGCCGACGATGGAACGCCTCCTCTAACAAAATGTTCACCTGTGCCGTAGTATCGTTTTTGAAGCGGGAAGCTCAAAAAACCGCAAATTTCTTACACAGATTGTGAAGTTATGAGTGCATTTCAGACTTTGCCAATGCGCTCATCGTGATTTTTGAGGCATTATCTATAAGAAACAAATCTTAGTTTTGCTGTAGCAAAAGTTTGCAACAGGCCCATTGTAAGAATGTAGAAGTCTTAAAAAATGCCAAACAGCTGAACAAACCTGCTTCCTAACGGGATAGTGAGATTCTTGCCAACCAAAAGCTGATTCTTCTACGTTGAATAACTTGATTGTTTCCAAGCCATCTGCCAGAAGCTTATCAAGACTTCGAGCTTTTTTCAGGTAAGAGGCCAACTCATTAATATCTCCGTAGGTTTCAAATTCCTCCACTTGCTCTGCATAAAATTTCAAATCTTGTCTAAAAACTTTGATCCGGTTCTGAAGTACAGAGAGAAAAAAAGTGGAGTTATGATTAGTATAATCCTGAAGACGAAAGCTTCAAACTTACCATCCCCCACAAAAATACAGAAAAAAGGAAAGGCACCGTTAAAATGTGAAAAATACATAAAAAAATTAGACGGCTCAAATTTAAAAAAAAAAAAAACATGAACATTAGATGCGAAGGATAAGGGTAGAATTTAATTAAATGATCTTAAAATCTTACCATCAACAAATCTTGAAATTCGACGGTTTTTGTTTCGACTAAGAGACAATTCTCTTGGAAAATTTGAGGCAACCTTAAGTACCATTGAAATGTGCATGAGTTCTGCTTCATTTCTGAACTATTCATCAACACGTAGTCGGAGAGTAAGATTATATATGACATAACTCCTTGAAGTTTAAGTTCCATATTATGTAAAATAACAGATTCCACTTCAACCACAAAAGCTTTCAGAGCCATTAACTCTGCAGTGTTAGCAGGGGGAGACAGCAATTTATCATTAATGTCTTGGTACTCTTCACCCAACCTGTAAAATATGAACGAGATCAACAGAGAGTCGAGACGTCTTCTATAGGGTGTCCGGAAGTTAACGTACTTAACTTTCAGGATCGATTTTTCGGCTCAAAAGATGACTACTTTTTCCTGTGCACATACGTAGACGGAATGCGAGGACATAAGCGCAAAAGTATATGGCCAAATTGTGCAAAAACTTGAATTAACTTAGGGCTTTATGGGGTGGTAATTGGACCATTTGGCGACGCTGTAAAAAGTATTCCATCTTTCCCCTTCAATTTACGGGTTATGCAATGACGTTTATCCTTCAACGTATAGGTAATGCACTATCGTTGCCACACGGTGCAAATAGATAAATTATTTCATTATTTGTGAAACCTGACAACATTTACACACAAGCGAAGAAGTCGAGACCGGAACCGAAGAAGAAGAAGAGGACGACGACTAAGAAACCGGCGGAGCGATCGATCGAGCATATCTTGGCTATCTCAAGACAGGTTCCGAAGTTAAGAATCTCCTAAGGATTATTGGTTTAGTAGCGCGGACCATCGGACCGATAGCAAAAATGATCCAGACGGTCATCAACCCTGGTAAAAATAGCAAGTGTTAGATCCGTGAATTTTCCACTGAGGTCAGTGCAATTTGCTCTGAGGTGAGTTCAGATATCTCTGACGTAAGTGTTAAATCACTTTTCCAAGAAGTCAACACTAAGGTAAGAGGCACTGACGTCGGGAGAAACACTTACCTAAGTGCAGAGATATCTCTTAGGTAAGCGGGACTGAGGTCAGGACTTGGTCCAGAGGGTAAGTCTTTGACATCGGTCTTAATCGAAACGCACTCACCTAGTTTGGGTAGCCACCCTCTTGAATACCTAATTTGTTTAACCTTCTTCGTTCATGATGGCACTTAAATAATTAAAACACACAAAAAATGAGATCGGTAAAAATATTATCACCGCTATAATATGTATTTACATGCATTTATTTAAGTATTTTTATTTTTTTGACTTAAGAGCTTTTTTTTTAAAAAAAATTGTTTTCAATTTGGTTTTAATTTTTTCCGGTTTTAACTCTTTTTAGAATGTTTCAGTCTTAATTTTTTTTTCAAAGGAGGGGTATCGATAAGGGCCGATTTCGGCCCCACTTCAAAAAATCATCTGAACCCATATTTTAAGTACCCTAGGGTAGGTGCATTCTGGCGCAAAATATTTTTGCGATTGTGCATCGTTTTCCTGCCAAAACAGCCGACTCAATTTTTCGGCTGAAAAATGGTTTTAATTTTATGACGAGCCCCAAAAAGCTTTGTTTCATGAGTACGGGAGGTTCATTTACGTAATTTTTTGCGTACTTTTCGATGAAACAGGCAAAAATTGTCTAAACCCACTTTTAAGGGGTCATTCTAGACATTTTCAACGATTTTTGGGGTTTTATGGCAATTTTTCACCTACAACTAGAAAACTGATGATTATACAACAAAAACGATTGCAGATTCAAAAAGAGCGTAAAAAATCCGTTAGAAATCATTGGTTAGACATTTTCTCAGCTTAAACTGTCAACACGAAAAACAGCTCTAACTTGAGAAAACCGAAAAAACTGCGTTTTCCACGATTATTAGTCTTCATTTACACCCAGCATAATTTTGCCACATCACCAAAATTGAGGTTGTTCCAAAAACGCCGATTTTGCCCCCCCCCCTGGATTTGGCCCAAACTTTGCTCAGATGTTGTACTAAGTGTCCCCGATGCTTGAGCAAAATTTCAGCCCCCTCGGATAATTAGGGGGGAGGGGGCAGGGGGGCAAAGTTGCAATTTTTTTAAAACTTTAAAAATCGATATCTCGCGAACGGTTTGAGTGTAAGTGTTGCGGTTTGCGCTAAAAAATGTCAAATAATATTCTCTACAAGAATATTAATGCTGTTTGCAAGGTTGCGTAATTTATCGCGGTCATAAATCGATTTTTTCGATTTTGAAGGTTCGACTTTTTTTTGTTTTTCGTCTCTCCTCTCTTTGGAATCGTTGCTACGTGAATAAAAACCTATTGAGGTGATTCTCCATAAAATTTTGCATCTACCACACTTTGTTTGATCTTGGGGAAACGATTCGTTCGTGAGTTATAGCGATTTTCCTGCGCGTTATCGGTTACGCGCGGGCGGCTTATCGGCGGCGCTCTATCCCGCGCGGGTAAGACAGAGGTTGTTTCACCGCTAGGGCCTTATATTCATGCTGTAGGCTGTAATTATCGATATTTTCTCCTCCCCCCACCCTTCCCCTGCAATAAATATTTGTTTAATACTTCGTTATACAGGGTATCCCAGACCACCCGTAACAGGTCTTTTTCTCGGTTGGTTTAGGTAGTACGAAGTGGGGGGCCGCGGGATTGAATAGGGAATTGACCCCAAGGAATCCGAATTTCATGGCCCTGATGCCCCCCTAGCCACCCTCGGGGGGTAAAAGGGGGAGGCACAATGTCTCCCGACTTTGGGGATTGTGACCCCCTCTTTACCTCCCAAGGGGGGCATGGGGGGCATCGGGACCATGAAATTCGGATTCCTTGGGGTCAATTCCCTATTCAATCCCGCGGCCCCCCACTTCGTACTACCTAAACCAACCGAGAAAAAGACCTGTTACGGGTGGTCAGGGATACCCTGTATAACGAAGTATTAAACAAATATTTATTGCAGGGGAAGGGTGGGGGGAGGAGAAAATATCGATAATTACAGCCTACAGCATGAATATAAGGCCCTAGCGGTGAAACAACCTCTGTCTTACCCGCGCGGGATAGAGCGCCGCCGATAAGCCGCCCGCGCGTAACCGATAACGCGCAGAAAAATCGCTATAACTCACGAACGAATCGTTTCCCCAAGATCAAACAAAGTGTGGTAGATGAAGAATTTTATGGAGAATCACCTCAACAGGTTTTTATTCACGTAGTAACGATTCCAAAGAGAGGAGAGACGAAAAACGAAAAAAAGTCGAACCTTCAAAATCGAAAAAAATCGATTTATGACCGCGATAAATTACGCAACCTTGCAAACAGCATTAATATTCTTGTAAAGAATATTATTTGACATTTTTTAGCGCAAACCGCAACACATACACTCAAACCGTTCGCGAGATATCGATTTTTAAAGTTTTAAAAAAATTGCAACTTTGCCCCCCTGCCCCCTCCCCCTAATTATCCGAGGGGGCTGAAATTTTGCCCAAGCATCGGGGACACTTAGTACAACATCTGAGCAAAAATTGGGCCAAATCCAGGGGGGGGGCCAAAATCGGCGTTTTTGGAACAACCTCTTTAACAGATTAAAGTTACATACCAGTACATGAAACACGCCAAAAATTACGGTGTGGAAAAATTGTGCTCATAGTTAAAAATGGACTTTTGTTGAATGGAACCATCCTTGAATAAAAGATGAAAATTCTCTAACTCTCCGGGAAGATTCGCCAATCATTCATGGGATACCTGTATCCGGGTAATTTTTTGCGTACTTTCGATTGGAACGAGTGAAAATGGTGAAAAATCATGTTAAGTGGGCCATTCAAAGAATTTTTCAAGATTTTAGAGGGGTTTTGGGGTTTTTCTGTGGGGGGGGGGGTTAGGGGTTGTTGGGGGGCTTGGAGAGCATTTTCCGTTTGTAATACACCAAAAAAATAACAAATTCAGAAAGAACGCGAAAAATTCGATTGGATTCGATACTTGACACTCTCTCTCAGCTTGGACTGTCCACACGAAAAATGGTCTCAAACTCGAGAAACTGGAAAAAACGGCCTTTTCTCCAGCTCCCCAGTCATAATTTACATCAATAGCTTAACAAAAGGTTTTTTGGTTTTTTTATTTTTCGTAAAACCCCCTCTAATGGAGATATTTTTTTTAAATTTTTTTTTATTATAATTATTCGTTCATTTATTTCTTTCATTATTAAACAAGTCACTTTATTCTGAACAATCATTTACAAACTGTATACTTAGTACTAAAATACATCGCATTACAGTTAAAAAATTAAATAAGGGCCTTATATCTGCCTTCTGCATACACACCCGAACCACCCTCTGGTATTTCTTCAATAAAACCTAGTGGAGTTATTGACCGTTAAAAAAATACCGTTTTACCGTACGTCCTGACCAACTTTATTTACGACGTGCGGTAATACGGTATTTTTTTTACGGTCAATAACTCCATTAAGAGGGGTTTTACGAAAAAAAAAAACGAAAATACCTTTTGATAAGCTATTGATGAGCACTTTACGAAACCACAATTTTTTTTGGTTCCGACAATTAGGACAGCCACTGTGACGTCTTATCTAAACACGTGCGGTATTTTTTTCAAAAATTGAACTCCCCGAAACTCGAGAACCACGCATCGTAGAGGATTTTGGTACGGGACTTTTCTGCTTGTTTTGAGCCATGGAGCAACCCCTGGAAGTTTGTCGTCACTTAGTTGTTACACCTTGTATACTGCTTAACGATCTAACCTGTTAAGTGACCAGGATGTAAATTATGACTGGGGAGCTGGAGAAAAGGCCGTTTTTTCCAGTTTCTCGAGTTTGAGACCGTTTTTCGTGTGGACAGTCCAAGCTGAGAGAGAGTGTCAAGTATCGAATCCAATCGAATTTTTCGCGTTCTTTCTGAATTTGTTATTTTTTTGGTGTATTACAAACGGAAAATGCTCTCCAAGCCCCCCAACAACCCCTAACCCCCCCCCCCCACAGAAAAACCCCAAAACCCCTCTAAAATCTTGAAAAATTCTTTGAATGGCCCACTTAACATGATTTTTCACCATTTTCACTCGTTCCAATCGAAAGTACGCAAAAAATTACCCGGATACAGGTATCCCATGAATGATTGGCGAATCTTCCCGGAGAGTTAGAGAATTTTCATCTTTTATTCAAGGATGGTTCCATTCAACAAAAGTCCATTTTTAACTATGAGCACAATTTTTCCACACCGTAATTTTTGGCGTGTTTCATGTACTGGTATGTAACTTTAATCTGTTAAATTTTGGTGATGTGGCAAAATTGTGCTGGGTGTAAATGAAGACTAATAATCGTGGAAAATGCAGTTTTTTCGGTTTTCTCAAGTTAGAGCTGTTTTTCGTGTTGACAGTTTAAGCTGAGAAAATGTCTAACCAATGATTTCTAACGGATTTTTTACGCTCTTTTTGAATCTGCAATCGTTTTTGTTGTATAATCATCAGTTTTCTAGTTATAGGTGAAAAATTGCCAAAAAACCCCAAAAATCGTTGAAAATGTCTAGAATGACCCCTTAAAAGTGGGTTTAGACAATTTTCGCCTGTTCCATCGAAAAGTACGCAAAAAATTACGTAAATGAACCTCCCGTACTCATGAAACAAAGCTTTTTGGGGCTCATCATAAAATTAAAACCATTTTTCAGCCGAAAAATTGAGTCGGCTGTTTTGGCAGGAAAACGATGCACAATCGCAAAAATATTTTGCGCCAGAATGCACCTACCCTAGGGTACTTAAAATATGGGTTCAGATGATTTTTTGAAGTGGGGCCGAAATCGGCCCTTATCGATACCCCTCCTTTTCCTAATTTATTTTTAATTCTTTTCCAATTTTTTTACTCCGTACTTTCAATTTTTGTATCTGCTAATTTATATTTTTTGTATCATTTCAACTTTAATTATTTTTTTTTACATCCTTACCTATAATTTTGAATTTTAATGCGTTCCGTTTTTTTTTTTTTCTAATAAACATAACTTATAAAACTTCATTTACATGTTGATTGATTAAAAAAGAATTTAAAAAAATTAAGTAGCGGATTCAAATTCGAAGACAAAATCATCATTTGCTGGCAAAATTACTCCAATGGGGGCCCTGAAATGGCATAATTATGCCCCTTACTCTTATACGCGCCGGCAGTGTAGCGGTTCAGTCGCTAGGTCGATCACCGAAGTCGAGCTACGTCGGGCGTAGTACTTAGATTGGAGACCGCATGAGAACGAGCGTTGTCCCCTGAAGATTGTGATAATTACTTGTGATTGAAAACTCACAGTAGCCCTCCCTGGTCGTCAAATAATGAATTAAAGTACCTGGCGAATCGGTAATTAACTAAATTTATGCGTCTACAGTATTTCTGGGAGTTAGTCCAGGCGCCTGGTAGCTAAAAATGAGGTTACCGAGTACACAGCGATTTTTTTGGCTTACCCTACGTTTTTGGGGTCGCTGAATCCGAATCTGAAGTTTCCTACCGCGTATCTGGTGAGGATTTTCCGCCATTTTGAAAAAATGGCCTAAAAGACCTTTTTTGCGGTATTTTTTATAAAGCGGCTACGCATGAGAATTAATGTACGTGGCAGATCGGTAATTAACTAAATTTTTGCCTCTACAGTATTTCTGGGAGTTTCCACTCCACCTACGTGGGAGACACTTAGGTCAATGCCACTTACATCAGAGGCACTTGCCTTTGGAACAGACCTAACACTGAGGTAGCAGATCAGCGCCCGGCAGCACTGACATCAGTGTTTAGGTCTGTTCAAAAGGCAAGTGCTACTGATCTGAGCACTTGCCATTTTTTACCAGGGTAACGGATCGTTGAGGAAGAATATCCACCTCGGTGAAGGATTGTACTTGCGACCGTACCGTAGAGGTTACGGACGATACTTGAGACCTTCCCGAAAGAATTTAAACTGATCCCTGAGCTACCGCAATGAGCTATGACAGCCGTTGAGTTGAGAATCGTTGCAACAGAACAATTACATGTCCCTTATTTCCGCGGTGTGTTCAGGAGCAATGAATTGGCCACTAAGAAACCCAAACGTCCCGAATAAGGAATCGACAACCTGGACCGAAGCGATGGACCGAGTACACATGGGCCAGCGTACCTACCGAATTTTAGAGAGCGGTAATGCATTGTACTACGACAGCTTCGGTGTTCGACTAGTCCAGGCAAACTAGCCAGAAAAGGACCTAACCTCGGACAAATTAGCACAAACTTCTCTTGTGTTTTAAATCACTCTGAAACATGTCTAGAGTCCCTAAAAAATTTTACCATTAGCCCTCCTCAGGAACACAGTCAGAATTGCTTGAAAAAAAATGGCAGTCGTCTGAAATTATACGCAGGTATAAATTATTTGTTGACTTCCCTGGTAAAAATGGCAAGTGCTCAGATCAGTAGCACTTGCCTTTGGAACAGACCTAAACACTGATGTCAGTGCTGCCGGGCGCTGATCTGCTAGGTCAGTGTTAGGTTTGTTCCAATGGCAAGTGCCTCTGATGTAGGTGGCACTGACCTAAGTGTCTCCGACGTAAGCGGAGTGGAAACTTAGTCCAGGTGCCTGGTAAGTCTACCTGGAATTTTGGGTACACAGCGATTTTTTTGGCTTGACCTACGTTTTTGGGGTCGCTGAATCCGAATCTGAAGTTTCCTACCGCGTGTCTGGTGAGCATTTTCCGCTATTATGAAAAAATTGCCAAAAAAGGCCTTTTTTGCGGTTTTTTTGATATAGCGGCTACGCCTGAGAAAGAGTCCCGGATTTAGTTAATGTTTTGAATAGCTGACATAATTTGGAAGAAAATGGTATATAAATATGCTAGGTTTGCTCAAAAATTGAGGAACCTCGGATCTCGGAACTTTGGAACGCTCTGGAACTTGTGACCGCGGCGAGCCGGATCGCGCGTTGACGGGTGCGCCGCGAAAACGTGAATGGGCGCGATGTTGACGATGCTGTATCTTCCTCAATTTTTAAGCAAACCTAGCATATGTATACACCATTTTCTTCCAAATTATGTCAACTTTTCAAAACATTAACTAAATCCGGGACTTTTTCTCATGCGTAGCCGCTATATAAAAAATACCGCAAAAAAGGTCTTTTAGGCCATTTTTTCAAAATGGCGGAAAATCCTCACCAGATACGCGGTAGGAAACTTCAGATTCGGATTCAGCGACCCCAAAAACGTAGGGTAAGCCAAAAAAATCGCTGTGTACTCGGTAACCTCATTTTTAGCTACCAGGCGCCTGGACTAACTCCCAGAAATACTGTAGACGCATAAATTTAGTTAATTACCGATTCGCCAGGTACTTTAATTCATTATTTGACGACCAGGGAGGGCTACTGTGAGTTTTCAATCACAAGTAATTATCACAATCTTCAGGGGACAACGCTCGTTCTCATGCGGTCTCCAATCTAAGTACTACGCCCGACGTAGCTCGACTTCGGTGATCGACCTAGCGACTGAACCGCTACACTGCCGGCGCGTATAAGAGTAAGGGGCATAATTATGCCATTTCAGGGCCCCCATTGGAGTAATTTTGCCAGCAAATGATGATTTTGTCTTCGAATTTGAATCCGCTACTTAATTTTTTTAAATTCTTTTTTAATCAATCAACATGTAAATGAAGTTTTATAAGTTATGTTTATTAGAAAAAAAAAAAACGGAACGCATTAAAATTCAAAATTATAGGTAAGGATGTAAAAAAAATAATTAAAGTTGAAATGATACAAAAAATATAAATTAGCAGATACAAAAATTGAAAGTACGGAGTAAAAAAATTGGAAAAGAATTAAAAATAAATTAGGAAAATTTGAAAAAAAATTAAGACTGAAACATTCTAAAAAGAGTTAAAACCGGAAAAAATTAAAACCAAATTTAAAACAATTTTTTTTAAAAAAAAGCTCTTAAGTCAAAAAAATAAAAATACTTAAATAAATGCATGTAAATACATATTATAGCGGTGATAATATTTTTACCGATCTCATTTTTTGTGTGTTTTAATTATTTAAGTGCCATCATAAAGAAGAAGGTAATACAAATTATTCAAGAGTGTGGCTACCTAAACAAGTTTTCCTTCCCTCTTAGAAAATCCCCCCTCCTAAAAAAAATGCCTCTCTGTAAGATAAAGTTTGTGGTCCTCGTATCCCGAGGAAATAATCCCCCCCGAAAATGAAATAGGGTAGGGGAAGTGGGAGCCATCTCTACTTTTTAGGAGTGAGTGCGGTTCGATTAAGACTGAGGTCAGAGTCTTACCCTCTGAACCAAGTTCTGACCTCAGTCCCGCTTACCTCAGAGATATCTCTGCACTTAGGTAAGTCTTTCTCCCAAAGTCAGTGTCTCTTACCTCAGTGCTGACTTCTTGGGTAAGTGCTTCAACACTTACGTCAGAGAAAACTGAACTGACCTTAGAGCAAATTGCACTGACCTCAGTGGAAAATTCACTGACCTAACACTTGCCATTTTTACCAGGTTTCGTCATAGTTTTCCCGATTTTGCGTGATTCTGGTACATTCCGTGAAAAAAATCATTCTTATCCATTCCTTAGAATATAAAATTCTCCTTTCAACTGTATATAGTAGTTTTTTTTTTTTAATTTTGACTTGTTGGTGCCGAGCTACGAGGACAGGCACCGAAAAAAAAGCCTAGAATTTTCCTGAAATTTTAAGTTTGGTTTGTAACTTTAAAGATACAGCTTTGGCAGAATTTTTCTCTCAAAACTGCTGGCACCAATCGAAAGAGCGAGAAATTTTCTTTATAAAACACATTTTACATCAAAATTTAACTGAAGGTATAATACCTATACTGGATCTTAATGGAATGGTGTCAAATTTGACATTTTTGATTTTTTGTTTATTTTGGCTGGGATTTTGATTAGTGTGACCCTGTTTCACGAATATTCGACTCTTTGTGAAAAAAATGTTATTGTTAATTTGATAGTCATGGTACATAGTAAAAAGAGAAGCACCTTAGATGGATACTACCCCTATACTACCCTATACAGGGTGTACCAAAAGTCCGTCCCACCCCTGCTAACTTTTGAACGAATTGAGCTAGGGTAATGAAATTTTGGGAATGTTCCTATCTCAAAGGGGACCATCTTTTCGGGGGGTCAAAATTTTGGTTCCCCCTCAGGGGGGGCGCGGGGGGCCCCCAACTTTTTTTTTTCAAATGGCAACCCCTATCTTGTGATACATCTTTCAAAAGAGCATACAAAACTAAGAATTTTGGCGCAAACCGCAGATCAATATCTTAATTTTTGACCGAGTTATGATAGGTCAAAGGTCAAATTTGACCTATTTTCAAAAACTCATAACTCCGGTTCAAATTATCGTAAAGAAAAAAATAAAACGGGAAAATCTACCAAATTGTGTCCGCTTTTAAGTAAAAATTGCAGAAATCACATCGCTGTAATTTTAAGGGGGGCTCGGACCCCCAAATACGTCAAATCAAAGGTCATTCAATTTTCCTCGCGAAAAAAGGCAATTTCCCCTAGATTTGCCTCCACATTATCTCAGTAAGGTCAAAATTAGTTCAACATTACGTTGGCAAGTCCCCAAATTTCGGGAAAAGTTAAAAAAAAAACGAAATTTAAGGTGATTAAATTTGACCGTTTAAATTTCGTTTTTTTTTAACTTTTCCCGAAATTTGGGGACTTGCCAACGTAATGTTGAACTAATTTTGACCTTACTGAGATAATGTGGAGGCAAATCTAGGGGAAATTGCCTTTTTTCGCGAGAAAATTGAATGACCTTTGATTTGACGTATTTGGGGGTCCGAGCCCCCCTTAAAATTACAGCGATGTGATTTCTGCAATTTTTACTTAAAAGCGGACACAATTTGGTAGATTTTCCCGTTTTATTTTTTTCTTTACGATAATTTGAACCGGAGTTATGAGTTTTTGAAAATAGGTCAAATTTGACCTTTGACCTATCATAACTCGGTCAAAAATTAAGATATTGATCTGCGGTTTGCGCCAAAATTCTTAGTTTTGTATGCTCTTTTGAAAGATGTATCACAAGATAGGGGTTGCCATTTGAAAAAAAAAAGTTGGGGGCCCCCCGCGCCCCCCCTGAGGGGGAACCAAAATTTTGACCCCCCGAAAAGATGGTCCCCTTTGAGATAGGAACATTCCCAAAATTTCATTACCCTAGCTCAATTCGTTCAAAAGTTAGCAGGGGTGGGACGGACTTTTGGTACACCCTGTATACAAAAGAAAAAGTTTGTGCTAATTTGTCCGAGGTAAAAAGCTAGTTTGCCAGGACCATAATTAACACCACCCGCTGAAATTCCGTGATACATTTTACGCTCACGCGGTAGCCTGATGACGACGACAACAAGATACAATTATGATAGCGAACAAAATTTCAACTCGAGCGTCTGCGGAAAACGATATTTAGAATGGCTCCTACCAACCAGGAATATATAGTATTTGAAAAAAAAATATAGAGACAAACAAAATGATATTTGCGCTAACTAGACCTCTCAAGTCGTTCAGACCCTGCGAGATCGGTCTCATGGGTTTTGTAACCTATTATTCCATCCCGACCATCAAAAAAACCAACAGAATGCTTTTCTACTCTGGGGGCCGCGACAAGAATTACTCGGGAATTTCGTTCCCGATCAGAGCTTACGAGATCGAGGGCATACAAGAATACTTGCAGGAACAATTTGGCGGAGAGCGGTCAGTCAGTTCATCACAGGTTGTTTGTGTTAAATGTCGTTGAAGTTTTGCGTTCCGCCCGTTGTTGCATCGTACCAACCGAAGAAAACCCGACTATTCAAAGGGCGATATCTCGGTTAATATTGAACGTAGAAAGATGCGGTTTGGACAGATCTTATTATTTTTAACTAATCTAAAAGAATCAAGCATCAAAATACGATTTTGTGACAAGCGAAGCTGGCACTCTCCGTTTTATCGTGTCAAAAAATCCTGATAACCAAGTTTCACCCGAGTCTTGAGGAATGGATTTTGTTTATTTTAAACTTTGACCGGCCGCTATTTTGTCAAATATCAAAATGATGACTTGCGGTTTGCGCGAAAAATGTTCTTTTTTATGCTCTTTCGATTAAATTATCACAAGGGAGGATTACCATTTGAAAGAAAAAAGTTACGGTCTGCAGCCCCCCCCCCCCTTGCTCCCGTGGGGACCGCCGAAAATTTTGGAGGGTCCCAAAAGTCGCTTACATAGATTCATGAACATACCTACCCAAAGTTTTCTTTTAAAGTATGAATTAAATATACAACTTTAAAGGACCGCCACGGACTTTTAGGACACCCGCCCGTTTAGTTACTCAAATTCAAACTTCCTTGGAAATTGTATGCTTAGGTATTACGTAAAATGACCAAACTCACTGCTTGCAGACTAACTGATAATCACTGATCAATTTTGATGTAAGTTGACTCTTTATTGCACAAGAGGACTCGGTCATGGCTTTGATTAGATCCTTACGATGCATTTCAAAAACACCAACACGGACAACATGCGCCATGTTAATTGGAATCTCGTAAATCAGATTGTGAAACTTGGCAACTTGTACTTTGTATTCTTCAAAAGAGTGATCTTCGGACAGAAACTTCTTGATTTCTTCTTGTGACTGAAACAACAGACGGTCAAAAATGCCTATGAAAGGGCTATAAGATAAAGCTTTGGTTAGAAAGTTGGAATTAATGATACGTATTGATACGTAGGTATTGTCACTGGTCAATGACCGCTTAATAACGTCAGCGGATTTGGCTCAGCACTCAACGGTGAGTTAGGGTTGGGGGGGGGGGGGGGGGGTTTCGGCACGAGAAGAACGAATCTTTCATTGGATTTTTGAAATTTTTAAAAACTTTAAAATGACGGCGAAAAAATGACGGAAAATCCATATCACGGCTGTTTACTGATGGATTTGCACAAAAGTCAATACTCTGATGGTTTTTGGCTCAATAAAAATGAATCCCTCATTAGATTTTTGAAACACTGAATATCGTCAAAATGGCGGCGGAAAAATAACGGAAAATCCGCATCCACCATCGCCATTCGCGTTTTTGCTGCCATTTTAAAGTTTTTAAAAATTTCAAAAATCCAATGAAAGATTCGTTCTGCTCGTGCCAAAATACCCCCGGATACCAAGTCTCATACAAATCCGACGATAAGCAGCCTAAATACGAGGGCTGTCCCAAAAGAAACCGGACTTTTGTCATAGAAGGCGAACCGAGCGTCGTAATGAAGTTTTCTTGGGCTTGTTTGAAAGCTGATAAGCTACTGAAGATGCTTGTTTTTACAGAATGCAAAAATTCGTATTGGTAAGGAAACTACACGCTTTGGAATAAAGGAAAGTCAAACTCGAGTTGCGATTTTTGTCTTTATTTCAAGAAAAATTTAGATACACCTTTAAAAAAACCGAGGTTTTAAGTTAAAAACTTCGTTGCTCTCTTATTCAAATGCTTAAAAATAAGGAAATGAACATTTTATGCAGCTTACCAAGTCATCACCTATCCCCTTCAAAATACTCGCCAGCTTTGTCGATGCATTTTTGCCACCGTTTCTTCAATTGGAAGAAACACTGTTGGAAATCCTCAGATTTGAATGATCGCAATTCCTTCAGGGTGACCTGACCTGGCTCCATGTGATTTTTTCTTATTTCCACGACTTAAATCTACCTTGAAAGGTCGACGTTTTCAAACCATTCTGGAAATCCAAGAGATCACCTTGTAGGAATTGCGATCATTCAAATCTGAGGATTTCCAACAGTGTTTCTTCCAATTGAAGAAACGGTGGCAAAAATGCATCGACAAAGCTGGCGAGTATTTTGAAGGGGATAGGTGATGACTTGGTAAGCTGCTTAAAATGTTCATTTCCTTATTTTTAAGCATTTGAATAAGAGAGCAACGAAGTTTTTAACTTAAAACCTCGGTTTTTTTAAAGGTGTATCTAAATTTTTCTTGAAATAAAGACAAAAATCGCAACTCGAGTTTGACTTTCCTTTATTCCAAAGCGTGTAGTTTCCTTACCAATACGAATTTTTGCATTCTGTAAAAACAAGCATCTTCAGTAGCTTATCAGCTTTCAAACAAGCCCAAGAAAACTTCATTACGACGCTCGGTTCGCCTTCTATGACAAAAGTCCGGTTTCTTTTGGGACAGCCCTCGTATCCACTTCCCGCTCTAAGCCGCCATTTTAATCTGCCGCCATTTTGAAAAGGACTGACATTTCTGGAAAACTAATGCCAGAATCGTTTATCTCGTCCCGAAAAACCATAGGACTCAGAGTTTCAGACCAATCCGCCGATTAAAAACGGAGATGCCGAATTTCCGCCATTTTGAACTTTGACCGGCCGCCATTCTGTCAAAAATCAAGATTTTGACCTGCGGTTTGCGCCAAAAATTTTATTTTTTATTATCTTTCGAATGAGGTATCACAAAAGGGGGGTTGCCATTTGGAAAAAAAGCTAGCCCCCGCCCCCGTTAGGGGGGCCGCCGACCAAAAAGTTGCTACCTTAAACCGAGGAACATTCCCAAAGTTTCAAAATTCTATCTCAATCAGGAAAAAAGTTACAGGGGTGGTAGGTGACTTTTGGATAACCCTGTATATTTCGTTTTTGATATATTTAATATTAACCAATTTTCTTTTAGCCACACTCCTGATCTCTCTAGACCTCTATTAATTTTTATCAATTCCTACCTTCTCTTCCCCTTCACAATTAGGTACTAGTGTATCATCTGCAAATAAGCTAACCTTAAATACCTTCACTACTTCCTTTAGGTCATTTACATACAGAAGAAACAGAAATGGTCTTAACCTATGATCTTATTATATTTTATGAATGCATAAATTTAAGGGCGAGGCTGTTGCCAAAGAAAAATCTGTTTTTGTAACTTTTTTTGTTCATTTTTTTTTTTTTTTTTGGCCCTTTCAAAAGAAAGGAGTTGTCAGGGTCAGAACCTGGCAACGCTGCTTGTGAGCCCAGCCGCCGAGGCAGATGTCGGAGCGACACCACATCGAATATAGAGACATGACGTCCATAACGTAACTCCACTTGTTCTTCATTTCTCACACTTAACACAATTAAGTTTTGTCTCAACAGACAACCAGAGGTTTGTCATGTTTTTAGGTATAGTTGGTGTATATCTGCAACGGGAAGAGAGGATTATAGAAATTGTAACAAAATTACCTCTCCATTTAACAAACAGATATATTCATCAAAGTCTTGAACTCGCAATTGAGGTCCGATCCATTGCTCCTTCAAAAACATTTTGACACTCAAACGATAGTCGTCCACGATTTTCTCCAGAATAATTGGCTATTATTCAAATAGGAATAAGCAGATGTAAATTATTTTAGTAGTTTTCAGAAAATGTTCATTGACACCGCAGAAATGAGAGTCCCCTGGTAAAAATTGGCAGTAGGATATGTGTTCAAAAATACTATAGACCTACAGCGGATTGTAAGATATCCTATGGCTTATGCCGGCTATACAATTTCTTTTAACCTATTATAGCCGATGACAATGAAGCTACAGCCTGACGATAATGTGTAGGTATAGCCCGGCGATAGGAACAATAGCCCGGCTATATTATTTTTTATCGCTTCGTATCGGCTGTATGATTTTCTTCACTTACAGCCAGCTGTACGATTTTCTATCGCCTTCTATAGCCAGCTATAAGAATTTTAATGGTATTTTGAAACGAAGCTCCTATGGCCAATTTTTACCAGGGTCGCGTTAAAGATTCGTATTTTGACGTCTAAACCACGTGCATAATAATGGGTCAGTCGTCCTAATTACAGAATTGCATTTTGATGGTTTAAGCTTATTAATTAGCAAAAAGTTATAAGATCTGACCAAATCGCCTAGTTTTTGCATCCAATTTTAAGGTAGACATCGCCCTCGAAAGACGAGGTATATGACGTCATTCATGGCGGTAAAATATTTAAATGGGGGTTCTTCCTGCTGGCATTCGTTACTTTTAGTGATACACAAGTTTGCACTGTTTGCTCAACCTAAAACGCGGATGAAGTCAAAGCGAATGCGCTGATGGGCCTGAGCGGCTGGTGACTGTTAAAAATAAAGTAAAAAGTATGTAAATGTCAGAGAGCCTCACTTTTTGATGAGAGTTGATTCGAGGTTGTTGATCAGAAGTCATTAGCCTGCGCACCTTTGAGTTTCGACGGTCAATAACCGAATCGATACCCTCAGACTGATGCCTTAGTTTATCATGCCAGTTTGAACGTCTGGAAGGGGCTAATGTTGGACGTGAAAACTTGGTATTTGAGCATATCCTTACTTTTTGCTGCATAATCTAAGTATATTCCGAAGTTCTGCAAACACGATTCTGTGACTAGCGCAACAGACACATTGCGACTTTTAGGAATGTTGATCAAAAGAATGTCATGCTACCGAAAATGAGTGTATCTCTGTGCTTGCCTAACATCGATACAGTGATTTTCAGCGTCATCCCGACCGTCCCTGCTAAAAATTTCCCATGGGAATGGACACGGGATCCCGTATGCTCCCATGGGAGTGACACGGGATCTCGTATGCTCCCATGGGAATGACGCGTGATCTCGTATGCTCCCATGGGCATGACATGAGATCCCGCGTGCTCCCACGGGAATGACACGGGATCCCGCGTACTCCCATGCATGGGAGCGAATATGGAGTCCCGTGTGCTCCCATGGATGGAACCTTCCCCAGTATCAGTACATTTAATTTAGGTATTAGTGTTTAAATATAGCCTAGGTTCGTTGTAAGGTTGATTTTATTTTAGATTTTTTATTCTAGGTGGGAAATAGTGCAGGATCTCTTGCAAAAAACCGAAGATCCTGGAATATTTCCCATGGAAATTTTTACCCACCCCTCGTAGCAGAACCACTCTTTGTTTTATATACGTATATATATTCAAACAAAAATAACTTGAAAAAATTTAATTCATCTCTTAAGGCAAGAACGTCAAAAGATAAGATATCTAATGTGGTTTATCAGGTACAATGCAGGGATTGCCCTGGTGTGTATATAGGTCAGACTTCCCAATACCTCCATAAGAGAATGGACGGCCATAAATTTAATACATGTGAGGTAACTGCTCTTAAGCAGCACATTAGGAATGAACGGCATGAATTTGATTTTGATTCTGTAAAAATTGTATGCCAAGAAAGCAACACCCAGGTCCGGTCTAACTTAGAGGGACTTCACATCTTAAAGGCGAGCATGCGATTAATTCCCGAACTGAATTCCATCAATTTGAGGACTATTACGTAAAGGAGGAGACGGTGTAGCACCTTATTATCTCGTCATGTATGCCGCTACCGCGGACCTTTTTCCTCGTTGTCTGTTTTTGTAATGTTAGTGTCATCTCATGCCTAGAGTACCTATATTGAGAGAGTATGGCCACTGGTGTTACCATCTCTCATTGGCTCAGCCATCTTAGGCTGAATGGAGCCCTTAGGACCCAAAAATGGCGGACGCCATAAATTAATGTAATGCAAAATGACTCAAAATGTAGTTTTCTTTGCTTATCGTAACGAGAAATTTACCCAAATGCACTATTGCGACTTATTTACATATTTTTAAGGCTAATCGTGTGCAATTTTTGAGAAAAATTATCTTAGATGTAGTAAAGTTGGCAACACGTGCGGTTGGTGATAACCGTCAAAAGTTGGCAATGACCTCCCTCCCATCCACAAAAACCAAAACAAAGCACCGCCATTTTTGGGTCCTAAGCCTCTTCATGGGGCCCAGTGGCCATACTCTCTCAATATAGGTACTCTACTCATGCCCTGATGAAGGAGGCAATGGGCCTCCGAAACGTTGGCGAAATAAATACCTAAATTTATATGTGTAACGGTTGTACATCTCATTTAAATCCATCCAAGTGTGTGTGTGTGTGTGTATATAAAGGGTGATCCAGACCACCCGTCCACTATCTTTTTCTCGAAAACGGCGGAGAATTGAGCTTCGGGACCAAAACTTTCATAGGGTAAACCGACCCCAAAGAATCGAATGAAAATATTTTCAGCCCCCCAGAATGGCCCTTTGGGGGGGTTTTTTGGGGGGGAGCCCCCCCGTTTCTCGCAATTTTCAAATGGGAAGGGTATGTTTTGACTTTGGATTCGGAATCTACGGTAAAAAATAAGAAAATTTTGTTCTTTGTACTTTTTCCCTAAACCCCCATTTTTTGGAGTTATGGGGCATTTTTGGGGCAATTTTCAATTCGACGCTGAAAGCGGCAAAATCATCCAAATTTCAAAATCTAAAAATCTCCTGAGAGGAGAGGTCAATACCTTTTTATTGATGTGCCACATGACCCCTGTTGCTCCAAAATTTTGGGGGCCACGACCCCCCAACAATTTTGGGGCTTTGGAGGGCCATGAGTCGAAAATGTCGAAAGGCAAGGATATGTTTTGACTTCAGATTTGGATTCTACGCGAAAAGTTACGTAGAATTGATATGGCGCATGGCCTGTTTGCTCCAAATTACTGAAGAACCCCATTTCCCCATAAGAAGCCGTGTATTTTTGGACAAAATAAGCGGTAAAAAAAATTTGAGCAAACAGGCCATGCGCCATATCAATTCTACGTAACTTTTCGCGTAGAATCCAAATCTGAAGTCAAAACATACCCTTGCCTTTCGACATTTTCGACTCATGGCCCTCCAAAGCCCCAAAATTTTAGGGGGGGAGGTCGTGGCCCCCAAAATTTTGGAGCAACAGGGGTCATGTGGCACATCAATAAAAAGGTATTGACCTCTCCTCTCAGGAGATTTTTAGATTTTGAAATTTGGATGATTTGGCCGCTTACAGCGTCGAATTGAAAATTGCCCCAAAAATGCCCCATAACTCCAAAAAATGGGGGTTTAGGGAAAAAGTGCAAAGAACAAAATTTTCTTATTTTTTACCGTAGATTCCGAATCCAAAGTCAAAACATACCCTTCCCATTTGAAAATTGCGAGAAACGGGGGGGCTCCCCCCCAAAAACCCCCCCAAGGGGCCATTCTGGGGGGCTGAAAATATTTTCATTCGATTCTTTGGGGTCGGTTTACCCTATGAAAGTTTTGGTCCCGAAGCTCAATTCTCCGCCGTTTTCGAGAAAAAGATAGTGGACGGGTGGTCTGGATCACCCTGTATATATAAAACTATATATATATAAATAATATTATTTTATTTATTGTTTTCTATTAATTTATTTTATCACATTTATTTATTTTAATCTATTTTATTTTACTAACTTATGATTTATCCGTCGCATATAAGATGCAACTTGACATCCGAAGGTAACTTCCGAATAACTTCAAAATGACGCCGAGAAAATGGCGGAAACTTGGTATTATGGGCGCTTGCGGTTAGATTCACATGAAACTCGGCCGCCATTTTGAAAATATTTAACATTTCAAAGATATAATGCGAGAAAGTCATTTTTGTCAAACCAGAAACCAACACGACCCCGAGTTTCATACGAACGCAACCGTGCGCGTCTGTAAAACCAAGCTCCCACCATTTTTTCACCGCCATTTTGAAGTTATTCGGAATTTCAGAAATCCAATGCAAGATTCGTTTTTCTAGTACTGAGGTACCCGCGGATATCAAGTTGCAAGCAAATCCACCGATAAGCAGCCTGAATATTTTCTTAGGTACCGATTCTCTTAGGTCGCAATTTTGACTGTCGCCAATTTAGGAGGGACAAAATTAGCCGGGAAACTGATGCCAGAATCGTTTTTCTCGTCCTAAAAAACCACAAAATATTAAGTTTCATCCAATTTCGTTCACAAAAAACAGAAATGTCAAATTTCCGTTATTTTGAGCTTTAACCAGCCGCCATTTTGTCAACAATGAAGATTTTGACATGCGGTATGGACCAAAAATGTTCTTTCCTTGTTATATCCTTTTCTGATTAATGTGTCACAAAGGCAGAGTTGCCCCCTTGAAAAAAAGTTGGGGTCCTTAGCCCCACCCCATGAGGGGCAAAAATTTTGGGGGGTCCCAAAATTAGCTAACGTTGTTCTATAAACATCCCCAAAGTTTCGTTTCGAAATATTAATTTGGTAAAGTTTTAGATGGGGTGGAAGGGACTTCTGGACCATCCTGTACATTAGGGTGTCCCATATTTGAACCATCCAAAAATTTTCTCGGATCATCTATATTCGATGGTTTTATTGTATCATTATGTTAAAAATTTAGTGTCCCCAAATTTGAGTGAAATCGCATAATTTTTAGTGCTGCCGCAACGCGTTATTAGTCGCGGCGAGAATGTTTCAGATTCGCCTTTTTAGCGTATTGGACGCAACTTTTAAAGGCAGTTAGCAGCAATTACAGGCATCGCATTATTTTTTATCGTGACTTTGCATAGTATACTTACAAGTAATAATGATAGTTTTGACACTGCAAACCTAAAATGTTTACTTCGAACCCTTAAAATCGACGAAAAACTCTATTTTTCCCTTTTAAGCAAATAGCCAAAGACTTGTATGAAAGATACGTACCTAAAAAAGTAATAATTAGCTAATTTCTCGAACAGTGGGTCCTTACTACCCCCTGAGTCCCCTCAGAAACGCCCTCATTAATAGCGTGCGACAGGTTTGGAATTAAGGGGGGGGGGGGTGTGTTAGTGCCCCGAAATCGCTTTACCGGCCAAAACACTAGAACAATTGGTCGTAGCACTACGAATATCACAATTTTCTAAATCCTTGTAATGTTTCGGAGCGATATGCCTCTTTACCTATCGTTTTCCCGCAGCCCTCGGTACCAAACCGCCAAAATTGCAAAAATATAATTTCAAGGTATATATTTGACGATAATTCTGCAGGGAAAGTTGATCAAAGGCCTCATACTTCGTGTCAGTCTGAGATGTTGGTACGATTTACCTAATGTCAGCTCATTGACAATATTTCTGCGCCGAAGTCCGCGAGGGGCAGATAGAACCCCCGAACATCGGTAGAAAATGTACTCGTGAGGAAGGTGTCTTTAACCATGTTTCTCAAAACTGATCATGCAGAATGGAATCTCCATTTGCCACTTCATATTATTTTCCTCTACAAAATAGCAATGATACATTTGTGTTAAGAGGCTCAATTCAGTTACTAATGAAAGAGTTGCACCTTCTTTCTTACTAAATTCTGGAAAAAAGGTTTCCTGGCAATTTTTTTGGAATGGAACCTAGTTTTTGAGAATTTTGAGTATTAATAGCCGCATGTGCCATAAATCTCTAGAGTCCACAAGAAAGAAGAGTTTCACCAGCACACGTAAATACTTCAGAGTTTTTTCAAAATAAGTTTACGCCTTTTTAGCCTTGTGACAGAAGATCGTCTGACGTCATTTTCGCATGGAGAGTAAATGAAAGAGGCACGATGGCAAATCCGCTGTCTCAGTCTAAAAGTGCGTAAGCGCCTAAACTTTATCGGTAAGGGCTCTACTAACCTTTAACTTGCTGGTTAAATCTTGCATTTCTAGGTCAGAAAATAGGCGCGTATCTAAACCTGGCAAACATACAGCTTCAATCATCATGCCGTATAAGTTGAGAAAGACATTTTGGAATTTGTTTAGAGGAGGGTCAAACTGTATAAGCTTATTTTTTTGAATGAGAGCCAACTTAAATCCTGGGCTGTTCTGTAACAATAATCAGTATTCGGAAGGCGTAACTTGCTGAAGAAAACAAACACATTAAATGTGACTAATGGTCAAGATTGTCACAAATAAATACAGTACCTATTAAAACACAGGACACTATAATTAATATTTAAAGAGATAGGTATAATAATTAGGGATGAAACTGTAAAAAAATTGAAGATTGGCAGATAAAAAAAATGAAAAACCAACAGATAAAATTTAAAAATAAAGAGGCAAAGAGGTTTTAAAACATTAAGAATAAACTATGAAAAATAATAAAAATTAAATACAAAAAAAATTATAGCTAAAAATTTAAAAACAAAAAATTGCGAACTGAAAACATTAGAGAGAAAAATTTAAAAACTAGTAAGAATAAAAAAATCTTTGATGAAAAAATACTAGATAAATATAGCCGGTGGTGATATTTCAACCGAACAACACTTTAATGTACGTTTATTTAATATTTAAGGACCATCATGATAAAAACGATTGAAACAGGCGTGCAATGCAAAGGAGTGGATAGAGTGGATTCGTTACTGAGTAACCTGCTCTCGCAATGGCAACTCCATAGAGAAAAAAAAGGAGGTGTTTGCATTTCGGGCATCTTGGAATTTTTTTGATGACGTAGGTCGGTACAGCGACGCGTTTATCATCGATTTTCTTGGAAATGGTGTAATTTATGGAAAAAAGTCATTCTATAAAAAAAGCTTGAAATTATATCATGAGTTGATTTAAGTAAAAAAATCGGACATTATGGTCCGTTTTTCATATTTCGAATTCCGGATTTCGCTGGCCAGGTTGTACCGACCTACGTCACAGGGAAAACAAACCTCAAGATGCAAACACCTCCTTTTTTTTCTCTATGTGGCAACTCGACACATGCAGCGACGCACTTTGATCCAGAACGCAAAAGTAGGAAGAAAACTACAGAGTTACGCGGTCCCACCCCCTGGAAGTTCTCTGCGTCATCATTATCCTCTTATCAATGTTAGTTCTTATTCCCTAAAAAATGACAATATGAGGTATATATTCAAAGACATTGAATCACGTAGACCGTGTGTCCGGCTCGGTTTGGTACAGGCGGAGTGAAGCAAGTCTCTCGGGGCCCCATGATGGGCGGGCGGGGAAGGGGAGAGAGCTTGTGTCCCAATCACTCGTAGAGACTGCACAGAGGCAATGGAGAATTCATGCCCGCGCTCGGTTTTTCATGAATATCTCGTTTAGAATCCATTTTCAAACTAAATTCCTAAGAAGAAAAGTTTTAGATCACATGATTTTACACCCGAATAGCATTGTTTCATTTGTCTGAACTAATTATTAACCGAGGAAAAAAGCCTCATAATCCGACAACAATTCACTGGAGCCGCTACTGCGCAAGCGCAGATGTGCACAACTGGGACATACGAACTCATCGATGCGGGTCGGTGCCACCACTCATCGGCATGCGAATTTTTAAAAGTTGTCTAACCTTCCGTAACACAGGATGCACGGTCTACGTGCAGAGTTAAGAAATTTCGTGAAAGATTATAAAAAGAAATTTCATGAGGAAATTTTAGGAAAGGACCCCGCACACCTCTTATGGGAAGCTGCACCACGTCCGATTGCCTCCTGACTTATGTTTTTTCTCCTCAAAATGCTGATCAAAAGTTATAATTGCGCCAACTTTCTACGATGCACCGTTTTCGCAAAAAACCGAAGAGAAGATTCAATTATTCGGCGACTATGAATAAAAAAGAACAAAGCATTTGAGGACAGGCCCGATGTAAATAAGGAAAAAATGTAGCGCGTGTCCGTCTTCTTATCTGTGCCTGCCGACTCAGAGGCTATCTCTCTCCTGCACTCGCCCGGTAGACGTTCAGACTTTCCTGTTCTTATGCTCCTCAAGAATCTGATTTGGATGGTCGAGCAAAACGGCGAGCGGGATCCGAGATAAGACTGCCGCTCAGTGCGGGAGTTCCCCTAATTTGTTCACTCGAGTACTGAAATGAGGAGTCTTTCTGGCTTTTTATAGCCGAATAATTGAATCTTCTCTTAGGTTTTTTGCGAAAACGGTGCATCGTAGAAAGTTGGCGCAATTATAACTTTTGATCAGCATTTTGAGGAGAATCGAAAAACATAAGTCAGAAGGCAATCGGACGTGGTGCAGGTTTCCCATAAGAGGTGTGCGGGGTCCTTTCATTTAACACTCAGGATTCAGGATTAAATCCTAGAAACTTATGAATCTTCTTAAGTCCCTTTATACGCACGTGGTAAACTGTCAAAGGGAACTTTAGAAATGCCCAGGCAGTTGAGTAAAACAGCAAAAACATAATTTTGAATTTTTTTTCTCAAACTTTAGTTGAACACACAGCCGTACCGGTTGAACACCAAAATAAATTTTACGGACAAAGTAAGGCGTTAGCTTTCATATTTGGAACAAAACTTACTTGACTATAAAGAATCCTAGTACCCCATAATAGTATATCCTTCTTTTTTGGTACAAAAGGGAGGGAGGGATCTTAAACTATCCTTGAAACAATTTAAATGATTTTTCAGAAATTAACAGTTTCCCTCGCTGACGTATTTCTTTTTTGATATAGGAAATATT
The DNA here is from genome assembly GCF_918797505.1 of Bemisia tabaci. Classification (NCBI taxonomy): domain Eukaryota; kingdom Metazoa; phylum Arthropoda; class Insecta; order Hemiptera; family Aleyrodidae; genus Bemisia; species Bemisia tabaci. Next base: position 88,323,027 of record NC_092793.1, on the reverse strand, counting down.
TGATAAATAAGTAGAGTACCTGTATTTTTTAGCTTTGAAGTGATAGATTTTGAGATCAGTATAAGTAGGTAGTTAAGTATTTTACTTTTTCTTGAATCTGAGAGAAAATGTTTCAAAATGAAAGAGTAAGCATTTTGTAAGTGTAAAAGAAGACGAGAAGAGAAGAACTAAGAAGGGACAGCGCTCCACTTGATCCAATTGACGAATATTATTCTCTTTATAAATAATAAAAAATTCTGTTGGAAAAAACAAGCATTTTTTGACATTTTGTCGGTCGAAAGAAATTTCATGGGGAAAAAAGAAATTTCATGGGGAAAAAAGAAATTTCATGAAACTTCTTGTGAAATTTCACGAAATTTTATTCGATGAAATTTCTTTTAGCAACTCTGTCTACGTGATTCAATGTTTTTGTATATATTTCTCTTCAGAGAAAATTATTTTTAGTTTTGTTCAATACAGAAAAAAATCGGAAATCAAAATTATGCATTTATCTACGATCGATTAATGAACCATGGCAGTAAAACAACGGCAAACGATTAGCAGGTCATAATTGATTATTTTGGGCATCGAGAATCGATCCCAAATCTCGGGCCGAAGCGGAGAATCACTTGACACCCCAATCGACTCGGCTATCGCCGAAACTGACAGTGATTTGATGAATCTTGTTCATACGGTAGATCTATAGCCCTCGTCCTACGATCAAATGAACTCATCAAATAGTCATCAAATGCAAGATGGCGGGCTCATCAACATTTGACGGCCCGCTAACATTTGATAGCGGACTTGGGCGAAAACCAGTCGCCATCTTACATTTGATGACTATTTGATGAGTTCATTTGATCGTGGGACAAGGGTAGGGTGTACCTTATTTTTGAGTTTTGCGAAAATCAAGTTGGTCAACCCCTAAAAAGTTTCTATGTAGTCTCTAAATGAACCTCCTAAAAGGAAAAACTTTTAAAAACATTTTAACCCGTGCCTCAAAGGGCATAAATCCAAAATTCAAAAATTTTGGCAAGCGAGATATCAATTCTGAAGGAAAATTGCGAGTTACGGTCCCTTGAGAGGAAATTTCGTCCGTTTTGGCGTATCTTGAAGCGTAAGGTCACAAACGGCCCAATGACGACGTGAGGCTATGGGCCGGCGCGGCGCGACGGGGCGCGCGCGCAGGGCAGGATTGCGCATCGCCGCATTACACCGGCGTAGAGGAACAAACGGTGGGGTGAGAGGGGGATATCCGGTGGAAAAGCATCCAAATTTTCTATCCATAATGAAACTGCATTACATTTTTTCAATATAGATGAGGAAATATGAGCCATACAAGGAAGTGATGAAAAGAGTGACAAAAACATATAATATGTATAGTTTGTACGATTAGGAGCGTAAGTGAGGGTAAAATTTGCCGTAACTACAGAACAGCCCTGAGAATTCCATATTGGAATTACCAGATGAGAGGTCCACGCACTGCCATTGACATTCATGTGCAAACACTTCACATGATAGAAAAACACTAGGAGCACTTTCCGAATTTAGGGCAATTTTCTTTCATCAAATTTTTCTTCGACTTTCCAAATTAAATTTGCACTAATCGCATTTGATCGCGTAAAGGGCTTACTATTCGACAACATCGCACATATCTTTTTAATTAGTCAAATACCAGTAGTGGTTTCCGGTACCTCCGGTGGGTGAGAATTTTCTGTTTTGATGATCAACAGGTATGTTGACAATAGCAGCTTTTATTTCCCGGAGATTATTTCAGTGCTGTTCTGTAGTTACGGCAAATTTTATACTCCACTTACGCTCCTAATCGTACAAACTATACATATTATATGTTCTTGTCACTCTTTTCATCACTTCCTTGTATGGCTCATATTTCCTCATCTATATTGAAAAAGTGTAATGCAGTTTCATTATGGATAGAAAATGTGGATACTTTTCCACCGGATATCCCCCTCCCACCCCACCGTTCGTTCCTCTACACCGGTGCGGTGTAATGCGGCGTTGCGCAACCCTGCCCTGCGCGCGCCCCGCCGCGCCGGCCCATAGCCTCACGTCGTCATTGGGCCGTTTGTGACCTTACGCTTCAAGATACGCCAAAACGGACGAAATTTCCGTTCAAAGAGGCGGAAATAGAACAGAAGGGGCATCAATACTTTGAAGTTGAAACATGTTTCAACTTAATTGCAACTAGTTCCAACAATGATAGCTCCTTCGGGGGAGAGAGTAGGCAATCTGCACATGAATCTATTAGTTGCAAGAATCAAACGATTTCGTTGCAAGTTGTTGCAACCTCTGCTACTTGGGTTTGTGATTCGAGTTTAGAGGTAGGGAGTCATATGAGGCAATATACCTGTTGCTGGGACGGGGAAACTTAAAAAAAAAATTCATGAAAAGCAAAATTGCAATGTGGGTATCCTATATGGGGGTCTCAGAGACCATTCTCAGTCTTTCTTATAGAAAAACTTTGTCAGCCAGGCTAGGTGAAGTTGGTGTGATTATATTTTACCTGCATGTTTGTGAGGAAATCAGTTACTTCGGATAGAGAAGTCAGGCAAAGCATTTGCAACTGGTGGGTCATGATCGTAATAACACAGCGATGAAAATGGTAGAATTTTGTCCGATGTCTTTGCACAGGTATGTCATTTTCTCTGGCACTCTGGAATTACAATGAATTTATTCATCATGTAGGTTTAGGATTGCTATAGGGCATTCAAAGGATCTGCGATCTTGATGAAACACGAAAATACTTCACAAGTGATTTTTGTGGCACTAAATATAAATGTGTCTTAGAATTTTATAATCTGATATTTTTATTTTACTTTCGTCATTTCGCCGATGCATGCCCTACGGTGGATTCCGGCTTAGACACCACTGACGGGGAATAATTATCATGTCCGTCTCTATTTATATAGATTTCCTTTTTCTACTTTATTAATTTCATTATTCATAGATTGTGATGCATGTTGTATTATAATATTAGCCAATAAAAAGGGGTCAGTTAAAAAAGAACAAAAAAAAATTTTCGTCATCTTATGCTCCTAAAGCAAAAAAGAAAGAAAGTAGTAGTAGTAGTAGTAGTAGTAGTAGTAGTAGTAGTAGTAGTAGTAGTAGTAGTAGTAGTAGTAGTAGTAGTAGTAGTAGTAGTAGTAAAATAATTTTATTTTAAAGCGGTGCTTTAGCATCTAAGACCATTTACACCTCTAAAGAGGGCAGTAGTAAGATAAATTTATTTTAAAGCGATGCTTTAAAGAAAGAAGAATGAAAGAAAGAAAGACAGAGGAAAGAAAGAAAGAAAGAAAGGAAGAAAGAGAGAGTAGTAGTAGTAGTAGTAGTAAAATAATTTTAAGTAGTTGTAAAATAATTTTATTTTAAAGCGTAAGAAAGTAGTAGTAGTAAAATAATTTTATTTTAAAGCGGTGCTTTAGCATCTAAGGCCATTTACACCTCTAAAGAGGGCAGTAACAGTAATAAATTTACATGGAAATATCAGTAAAAATACAAAAGGGTTGAGGGGAATGGTAATTTTGTGTAGTAAGGTTGAGGGAATGAAAGAAAGAAAGAAAGAAAGAAAGAAAGTAGTAGTAATAGTAGTAGTAGTAGTAGTTCACTGCCGAGTGTGATCTACTGATGAGGTCTAAAAAGGCCCAAACCGGTATAGATCTCTCGACGTGACTCCAACTTAATATTCCATTGCAAACTGCCTGAGCGGAACACTCTCCCTCCTCAGTTTTGTACCTACTGGTGCGCATTAGAGTTCAAAAAATTATTTTTGACTCGAATTTTAATTTTTGGAACTTCTTGGCTTTGTTTTCCCCACGAAATGATGTGGACCCAGCACCATTTCTCCACCTTGTTACATACAGGTTTCGGGCCACTTCTTAGTGTTTTTTTTCTTCGGTAGAGTAGAAGTAGAAGTAGAAGTAGAAGCAGAAGCAGAAGCAGAAGCAGAAGCAGTAGCAGTAGCAGTAGCAGTAGCAGTAGCAGTAGCAGTAGCAGTAGCAGTAGCAGTAGTGGTAGTGGTAGTAGTAGTAGTAGAAGTAGTAGTAGAATAATTTTATTTTAAAGAAAGAAAGAAAGTAGTAGTAGTAGTAGTAAATAATTTTATTTTAAAGCGGTGCTTTAGCATCTAAGGCCAGGAAAGAAAGAAAGAAAGAAAGAAAGAAAGAAAGAAAGAAAGAAAGAAAGAAAGAAAAGAAAGAAAGAAAGAAAGTAGTAGTAGTAGTAGTAGTAGTAGTAGTAGTAGTAAAATAATTTTATTTTAAAGCGGTGCTTTAGCATCTAAGGCCATTTACACCTCTAAAGAGGGCAGTAACAGTAATAAATTTACATGGAAATATCATTAAAAATACAAAAGGGTTGAGGGGAATGGTTAAATTTTGAGATTAGTGGAGCGCATAAATTCAAAAAGTTTCACAGGATGAGTATTCAGAAGTAAATTTTTAAGAGAGGGTAAGGGGTAGGGAAAAAACCGTTTTCGGATATCTGTATAAAGTGGGCAACTTATAAGAACGTGATCTACCGTTAAGGGGGAATTTGGACAAGAAGTGCAAGCAGGACGGTTTGATTGGGTCATCAAATAGCTATGGGAAAAATTTGTGTGACCAATTCTCAGTTTAGTAGTAGTAGAATAATTTTATTTTAAAGCGGTGCTTTAGCATCTAAGAAAGAAAGAAAGAAAGAAAGAAAGAAAGAAGTAGTAGTAGTAAAATAATTTTATTTTAAAGCGGTGCTTTAGCATCTAAGGCCATTTACACCTCTAAACAAGGCAGTAATACTAATAAATTTACATGGAAATTAAGGTTACATCAGTAAAAATACAAAAGGGTTGAGGGGAAAGGTTAAATTTTGAGATTAGTGGAGCGCATAAATTCAAAAAGTTTTACAGGATGAGTATTCAGAAGTAAATTTTTAAGAGAGGGTAAGGGGTAGGGAAAAAAAAGTTTTCGGTTTTGAAAGAAAGAAAGAAAGAAGAAAAAAATGGACTAATTGTCCTAATTAATACACGACTGATAATTCTTTGACTAAATCTTGCACGGAACATGCTTCACTAATCATTACAAAGTGTAAAAAGAGGAAAATAACATCAACACGTGTGTGTGTGCCTTGAGGAACAATCTGTATTCAGAGAGAGACAGGGAAAAGTGAACAAACGTGACGTTATCGAAACGGTGTTGCCATATACAACATCTCCCCCTTTTGGGATACATGAAAAGTGCTACTTTTCTTGTGAGAGCTACATTCTCCGAAGAGAATAAAAAAAGTCTTATGAGTTAACTATTATGTGATTGACGTAATGATATTTGAAGGAAAACAAACTTAAATCATTACGTATGAAATAAAGTATACTGCTTGAGAGGGAATTCGTACTTCATACCTTGTATGAAGTTTAACTTCATGTTAACTATATTAAATCATGTCATATAAGTCATGGAAAACAAATTCTGAATAGGTATGAGATACTGTGAAGCTCAAAACATTATATAAATCATTATTCTCTACTGCAAGAGAGAGAAGAAATAAAATGTGATTGAGTCATAATAAAGAACTAGGTATCATTAAAAGAAAAAAGTCGAAAATAACAGTTTTCAGCACAAATTAAAACATAAAAATACATAACGAAATCAGTGAAGCGCTTGGGCAAATTCGATTTTTTTGCGTGACGAACAAGCTGTGTGATTTTGTCCAAGACAGGAGGATTTTCTTGTAACTGCTGATTCTCTACCTCATTTTGTGCCATGTTCTATTCATTAGGAGGTAGCTATATTCAGTTCTCATCAGGACCTTAACATCAATGTCTAGTAAATATAAATTAGAGAGGACCTCTGCTTTTGTGTTTAAAGGGGTGATCTAGGAGTGTTTCAGACGATACGAGTTTCTACGGTAATTACTTCCCTTTTTCACACTCTACTATGTAAGACCTGGGCGCCTCTGCCTCTCCTAAAATCACACCTTTTTCCCAAATGTTCCCACTTTGAACTGATACGTTGTCACCTACTTTAAAATTTTGTGAGGCGCGAGGAGCATGCATATTGTACCTATATGTCATTTCTGATTGCCTCTCGACAATTTTATTTCTAACGTTACACATTTTTTATTTCAATGATTTTGGTGGGAAGGGTAATTCACTGTCGTGGACTGCCTACTCATTAAAATTTTAGAACCACTGACATTCATACCCGTGACAGACATGTTTAAATATTCAAATAAAAAATCTTCCGGATCAAGTCTACCTTCTTTGCTTTTAAAAATTAGTTTCTTAGCAACCTGTACATATTTTTCAATCATTCCGTATACTTATGGATAATTAGGATTAGTGTAGTGACAATTTTACAATTGTGTAGTGCCATATAGTTATAAAATTCTTTTGAGCAAAAGGATACATCATCACAAACAATTTTACGTGGAAAACCATGCGTTGCAAACACAGGTTTCAATGCTTCAATAACTGTATGAATATGATGCGACGGTACATTTCGACGGCGCGGCATAAGTCCACAATCACATATCGGCGGTGTAAGTCGGCAATCACATAACTCGGTTTGCGACGTCGCAGACTTCCTGTCATACTTTATTTTTTAAATGGAAAACTACTCAACGGTAATTCTGTCATGATTTTTCTTCTCAATTCGAAGAAAATTCTGCAAAAACTTCAAGAAATAATGTCAATTTGTTCTCCTTTAAAAAATGACGTACAGGCGGAGATTTTCAGACACCGCAAACGAGTTATGTGATTGCCGACTTTCACCGTCGATATCTCGTTTGCGGTGTCTGAAAATCTCCGCCTCTATGCTATTCTTTTAAAGGAGAACAAATTAACATCATTCCTGGGAGTTTTTGCAGAATTTTCTTCGCACAGAGAAGAAAAATCACGGCAGTTTTAAAGAATTACCGTTGAGTAGTTTTACGTTCCAAAAATACTTTAAATATGACAGGAAGTCTCCGACGTCACAAACGGAGTTATGTGATTGCCAACTTACACCGTCCATTTAAAATTTCAAGCCATTTTGAGAAATACTAATACTAGAAAATGCTCATTCTTTACCTCCGCGAAGTCTAACAGTGAATCGAATACCTCAAAAATATTATCAGGCACAGGAATGGGTAATAGAGGTTCAACCTTATTACTTTTTGGAATTTTTCACATATCTCATAGCTTCTGATAAAGTTAATTGTGTCAGAGTTCATTCCTAGCCAAAAGTATAATTCACGTGCTTTGGCTGTGGTTTTAGTATTACTCAGATGTTCAGTGTGCAATAGTTTTAAAATTTTCTGTTTCCTTAAAATTGGAACTATTATCCTTTCATCATTGACAATGACACCTCCTTCTAAATATGAAAATTCTCCTAGCTTATAGAATGATTTCAGGCTAATTTTCTTTTGGATTGAGCAAACTATTCAATAAATATTGTACCAAAATCTTTAACGCCGGATATTTGTCCGTTTCTGTTTGAAATTCTAAAAGGTCTTCATCCGTTCCTAATTCATTTACAATAATTGCATGTATGAATTCCTTTTTAAATCTGGATCATCTTTTACTTTCTCATTTAAATACTGCCGGGACAGTAAATCAGCAATATACATTTTATGACCAGGTTTGAAAACTACATCTACCTTAAAATTATGTAATCTTTGGTACATCATCTTGAGTCTTTATGATTTAATTTTGTGAATGTCTTTTTTTCACAAAGCAAATAATCGGTTCATGATCACACTCAACTGTAACATCTCTGTCCTGTACATATTGATAGAACTTGTTAAGGGAGGCCATGATCGCATAAAATTCCTTATCGATTCGGCCCTGGATGTTTGTCTGCGTTTCAGTGAGTGCTTTAGCAAAGTAAGCTACTGGTTTGCTTTTCTGCATCAAGAAACTACCAATCCCTCTTTTTGTAGCGTCTGGTTGAATAGTTATTTCCTTTTCACCATCAAAATTGCATAAGACCGGGGCTTTTTAAACAAGTTATTTTAATTACCTATTCTAGAATTTTAGTAGGCTGGTCTGACCAGAAGAAAACTACATCCTTTTTTTACAGCAATCTGAGTGGAGTAGTTTTTTCAGCTGAATTAGGTACGCACATTTCCGAATGTAATTAAAACATTCCGCTTACAGTCATTTATTCTTTCTTTAAGGTGATTCCTCCCGGAGTTCGATTCGCAAATTTCCGATAAGAGATCGCGCTAGAGTCGATTTTGCCGCGAAATTTGAAATGAGAGTCATGTCCCGAGTTTTTCCCAAAAATTTTGAAAATGATGGAAGAATTTCGAAATTCTAACATACAAACGCTGTAGCTAGGTATATGAACTAAATGTATGTCAAATATCGTAGCAAAAATCCTACAAATAAAGTCAAACGACACTGAACGGCGGGTGAACTCATGGGCGGCCTCAGGAGATGACGAGTGTTTCAAGCAATTTATTCAAAATCGGCAAAAAAATTCGAGACTTAGATGTAGTAAACGTATAGCCCATACATTCAGTGAATTTCTTGCAAAGTTTCAATCCTTAAAAAAAATTTCCGACGGAAAACGAAGGTAAACGGTTATGACAGTCCGCGTTTGACTACATGCGCCATGTTGCCACATAATTCTCGTATTTTGTTCAGTAACGGATAATCGAGATTCGGATGAGCGAGAAGCGGATAGTGCAGTGAGCGTTCAGCTCGTGAGAGGAGAGTCAGCTGTTATACAATTTCCTTTTACTCTTTTTCCCTCTACTCTGCTCATGTTGAGTTTTTATTTTGCTTGTCGGTGAATTCCGTCCATCCGTCCCAACTTCTTAGATTTTATTTTTTACTCTTTTTTCAGTTTTGCGACTAACAAGGCTTATCGCTTTTTTTTCTTTACTTTCATTTCTCTGCTCCCCCTCTCAAATTATTCACAGCGGGGTTTAAATTTTGGTGGTACTAATATTTACTAACTCTACAAATAAGAACCCCCCCCCCCCCACCAATTTAGAAAAGTTAGACTTTTCCGATATTAACCTAAATACACTGTTCGACCAAAAATAAATAAATAAGAATTCTTCTGGTCCAATTTTTCTGGACCAAAAGTTTTTCCGGGCAGTTTCCACCTCCGGGGAAATTTTTTCTGGGGCCATATTGGGGGTTATCAGCCTGGATTTCATGAAAATCGATGTATCACACACGCGGAAAATTTTTAAAATTTCCCGAGATTCCTAGCCTTGGGAAGAATTTCCCCGGAGGTGGAAACCGCCCGGTAAAGCTTTTGACCCAGAAAAATTGGATCTTCCAGAATACGGGGGGTTCTCAAAGATAAGTGAAGGTCAAATTCGGGTTCAGCGTGTCTTAATACAACAGAGGAAAAGGATCTCGAAAAATTTCTGAAACCCCTTATCGAACAGGAAAATCGTCGCAAAAATACCAAAAAACTTCGTTTTCCTAGGAAAATCGACTTTCCCGGTAAAATAGTGAACGATAGGAAAAATCTGAGATAAGCTTGGACTCAGCGAATCAAAATACATAAGGATCAATATATCGCACATTGGAGAAATTTTGAAAATGTATTTTCAATACACTTTTGAGTCCGGGAAAGCTTTCACACAAATTTAGGCTTGGAGAAATTGGCTTCAACAGAAATCTGTAGGGTGATGGATAAAACCAAGGTCATATTCGGATTCAGGAGCTGAAAATATATAAGAATCACTCTACCATGGTTTCAGGAAAATTCATAAAAGTAAATTGCTTACATGACAAATGTGCGTCAAATTTGCTCATTTTCCCGCAAAAAGATCGCTTTTCCGGAAAACTGAGAGGTATTATTATCCAATCCAGCACCTTCTTAGGCAACCTTTCATCAGGCATCCTTTACACATGACCATACCAGACAATAACAGTTTCGTGAAAATGTCATGATGCTGTATGCTGTTTTCGACGCCCATAATTTCACGTATCCTTTTTTTGCCAAATGTGATCCGAATAATCTCGCATTTTTAAGAAGAGCCTTCCAGAACTCTCTCTGACAAAGGGTTGAGAAGGTCCACTACTATCCCCATCTGACCTCTGAGAGGTAGAGATTTAGGCGGTCAGCACCATAATCTGCGCCTGGAGCCCATAAAAATACACCCGAAATCGGCTCTGAGCCCCGGTTTTTTAAAGTTCTGCAGAAAATATTTTTGTATCTCAGGGATTATAAATTCAATCGTAAAGAATAAATATTTTCTGACAGAGCCGGATTAAGGGGTGGCCACATGGGCTGCGGCCCATGGCGGCAAATCTATAGGGGCCGGCAAATTTTGCAATTTTTTTAAATGTAGGTATAAAAAAATCGTATTTAGAAAAAAAATTACAAACGAGAGAAGGCGTCATTATCTCTCAATTCCTGAGAGTATTATAATTTCTAATTTTGTCGTCTTTCTGAGATACAAGAGACAGCACCTTTAATTATTCAAGTTAAGAGAGAAACCAAATAGTTAAAACACGCAATTTGGCCCGGAACGGTGCGACTTAGAGAGAAATGATGAAACGGACTTGAGTTGAAACGAAGAAGCCCTCGGCGTGGTGATCGGCATGTAACACATATTAGCGCCTACAAGACTGCACGAATACTTCACGCATTGCGTCAATCACAGTGCGTTCAGCAGCGGTCGGCGTGAAACTCGCAGCGCCTACAAGACTGTCGGAATACTTCACGCATTGCGCCAAACACAGTGCGGTCAGCGCGGCGCGGCGGCGGAAGTTAAAATCATTACTCCACATTTATGTTTGTTCTTTCCTAATTTTTTCGTTCATTTCTTATGAATGGAAGGCCTTGTCCACGCAGAGATAGGTTAACGAAACTTAACTTCCGCACAAAGTTCCGTGAACTTTTGCCAGTAGTGTTGACAGGGCTTTCGCAAAAAATGTGTCCAACACGAGTAAACGCGTCTTATGCACCCCTCCCCCGCTGGCACGTTCGTTTGATGGTTTTTATTGATGTTTCAAAACGAATGAGAAGGGGGCGGCAAAATACAGGCGGCCCATGGGCGGCAAAGTAGGTAAATCCGGCCCTGTTTTCTGATCCTCGGGCCGAAGAAATAACAGGAATGAAAATAGGGTGGGAGGAGGGCTCCTCCAGAAAATAAAGTGTACTGACTGCTTTTTAAGAGAAAATTCTTAGTTGGAGGATCAAAAAACAGGATGGAACTTTATAAACCCTGAAATAATTGGTCCGAACGTTATGAGGACGGATAAAGGGACTGAATACCGAAGCCACTATCATCGCGTATTCTTATGCGTGCCGGGAAAAATCGCGGATGGGCGGACAAGATTCTTTGACCGGATCAACAAACCAAGAATTGAAGTTTAAGATCATATTTTATTTAGCGCGTAAACTTAAATGGAAACACGAATTAATTACTTATGGCAGTTTTTTCAGAACCCCTGCCCCCCTCCTCCCCGCTTAGGCACCCTTTGACCCCACGTGAGGCTTGCCTAGGTTTAAACAAATGGGTGCCGTCGCATCACTTCAGCGCCTGATTAATACGCGCACCAAGCGCGCGCCTTGTGGCCCGCTAGAGCCGGACTGGCCTTGGTGGCGGGGGGGGGGGACGCTCGCCACCCGGGCCCCTGGGTCCTAAAGCTAATGATATAGAAATGTGAAAAAATAGAGGAAGATAGAGAGAGAAACAAACCACTGGAATTTCTGTCAAACTCTTTCTGAGTAAAAATTACTACACTTGCACGAGGGGCCCGCGCTTTGGCAGAACCGAGGGAAAATTAGGGGGTTCGGCCAGGGGTGCAGAAATTTCTTCGGCCTCCCGCAGTTTCAAGCGACTAGAAATCTAGTCTATGCACTATAATGTTGCGCGTTTGCAGTAGTTTTTACTGAAAATTTCTAAAAAAAATTCATTACTTTGGTATAGTTATTTTAAAAAGTCAACTATTATGCAGTACTTTTCTCAAAAGTTCAACCAAAGCGTCTCGCGCCTGCGTTCGAAGTCGCGCCTCGTCCACCCGCCGCTTAACTCATGAGCCCTGTCCACAAGGCTCTAGATGCATGCCCACGGCTCATACACTGTGCACATAGTTCCGTTTGATAGAACGTGAAACCCCGCTTCTCCAATTCAGCAAACGGAATTGTGAGCCAAGTAAGTGCGGCACCCATGAGCCGTGGGCACGTATCTGGAGCCTTGTGGACAGGGCTCATGAGTTAAGCGGCGGGTGGACGAGGCGCGACGGCGGCTTCGTCACTGGCGCTTTACGAGGGCTGTCCCAAAAGAAACCGGACTTTTGTCATAGAAGGCGAACCGAGCGTCGTAATGAAGTTTTCTTGGGCTTGTTTGAAAGCTGATAAGCTACTGAAGATGCTTGCTTTTACAGAATGCAAAAATTCGTATTGGTAAGGAAACTACACGCTTTGGAATAAAGGAAAGTCAAACTCGAGTTGCGATTTTTGTCTTTATTTCAAGAAAAATTTAGATACACCTTTAAAAAAACCGAGGTTTTAAGTTAAAAACTTCGTTGCTCTCTTATTCAAATGCTTAAAAATAAGGAAATGAACATTTTAAGCAGCTTACCAAGTCATCACCTATCCCCTTCAAAATACTCGCCAGCTTTGTCGATGCATTTTTGCCACCGTTTCTTCAATTGGAAGAAACACTGTTGGAAATCCTCAGATTTGAATGATCGCAATTCCTACAAGGTGATCTCTTGGATTTCCAGAATGGTTTGAAAACGTCGACCTTTCAAGGTAGATTTAAGTCGTGGAAATAAGAAAAAATCACATGGAGCCAGGTCAGGTCACCCTGAAGGAATTGCGATCATTTAAATCTGAGGATTTCCAACAGTGTTTCTTCCAATTGAAGAAACGGTGGCAAAAATGCATCGACAAAGCTGGCGAGTATTTTGAAGGGGATAGGTGATGACTTGGTAAGCTGCATAAAATGTTCATTTCCTTATTTTTAAGCATTTGAATAAGAGAGCAACGAAGTTTTTAACTTAAAACCTCGGTTTTTTTAAAGGTGTATCTAAATTTTTCTTGAAATAAAGACAAAAATCGCAACTCGAGTTTGACTTTCCTTTATTCCAAAGCGTGTAGTTTCCTTACCAATACGAATTTTTGCATTCTGTAAAAACAAGCATCTTCAGTAGCTTATCAGCTTTCAAACAAGCCCAAGAAAACTTCATTACGACGCTCGGTTCGCCTTCTATGACAAAAGTCCGGTTTCTTTTGGGACAGCCCTCGTATATTTCCTATTCATTCTTATGACCCGGGTACTAACGAGCGCACCCCATCTTTCCCCCTGCACATAGTTCTGTTTGATAGAAATACGTCCAATCGTTATTTTTACCAAAAATCAGTGCGTAGAGTGTTCACTCTTTAGAAAAAACCTATTTTTTTTATTCATGTAACTAAACTTCATTCATTACTCGGTATTTTTAACGTCACAGGTTCGCTTATACGAACCGAATAACGTTCGGCTACACGAACTGAAAATTTGGTTTGACGAACCAAATTTAGTTGGGATGATATAGAACACCATGTTCTCCTTCATTTTGTGGGTATATGGTATTTTTTCTTCTTGGAAGTCAAAATAAGTGTATCGCGTGCTTCGCCCCATCTGGCTTTTGGACTCGGCGTTAAAGTCTCTGGGTCAGCCTAGAGGAGTTCATGTTATATTCCTCATTTTGTGGATATCCTTACAGTTTTATCTCCTTGAAAGTCAAAATAGTTGTATCACGTGTTTCACTCAATTACCTATTTATCTTTCTACTCCACGTTAAAGTCTCCGAATCAGCCCAAAGCAGTTCGTGTTCATCTTCATTACGTGGATATATGCAGTTTTACCTACTTGGAAGTCGAAATATTATATCACGCGTTTTGCCCCACCCCACGCTGGAAAAAAAACACATTGGATCTAGAGTCTGGACTCTTGAAAACATTGACAAGAAAAAATACTCTTGATTCAATCGGATTTTTGCTTGAATCAAAACGAAATCCCCTTAAATTAAGAGGCTTGGTTCTTGATTTAAGCTAGATTCTGATTGAATTAAGTACTTTTTCTTGTCGATGTTTTTAAGAGTCTGGACTCTAGATCCAATGTGTGTTTTTTTCCAGTGCACTTTTCTACTCTATGTTAAAACCTCCGATTCAGCGGGAAAGAAACCCAAGCTCTTTTTCATACGAGTTACACGGAAAAAATGAGCTTAGGGTGGGGCCCTAACTATAGAGGTAGGGCAGTGAGAGGTAGCTCACGTCCCTACAGATTACAGGCACGAAACCTCTAGGAGCTAGTTGCGAACGCTGCCATCGGCTGGGTTTTGTGGTTGTATTTACCCGCAAAAATTATGGAAATTGGCCCAGTGGAAAGCTCAAACGAACTATGACAAAAAATAAAAATTTACATTGCTTAAATGGGAGAATTCGTAACTTTACCGCGTAATGTGAAAAACCTGGATCATATTTTCAAAATCTAAATAAAGCGAGCTTATCTAGAGATAATTGTCTGTCGAAAGCCGCAAAAATCAAGAAAATCGGCCCGGTAGAACGCTAGAACTAAGCGTTACCAGATATGCAAATTTAGGAGGTCTCGGAGCTTATATGTATGATAATTCCTCTAAGTTTTAAGTTATTGAATTGGAAAAGCCCTGAGATAGGATTTTGGGGGTATCATTGGCCCGCCGAAACCCCATGACCAAGATTATTCAAATGATCATCAAGTGCGAGAAAATTTTTTCTAAATTGTAAATAATTCAAAATTGACCTTAAGCTTCCATGTTATGAGATCTTATCAAAGCTCAACTTATTCTGGCCGGCCAGGTTGGCCTAGTGGTCAGCGCGTCTGACTTTAGGTCAATAGGTCCCGGGTTCGAACCCCGGTGGTGGCGTCTAATTATCACGGAATTGACGAGTAGATCTGCTAAAACAGATTCTCCTCGGCCCTATCCCCTGAAAATTGGAAGAGCCTGGAGCATGGAGATCCCACGATGTCTACGGACACTAAACATTGTCTAAAGTTGGCTGAAGGTGTTAGACACGGAAGCCATTAAACCAACAGGAAAAAAAAAAAAAAAACTTATTCTGTCACTCGAGAGGAACTGCAATGGGCGAAGACAGGAGGGAGGTGGGGAGCCATGTTCTCTCCAGAAATCTACTCGACCTCTCCCAAGAAATGTGAAGGATCTAGGCATGACAGTGAAATGACGTACCTTTCATACTTGGAATTTGACCAAATTTTCGGTACAACAACTTAAAATTGCTTCTGAGACGACTCAATTTTTCAGAATTTTCCGAGGGAACAAGTTTTCCGGGCGCAAGACTAGGAGAATTTCCGGAACTCTATTTGGAGCTGGAGGGGCCCCACAGACGTTGGCAGACACCCTCACTCGAGTGTTTTTTGTGCCCCTAGATCCCCCTTATTGAGGTACTCTTCTCACTCCATGAAAAGTTTTCCTAGTGCTGCCCATGTGGGGACTGTCTGCCCTATACGTATAAAAAATCATAGATCGAGCAGCTGTTTCTTAGGAAAAATTGTAGTTAATTGTCTCCTGCTTATTCTTAACTTTTCAGTGAAATATTTAGGTCATGAGAAGACACACACATTACGTACTAGTGGCATCCCTAATTTGAGTGTCATTCTAATCTTCTAACTGCCCTTGACTAAGAGATAGCGGGGGATGGGACGGGAAGGGGTATCTTCAAGTATCTTGAGATACTAAAATATGCTCTACAGAGTACAAAACTGGAACTCACGGCTGAGTTTGGGATGTCCCAATGCTTTCAGGCGAAGTTATGTTGCAAATTCCCAGGTCCCCCTAAATCCAGCCCCCTGGAGAGAAGTAGGGTATTGGAAGCGAGCTCGCCCTCGCCCACCCCTCCCCCCCCCCCGCAAGAGGGGGGGAGTCTGAGGGATCCCACTCTTATTGTTAGTGATTTCTCGTGAAATATGAAATTGCTGATAGGTATGGAAGTATAATGAGGAGAGTTTAAGGGGAGTCTAAGGAGTAAAAATAACTTAAAAATGCTTTTTTATTTATTCCTCTTTTCCCTTTAAACTTGGGGTAGGTATATGAGATGTTGAGCAATCTAATTTTACGCCAAAAATGAAACTGCGATCATATTTTATCAAATGACCATTCCTGTCAGGAATTTCCCAACAGTGAGAGAGCAGTACGAAAGGAGCGATCTCGGATAGATCAATGTTGCATGGTATCTGCCATGGTAGTGCCATTTGCACTGTAAAGTACGAATTATAAATTTTCAAAGTCGGTACCTTTCCGAAATAAACGCGATTGAATCGTTGGAATTTTGTGTAATTAAAGGAAATGAAGTATATGCTGATGTTTATTTTTAGAAAAAAGAAAAAATGTACGCGCAACTAACAAAAAAGTTTGCATAAAAATAAAATTAGTCAATTTACCGGAAAAAATGAAATTTTACTTATCAGAGGAATGAAGTTTCATGTGGGACAAGAGGAAGTTTTATTTGGTGAAATTATATTTTGCATCTCTGATCAGGACTGGATGAACTTTATCGTGGGGGGGGGGGGGGGGAGCTAAAGGAGATAAATGGACGGATGAAGCTTTTTTCACGTTTTATCAGGGGGGGGGGGGGATTCAGGGAAGAGTCGAAGGGAGAGGCAAACTCTTCGAGGGGGAATACAAAATTTAAGGGCCTACATCCAGAAGTGTGGGATCAAAATCCGGTGCAGATAAATGTAGAATCTATGGGGGGGGGGGGGGGGTGTCAAACTTTTGGATGAAATGCGGAGCAGGCTCAATTTCACCTAGAAATGAGGAGGAAGTAAAAATCAATAAGGGGGAAAATATCCCCCTGTTAAATCAGGTAAAATAAAAAATCATTTAAAATTTCCTTGAGGCAAAAAAACTCCCCTTCTTTTCAAAATCAGGGAGTTCCTCGCACGTAAAACTCGGAATGCACACCCCCAAGTCAGCGTGGCGCCGGCGCTACGACAAAAAGGAAAAATGAGAGAGAAGCGACAAGTGACTGCCGCGTCAGCCCAGTAGAAAATCTGAGTCTGAGAGCAGCGATGTGCTCCGAATTGACGCGGCGCAGGTGACAAAAAAACAAAAAAAAAAAAAAAAAAAACAAAAAAAAAACCGCTGCAATGGGAAAACAGCTGAGCGGCGCGACCTGACGTCGCGCTGCAGTATGCAAGCACAATTCAAAAGTAACAACGGCAACAAGGCAATGTGACGGTTAAACAAGGATAGGCTAGTCTCACTCGCACCCACGGGTTAGCATAGACCCCAACTCCGTTTAGCTTCGTTTGACTTTATTTTTCAAGATTTTCGCTTTATTTTTTTCAAAACGTATACATAATTTATGCTGCTACACGGATTGTATATTATTTCTTGAAAAAAATGTGACACATCTGAGAAAATAACTAAACAAGAGTCAGTAAATGAGCAGCGCGACGTGGTGGCGGAATCGTCAACTAAAGCCGGGAGCAGTTCGGGAGGAATCACCTTAATACAGGATTTTTCATAGACGCATTTGGTGGTTACGTCACGGAGCGATATTGTTGGTTCGATATCTCGAAAGTCGAAATGTGCCCCAACAAACAAACATAGCCTCCAAAACGGACAATCGATGAAAGAATGCTAAAACTAGCCTGAAACTAAAACATTAATCCGCGGGGACGTAAAATTATGAAAGCTGGTCATTTTCCAAAACGTTTGAGACCACATTCACAAGAATTGATAATATAATAAGCTCACGGGATAATACTTAGTCTTCGGCCGAACGATGTGTTCGTTTGTTGAGGCACATTTCGACTTTTGAGATATTGCAATTAAAGCAAGATGTGACGTCACACTAGAAGAGTCTATTGCTTGTAGGGCTTTCACTCTGTCCTGATCAATATCTCATCCTAACTTAGTGGAAAATAAAAATCCAACGAACTTTACTTTTGGTATATTTTACTTAAATTTGTCAAGTTTAAATTTTACATTGTTTTTGCGAGCAGTTTAAACTACTTCATTAGCTTTCCTATCATGCTCTGCTTTACTTTCGGTTGCGATTAGTACGTCTTTTTTTTATTTTTTTTATTTTGCACATAATAATACTGTACAAAAATTAACTTTTAGACATAGGAATGGGCTTTCAAAGCTTAATTAATCCTTAAGTGTATAACTTAACTTAACCATGTGAATGCTCGATTGTCCGAAGTAAGGAAATTCGGCCAATCACGCCACCGTGTATTGGACGAACTCCAACCAATCAAAACGAGCACAACAGCAAAACGTACCAATAAATACAGGGTGATCCAAAAGTCCCTTCCACCCCCTCTAACTTTTTACCTAATTGAGGTAAAGATTTGAAACTTGGGGGATGTTCCTAGGTCAAAAGGAGCTACTTTTTGGCTCCCCTAAAATTTTCAGGGGGGCCCCCCTTGGGGGGGAAACGGACCCCAACTTTTAATTTTCAAATAGGAAGACCCCCTTTGTGATAGCTCGTTCAAAAGAGCATAAAAAAAAAAAATTTCACGCAAA
The DNA here is from genome assembly GCF_918797505.1 of Bemisia tabaci. Taxonomy (NCBI): domain Eukaryota; kingdom Metazoa; phylum Arthropoda; class Insecta; order Hemiptera; family Aleyrodidae; genus Bemisia; species Bemisia tabaci. Next base: position 88,304,579 of record NC_092793.1, on the reverse strand, counting down.
CCCGAAGTCAATATCTCAAACCGTTTCAAAGTGGCGGCCGGTTAAAGTTTAAAATGACCGAAAATTAATACCGGTTATTTGTCAATGGATTTGCGCGAAAATCGGTATCAAAAGGTATTTTGACACGAGAAAAACGAATTTGAAGTTAGATTTTCAAAAAAACCGAAATATCCAAAATAGCCGCCGTTTAAAGTTCAAAATGACTAGAAATTGATTCTTTTTGAAATCTGAGCTCAAATGTGTTAATCTTATCCAAAATACTCTCTAATTCCGAGTTTTAGGCAAATCCATCAGCAAAAAACCGAGGTGGCAATTTACGGCCATTTTAAACTTTAACCGGCGGCCATTTTGGATATTTCGGTTTTTTTGAAAATATAACTTCAAATTCGTTTTTCTCGTGTCAAAATACCTCCTGATACCGATTTTCGCGCAAATCCATCGACAAATAACCGGTATGAATTTTCGACCATTTTTAACTTTAACCGGCCGCCACTTTGAAACGGTTTGAGATATTGACTTCGGGTTTGCGCGAAATTTTTTTTTTTTTTTATGCTCTTTTGAACGAGCTATCACAAAGGGGGTCTTCCTATTTGAAAATTAAAAGTTGGGGTCCGTTGTCCCCCAAGGGGGGCCCCCCTGAAAATTTTAGGGGGGCCAAAAAGTAGTTCCCTTTGACCTAGGAACATCCCCCAAGTTTCAAATCTTTACCTCAATTAGGTAAAAAGTTAGAGGGGATGGAAGGGACTTTTGGATCACCCTGTATACTACCTTAACAATAAACAAGGAGAGACGATAAAAAAAAGTATTACATGAAAAATATTTTTTTTTTTTTTTATTTTGAGTTGTTCGCGGTCAACCGGAATCGGTGAAGGACCCAAGATCCCGATCACGTCCTAGGAGTGTGGGGAGGCACGAGAATCGAATTTATGGAAAGGAAAATTTTGAGAACCCCTGCACTCCAAGCTCGTGAGACTTGCGACGTTTCAACCTGCGTGTGCAACGATCCAACTGCAAGAGCGCGAGCGCTTCAGGGTTGGGATGTCGATGCAAACGCTTCTCATATGCAGAGTGCATCTTGGTGATGGAGTCTTCCACTGAATCAATGTTGAGGTCTGCGCGCATATCTGCGTTCCTTTCGTACCATCTCGCTTTAATTATGCTTCTCAGAATTTTCATTTTCCTGACTTTGATCTTGTCCAAATTTGTCTTAGCTGCGCAACCTCTTTATTAGCAGCTATAACTCTAAACAGGCCTCAACATTGATTTATAGAGGAGTAACTTTATATCTAAAGGTAGCCGTGACTGAGGTAGCCGATGAGCCACTGCATATGACAAACTTTAAGTCGCACCTGACCAATTTTCTTTCTACTATGAGTGCCCCACTTGAGCCTGGAGTCCAGGTGAAGACCGAGATAACGAGTAAGAGAGTCGTGGGGAATTTCAACATCCCTTAGAAACAGGGGCATGTGTGTGTAACGCCGATTGGTATAAACAACTTCAATCGACTTTGTGGCGTTTAATTTTGTTTTATCACGTTTTGTCCATTTATGAATTTTATTCAATTGCTGTTTCACTGTATGACATATCTCCCTGTAACTCCTAGACGAAGCCATCACGAGAGTATCGTTGGCGTAAACTTCCAACTTTCCCCTCTTCTCAGACTGTGGCATGTCTGTAGTAAAGAGAGAGTAGAGAAGGGGAGAAAGACAGGAACCCTGCGGAACTCCTGCCTTTATGGGTCAAAAATCTGATGTAGTATGTTCATATCGTACTCTAAATTGTCTACCAGTGAGAAAGGAAGACAGGAGCTCAATATGGTTACTTGGGAGCATAGAGTAAAGCTTATTGACGAGACGCTCGTGCCAGACACAATCGAACGCCTGCGCTTCATCTAGAAAAACCGTACACAGTAAGTATTTCCCTTCTTCAAGGGCATATCCTCCATGAACTTTGTAATTCTATGAAGCTGATCGGTGGTAGAATCTTGAGCTCTAGATCCAAATTGAGCGTCAATGATAAGGTTATTTTGTTTAACAATTTCATTGAGTCGCTGGATGTACAGTTTTTCAAAAAATTTGCCAATCACAAGCAATAATGAAATTGATCGATAAGAGGCAGCTTCCGCAGGAGGTTTGTCAGGTTTGAGCAGAACAACGATTTCTGCCATTTTCCATTGCGTAGGTATGTATTTACAATGCAGTACAGTGTTGAAAATCGCGATCAATTTCATTATTACCCTGTGAAGCAAATTCTTGAGGATTAACCCTGAAATTTTATCAAAGCCAGGAGCTTCTTTGGCTTTAATGCGATTCGTATGTAGCCGATGAATACACTTACTCCTGAAATAACTCCAAATATGTCATGATTTTTCTTTTGAAAACACCCTGCAGCACAATTAATTCCAAAAGGCCATCTTTTAAATCTATTGAGACTAAAGAGAGTATGAAACGTACACAATTTGTATGAGTCCTCATCTAATTGAATTTGATAGAGATCCTCTTTTAAATAAAAAACTGTTGAGAATTCCTTTCCTGAAAGTTTGGCACACACTTCATCCATTGTTGGGATGTGACATTTGCCTCTACTGGTACAATGGATTTATTAGGCACTATCGAAATTGGTACAACGGCTCGCGAAATGATGAAATTTATTACATTCAGAACATTTTTGGCTGTGTGCTGGACATTCACCGTATGAATGCTCATAATTACACTTCCAAAATTTGTATACTTTACGAGTTTTAGAAGTGTCTTCAGCAGAACTTAGATTGGGTTGATAAAAAGATTTGTTAGGATACTTAAAACTATCTTTATGATGTGACGTATTACCCTGATGCGGCTGTTTGCTGGTTATGGCCTCCACCTGTGAAGCTGTGGCTTGTTGTTCTGCTTTGTTGATATGCAGCTTATTCGCTGCTTCCGCGCCGACCGTGAACTTTTTTCAGCTTTTTCCAACAATACATCCGAATGTCTTAAGAGATGCTCCTTCATGTTGCGGTGCACAACACCCATTAAAATTCTGTTTCTCAACATTTCATCCCTTAAAGTCCCGTACTCGCAAGTTGCAATAAGTTTCTTAAGATCCGATACGAAGTTATCGAACGATTCTGTCGGAAATTGATTCCTGGAGTTGAACTTGATTCTCCCTGCAGTTATATTTCTTCGGGGTTCAGCCCAAGCATCCGTCTTCTTTATGAGTTCATCATAGTCATCAGACGTTTCTAGAAGCGACGCAATTATCCTCTTTCGGCCATCTGGACCAATGAGATTCCGTAGTTTAGCGGCTTTCACACCAGCAGGTGTCTCATCCCATTCCATGGAAATAGGGCTGCCGATTCGTGGGTATTTTAAACTCCGGTGGGTATTCGGTGGGTATAATGGGTAATTTGTGGGTAATCCAGGGAACGGTGGGTAATTTGTGGGTACTTTCTTCGTTACCAAAATCCAAATAAATAACCATAAAAAAATTAAAATTTGGCAGTAAACGGAGGGTGAACAGCGGGTTAACGGTGGGTGAAGTTGGGTGCTGTTGGAGGGTAAAGTTGAAGCTGGTGGGTAAAAGTGGGTAAAGCTGGAGTCAGTGGGGAAAGTGTGAGTAAAATTGGAACCGGTGGGTAATCGGTTAGGGGAAAAAAATCCGGTGGGTAATCGGTTAGGGGGAAAAAATCCGGTGGGAAATCGTGGGCACAAAAGTGGGTAATCGGATCGGCAGCCCTGCATGGAAATTAGCAAGTCATTAAACTCACGTTTAAACTTTTTCCAGTCATCTGTAGTATTGCCTTCGACAGATAAAAAGCCCCGGTCTGTTATAGGCTTCCTAAACCTAACCCAAACTAACCTCGAATATGACTAGATCGGCGTTCACTGTTCACAAAAGGCATTCCCTGAATCCGTCCCGATTTCACTTCGCTTTCAAATAATAAGGCTTTCGGTAGGGTTTCACTGGCTTTCACTAATTAGGTTCTTTACTAACTGCGCCATGTTATAAAGTGTAAAAAGAGGAAAGTAACATCAACACGTGTGTACCGAGAGGAAACCACATTTACACATGAGTTTATGATGGGGCTTGTCCTTCATAAGGCAGCACTCCAAAAGAATGAACAAGAAAGCTGCGATTTTACCGAGTAAGAAGGAAAAATTTGTGCCCCGAGTGTTGTTTAGTGAAATTGACCCATCTTCAAAAGCGATGAACTCGCCAGACAACCCCTTGAGCTGAGTCTTGCCAAAACGAAACAAAAATTGCTACGACCTTATAATTTGGCCCAACAACTTGTCATGCTTTCTAGTTACACCGCATACCAAAGAGCCCAGAAATTTTCCACCATTGCCAAATTACAGCAAAATTACGGAATTTTTTGAATTCCCCCTCGTAGCTACCCCCTCTTACGATAGAGAGGCGCTTTCCCATATACTTTTTGTGGTCCGCTCGCGGACCACAAAGATATAGGGAAGATCCGCACAGAACGGATGTGTCCGCACGCTTGGGATTTCTGATGCAATGTGTGCAAGTGTAATGTCTTTTTCTTTCGATTGCAATAATCATGCCATGTTTGCAGTATTTCCGCTAATTTTACGTCTGTTCTTCAATATTGATAGTTTCATGGACCTGCAAGGCTTCCTCACCTATGAATTGAGGATGAATTTTGATTTTCCTTTCTTTAGACATTCCGTTCAGGTCAGGAACAATTAGATATAATTTCAAGGCTTCCTTGAAGGTTTGTCACTTTCCGCTGAGAATCCCATTTAAAGGTAGTCTTGCCAGGATGTTTAGGCTACTACCATGGTTGATCAGATATGAGAATTGGTTTAGTTCACACACTAGAGAATTAATTTTAATTCAAGCGAAGTTAACAGGCGTTAAAGGTGAGCACACATGATGTAGGATAACTAACAAGCTGTTATAAGATATGCAATATTCGCGAAACGTGAGCTTACGAGGGTCTTGCCGACTAATCGTGAGGTTAGGTCGTCGGCTATGGTTATGAAAGTCCACTTTACACGAGATCCCAATAAAGAGGGTCCCAAGTAGCAAAATATAATTTTTTTATAGAAAAAAATATTAAGAAAATTTCTAGAAAAAACAAAGAAAATGAGAGGTATCCAGAAAATAGAGAGAACAAACACTGCAAGTCAAAAGTCTGACCAAAGAAAATAGATCTATTTCATAGGTCTACTTTCTGTCAACTTGCCATTTGGAAAAAAGATAGAAAATTTATTGAAAGTAGAATTATTTTCTAGCCAATTTCTTAATGTTTTCTTTTAAGAAAATGCAAGGAAAATATATATTTTCTTTCTATTTTCTTGTGTTTATATTCTAGATCTACTTTATACATATTTTCTTTCAAGAAAATTGTTCTATCTAGAAAGTAGACATTTTCTTGATGAGCGCTACCTGTAAAGTAGATGACAATGCTACTTGGGGTTAAAGTAGGTAAACTTTAAAAGGCACGAAATTATTAGGTACTGAAGAGATACAACTGCACCATGTAATAGAGCACTTTTCGCAAAGATGGAAAGTATGGTTTATTCAAGATGAAAAAAAGCATCTGCTACGGTTTCATACAAAGTGAGGCTAGATCTCGACTGACCTGCATGGACCATGTTGCCGACTCGTCCACTACATCACATTGTGAATATTGTAATGGGGTCTCCTCATTTCTATTTGTAGTTCCCGCCATTAGGAGGGATAAGCGGATTCGTCAGCAGCTCTAGACTGGTGACCAATCGGGAGACAGTGATGCTCTCCTCTGATTGGTCATTGCTTCAGGCGGCCATTATTATGTTCTACGCTTTCTATGTGTGAGTAAATCGTGCTCGTGATTCGTCAAGAATTTTGTTACCTAAAACGAGAATGTGAGTAGGTAGTTACAGGGGGTGGTCCTTTGACCACCCTCATAAATTTCCCTTTTTGTTCGGAGCCGGTTGGTCGGTGGGGGAAAGTTTTCATTTGCAGATCCTCTGTTGCTGGTGTCCCTATTTAATATAAAACGAAAGGCTCATCTCAGTATCATTCATGAATAACCTGTTAAAATTATATAAGCACTTACCAGTGACAAGATCTGATGGATAGCTGGGTACCAATCTTTCTTCAGACGTGTTATCGCTTGAGAAATGCTTTCATTTGCGGACTTGTGAAAATCTGAGAGGTCCAATGCTGATTTGGACGCGTAAAATGTATTAACTTGAATCAATCTCAAGTCGCTGAGAAGAAAGCAGACAAACAAATTACGTTTTCACATTGAAATGCTAGTTGGTTTATCCTCAAGCTCCAAGGAAAATATCGAAAACCAGTTTCATCAATCTGTAGGTACCAGCCTAGCTTTATCAGTATTTGGAGGATCTACCATAACAGCCAAAAGAGAGTGATTTTGGGAATGTATTGGAAGTAAATTCCTGAAATCTGCAGGAGGCGCAGCATAACTATCCTTCAATGATGTTGACAAAAATTAATCTACTGACGGTGGGCTCTTCGTGAGGTGCTGGTGGATGCCGTTTTAGCACATCTCCGTTATACATGGTTATACTTAATCCACCAAAAACCCCAAAAAGGGTTAAAAGTCTCGCCTAGCCTATGAGATCTTGTCTCAAAGAATGTATCTAAAAATCTATACTACACAGCTACGAGCAAAATCTTGGAAGCACTATTTCTGACGAACTACCGGACCGAGAAGGAAGGAGATCTGTAATAGCTGTAGATGTGCAAAAAATTATGAAACCCCGAACTTTTAATGTTGTAGAGCTTTTAAAGCTAATATGGGACTTATGTCGAATGTTAATAGAATGAGAGATATGTCGTTTCCGCTAGAAACGTCTAGGTGTGGGTGGGATTCTACCTGAGTGACTCGAATAAACAATAGAACAATGCTAGGTATAACTCTCGTGCAGGGCTAATGGGGATATCGCAACCTGAGCCGCCGCGCGCCGGGCCTAAGGTTTTTACTCCATTTTTCCCGTAATCCGATTTTATTTTTTTTAAGTAAGCATTTAAAAATAACTGTTGAAGTAGGTAACACAATAAATACCGGCTTTGGCCGATACTTACATTCTTCTGTCGCGAAACAGGGCACTATGGTCCGTTTCACCCGAAAAGTATTTTTCGCTTGAAACGGTATGTATACCAATTTTTCGAGTGTTCAAATTTGCATTGATGATGAGAAATTTGTCAAATAGCTTCTCTAAAAGATGAATAATCAAAGAGTCATCAAATAATTATCCAACAGAGATGGGGATAACTTGGGTACCTCTCACATTATACGAATAATAATACCTATGTAGAAGCGGAACTGCGACCGTGCAAGGCCCTATCACGGCGGCTCAGCGGTCCCACAGGATGAAATGTGTTCATTATGACTTCTTCTCCTAAAAAAGAGCTTTCATTTGATAAATACACTTTTTTCATTGAGCACTTTTCATCGTCCAAAAAGCTTGTTACAAAGCGTGCTATAACAATCTTGGGGTAAATTGATAAGGAGGTGTTGGAGCATGGGTACTTTGTTACCTACTGTCTTCGGGAGGGTATGCCAGTCTTTTACAAACGCGTGTAGCAGATTTTCTTTGTCATAAAACTTGATTTTCGGGGAGTTACAGGGACATGATGGATTTGAAACGCTAAATAGGAATAGACAACCAACGGACTCGACGTGACCTACATGATGGTTAAATTCCTAATAAAAGAACGCAGAGGTAGGTATCCCGAGCTCGGCAAGGACGGCCCTATTAAGGCAAATCTGTACGCTGCATTTTTCTGAGTACTAACCGAACAATTTGATTAAGTATGACAAATATATCTAATTGCTTTTCCTCTTTCAGGAATAATTAACATTATCTGAAAAAAGAGTCAATGGAGGAAAAATAAATTTGACATACTCGTACTACATTACCTGAACTGCTTGTGCCACAATTGGTGCAGATATACCATGACAGAATTAGAGATGAAAAGATTTTTACTGATGACTTGCTTGGCTTGATCGAATTCGATTCTCGCCGATTTGTTAAAACTTTCCACCTGCTTTCCATCATTTTTGGTGATTGAGTCTTTCATCAAAAATTTAAAATCATCCAAGACAAAGTCTACAATCCCTTTCTTGATGGCAACTTGGAAATCTTCCTGGGTAAAAAATAACAAAGGAATAGAGAGATAAGCGCAGCGGAAAATAATGTAAAAAATGAAACAGGCAATGGAGATGTTGCATGTGTGAAGAATTTGCGATTTGACTACCCATTGATTCTTATGTAAAAGTTCGCGAGAAACACGATAGCGCCACTGGTTTTCCTTGAAATCAACTGCCAAGCTCAAAAAAAGCTCTCAAAGTTAAGGGCGTAATGCAGGGGACCGGATACCTATCCCACGCTATCCTAAGAGTCCACCCCTACATCAAGACAAACTGCCCATGCAAATACAGGATGAGCGAAAAGTCCCCGACCCCCCCTCTAACTTTTGAACGAATTGAGCTAGGGAAATGAAACTTTGGGAATGTTCCTATCTCAAAGGGGACCATCTTTTAAGGGGGTCAAAATGTTGGTCCCCCCCTCAGGGGGGGACAGGGGCCCCCCAACTTTTTTTTTCAAATAGCAAACCCTATCTTGTGATACCTCATTCAAAAGAACATAAAAAACTAAGAATTTTGGCGCAAACCGCAGATCAATATCTTAATTTTTGACCGAGTTATGATAAGTCAAAGGTCAAATTTGACCTATTTTCAAAAAATTTTAACTCCGGTTCAAATTATCGTAATGAAAAAAATAAAACGGGAAAATTTACCAAATCGTGTTCGCTTTTACGTAAAAATTTCAAAAATCACTTCGATTTAATTTTAAGGGGGGGCTCGGACCCCCAAATACGTCAATTCAAAGGTCATTCAATTTTCCCGTGAAATAAGCCAATTTCCTCTGGATTTGCCTCCACAATATCTCAGTAAGGTCAAAATCAGTTCAACATTACGTTGGCAAGTCCCCAAATTTCGGGAAAAGTTAAAAAAACGAAATTTAAACGGTCAAATTTAATCACCTTAAATTTCGTTTTTTTAACTTTTCCCGAAATTTGGGGACTTGCCAACGTAATGTTGAACTGATTTTGACCTTACTGAGATATTGTGGAGGCAAATCCAGAGGAAATTGGCTTATTTCACGGGAAAATTGAATGACCTTTGAATTGACGTATTTGGGGGTCCGAGCCCCCCCTTAAAATTAAATCGAAGTGATTTTTGAAATTTTTACGTAAAAGCGAACACGATTTGGTAAATTTTCCCGTTTTATTTTTTTCATTACGATAATTTGAACCGGAGTTAAAATTTTTTGAAAATAGGTCAAATTTGACCTTTGACTTATCATAACTCGGTCAAAAATTAAGATATTGATCTGCGGTTTGCGCCAAAATTCTTAGTTTTTTATGTTCTTTTGAATGAGGTATCACAAGATAGGGTTTGCTATTTGAAAAAAAAAGTTGGGGGGCCCCTGTCCCCCCCTGAGGGGGGGACCAACATTTTGACCCCCTTAAAAGATGGTCCCCTTTGAGATAGGAACATTCCCAAAGTTTCATTTCCCTAGCTCAATTCGTTCAAAAGTTAGAGGGGGGGTCGGGGACTTTTCGCTCACCCTGTATAGGGAGCAAGAATGGGCTGACACTTTATTTGGGGACTCTAAAACTGAAAACACGGCAACCCTGCTGATGTATTTGCTCCCTTTCTTTGCATGGAGAGCTTGTCTTGATGTAGACGTGGGTGGACTCTCAGGATAGCGTTGGATATCCCTTCCATTACACCCTCAACTTTGAGAGCGTTTTTTGAGCTTGGGGTTTGATTTCAGAGCGAATCAGTGGAACCATCGTGTTTCTCGCAAATTTTTACGTAAGAATCAATAGTCAAATCGCAAATTCCACACACATGCAACATCTGCATTCAATCCTTCAGAGATCGTATTTTTGGATCCCTATTAGCAAAATAGGATCGAATGCAATGAAAGCCTATTGTAAAGATGCGCATCTTCATCTTCATCGTCATGTAAAAAAAGGTAGAAAATATCAAACGAAAAAGGGTTTCCTGCCTAAAAATTGTAAAGTTTAAAAGAGAAGGATCGTGTAAATTTCATTCCTGTAAGTGTGATTATTTAGTATTTTCTGAAACAAAGTAGAAAGTTTGATGATTTTGAAAACACTAAGGTTTTGCGTTGGTTCCCTGCTGCTACCTCTGATCAAATCAGAGTGGTAATCAGGGCTGTCCTGAGAAATATATAGAGATTAGGCTAATCTTTACATTGGCGTCTTCCCCCCGCGGGTGAGTTTTAGGACGGATTTCTTACATGGCCGACGGGGCCCCGATAAACGTTTGAAATAGAAGCTTTTGGACCGCCCGTTTGCGTCCAGTCTGAGAAGAAAAAAGTTCATTTTCTTCCCGGGTAAGTCGATGAACATTGAATCTCTCAGTCCGAATACGACCCAACTCAGGTTTTTTACGATGCTTATTTTTTTGCGTAGAAATGCTCCTTTTCTGGCGGTTACGCAGTTTTCATCGTTTCCTGGGAAAAGGTCATTTTTCTGATACGGGTCGTTTTTGAACTTAGAGATTCAATTATGATTTTCTCGAATATTTAGTCATAGAAGACTGGAGTCGTGTTGGAATTATTAAATGAGTTGTTCCTCATGCCCCGAACTTACAATGCCTCTACAAATCGAAAAGTATCTACGAGGTATTTCAAATGTGCGCTCCCCTAATTCACGTTTCTATTTAAGGGGCCTGGAGGAAAAGGCACGTAAGTGCAGGTCCTGCTATTTCGAGAAATACAAGTTTCAAGTTTTGAAATAATATTGATCATTATTGTAGAAAGAAAGTTCAAACAGACTTTTTGATGCTTACTTGGAATCAATAATACCTCAATTTTAAAAAAAAAAAAAAAAAAAAAAAAAAAAAAAAAAAAAAACTGCACATATGCGTCTTGTTTGATAGTTAGTTATACGGAGTGCTCCGAACGTCCAGCCCCCCCCCACCCCTTTACCTTTTGAACCGTTCGAGATAAACAATTGAAACTTTGGGAATGTTTCTATCTCAAAGGAGACCATCTTCTGAGGGGGTCTGCATTTTAGCATCTGCCTCGGGGGGGGGGGGGGGGGGGGGCATTTTTTTCATATAATAACCCATACGTTGTGGTGCCTAATTGGAGAGAACATTCAAAACTAAGAATTTTGGCTGAAACCGCTCATCAATATCATAATTATTGACAGAGATATTGTGGGTGAAAGGTCAAGTGACGACGATAAGTTGTACCGGAGTCAAGATTTCTTGAAAAAAAGTCAAATTTGACCTTTGACGTATCATGTCTCGATCAATAATTAAGATATTGATCAGCGGTTTCAGCCAAAATTCTAAGTTTTGAATGTTCTTTTCAATTAGGTGTTACTATTTGAAAAAAAGTTGAGGGCTCCACCCCCCTTGTAACAGGGCGGATCTCCCCTTTCTCTGCTGAGGGCAGGTCCGGGTCTTCTGAGGCACTTTCGGAAACCTTATCAACAGTGAAATTGCAGCCACACAAATACCTTTCCTGCTATTTTGCTTTTTAGAGATTAAGATATATCCAAGACATTATTCCTCAAAATTTTTGAGGAATTTCTGCAGACTGAAAATGAAATCGAGGAAGTTGGAAGGAATCTCCTAGTCCTCCACAGAAATTCAAGTGAGTTAACAATTTTGTTTTTTGGTTTCGTTATGATGCTTTCTGTTCTCAAATTTAAATTAATATTTCTGTATACTATTTTCAGAAAAGTTCTTACAGTTTGTTTATTCTATTTACTCATGTTTACTCTAATATATTTTATTTGTTAATTTTAAAATAATTTATTTATTTTGATATAGTTAAAAATAATTTACTATTTAATATATTTTGATACATTTTTTTACTTTTTTTATCAGTTAATAATTTACAAAAAAAAAAATAAATTAAATAAATTAAAATCGTGTTGAAACTCAAAAGGTGTGACTTTACAGCCATAAGATAGTCTATGGCCTAATCAATCTCATATACTATTACTAAATTATAAATGAGAAAAATAAAATAGGTTAAATTAAATTGATGAAATGAAATAAAATAAATAAAGATGAAGAAACAAATAAAATAAAGTAAGTAGGTGAAATGTAATGTATTAAAATGAATAAATGAAATAAAAAGAAAAAATAAATATAAATATATTAACCGAGATAAATTAAATATAATATATTCATTTTATTTTATTTATTTACTTTATTTTGTTTATTTACTTTATTTTATTAATTTACTTTATTTTATTTTTTACTTCATTTTATGTTTTTACTTTATTTTATTTTTTCAGGTAGGTGCTTCGTTTTATTTTTTTCATTCAAGAGGGATGAAAGTAATTTTTCCTCTAATTTTGTTATAATCAGCATTTCCTTACTCTCTCTAAAATGAGAAAAAATGATGAAGGCCTTTAATAAAAAAGAGTCAGAGTTTTTAAAAATTTTCTCAATGAATTTGTGCGTAGGAAAGTTTGAAGAAATGTATGGAATTAGAGCTTATTTCGCATCATACGTTGAGACAAACGTCAATCTCTGATTAGATCTGAATTAGCACCACTCAATAAGTTAATACGAGTACACGCGGTCAGATAGCACCACTGATGAGTGGTGACATTAACAATACTCTGACGTTTGTTTCAACTTACGATGCGCGAGCTCTAGTCGCATGACTTACAATTTGCACCTAACAATTGTTACTCAACATTGCCGACAGAAAGTGTGAGATGTAATTTGTGCGGCCCCTCCTTGTCTGTCCAACGGGTCCCATTAGGTCTATTTGGCCGCCCGAACTCTCAGTATAAAGGGACTATACCCTTCCGCAGAAAGGAAGCCGCGAGCATTTAGCCGCGGTTATGTTGCGTCGACGTTTCCGCAGGATGTTCCATACATTGGTTGCCCCTTGCCCCTGGCGCGTCAAAGTTGGCATAACGTTGGTTATAAAAGGTTTAGAAAAACTTTGCCGCAGTAAGCTTAGGTACGTTGGCCTTGTTTGGAGAAGCAGTTCGGAAGGGACTCCGCAGTAACTTTACCGTAACCTTTTGACGGAAATGCTTACCGGTGGATCGTTGCGGAAACCTTGCTCCAGAAAGGCAGCCGCGAGCATTTAGCCGGTAACGTTGCGTCGACGTCTCCGCAGGATGTTCCATACATTAGTTGCCCTTTGCCCTTGGCGCGTCAAGGTTGCCGTAACGTTAGGTGACAAAGAGTTAACGGAAACACTGTCATGGAACGCTTACGTCAACGTTACGTTGGAAATGCTTGTAATAAGGTGTTCATGGTAAGGCTTCCATAACCCTATGACGGAAAGGATTGCTAATTTAATTTCACGGAAAGGTTACGGTGACGTTTCCTTAAAAGCTCTTCAGCAATTACTGTGAGATATGAAAATGAGAAACTGCACAAACAGCTTGGTCTGAAGAATAAAAAACTATTTTATTCTTCCATCATCATAGCTAACACAAAAAGAAAAAAAGGGCTGCGCTGCACAGCGTATCAAATACGATCTACCAATATCTTAAAAAAAACTAGTCATCATGTAACCTCAAAAAAGATGGTCACACAGGTGTACCAACTGCGTGAGAAACATACTGTGCTAACATGGTAGAAATGCATGAATACACTAGATTAACACCTCTCCTCGATCTACAACGTCATGGACGTCATCTGACGTCATGGGTGAGATTAAGCCAACATCCCTGGGAGGAGCGAAATACATCATCACATTTATCGATAATCATACCAATTTTGTAACTGCTATACCCATCAAGAAGAAAAGCGATGCTATGATAAAATTCATTAAATTCCAAAGAAAGGTGGAGAACTGGAGAATCTTCATGGCAAGAAAATAAAAGAGCTACAGAGTGACAATGGAGCAGAATACCTGAGCAACGCTTTCATCCAGCATCTGAATGCTGAAGGAATTCTTCATCGTTTGTCAGTACCTAGGAACCCACAACAAAATGGAAAAGCCGAAAACAAAGATGCGTAGCAAGTTCCAGCACACATGCAGAGTGTTGGAATGCGCAAGAATCCTAAAACCGGCGAGCGCACACTAGCGAGCGGAGGAGCATGGACCAGCGGAGGAACAATGCCTTCGTCTTACAATTAGCGAGACATTTGCATACGTCCACTTGTGCATGGTGCCCATCAAATTTAAAAGTATTATCACAATCGCAAACTCCGGTAACCCTCTAGGTATATAGCGGTATTCACAGTCACTTTCCTGCAACAGTGCAGACTCGTCGGGTCATACAGCAACCCTTTTTTTCCGTGTAGGTAGACCGTCCCAAAATAAAATACCGACAAAGGTAACATTTTTTAATATTAACCGAAATGCCACTCACAGCGTGCACTCAAAGGTCTCACAGAGTGGATGTCAGAATTCGTCAGGAACAGGAGGTAGAGGAGAAGTAATGAAGCTGGGCGAAGTGCAACTCACAGCTGCACTTCAAGTCCAAAAGATTGAGAGAGAGAGAAAACAGTTGACCCTCCGGAGAGAGGAGGTGATGATCAGTGTGTTGAGCGATGACTGTTGACTTCCATACCTATTCAGCTACCAAGTTCAGCGTGTGATTCCGGCATCATTCAAAATCAGCTGACAAACTGCCGCCGGGCGTCGCGGCGCGCGGTTGAGCCGGATCCGCTACGGTGTCCCCAAACCGCGGGACACTTACAGCTATTTTTGGCCTACAAAGGAAGGGGGAAAAAACTTAAAATGAAGAATGAAATTCGTTACATCCCGAAAAGAGGGACAAAATTGTATATCCCCTCAGAAGACGGTCTCCTTTGAGACAGAAACATTCTCAAAGTTTCGTTCGTTTATCTCAAACGGTTCAAAAGTTAGAGGGGGGAGCGGGACTTAGGTATGGAACACCCTATATAATGTATCGCCGCACATGGCAACAGGCCAGGAAGCAGGTGCCCATTGGGTTATGGAAGTCTTTCGTTGGTAGAGTAGTAGAGTGCCTACTCTTCGGATTCCGTCGGTTACCCCATTTTTGTCTGTTTTGCTACCTGTATAGAACGCCGCGCGCCGTTGCGGACCAAACCTAAAACGCGCGCGCAACACAGGAAAATACACGCGCGACGCAATAAATGTCCGCTGCATAGGAAAATCTGAGTGTTTCACGGAAAATGTTGTGCGCTGCGAGAAATTTCGATACTTTAACGATTACGCGTAGCGCACAGGAAAGTAAGGGAATAACCTCAAATGCTGCGTCGCGCGCTACGCGAGGCACACAATTTTTACTTCTTCCTTTTCTTCGTCAGGAAACCGTTGGAGGGGAATAGCTGCATTGTTGCTAAGACTATGCCTAAAAATCATACTATTGTGTTTCACTTACCCAATTTTTTCGAGATCACGCTTCTCGACCCTTCTTGAATCTGAATTCACAACCAGAGATGGAAAGTGAAATTTCATAAGGCTCGAATATATTTCACAAAAGTTGAAATTTATTAATTTTTTTAGAAGTATTGATTGAACCTTTGAAGGTCTGAAAGCGTTTCAGATGTTCTTTTTGTTGATGCTGCGGTGTTTTGCTACTCTACGAAAGGTGCCAGACACTAAGAGGGGGCAAAAAGGGGAGTTTAGAGAGAAAAACCCCAACCTAACCTCTAAACTAAACGAAAACATTTGCAACGCGCGAATGTTTTAGGCTTGAGGTAAAAAGTTTCAAAATTTAGGATCACTGTTTCTAGGCGTTTCTTAGCCTCCTGAATGTATCCCCAGAAGTTTCAATATATTTCATGAAATTTAACGCGTGAAATTTCATTCGAATAAATTTCATGAAATTTTCCATCTCTGTTCACAACCATCACAAGATTCACATCATCAAATTGTCTCCTATCAGCAGATCGCAACTTTCGTCAAGCCCGAATTTTAAAGTCTTGGCAACAACACCATTATTCCCCTCCAACGGTTTTCTGACGAAGAAAGGAAGAAGTAAAAATGTTGTGCGTCGCGTAGAATTTCGATATAGGTATCGAAGTTCGGTGCGCGACGCAGCATTTGAGGTTATTCCCGTAATTCCCTGTGCACTACGCGTAATCGTTAAAGTATCAAAATTTCTCGCAGCGCATGATATTTTCCGTGAATCACTCAGATTTCCCTGAGCGGCGGATATTTACTGTGTCGCGCGCGTATTTTTCTGTTTTGCGCGCGCGTTTTAGGTTTGGTCCGCAACGGCGTTCCATACTAACTCTTGCTCATTTAGTAAAAATGGAATATGAGGACATCACTCTGATGTCATAATGACATCCACACTTTGTTCCATAAAGCAGTGTGATGTCACAGTGATGTCTGTTGAACATTCTGCCATCACAGTGTCATCATAGTGATTGAGGAATGGTAAGAATGATGTCAGAGAGAAGTCAGATTGATATCAGAGTGAAATTATTGAGATTTGTTCCATAAAGCATTGTGATGTGTCAATGACGAGGTACTCCACTTTTACTAGAGTACCTTAAGACTGAATTTAAAAGCTGTAAGTTTTAGTTTGTGAAAGTGCCTCTTACCTTGACTTCAAGAAAAATTGCATTGACCTCTTTGACGTGCTTTTTCTTTAAAGATATCGGAACTAGGTCTAAAATATGCGAGATCCAATGCTGCTCAATAGGTGCAACATGAACAGTGTCAATGCCATGTTGAATATAATAATTATAGCGAACGAGTTGAATTTCATCAGACGAAGGGATGATTGTTTCATCATTATATTCGGTATCTCTGCTCACTATTACTTTGATGATCTGCTTCCGAAATTTCTCCCTTTCCTCCTTCAACTCAATGTATGAAATGACCTTCAAAAAACGGGGGAAAAACTGATGAAAGAAACGTAGATATTCATAAAATGTCACATCAAAGTGCGCGGCTCAACAGCCGAATGTGTCAATTGCACTGGTTTCAGAATCGCGTTTTGATGCTTGATTCTTATCGATCAGCTGAAAATATTAAGATGCATATCCAAACAACAACTTTCTGCGTTCTATGGACCGTATTACTCCTTGTCTCCACGGAACGTTTCACGAGATTTAACCTAGATAACAGAAATATACAGCACTTTCAATCAAATAATCTCGAGCCGCTGCAGGACCTGCCACGGTCGACGACGAGGAAAACAGAATTTCGATAATGGCACCAATTACTGACGTTGCAGATTGCAACCTATTCTTGGCGCTAATAGCGTGGTCGCCGCCGACGACGAAAGCTGGAGAAAATCGCACCTTAAATGATGGTGCTCAAATATAAGGTAGAGATGTACAAACGTTCACTGAGAATGTTATCAATGCTTAGTGGGGGTGAAAATAGCGGTTTAAGCTCCATCGATGTATCCATCTTCGACCTATTGACCTCGATCTGTAATATATCGATTTCTATCTTCCATGGTGCTAAAGTGCGGTGGTGTCCAGTAACGGAACTATCGATCTTTGACCTAAGTATCGATCGTCCACCTAACCTAAGTCGAGCAATTTACAACGTTGTCGAGTAACCTAACCTGAGTGCGGTGGTGTCGAGAGACCGAACGATCCATATTCGATCAATCGAAGTACAACTATTTACAGCGTTGTCAGTTGGTGCAAAAAATTAAATAATTAAATTATTGGTCCGTGTTGGCAAAACCGAATGTAGCCTAAACTATCTTAATTTTGGCAGCACCGAGTTCGAACTCTGCCTTCCACACACTCCACCGTTGCCTGATGTAGTAAAAAAATTAAAATTTAAATATTGGTGCGACTTGTCGAACCTAAGTTCGGTGGTGACTGGTGACGTAACATTAGTTCGGTGGTGTCGAGTCCGGAAAAGATCCGGAAGCAGACCGTGTACTCCAGAGTAAGTCCCTAGACAAAAGCGGCCTACAGGGTCTGCCGGGTTCCGGAATTTCGGACTTTGAGATGCCCCTTGATGTCTCGCAGAGGGATTGTATTGGAACCTTGGACCTCGAGTACCTGAGTGTGGATTTCAAATTTTTATCTTCAAATTGATACCACTACAATCATTCTTCTGAGGTCCTGACTTAGGTCATGGGAAACGGTACAAACATTTCTCCCTGATGCATTGCGATACAGATTCAGTCGGATCTCCATCCCGAGAATTTGTTGTAGACCCGATATAAGCCTGGACTGTCCGTCTGCGTATTCATTTTAGCTTGGACGAGTCGTGTGTGCACAACCTCCGTACTGGTTAATTTGAGGAGGGTGACGTTTTTAGTTTTGAACGAGTGTAGCCGTAAACCCTACTTTTCGTCGTCATCATCGTCGAACTTTAAAGTTGAGAATTATGGTATGTTTTGCGCTTTCTTTCATGAGTTTTTCCAGAACGGTGTCCTTTGAGGATTCAAAATAGGTACTCATCGAACTCTAGAAGTTCTCAGTTCTAGTTAGTGAAGAAATACTTCTTACCCAAGTAGCATTTTTCAATCTAAAAGTTTACCGCAGGCTATCCAATTGGGGATATCGGGTTCGACGCACCCGCAGAGCTGAGTCAGGTGTAGGCTGCCCTAGGGTGCGTCAAAAAAAATGAAAGTCTGAAATGTTCCGCTCCCCAGGCGGCAATCGATGACGTTTGGTAAAAAAACATGTTTGCCAAAATTTGGGCCAATTTCAACCATTTTAAATGGTGCCAAAGGTCAATTTTGTGATGACATTATGATATTTTGGTTTAGACCTCGATTTCGCACAAAAAACTCGATTTTACGCTGAAATCGTGCGTTTACGAGAAAAATGCCAAAGAACTCGACTTGTAGAGGATGAAATTTTACACTAGGAAGACGTCTTGTAACCGATAAAAATCAAATTGAACTAGAAAAACTCAACTCGGTATTTATTTTTTTGGTCCTCAGAATTTCCGAGGTCTTAGAAAGTAGAGGTGTAAAAGACTCATTTTTCACGAAAATAAGTCGAAAGAGGGTGTAAATGAACTGTAGGTAAGTGTTGAGGATGCAAATGTCATCAGAACTTCCTCAGTTTCAAAAAAAGTTCCAACTATTTTGCACAATCCTCCAAAAAGTGCACGGCTCGAGAAGCAGGATCGTGCTATAATAGTAAGGGGAAAGAGCGGTTTGACCGGGAAAAATTGCGTAACAAACTTTCCCAATGTAATCGTCATCAGTAGGTCCCCCTGAACAACTTCCTAAAAGTTAAAAATGGCCCGACCCCGGAATACCCCTCAAAAAAGTTAAAATTGAAAATGGCGGCCGTAATAAGAGGGTCCGGGAAATCGGTATTTTAAAATGCTCATTCTGTCTCATCATGTGAGGTATCATTTCCTATGTAATTTTGGTCGCAGATTTCATAAATGAATTCCGCAAGGCCCCTTCTAAGCTTACGTTTCTCTCGGTAGTCGTATGTTTCCTTTATTTTTCTTTATTAAATACATTTATAACATCAAATTTAAGTTTCTTGGCCATAAATACATGAAAATAAAGACAATTCACTTTCCTTGTTCCTTCGGTGAATATTTAAAAAAAAATGCAACCTCCTGCCTTTCACATTTGGCCGCCACCTTTGATTTAGAGCGCCCCCTTTGGCCGGAGGGCCTTGTGGAATTCATTTATGAAATCTGCGACCAAAATTACATAGGAAATGATACCTCACATGATGAGACAGAATGAGCATTTTAAAATACCGATTTCCCGGACCCTCTTATTACGGCCGCCATTTTCAATTTTAACTTTTTTGAGGGGTATTCCGGGGTCGGGCCATTTTTAACTTTTAGGAAGTTGTTCAGGGGGACCTACTGATGACGATTACATTGGGAAAGTTTGTTACGCAATTTTTCCCGGTCAAACCGCTCTTTCCCCTTACTATTATAGCACGATCCTGCTTCTCGAGCCGTGCACTTTTTGGAGGATTGTGCAAAATAGTTGGAACTTTTTTTGAAACTGAGGAAGTTCTGATGACATTTGCATCCTCAACACTTACCTACAGTTCATTTACACCCTCTTTCGACTTATTTTCGTGAAAAATGAGTCTTTTACACCTCTACTTTCTAAGACCTCGGAAATTCTGAGGACCAAAAAAATAAATACCGAGTTGAGTTTTTCTAGTTCAATTTGATTTTTATCGGTTACAAGACGTCTTCCTAGTGTAAAATTTCATCCTCTACAAGTCGAGTTCTTTGGCATTTTTCTCGTAAACGCACGATTTCAGCGTAAAATCGAGTTTTTTGTGCGAAATCGAAGTCTAAACCAAAATATCATAATTTCATCACAAAATTGACCTTTGGCACCATTAAAAATGGTTGAAATTGGCCCAAATTCTGGCAAACATGTTTTTTTACCAAACGTCATCGATTGCCGCCTGGGGAGCGGAACATTTCAGACTTTCATTTTTTTTGACGCACCCTAGGCTGCCCCCCTCTGGGGCCGCATAAGATCGGGTGCCTCGAGGGCTGAGCGAGACGTAGCTGGTCTGCCCTCCCTGCCCTCCAGTCCTCGGCTCTTCACCAGCTGATGGTCGTTGCCGTCCCGGTATTCGGTGGGCCCCTTTCATGGGGGGCATTTTGGCGACCCTCATGATGGAGGCACTGTACCGAATTTTCCCCTCATCACAAAAAAAAAAAAAAAAAAAAAATGTAAAAGTTGCAAAAAGTTGAAACAATGTTGGAATTGGTTGCAACAAAGTTGCAACTTTCGGTCAACTTTTGGTCGATAAGTGCCGGGTTTCGGCTATCTGGTCGGAGGACAAAGTTGCAACCTACTGAGATTGCAAAATTTCTGCACCAAAGTTGTTTAAAATAGAAAGATAGGCAACCAGCAATACTTTGAAGTTGAAACATGTTTCAACTGAATTGCAACTAGTTCCGACAATGATAGCTCCATCGGGGGAGCGAGTAGGCAATCTGCACATCAATCTATTAGTTGCAAGGATCAAACGATTTTGTTGCAACCTCTGCTACTTGGGTAGTCTGTCGATGGACGGAGGTCTCGATTTCAACGAGGGGTCGTGCTGATGTATATGCTTTTGATAAGCGCTGTGAGGTTGTCTCGACTACGATGATGGACGCTTTTAGAGCGAACTCATGGTAAAATATTGGATACATGTAGAAAAATCAATTTCAAGAAAGAAACCAATCAAAAGTTAATCAACTAAATCAAATATTCAACATAGTTTCCGTAAAAGGTTTAGAGCCTCAAAATGTTTCTCAGACATATTTTTTTGATTTTTGTATGGTTTTGATGACTTTTGCTGCGACCTGTAAGAGATCATGAAAATGGAGCTCTTGTCAGGCACGTAGCAAGGAGGGGGGAGGGGGGCTTGGGGGCTCAAGCCACCCCCCCCCCCCCCAAAGCAAAAAAAGGAGGAAAAGTGAGAAGGAAAGAGGAGACAGAGGATGAGAAAGTGCGAGCAAAGAAAAAGTTTCAGACCGTCGAAGATATTTATCTCTTTTAATGTAGAGTCTTAAATGAAAACACCGTGTTCATTCCTAATGAACTCGTCAGAAAATCCTCAAAATGCGTCCAAATAGAGTTGAAATTTCAAAAAATTTCCAGCTTTGTTGAATGTAACAATTTGAAAGTATTTTGCGTTAAAGTAAAAAAAAAGCGTAATTTTCTGTATAAATTTATGAAAAATCTGTGTTACAGAAGCCTTGAAATGCGTTTTATTAGAGTTAAAATTTCAAAAATTTTCAGGATTTTTTTGAGTTCATATATGCATTTTTTGCTGAAAGTTCAAAAAGGAAACGTAATTTTTCAGTGGACATTTAAGGAAAATCTGCATCACGGAAGCCTCAAAATGCGTCTATTTAAATTACAAAGAGCCGTATGCAAAAACGACATTTTTCGCCCCCCCACTAAAACTTATTCAAACTTCGTCTATCAGTTACTAATACTGGAGCGCTTCTTTCCCCAAATTTTCAGACCCCCAAAAAATTTTGGGGGGGCGCTAGGGGGGGCGGAAGTCAAAACCTGTGACCCTCGATATCTTTCGAACGAAACAAGATATTGAGGCCCGGTTTGGACAAAAAATCGTCTAAAATTGCATATTTTAAGATTCTTAAGGTCAAAATCCCAAAATTAAATTTTTAACTTAACTTATGTGCTTTTTTCAGTTTTTGAGGAAAAACAATTTCTTTTAAACAGATTAAACTGAAATTTCACATTTTTTGATTTGAACCAAAACCAGTTTCTTAAATTGTTCGTCTTTTTCCGCATCCAACGAGTGGTCGTATAAGCTGGGGAACCGAACGGTTCCGGAGTTATGATCGATTGAAGTTTCCGCTCAACGCGCGCCGACCGATTTTCGCGCGCAAAAAAGTCGGATTTGACTGTTATTAAATCAGATTTAATGTTCAAACTGAGCAAAATGCATTATTAGGGACTCTTGAGGGTCGCTGAGTCCAGAAATTACAGATACTTCAAAAAAATTCACGTTTTTAAAATTGCAGCTTCGGACAGGACCACTGAGCGGCCGGTCGGCGCTCAGTGGGCCTCTAAAATAGCGCTACGGAGCTGTAATTTTAAAAACGTGAATTTTTTTGAAGTATCTGTAATTTCTGGACTCAGCGACCCTCAAGAGTCCCTAATAATGCATTTTGCTCAGTTTGAACATTAAATCTGATTTAATAACAGTCAAATCCGACTTTTTTGCGCGCGAAAATCGGTCGGCGCGCGTTGAGCGGAAACTTCAATCGATCATAACTCCGGAACCGTTCGGTTCCCCAGCTTATACGACCACTCGTTGGATGCGGAAAAAGACGAACAATTTAAGAAACTGGTTTTGGTTCAAATCAAAAAATGTGAAATTTCAGTTTAATCTGTTTAAAAGAAATTGTTTTTCCTCAAAAACTGAAAAAAAGCACATAAGTTAAGTTAAAAATTTAATTTTGAGATTTTGACCTTTAGAATCTTAAAATATGCAATTTTAGACGATTTTTCGTCCAAACCGGGCCTCAATATCTTGTTTCGTTCGAAAGATATCGAGGGTCACAGGTTTTGACTTCCGCCCCCCCTAGCGCCCCCCCAAAATTTTTTGGGGGTCTGAAAATTTGGGGAAAGAAGCGCTCCAGTATTAGTAGCTGATAGACGAAGTTTGAATAAGTTTTAGCGGGGGGGCGAAAAATGTTGTTTTTGCATACGGCTCTTTCTCAAATTTTCTGGGTGAGGACCCCCGGACCCCCCCTCCGGACCGGGGGGTTTTCTGTACCCCCCAGAACCCCCCTCCTAGTAGAGGGGCCCCGCAAGCCCCCCCCCCCCCCCCCGAAACACAATCCTGGCTACGTGCCTGGTTCTTGTTTATGTTAGGAGATTGCGATTTAAGTAGGTACTGTTTCCTTTGTAAAACTTCGCTTGAAACACGATAGTTTCACTGGTTTTCTGTAAAACAAACCCAAAAACTGAAACAAAACTCGAAAAAAAATGGCAATGTCACCAAATCGGACAAATAAATTAAATTTTTAATTTAGGCAAAGCTGTAAAGCGCTTCGATAGGTCAAAGATCGGATGTTGGGTTACTCGACACCTTCACACTTGGGTTAGGTCACTCGATACCACCAAACTTAGGTTAGGTTATTCGACAACACCGCACTCAGGTTCCGTTAAATCGTTCAACTTGGGTCGGGTCGAAGATCGATACTTAGGTCAAAATCGATAAGTGAAAGATCGATACTTAGGTCAAAATCGACAGGTCGAAGATCGATGGTTAGATCAGTCAACACCACCACGCCTAGGTTAGGGCACTCGACACCGTTGTAAATCGCTCGACTTAGGTAAGTTCACTCGGTACCACCCAAAGACATAAAGACGGAGCGCTAAAAGCAAAAAATGAAGCTTCTTTTCAATCACCTCTACTATTGGCTAGAGGATTGGCGGTGAAATCGGGACAAGTTTGAAATTCAAATGTAGGGCGGGAACTAAATAAAATTGCGGAAACTAAGTATTTAAGGTTGATTTTTGCCCAAATTCACTTACACACTCATATTTCTATAACTTTAAGTTAGTTTTGGTCCGTTGTCGACCGATTAATTTCATTTGAGAGTAACGGTCATCTACAACTGTAACGGCCTGTTTGAACCGGCAGAACCACCATGAGCAGAAGAAAAACTAACTTTATCTGAGATTACTGCCTGTTACCGAGAAAAAGTAGGTGTATTATAATAGGACGCAGTCCCAACTTTCTTAATATATTCGTTTTAGGCATTTAAAATACGTTTCGAAGAAGAAATGTGGAAAAATCAAGAGGACAAGTTCAAATCAAATTTCCGTTTGCCGCCATGGATTCCCGCGCTCATTTACACACTCACACAAGCACCCAGCGCCAAACCAGGCCTCACTTTTTCCCCGTGCTTTTAGATATGAGCACTCCATCTTTACGTCGTTGGCACCACCGCACTTGGGTTAAGTCACCCCATATACCAGATTTGAGTTAAGATAGGTTACATTTTGATAGCTCAAAGATCAAAATCAATAAATCGAACATTCAAAAGCGATACATCGATTGCACTCAAACCGCCATTTCAAAAAATTTAATTTGGACTCTAATTATAATTTTTGGAACTTCTTGGCTTTGCTTTCCCCGCGAAATGGTGTGGACCCAGCACCATTGTTGTCGTGATAGCGAAGAGAGCCGTAAGTGCAAAATTTTCGAAATCGAGTTTTCTTCAAAATTCGTCTAAACTCTTTAAGATGAAATTACTGAGACAGCGAAAACAGCAAAATTCATCCCAATTTAATGAAAACGAGACATTGGAGAAAGCCGTAAGTGCACAAAAAATGACTATATAGTTTTTTTCAAGACAGCCGTAGGTGCATGAGAGCCAATGAAAACAGTGCTTTCCAGTAAAGTGCCGCCCTCTTCTGCCAATTTCTAACCTGAAAATGTGTTTGTTGTGCGTCCAAAACGCAACCACGAAAGCATGCAGAAGATAGCACTTACGGCTGTCTTGCCTAACAATAACCAATACGAAACTGAATTTTACCTTTTTCATGTAGGTACTTTAAAATAAAATCGGTCGAGTTTTAATCCCCCTAATGATTTCTAGGAGTCTTCCGGACGCATAGTGGCAATTTGACAAAGAACGGAGGCTTCTTTGAATAAAATGTTCCGGTCACAAGCTTCTGAGCCCGTTTTCTCGGAACTTCATTTTTGCAGTTACGGCTCTCTTCGCTATCACGGCAGATTTCTCCACCTTGTTACATACAGTTCAGGCCACTTCTTAGTGTTTTTTTTTTTTTTTCATTTGTACCTACGCACAGTTCGGGGATATGTGTTTCTCCCGTTCGTTATCAGGCATCAGGCTGGTTGAAGATGCGGTTTTCCTTGTTTTGTTATGAGAGTTGTTCAGCAGCGACGATAGATGGCGCGAGGATCACACTTTTATGTCATGCCTCGGGTCATATCCATGCCGGCGTTTTAATGCCGTCTTGGATTTTGCGGCATGTTAAGTTGGGGTCACTGCCGAATAAGATCTGCTAATGAAGTCTAAAAAGGCCCAAACCGGTATAGATCTCTCAGCGCGACTCCAACTTAATATTCCAATGCAAACTGCCTGAGCTGAACACTCTCCCCCCTTAGTTTCGTACTGGTACGCATTAGAGTTCAAAACATTTAATTTTGAATTACAATTTTTGGAACTTCTTGGCTTATTTGTTTTCCCCGCGAAATGGTGTGGACCCAGCACCATTACTCCACCTTGTCAATATATATGCCTACCTAATATAGTGCCGATATACAATTATAAAACGTAATACCTTGATATTTGTCATGTTCCTGTCGTGTTCTCTTGATGTAGGGGGACGAATTGTCGTGAATGACGAAGGGGCTGGACGTCCTCGAACGTATCCAGGCAAGTTAAACATTTTTTTCGGTCGGACTGTTCCAAACTCATGAAGGTAAGCGACATTACTCTGCTCATCTTCCAGCTCAGTTGAAAAGGTTTTTTCGATAAGCTTCACGTAATTTTTCATGAATTTTTCTAAATTACTCTCAACTATAAGTTTTTTAATTGATAAAGCTTTTTCAAAATTCTTTTCAAGAGCATTCCGTTGAATTGATCGTATTCCGAGAACTTTTCGCCTCGTATCAGGCAACATTCGGCTTCAGGCACTGCACAACAAGCGCACCAAACTTATGTGAGCTAGGTGCCTACACGAGAGAAGTCCTACACAACCATTGAGCACTGCTCTATTATCTCGATTAACCTAGTGAGCAAAACAAAAGAAAATGTAATTGAGTAACAATACGAAAATAAAGGTGGCTGGGGGTTGATATACCTACCTAGGAATGTGAAAAAATTATACTTCTTTTTCTTGTCAAATGGGCCTGTTGCAAACTTTTGCTAGAGCAGAATGAAGAGTTGTTTCCTATAGATGATGCCTCAAAAATCACGATGAGCGCATCGGCAAAGTCTGAAATGCACTCATAAATTCACAATCTGCGTAAGAAATTTGCGTTATTTTGAGCTTCCCGCTTCAAAAACGATACTACTGCACAGGTGAACATTTTGTTAGATGAGTCCCTCCATCGTCGGCAATATTCATCATGGCCGACGCTTGCGCAGTTCCGCGAGTAATTCGAGGAGAGTTCAAGATCAATTAAGGCGGGCGAGGAAAATATAAACGTAAACACGCCGATTGTTTTAATCCTGTTCAGATGTTATCTCGTCCCATCACAGGTGTTTCGGCGGACTGGCGTCGGCCATGATGAGTATTGCCGCCAATGGAACGACTCCTCTAACAAAATGTTCACCTGTACCGTAGTATCGTTTTCGAAGCGGGAAGCTCAAAAAACCGCAAATTTCTTGGGCAGATTTTGAAGTTATGAGTGCATTTCAGACTTTGCCGATGCGCTCATCGTGATTTTTGAAACATTATCTGTAAGGTACAACTCTTAGTTTTGCTCTAGCAAAAGTTTGCAACAGGCCCATTGAAGGTCAAAATCTTTTGAGCTCTCCAAGTTTGAAACTAATAAGCAGCAATCAAAAAGTCAGAAAAACCTTACGTAAAAGAAATATGTGAAGAAAAAAGGAAAAATTGCAAAGCAATATTAAATACCAGCCTGAGTGATAGCTCGCATAGCGAGCTGTCACGCCTAGCCAGGGAGTGCTCCTGGAACTCCGGTTCCTCGTTTCACGATGAACTTGCGACTCGCTCCGCGAACCGTCCCTCTGAGCTACTAACTTTTAAAATATAGTAAAAATAATGAGAAGATAATATCTTCGCCACGTTTGTCGTTTGTCTCCTACCCAGATACCCCCAAACACCGAGTTTCAGGCGAATCCATCGGCAAAAAGTTGAGGTTGCCAATTGTTGACCATTTTGAACTTTATCGGCGGGCATTTTGAAAAATTAGGGTTTCTTTAAAAATCTAACGTCGAATTTGTTCTTCTCGGGTCAAAATATCCCCAGATACCGAATTTCAGGTGAATCCATTGGCAGAAAATCGAGTTTGTCAAATTTTCGGCCACTTTTAGCCTAAACCGGCGGCCATTTTGAAAAATTAGGGTTTTCTTTAAAAAATCTAACGTCAAATTCGTTTTTCTCGTGCCAAAATACCCCCAGTTTCAGAGTTTCAAGCAAATCCATGAGCAAATAGCAGAGGTGCCAATTTTCGGCCATTTTGAACTTCGACTGGCCGCCATTTTGAAACGGTTTGAGATAATGACTTCGGAATTGCGCGAAAAATTTTCTTTTTTTATGCTCTTTCGAACGAGGTATCACAAAGGGGGTCTTCAAATTTGAAAAAAAAAGTTAGGGTCCGTAACCCCCCCAAGGAGGGGCCCCCCAAAATTTTGGGGAGGGGATCAAAAAGTAGCTCCCTTTGATCTAGGAACACCCTCCAAGTTTCAAATCTCTACCTCAATTAGGTCAAAAGTTAGAGGGGGGGGGGAGGGGACTTTTCGAACACCCTGTATGAGCTATGTCCGCATATATCTGAAAATCCTTTAAAACTTTCCTAATACCACATTGAATCCTGAATACTGAGCTGCACAGTGCAATTACCTCGGCTTCAGCACTCGATAATGCAACACAGTTTTGCTTCTTTGTAACCCAGGAGACTACATTGCCAAAAATCCCGTTACTAATTTCTTGTCAGTGTCGCCACCCCAGTCAGAATCTACAAAACACTGTAAATTATATTTTGTCTCGATTTCCTTTATACCCGAAACGCAAATCAGCAGTATTTTTTAAGTGCCTTCAAATACGCTTGACATTAAATCTCCTCTGTTGCATTCTGCTGGAGACGACACAAAAAATTCACTGCATAGCTCCCCTTCTGCAAATTTTGCATACGCAAAAATGTAACTTACTATGTCCTAGAAACATTCTAAAATTTTCATTTTTCAAAAAATGTAATTATTTTATTCCAATAAGTTTCAATAAATAGGGCTCCCTCAAATAGGAGCTAGGCAAAATACACAGCACTCAGTGGAATTGCAAAAATTTTACTATATAATTGCTACTTATTGCGATCTGCACTACTTGGGAAGGACGTTGGAGGGCGCGAAGGATCCTCAGGGGGTTGGGCTGCATAGCGGTCAGAGGGGGTACCCTCTGGTTGTAGATGAATGAGTATTCGCAGCAGGTTTCCTTCAAAATTTCATGCAATGTTGCGGCAAGCAGGTCTTTCTTCCTGCAAGCTTATGAATGGTAAATAGTTTTCGCCTGCTTACGTACTGAAGTTAAAAAAGAATCTTAAATACCTCTGGGTTCCCAGAAATTTCGAATCAGTATGGTGTGGAAATGACTTCCATTTATATCTTGATGAAGTGTTTCGTACAATGGATACATCTTTTCACCCAACTTATATTATAAGAAAAAAAGTAATGATTTACTCAGTGCCTGAGAATTACATTTAATAAATTGTGGATACCATTACGTTGGTTACACGACCACATTGATAGCACAGAATGTAAAAGTAGATTTGATGCTGCCATGACAACCAGATTATTTACTAAGATACCCTCCTGAGTTAAGGGGAAGAACCTGCTGTCCATCGGACGGAAAAACTAAACTAGGTGCTTACAGTTGAATTTACTGCATTACGAAAAATTTACCATGTGGGTATACCCACTCCTTGAAAGAGAATTCTAGTTGAGCCATTACTGGAAACCTCATTAAAGCATGTAACAAGACGTCTCTTTGAAATAATGTAACGGACAAACCGTTTGGATTTTACGTCATTTTACGACAAGTCACTCAGGCTCCATATTATTGATAGCGCGTTCATATTTTCTTTACGATCGGAAAGAAATATCTCAGAAAAAAACGGCACCGTTCTATTGGAGGAGGCAGCGATGCGTTATACAGCCTGATAGTCCAATGGCGCTTAGCCATTCATTCAACGCAAATTTTATCCTAATTTACTTACTACAAAATTCTTCTCCAAAAATGGAGCCGGAAAATGTTACTGAATTATTATTTCATGGATTTTTTCCCTCATGAAAGGTATCGAGCCGCCCTTTGGCGGTCGGTGGGCACTTTCAGGAGATAGGTCTAGGAAAAAACACTATAATCTCACATTCCACAAATCTGAAGAGAGTGCCCATCTAATTTTCATGTAGTTTGATGGGTTTGATTTTTTTTTTTTTTTTTTTTTTTATCGCAATCATAACTCCGGTTCTTTTCCCACATGAAAGGTATAATCGAGCCGCCCTTTGGAGGTCGGTGGGCCCTTTTTGGAGATAGATACGGGGAAAAGGACCATACAGGGTGATCCAAAAGTCCCTTCCACCCCCTCTAACTTTTTACCTAATTGAGGTAAAGATTTGAAACTTGGGGGATGTTCCTAGGTCAAAAGGAGCTACTTTTTGGCCCCCCTAAAATTTTCAGGGGGCCCCCCTTGGGGGGGCAACGGACTCCGACTTTTAATTTTCAAATAGGAAGACCCCCTTTGTGATAGCTCGTTTGAAAGAGCATAAAAAAAAGAAAAATTTTCGCGCAAACCCGAAGTCAATGTCTCAAACCGTTTCAAAATGGCGGCCGATTAAAGTTTAAAATGACCGAAAATTAATACCGGTTATATGTCGATGGATTTGCGCGAAAATCGGTATCAAAACGTATTTTGACACGAGAAAAACGAATTTGAAGTTAGATTTTCAAAAAAACCGAAATATCCAAAATGGCCGCTGGTTAAAGTTCAAAATGACTAAAAATTTTCACCTTGGTTTTTTCCTGATGGATTTGCCTAAAACTTGGAATTTGAGAGTATTTTGGCATAAGATAAACAAATTTGAACTTAGATTTATAAAAAAATAAATTTTTGGTCATTTTGAACTTTAACCGGCGGCCATTTTGGAAATTTCGGTTTTTTTGAAAATATAACGTCAAATTCGTTTTTCTCGTGTCAAAATACCCCTACATAGCGATTTTCGCGCAACTCCATCGACAAATAGCCGGTGTGAAATTTCGGCCATTTTGAACTTTAACCGGCCGCCACTTTGAAACGGTTTGAGATATTGACTTCGGGTTTGCGCGAAAAGTTTTCTTTTTTTATGCTCTTTCGAACGAGCTATCACAAAGGGGGTCTTCCTATTTGAAAATTGCAAGTTGGGGGCCCTTGCCCCCCCCCCCCCAAGGGGGCCCCCCTGAAAATTTTAGGGGGCCGAAAAGTAGCTCCCTTTGACCTAGAAATATCCCCCAAGTTTCAAATCTTTATCTCAATTAGGTAAAAAGTTAGAGGGGTGGAGAGGACTTTTGGATCACCCTGTATATGTCTCGTTCCACACATCTTGAGAGTGTTTCTAGCAAGTTTTTAAGAAGTTTGATGTGTTGACTTCTTTTTTAATTCATTATAATCAGCGGGGTCTGTCTCCCCATTATACATATCGTCACCTTCCAGGCAAAGTATCACAAGCGCCATGCGACGTTTAAAAATTTCCGCCGCCATTATATTTTTTAACTGAGAAATTGTTGGTTGAATCTGTTTGGAAATTTCACTAAATTTTATCGGCAGCACAAAGAAAATTCAGTGAAATTTTCGGACAGCTTTGTTGAACAATTTCTCTGTAAAAAAATATAATGGCGGCGGAAATTTTTAAACGTCGCATGGCGCTTGTGATACTTTGCCTGGAAGGTGACGATATAAAGAGTGCCTATCTTCAGGGGGCCCCCGGTCTGTTTGGAGATAGTAAAAGGTTAAATGTATAATTACCTAGGTTGTCCCAAAAGTACTGCACGTTTTCTTTTTTTGGACGAACGGTAGCAGATATCAAAATGCGGTTTGTGTAGTCTTAAAGACGGAGCAATTACCGATAAAACAAGACAAAGCCGAGCTCTCTAAGTAAAAAAATGACCAAGTTACAGTGTTTTGAAAATGACTTGTAGAAGGGACCCCTACAGGATTTTCAGCTTCTTTTCTGGAAAAAAAAAACAAAGAATTAAAGATTCAAGTGGTTTTATTAAATCAATTTTGCAGAATCTTACCAAGATTACTAGCATTTACTCTTCTTCACTGGACCACTGGACACTAGTTTCCTTCTCAAAATACCTTCTATCACTTGCCACACAGCGCCGCAACCGTTCTTCCCACTTCTTCAAACATGTTTTTTCGAATTCCTCTTGCCTGATGCACTTTAAGAAAGTTTCAACAGCTCTTTTTACCTCGTTGATGGAGTTAAACTTCCTGCCTCTTAAGCCCTTTTTCAACGTAGGGAATAACCAAAAATCGGAGGGTGCAAGGTCCGGGCTGATACCATGTTGCCAACTTCATTCGATCGCGACAATTTCTCTGTAGAGTTTTTGATTAATCAAAACTTTGTTTTTTCCAGAAAAGAAGCTAAAAATCCTTAAGGGGTCACCTCTACAAGTCACTTTCAAAACACTGTAACTTGGTCATTTTTTGACTTAAAGAGCTCGGATCTGTCTTGTTTTGTCGGTAATTAGCCGGTATTTAAGACTACACAAACCGCATTTTGATATTTACTACCGTTCGTCCAAAAAAAAAAAAAAAAAAAAAAAAAAAAAAAAAAAAAACGTCCAGTACTTTTGGGACAACCTATGTATAATAAAATTTAATACGAACAGAATATGCGCTTGCTAAAATAAATGAATAGATATGATTTAGAAAGTCTTACCCGGAAACAATTTTTCCCTAAATATTCATATTATTAACCTTTCAATCCCAATACCTATTCGTGATGAAATTTGGTATAAACTTAGCATTTATTTATGATTTAAAAACGAATCGATGGCTCCAAGCGCCCTTTTCCGGTCACTTTACACCTGTTCCTTCCCCTTCCACTTCCTACTACCTCCTCCCCTCCCTCTCCACTCTCCTCCCCCTCTTATCACCTCCCCCTCCCATCATCTTCTCCTCCCCCCTCCTCTCCTTCCCTCTCAATCACCAACTTCCTCCCTCTACCCTCTCCCCGATGATTAGAAGTCGGAAGACTCGTGCCTTGAACGGGAGGCAATGTGGCAACATCGGATGAGGAACTCTTGCGCTCCTAGTGGCGTATGCGAGAAGGCCCGCGCGGGTCTGCCGGCTGCGCGGTAGTGTCTCTTCCTCAGTCTTTCTCTTGTAGGTTAGTTCAACCCATTGAGTACAATAGAGCAATAGAGTCAAAATCAAAGACATAAAGACGGAGTGCTCGTATCTAAAAGTACGGGGGAAAAGTGAAGCCTGATTTGGCGCTGGGTGCTTGTGTGAGTGTGTAAGTGAGCGCGGGAATTCATGGCGGCAAACGGAAATTTGATTTGAACTTGTCCTCTTGATTTTCCACATATTTTCTTCTAAACGTGTTTTAAATGCCTACAACGAATATATTAAGAAAGTTGGGACATTGAATTTTTATAATACACCTACCTACTTTTGCTCGGTAACAGGCAGTAATCTCAGATAAAGTTAGTCTTTCTTCTGCTCATGGTAGTCCTGCCGGTTCAAACAGGCCGTTACTCCCAAATGAAATTAATTGGTCGATGACGGACCAGAAATAACCTAAAGCCAAAAAAATATATGTTGGTAAGTGAATTTGGGCAAAAATCAACCTAGACTACTTGGTTTACGCAATTTTATTCAGTTCCCGCCCTACATTTGAATTTCAAACTTGTCCCAATTTTGCCGCCAATCCTCTAGCCAATAGTAGAGGTGGTTGAAAAGAAGCTTCATTTTTTGCTTTTAGCGCTCCATCTTCATGTCTTTGGTCAAAATGTACTGGAGCGCCGATGAAGTCAATCCATGAACGGACCATTCCGAGCCCCTTGTTCGCCGGAAACTCAAGTAGCATTTTTCAACAGAAGAATCGCGATATTTCGAAATTAAATTGCGATTTTTTCACGATTTTATCGGCGATAAAATCGCTAGGATCATCAAGATCTGAGCGATTATCCTCGATCTTTTCGCGATTTTACTGCGATTTCATCGCCCAAAAAAATTACGATTTTATCGCAATAAGAGCGAGTATGATCGCTCAGATGTTGATGATCCTAGCGATTTTATCGCCGATAAAATCGCAAAAAAATGGGGTTGGCGCTGTCAGCCGACCTCCGTCAGATTCAGCCGTCAGGTCCTTTAACGAAGACGAGCGTAAAATCCCCGGAGTCTCCATAGGGATTCGAACCCGAGTCGCAGCGGTGGCAGGCCGGCACATTGCCACTAGGCTATGGCCACTACGTGGCTAGTGCGAATGGAAGCCTCTTAGGTGGATCGGCGCTTCGCAACATTACAACTTTTGTCATTGCGTAGACTGACACCGAGTTTCCATTGGAATTTTTGTTTGTTTTCCCTCCTCTGTATTTTATTTCATACCTTGAAATAAGGTTGGTAAAATAAGGTTCTATTGGTAATCTCATCAGTCTGTCTCTGTAAAATTATCAATAATAGTGAGAAGGCAAAGTTACCGATGGACCTTGGTAAAAACGCCAATATTTTTTATCGAATGTGGTAAAATTACCGAGATAAAATGGAAAAGTTACCGGGAATCGATTTCCAATAAAAGTGGTATTCTTACCTGAAAAAATCAGTAAAAATACCGGTTTTTAGGTAAGCTTACCAGTCTGTCTTCGTAGCATTACCAATAATTGGTAAAAAAAGAGATGGTAAAATTACGAACGGACCTTGGTAAAAACGGCGGCGGCGGCGGCATAGGAACATCTTTCATAAGCGTCATTCATGCGTTAGTGGGCATTGATGAAAAATTGCAATTTATTGTAATTTTATCTCTATAAAATCGCGTTCGATAAAATCGAAATTTTATTTCAATTTATCGCAATTGTTTTCTCGATAATATTGCGATGAATCGCCGTCGATAAAATTGCGATTTTATTGCAATTTATTGCGATTTTTTATCAGATAATATTGCAATAAATCGCGATACATTCTCCGATTAAGTAAATCGCTATTTATCGCGATCACTGCTACTTGGGAAGTGGAAACTATCTGGGAACCGTTCGGCATTTTTTAACACGACGGCATACGGGAGAATCGCGGGCTGCGAAAGGTTTTCGAAAAATGTAAAAAGAACAAAGTTTTTTTTTCGCGAGACTAAAAATTTTTCAAATAAAATTTACATAAATTTAAGTAAAGGAATTTTTTACCGGCAACAACTTGAGACTTTTTTAAACAGACTTTTTATCATTACGCAAAAAGAACGTGGAAGAAACACATAAAAATTATCTCGCTCATTATTTTTTTTCTTTCCTTAAATTCATATGAAGACATATTAATTCATTCAACGCTATCACTACTCGAAAATATTTTTCTACATGATGTACACTTAAACATCACGTTAAAAGAATGTGACAAAAACACAAAAATTACCTTGATCAATTTTTTACATTAAATTTATATAAATTTTAAATAAATTTTAAATGAAAAATTTTTAACGCTCCGCAATAAAGTTTGGATTATTTGTTTTCAAATTTGTTATATCTTAATTTTCAATTTCTTACTAGCCGTTCTGGACGCTTAGCTTTTCTTTTTTGTCGCGTCTGTGCCCATTTTTAAATTATTATTTTTAAATAGGTAGCTTTCCACTCGTATAAATCTGATGCTTCAAACGGAACCAATTTGATTTAATGACATAGGTAGGGTTTTCCCAGGAAGGCGGCCTCTCGTACGTCTCTCTCGAACTGCCACTGTTGCCAGATAAGTTGCTTTTTCAGCACTTTTCTCAAGTTACTGTTTCCTTTCTTTGAGGAAACGTTTCCTAAAAACAACACACCATGTTTTCTTACTTCTAGCATACTCTTCGCGCGGTGTTTCCTAATTTGAAGGATACGTTTTCGTGCTTCAATGTAAATGGAGTTTTGGTTCACGAAATCACGATTTTGTCGACGAAGGCAATAGGTAGGTACCGTGTTCTTCATCCAAGACTTCGTTTCTTGTCCACTCTTTTTAAGAAGGTATCCAGTTTTCTAAGGTCAACACGGCGTCGCCTTGAATTTAGGGAACTTTTTTTCAGTGTGGGCAAATCGCCCAGATAGGTACATCGAAAAACATGGAAAGAACGACAGATTTCAGCAAAGCGCCAAGTGGTGGCGGTTTCCTGAACTACGGTGGCAGGGTTCCACCTTTAAATTAGAGTCCCTTTATACCCGCAGAGTTACGACAACTCACTTTTGGTTGGGCTGAAAGTGGCCTAAAAAAAATCCAATTCTGATTGGTTCTCGCTCATGGAGGCCGAAACGAGTGCACCAAGATGGCGGTACCTCGAATGTGAACAAAAATAATGAAAATATCATCTAATTGTGATTTATCAAGAGTAAATTGTTATTTCCATCGGTCCAAAATGCAAATAGATTCAGAAATTATTCACAAACCAATCCCATTTTCTTTTTAATTGATCAATTTGTTGATGTTGTTGTTTTTGTGTAACAGACATCGCAGAATTCCTGATCCTTATCCCTCAATATCGTTCGTTCGGGTGCACTAGTTTCGGCCTCCATGGCCAGCCAAGGCCGGCTGCCAGTCAGCTGATGATAGAGTTGTCTTAACTCTGGGTATAAAGGGACTCTACTTTAAATTAATGACCCAGGTGGTGTCAGGTGTGCTTGATGCCCATACTTTTTAAGAATTGAAAGCATTTTTTCCAAATTTACAGTCCTTCAATATGAGCTGTTTATAGGATCTCGCGGAACAAAGTGCCCTTTTTTTGTGCCTCGTATCCCTTCAATTTTGAGTTTAGTCCAAAGATCTTTTAAAAACTTAAATTAATGACTGAGATGGTGTACTTGATGCCCACTTTATAGAATTAAAGGCATTTTTCAAAATTTACAGTCCATCAAAATGAGCTCTCCGTGTGATTTAGCTAAGAATCAAATTTGGCCCCAAGCCCCCCAAATTCTAGCGTACCTCAATATCGTTTCATGTGCATAAGGAGACCATAGATACGGCATTCCATGCAAATTTCGAATGAAAGTGAACGAATAGATTTTGAGATATAACTGGACACACATTTTTTCAAATTTGGATTTTTTTACTCCAGGCACCTTCAGGCCCTTAGAAATGATGAAATTTCAACTTTTCTTATTTTATTTTTTCTTATTAATGACAATACTTCGCCTCTACCCGAAAGGAGAGCGAGAATAAAGTACAGAGACAATTTGAACCAATCGGTGCGATATGCTCTGATTATGAGTAACTATATTCCTATCAAAGGAGGGATTAGAAAAACGGCAAAAATTGAGCAAAGGTATTGAGAAAAAAAAATAAAAAAAATAGAGGAAAATGAAAACAGAAAGAGACTGCAGAAAAACAAGAGACTAGGAGTCGGGAAGAGAGATAAAATAGAGGAAAATGAAAACAGAAAGAGACTGCAGAAAAACAAGAGACTAGGAGTCGGGAAGAGAGATAATTTGACGGAATGGGTAATTAAGCAGGTAATTTATCAAAAGGAAGAGGTGTATTTTTGCGAGGAAAAAATTTGCGCTTATAGCTTCAATTGGAGTTGGAGCTGAGATTTACGGGGATAAAAACTTGGACGAGGATTTTACCTGGATTAATCCAGGTTCCTCCTCGTAAGTCATTTGCTTAAATTTAAGCAGAGCGACTGCTGTAATCATCATTATTACGTTTTCAATCATGCTGTGAAAACTTTTTCAGATGAATTTTTGTGCACTTTTTCAGCCTTTTCTTAGGGTCTTCACACTGATTTAGGTGTGCATCTCCTCATTTCGGTTTCACACCTTTTCAGTTTGGTATCATATTCCTCTTACTGGGTGCAAGATTTTCTGAGCTTTGTTTTCGTACTTCAATTCAGCCTACCTTCAATTCAGAACTTACATCTTTGAGCCTGTCTTAAGTTTTTTGAGCTTTCAGGGCCAAGTTCCTTGCTACTGATTTATTCCTGGAGCTACATTGTAACAAAAGGTGATCTGTTTTTCATACATTTTTTTTTACCAGAGACGTCTTTTTCGCCAAGAATAACTGCGCAGTAATCTTTCCTCCTCGAAAACATTTCACTCAAAGACTTGATTCTCCTACTGCACCTTATTTTGCAGGCCCTCGACTTACAACCTGCGCATGAATTAACCCCTGGCACTGATTTCGAGAATAATTTTGAGCTGTTTCTTGATTTGCAGCCGTTAAGAGTGCAGTGAGAATTTTCAGATGACTTGCAAGTTCTTAAATGAGGACCTATTCTCTTACACTTAGAATTTTTGCGAACACGACATTTGAAACACTGCCTCCTGATGCATGCATCTTTAGTTTTATTCAGGAGGCCCTGCTCTTTTAATAAAGATCTACATTTGCTTCCAAGCTTTTTCTGGAGACATTTAATACTCTTAGGATTAAGTGACCCGCAGACTTGACTTGGGCTTGTTCTCATGTTATCTTTAGAGCTTGACCTACGGGATCTGCATGGGCTTCTGCATTTCGTCGATGGTGCTTCCCGGTCTTGCCCAGCACGTTTAGACTTGTATGATTTCGTTGATTCCGTGCAGTCTAACTGCGTGGTCTTGGAAGCTTTTGAAGCTTTCTTGCAGAGTGATTCAAGAAGTTCTGGGTGGAGCTCAGAACAGAGTAACAGACTAAGTGCTGGACTGAGAGGCAAACACGGTAATGAAGAGCAACGTGCATTGTCTGATTGTCTGACTGATTCTGACTGGATAATTTTGGTGGGCTTTGACGGTTCAATCATGTCTCGATCGGGGTTTGAGCCATCAGATATAAGTTTTGCAGATTGGCCATCACAAAAGGAATTTTCGGGGCTGGTTGAAACTTGAACCCCTACAGAAGCCTTTCGTTTAACTTCACATGCTGTGAATAAACATGGGGAGCAACCACCCCTCTTGGAAGCGATTGCAAACCTATCCATCTCTCCAAATTTTGACTCAGCCTCACAACACAGCTTATTGCACTTATTTTTACACTCCTCTAATTCGGGAGCTGGATCGCAATTCAGAAGTTCGTCTGTCGTTTTTTCAGTTTTTGTAAGAACCTTGTTCTGGTCGCACATTAGAAGGGTTGAGTTGGGATTTATTTCATTAGCTAGTTTAGTCGTGGATGATTTCGATTGTTTTTCGCGTACGCATTCTCGATTGCAGCACAATAAAAGAGCGCTATCTTCTACTTTAGTTTTACGACAAAAATTTGATGTAGAAGTTACTTTACATGCATCTGACTTGCCACCTATCTTCCTTTCGCGGTGAGCTTTTTGCACTTGAAATGCGAAGTCACATTCTCCATCAGAGCATGCGCCTGTTGACATTTTTCGATTTTTTCTTTCTTCCTCCCAGATCTTTGATATATATTGCCGAAAATCTTCACTAACTTGATAGCATTTCTCACAAGAGTCATCTGCGGTCGAACGAGGAGCACGGCAACTGGCACTTAACCTCGATCGATTTGCCTCTTCCGGAGACCTCTTTGATTTCAGTTTCGTGCTGCTGATTTTAGATGGTTCAGTGAAGCATGAATCAAATACTTTTTCTTCTTTGGATGGAGGAATTTGTTTCAACCGCAACTGAGAAGAAATTTTACAATTTAATCCATCATCTATCTCATTTTCAATGCAGGGTTTTCTTGAGTTTTTTACTCTCGCCGGAGAGCAAAGTCTAAAGTCAATTGGAAAATCTTGGTGAGGATGTGGAAGACACTTTTTAACTTGATGTGCGTCGACTTCAATTCCCTTTTCAACCTTCATTTCAGCGAGGTTTCGTCCATTTTTTAAGGTGCTCTTACATCCGATGCTGGCACTGCTAAGCATGCCTCTGGGTAATTGGTTCCCGTGGACTTTGGAGGAAATTGTTGGCTTGAAGGAATTAAGTCTCCGTAGGTAAACAAGTAGCTGTTCAATGGCACGAATACTTGATTTTAATTCTTTTATTATTCGTTCATTCCTAACTGGTGCAGGATATGAACAGTTGGGAACTCGACATTTCCCGGATGATCCTTTAATGAATTCCAGTTGAAGACTGCGGTTTAAATTACAGATTAAATATGTTAAGGACTTTAAATCAAAATAAGTAAATTCGTCTGGAAAGTTATCAACTTTTAAAGTCAAGCTTCTAATTCCTTCTTGCGGTCCGGAGAGACCGATGACGCGTGAGAAAAGGCCAAAAGGCAGGCAACCGCATCCTTTGTCTGAATTAGCATAATCCTGTGTACTACGACGACGAGATCTGGCTATACGTGGGAATGGTTTGATAGTACACTCGCCGGTTACCGGGTCTGGAAAATCCTCTTTGAGGTAATGGAGAGCCTGGCTACACGATTTTGTTCCTCTGAAAGGAAGCAAGGGATTTCCACTGGTGATGAAATACAGCTGGAAAATAAGTCTGGTAATGGCATAACTAAGCATGTGCAATTGCTCTGTTTTGATCTTGTGCTTACATTCGTTGACTGACCCTTTTGTACGTTTATGTACTTCAATCTCAGCATGTATGACTCGCAATATATCCCAATAGAAGTGTAAATCTGTAAATGGAAATCTAGCTAAAACGTGTTGCAGTTCAACTAAGAGACTATTACAAATTTTAGGCTCAGCAATCTTATCTAATATGCAATATTTTAGAGCCGCTTTTACTTTCTTGGCTCTAATGGGCTCTGAATGCCACCAGCATGGTTTTCGGTATTCATATTTACTGGTTTCTGAGAAAGATTTCATCGTTGTTTGCTTCCTTTCTCCCTCATAATGACAGCCTGGTACACAGCAATTTGGCCGCGACTTGGAAGTGAGGGCTTCAGAATTGTCAAAAAACGATGCAGGGTGAATGCTTAGGTTTTTGAACATATTGTTCCAGAGTTTTGTTACACATCCTTTCAAATTGATGTTGACAACCCGATACGTTGGGTCATTTCCATTCAGTTCAAGTATCTTTACATCAGCGCAGCAGACAAAGCTCTCAACTCTGGTAAGGTTTTCACGACCACTCACAAGATTTTCCCTCTGCTTGCCATTGTAAACATGTTCATGTGAGAACTGACGACACGCTCCCCCGCAGTCATTCTGCTTCATTCTTTTTGGAACTCTTCAGCAGTAAATCAAAAAGCTTCTTCATTGCGTGGCTTCCAAATGAGGGGAAATGCTTGCATAGACAAGTATAAGTAAATGCTCTTGTATGACCGACAAATATTTTAAAGCAAAACAATTTCACCGACAGAATATGCAACTTCTTGTTCCAAGATCATGATTAGCACAGCACTTTCTCTCATTGTAACACAGAATTTGCAGGACATTCGTTCAATGAAAATGCAAAACTTGGAAGACATACCTAACATTCAAATAGATCAATTACTAGAGAGAAATATACGATGAATTTTGAAAGGTAATGATGAAGAAGGTGGGGTTAGGATTCATGAGAAGCATGAATCATGCAGCGATCATCAGGAAGCATGTTGTTGCAACTCCGACATTGATTTACAGTGTCTTTGAAAAAAGATTCGCATTTTAACTTAAATAGGTCATATTTAATATAATTCCAAGAGGAACAGGTACTAAACAACGCACTAATTGGAAACTTTTATTTGCATTTCCTAAATAAAACGATATATTGGGACATGGTTTTAAGGTAAAAAAAAAATAAAAAAAAGTAGATTAAAAAATTAAAAAAAAAAAAA
This sequence comes from Bemisia tabaci, assembly GCF_918797505.1. Lineage (NCBI taxonomy): Eukaryota > Metazoa > Arthropoda > Insecta > Hemiptera > Aleyrodidae > Bemisia > Bemisia tabaci. Next base: position 88,263,625 of record NC_092793.1, on the reverse strand, counting down.
AGAAAACAACATCTAACGAGAGTATAATATCAGCTGTTCACCGCACTGAGTTCATTTTTTCAACAATTATTTTTCAGTAACATTTTATTTTCTACATTTTTCCCAGGTATTTCTTTTCAGTTGTTGGTTTGGAGGAAAGAAAAATAAAAAAGACATGATCACAGTCAGGTATTACTAGCATATCAAGCATTATGATTTATCAAAGTTGACGCAGTGCGCGGGGATCTGGTATGTTCCGAGTCCCAAAATTATCCACATTCTCGAACAGATCATGAGTCGCGAGGTTTCGCATTTTTATACTTCGTCATCCTTTTAGAGAATTAGTAAACGACCAAAAATCGAGACATATGAATGTTTTCAGATGACATTACACAGCATCAACTTAATGAGACTAACATAACTTTCGGGGCGTGGGGACCAGAGAAGCAGACAGCGCATCACCAAATCTATCATTAGATGGATCGGAAATGTAGGGCAAAGGCAAGAGCTTTCAGAAAATGGTATAAAAAACTGTTAATAAAATTACCTATTCCAATTTTATACGCTTTATGGTTGAATCATCGTATGATTTAATTACTGCTGAGCATAGTTCAACAAAATGGTGACCCCGACGTGATCAAGTGTGACAACAATCAAAAAATTGTGAAAGAGGATCATACGGCTTGCAGTGGATTTCCTCCTTGCTTTTATGATTTCATAATTTCACACATAATGGTAAAAAAGTCCGGCTTGCAGTGGATTTCCTCCTTGCGTGTATAATCTAAATTATTGGTGTATGAACTAAGACTAGCAGTGGATTTCCTCCTTGTCTCTATAAAGGTCTCTAACATTTCGTGGGCGGAAGAGCCGTACAAAACTTAATCTGAAGTTGGACAACCCTAGAGTACCTATATTAAGAGAGAGTATGGCCACTGGGTCCCATGGAGAGGCTTAGGACCCAAAAATGGCGGTGCTTTGTTTTGGTTTTTGAGGATGGGAGGGGGGTCATTGCCAACTTTTGACGGTTATCACCAACCGCGCTTGCTGCCAACCTTACTACATATAAGATCATTTTTCTCGAAAATTGCACACGATTAGCCTTAAAAATATGTAAAAAAAGTCGCAATAGTGCATTTGGGTTAAGTTCTCGTTACAATAAGCAAAGACAACTACATTTTGAATCATTGTGCATTACATTAACTTTATGGCGTCCGCCATTTTTGGGTCCTAAGGGCTCCATTCAGCCTAAGATGGCTGAGCCAATCAGAGGTGGTAACTCCAGTGGCCATACTCTCTCAATATAGGTACGCTTGACAACCCGCTCCCCGCTATGGATACTTACCTTTCTTTAGATGTTATAAACAGATTCTAATGAATGCCTATTCTGACGTGCTAAGGAAAAACGCCGTATGAACCTTCAGGCAATGCCAAATTTCCTTTGATAAGACGCGAATGACCTGGTAAACTTACGAATATTTTTGTCCCAAATTTTCAGATAATTTTGATTGCAATTTCACCCAAAGATTCTGAAAATTTAGAGAAAAAATATTCATAACTTTCCTCAAAAATAAACATTTTATCGAAGGAAATTTGGCGACTCTCGAATGTTCATCCGGCGTTTTTCCTTAAGCCCTTGTCCCACGATCAAATCAACCTATCAAATACTCATCAAATGCATGATGGCGACAGGTTTTCGCGCAAGTCCGCTATCAAATGTTAGCGGGCCGTCAAATGTTGATGAACCCGCTATCTTGCATTTGATGAGTTCATTGGATCGTGGGACGAGGGCTATAGCACGGCAGCATTACCTTAGGCCTTGTCTCGACGGCGGAACTGTTGAAGGAAGGAAGTGTCTCAAAAATGTTTCACTTATAAGAGAAACTTTCAAGGTCAGAAACCAGGAACCTTAACAGTTGTTTACCTTCTTAGTATTTTGAATTGATAAACGCTGGTTACACGTGAAGCGGGAGTTTATTACGGGTGTTTCATTCGGGAGCGGTTATTACTTAGAAATATTTGTATACATTTCAGTATTAATTTTATATTTTCGTTTGCAGCATTTCACTACAGCAAGAAAATAAAATTTTATCGAATATATTTTCTTTTTATCCATATCTGTGTCATGTTATTGTTTTTTGTTTTATACCTGGTCGAAATAACGCAAAATATTCACCTCCCGTTCATAATTATCAGTTCAGTTACCTCAATTGACATCGTTTAACCTAAAAATATTAATGTTGTTCAAATATTCCCGCCTAAAAGTTCCAGGAACAAATGCTTGTGCGTCGAGACAGGGAACTTCGGTCGGTGCAACAAACTCGTAACAGTTGCACCTGATTCCCTCAACAGTTGCGCCGTCGAGACAAGGCCTTAAGGTCTATCTACAGCTGCGTGAAGTAAGAAATTTCTCCGCGCAGGGGGCGCCACCGCTGTGTTTTAGAGTCCGTACAGCTCCACGTGAGTCCTTGAGCTTTTATTAAAGTTGAAGGAATTTCTGTTTAAATCGAAGAATTATAAGTTCTAGCCATAACATTCTTCTTCCTGTTGACCCTAAAAACAACGTGAAAAGTCATTTCTGAAGCTCTGCAATTTGATCCCAGAAAAAAGTAGGGTTAAGCATGATGACCTTGATGCAACCAATCGCGCTTGATCGCTCTCAGCAGTTGGCAGATATCTCTCTCCCACCGTGAGCTGTCTCTCTCGCACTTACAGATATCCCGTAAGAGAAACTGGGATCAATTTACAGCTTTTATTATTAGACTTTCAAAGCTCGCGTTTGTTTCTAAGGATTCCAGACGTATGCTGCTAGAACTTATGAGTCTTAGAATTTAAGATACCTATTGTGATATTTAAATAATCACTGATTTCGGAGTCGGATTTTAGCAGCGCGACGTGGTGGATTTTTTCGGAACTACAGCTGAAGATTAACCTTAATATGCCTTTTATACCGTCGGTGTGCCCAACTTGGGACGGTCATCTAACTTGGGACATTTAGGGATTTTTTTTTTCGAAACCCCGTGGCAACACTGTTTCGAGTGTTATTGTTGATGTTTTTTCTGTTGTTGATCACCTACCATCCCGCTCTAAGGACTGACGTGCTCGGAGGCCGCTACCACCCTCTGTAAGTAATATTTTTACGTTTTTCTTGGTAAATAATTTATTGTGAAAATTATAGTGCATGATATGTCTGGTCTGTGTACTGAAGAGAATTGACGGTTGAAGTCCTGGGACTTTCCAGAGACCTCGGGCATTTAGATGAGATGATTGATTACATAGTCCGACATTTTGGATACTGTTTTTTCATTTCATAACCTCAAAATTTCCGGAATTTTTTTGATGTGGCCACAACTTGGGACAGGTGTCCCAGGTGGGGTGGTTGTTATGTTTACCAAACTTTTCATACTACGTTGCCATATATGTTACCTATCAAATTATATCTTATTAACTAGGTATACGTAGGATTCTATTCTTTAAACTTGTTTTGTTCTTAGGACAAACCTTTGTAAGGTCATTTCCACTAATTTGACTTTGTTCTATATTTTTTTTATATTGTTTGAATACTTAACATTAAATTTAAAAGCTCAAAATATGTGCCCAGTGACTCATTTTCTTTTTTAAAAAGACAATCTGTGTCCCAAGTTTGCTTCTAGGCATCTAACATGACGTTTTTAGCTAATTTAATCAGGTGTCCCAAGATGGGTACCTATGCGCCTAACTTGGGACACCAATAAAAAAATAAAAAATAAATAAAATAAAGAAAATTGGGGGGAAAACAAGTAGACTATCGGAATCTGCTTTAAAAGATATTTCATTTGCGCCAGACCGCAGGTCTAAATATTAATATACCGCCGAAATATTCAACAAAACGTGTTCAAACGTGTTCCCAAGTTGGGCACACTGACGGTACTGTGCGTATGCCAATAAGAGCCTGGCAATTTCAGTGTTCGAGAAGTCTAATGTTATCGATAAAGTACCTTCAAAATCTTACCGACATCGATAGGATCAAACGGAGACAACTTCTCCACAGCGTCAATGAATCAGCTCTTCTCTGAAGGTATCAACTGAAATTGATTTAAACAATACTACCTATGAATTGGAGTGTTTAGAAGGAAAAATTATGAATAAAATGACACAAAACTGAAGGATTTATGGCTGGAACGAATGAAGAGCAACACTATAGGAGGGAGAAAACAAATATTGGTATCAAATATTCAACTAACTACCTAGGTGCGGATGTTTAGGTTTTGTCATTATAGATAAATTCTAAGAGAAAAACTAACGTAGGAGACGCGCAGAATTGTTTTTTTCATAGATAGCGAATCTCATGAACAATAACAAAAAGGTAACATAACCTCACTTTCGGGACTTGCTTCGATACATTGAGTATAACTAATTTATCCGATGCGATCTTGGGGATTTACCAGATAAAGATGTACATTTGAGGATATATAGAACTCATAATCGCAAAAAAATCCGGCAGAAACTGTCTGAAACTACCCAAAATGGAGATGTTGCATGTGTGAGGAATTTGCGATTAGATTATTGATTCTTATGTAAAAGTTCGCGAGAAACACGATGGGGCCACTGGTTTTCTCTGAAATCAACTCCCAAGCTCAGAAAAAGCTCTCAAGTTGAGGCAAAAATGGAGGGGATATCCCACGATATCCTAAAAGTCCACCTCTACCTCAAGACGAACTTTCCATGCGAAGATAGGGAGCAAATACATTAACAGGGATGCCGTGTTTTCAGTTTTAGAGTCCCCAAATAAAGCGGCAGCCCTGTCACTGTATTAGCTCCCTATCTTTGCATGGAGAGTTTGTCTTGATGTAGAGGTGGACTCTCAGGATAGCGTGGAATATTCCCTCCATTACGCCTTCGACTTTGAGAGCTTTTTTTGAGCTTGGCAGTTGATTTCAGAGGAAACAAGTGGCACTAGAGTACCTTTAAAGACAGAGTATAGCCGACTGCACACACAGCAAGTGGGGACCTGCAAGTGCCTGCAAGTGGCACATCGGCGCCGCTGTGTTGAGTGTTCATCGTGCAACGTGCAGTCACTTGCAGATCCCCACCTGCTTAGAGTCCCTTAATACCCAGAGTTAAGACAACTCGATTATCAGCTGACTGGCAGCCGGCCTTGGCTGGGCATGGAGGCCGAAACGAGTGCACCCAAACGAACGATATTGAGGGATAAGGATCAGGAATCCTGCAATGTCTGTCATCCGAAAACAACAACATCAACAAAATTGATCGATTAAAAAGAAAATGAGTTTGGTTTGTGAATAATTTCTCAATCTATTTTCATTTGGGACCGATGGAAATAACAATTTACTCTTGATAAACCACAATTAGGTAATATTTTCATTATTCTTGTTCACATTCGAGGTACCGCCATCTTGGGGCACTCGTTTCGGCCTTCATGAGCGAGAACCAATCAGAATTGGATCTATTTTTAGGCCACTATCAGCCCAACCAAAAGTGAGTTGTCTTAACTGTGGGTATAAAGGGACTCTACACCTGCTGTGTGTGCAGTCGGCTTATGGCCATTCGTATCTTTTGACTACAGGAAAACTGTGCCGCTTTTTGATTGGTCAACGAGTTTTTAGGCTTCATGATATTCTTACGGCCGTAAATAAACAAGCAAGATGGCGGCTCACCGTAACATCGATAAGAAGCTAAATTTGACGAAAATTTCAATTATACGGCAGTAACAATTTAAACTAGTATATCTACGAATAGCACACGAAAAACACATGGAAACATTGTTAAATCGCCTTTCACCTTTATCACAGGAGGATGTTAGATGTGCATAACCTCAATCTTGCTTGCTGATAACAGCCATCGTGTTTGTTTATTTACGGTCGTAAGAACATCGTGTCAGCCTATTTTCACGCGACCAATGAAAAACCGGAACAGAAATGGCCATACTCTGTCTATAAAGGTACTCTAAGTGGCACCATCGTGTTTCTCGCGAACTTTCACATGAGAATCCACAGTCAAATCGCAAATTCCTCACACATGGAACACCTCCGTTAGCGTTTGAAAATTGACTTTCCGTTCCTTGTAGGAAATCCCATGTAAATCGAACCGACCAAATCCCGGTTAGGGCACCAGGCCTAAAATCGCGATATATCTCGAAATGTGACGTGACTTGCCGGCCGACACGAAGCCATTAAACCAGCAGAACAAAAAAAAAAAAAAAAAGAGTTTAGTGTGTAAAGTTTCCCATTTGTGTTTCAATTTTCGGGTACATACACTCGTAATAATATAAAGTTTTTTCTAACCGTTTTACTCAACAGCGTCTGCTGATGAGAAAGCCAAAGGAAGTGTGTATGTAGTATGCAGCAGGAATCAGGATTGTACTTTCAGCCGAAGGCATTTCTCTGTTAAAGTGAAATGTTTTTAGTGAGAAATAATGTTGTAGGTACTGATAAAGATCAACTAAGCGTCACAAAATCAAACATACTTGACTTAAAGCATTACCTCTAATTTGTTTATTAGGAAGTCTCTTGAATTCTGCGTCAGAAGCTGACTGAATCGTCAAATTTCCTCGTGTTTTGATAAGATACTTCAAATCCAAGTCTTTCGCATTGACCTCTGCAGAAGGTATGTATCTACACTATTTCATTTGTTTGCGCAAGTAAAAGGAGGAGTGTCGTTTTGGGCCTTTTCCGGCCCCACCCGGATTTTGCTGAATGTTTCATATTTTCAAAGTACCAGTCCTAGGTAGACTTTATGCCAAATATTTTACCGAACGGAGCCCATGCAAAGGTGCAACAACGCCTCAAACCCAGAACGTCGGCATCGAAAAATCCTTTTTTTCGTCGACTTTTTCGACTGTTACAACCCTTTCAGCAGATGATTCCTATGTATTTTTTTGCGTACTTTCCGTTTCTGGCCTTTTTAAAGGCCTCCGATAAATTTTAAGGGGCCTTATGGTCCATTGTTGCCATTTTGGCCCATTTTTAGGGGTTTTTTTCAATTTTACACACGCAAAAATTAATTCAAACTAAGAATCGAGTACGTTTTTGAAAAGCACGCAAAAAAATGAATCAAAGATGTTCTGTGAAACTTCTCCCTATGTTGCCAAATTTTCGAGAAAAATCGTCCCAAAGAGCCAAAAATGGCAAAAATTCGATGAATTGCCACGCTTAAGGTTCAAGAAAGTGGAGTACAACCTGTATATTGACGTACGTAACAGCTCTTACCTATATATACAACATATCAAAAAATTATAGTTGTACCTGGATTCCCACGATGTGAAAATTGACTGGGATGTCGATTTTAGCGGCCTTCCTTTACTTGAAGGTAGCTCTTTAGAATGTTTCTCGACCTTTGTCACCCTCTATGGGTGTGTACTATATGTATTTTTCTACGTACTTTTCATATCTGGCCATAAAAATGGCTTCCTGTGAATTTCAAAAGGCGTAACGGTCCATTGTTGCCAATTTTCACCAATTTTTAGGGGTTTTTTTCAAGTTTACATGTGTGAAACTTTGTGAGATGGCGTAGCTCAGGGGGGGTAGAGCGTCGCAAGTGCAGAGCTGACACTCGTCGCAACGGCAGTGCAGACACAGAGGTGATGGACGGGAAGAGGCGAAGACAAGAAGAGAACCAAAAGTGATATGAGATGCAATGTCTAATGCTGATTGCTACAAGGGCACACAATAATCAAGCGCTGGTTGAATCCGGGTCGATGGGATGAGGAGCGGACAAGTGCCGCTCGATCGCCAGTCTCTCCAAGAATAATCCCAGGGCCCAGCTCCGAGGAGCTCCCTAGGTCTCCGGCTCTGGCTACCCCCTCCACTTGACTCGGAACCGGTCAAGCCTCGCCCTGCGCATGCGCAGAAGGGATACTACCCCTCTGCCCTCTCGCTCGGGGGTGCTCCACCGATGCCCAGTCCCGTGACGTATGGGTTTTGTCAGCGCCCTCGACTTGGGTGCCAGGTCCCTGGGCCACTCTCACATTCCTCCCGCTGGACTTAAAATTTTTGCGCAGCAAAAATTTTACTCCTGGCGTTCTCTCTCTCGTTCTTTCATTCATCTCTCACATTCAATCATCCCACACAACCCAAAAACTTGACTAAAACTAAAGTAAGCTAAAACTGAACTAATCTATGTAAATACTAATGTATGTAAAAACTTGGGAGGGGGGGGGGGGTGCACACAAAAGTATCTAAGTAATTACAAGAACTACGAAATGGCTGTGGGGGGGAGGGGTTGCGTGATGTGTCTATAAGAAGCATGAAGTGACTAGGCGAAACTAAACGGAGCTGAACTATGTAAAAACTTGGGGGGGGGGGGGGTGCGTGTGTACACAAAATTATCTACAAGAAGTACGAAATGACTGATGTGAGGGCAGGGGGGGAAGGGGGGTTGAGAAGTAATGACGGGGGAGTTGGGTGGGGGGGTTGTACATAAAATTATCTACAAGAATTCTAAATGAAATACGCAAAAAAGGGGGGTGTACACAAAATTATTTACAAGAACGCCAAATGAAATACGCAAAAGGGGGATGGGGTCGACTAAGATATTTACAAACACAAAATTATCTAAAAGAACTACGAAATGGCTCGATTGTACACATGGGGCGATCTACTTCCCGTTAGGCTTGACTTTCACTTTTCTGGCTGCATCCCTAGTTGGTCCGAGGCCTTGCTTCGCTGATGCCGGAGTTCACGGGATATGTTTCAATTCCTTTTGTCTTGACTGCGATCGGTAACACATGTGTGATTTCACGCCTAATAGGGCTAACGCAACTCTGAAGGGAGGCTGGTCATTGTTTTGCCCGTGGCCTTTGGAAAGGCCTCCTAGGGTGGGAGGGAGGGGGCGATTTCTCGAAGACGCTGCGCCTCGGTTGCTCGAGCGTTGCAATCTATTGTTTTGTTGCAACCCATGTGTCTGCCTTGATTCATTCATTTTTAGCTATTTTGGTTGCTATGGTAATGCGTCGCTTGGCTCCGATCTGTCTGGCCGGTCTTCGTCGCGCCGCACACGTGCGAGAGCCCATATCAGCTGACTCTATTCTTCTCTTGACTGATACTTTTTGAGCCGATCTGCTTGGATAATTTCCGTTTTCTCTCGTCCGCGTTTGTTTGTTTTTACTTTAAACAAGCTAGGAGAGATTTGCTCTACAATTTGGAAGGGTCCTCTGTATTTAATTCTCAGTTTCTCGCACATTCCTTTTGTTCTGGCTGGTACATGCACTAACACGAAATCTCCAACGCCGAAGGGGGGTTTTATCTTCTCTTGGTTGTGTGCTCTTGCTTGAATTTCCTGAGCCTTTTCCAAATTTTCTAATGCCGTTTCTCTAGCTTCATCCAATTTCTTCATGCGTTCTATGATTGTCATGTTTGCGGATTTCGGTCTCAAAACAGCGTCAATGGGCAACCTGAATTCTTCGCCTGTTAGGAGGAAAAATGGACTAAATTGTGTACTTTTTTGAACAGCTGAGTTGTATGAAGCCATGACTGTCGGTACATATTCGGGCCAATCTTTTTTGTTGCTCGCTGTATAACTTCGCAAGATATTTCCAACTGTTTGCCAGATTCTTTCAACCTGTCCATTAGTTTTCGGCGAATAAGCTGCTGTGAATGACTTTTTTACTCCCATTTGATCGAGTAAAGTTTGCACGAAGTCTGATCGGAGATTTTTGCCGTTGTCTAGAACTATTTCTTTTGCAGTTCCAAAAATACTAAATAATTCGATAAGAAATGTGGCAACGCTTTTTGCTGTAATGTCCTTGAATGCTTTGAAATATACCATTTTCGTAGAATAGTCAACTGCTCCCAAAACATACTTTTTCTTGTTTCCTTCTGAATCAAAGCCTACAGTGAACGGCCCTTCCGCGTCGATCGAAATTTTTTCGAAAATTCCTCCTGGAATTTTATGAGATTGCATTTTCCCATATCTTTCGTGGTGCTTATTTTTCTTCACGAAAAGACAGTTTTCGCAGCTGTTGACCCAGTTATTGATATCGCGATCCATTCCACGCCAGAAAAATCGTTGTCTTGCTTTTTCGGCTGTTTTTATGACTCCTAAGTGGCCACCTGCAAATGAACAGTCGTGAACATGATGCATTATTTCAGTTTTCAAGTGATGTGGGATTACAATTCTTTTTGTTCCTCTAGTGTCCTTTTTCAATAGTAATTCGTCTTCCAAATAGAATCCTCGAGGGCTTTTGAGCTGTTGTTTCGTTGCTCCCCTGGGGTTTTTGAGGGTTTGAATTATCAGCTGCCATTGTTTGTCCTTTTTCTGTTCCTCTGAGAAGTTAATTGTTGGGTTAATTTCTTCCGGTTTTGAGATATCTGCGCTATTGTTTGTGCTGTTTACGTTGTTGACTGTGTATCTGCTTAAGTAATCTGGAACGACGTTGTATTTTCCTTTCTTGTGGATCACCTCAAACTGAAATTCGGATAGTTTCAGTGCTAGTTTCGTTATTCTCATGGATGGCACTTCCATCTTGTTGACACATACTAGCCCTTGACTGTCAGTGATGATTTTAAACTTCGTATTCCATAAGAAAGGCCGAAATTTGTCTAATCCATAAGTGATGGCCAAAAGTTCTCGTTCGGGCACGCTCCAAGATTTTTCTGGGGAGCTTAAGACTCTAGACATGTATCCTAGAGGTCTTAAGTCGCCGTTTTTGTACCTTTGATTCAGGACACTTGAGATCGCCAGATTTGATGCGTCAGAATGTAATTCCAAGGTTGTATTTTCTGGATCATAATGTGCTAATAAAGGTGCTGACGTCAACAATGTTTTGATTTTTTCAAACGCGAGTTTGCACTCCCGATCGAATTCGAATTTCACGTTTTTCCTGGTTAAGTTGATGAGTGGACTGCTTATTTCCGCCAGTTTTGGTATGTGATTTCGGTAAAATCCTGCCATCGCCAAGAATGAACGCACGTCTTTTACTTTTGTGGGCGTTTTCAGCTCTTTGATGGCTTTTATTTTCTTTTCGTCGGGTTTGATGCCGTTCTTATTTACCGTGAAACCTAGGACATCAATTTCAGTGAATCCGATTTTAACCTTTTTCGGTTTCAGTTTTAAATTTGCCGCTTTTACCAACTGAAAAAACTTCTCAAGTTTTTCGAGGTGTTCATCGAAATTGTCACCTGAAAAAAGGAGAATATCGTCACAGAAGGCTAATAATGCGTGATATAAAAGTGAACTGAATGATTCTGTGACCATTCTCTGGAATCTTAGCGGCGAAACATTTAATCCCATCGGCAGAACATTGAATTCATAATGTCCATCGTAACTGCTGAAACTTGTATACTTTGAGCTTTCTTGGTCGAGAGGAATTTGAAAGTAACCACTCTCTAAGTCAAAGCTACTGTAAATTGCACTTCCTGTGAGGCAATAAAGCACATCATCTACGCGAGGCATTGGGAACGATTCGGGTTTGATTTTCTGGTTCAGTCGACGAAAATCAACACACGCCCGATATGCGCCCGGTTCCTTTCTTGCTACTAAAATCAACGGGCTACTATACGCGGAGGTGGATGGTTTGATCACGTTCTCCCTCAAAAGTTTTTCGATGTATTCTTTTATCATTTTTCGTTGTTGATGCCCCGTTCTGTATGGTGCTCTGTGTACTGGTGTCTCGTCTTGTAATTCGATTTTCTGTGGCGGATAGTTTGCTTTTCCCGCCTCAAATTTTGTATCCGACCATGCAAATATTTCCTCGTATTTCAGAATGAGTTGCATTACTTTTGCTTTTTGACTTTGAGTTGAGGTGTCACTAATCTGGATTTCTTTTAAGCGACTATCCGCGAGATCTATCATGTTAATTTCGGATTTTTCTTGATCATTATTTTCTTCTTGCTTTTCTTCCTCGCTCAATTTTTCATACGTTACTTCTATCGGCTGCACCGTTCCAACTTTGTAATCTTTGAAGAACTTGACTGGTTTTTGGCTCGTGTTGATCAGTTTTATTTTTATGATATGGTTCATGTCCACAACGCTTGTAGTACAGTGAAGTTTCTTGGTATTTGCTGCACCCTCCGTCAGATTGAAGAGTCCAAATTCAAATTTCCGCTGTCCTTTCATTTTGCATTTTACGCTCACTTGTGTGAAAGGCCGTAGCGTGATGTCCTTCTTTATTGTTACTCTTAGCGTTTTCTGGTCTTCTTCATCTTTTTGGCCAAGGTGCTGTAATCGCTGAAACTCCTCTTGCATGCTTGTTTTGTCCCGGTTTTCTTGCTCATATGATTCTTGCATTTTATCCGAGTTGATTTCAGCGCACATGTGACAGGTCGTTTTTGCTGTGACTTTTGCTACCTTGTCTGAGTTTTTGAATTCAACTTGGTTTTCCTCGAAGTCTATTACTTCGATGTGTTCTTGATAGAAATAATTTCCCGCAAGTAATGGGTGGGAAATATTTTCCGCGACCAGGGCTGTATCTCTGAGGACGATGCCGTTTATTACCAGTTCAAAATCTGCTTCTCCTAGAATTTTTAGGTCAGAATTGTTGGCCGTTGATAGCGCGATGTTTACTGGTGTGATTTTATTTTTTCCGACAAAAGCCTTATGCAGGATGTTTGCACATGAGCCTGTATCGATGCAGATGTTGGTTTCCCGTCCGTTTAATATTGCATGCACTTTCAATGGAGTTGCGTTCTGTATGTTTGCCACTTTTAGATGCGAAGCTAGTACATTTGCATAAACAAATGACTTTTCTACAATCTGTTTTCCGTCTACATCCATGCTTACAGTTTGAGTATTTAAATCGATTTTCGTTTTGTACTTTAAGTTGAATGAATTTCCGAGAAGCAAGTCATACTGTAAATTGTCCACTACGTAAGCTGTTACTGGAATTTTGACATTTTTCTCAAGCTCCACGATTATTTCTGTTGTTCCGAGCGTAGGGATTTCCTTTTGATCTGCACCGTAGAGTTTTAGATTTGTTGATAACGGTTCGATTTTTTCCGCAATTTGCGGTGTTGCCAAACATAAGCTAGCGCCCGTGTCTAAAAGGATGTTAATCTTTTTGTTACCTGTTTTTCCCTGAATTAGTAAACCGGAGCTGAGGCCCACGTTCATGATGTCCTTTTTATCGGGCTGCTCTGGTGACCTGCTTTCTGGCCTGTATTCTCTTATTTCTCCCCATGTCACTGACTTGTTCCTTTCCGCTGCGTGTTGGGTCTTTTGTGATTCCACCCGGTTCCATCGACCCTTTTGCCGAGTGTACGCTAGTTTTTTTGGTCTTGCTCCCTGTCGTAGGCTTTTTTGAAACATGTGGATTCTGGATGGCCTACTCTTCCACAGTACGGACATATGATTTTACCACCTGGACTTCTGCTGCTGTTTCTTCTTCCCGGCGTGCTTGATCTGTCCCGCCAATTCCTGTATCTATCTGAGGATCTTCGATCGCCGGATCGCCGCCAGCTTCCATGTTCTGGGCTCTCTTCTCGGTTGTAGTATGAGCGTCGGTCGTCGTAGTTGTCCCGTCTTGATCGTCCTGAGTAGTAATCATTCCTACGCGAATTTGACGGATATCTGTCTCTGCTGTGACTTCTGGAATATTCATCCCTACGTTGTCTCCATGGGCTGTAGCTTCTATCTTGCCTTGATCTTTGCTGATATTCTCTGTCTCTTGAAAAGTCTTGATTTCTGTCTCTTGAGAAGTCTCGATTTCTCCGCTCATAATCCCTGCTATTTGATCCGTTTCTTCTGTTACGGTACTCGTCGCCGTATCGGTACTTGTCCTCCCGGTCTCTGCTACTACTCCTGTACCTGTCTCGCTTATCGTCATACTGACGAATGTTTCTGTCCCGGCTCCTATTTCTGGCTGCGCGTTCGTCGCGTCCTGTGTTGTTGCTGATGGCATTGACAGATTTTTCTTCAGGTTTTCCACCGGATTTGATGCCTAATTCTTGCAGCTTCCTGACGATGATTTCTTCTATAGTTTTTGAGACGTCTGGTTGCGGATTCGCTGTGCTCGCTGTTTGTGTGTCATTGTTCACCATAAACGATCCTTCTACTCTTTTCACGTTTTTCTTCATCGTCAGTAGTATGAAAATGAGGATTTTAGCGCAGTAAATTATCCAACAGCGTTGCATGATTGTGCAGAAAAATATGAATTAAATTACAGCGTTGTATAGGGATTATTGTTCAATATGGCAACGCTGTAAAAAGAAAGTATTGCATATTGCCCCTTCAATATGCGGGTTATGCAATCGTGTATGAATGCCCCTTCATTTTTCGGGTTATGCAATGGTGTATTTTTCAAGATGGCGCAGCAGCGTTGCCGCGTGGTGCATGTAAATAAATGATTTATTTATTGGTGAAATTTTGCAACATTTCATTTTACAGTGTTGCCAGATGGGGCAAGAAATTAGTTGATTTTTCCGTACAGTGTTGCCAGATTGTGCAAAAAAATTCGGATTTTCGGACTTGTAAAATTTTTCGGTTTCGAGAGACCGTATCTTGCAGTATGGGTCGGTATCAGATACTGTAGATTAGGGTCTGATTCGGTAATTTCAAATTGTGTACTATTGTGCGCTTGGAATGGATATTGCAATGTTCCGTTTGACGAATCAAAAAATTTTTTTATTGGATATTTACAGTTTCAAACAGTTCGCGTTTTGAAAACGCAAACACGTTTAAAAAACGCAAACACGTTTCGAAAACGCAAACACGTTTAAAAAACGCAAACACGTTTCGAAAACGCAAACACGTTTAAAAAACGCAAACACGTTTAGAAAACGCAAACACGTCGCATATTATTTATACGAAATCCTTACTATCGATCCAACTATTATGACTCGCGTCCAGACCCAACCATTTAACGAAGACCTGGTTTTTCTTGCGACGCAGAATTTTCTCCACCAGGAACGTATCTTTATAGTTGGTGGGTTGGAGTTCTTCGCGGTAAAATTTTCCTTTGATGATCGTATCGTGTGCGTCTTTCAGATCGTACGTGATCGGAACGGTGGGATTGACGCTGACAATCTTGAAAATTTCCGTGCTCCAATTCGGTGTGTATCCTTTCTCGAACATGGCTTTGAGTCTCGAGATCCGGACGTGATCACCGACATTCAGTTTTCGTCTGGCCAGACGTCTCTTTTCATTTTTACTCAGCGGCGGTCCACGAAGCTTTTGCAGGATCATCGGTACATCCTTTTCGGTGACATCGATTGGTTTCATCCCGATTGTGCGATGAACGCTCCCGTTATATTCACGGATGAGTTTCGGTAATAGATCTACCCACTTGTACGATCCTTGCGCGCTGAACTCTTTCCACATCTTCGTTTTGAGCGTTCGGTTGAATCGCTCCACAATGGAGGCTTTGGTTGTCGAGAACGAGCTGTACATATTGATATGGTGACGCTTCATCAATGCCTGACATTTGGAGTTGTAGAATTCCGAGCCCATGTCGACTTGTAAATGTTTCGGTGACTTTCCGGCCGCTTTGAGAACGCGTTGCAGAGCAAAAGTGACATCCGTGGCCGTTTTCGATTTGAGCGGTTCGGCCCACGCCTTTTTCGAGCACGCGTCGATGACGGTGAGGAGATATCTGTATCCTTTGTTGACCGAGGCGTACGGTTGCATCTCGACGAGATCGGCTTGCCATAAATCGAACAATCCGAGAATCCGTACTTTACGACGCGGATAGTTTCGTCGTGCAGGTTTATGTAGCTCCTCGACGATCCCACGTTTTTCTGCCGACATGATAATTACCGTCGACGTCGTCCGCTCTCTCGATTCAAATGCTGTTTCGTTGCTACTATTTTAACCAGACGATTGTAAGATTGCTGAAGTTGGTGGATACGCTCCAGACAGTGTTGAGCTAATTTCATGGCTTCCTTCCACTTCCGTTCGGACCATTGTTTGTTCACCGCATCCTCATCGCTTTCGGGATCTTGCACTTGACGAATCCGTTTGTTCGATACGATATAATTTCCGTCGGAATCCAGTGAGAATCCGTCACCTTTTGGACCGCGGCGGAATTTCGATCGGCCAAAACCGTCCGTGTGACTCATCGCAACACTATTTTCCTTTCATTCGATTCACAACCTCTAATTGACTGATTCTATTTTCCAGTCGTGATAATTTCGTCTCGAGTCGTTGCGCGATACTTTTGTATTCTTCCATTCTCTCCAAACAAAGCTGTGCTAAATTCATAGCTTCCGTCCACCTCGAGTCTGTCCATTGTTTGTTCACGGCGTCGGTATCCTCTTCGGGATCTTGCAGTTGTCGGATCCGTTTGTTGGATACGAGATAATTTCCGTCGGGATCCAGTAAGAAACCGTCACCTTTGAGACCTTGCTTCGTGTTGCGAACGTAAGTCCCTTTCGATCTTCCAAACCGGTCGGTGTGACTCATTTTTGTGCGGAACCTATATTTAGTGGATGTAATCCGCTTCGCGAAGCTCTTCGACGATACTCAGAATTTCACGATCGTGATCGGTGTGACCAGCTTGTTTCGAAGCTACAAGTAAAACGAGACGTTGGACCAATTCGTTCGGATCGTCCCAATAGACGAGTTCCCGTTTCGCACGGTGAATTTTCATACCGGAGCCTTTCTTCAATTTTTTACGCGATGACTTCCTCGTTGATCTCGGAGTAGATGTAGCGAACAAAGGTTTGATGAGATCGCGGTATTTTTGACTGCGGTTCGAGTTGGGTCTACCGTGTGGATGATGATTCCTCCAATGCGCATTGGTGAGCGTAACTACTCGTTGGAAATTAGCACGATCATCTGCTGTGTAATTACGCGGATGTTTCTTGAAAATGAGCTCCAAGAACCCGGGTGTCGGTTCGAACACCTCATCGCCACCGTCCAAGATTAGTCGTCCGTCCGAATCGAAACTTATGGTTCGGTTTCCGATAAGATAGTTTCCGTTGATTGCTTTCCGCACACCATACGTGGTATCGGATTGTTTCGGTTGTTTCTCCAGATCGTCCAAGTAGAACTGTACGTGCGGGGCAGTGATTGTGTTTCGAGAATCGACGTCGTCGTCTTCAGTGCGACTCGTTGTTTGTTCTTTACCCGTTGCATCTTGGAACGATTCATCATCGTCATCATCATCATCATCCTCCTTTGAATCGTCATCATCATCGTTGTTTATATTTTTCGGTGATCCGAACGAAGCAAATAAACTATCAACAAACGTTGTTCCATCTTTCGTTTCCGATTTTGAAGCTTCGATCTTGGTTTTCTTTTCCTGAGGAGCAGCGACAAGTGCGGGAGTTGACGACGACGACACAGTTTTCTGCAACGCTGCGAGCGGATCTGTCAACGGTTTGAAAACTTTCTTCAACGTCACCTGAGCGTCCGCCTCTCCGGTGCGAATGGTATTTAACTTCCGTTTGATATCTTGACGGATTTTATCGATACTACCGTATTTCTGAGCGATCGTCGACAACGATAAGTTATCCATCTTGTTCAATAAAAGTATCGAAACCTTTCCGGTACCTTCCCTCGTTCTTATTACTATCTTTATCGATGACTAAAAACCCGTACTTGTCCTGCCAGCACACCGAGCAGATGTGTCTGAAATCTTCGAACGTGAAATCTGTGTTGACGTGATCGTCGTAGATGTGTCGCAAGTTTGTATTGTCCTGTTTGAAAACTACGAGCAGGTTAGCGTTATCGCGAATCAATTGTTTCGGTATGCGAGAATACGTTTGACACAAGTAGAAACTGTCGACCGAGCTGTGTCTTCCCATACTGAAATATTCCCGCATCGCATTTTGTTTGTCACAAGCGACATCATCGAAAATGAAGACCGAGTCTGATGCGGCATCGTTTGGTGGAACAATCTCGGCCGTGTCCGAATAGACGTTGTATCCGAGACCGTCGATTCCGTCGAATATCTGACGCAGTTCTTCGTACTTTGGTTGGAACGGTGTCTTGGAGTACAAGTACACGTTGCGGAACTTCAATCCGTTCGGATGTTGTAGCAAGCAAACCATCACGTTTGTTTTACCGCAGTTGGACGGTCCAACGACAATGCAACGGATACTGTTCGGTAACAGTTCACTGTGTCGTCGTCGTTGTCGTCGGTTTTCATTTTGCTTCTTCCGTTTGTCGAGGTTCCGGACTCGCAGTGACTTTCTTTGCTTGACGAGTCGCATCGTATTCGTTCCCTATTTTATCGGACAGTTATTTTTTTTACTTCTCCGTATAAATAGTATGGAGATTTTCGTCAGAGTATGTCACCGAGAAGAACATCAACTTGCAGCAAAACCAATCGAGGACGTGGACTGTTAAACTCGTTTTTTTTTTTTTTTTTTTTGTAGTTCTTCCGGGAGAAAAAGTGGCGAATCTTCTCGAAGATATGACAATTTAAGCTACTTGCTCCACCGGCTGTGGTAAACCAAAGTCGGGGATTTCGATTCCCATCCGTTTCGCACTACCACCCCAACATGGGGTGGGTTTCGGCCAGATGGTCATCTAGTCGGTTAAACTATCATATGTTGGTTTTGGCTCTAGAATTTAGAAAAAGGCTCTGATCAGGAGCTGGCTAGGGAGATCGGGGACCGAGGTCGAGCCGACCAACTAAACCAAACTCACGGCTGCATGTCTGCCCGGATGACGCCGGAACCATCCCTAGGGGATATTCCTCCGGCTGCAACACTACTGTGTGTTGGGGGTTTTTTACTGCTTTTGATTTTCCTCTTTATGATGTCAGTTATGTATTTTTTGATTAAGTTCCAATTATCTTTAGATTCTATCATAAGCAGCAAAATGTTCTCGGGGTTGGCAACAGTACCAAGCTCCGCTTCCAAGTCAAGCTTACGACCCACAATAGTGCCGCAGCCGAAGAACGCATGTTCCGGCGTATCCTCGGCAGACAGGCATAGGTCGCAAAGAGGGGAGGGGACCAATTTAAGTTTAAAAAGAAAGCTGTTGAATGAGCCATGGCCAGACAGAAACTGAGACAAAAAGAAGTCCGTCTCGCCATGCTCGCGCTCTATCCAAGGCTGAAGGCTGGGGAGAAGTCTGTGGAGCCATCTGTCGTCTTGGTTTCCCTGGCTAGTCCATCTGTCATTCCATCTCTTGTTGATATCCACTTCCAGTTCTGTTTTATCCTCTTCTTTTCTCATTGTTCTTATCTTCTTTTCTATAAGCAGGTCAGTGGGGGGAAGGTCCGTTATCACATCTAAGACGTTATTACTGACCGTCCTGTAAGCACAGGCTAGTCCTCGTTTCAGTGGTCTTATGGTCTTGGTGATTAGTTTGATGTGTGTTTTCTTGTTGCAGGTATTCGACCATATTTCCACCCCGTACCACAGAATGGACAGAATGGCGTGGACGATTAGCTTCCTCTTCATGAAACTTGGACCGTCTACATTGGGTAGTATCGACCTGAAATGTCCAGTCACTCTCTTGGCCTTTTCACATACAGTTCTCAGATGGTGGGACATGCTGAGACCCTTGTTAAAGAAAAAGCCAAGGTATCTCAGCGATGTCCCAACCTTCATGATCTGTCCATCTACAGATATCTCCGCATTTTCCGTGTCCTTCTTTTTGCCTTCAAGTATCAACGCTTCAGTTTTGCTGCATTCCATGGTAAGATCACGCTTTTTTAATTCCTTGTTTAATTGAGATGTAATCTTCTCGCTGTCTCTCAGGAGAGTAACTCTGTTGTGTGTTAACAAAATTTCTAGCATATCGTCCGCATATGCCAGTTTTTCGGCATGCGGATCCGTCTTACTTCTTATGATGGGGTCGTACACGATGTTCCAGAGAAGCGGTCCGATTATACTTCCTTGAAAACTTCCGGATGTAACTTTAAAGATCAACTCTCCTGATTCAACATATCTTTCCTCTAAATAACTTTGCATCAGGGCGACTAGGTATTCTGGAACTTTCTGATTTTCAAGTTCTTTAATCACATCTGTCCATCGTAAGCAATTGAACGCATTTTTTACGTCAATACCAATTAAACAAAGCATGTTTCTCTTGTTATAAGGCACTTGTCTATTTTTTTCATAAATTTCAACTAGTCTTTTAACCGCATGTATCGTTGATCTGCCTTTACGAAACCCATACTGCCTATCCGATAGTTTCACCGTTTTTACCAGTCTTTCCTGTATGACATATTCTAATACTTTAGAAAAAGCATTTAATATGCATATAGGCCTGAACTTCTTTTTATCTGTTTTGTTCTTTTTTGGTTTGTCTATCAGGGTTAATCTCGCCTTTTTCCATTCGGGCGGAAAGGTTGATGTTTTGACCATGTTATTTATCATTATTCTTACTTTTTCAATATTGTTTGCGATGAACAGTTTCACTAGGATTTGTGGAATCGAGTCTGGCCCAGGTGACTTTTTGGGTTTAAGTTTTTTCATTGATTCTTGAATTTCTTCTTTTGTTACATCGGGAATGTCTTCTATTTTTGGTGTTATCTTGTTCCCAGTTTGTTTCCGGGTGTACGGGAAATAAGTCTTTTATTACTTTTACTGTTTCTTCATTAGACAATGTATTCATGTCGTGCGTAGCTGGGCTTTTCAGTTTTCTTACTCGTAACTTTATATCCCGTGCCCCATATATCTTGGTCGAGATCGGATATCATTTTCTTCCATTTCTTAGTTTTGGATTTGGCTATTTCTTCTTCTATGTTTTTCCTGTTGTCTGATAATTTCTGTTGCAAAATTGACGTTGGTCTTTTTTGCTTTTTAAAGAAACTTATCTTACTTCTCAGTCTTTCATTGTCTTTGTATAGCTTTTTAATCCTGTTGTTCCACCAATACACTATTTTTGTTCTTGTGTTTTGTTGTTTTTTGGAGAAAGGCGATGTTTGCTGCTTCGGTGATTATCCTTTTACAAGATTCCGGGTTAAGGTCTTCTGTTTCATTCTGAATTCTTTTTTGGGTCTCTTGAGTGTATAGGTTGTAGTTCTTAGGATTGACAAACCATCCGGTAGGATTAGAAATAAAGTTTGCTTTCCCTGCGTTTTTGTTGTAGGTTAACACGATTGCCCTGTGATCACTGAGGTTTTCCTTGTCTAAAACTTCCATAGAGACATTCTCATAAAT
Organism: Bemisia tabaci; assembly: GCF_918797505.1. NCBI lineage: Eukaryota > Metazoa > Arthropoda > Insecta > Hemiptera > Aleyrodidae > Bemisia > Bemisia tabaci. The sequence continues at coordinate 88,242,656 of NC_092793.1, read as the reverse complement.
ATCTTCTGTGGTGAAGATTAAGTCTATTACTGATTTACCTCTGTGACCTACAAATGTTGGCACAAAGTTATTTGAATCATTCACACAATACAGATTATTACTCAACATCCAATCTTCCACTCGTTTTCCTCTTTCATTCGTTTGGATATCGCCCCAGCACGAGGACCGACTATTAAAGTCACCCATAATGATAGTTTTTCCTTGAGCGTCTTTCAGTAGTTTTTCCATTTTCAAAAGAGAAGTTTCTAGGCCATTGTCTCCGTCTTTGGTGTTTAGATAGCAGCAAATCAGTGTTAGTTCTTGCCATTTAAATTTACAGAAATTTCCTTCCTCGGTCCATTCATCAGTAGATCCAATTAAATTTTTGTTTGTTTTAATGGCTACTTTTTCGTCGGTAGAGGTGAAGTAATTTTCTCTCTTGCTTTTACTGGCATTTGGTTCTGTCAGTAGTATTATTCCGGCATTGTGAACTGAGGCTAGGTTATTTATAGTATCCGTACTGATAATCCTTTTTCTTGCATTGCATAGAATGGCTTTAAATCCGTGATTGGCATTGAAAGCGGGTACAGGTGTAGAGGTGACTGGGCTGGTCGTTAATTGATTATTGACGCTTTGTGTTCCGTCTAGTTTAAGAGGAATTAACTCTCCGTTTAATCTAGTGAAGAATTTAATCTCCGATATGATCTCGTTGTTACTCGTCTCGGAGTGTCGCGTGCCATCTTCGTTATCAATTGTATGATTGAGCTGATCAAATGTTAATTTTTTAATTTTCTTTCTTAACTCTTTTTGAGTGAAAATTGTTGATGAGGATTCATTGTCTGAAGATACGGATAGATCGTTTGGTGGGCCTACTGCAGTTTGACTATATTGAATTTCATTTTCTGAGAGGTTATCGAAGTCTTCATCAAAAAATGTCATTCTAGTAGTGTCCATTAAAATTTCCGGTTCCGGTGTTTCGTCATGTATTAGATGGTGTAAAGGGGGTAAGAATTGGAAAAAGTTTCTGTTCGTATGATGAACTGTTTGGTAATGATCGTCTGAGGTTGATGCGTCGTCTGAAAGAATGTTGAAGGAATTTTTATTCCTGTTCATCATACTGAGGGGGGGTTTTCAGTCTCCATATCATCATCTTGAGAGTTATAACGATGATATCGGACACTACCCTCCGTATTTTTAAAATCTTCTTCTTCCGGTTTTTCGTAGATGCCTGCATTTCTTCTGGCTCTTTCCATTGCTCTCCTAAAGATGATGCATTTTCGTTCGTCTGTTAGTGAGTGATTAGTTTCCTTTTTGCCTTCCCTTGTACAGTTTATGCATTTAAGGGTTTTTCTTTCTTTGCAGTCCTTGTTTTTATGATCGGTGCTTCCGCACGACCAGCACAGTTCCTTTTCCTCACATTGCTTGGTTATGTGAAAAACTGAACCGCATTTTCCACATGGTGTTACTATTATTGTAGGGCAGATGAAGGAGATACTGAAGCCTATCTTGATTTTATTTTTGGTTGCTAAGATTTTTTCCAGTCCGTTTGTAGCTCTGATGAACATCCATCTGCTCATGGATACTCCTTTGGCTGTTTTCCACGTTCTTTTCCTATCCGCGAAGACGGTGAGTGATTCCTTGACTTTTTCTTCAGTCCAATCTGCGGTTCCTGTGATGTTTTTGTAAATGTGGCTGTAGATTTTATCTTTCTCTATAGTGTCGTCCACATTAGTTATTTTGAAGACATTTCCTGGTTGCTTTATGATTTGTAGGGTGATTTTCTTTTCTTCCGCGATCTTCCTAACTTCTTCTTCTTGTTCTTTTTTGCAGTTTACTGAAATTGATTCTGCATAAGTTTTATTAATGGTTATTGATGAGTCCGGGGTGCTATTTCTTTGAAGTCTTTACTTATTTCTTCTCCTTTCCTATTTTCTGCAGTGAGCTTGAAATGGATGTTGTTAGTGTCCTTGTTTATTATACTTTTCTTCAAGGATTTTTCATTTTTCTCTCTTTGTTCTCTGAGTTCCTGCTTGCTTTTTGTTTCCTTTATGATTTTTTCCGCTGTTTTTCCTGTGATCATATTCTTGTCTATTTTCTCCAATTTTTCCAATGTCTTCTTATTTTCTTCTTTTTGCAATTCGGTGGATTTTTCGATGCTTTTATTGAGTTTCTTGATTTCTTCTTTGAGGTCGTTCGTTGATTTTGTGAGTTTTCCGTTTTCCGTCCTGAGTTTTTTGAGTTCTTCCTTGCTTTCTTTAAGTTCCTTCTCTAATTTTTCTATTTCCGGTGCTTTAATTGGAGTCGCTTTTATGTTTTCCATTTTTGAAACTAAGTCCTTTATCATTTTCGAGTTTTCCTCTCCGAGTTTCTTAAAGTTTCTCTCGTTTTCCTTTTGTAATTTCCCTATTAACTCTCCTTGTTCTGCGAATTTCTGCATAAAGGTGTTCAATAAATCTTCCATGTTAGTATCTTTTTGTACTTCTTTGTTTTCCTTGGTGTTCTTAGTGTTCGCTGGAAGGGAGTTTCTTCTGTTTCTGGTGTTTAAAATTGGTGAATTTTCTCTTGAAATTCTTTGTTTTCCTATCTCGTTTCTGGAGCCTTTTGGCGTTGAGGATCTCAATCTTTTTAAACTTTTAGGTTTGTTTTCAAAGACTGAGTCGTCATCACCGCATAACTCGTCGAAAGATATGTCCAAAATTTCCTGTCTTCTTCTCTTGAGCTCATTTGTTATTTCGATTTCCATCTCATTGTCAGCATCATGTTCGTTTAATTGTGGGATTGTTCTCTTTTCCGGTTGTTCTCCAATTCCAGTTTTATTCCTTATTCTGTCCAGTTCTTCCTTAAGTGTTTTCGTGTATTCTTTCCTGTATTCCATTGATTTCATCAGATTTCTCCTTGTCTCGTTTCCTTTATTAAAGGTTTTCTTTCCGATTTTTAGTTCCTTAGTACTGTTATCGTTGTCCAGATCGCATATCATGTTCCGTATGATCTCCATTGCTTCCAAGTTTTCTTTCATGGCCGTTTCGATTTTTTCTTCCTCAGTTTTCCGTGTTTTGTCCGTATTTCCATTATCCTTTGATTTATTTTCTGTTTGATCCGTGGTTCCAGAGTTTGTTGCATGTTCCAAATAAATGAGGTGCAAGCGTGTGTCGCAACATTCCTGATCCAAGCAGTCCGTGACTTGATGCATTAAGCATTTACAAGTACTGCAGTGGACCACTCTGTGCTGCGTGCATTTTTTCGTCATCGCTGCGATGAGTCGATTTGAGTGCGTCACAGAAAGGTTCGTGTCTTCTTCCGTTGTGCTATCAAAATCTGATAGCGCTTTCCTGAGAAAGACTAAGTCCAAAAGACGTGATTAACACTTTTGAGGGCAACAGTGTGAAATCGGCAAAGGTCCGATAAAACGACAAAATTGATTGGTACTAAAGTTTGATTAGAGTTCTATGTTTGCCAAGTTTACTTCATAATGCGCATGCGCGCCGGACCAAAAATTGAAAGAGTTTCGTGAGAACTGGCAATCATTCGGCACTTAAACACGCACACAAACACAAAATCACCATACATACGTGCTTACATAACCTCTTAGGCTTTGGAAAAACTGGAGTTTCACCCCTAAAAAGGGGTGATAGAGCGGAAAAACACACGCACAACGGTTCAAAAGTTCTTCACAAACACACTATTCCACTTTTAAAAAAGAAAAAGGTTCTTGTTTGGGCTAAAAAACACGATTTTCGCAGACCGAAGCAGAACGTAGGTTTGGCCAACTCGACGCGCTGTTGCCAACCTGTTAAACTCGTTGATAAATTCACTACCGTTCGAACTACACTTACCGGGCGACTACAGGTACTGCGGACCGGGCACTCGCCTCGCAGAACGATTGAAACGCGGAGATCCGGGTATAAATCCGCTCGACGAAGCTTGCAAGTCCCACGACATCGCTTACAGTAAGACCAAAGACACCACCGAGAGGAACAAAGCCGATCTCATACTTGCCGACAGAGCTTGGGAACGTGTGAAAGCGTCCGACTCATCGTTGGGTGAAAGAGCGGCAGCATACGCCGTAACGAACGCTATGAAACTCAAAGCCAAACTCGGAATGGGACTAAACAAGACGGTGGCAGCGAAAAAACCGAAACCTAAGAAGAAGAAGAAGAGAGCGTCGAAGAAGAAGACGAAACCGGTGGAGCGGTCGATCGAACGAATCTTGGCTCTCCCAAAGATGGGTGCCGGAGCGTCGAAGAAGAAACCGGCGGAGCGAATCTTGGCTATCCCGAAGACGGGTGCCGGAGTCAAGAATCTTCTGACGAGTATCGGTCTAGCCGCGCGAACAATCACACCGGTAGCGAAAATGATCAAGACGGTCATCGACGGATCTTTGAAGAAGAACGTACACCTCGGTGAAGGATTGTACTTGCGACCGTACCGTAAAGGTTACGGACTTTACTTGAGACCTTACCGAAAGAATTTAAACTGATCCGTGAGCTACCGCGCCGAGCGATGACGGATGTTGAGTTGAGGATCGCTGCGACAGAACAATTACGAATCCCGCATTTCCGCGGTGTGTTCATGATCGATGAATTGGCGACCAAGAAACCCAAACGTCCCGAGTGCGGTATCATCAATCTGGACCGAAGCGATGGAGCCGGTACACATTGGACAGCATACCGGATTTCAAAGTGCGGTAACGCATTGTACTACGACAGCTTCGGTGATCTACCACCACCCGTTGAAATTACGCGATACATTTTACGCTCACGCGGTAGCTCAACGATGACGACAATAGGATACAATTATGATAGCGAACAAAATTTCAACTCGAGCGTCTGCGGGAAACGATGTTTAGAATGGCTCGTACAAACCAGGAATATATAGTATTCTCGAAACCCGAATATGGAAACTCAGAAAAGATGTCACACGTTCATGTTGACGGGGAGGAGCAACGTTCTCGAGTTTGCACTGCCTAGACCTCTCGAGTTGTTCGGACCTTGCGAGATCGGTCTGACGGGTTTTGTAACTTATTATTCCATCCCGAACATCGATATAACGAACAGACTGCTTTTCTACTCCGAGAGCCCTGAAGAGAATTACTCGGCAATTTCGTTCCCGATCGGAGCCTACGAGATCGAGGGTATACAAGAATACTTGCAGGGAGATCTTGGCGGAGCGGAAGCTATCAAACTCAAAGCGAACAACGCTACGCTTAAAGTAAGCATCAAATCCAAGTACTGGATCGATTTCCGCAGACCCGGCACTTTACGTAAGGTGCTCGGATTCGGAAAGCGTCTCTTGGCACCGGACGAATGGCACGAAGCTGACTATCGCGTCAACATCTCGCCCGTAAACATGATATGCATCGAATGCAGCATCGCCGACGGTGGATACGTGAACGGGGTGCGCGGACATCACATTTATGCGTTTGCTCCCGATATCGAACCAGGATTCAAAATGGTAGAGCAACCGTCGACGATTCATTACTACCCCGTCTTGGGTGATAAGATCCAACGTTTGCTCGTTAATATAGTAGACCAACAAGGAAGAGCGATCAATTTCGGTGGTGAAGAAGTGACAGTTCGACTGCACGTGAGACCAGTAACTTATGGGTAAACGAAGGATCCAGAACGACGATACGTTCCTAAATTCTCTCGCATATAATAGTATTGATAATCCACGGACTAGTTGTCAGCAACAGCAGCAGCAGCAGAGGAAAACTTTGAGCGAATATTCCAAGAGGGCTCTCACACAACTCGGATTCGTGGTGAAAAATCCGAAATAAGAACAAGATGGAAGCTTGGCGACAAGAGATCATCGAATACGAATACATCCGTTTCGGTCCGGTCGACGAACGGCGTGGAAACAACGATTCGATCCGGTTCACCCCCGATACCCACGGTCTGATCACCGTGCCTCAAGATTCGAGGATCTTCATGCGTTTAGAAGTGAAACTCGAGAAAAATCCTGGAGCCGCCGCAGATGCTGCGAAACCTAAAGTCAAGTGGGCTAACAATTATCCCCTGCACTTGTTCGACCGTATGCAGTACAAAGTGAACGGGACGGAAATCGATAGCATGCAGTGTGTCGGAGTGACATCGACCGTGAAAAATTATCTCACATACACTAGAGCGGAAACCGCGGGACTCGCAACTGCCGGGTTTTGTGACATCTCTTCTTCATGGGCCGAATGGGATATGACAACGTTGGATGAAACTCAGTGCGCCGTCGTTCCGTTGTCTTCACTCAGCGGATTCGCAGTACATTTCAAAGACGTTCTAGTCAGATGCTCGCAAGAGTTGATCCTAGTGCGCAGTGGTACGGATAAGAACGCATATTATATCACCGACGCGGCGACCGCGGACGGTTACACCATTAAATTTAAAATAATCGAAATCTATTGGGAGATTCCCGTCGTCAAATTCACGTTGGAACTGGAAAAACAAATCTTGCTCAAGATGAAGAAGAACGACAAGATGAGTTTCGGTTACATGAATTGGGAATCGCACGACATCCCGGGATTTTTCCGACCAAGACGTTCAAATGGAGCGTAAGAACAACCAGCAGGCACAAGCCCAAATTCGTGGTGTTGGTATTTCAAACGGATCGACGGGACAATCACCTGAAGGATTCCTCTCGTTTCGACCATGTAAATGTGCGCTCGGTCAGCGTTCAAATCGGTGAGCGTCGGTTTCCTCAAGTTGATACGATCTACGATTTCCCGACTATGGATTATAATCACGCCTACCTGAACTACACCGATTTTATGAGAGACTACTGGAAAGGTGAGAAACTCTGCGAGCCAGCTATGTTGTTTGAAAATTTCAAAGATCGCGCGATTTTTGTCATCAAATGCGTTCAAGGTGAAGATCTAAAAACAGCTCCGGTGGATATCACGTTGACCGTTGTGGTAAAAGAGAATTTCCCGGCCAACACTACAGCCCAAGTGATTCTGATCACTCCTGTGAAGTATTCGTACGAACTACTGCACGGAACCGTGAGGCAATTGGATTGATCTTAAGCAAAAATTTAAAAAAAAAAAATAACATGTTTATTTTTTCATTTTTTTTTTTTATTTTATTTTATTTTTTTTTTTTTTTTCAAACATTACATCATTTACAAAAGAATACAAACATGACATACAATATAAATCAAGCTGCAACGTTTGGAACGAGTGCGAATTTATATGTTCTTCCGATCGGGCCTTCGTAGATGAGATCGAAGGATCCAGCGTTGATATCCTGAATTGCATCGTCCGTCAAACGGTTCGTAATGTGCGAAGGTAGGAAGAGGAGACGATGATGATTCTCGAAGATGATATCGGCGGCAACGGTGATCCCGTACTTGGTTGGTATTTTGATGAGTTTGTTCATCTTGTAGCGGGCGCTTACAGTCAGCTCTTTAGCGTTGACGATCAAGATTGAATTGTTGAAAACTTCCATGTCGTCAGTTCTTTCAAGGTACAAATGATTCCAATTTTCGTGCGCTATAATATTTCGAGTGAAACAAGTTGTTTGCTATATTAAGCACGGATACTTTTCGACTGCTATATTTCGCTTCGATAATTCGTCTGCGAATGATTCCACTTTTCGTGTGCTATTTATATATATTAAGTCGGGTTGATTCGACAATTTGTCTGCTATATTAAGCACGGATGATTTCACTTTTCGTCCGCAATATTTCGGTTCGTTCAATCTGACTTTCCATCTACTACTCCTTTATTATTATCGGGGTGATTCCTTTGTTCGTCTGCCACTATAATCTTCTCCTGCCATTGCATGATTTCATCTGTGAAATAATCACGATAATAAGATGCCGACATCCACATACACAATCGGAATGCGTTCGACATTGCGCAGAATGGATGTACTAAAGGACACGTATATGCTGTCGACCAACGAGCCAATAGTCGCAAGGACGGACAATCTTTAGTATCCAAATTTACAACGATACATTTGTCCGGCACGAAACTACTGATGAAATTTCGTTTTTGTTCACCTTTAACATAAAGTACATCGTAGCGGTTCCCGATGCTATTCATTTTTGAAGTGAATTCATCGTACTCGAGAAACCCGCTTTCCCATTCCAAGTGATGATAATTGCGTGTTAACCAGTTGTTTGTCACAACGTCTTTAGCGCTCAACATGCTGCTCGGGAACGGAGGTTTGAATAAATAGAGTTCAGTTTGAGTACACTTCATGTCCACAAGACCAAACTCTTTGACGATGAAATTTCCTTGGCTCCAAAAACCTTGTACATCGAGACAAGCCATCATTTGTTCGTTCCGTTAGTTGCACTTTTACTATTTTCAAATTCGAGGTTTCTTAACTGACGGTTCTCCAGCAGAATTATTTATACTATTTATACGAGGTTGTTTAACAGCGAGGATGTTCCTATTTTCAAATTCGAGGTTTCTTAACTGACGGTTCTCCAGAATTATCTATACTATTTATACGAAGTTGTTTAACAGCGAGGATTTTTCTCAACTCGGTCTCGGCTCCGCAACTTTCATCCACCATGCAAGGATCTTTGTTGTCACGATGACCCCAAGGAACAGTGCTAACACCGTCTTCTAAAATACAACGTTTATCGTCTAAGCCGGAGAGGGTTCTTTTTGTAGTTTCGAAGGAGTATAGTTGGTGTTTCCGCGCCCCGATCCTGCGCATCGAGGCGGTCATTCTCGATTCAGGATCTTTTAATACTGTGAGAAAATTGGCAAAGTTTAGCGATCTTACCACTGGTGTTGATATCCCTTTTGCCCTTTTCTCTGTTTCCCCGTCGCTAAAACGATACGCATACATCTTGGGTCGCAGCGCGACAAACTCAGCAATGGGTATTCCACCCGTTTCATCCTTAAAACTACCCATTACTTTACGGTTTGTCGCGCTGCGACATTGATGACCTTCTGGGAAGTTGGAGGTGTCGTACAAGTGTAGATCTGACATCATATCATCGTAGACGTTCGGTGTAGTCAACTCGTAAATGAACGAGTCCGTATCCATATAGAGAAGTTGAACTTGGTCGGGATTGTACTTCTTAAGCATGTGATTATAGTGGAATTGATACATGTGTACTTTACTCAGATCTAAGATTGAAAAACCAACAATCATTGGTCTGTCTATGACGACCTCTGTTCTCCGTAAATGGATTGCTACCAATTCTTCTGCGAAAATCGTGCGATCTACGAAATCGACCCGTGAGATGGCTTTCAATATCTGTCTGCTGTTTGTACCCAATTTAATATTCTTTCGCTTCAACGGGTTCTCGATAAATTTTCCGTAGCAAGCGTTGCTGCACAGTTTCAGGAGCGTTTGGTGGAACGGATTCGTAGCGTCCCGTCTCAACCGGGCGTTCAGCTCGATGAAGGGTGCCAAGAAAGGAGCCTGACGGAATTTGATGGCCCGGTTGACGCGCAGGAGTTTTAATCCTTGACCAAGCGCTTCTTTCAACATTACATAGTGGATAACATAGTTGTTTTTATTAGCTAGAGTCGTCAATAGTTTCGTTCATTTCCCCGCTCCCGATGGTGGTATTTCGTTCTTGCACAAGAACGGAAGGTCCTTGTGCAGGTCGTGGAGGTGTTCTGGATATTCAATATCTACATCGAGTATGTACCCGAAAGGAGCGTCGTCGGGATGGTTGATTATAGTTTTCGCCAGAGTTAGCAACTCTTCTCCTTCCGGGACCCAAGTGTAGTTATCGTAGGGCAGATGCTTTCTCATGGTGTGTGCGTAAAGTGCCGTCACATCCAAGTATTGTATATAGTTCACTGGTTTTTTAGGATCAAACTGATCCGGTATCAAAGGATTGTTTGCGAGAGCGTGCCGTTTCACCACCTGTGTTATCCCACCTCGGATCGAGCTCATAATCATGAATACCATATCCATATCATTGAAGAGTTGAATTTTCACATTAGTTATTTTTAGGAAGGCGTCGAAAGCGAAACCGGGTAGCGTCAGGTAATTGGCACAGTCCAAACTATAATTTTTTATTCCGAAAAGTCGGAACTCCTCAAACACATCGCTGAGGAGGCACACATCGAGTCGCAAGTAGAAATCTGAATACTCGCCGAGATTACGGAAATTGAAAGTTTGCCAAACTTGGAGAAACCGTTCGTATTCTTCTTCAGAGATGTCCGTTTGAGTCAGGGTGTTGAAGAAAGCCTCTCGCGGTGGTGGACGCGTCTCGTTCAGCTTGGCCGGATTGTCAACGTAATCGTACGGGAACGGAGCTTTCCGACAAACCATGTCGAACTCATTGTCTGTGCGAGTGAGTTTCCTCGTGCGAACGAAAGATTCGCGCGGGATCGTCTGAACCAGTTTATCCAACGATGCGGGGAGGAATCGGAACGAGTCGATGAACTTGATCGAAAACCTGTTTCCCAGATGGACCGTCATACTGATGTAATTTTCCTCCGTGTGTGGTATTATTTCGACGCGATGAGGATATTTGTTCAGAGCCAGCACTACCTCGTGGAAATCATACCTGCTACCATTGTGCAGGACGACTCTAACACATTTCTCATGTCGGAAAATAAGATTGCAATTTGAACATAAGGCTTTTCGATAATTGGACCTTGTTTTCCCTCCCGCTCTCTTTTGATGGTCATGATCCCTTACCTTTACGATACCTGGTTGTGAGAAATCCACCTCACAATGTCCACACCTATTTTCCGCTTCAAATGTGGCCCGGTCTTCGTGTGTCATGATTATTTTACTCTCTTTGTCATTGTAACTCTCACTGATTCTTCCTACGAGAGTGATTATATCGTCCAGAAATTTGATATGTGCCTCTTCGCCACGGTACAGTTTCGGTTCCGTCATTTTAAATTCGGGATCCTCCGTGACGAGGAGGTAAGCGTAAGAATTTGAGATGTGCCGCCTATACGCAGACGCTGGATGCTCCGAGTCACCATGAATTTGTTCCAAGTAGGCTTCAAAGTCTGCATAAATTACATAATTATGTTTTATTTCCTTGTGGTGATTTTCGAATTTGAGGTATCGCTCGTCTGGAAATGAAGCTAGGAATGCGTCTTTGCTTACCAAAGAGCAAAGAACTTTATGTTGATTCAATTCCTCCATCGAGTACTTGTACGTAAAGCATTTCTTGCAGATGTAGATGCGACGTTTACATTTTGTCAACTGTTTTCGTACAAGTTGTTCAAAGTTACTGATCCAGCAATAATGGTAACTTAAAGGTACGGGGGTTGAGAGACATAGTAGGTCGGTGTGGTCCTCTCTTTCCGGGTCGGCAACTTTAATTGGGTAAACTGTATAATTTTTCTTGTTGGACACCAAATTCTCACGGAGGCCAAATACCGAAACCGATACGTTGTTCCTTTTCTCGAATTTGATAATGTCATCTATGCTCGTGGGTAATCGAACGTCCGAGAAATCGTAACGATCGAACAGATTTAAATATTTTTCCGGACGTTGTTTATCCTTCGCATCCCTTGGGAGGAACTTTCCCAACATTGCGTACAGGAAACAATCGTTGAATGCACCGTTATTTACATTGACAACATGCTTCGTCGAAAATGGCAGCTTAACGTACGTTCCTCCTCGATGTAACGCGTAATAGCGGTTGATACGTAGCTCCATACCCTGTATCTTCTTCAGCACCCACCCGGATCCGTTCATGTGAAAATCGAATGACTCTTTATTGATCTTGGCCCTGAACTTTTCATAATACTCGTCCAGATCCGTTGACGCGAAAATAGCTTCGTTTTTTAGTCTTAAACTTTTTCAACTGCATTCCTTCCTTGTCCTTATCGTCAGCTTTCTCGTACTCGGCGTAAACTAGTATATTAACCTTCAATGCCTCGCCGGTGAGTTCTTCTTTTATTTTTTTAATTATGAGGTCTTTAGCCGATAGGAGGTACTCATCTATGAGGAATTCTCTGGCTGTGAAGTTTGTGATGAAAAATGTTTTCAACCTGCTTTGACAAGCAGTCTCAACTTGAACAATCGGTACTTTCATCTCGAACAAATTTCTTATGTGACTTGCAGATTCTTCATGTTTTTCTCTTTTATGGTATGAGATCTTGCACGTGTCACAATATTCTTGATCGTTGTTGTCATCGGTAGGTGATGAGGTGGACATCTTTTCAATATGTTCGGGAGATTGCTCATGATTCTCTCCCTCCGCATAAAACTCATCACAAAGATCACAATGGATGAGCGCGTTGTGCTCCTGTTTAATGTGCGTTTCATCGTTGATACCCTCCTCCTTCTTAATTTGTTCGGCACCATGTTCGTGCTTTTCACCTTGTCTATAAAATTCATCACAAATATTACATTGGATGAGCTCCTGTTTAATATACGTTTCATCGTTAATACCCTCCTCCTTCTTAATTTGTTCGGCACCATGTTCATGCTTTTCGCCTTGTTTATAAAATTCATCACAAATATCACATTGGATGAAAGTTTCAACATTCTGTTCTTGAGCAGCCATGATAAAGATACTATTTTAAGCTCAAAGTCTTCCGAGTCGGTCAGAAAAGAAAACTTGCACTTTCTTTACGTTTGCTAGATTCTGTTCACTGAAAAGATTTCAGAGCGAACAAGTGAATACTATTTTAAGCTCAAAGTTTTATACTATTATAAGCTCGAGATTTTCTGATTTCGTCAGAACAGAAAATCAACACTATTTTCTCGTTTGTAAGATTCTGTTCTCTGAAAAGATTTCAGAGTGAATACTATTATAAGCTCGAGGGTTTCCAATATCATCAAAAGTGAGACTGACGAGTTTTCTACGCGGAGGTAAAAATATTTAGTTTCCTCACCGAGCGGAAAGAAACTGTAGACTCATGATTTACCTCAAAGTAAATATAGTAGTATTTGTTAATCACCAAACTCGGTTTCACTCGGGTAAACTGTGAAGTCATAAGTCGTAACATAAATTACACTTTTATGTAGAGTTATAATTTACCGCGGAGTAAATATAGTAGTATTTGATAATCACCAAACTCGGTTTCACTCGGACAAACTATGTCGTCATAAGTCGTAACATAAATTACACTTTTATGTAGAGTTATAATTTACCACGGAGTAAATATAGTAGTATTTGATAATCACCAAACTCGGTTTCACTCGGACAAACTATGTCGTCATAATTTGTCCAACTCGATTAGGTCGGTTACGTTAGCACTGAACACCGGGGACGCTGGCGGTGAAACTATTATCCACGAAGGCGAAGACATAATGATTTCCCCCTACCTACTGCGCTTGACTTTTTATAAGAGTCGAATCGCACACTGGCTGATGCAACATTCACTTGCAAGAGGCGAGAATGTTGCATCAGCCAGTGTGGTTCGAGTAGCTGATGCAAGAGGCGAGAAAGTTGCATCAGCCAGAGTGGTTCGAGTAGCTGATGCAAGAGGCGAGAAAGTTGCATCATTGTTATCCACCACTTAAGTGCCTCTACCTCGATAACGCCCACTCGAGTCTGTCTGAGTGCTAAATTTTCTCAAGTGTACTTGAGTCCTAATTTGTAGTCGCAATATAAAACTACGCTTTCATACAAGTGGGAAAATTATCAATGCGAGTCGGGGAACGTATAAGGGTGATTTCACGATAATAGGCATAGTCGTGTCGCCGTGGGTTCTGAACGACATAGGGCAAAACGATTGAAAACCAAATTAATTAATCAATAGGAATGATGTCCCTGAACCTATTCATGGCTAAAAAATATGATGAATTATTATTATATTTAATAATATGAGACTTTAAAGGCCGAAAATGTCCGGTCGGTTTACGCGTCGCCAACCCCGATTTTGAAGCAAAAGAGCAATTTGCGGTAACATATCAGTACTGATCATGAACTCTTTGGCAATATTTGCTGAAAAGAGACTCTAGTGTTCAAGAAAATTGCCAGTTTGAACTGAAATGTTTATTATTGAGCGAGAAAAGTCATAAGAAAGAGATGTCGCCACATTTGGCAACAAATTTTTGCAGTTGTATTAAGTGGCAGTGTTTATCTCGCCAGATGGAGTCAGGAGTTTCAAAACTGCCATCAAATTGTTTGCTGAAGTCTTCTTGACAAAACCATTACTGATAAAGTCAGTTTTTTTTACAATGAAAACTTAAATTATTATGAAAACCAGTGATTTTTACGTGTGTAGCACTAATTCCTCACTACGCAAAAACCTCAATTTAATAGTATTAAACTAAAACGAAGTCTCCCAAAGTCTAGAAAACTTTTAAGGCAGCATTAATTCCACCTCATAACTCAAGAATTGCCAAGTTTCATCTTTTGTATCATCTTTAATCTCACATTTTGAGTGTCGGTTACGCTGTGTCTGTTACAGTAACCGACACAATTTGGCAGGGCCGCCATGTTTGCGTGGACCTCCAGCAGTCCCGCGGGAAGCGCTGATACCTGATTCAATGGCTTGTTTATCAATCACTTTAACTTTGCACTGAATCAAAATAGAGCGTGCCAAAGCTGGAAAAAGGAAGTTTAATACCTTTAGAATGAGGTAATGAAATCCTGTTAAAATTGGTGCACTTTTATTTCTCAGGTATTTCATATTTTAAACTATTCCTGTTATCGTGAAATCACCCATAAATAGTGTCGAGGAAGTGTGATCGATCATTTCAAAACAAGAACTCGTCAAGTATGGACGCTCCAACCCTCAAATCACAATCGATCAGAGCGATGAACACCTTGGATATGGTATATGAGGCTCTCACTTTCAAATTTACAGGAATACGAGCAGAGCTTTTGAACAAGTTTGCCCGACTCCTTTTTCCTGACAAGTTATTCCACCATCTTAAACTCAGCTCAATAGACACTTCCGATCCCGTCGGGTGTTACGGCTTAGTTGAGATAACGGAAAGATTTTGCCTTCTCCTAGAACGTGTCGCAGACGAGCACGAAATAATTTACTTCCTAAAGCAGGGGTACAAGAAAGTAGACGAAGAGGACTGGAAGATAGGTAGACTGTTAAGTGCAATTCGCGTAGTATTATACACAAGAGAGAGAGGAGAGCGGGTCTAGCAGTTGGATTTCGTATAAATAGTATGCATTCTCTTCTCAGTATCGCAAGGAAGAAATCATGATTGATAAAATAATTCTCATCACCATCATCATTGCTGTTGTTGGAGTGAAATCCTCACTGGTGGAAAACTCATCCGAAGCAAACATCACAATGTGCCCTGTCTGTCCGGAAATCAAATGCGCACCCTCTACCTTGACGGATGTTCTTCTATTCATCTTGAGTTTACTGGCGCTCATTTGCTCCGCACCGTACCTGTACTCCAAGTACCTTTCATCCGACTGCAAGTTCCGTTTCATCAGGATGGCCCGGAAAAATAACAATCGGAAACTCGATGACATAAGTGTAGATTTAAAGTTCGGAGAAGGAGAAGGATCCGATGTTTGTGGTTGACAACCCTCACGTTTTTAGTGCGTTTTCTAAACGCGAACTGTTTTTAAACTGTAACTGTAAATATCCAATAAAAAATAATAAAAATTTTTTAATTCATCAAACTGAACATTGCAATATCCATTCCCAAAACACAAGGTTCCCGATACGCATCGGAAATCCCTCGTATAGTCCAGCGTTCGTTAGCGTTCCCAGGCATAACGTGCAAGCGACACTGCGCGACATTGTGAAAACTGGCCCTAATCATAGGGTAGGCTCCTGCATGGCGGTCAGAAGCCTTTCGAAGGGACGAACAGAAACGAACGGAGAGCGAGAGTGGGAAATCCCTCGTATAGTCCAGCGTTCGTTAGCGTTCCCAGGCATAACGTGCAAGCGACACTGCGCGACATTGTGAAAACTGGCCCTAATCATAGGGTAGGCTCCTGCATGGCGGTCAGAAGCCTTTCGAAGGGACGAACAGAAACGAACGGAGAGCGAGAGTGGGAAATCCCTCGTATAGTCCAGCGTTCGTTAGCGTTCCAGGGCATAACGTGCAAGCGACACTGCGCGACATTGTGAAAACTGGCCCTAATCATAGGGTAGGCTCAACGCGAACTGTTTGAAACTGTAAATATCCAATAAAAAAATTTTTTGATTCGTCAAACGGAACATTGCAATATCCATTCCAAGCGCACACTAGTACAAAATTTGAAATTACCGAATCAGACCCTAATCTACAGTATCAGATACCAGGCCCATACTGCAAGATACGGTCTTTCGAAACCGAAAAATTTTACAAGTCCGAAATCTCGAAAACTAAAAGTCGTATCGAAATTCGGTCAGTACAGTTTTCCGATCTTCGATAGCGTAAAAGAATCGCATCGGTCCGCGGCGGATCGGACGAGGGTGATTTTCCGAAAATTTTTCAATTTCCCGAATCAGACCCTAATCTACAGTATCTGATACCAGGCCCATACTGCAAGATACGGTCTCTCGAAACCGAAAAATTTTACAAGTCCGAAAATCCGAATTTATTGCACAATCTGGCAACACTGTACGGAAAAATCAACTAATTTCTCGCCCCATCTGGCAACACTGTAAAATGCAATGTTGCAAAATTTCACCAATAAATAAATCATTTATTTACATGCACCACGCGGCAACACTGCTGCGCCATCTTGAAAAATACACCATTGCATAACCCGAAAAATGAAGGGGCATTATTACACGATTGCATAACCCGCATATTGAAGGGGCAATATGCAATACTTTCTTTTTACAGCGTTGCCATATTGAACAATAATCCCTATACAACGCTGTAATTTAATTCATATTTTTCTGCACAATCATGCAACGCTGTTGGATAATTTACTGCGCTAAAATCCTCATTTTCATACTACTATCGTCCTAATGTCCGGGTTGTCCATGAGGAAAAGTTGTTTTGCTAGGTTAGGCAAAAATCCTCTAATGATGCAGTCAACGAGCTCCACTTCGGATAACTTGTGTCTTATTTTTTCGGCTAAGTGGATTTTGTTCTCAATGTATGCCGTTGAAGCTTCTCCTGCTCCTTGCTTCCTGTTTTGGAATGTCATCCAGTTACTTCCTAGGTTCTCGGGAGTTTCAAATTCATCCAAAAATTCCAATTTCACTCGATTCCACTCGTTAATTTCCTGGAGGCGTTTTTTGTTGTTTCTAAACCACAGTTCTCCTTCTTTTTCCAGGCTGACCCAAAACATTTGGACCATTTGCTTATCGTTTAGCCCTCCCATTTGGGATATTTGTTCAAAACGGTTAACAAATTCCCGTGGTTCTTGATTTTTGAACTTTGGGAACTCCACCTTCGGGTATTTAACCTGCACCGCATGTGGATTGCCGTCCGCGAATGTTGTTTGTTGCATGTTGTATCCGTGTTGTTGGTTAGATTGGTTTTGTAATTGCCTTTCTTGCTGCGCCTGCACTTCCCGCGCAATGACCCTTTTGAGCGCGTTAAAAGCGTCCTTTTTGTTGGTGAATACGTCGGGCACATTCCTCTTCTCCAATTCCTCACCAATTTGTTGTTTGGTCATTCTGTTGTAGTTATTCAGATCGCGGTCATTCACGTTTTCCGCGTTTTCATTGTCTGGATCGTCACTTAGATGACCATTTTGATGATGACTGTTGTCGTTGCTGTCGCTGCTCATCTTGATTTTTGACAATGCAGTTGAGTAGTTGAAAATATTTTTCCGCTAAATTGTGATATTTTATGTCGCTATAGTTATTGCTTGAAGAAGAAATAACGCAACCGGCTTAACAACAGCCACTTTATACAAAAAATATTGAAGATCTCAAAGAAAAACTTGTCCAGAGCTCGTCCAGAAATTTCGTGACCAGTAAGCTGAAACTACAGTCTATTAGCTTAATTCCCGGCTCTCCATTTCTTTGAAGTCTGACTTTGATAATAAAAAGATATTGAATCGAAATCGAGGGCTGATTTAATGATTCAATTTAGTAAATAAGGACCAAAAAATTGAAACACCGAAGTCGAAATCTGACTTGATAGTGTTTTATTCTTTGGCGTGTTGATGGGTACGGGTCGGATACCACAAACCACGTACCAAAAATAAATTCGATAAAATTCCGTAAAAATTCATCCAAAATTCAGCACACTTGCTTCATAAAACTCCAAAAAATCAAATACTTCAAAAAACACAAGGAAAAACTCAAAATTCAAACACAGCTATCGGAATCTTCTTTCCTGCCTGAGGAAACTCCGGCGCCTACCACCATGTGAGATGGCGTAGCTCAGGGGGGGTAGAGCGTCGCAAGTGCTAGTGCAGACGCAAGGCGTCGCAAGAGCAAGTGCCGACACGCGTCGCGTCTGCTGTGCAGACGATGGCGTCGCTAGAGCAATGCAGACGCAGGGCGTCGCAAGTGCAGAGCTGACACTCGTCGCAACGGCAGTGCAGACACAGAGGTGATGGACGGGAAGAAGCGAAGACAAGAAGAGAACCAAAAGTGATATGAGATGCAATGTCTAATGCTGATTGCTACAAGGGCACACAATAATCAAGCGCTGGTTGAATCCGGGTCGATGGGATGAGGAGCGGACAAGTGCCGCTCGATCGCCAGTCTCTCCAAGAATAATCCCAGGGCCCAGCTCCGAGGAGCTCCCTAGGTCTCCGGCTCTGGCTACCCCCTCCACTTGACTCGGAACCGGTCAAGCCTCGCCCTGCGCATGCGCAGAAGGGATACTACCCCTCTGCCCTCTCGCTCGGGGGTGCTCCACCGATGCCCAGTCCCGTGACGTATGG
The DNA here is from genome assembly GCF_918797505.1 of Bemisia tabaci. Classification (NCBI taxonomy): domain Eukaryota; kingdom Metazoa; phylum Arthropoda; class Insecta; order Hemiptera; family Aleyrodidae; genus Bemisia; species Bemisia tabaci. The sequence continues at coordinate 88,224,029 of NC_092793.1, read as the reverse complement.
GTTTTGTCAGCGCCCTCGACTTGGGTGCCAGGTCCCTGGGCCACTCTCACAACTTAATTTAATCTAAAAACCGTGTACATTTTCGTAAAGAACGTAAAAAAATACATAAAATGTGATTTGTAACTTTTCCCTAAGTTGCCAAGTTTTAGAGAAAAATCGTCCCGAAGCGCCAAAAATGCCACAAATTAGATTAACCATCACGTCGAAGGTTCTAGAAAGTGAATTATGACTTTCATGTGGATCGTGGGACACTTTCCCCACGCAGTTCCTGTTGTTTGGTATATTTGGCATGTAGCAAGCATCTTGAGAACCAAGGATTATCTCGAGGTTACAGGAATAAAGAGGTGAACTGGTGAAGGATAAGGTAAAAGCACCTTGAGGGTCCCTTCCGTCACGTTCAACTGAGCCCTTTACATGTCCCGTGAGACGCATTACAATTTTCCATTTTCGATACGTTAATTGTAGTGAAATAAAACTTACAATTCACTTCCTGGAACCTTCGACGTGATGATTAATCCAATTTGTGGCATTTTTAGCGCTTCGGGACGATTTTTCTCGAAAACTTAGCAACGTAGGGAAAAGTTACAAATCACATTAAATGTATTTTTTTACGTTCTTTCCGAAAATGTACACGGTTTTTAGATTAAATTAAGTTTCACACATGTAAACTTGAAAAAAAACCCTAAAAATTGGTGAAAATTGGCAACAATGGACCGTTACGCCTTTTGAAATTCACAGGAAGCCATTTTTATGGCCAGATATGAAAAGTACGTAGAAAAATACATATAGTACACACCCATAGAGGGTGACAAAGGTCGAGAAACATTCTAAAGAGCTCCCTTCAAGTAAAGGAAGGCCGCTAAAATCGACATCCCAGTCAATTTTCACATCGTGGGAATCCAGGTACAACTATAATTTTTTGATATGTTGTATATATAGGTAAGAGCTGTTACGTACGTCAATATACAGGTTGTACTCCACTTTCTTGAACCTTAAGCGTGGCAATTCATCGAATTTTTGCCATTTTTGGCTCTTTGGGACGATTTTTCTCGAAAATTTGGCAACATAGGGAGAAGTTTCACAGAACATCTTTTATTCATTTTTTTGCGTGCTTTTCAAAAACGTACTCGATTCTTAGTTTGAATTAATTTTTGCGTGTGTAAAATTGAAAAAAACCCCTAAAAATGGGCCAAAATGGCAACAACGGACCATAAGGCCCCTTAAAATTTATCGGAGGCCTTTAAAAAGGCCAGAAACGGAAAGTACACAAAAAAATACATAGGAATCATCTGCTGAAAGGGTTGTAACAGTCGAAAAAGTCGACGAAAAAAAGGATTTTTCGATGCCGACGTTCTGGGTTTGAGGCGTTGTTGCACCTTTGCATGGGCTCCGTTCGGTAAAATATTTGGCATTATGTCTACCTAGGACTAGTACTTTGAAAATATGAAACATTCAGCAAAATCCAGGTGGGGCCGGAAAAGGCCCAAAACGACACTCCTCCTTTATTAAAGTATCTAAATAAATAAATCATATGTAGATTTACAACGAACATTGCATGGAATACTATACCTCCTATACAGGGTTATCCAAAAGTCACTGACCACCCCTGTAACTTTTTTCCAAATTGAGATAGAAGTTTGAAACTTTGAGAATGTTCCTCGGTCTAAAGTAGCACCTTTTTGGTCCCCCCAAAATTTTGGGGGGCGGCTCCCCCTAAGGGGGGGCGGGGGCTAACTTTTTTTTTTCAAATAGCAACCCCCCCCCCCTTTGTGATACCTCATTCGAAAGATGATAAAAAAAGAAAATTTTTGGCGCAAGCCGCAGGTCAAAATATTGATTTTTGACAAAATGGCGGCCGGTCAAAGTTCAAAATGGCGGAAATTTGGCATCTCCGTTTTTTAGCGGCGGATTGGTCTTAAACTCAGACTCTTCAGGGTTTTTTCGGACGCGAAAAACGATTCTGGCATCGGTTTTCCAGAAAAGTCAGTCCTTTTCAAAATGGCGGCGGTCAAAATGGCGGCCTAGAGCGAGAAGTGGATATTTCGGCTGCTAATCGTTGGATTTGCATGAAACTTGGTATCCGAGGGTATTTCGGCACGAGAAGAACGAATCTTTCATTGGATATCTGAAATTCCGACGAATTTCAAAATGGCGGTGGAAAAGTGACGTGAAGTCAGTTTTACGGCTGTTAACGAATGGATTTGCATGAAATGCGATATCGATTATTTAGTATTTCAAGAATTGATGAAGGATTTCTTTTTATCCAGCCAAAAACCACCAGGATATCGAATTTCATGCAAATCCATTTCTTTAACAGCCGTAAAACTGACTTCTCGCCATTTTGAAATTCGTCGGAATTTCAGATATCCAATGAAAGATTCGTTCTTCTCGTGCCGAAATACCATCGGATACCAAGCTTCATGCAAATCCAACGATAAGCAGCCTAAATATCCACTTCTTGCTCTAGGCCATTTTGAAAAGGACTGACTTTTCTGGAAAACCGATGCCAGAATCGTTTTTCTCGTCCCAAAAAACCCTGTGTGTCTGAGTTTCAGACCAATCCGCCGCTAAAAAACGGAGATGCCAAATTTCCGCCATTTTGAACTTTGACCAGCCGCCATTTTGTCAAAAATCAACATTTTGACCTGCGGCTTGCGCCAAAAATTTTCTTTCTTTATCATCTTTCGAATGAGGTATCACAAAGGGGGGGTTGCTATTTGGAAAAAAAAGTTAGCCCCCGCCCCCCTTAGGGGGAGCCGCCCCCCAAAATTTTGGGGAGACCAAAAAGTTGCTACTTTAGACCGAGGAACATTCCCAAAGTTTCAAACTTCTATCTCAATTTGGAAAAAAGTTACAGGGGTGGTCAGTGACTTTTGGATAACCCTGTAGAATAGAGGTACTATCGTGGACCGCTGTGGCGTTAGTTCACCGCACCCTTTGCAAGGTTCGTTGCGGTCGCGCGGTAACGGTTTTTAACACAGGTTTAAATTGGGAGTTGGAGGTCCTCATTTATTCTCTTGGTCCATGTTAGTACTACGTGCACGGTTTTTCAATGAATTGTACTAATTTTCTCATTTTTTCTTTCTTTTTCGTTCTGCTTTATTCCTTTTATTCTTCATTCTCTTTTTTCCGATCCCCCCTCACAAATATTTTCTCTTTCTCTTAGTATGTCGTTCTTTTTGTATTATTTGAATCTCTTCTATTAATACCTTTGCTTTTATTACCTACTTATTTCTCTTTTACAATTTCTTGCACTTCCTCTTCTGATTCTTTATTTTCTTTACTTTTTCCTTGACCAGCTGGCTTCAGCGAGCCCGGAATAGCTGTTTTAAATATACGCGGACACGAAGGCAATCCGAATCCGAAGCGATCCAGAAAAGAGCCGAGGTGAATCTGGCAATGTTTATTTATTTATTTATTAAAACTTTCGTGCATGAGAGCCCCATTATTAGGGCTATGGCACAGGTCAAAAAACACTATACAATAATTAAAAATATAAATTACAACTGTTACATTAGTAGAACGTTACTCAACAGCTGAATTTAGAAATTCGTTCAAATTATAAAATGCCTTTCTTAAAAGTAGATCTCGAAGTAAATTGTAAAATGTAGCGATGGATGTGGCAATGGGGTTTATACAGGGTTATCCAAAAGTTACCTACCACCCCTGTAACTTTTTTCCTAATTGAGATAGAAGTTTGAAACGTTGGGAATGTTCCTCAGTTTAAGGTAGCAACTTTTTGGTCCCCCCAAAAATTGTGGGGGGCGGCCCCCCCCCTGAGGGGGACGGGGGCTAACTTTTTTTTTCAAATCACAACCCCCCCCCCTTGTGATACCTCATTCGAAAGATAATATGAAAAGACGAATTTTGGCGCAAACCGCAGGTCAAAATGTTGATTTTCAAAGTCCAAAATGGCGGAAATTTAGCATCTCCGTTATTTATCGGCGGATTGGTCTGAAACTCAGAATCCTCAGGTTTTTTGGGACGAGAAAAACGATTTTGGCATTAGTTTTCCAGAAATGTCAGTCCTTTTCAAAATGGCGGTTAAAATGGCGGCTTAGAGCGGGAAAAGGGATATTCAGGCTGCTTATCGTCGGATTCGTATGAGACTTGGTATCCGAGGGCATTTTGACACGAGAAGAACGAATCTTTCATTGGATTTTCGAAATTTTCAAAAACTTTAAAATGGCGGCGAAAAAATGACGCAAAATCCATATCACGGCTGCTTATCGATGGATTTGCACAAAAGTCAATACTATGGTGGTTTTTGGCTCGGAAAAATTAATTTTTCATTAGATTTTTTAGATGTTATTGTTTACACCCATAACCGCCATTTTTTCGCACTTTTTCGCCACATGTTCGTCACCAGACTGACTTGCAATTGCTTACAATCGTTTATTGCGTCAATTTCGTAATAATGTGGGTGTTGATAAGATTTTTAAATGTTAAAAATATTTAATTTCAATAAAACTTAACCTCCAAATCCGCAGAATCCGACGGGAATTTAACAACGACACCTCGATTTTCTCCCGTCTGTTGAGCTGACGTCGTCGTTGAGATGACGTCAATCCTGCTGAGATTTGGCCATTTTTGTTGGGCAGTAAAAGTAATTTAACAACGCACCTCAGCGGCCATTTTTGTTGGGCAGCAAAAAACGCACCTCGAAACGTACCCGATGTCGTGTGACGTCAAGAGGGTACGAAATGCGACCACCGTTCTTTATTCGCCTTGGCTACTTAGGTTCTATATCCCTTGCTGGTATAGACGTGGCAACGTTGGTTAGTAAAAATCAGTGGTGTTTCTTTATCACGGCCCTCGGGGGAAAAAATGTGCATCGTGCCATAAGCCATACTGTCCGTTTCTGCCCTCTATAGAAAGCAAGGTGGATAAAATTATCTGATTGTATCTGACATACCATTATGGTCTGAATTCGAAGTCAGTGTGAAACGTAGATAGTTCGTTTTTCTGTTTCTGTTGTTATCTTGTTTCAGGCAATCAAGACTGAGTTACTAATAACTATAAGTACCTTCATTGACTGCATGTATGAGTACCTGAAAGGTTATGGAACCAAACTGAGCCTATCCCTCCTCTGCTGTCCCGTCCGTACTATGTTCTCCTGACCATCTTATGTTGTCCCGGATATCCTAAATCCTACGTATGAAATCCTGTATGAAACCCCTAACTGAATGTCCATTGCCTTCTTTCCGTTATTTGAACCGCTACCACTCAAGGTTGGTATACTAGTTAATGAGAAGATGAAAAAGAGGGTACAATAACGAAGAGAAAATGAAGAGAAGAAGATAATTAACAAAAAGAGAAGAAGAAGGGTGAAGAAGAAAAAGGCATTCAACTTCCTGCTCCTGAAAACCGTATCAACAAGTAGTGAGAGTAGGTACTTTAACCTTCGCAGACACAAAGAAGCGAGCACCCACACTGGAACACTTTTGTTTGGCCGGGAATGATTATTCAAGAAGAATAAAACTCATCACCTGCGATCGCTTATCCAAATCAAATGATCAGAGTATGATTCAATTGAATGCAGTATTTTTTTCAACGGCTCTTCCTGTGCTCCGGAGCAAAAACATTTGAAGTCTAATGTGTTCTTATTGAGAAAAGACCAAATCTCGGCAGAGGCACCTGGAGACGCCAAACTTCAAGGTACCAATTGGTTCAAAAAAGCCGAAAAGGCGGAAGCAGTTGGTGGAATTAGACAATTAGAGATAATATTAGCAGCGTGCAAAATGCTTGTCGACAGTGAAGACGTAGTTGGTTCGTTTGGTTGTGAGGAGCAGAAGCAAGCTTTCCTCAACTTGAAATAATCTATTGTAGGGATGGACGAATATCGAATTCGAATATTCGAATTTTCGAAACTCTTCGAATGCGATTATTGCGAATATTTGAGAATTCAAATCATGCGATTGCGAATAGTTCGGATGCAAATATTTTCGATTATTGCTTCGATTTTTGATTTTTTATGAACCGTGAGAGATAAAATGACACTTTTGAATGCGATTATTCGACTTTGCAATTTCGAATACTTCGGAAGCGAATATTCGAACGTGATGCGATTATCTCGGTGCCAATGATTCAAATATCTGAATATTCGACCATCCCTAATCTATTGCTGAGCTTGAGGCAGAACAACGAAGGTCTGAAGAAGAAATAGTGAAGCATGAAATCTCAGAGGATAGCCCCAAATTTCAGTCAACAATCGATAAAAATGAGAGTCTGTGCAGTCAGAATGTGGACGAAGTAGATAATCGTGGTAATGAATAACTTATCATGAATCAAGTGGGTAGAAGTGAATGAAGAACTGGTCCTGCTTAACAATCAAAATTACCGACCAATCGTGACTTATGGAACTACACCAGAGGTGCCCCTTGCAATACCTACATAAAATATTTTTGTCAGCAGGTATTGCGACGATCGAAATTTGTCTACTTTTTAATTGAATCTCGATTTGACCCTGAAAATCCTCCTTGCCTAACGGTAGCGCTCCTGACTCTTTTCAGAAGTGCCTGCAAGTTCCTGCGGGCGAGAAGAATCGCAACGGCGCTGAACCTAGCATTGTGGCTACAAGATCACAGCCAACGGATTTAAGTCCCCTGCCAATTGATTAAATACCCTGAGAGGATTAAGATAAAGTTAATGTAAAAACTCCAGAAAGTTAGTGGAATTACATGTTGCTAAAATATTTTAAAAAACAAAAACAAAAAAAATACAGCAAGTACAATTTTGTTGAGAAAGACCAAATTTAATTGTTTTTGGTTCTAGTTTTTTTTTCTTTTTTCGTGTAAAACTGTAAGGAAGGTGGAGAGGAGAACAGGCTAATTGTAGAGCTTTTTTAACGATGGAAAAGACGCAGATACTTTACACAATCTTAGCAGAATTAAACTACTGTTTTCAATGAGAAACTAGTATTTCTGGCTCAAGTCATGAGCAACATATGTGCCATTAGTTTCTCTAAGCAGATAGGTGTTTTAATAGGAGCCAGAAATAGTAGTTCCTTGTTGCAAAATGTAGTCCAATTAACATGGGTTGTACTTGGAAGGTGAGTCCAAGGAATTAAGTTAAAAAGCCCCACTAAGGAATGAAAGAAAAAGTATAAATAGTGGCGCGATGAGATGAGAGAGTGGTTTTCGGCAAAGAAAAAAAACAATAGAGGAACATCTTAGTGTTTCTTCAACTCTCTCTCTCTTGGCCCCGCTCTCTTTCTATTTTAAGCAGGTCTTATGAGACCTAAAATATCAAAGCGATCAGTAACACAAGACATTTGGAATCATGACAAATTTTTTATTATGCATTTTATAACTATGGTAAAGATTAACTAAGAAAATTTGTTATCTATAACAAACATGATTGAAAATTATTTTAACAACTGATTTAAAATCCTTCTCTCAGAAAAAACTGAGATCTTACTGACAGTTGTGCTGAGGGAAACGATAACTTTGACTGCCATCATTATAATCCCATTTTGAATCTGAAAATTAACACAAACATTTAAAAATACACCTGAGCTGAGTACAGAAAAGTTTAAACCGTAAGTAGTTGCCTCCATAAACCGTTTATATTTTGACCAACTTTCCTCTAAAATAATTTATAAGTTTACATGGGTTTGGTTTGTGACGAATTACGAAAACCGTTGCACAATCTGAGCAATATTGCAAAGCTTATACGTTGTTTCTATGCAGACTGACTCGATTTTAAGGGGTACAAAAGGCTATCGAACTTCTGGTTGATTTTGAAAAGAGCACATTAGTTTTCAAAAATGCAAGAGTTAGAAATTGCTCGTTCTCATCGGACCAGTTACCGAAAATGAGCAACACCAGTATTAACTTGTGCTATTGTAGATGGAGAACTGTTCAAAAACACTGTGTGATGCTAGTTCAGCAGTCTGCAGTATATGTTGCTTATTTTTAAATCTGACCACTGACAGAAGGTTTTAGCATGTAATGCATGCCTAGCCTCATGTGCCATATGCTACTAAAAAAAAATAATTAAAAAATAAGTTATGAGTAATAAGTAGTTTTTTTCCATATCAACGACAAAACTCCCAAACCACGTTTTTCCTTTTACGACAGTCCAGAAATCTTGCTATAGGTACTTTATTTTTTGAATTAGAAACTGCTCAAAGTCAATTTTTTAAAACTTCCGAGATTTTTCTTTTCTGTGAGAGGGAAATTCTGTGAATACCTGAAGGAATGATGATGATTTGCTTTTCTTCAAATTAATAAAATGGGAGCAGAGACTTATAAAGACAGCAAACAAGATACGCTGGAAACGAGTTTCACCATGGATATAGATCTACAACCACTCACACAGATGGCTGGACTTGCGTTCATTTTTAAAAACAAGAGGAGTAACTCATCCACAGAAAATGTATTTGCATACTAGGATACTCACAGCATCCTGAGAAGGCTGATCATCTCTTGATTCAATGAGTAGAGTATATTAGTAGAAACGAACTCCTTGGCACCATCACTGGATATTGGGATACCATGTGTTTAATGCTAATGGAGCTGAAAATATTTACAACTGAATGTTATTACACTTAAAAAAGTTATGACGAAGCTCAAAAAAATGGGTTATTGGTCATTCTGAGCCTCACTCTGCTTAAGTATGGTTTATATACCTACCTAGAATAGTTTCAGGTTTAGGTAATATGTCCCATTTGTTAAAAACCCCTCCACGTAAATGGGCATATAATTTGATGCGCTTATTTATTGAAATGGGCTCCGGCCAAAATAAAAAAATACCCTAACACAGTGGGTAATAATTCATTTACTACCTAATCATTTTACTTATTGTTCATCACTTGCCCCCGCCCCCCAGCCCCATCCGCCCTCTCACCACTCCGCAGCCCCACCGCCCACCCCGGGAGATTTGCGTCACAGCATACTTGATGAGGATTATCGGGAAAGCTCTAATAAATACAATACAGAAGATTTTGCAATTTCAGGATATAAGTGATTGAAGTTACAAAATTACATGGATCCTTATGATGGAAGAAAAAGTTCAAACTGACTTTTTTAGGCTTAAATTGGAATTTGGGAGCAAATTTTTCACAGAACAGGCATTAATCAGGCATTGTCGGCCTCCTATGGTGTAGTGGTTGTAGCGCTTGCTCTATAATCGGGAGGTCCCGGGTTCGATTCCCGGCCAGGCGACCCGAGTTTGATGGTCTCAAACAATGGTTGCCTGGGGCTGGTTCAGTAGGGACGGAGGGGGGATGGGACTTACAGCGTGGGATTAGCCCTTGTGGGCTATTTGAAGTAGGAAAAAAAAAAAAAAAAAAAAAAAAATCAAGACTAGTGTCACTTAAAATCATCAATATTTCAATTTTTTTGATAATGGTACATTGGGCCTCTTGTCTTCCGAGTTTTATATCTCTTAGTACATACTCCACAAATAAGGAGGAAATGAACGAAGAGGAATGAATTTATCAAAATGATGATACCAATTTCAGACATCAATCAAAAATTCTTCCAACAATCACATACATAATGATATCTTGCATACTTATTAAAATCATTTTTCGAAGATAAGCACACACACATAATACCTAATGACAAATTCGTACATATTTTCATCCTTTCTTTAGGACACGCAGGGGTGCTGAAAGTTCTTCACCCGCACATTTTTGGAAACAGCCTTCGCATTTTTCGAGGTTGCCTTCACATTGCTGTCCACGAATGACTTGCCCACTTCACTGTTGCCTTTGCATAAGGACTTGACAATTTTTTTTTTTTTTGCATAGGAGAGCACATTACACAGTTTCCTTTACAAAAAACTGTACACGTAAAGATTTAAAAGCCTTCTGCCTTCACATTTTCCCCCTATCTAGGTGCCTTCACATCTTTTTACATGTACTCTAACTTTATCTGGTGATTCATCAGTATTCTCTGGTGATGAGGAAAATATTTTCAAACAGAATCCTGTGAAGTGTACAACACACTCAAGGGTCACCCTACTCTTCAATAAAGTCCAAACCCTCCATTATCTTTGCCGTGCGATTTTTGATGGGAAGTGACCCATCTGTGATCTCTCATCTGATGGTGGCTGACCGACCGTCTGCAACATTGAGTTGGGCGAGCCAAAATTGAACAAACAAGAAAGAGTTAGATAAAGAATCAAGTATGTAAGGACCTCTACGGACAATGAATGAGTGAACATGAAAAGGAAATGGAATGTGATTGGCAGGTGCAGAATTGATATGGGTGCCCAGTTCGGAGAAGAGAAAGGATTCAGTGACAAGGGCCTGGAAAAATTCATGGCAACTGGTCTTTTGACAACAGGACAAAGTAAAAACATGATGCCTGTTAGGTGTAACTGCGGATTGAGAGAAACATGCTACCTCATGTCATGATTTACAACCTAAAAAAAGAGGTAAGTGGAGAATTTACTGTACCTAGTCTTATCAAGCCAACAAGGATACAAAAAGCTGTGACACTAGTCTTGATTTCCTCGTTAACTTTCTTGCGATCTTCTTCCGGATCGCAGTTTTGAATCCTCAACATAATGATCAGAACCGTTCAGATTTTCTTCAGGGATGCTTCTTAATGAGATAGATGGCACAAATAAGAGAGACGCGTTGTTAAAGTTAGAAATTGAAGCATTGAAGTCAGCGTAAGACGCGTTGATAAAGTCAGAAGTGCAACCGCTGAGTTATCCGCTGAGTGGCTGAGCTTGCTGAGCTCAACGTTTTAGATGCGTTGTTAAAGTCCACAACTGCCCAACGAAAATTACCCGCTGAGCGTTGAGCTCAACGAAAGCGTTGGTAAATTCTGGTGGATTTACCCGTTTTCCGCGGTTTAAGTCGGGGAAATCGATGAGTCCCTTTGAAGCCTCTAGTTTGTATGTGGGCTGGGGAATAAAGATTACAGAAATTGAACGTTTTTCGTAATCTTTGATTAGAGTCCCTTTATACCCAGAGTTAAGACAACTCGATTATCAGCTGACTGTCAACCGGCCTTGGCTGGCCATGGAGCCTGGAGGCCGAAACGAGTGCACCCAAACGAACGATATTGAGGGATAAGGATCAGGAATCCTGCGATGTCTGTCACACAAAAACAACAACATCAACAAAATTGATAGATTAAAAAGAAAATGAGATTGGTTTGTGAATAATTTCTTAATCTATTTTCATTTAGGACCGATGGAAATAACAATTTACTCTTGATAAACCACAATTAGGTAATATTTTCATTATTCTTGTTCACATTCGAGGTACCGCCATCTTGGTGCACTCGTTTCGGCCTCCATGAGCGAGAACCAATCAGAATTGAATTTTTTTTTAGGCCACTTTCAGCCCAACCAAAAGTGAGTTGTCTTAACTCTGGGTATAAAGGGACTCTATCTTTTATCGGCCCATTCTCAAATGCCTTTCTCCGTTCCTCCTCTCATTCCGTTTGTTCCTTGCCGAACCCGTAATTCCCTGGTCCATTCCAGATTATAATCTTTGCAATTGGTGAAAATGTAATCTTTATTCCCGTTTGTGACACTGTCAACAGGCCTAAAATACGGGAACCAATCAGAAATGGATTCAAATTGTCTTGACTCTCAGTAAAAAGGGACTCTAGCTCAGCCAAGGTAGATTTACACAGGTATGGACAGAACTAAACAACTGGCCTCTGATTGGCTCTCCAGCCAATCAGAAACGTCAGCCATTTTGGATGTTTTGATTATTTTGATTTATTATGTTCGGTTTATCGTTTGTCAAAATTTTGTGGGATTTTTTGCACAATTTTGGTTATGCGATATTAATTTTAGCGTTTAAACGCACAAACGTTTGAATTTTAATTTGATTGTAATTTAATTAAAAAACGGGCCCCTTAACCTACGTCACGAGGTCATGTGACACGTACTGAGGCTCATGGGAAATTTTCAACTTTTCCATACCTGTGTAAATCTACCCTGCAGCTCAGCGAGGTTTTTGGCTATTGTGGACTAGAGTACCTGTATAGGGAGAGTAGCGACAGATCGGTTCATGGAGGGCTTAGGGCCCAAAAGTGCAGCCACCCCTCTAACCAACTTCTAACGCACAAAATTTCACTGCCAGTCTGTACATTCCAATTCTAACCAAGACGGCCAAGAATGTACAGAAATGAGCGTTCTTCCGCGAAATTGAGTGAATTTATGCAAAAACTGAGTCAAACACGTGCTTAATAAAAGACGGTTCGTAACAATAGTATCAGTAAATCACTCTAGATAATTGAAATTCATAGGTTGGCTGCTCTTTTGGGCCCTAACTTTTTTCGCGGAGGCATCGGTGAAAGCCTGATGGACTTTCGGAGCTTCGGATCTGTCGGTACTCTCCCTATACAGGTAGAGTACCTATATTAAGAGAGAGTATGGCCACTGGAGTTACCACCTCTGATTGGCTCAGCCATCTTAGGCTGAATGGAGCCCTTAGGACCCAAAAATGGCGGACGCCATAAAGTTAATGTAATGCAAAATTATTCAAAATGTAGTTGTCTTTGCTTATCGTAACGAGAACTTTACCCAAATGCACTATTGCGACTTTTTTACATATTTTTAAGGCTAATCGTGTGCAATTTTTGAGAAAAATGATCTTAGATGTAGTAAGGTTGGCAGCAAGTGCGGTTGGTGATAACCGTCAAAAGTTGGGAATGACCCCCCTCCCATCCTCAAAAACCAAAACAAAGCACCGCCATTTTTGGGTCCTAAGCCTCTCCATGGGGCCCAGTCAAAGACATAAAGACGGAGCGCTCGTATCTAAAAGCACGGGGAAAAAGTGAAGCTAGGTTCGGCGCTGCGCGCTTGTGTGAGTGTGTAAATGAGCGCGGGAATCCATGGCGGCAAACGGAAATTTGATTTGAACTTGTCCTCTTGATTTTTGCACATTTCTTCTTTGAAACGTATTTTAAATTCCTAAAACGAATATACTAAGAAAGTTCGGTCTGCGTCCTAATAAAATACACCTACTTTTGCTCGGTAACAGGCAGTAATCTCAGATAAAGTTAGTTTTTCTTCTGCTCATGGTGGTTCTGCAGGTTCAAACAGGCCGTTACAGTTTTAGATCAACGTTACTCCCAAATGAAATGAGTCGGTCGACGACGGACTGAAACTAACCTAAAGTTAAAAAAATATGAGTGTCATAGAGTACAATAGAGTCGCAAAGTACTGGATCGCCGTTGAAGTCACTTTTCGAGGCTGTTTTGTCCAGTTCTCCGGAGACTAGTATGCGGCGACCAGCGATGACGCACGCGCAGAGACTCGCGCTCAGCGCTCCCCACCTCCCCACTCCCGACTCGGCTCCGTTCGCCGGCTAGGTCCACACACATTGAACCAGCCAAGTAGGCCGGTAATAAGTCTGAAATTGAGTCCACATATGAATATTATCCAGGAGTAACATACATTAATGGATTCGTTATGGCTTTGGATACCTATTTAAAGCAAAATTTGTACAAATTAATACCGAAGGAATTAAAAAAAGTCGAAAAAATACAAGCAGTCCTTGATTTCTCCATAAGCCACCGTGTTAAAAAATTCCGGTTGGTTCACACTTGGTATAAGTCAGAAATTAAATCCCTGTATGAATATTATCCAGGAGTAATATACATCAATGGATTCATTATGGCTTTGACTATCTAATTATAGCAAAATTTGCACAAATTAATGTCGATGGAATTAAAAAATGTCGAAAAAACATAGGCAGTCGTTGCTTTTCCCGTAAGCCGCCGTGATAAGAAATGCCGGTTGGTTCACACTTGGTATAAGTCAGAAATTAAATCCCAATATGAATATTATCCAGGAGTAATATACATCAATGGATTCATTATGGCTTTGACTACCTTTAAATAGCAAAATTTGCAAAAATTAATGCTGATTGAATTATAAAATACCTAAAAAACACAAGCAGTTCTTGATCTCTCCATAAACCGCCGTGTTACAAAATGCCGTTGGGTTCACAAATGGTTCACACTTTTCGGAGCACACGCGGCTCGGAAACGCCTGTTCATGGATTGGCTTCATCGGCGCTCCAGTACTTTGCGACTCTATTGTACTCTATGAGTTTGATGGATTGTTGTTATTAGAGAGTATAGAAGGTTAAGGCCCGACTCAATGCTAGGTAATTGAAACAGAAGCGCTCGCAGCGCGCTCGCTGGCAACGTACGCAACTACTATTTTCTATTGTTTTCCAGTGACTAGCGGCTGGTATGTTGCTGCCGGACCACCTCCACGTAGGCAATTTTTTATACACCGTCCGTCCACAACTCTCGCGTGGCCAATCAGCGCAGTGGTATGGGATTCCGCTCGCCGCGCACTCTCGCGCCAACGTACGCAACTGCTTGCTCACGGCTCCAACTTCTGTTTCAATTGGACCGCGTTTAACAGAAAGGAACCAAGCCACATCAGCTATTGCCAAATTTAACCGGGCAATTTAATTTTTTACGAGAGAAAGTCTGTGTGGATTCCTTCGAAAATTTTAAGGAATTAGCTTCGGACTATGGAGAAAATTTACCGAAATTTGCACGAAAATCTGAACAACCGTTTTCATGTTAAAAATTAAATTGCCGAATTAAAGTTGACAACAGCTGATGTGGCTTGGTTCCTTTCTGTTTATCGCGATCCAATTCTTCCTTATCCAGTCGGGCCTCTAACCTTAGATGCGTTGTTAAAGTCCACAACTGCCCAACGAAAATTACCCGCTGAGCGTTGAGCTCAACGAAAGCGTTGGTAAATTCTGGTGGATTTACCCGTTTTCCAAGATGGCTGCTCAGCAAACTGGCCAACAGCTCAGCGAGGTTCTCGGCTGCTGTGGACCGCTGCCGAGTTTGCTGGATTGTTGTTATCCGCTGAGTTATCCGCTGAGGTCAGAAGAGACAAGAGACCCTCCACTGGCCTCCTATAGCGACATGTGGAAGCTTCTACTTTCGGGGTTTCAACAATTCCTTATGGACAATTATTAGGGAGCAACAGTCATCACGCTAGTTTCGGCTGTTGACTTACCTACATGGTCGATGATGAGCTTCGGATGACGTCATGAGCCAAACAACTTGCCCAAACGTCGGCCATTTTCGGCTTGTTTGTAAAACGAAACTGCCAACATGTTGTTGAACATCAACCATGTAGGTAAGTCGTAGAATGCTGAAGTCCCGAAAGTAAAAGCTTCCACCATGGCCAAAATACTTGTGGAGGGTCTCTTGTCTCTGGCTGAGGTAAGCAAAGGCCGCCATCTTCTCAGCAAAATCGCTCAGCCCTCAGCATGGTTCCATTAGAGTAGGTTCCATAGGTGCGTTGTTAAATTACTTTTACTGCCTAACAAAAATGGCTGAATCTCAGCAGGATTGATGTCAGCGACGACGACGTCAGCTCAACAGACGGGAGAAAATCGAGGTGTCGTTATTAAATTCCCGTCGGATTCTGCGGATTTGGAGGTTAAGTTTTATTGAACTTTAATATTTTTAACATTTAAAAATCTTATCAACACCCACATTATTACGAAATTGACGCAATAAGCAATTGCAAGTCAGTCTAGTGACGAACATGTGGCGAAGAATAGAGTACCTGTATAGGGAGAGTAGCGACAGATCAAGGCGGATAAAGAATGGTGGTCGCATTTCGATTTTGGCTGCCATCTTGAAGCGATGTGACGTCAGGAGGGTACTGGTTTTGCCGTGCAATCCGACCCCCCCGGCCTCGGCCGGCCCATGTACCCGATGTGCCCGATACAGTGTGACGTCCAGAGGGCAGGGACCCGGAGCCGGCTCCGGCTCCGTGCTCCGATTGAGAGCCGAGCCACGCACGGAGCATCGGGCTGAAGAGCCGTCCTCTGCCAGCGGAGCCGCCTGGGCCGGAGCCGAGCATGTAACACGGTCGGCTCCGGCCGGTAGCTGGCTCTGCGCGAGGCAAGCTCCGTTTCAGAATTCGGAGCTTCGCTGAAACGGAGCCGGCTCCGCTCCGGTTTCGGTCTGTATCTCGGACTATGACTTCCCCCGCCCCCCTCCCCGCCCCACTCTTACTTATCGCAACCTTTTTATCCCTCTCCCTTCCTTGTACGCACAATCCATCGCATCCTCAATGCTTCTACTTTCTGTCATTTTTGTTTTTCACCCATCGGCCGGCCGGCTTCCTGTCTAGGCACTCTAGTGTGATTTGGCGGCTGTCTATTCCACACAACATTTTGTTATTCCCTCGGCCCTTGGCCACTCCAGTGACTCCCGTCCCTTCAACAGCATTTCATGCTTGAATTTTCTATCACCTTTCTTAGTGAGCTCAAGCTCATCATGGACCATCGCACGACCAAGATTATCGTCCGGATGGCAGCTGCTTATGCGTGTTGCATTGCTTTTACAAGTCTTGTCTTGTAATCGCAGTAAATCCCCCGACCCCACGAGGAAAAATATATTATTATTAAAAAAAATACTATTAACAATCCTTACAAACGTTTGTCTGGATAAGGACCGTTGTTTTATTAAGTGAGCTATTTTGGCCGCCTTTTTAATAACCACCACCACCACCACCACCCCCCCCACCCCCCCCCCACACCCTCACACACCCCTCACACCCCCCCCCCCCGCGCGGAAAGTAAGCGCCCGTGTGGCAACCTGCCCCCCTCTTCCCTTTGAATATTGTAGGATTGGCCATACTCCCTCTCACAATTTTTTTTAAAAAAAATAACGAATACGCTTGGAGTATAGCTTTTTTTAGTGATGGACCTATAGTAGCTTTTATTTGGGAAAATATTATTTTTTTAAATAAGAGGTGTACGTAAGATTGGGGTTGGTAACCCTCTCCGCCATTATATAAGGAAATTATCCTTCTCCAGGAAATTGTTTTTGGCAATGGATTAACGGTTTTTTTTATTTTTTTATTTTATTTCTGAAAATTCTAGTTTTTTGTTAATAACAGAGGCTAACTTTTTGCTATCATGGTCTCGTTTCTAACGACGCAATGAAATTAAGCACGAGACATCAACAGGAAATTACAAGTATGAGAAAAATCCGTCAAAGAAATCATGTGCTACAAGAATTGCATTTACATCATATGCAGTACCATAAAAAGAGGATTTAAAAGAAGAAGAGGAAGAATTAACGTGAAATTGCAACCAATACCAATATGTGTCTCTTCCTCTCATTTTTCGTTACTTCACGAAAGAGGGGGACTGACTTTTTTGGACCACCAAGATCCTGATTATATCTGTAAATATATACTCATACTAGCCGTTCTGGACGCGCTTTGCGCGTCCGTCACGGCCAGCCAAGGGGCTGCGCCCCCTGGACCCCCGATCACTCGCTACGCGAGTGACATTCGGCTCGCTCCGTGAGCCATTTTTCTCAGTGATAGGACATTTGATCACTAAGATGTATACATTTTGGGGACTCTGGAGGCAAAAATGATTTCGTCACAGAACCTTGTTGCCGGAGCGTGCCATCATTTGCACTTGAATAGATGTGTGGAGATGAAGCGATGATGGGGATCGATCATTTCTTCAAAAACGCATCTGACTGGGACGTCATCCCATCGGGTGGCGGAAAAAGACAATCCATGGATCTCCTTCCGCGATTTGACTTGCTGAAGTAGCAAAAGTTCATCTTTACCTCTTAAGAAGATTATCGGTGGCGTAGCGGTCTAAAAACTGCTCAACGATAGTATAGTTCGAGTTCCGAATCGCAATGAGCTCACTCGTGTTTTTTTTTTCTTATACTTTCATCGCATATAAATTTCTCTGATGTTTTTGTTTTATTCTTTCTGATTGCATATTAGTAATCATATCCTCATTTCATTTCCTTTCCCATTCATTTCGAGTTCAGTTCGAAAAATTGCATATTGACGCGTTCCAAGTGACACATTTCAGGTAAACAATAGTGGTTTATCTCGTGCAAGTACACCAGAGGTAGGATAGACTCATATCAGCGTGATCGCTGGATGCACCTGTCTGATCAGCCACCTCAAAGTTGGAAGTGGATGTTGGTCATTTCTCGTTAGCAGACACGTCTCCGTAAAATTGACGCTGTACGAAAACTAATAAATATTTTTTCAAAAACTAAAAAAGAGTGTACTCGTGAGAGTATAAGCTTTCAAATGAGCCTAATTTTAGCTCGTTTGGACCATTTTTCAGCCCAGGGCGGCACCAGTCCGGGAACTTTTTGACCACACCTCGTACCTATACATGCAGACTACATTTTCTGTTTCGAATGCAAATCACATGGAACGTGTTTCTTCACTTAACAGGTGTAGGTCATTTGAGAGGGTGTGCCGATATTAAAAATCGCTGTTAAAAGCGTAACTTTGCTCCCAGAATTCCTGATGCAAAATATTTGGGGTTAATGTACCCTCCCATGTTCTCTTTACCTCGTATAATATGGTATCATGGTATTAGCCATTTAAGACTTTCATTGTTATCTCACATCTCAAAGCAAGCGAAATATAAATATAATATTTCCAGTAAAACGATAAAACATCGTCTCCGTAATTATTGGCGCTAAGCTCAAAACTGCTCTTAGTAATTTTCTTTACGCATATCTTATCATTTTCTTGGAAAATCAGGTACTTCAAAGCAACAAGTTTTTATTTATTGTGATTTTCATTTAATTATTTTCTTTTTTATAATACCTAGTTCCAGTTTTTTTGCAAAAGTGCCAAAGTAACAAATACCGGGGAAAGAACCCCGCATACAACACGGGGCTCAGTGACTCCCGGTCGATTTTGATGAAACTTTAATTAATTGACATAATCATGATGAATCATCAGCACAAAGCTGGAAAAAATAAGCTCATTCTAACGGGTAGAGGCAGAGATATTTGCGATTGAACCCGGACAATTTTCTGTGCGAAGGAGGTAAATAAGCGTTTCGCGGAGCCCTTCCTAGCCTGTGAAGAACACTGCGGCCAGAAGACACACCCGCCCCCTCCGCAGGTAGCTACGATCTTGTTCGCTCCTTCCATACGGTCATGTACGCGTAGGCCATGCGATATGATGGAGTCCGAGATGACAAAGAGTTACTGAAACACTGAAACAGAATTGGCCGACAAAAAGCACCTAACTGTGTGAGGGGTCTGATCAAGAACGCCAAACAACCAAAGGAGAGAGGATTCTTAATTCGTCCGCCATGCTGTGACATACCTAATAGAAAATATTCCGGGTTCAATCGCGAAAATCTCGGCTTTTACTCGTTAGAGTGAGCTGATGTTTTGGCTTTGTGCTAACGATGAACTTTATATCAATCTATGAAAGTTTCATCTAAATCTGCTGGGAGCCACTGAGCCCCCCCCCCCCCCCTGTTCTGTGTGTGGTTCTTTTCGGTTTCAGGGTCAAAAATTCTGTGAAATACCCTATCCCATACCTGGAAAAATGTAATTACACTTTAGAAATGTCCAATACAAGGAATGGCATTTATAGCAGTGTGTTGACGCAGCGGGGTTTATGAATCGCGAATTTTTTTAGTCTAGGAGTAAAACGATTTTTTATAGTGATTTCCTGAGTCAATAAAAATCCTCTTCCCCAGAATTGGAAAAATAGGCCCCGGTCAATTTAAATTTTCAACCCCTAATTTTTTGCCCAGTGTTAGATATTCTTTTAAAGCAGTTTTGTGAAGAAAACAAAACTCGTCTGCCCAATTTATGGTACTCCAAAACCTAACAATTAATCCATTTTTAAATCTTTAAAACCTGTGAAAATTCATAGTAGAACGCTAAAAAAGACCGGTTACTCGGCAGACTTATACATTAAAATTTTACAACCCCATTAGTTATCTTGGTTTCATATTAGGTATTTTTTAGCTCAGTATCATTCTTTTTTTTTATATTTCTAGCCAACCTATAGCATGTCTAACATTTTTTATTTTCTTGTTTGGCCCAATAGAAAGGTTGAAGAAACATTTAGAATGCGACGGGTGTGAGCGAACCCCCCCCCCCCCCCCCCCGACGATAGTACACACAAGACTACATCTTAAAAGCAACGTCCAATCAACCCTTGTGTCTTAT
Organism: Bemisia tabaci; assembly: GCF_918797505.1. NCBI lineage: Eukaryota > Metazoa > Arthropoda > Insecta > Hemiptera > Aleyrodidae > Bemisia > Bemisia tabaci. The sequence goes on along the minus strand of NC_092793.1, from coordinate 88,204,080 downwards.
TTCGCACAGTCTCATTACTTTATGGGAGAAAATGGTTTATGGTAAATTAGCAGGAAAATAACTTCTTTATTCATTTTAGAGCGAGACATCAAATTTTGCTGATCTAACGATTACCAGATTTTAAGAGAGCTGGGGCGCGCCATTTGAACTATAAGTGCGCTACATACGGCAAGACTCTTCCGTTAGGTGTTCGTGGAATTTTCAGGGAAAAATATGACTATCAAGAAGTTTCACCAATCAACCGAATTTTATTTCCTTAGGGCCATGGCACCAAATCGACAGAAAATGCAACTCCCGTCCGAGGCTTCGATATTTATTGTAGTCAAAAAAGACTGAACAAGTACTCAGTCAAAAGTCGCCTTTTTGTCGCCTCTTAGGAAGTACAACGCTCAAGAAAATACTTTTTTGCCATGCTCATCCTCTGTGATAAGAGCCTTTGAAGATTAAAGGCCCATAATTTTTGCGTACTTGCCACGATACTCAAAAAACAGGTACAATTGTGCTTGAAAAGTCGATGAAAATCGTATTTTAATCCTTCCTCCAGGGTCCTTCAAGGGACATATGTAATACCAACAATCAACATTTCCTATATAGGTACTCTATTTCCTAGAAATGAGGTCTTTAGAGGTCTAAATTCCACTTTTGTATACAACTTACCAATTCGGGGGGAAAATAGCGAAAATCACTAAGATTTCGACCAAATCAAGCGACTCGGATAAAGTAACAGTTTATCTGAGGGGTGTCGACTTTTGAATTTCAAAAATGTATAGGAGAAAAAAATTGCGTCTTGGAATCAGACTGATGTGTGCCAAAGCATTCTAAAAAAATCCGTCACATCTCTTATAGTCTGTGTAAAAATATCACATAATTTATGGTGTTTTACTGATTCCATCGCAAATGTTAAGCATGATAAAAGTCGGCTAGAGCCATTATATTTGGAATTCTCACTCAATTTTCGTAGCTTTTTAAGGCGTGCTGATTAGCTTTTGGATCAATACAACTTTTTTTTGCCCTACATATGCTAAGAATACAATTTTAGGCGTACTTGTGACTGCTATAATACAATGATTTTATCGATTTTTTAAGCGACTTAGCAAGCACACAGAAAATCAGATTGCAGGCTTTAGGGACGTTTTTATGACTGATTAAGGGAGAATATATTTTTACAGATGTTGTTAGTTTTTCTCCCATTTTTAAGCACATAAATAGGCCGAATATCGCTCAATTTGGTCCAAATCTCTGGGATTTACGTCATTCGTTTGTTCGACCTTGCAAGCATGTAAAAAATTGGAATTTTGTTTCTAAAGCCTCCGCTTACAGGACATTAAGATAGCATAACAAATATTTTGCTAGGTGTTTTTGTCTCTCCGAGGAGTCGATAGCAAGACCGGAAACACTGTTTCAGCGATTCTTACCAAATTGCAATTTATCGAGTGACTTGGACAGCACACAAAAAATTGGGCCTTCAAATTTTCAAAGATTCTTTTTGTGGTGTTTTAACAGGACGCGTAAAAATTAATTTTCCGAGGAATGTTTATGTGCCTCCCAAAAAACCTTATTAGGGCCGAGAAACACGATCCATATCGACTTTTTAGTGATAAATTTTTTTTAAAGTGACTTGCTAGCGCGCAAACATTGGCATTCACTTTTCAGAGACTCTTTTCCAGTAGATCAATATGTTACGAAAATTTATCTGTTGAGGTTGTCGTTTGTACTACTTCAAAGGCAACACAAATGCCTGAAAACAATTAATAATAGCCGATTTCTTGACTGACTGTTAGACAAGATGGTAAAGAATGTGTTCTTCCTCAACAAAAAAATGTTTCACCCGTCCTATTCTACTTATTTTACGATATAAAAAGGTCCCGAAAATCCCACCGAATGTTCGGCGTGCTTTCCAAGTTCATTGAGTTTGTAAAAGTAGTTGAAAATATTAAATAATTTGTGTTTTTGACCTTGCTACCGGCTCCTCAGAGTCCGATCAGCCTGATAATTTTCCGTCAGCCTTTCCCCCCCCCCCCTTTTCTCCGTCCAAAGAAAGGCCTCGTAATGAATCGGTGTAGCAGGCTCGAGTCATGGAAAGATAGGAGAGACGCAGATTGTTGATTTATGCCGCAATCACACGCTGAATGTGGGAGCTGAATGTGGCTTGAATGTGGAAGTCATCGGCCCGATGCCTGAATTTTGCGCGTGACGCGCAAAATTCAGCAACGATTCTCAGCAACCATCGGACCAATTTTGAATTTGTCTGAACTATTCGAGTAGATTTGATACACATCTGGATGAAAATAACTCGAATTTGCTAAATTTCAGCCGTTGGGCGATGACTGTTGACTTTCACATTCAGGTGCTAAATTCAGCGTCTGATCGCGGCATTATACGGTGAGCTAAAGAGTTGCTGCGGGGTCAGGGATGGATGGAATACATATTAGTGACGTGAAGTACTTGAAAAGACAAGATGCAAGAGGTAGAGGAAAAAAGAAGCCTTTCTCGATGGTCGGGTGCCCGCATGAATTTCCTAGAACTGGGAGGAGATAACGCGTCATCTCCTTGCGTGGGAGAAGAATATGTGACAAAACAACCGAGCACACTGATTAACACAGGTGCGAGAGAGATAGACTGAGAAAAATCGGTCATAATCGGAACCTCCGGCCGGCCCGGAGGAGCTGGAGCCTTGTCGCACGAAGTCCAGCCGGAGCTGGGCATGTTACGGAGCCGGCTCCGGACCAGGCTCGGCTCCGAACCGAGCTTGGCTCCGAAACGGCCCGGCTCCACTGCAACGCAGATCTCTCACTGCCTCGGCTGCAGCCAGGACAGCGTGGAGCTCGGAGCGGAGCTACTGCTCCGGTTTGGCTCCGGGTCCCTGCCAGAGGGTACGAAATGCGACCACCATTCTTAATCCGCCTTGGCGACAGATCTGAAACTCCGAAAGTCCATCAGGCCTTCACCGATGCCTCCGCGAATAAAGTTAGGGCCCAAAAGGGCAGCCAACCTATGAATTTCGAATGTCCAGAGCGATTTACAAATACAATTGTTACGAACCGTCGTTTAGAAAGCACGTATTTGGTTTACTTTTTGCATAAATTTACTTATTTTTGCGAAAGAACGCTCATTTATATACATTCTTAGCCATCTTGGTTAGAATTGAAATCTGTAGGCTGGCAGTGAAATTTTGTGTGTTAGAAGTTGCTCAGAAGGGTGGCTGCACTTTTGGGCCCTAGGCCCTCCATGAACCGATCTGTCGCTACTCTCCCTATACAGGTACTCTAGCGAAGAAGTGCGAAAAAATGGCGGTTATGGATGTAAACAATAACAAAACAACAATCCAGCAAACTCGGCAGCGGTCCACAGCAGCCAAAAACCTCGCTGACCAGCCATCTTGGAAAACGGGTAAATCCACCAGAATTTACCAACAGATGCGTCGTTAAAGTCCACAACTGCCCAACAAAAATTACCCGCTGAGCGTTGAGCTCAACGAAAGCGTTGATAAATTCTGGTGAATTTACCAAAGACATTGAATAGAGTAGACCGTGCGCTGTGAAATGGAGCGATGGCCACTTCTCTTCCATTCGCATGCCGCACCGACCGATAAGTGCGGGACACCGAAACGGCACCGGTGAGGTGAGTGAGCCCCAGCTGACCCAGCTGGCGGTAAACGAACAGTGCGCTTATACGAGGCTGGTACGGTTCGGCTCCGAAATTTTTAATTATTAATTGATTAATGCTAATATTTTCGGCTGAAGTGTTCTTTAATTATAATCGAATGTCTCTGTGTGAAGATGTGTTTTAGTTTTCATGATTAAACACTACACAACTCTCAATTTATGGTATGCTTACATGAGCAAATTCTTGATGAACCGGGCAAGAGACAAAAGAATGATTAAGTCCCGATGATAATTTTTAAACTTTGACTACATTTAGCCTTAAGGAACTACTATTTTTGGTTCATTTGTTTCATTACCTATCTACACAGGAAACTAATACACGACACAACAACGGATCATGAAGTAATGGCACATTTTGTTCCTCCTAAAATGAGCCAGGAATAGCAGTTCCTCATTGAAAATTGTAGTCAACTTTAGTGTCTTCAATTTTAAAATAAAGTTGTTTCAGTTTGTGATATTTATTTGTGATAAATGTAATATTAAGTAAATGCCCTCAGCATTTTGCTGGAGATATAGCATAAGTGCTGTGTTTTTTTTAATTTTATAGAGGAAAGTAAGGACATGATAAAAACTCATTTCATAGAATCCACTGCACTGCAATGTGCAGAAAAATTGAGGCACTGGGTGCAAGAATGGCACTTCTTGGTTGCGGTGGCTCAAAATCTCTACTAATAGTTCATCAGTGAAGGAAATTCATGGATTTCGTTGAAATTTCTACTGAGTTATTTTTCATGATTCTGCAATTTGCTGTGAAAAAAATCCTTGAAATCTACCTACCATTAGAAACTACTCTTCTAAACAAATATGAGCAACATAAATTCTGGAACATCGTTAAAAAGAGGTGCCCTTCTCGAGCGCAGCGACTTAATCACAGAGCCGCCTAAAAATGCAAAGGAGTTAAGAGCAATTACTTACCCATACTTTTTGAAAATAAACGGTATCCACGATCGCCAGTCATAAACAAGTGACTGAAGTATTGATTTTGAAATTTTTGAGCAGATTTAGGGGAGATTGGGGCTATGTTGACCTGCAGATATTTTGTAAACTTGGGTCTGAAGAAATAGAAAAATAGAATGCCATTTTTTAATGCTCTAATCCTTGAGCATATAGTGTAAAATTAAAATCAACTGAAAACACTGTACAAAATACTTTAATTTTGTGAGTTTCCTGCGTTTTTAAAAGAAAATCCATTTTGGTCAACATAGCCCCTGCTTGGGGCTATATTGGCCACACCCGGGGCTAAGTGAGCCACCTGTATGGAAACTATGTTAACCTTGTTCAGTTGATTGTAATTGCACTTAAAATAGCTTAGTATTGCCCTTACACTTGTCTTTCGTAATGTTTAAAAAACTCAATACCTTTGGAGCTGAAAATTTAAAAATAAACAATTTTTTTTTAAAGAACAGTATCAAATTTAATAAGTGAGTTAGCGTGAAAAGCAACTTAAAAAAATAATATGAAGATCTACTTCTCCACTAAATAGGACCGTTTTAAACTCAAAGCAAATGGGTTTGAAACCTTACGAAAAAAAAAAAAAAAAAAAATATAAAATGTATGTCTTCATAGTAGGTCAACATAGCCCCAGAAAAATGGTCCACATAGCCCCGATTGAGGTTACCTCGAATCAAAGTCATCCAACTAAGAAACAAGGAGTCAAAAACTATAAATCCATACATTAAAATCAAAGGAAAGGGGTCTACTTCATATAGAAACAAAGATTAATAAGATACAAAATAAATACTCGCCCCAGCAAACAAAATTCAAAATTAAAAAAATCGCATTTTCGGGCTATTTTCGAAGGTAAACAAGAAAGTTACAGCACAGAGCATAACAGAGGGGGACACCATCGATGTTGATATTTTAAATTGTTAGTCTACATAGCTGCCAACCTTTTTTCTCATCAAAACATCAAATTGACATTTTCCCCTACAAAATTCTCACGACGGTTATCATAGCCCCGTGGCCAACAAAACCCCGGTCTCCCCTAATAACATTAAGTCGCGACTCGCAAATTAGTTTGATACTAATGCTTGAACATTATCTTTTTCAGTGGAATAATCTTACATCTCGGTACTTTGAAACTGCCGAAATCGTTGCCCCTCTTTTTCAGCTTTCCATCAAATCTTACTCTCAGATCAAGATGGACAATAGCTTTAAGTAACTCTCTCGTAACTTTTATATGCCTTTTTATGTTTAAAGCATAACATTATTCCTCGTTTTTACCCTTGATTTATATGATTGACCTCATTTTAAATCCTTTTTGTACCTTTTACAAAATTACTTCTTATCCACGCCGTCATCTTAGCAAGCTGCACGCATTATAAGAACATCCGTCTGATACGCAGGTCACTTTCCTCATATTTTCAATTATGAAGCGTTTTTTTCCAGACAGTAATGACTGTAGAGAAACGAAAATTGTTCAGAGTAATAGTAAATTTCATGCTATTAACATGTAGTCCTTGTAAATTTTGCCGAAAAATGAAGTGGAAAAGAGTAATTCGCGAAAATCCGAGCGCGCAACTAATTTTTCCAAGTACGCGCAACGCCGCACTATGGTCCCATAGCCCGATTTAAGCGGCATTAAATCAGATATGTATGTTTATACCTTGCAACATGAGATTTCAGGGGTTTTATGGGTTTGCTGAGTGCAAATATGCTAACATTTTGCAGAAAAAATCAATTTTTAACATTTTTATACTTTTCTATAACTGTGGTAATATTTTGTTCAAAAACCTTAAATTGAGAGACAAAATCTATGGTTCCGCGATGGTGTAGTGAACACCGTGACTCGCCCTTTTGCCTGAGGTCGCGGGTTCGATCCTCGGAAGAATTTTTTTTTAAAAGTTTAAAAATTAAATTTCACATTGGATGGACTATAAGAAGCTACAAGTAGAAGTTCGTCGAAGTTCTGTCAAGGGAACTTGAAAAAGACAGCTCAGGATAATACTTCAAAGTTTCATGGCTCCGGAGGCCTACTTTCAAGTTCCACCGATCAGCCGTTTGAACTTGTTTTCGTCTGCCAAGCTGAACTTAAGCTTAAATATATCCATTTTGATAGACTATATGTTTGATACATGGGTAAACGTCAAAAAAATACTTTTGCGGGACCTCAAAGTAGCTTCCCAAGACGATTTCATTGCTTGGGAGCCTTACTTTCAAGTCCCACCGATCAACCGTTCGAACGCGTTTTCATCTGCCAAGCTAAACTTGAGCCAACATGTATCCATTCTAATAGATTATATGTTTGAAACATGGTAAAACGTTAAAAAAAAACTTTTACGGGACCTTTAAAGTGACCTCCCGAGGCGATTCTTCACTGTTCTTGAGCATAAGTTTCAATTCCTCCCGATTAGCCCCATCAACTCGTATTATTCTGCCTGGGTAAATTTAGGCTCTAGGGCGTCTGTTTTGATAGAATATGAGAGTGGAACATGATAAAATGCATGGTGAATGGCATATGGTAGCTAATAGTTGTAGTGACTGCAAAGAAACGCGAAAACGTCATTTTTCATGAGAAATAACTTGAGGCGATTGTGGATGATTGATCTACCACTCATACTAAAAGGTAGTCTAGAGTCATGACAATAATTTCTGAGTAAAATTACGAGGTGCTCAGAGGTGCAAAGTAAATTTTTGGGCCCTACTTTTGCGATTTTATTGAAGAAACTGACTATGTCTAAGGGTTAATCTAGAGCATTAGACATGATAAAAAAGAATAGTTTAAGCTTGAAACATCTTAAAATTGCCTTATATTTTGTGAATCAAGTACCCAAACACTTTCAGTTACGGTGAAACAACGGAAACAAGCCCTTAAACACAGCACTGCCGCTCGGTAACTGAAAGCGTACTCAAAAGTGCTCCGCGCGCCGCACTTCCCAGGCTTGTCACATCTTTATGAGTGTTTCAATCGAGATGACATTTTACAGGAGTCTTCTTTACAGTATGTACTATCGATCTACGTCTTGAAATCGAACTTTTTCCAAACTTCATTTTTTCGATTTATTGCCGCTTAAATCGGGTTATTGGACCATAGTGCGCCGGCTCATGCTGCGTGGGGCTCAGTCGCGAGCTCCCACCCCGCCCGCCCATTACGGAGTCCCGCCGAAGTTGCCTCGCTCAGCTGACACGGTGGAGATAAGGAGTGCAAGGTCTACCTACTCTATTCAATATCTTTGGGATTTATCCGTTTTCCAAGATGGCTGCTCAGCAAACTGCCCAACAGCTCAGCGAGGTTTTTGGCTGCTGTGGACCGCTGCCGAGTTTGCTGGATTGTTGTTATGTTATTTTTTACATCCATAACCGCCATTTTTTCGCACTTCTTCGCCACATGTTCGTCACCAGACTGACTTTCAATTGCTTATAATCGTTTATTGCGTCAATTTCGGAATGATGTGGGTGTTAATTAGATTTTTAAATGTTAAAAATCTTAAATTTCAATGAAACTTAACCTCCAAATCCGCAGAATCCGACGGGAATTCAACAACGACACCTCGATTTTCTCCCGTCTGTTGAGCTGACGTCGTCGTTGAGATGACGTCAATCCTGCTGAGATTCGGCCATTTTTGTTGGGCAGTAAAAGTAATTTAACAACGCACCTATAGCTTTCGTTGAGCTCAACGCACAGCGGGTAATTTTCGTTGGGCAGTTGTGGACTTTAACAACGCATCTCATGCCAGGGCGCTTACCAGTTTGCTGAGAATTGTCTCTGGCTGAGAATATGGCGGCCTTTGTTTACTAACAAGTTTGCATCATCGCTGAGCGGATAACCATGAAAGAAATAGACTATTACTTTCATGGGATAACTGAGAGTGGCGGACTGACGTCATTTAGCTGACTTCAATTTCTAACTTTAACAACGCATCTGTAATTCGTTGGCGAAATGACGTCAGTCCGCCGTGATCCGCAGAGTACCATCGAGAGAGCCACTGGGGTTACCACCTCTGATTGGCTCAGCCATCTTAGGCTGAATGGAGCCCTTAGGACCCGAAAATGGCGGACGCCATAAATTAATGTAATGCAAAATGACTCAAAATGTAGTTTTCTTTGCTCATCGTTACGAGAAATTTACTCAAATGCGCTATTGCGACATCTTTACATATTTTTAAGGCTGATCGTGTGCAATTTTTGAAAAAAATTATCTTGGATGTAGTAAGGTTGGCAGCAAGTGCGGTTGGTGATAACCGTCAAAAGTTGGCAATGACCCCCCTCCCATCCACAAAAACCAAAACAAAGCACCGCCATTTCTCTCTCAATATAGGTACTCTAGTGATCCACTTAGCGATGATGCAATCTCATTGACGTACATATATAATACCACAGAATATATAGGCTTCACCAACAGAAGGCTCACTCCCGTTTACTCCAATGTATCGCGTTTTGTACTTTCCAGCGGCTCTGCAACGTTGCCACGTGAATGCGTTCAGGTAGAAAATGGAGGTAGGAAGGAGCGCGTTTCGCCAAACAAACCGACAGCGTTGAAGGTCGTCCGGGCTCCGGACTAAAGGCAAAATGTAAACAATGCTTTCTAGGTGTGTTCTTTTTCTTCATAGAGTACATAGAGTCGTGATGTAATTGGGAGAGCTGGCGCCACTTTTAAGCATTTTCCATGTCCCGAATTCCGAGACTCCTGTGTGAAGCCGGGTTACTTTTTCGATACATAATCGATTGTTTGCGATATACGGGTACCCGGCCATCCGATGACAACAACAACAACAACGGAGATAGGAATTTCCACGTATTCCACACCGCCATTTTGGATCGAAAAAGCGACCCGAACTCGGCGCACACCGGGCTCGGAATTCGTCGAGCAGAACATGGCGCCAGCTCTCCCATTTACATTACGACTCTATGTACTCTATGTTTTTCTTCGACCGAGATACGCTGGGAGTGAGCCTTCCACCGCAATCACACGCTGAATAAGGGAGCTGAATGTGGCTTGAATGTGGAAGTCATCGGCCCGATGCCTGAATTTGCGCAAAATTCAGCAACGATTTTCAGCAACCATCGGACCAATTTTGAATCTGTCTGAACTATTCGAGTAGATTTGATACACATCTGGATGAAAATAACTCGAATTTGCTAAATTTCAGCCGTTGGGCGATGACTGTTGACTTCCACATTCAGGTGCTAAATTCAGCGTCTGATTGCGGCATTCTGTTGGTGAGACCTATATCGACGGTGTAAGTCGGCAATCACATAACTCGATTTGCGACGTCGCAGACTTCTTATCATACTTTATTTTTTAAAAGAAAAACTACTTAACGGCTATTCTTTAAAACTGCAGTGATTTTTCTTCTCTATGCGAAGAAAATTCTGCAAAAACTTTAAGGAATCATGTCAATTTGCGTTCTCCTCTAAAAAAAATAACATAGAGGCGGAGATTTTCAGACACCGCAAACGAGTTATGTGATTGCCGACATACACCGTCGATATATTATTCTGTGATAAGACAATACAGTATGTCAATGTGCAAACTTAGATGCGCTCTCTGGAGGCATCAGGTCATTTGTAGCTTACCCGATGGGTACCGTTGACAGTTTGACGATCGTTCTTGAAGACTTGCTGACTTCTCGCTTATTGCCCGATGACTGTCATGGCGGGCCATCGGCCAACGCAATCGCCCAACACCTTTCAAAGGTGATGGGCAAGGCCGCTGAGCGTTGAGATAACCTCAATGTCTTAAGTATTCGCATTCCCGCAATCCCGCCATCATTTATCATGTCTCGTAACTCGCCTTTTAATTTAAATAAAATGTAGATTCTTTTTAAATTTGACCTAGTGACCCTCAAGGTTGAGTATCTCCGAGAACAATACCTAAAATGACGTAAACCATAACACGCTCCTGAAGTAAACGAAAACAAAACCTGAGCCGCCATGACAGTCACATGACGAAAGTTGGTCATCGGGCAATTCATGAAAAATCAGCAACAACAACGTATTTCCTCTGATGCCTCCAGAGAACGCATCTTTGTTAGTACCTAAACAAAGGCCCCCATCTTCTCAGCAAAACTGGTAAGCGCCCTGGGAACTGGGAACCAGGCTGAGCGCTGAGCGATTTTACTGAGAAGATGGCGGGCTTTGCTTACCTCAGCGAAAATCTCAGAAAACGTTAAACAACACTGCCAAAAATACACTTATTTTTCAAGAATTCAGCCGCCTTATATGTTATTTTTCAATAATCGACTTAACCCAAAGACATAAAGACTAGAGTCCCTTTATACCCAGAGTTAAGACAACTCACTTTTGGTTGGGCTGAAAGTGGCCTAAAAATAGATCCAATTCTGATTGGTTCTCGCTCATGGAGGCCGAAACGAGTGCACCAAGATGGCGGTACCTCGAATGTGAACAAGAATAATGAAAATATTACCTAATTGTGGTTTATCAAGAGTAAATTGTTATTTCCATCGGTCCCAAATGAAAATAGATTGAGAAGTTATTCACAAACCAATCTCATTTTCTTTTTAATCTACCAATTTTGTTGATGTTGTTGTTTTCGGATGACAGACATCGCAGGATTCCTGATCCTTATCCCTCAATATCGTTCGTTTGGGTGCACTCGTTTCGGCCTCCATGCCCAGCCAAGGCCGGCTGCCAGTCAGCTGATAATCGAGTTGTCTTAACTCTGGGTATAAAGGGACTCTAATAAAGACGGAGGGCTAAAAGCAAAAAATGAAGCTTCTTTTCATCCACCTCCACTATTGGCTAGAGGATTGGCGGCGAAATCGGGACAAGTTTGAAATTCAAATGTAGGGCGGGAACTAAATAAAATTGCGGAAACAAAGTATTCTCGGTTGATTTTTGCCCAAATTCACTTACCCACTCATATTTTTTTAACTTTAGGTTAGCTTTGGTCCGCCGTCGACCGATTAATTTCATTTGGGAGTAACGGTCATCTAGAACTGTAACAGCCTGTTTGAACCTGCGGACCCACCATGAGCAGAAGAAAAACTAACTTTATCTGAGATTACTGCCTGTTACGGAGCAAAAGTACGAGGGGCGTTCAATAAGTAAGTATCCCCCCTCTCTAAAATCCATAAGAATGGACCAATTTTAAAAAAACTTGGGCTCAAAATCTTCCTTAGGATATTTTGAGTTCAACAAAACAAACCGCAACAAAATCGGACTATGTGCGGCCGAACGCGAGCCGTTTGAACGCGCCGAGGTGCTCGACGCTCCCGCCGAATCTGCGAGGATTTGAAGTCCGCTACAGGAGAAGAGCTTCTCTGCCAAAGCCTCAGTCGTTCATCACTGACGATCGAAAAATCAAAGAAATTTTTGTAGAATAAGGGGCTTCCCTCACTTCTCCACATAACCAGCTCGATCCAAGCAAGTCTGATACTGAGACTAAGACTAAGAGAACAGCTTTTGGATGCCTCGCGCGTGGAAGTCTTTCACTGACCGCGGATGAAAGAGTGGACGGCTTGTTTGACCTCTTCCACTGATTCAAAATTAACTCCTCCGAGTTCAGATTTCAGATACGATAATAAATGGCAAACCTGACCACCATTTATTCCCGTTCCTGAAATCTGAACTCGGAGGAGTTAATTTTGAATCAGTGGAAGAGGTCAAACAAGCCGTCCACTCTTTCATCCGCGGTCAGTGAAAGACTTCCACGCGCGAGGCATCCAAAAGCTGTTCTCTTAGTCTTAGTCTCAGTATCAGACTTGCTTGGATCGAGCTGGTTATGTGGAGAAGTGAGGGAAGCCCCTTATTCTACAAAAATTTCTTTGATTTTTCGATCGTCAGTGATGAACGACTGAGGCTTTGGCAGAGAAGCTCTTCTCCTGTAGCGGACTTCAAATCCTCGCAGATTCGGCGGGAGCGTCGAGCACCTCGGCGCGTTCAAACGGCTCGCGTTCGGCCGCACATAGTCCGATTTTGTTGCGGTTTGTTTTGTTGAACTCAAAATATCCTAAGGAAGATTTTGAGCCCAAGTTTTTTAAAATTGGTCCATTCTTATGGATTTTAGAGAGGGGGGATACTTACTTATTGAACGCCCCTCGTAGGTGTATTATAATAGGACGCAGTCGAAACTTTCTTAATATATTCGTTTTAGGCATTTAAAATACTTTTCGAGGAAGAAATGTTGAAAAATCAAGAGGACAAGTTCAAATCAAATTTCCGTTTGCCGCCATGGATTCCCGCGCTCATTTACACACTCACACAAGCACCCAGCCACAAACCCTTAAGCGTCAAGCCCACCTACAAACTAGGGGCCTCTAAGAGGCTCATCGATGGAACTGTTGACTGTTGCCTTTCAAAGATCGTAGGGCCGCTGATCTTTGAGGGTAACCGATGTGTTTGGGATACATCACAGATCAGATATTGAAATTTTCAAGGCATTCCGTGCAGAAATGGCTGAGAAATAGAAGAATTAGTGCCAGTTTGAGAGCCCCAGTTTGTACGTGGGCTAGACGCAAGAGACGAGAGACCCTCCACTGGCCTCCTAGCGACAGGTGGAAGATCGTACTTTCGGGGACTCAACAGTTCCTTATGGACACTTATTAGGGAGCAACAGTCATCACCTCAATTTCGGCTGTTGACCTACCTACATGGTCAATGATGAGCTTCGGGTGACGTCATGAGCCAAACAAGTTTCGCAAACTTCGGCCATTTTCGACTTGTTTGCAAAACGAAACTGCCAACACGTTGTTAAACATCAACCATGTAGGTAAGTCAACAGTAGAATGCTGAAGTCCCGAAAGTAAAAGCTTCCACAATGACCCAGAGAGTATGGAAGGTTAGAGGCCCGACTGGATAGGGAAGAATTGAAACAGAAGTTGGAGCCGTGAGCAAGCAGTTGCGTACGTTGGCGCGAGAGTGCGCGGCGAGCGGAATCCCATACCACTGCGCTGATTGGCTAAGCGAGAGTTGCGGACGGACGATGTATAAAATATTGCCTACGTGGAGGTGGTCCGGCAGCAACATACCCGGCCGCTAGTCACTGGAAAACAATAGAAAATAGTAGTTGCGTACGTCGCCAGCGAGCGCGCTGCGAGCGCTTTTGTTTCAATTACCTAGCATTGAGTCGGGCCTCTAACTTTCTACAGGGTGAGCGAAAAGTCCCCGACCCCCCCTCTAACTTTTGAACGAATTGAGCTAGGGAAACGAAACTTTGGGGATGTTCCTACCTCAAAGGGGACCATCTTTTGGGGGGGTCAAAATTTTGGTCCCCCCCTCAGGGGGGGACGGGGGCCCCCCAACTTTTTTTTTTCAAATGGCAACCCCTATCTTGTGATACCTCATTCGAAAGAGCATAAAAAATTAAAGATTTTGGCGCAAACCGCAGATCAATATCTTAATTTTTGACCGAGTTATGATAGGTCAAAGGTCAACTTTGACCTATTTTCAAAAAATCATAACTCCGGTTCAAATTATCGTAAAGGAAAAAATAAAACGGGAAAATTTACCAAATTGTGTCCGCTTTTAAGTAAAAATTGCAAAAATCACTTCGATTTAATTTTAAGGGGGGGCTCGGACCCCCAAATACGTCAATTCAAAGGTCATTCAATTTTCCCGCGAAATAAGCCAATTTCCCCTGGATTTGCCGCCACATTATCTCAGTAAGGTCAAAATCAGTTCAACATTACGTTGGCAAGTCCCCAAATTTCGGGAAAAGTTAAAAAAAATGATATTTAAGGTAATTAAATTTGACCGATTTTTTGAAAATAGGTCAAAGTTGACCTTTGACCTATCATAACTCGGTCAAAAATTAAGATATTGATCTGCGGTTTGCGCCAAAATTTTTAGTTTTTTATGCTCTTTCGAATGAGGTATCACAAGATAGGGGTTGCCATTTGAAAAAAAAAAGTTGGGGGGCCCCCGTCCCCCCCTGAGGGGGGGACCAAAATTTTGACCCCCCCCCCCCAAAAGATGGTCCCCTTTGAGATAGGAACATCCCCAAAGTTTCGTTTCCCTAGCTCAATTCGTTCAAAAGTTAGAGGGGGGGTCGGGGACTTTTCGCTCACCCTGTATACTCTCTGCAATGACCAAGATACTAGTGGAGGGTCTCTTGTCTCTGCACAAACCTAGGGCTGTTCAATCGGTTGTCGGTAAGCCACCGAAACAGTTCCGTTAAGAAAAAGTTACGATATGAGCGCTCTTGTCGATAGCGATCAGAGTTTTCGGAGCCGGCGAAAATAAGCTGTTGCCATTTGTACATCTATTTTACGCGCCGCCGCGCCAGGTAATCTGATTGTGAGAGTGGCCCAGGGACCTGGCACCCAAGTCGAGGGCGCTGACAAAAACCCATACGTCACGGGACTGGGCAGCGGTGGAGCACCCCCCAGCGAGAGGGCAGAGGGGTAGTATCCCTTCTGCGCATGCGCAGGGCGAGGCTTGACCGGTTCCGAGTCAAGTGGAGGGGGTAGCCAGAGCCGGAGACCTAGGGAGCATAGAATAATAAGGCTACGCCTATAGAAAGGACACTCTCGCAGATTTCGTGACGAAGAAGAAGAACAGCGACCTGGAGCTCTTGAGCTGGAGCTGGCGGGTATTGTTTACATTCAGAAATGAAAATGGCGGCAATAGCCAACTGTAACACTCTAAAGGCCTAGATACACACGGCGATTAATCGCCGCGATTGCAATCGCGGCGTTTAAACGCAGGTGTATTCGGTCAATCGCCGCAACGGGCGAGTGAAATTCTCGGAATTTCTCCAATCGCCGCGATTGAATTCAAAGTAGGATTCAATCCTACTTTTTGGGCGAGTAGATGCATTTGTTGAGTCCTGTTTATTCTTGATGGATGCGAAATCCACCAGTACATGTGGTCTACATGTGTTTTTGTTTACGTTCTTCTGTCTTCGTGGTTCTCGCACAGAGTTGCTAAAAGAAATTTCATCGAATGAAATTTCGTGAAATTTCTTTTTTCCCCATGAAATTTCTTTCGACCGACAAAATGTCAAAAATGCTTGTTTTTTCAAACAGAATTTGTTTTTATTTTTAAAGAAAATAGTATTCGTCAATTAGACCAATTGGAGCTACTTATTTATCAAATATTTCCTATTTAAAAAAAGAAATACGTTAGCGAAGGAAACTGTTAGTTTCTGAAAAATCATTTAAATTGTTTCAAGGATAGTTTAAGATCCCTCCCTCGCTTTTGTACCAAAAAAGGATAGACTCTTAGGGGGAACTAGGATTCTTTATAGTTGAGAAATTTGTTATGTTCCAAATATGAAAGCTAACGTCTTACTTTATCCGTAAAATTTATTTTGGTGTTCAACCGGTACGGCTGTGTGTTTAACCAAGATTTGAGAAAAAAATTCAAAATTATGTTTTTGCTGTTTTACTCAACTTTCTGGGCATTTCTAAAGTTCACTGAAAAAAATGTTTCCTAAATACAAGGCAGAGCCGTCTTAGACCAAGTAAACTGGATACTTAAAAAGTATCGACAAGAAACGGAGGTTTGAACTAAGACAACGGAGTTACCTTGGATCAAGAAATAGCGTTTTCTCAATCCAACGCTCCACGTCCCCTTAAAAGAAGAAAGTGTTTACTTAAAAAAAGGAAACATTCCATGCCGTGAAAATATTTCCTAAATTTAAGAAATTATCGTTGGTTTGAAGTGAGTATCCGTCGTATTGATCTAGGTAAACTGTTTACTTAGAAATAGGAAACAGTTGCGTAACTCCCACGTGCATTTACTGGCTTCAAGTTAATGGTTTGTTTAAAATTAGTAAACGGCGTGTTGGACGGGAATGCGCGTTTATTGTATTGAAACCAACTGTTGTCTTAGAATTAGTAAACGGGGACGCCCGGCATGAATGGATGTTGCCTAACTCTCAGGCGTGTTTACTTATTTCTAGCCAATTGTTGTTTTAAATTTAGTAAATAGTCACTGCTGGTATGCACACTGCACCCATATCATATGTATTTTTATTGATCAATAATAGCAAAAAATGGTTTAATTTATCGAATTTTTGATGAAAAAAAATTTCAATTGTATATCTGCAAGTATCGAAGACTCGACATGGCAAGTACCGACTTGCAAATTTTGGCCTACCTATCGGGATTCGAACCTGGGACCTACAGTTTACGAACCTAACACCCTACCTACTTAGCCATCGGGGCTTATGTCTACGTCGGCCGAATTTACACTATATAAGTCACTAGCAACCAACCCGTGCTTCGCACGGTGATAAACCGTCATTAATGAAATTACACCATGTTATAACAATATTTTTGTATTAATATATTTTACTATACCTATTATGCCCATATTTATATTTTTCAATATAATTATTCAGAAGCTACAAAATATTTTTACATATGGGGGCTGTTGTTGTACCCATCAGCAAAAACAAAAAACATGTTTGCGAGTATCAATTTTGTAAATATGGTAGTAATTTATAGACCCAGCAGTCTTGAAAATAAAAAATAAATAACTGTTGTAAGAAGATGTATTTATTAATTTCAATAAATAAAAAAGGCAAATTTTGAGATGTTGCTCTACACTAAAAACATTAAATGAAAAATCATACAAAAGAATAAACTTAAAAAATATAAAATCATGAGTGTGACAGACATTTTGAGATCTTGCGCTAGACCTAAAAAAGTAAATGACAAATCCAACAAAAGAATTATTTAACATTATAAATAATAAATATTAAAAATTTTGGTAATCTCTTGTATTGTTTATATTTGTTTGTAGCTCTGGTATTTATTAATCCTGTAACAGAAAAATATACATATTATGAAAAACATTACAGAAAGAAATAAAATAATTTGAATATTAAGGTAGCAAAAATCACTGAAAAATCATTGATACATCAAGCTTTAATCAGCGATTGACGAAATTTTGAGGAAAATCATGATTGAATCACGATTTTTTTTTTGTGCCTTCAAAAGGTCAATCATGATTAAATCATGATTTTTACCTGTTAAACACGTTGCATAGTCGGTTATTGAAGGCGCAAATAATCATGATTGAACGTTGGTAAGATCCTGATTAAATCATTTTTCATTTCTACTTTTTTACCATCATGTTTGAAACCACGCAAGCATTATGCGACCTGCAGGATATGGTTGTGGATTATTTCGAATTTTTTTTTTTAAATGATACTTTTTTAAAAAAATGTAACACAAGTAACAAATCTACAGATGCCCAACTAATTGATGTGCAATTACTAAAAATTATCAAGAAGGAAAAAAAGCTCCAGAAACTCGAACAGAATCATTCGAGGAGCAAAAAATAGTTTCTAAAAAAATCATGATTGTATCATGACAAAATCATGATTTTATCGCAAAAAATCGTTACAACGTCCCAAGAAAATCTCTACTAAATCTTGATTATGCAATGATTTTAAAACAACATGAAAAAAATTCAATCAACTCATTATTGTTGTTCATAACTGTTGAAGCTTTGAAGCGTTTTCAATTCTCTGTGAAAGTTTGTTTGCATTAAATTAACATAAAACTTTTTTATAAACAATATTTTTGGTTTTACAAGTTGGTTGCAGAACAAACAGATTTTCTGGAGAACTAACTCTTGAAAAAGCTACGTATACCTGTCCATGTGAAAAGCAATCATGCCTTAGATCTACACCAACTGTTTTTAACGCTAGACCTTGTGATTTATTTATGCTGATCGCAAAACAAAGTTTCACAGGGAATTGAAAACGCTTAAATTGGAACGGCAAGTTTGATGGAATTATAGGAATTTTGGGAATGAATACTGTTTCTCCTTCATTTGGGTCTGTAATTATTTTTGCTTCAATTAAGTACTTATGTAAAGCAATAATAATTAATCTGGTACCATTGCACAATTTAGGAGGTTTTAGATTTCTTAAAAGCATAATGGGTACACCAACCTTTAAATGCAATGTATGTGGAGGACAACCAGCAGGATTTAAAGTGTTTAAAAATTCAACAGGATACTGAACTGCATTTTTCTGCATTTTTTTTTTTTTTTCAAAAAAATTTTTACTATGAGCGCATCATCTAACTAAAACCAAACCAGGGTTAAAATGTGCCCTAAAGCTTTCTTGATAACATATCAAAAGCTCGTTTTAGTTAGACGATGAGCTCGGTGTCAAAAAAGCCTCGGATTAATAGAGAACCACGAATTTTCGCTAAAATACGCCTGCAGACCTATGTTTAGGCAACCGTTTAACAGGTATCAAGTGGCCTATGGGCTAAATAATGATTATTTCCGTAAACTATAATGAGTCAACTCGGAAAACCCGCATAAATTTCCAGATTTAAGTTGATGTTATGCTATTAGTGAAAATATGCCTCCACTACTCCAAAATCCGTTATCTTCATAGCTGTTTGTATGGAAAATTCTATTTTTTT
Organism: Bemisia tabaci; assembly: GCF_918797505.1. Taxonomy (NCBI): domain Eukaryota; kingdom Metazoa; phylum Arthropoda; class Insecta; order Hemiptera; family Aleyrodidae; genus Bemisia; species Bemisia tabaci. The sequence continues at coordinate 88,185,122 of NC_092793.1, read as the reverse complement.
TTGGACACAATTTAAGGAAATCTCCTTGTAAGAGTCTAAGAAGACTCGATAACTGCCCTCGATAATATACTTAGCGTGCATACAGTTTGAGAGACGTGTTTCCTTAGGATTTTTGCGGATGTCCCTTAAACGTCGATTTTTGTAAAACGTTTTTTTCAACCATGAGCGCATAATCTAACTAAAACTAAACCCTGGTTAAAATGTGTCCTAAAGCCTCCTTAATAACATATCAAAAGCTCGTTTTAGTTAGACGATGCGCTCGATGTCAAAATAGCCTCGGAGTGATAGAAAACCACGAATTTTCGCTAAAATACGCCTGTAGACCTATGTTTAGGCAACCGTTTAACACGTATCCAGTGGCTTATGGGCTAAATCATGATTGTTTCCGTAAACTACATTGAGTCAACTTGGAAAACCCCCCTAAATTTCTAGATTCTAGGAGGGGGCCAAAAAAGGCCCTTATCGATACCCCTCCTTAAGAGACAAATTAATCGAAATTTTGAGAAAATTCAAAGATGAAAATTAATCAAAATAAATTCAACTTACCTGTAAACGAAAATTCAAAGATGAAAATTATTCAAAATAAATTAAACTTACCTGTAAATTTGACCTTGTATTTTGAAATAGTATGGACTAACTCCGGAGATATGCGCTTTGGAAGCAGACAGAGATGCAAAAGCCATACAATTGTTGTACCTCAAAATGTTTGTCATGAAAATGGGTTTGGAGAACAGGTTGCGAGTTGGTCATTGATTCCAGGCTCGGCAATTCTGAGAAGACCATTATGACAACATCTGTTAAAATGGCCGTTCACCTCCTCTTTTTTGAAATTCAAGGCATCACAATACATGGCACTTCACATTTAAAAGTCCGAAATTATTTTCCGGATAATCATTTTCGATAAAATTATCAGTGCTCTGCCGAAATGAATTGAGGTTATTTCCCTGTTCACCCCTACGTCGTACATTATCCATCTCACTGAGATAGCCATCATGCCGCACTTTGCGTCGCGCGGATAAATTGCGAGAAACATTGCCACGCTTCGCCGGACGCCCACGCTTTCGACTCCGATCCATTCCCAATATTAAAACGAAGACGCGCACTTTACTAAAAATTCGGGATTCTCCATACACGACAACAAAATTCAAAAGACGACGCGCACTGTACCAAAAAATCGGAATTCTTCATAAACGACGAATGTCCATGATAACGAACGCCTCGGGCAGCCGAGTCATCAGCTGACCGAGAACGAACAGCACGGGGAAAACGAAAAACCGCGCATCTCCTAGCGGGACGAACGGGATAACCGTTTTTCCCGAGGGGGCGAGGGGGGCCAGGCACGCCGGCCGATCTCTATTTTTTTCCCGCCGTCGGGGGACCGGGACGGTCGAGCCGGTACCACCCGCGCACGGATCGGCCCGGCGGTTCGCGCTGAATTTTGACGCAAAGAAAAGGCTTACGGAATTATATATGGTGAAAATCACGTTCATCTTGCAAACGAACCATTTCACAGAATGAGAATCTTCTTTTAAAAAATCCATGGTAACTTTAAGAAATAGTGTGTCTTTGCTTTGAGTTTTTTTTCTTTCCTTTCTTTGGTCATCTTTATTTAAAAAATGAATATGCATTAAATCTCCCTCCCCTTTCCCTCTAATTACATCAACTTTCAAGAATGAACGCAGAACATTCTTAACACATATGAAAATATAACGTGAAACTACAAATTTCGTGATTTCGGCAACACTGCTCCGGTTCGGAATCTCCAAAATTAGACAGAAAAAACAGCTGATCGAGACGCAATAAAAGAAGGGAAACCACGACGACCAGACGACGACGATCGATCGCGGAACACCGCTCTAACACACGGGTCACCCTTTTTTAGCGTGTTTTCAACCCTTAGAATCAAAATTTCGAAAATCGGACGACGAATTGCACCCCTTCAGCACGAACCGCACATGCGTACAAAGTTTCAAGGAAATCCGCCTTCGGGAAGTCGCTGAAACATTGGGTACAAAATTGGGGCCTCTCCTTTATAGTTATAGATTGACTTAGGCTCTCACCATTATTGTGATAGTGAATATGCGTGAGACCTGATGGGTTAAAATTTTTTGAACCCGAAAAGATGAATTTGGAGCAAAAAAGAAATACGCGTGTTACTGTTGTCACTTTTTTTACGTTTATTTTTGTTTCTTTCCCATCTTATATTAATTTTTAATCTCTTTAAAAAGAATTTAAAGCAATGCGCCTTTTTTAAAATTTTCTCTCTTCATTTTTTCTTGAAGAATCGCCGACTTTAAAAAAATAAGAATAAAGAATGAAACTCTTCGAAAATGTTTGTAACACAATAAATTTTTATTTTTGATGACTGAGATTGTTACATTTTTTAAATATTACTAGTTCTATTCAATTCGATTATAATATTCAAGACTATTTCTGGACCATTTATTAGACTTTTCTATTTCAATTAGAATATTAATAGTTCTATTCAATAGTTCTAATTAATTCACATCGGGCGGAAAAGGAAGAATGTGAGCACTGTAAAAGAAACATTAATAGTTCTAATTCCTTACTTTAAAAAATAAGATTTGAAAAATAAGCTTTGAGATTTTCTGGATTAAGGCATCTTTTTCCGTGGACAGTCACAATTTATTCATAAAAAAAGTTCAATCTTCGATTACTCTTATATTTTACTCAGTTTACATAATCACACGCGTGACGTTCTAATATTTTATTGTATAGCTGCACTTCATTTTCGTTACACTCTCTAAAGTTGATAGGAAGGTGGTAAAGAAGTGCTGGATCCACCCTATTTTGCAGGGAAACAAGGTAAAAAGGGTCAAATGCTTCAATTACGGTAAAAAATGTTGAGCTCTTATGAGTATCCGTACAAGACTGTGGAGGGAGGGGGGGGGGCGGAAAGATCGGTCCCGACGGGCCCTTCGACCCAAAATTTCCCCGGACACAAATGAATCAAAGTTTTAAATATCAACAATTTTGCACTCGCAAATTCCTTTCGAAAATACAGAAAAAACTGTATTTTGTTTTCGATCCACTCCATCGTTGCGTTCATAAATCAAAGGGACCCGGAAAATCGATATTGAACAGTGTAAACACTACATAGCAGCAGAGTTATTCGATTATCTTCATCTGTCAACTTGGTGGGTGACATGCTGAAAAGTATGATTCTCTCCACATTTTTTAATTTCTTCCTCGGCCCTTAGCATAAGCATGCATTTTATTTGACCCTTTTTAATTCTATCTGCGAGGGATCTTTCATTCATCAGGACAGGAAAAGTAAGGAAGAAAATAAGTAAAAAAAATTGCGATTTTTTAGTGTGAGGAAATACATTTTCCGATGAAACTGAACTGAGGCAATGCAAAAAACTCCCGGCTTCAATCTACTTAAGTATTTAAGTCCTCTTTATGAGGCCCCCTTCATTTAAAAATAAAAATTAAAACTTCAAATGCACGGTGCCGATCTATTTAAAACAACGCAAATATTTCCTCTTCCTCTCCTTCTTTACTTCTTTATTTATTTAATTTTTTGTCGACGCCGAGCATATGAGTGATTTCTCAAAGGACACATTAAATGAATTTCTCCCTAAAGAACAATTATTTTGTAGACAAATATAATGGGCATCTTGATTTTTTAACTTCCGTCTCCTTTTATTCCGTCATAAATGGTGCTGGTTTAAGCAGATGCTAACGGCATCTGGCAGCAATTGCATGTATCATTCTCATAGGAGGCGTCACCATCCGGTTTACTAATTTTAAGGAAACTGGTTTCTTCCTCGAAGTAAAATGTTATATTGAAAGTAGGCAACCGCACATGTCCCATGCCGCATCCGTTCCCCGCGGAAGGGACTCACTCCGTTTACTACTTTTAAGGTAACTGGTTTCTTCTTCTGACGTACCGTGTTTTCTTTCATCAAACAAGCTGTTGGGTTATTAAAAGGCAACAGCGTCCGGCTTATTGCATCCTCCCCCGCTGAGGGCGTTCGCCCCGTTTACTAATTCTAAGGAAACCGTTTTCCTCTTTCGACACAACGTGTTTTCTTCTACCAAGCAAGCTGTTGGGTTAAAAGAAGGCAACAGCGTCTGGCTTATTGCATCCTCCCCCGCTGAGGGCGTTCGCCCCGTTTACTAATTCTGAGGAAACCGTTTTCCTCTTTCGACACAACGTGTTTTCTTCTACCAAGCAAGCTGTTGGGTTAAAAGAAGGCAACAGCGTCTGGCTTATTGCATCCTCCCCCGCTGAGGGCGTTCGCCCCGTTTACTAATTTTGAGGAAACCGGTTTCTTCTTTAAACGCAACGTGTTTCACTGTACCAAGCAAACTGTTGAATTGTAAAAAATCAACGGGCGTATTGCTAATTGCATCCGGTCGCCTCGAAAGGAGTTAGCCCCGTTTACTAATTTTGAGGAAACCGGTTTCTTCTTTCGACACAACGTATTTTCTTCTACCAAGCATGCTGTTGACTTAAAAAGAGGCAACGGCCGGACTCAGAAGGCGTTCACCCCGTTTACTAATTTTAAAGAAACTGGTTTCTTCATTCAAGCAAAAGTTGGCTTATTTTAAAACAACGTTTATTTTATTTAAGAAAACACGATTCGCTTGTCTTAAGCGAATCATGTTGTCTTACATGAAGAAAACCGTTGGTTTCTTCCAAGTCAAACCCGCTTTGAAATAAGTAAAAAATCCAAGTAGACGCGTTTACTTAAATTCAGGAAATCTTTTTTTTCCGTGTTCCCTTTCACAGTTTACCACGTGTGTATAAAGGGAATTAAGGAGATTCATAAGTTTCTAGGGTTTAATCCTGCATTCTGAGTGTTATATGAAATTTCTGGAAATTTCCTCATGAAATTTCTTTTTATAATTTTTCATTTTTGTAAAGATGTAGCAATTTCTATTGCTCTCAGGAAGAAAATTAAGAATATCAGAGATACCATATGCTGCAGAAGTAAGGGAAGTCAGGAAAGGTTGTAATAACATAAACAATCAGCGCTGATCGCGGCGATTAATCGCTAGGTGTATACGTGATCGCACTGACGGCCTCTGTTGATTGTATTGCGTTGAGCGATGCGACCCGAACCAACCCAATCGCGGCGATTAATCGCCGTGTGTATCTAGGCCTTAACTGTAGCTGATCACATGTGATTTTATCAGTCATCTGGCCAGCATGAGCACGACGAGGCTGTGGAAATCGTTTTCGTTACATAAATTTTGATACTTAAACTCTTTTACTCTGTGGCAGTGACTTTTACACTTGCAAAACATTAGACTCTCCTTCGGCACCACTGATTACATTTGGCAACCCTGCAATTAGCTGGGCCCTACTATTACATTTGACAACCTTGCAAAGAGCTGGCGGGTTCAGAAAAGTATAGGGCAACGAGACCTAACCAAACCTGGACACAGCAGGCGAGAGTCACAACGGCCGCTTACGCGAGTGTCCCTTCTATAGGCGTTAGCTTTATTATTCTATGCTAGGGAGCTCCTCGGAGCTGGGCCCTGGGATTATTCTCTGGAGGACAGGCGATCGAGCTGGCCGTGGGCCGCTTCTCATCCCTGTGGCTCCAGGGTCTCACCGGATTCTTGGAGAGACTGGCGATCGAGCGGCACTTGTCCGCTCCTCATCCCATCAACCCAGAGTCAAAACCTGTACGAATTGTGTGCCCTTTGTAGCGGTCAGTAATAGACATCATATCTCATCAACTATTTTGGTTCTTCTTTGGTCTTCGATTCTTCCCGTCTATCCCGTTTGTGTCTGCACTGCCGTTGCGACGAGTGTCAGCTCTGCACTTGCGACGCCCTGCGTCTGCATCTGCTCTAGCGACGCCATCGTCTGCACAGCAGTCGCGACGCGTGTCTGCATCTGCTCTTGCGACGCCTTGCGTCTGCACTAGCACTTGCGACGCTCTACCCCCCCTGAGCTACGCCATCTCACATGATAAACCGACACGCGGGGCAACAATGCAATGAGTGCGAGCTCTCAAAAATCCGATAAGGCCGGTTGTTGTCGATATCATCGCCACTGTCGGTACTGCCGCCAGATTCAATAAGAGACGATATCGATAGCGTTCCGGCAAGAATTCGTTTGAACACCCCTACACAAACCAGGTCATGGACCAAGAGAATAAATAAGGACTCCCAACTCCCTTTTGAAACCTGTGTTAAAAACCGTTACCGCGCGCATGCAGCGAACCTGGCAGAGGGTGCGGTGAACTAACGCCACAATGGTCCACGATCGTACCTCTATAGTATGTTATTCCATGAAATGTTCTTTGTATATCTATGATTTATTTATTTGTTTAGATACTTTAATACAGTTTACTTTCGCAAACTAATGAAATACATAGGCTGTCCAAAAAGTACCGAGACTGGTTCTATAACTCAAAAACCAAGATAGCTAGAGGCTTGATCTTGGTCTTATTTAAAAGATCAACTCAATATCTGTCGATTGAGACCAAGATCAAAACTTTCGGTCAAATATTTCAAAAGTTACAACACTGTTTGTAGAAAAAATATCTGGACCCCCTACCGTTTTTTATGACTATTTTCTCTTGCCGGGAACACTCTCTAAATTATTGATGATCAGTGCACGGTTCTTTTGCAACTAATCATGGCGAAATCTAATTGATTTGGAAACACTGTCAAGCCGTCGTCGCCCGACTACGGGTATAAGAGTTCAAAATTCCACGGGGAAAGAATGAACCATCGGTCAGCCACCCCTAAAAAATCCAGGAAATTTTCGGCAGTTGCTGACAATTCACAGTGCGTGCGTGGTCTACGCTGCAAATAGTGAGTGATTTTGTTTCTGTGTTAGATATTTTTGATACCTATATGGAAAGAGATAAAGCAGTGGTATTAAAAATTTCGAACACAGAAACAAAACCACTCACTATTTGCAGCGTAGACCACGCACGCACTGTGAATGGTCAGCAACTGCCGAAAATTTCCTGGATTTTTTAGGGGTGGCTGACCGATGGTTCATTCTTTCCCCGTGGAATTTTGAACTCTTATATCCGTAGTCGGACGACGACGGCTTGACAGTGTTTCCAAATCAATTAGGTTTTGCCATGATTAGTTGCAAAAGAACCGTGCACTGATCATCAATAATTTAGAGAAAGTTCCCGGCAAGAGAAAATAGTCATAAAAAATGGTAGGGGGTCCAGATATTTTTTCTACAAACAGTGTTGTAACTTTTGATATATTTGACCGAAAGTTTTGATTATGGTCTCAAATCGATAGATATTGAGTTGATCTCTTAAATGAAACCAAGATCAAGCCTCTAGCTATCTTGGTTTTTGAATTATAGAACCAGTCTCGGTACTTTTTGGACAGCCTATGTAGTATAGATACCTTCATACCTTCTGCAGAGGTCAATGCGAAAGACTTAGATTTGAAGTATCTTATTAAAACACGAGCAAAGATGATTCAGTCAACTTCTGACGCAGAATCAAAGAGACTTGCTAATAATCAAATTAAAGATAATGCTTGAAGTCAGGTATCTTTGATTTTGTGACACTCAGTTGATTTTTATCTGTACAACACTATTTCTCACTAAAAATATTTCACTTAACAGAGAAGCGCCTTCGGCTAAAAGTACAATCCTGATTCCTGCTGCACAATACACACACACACACACACACACACACACACACACAAAAACACCCTCACACACCCTCACACACACACACACACCCTCACACACTTCCTTTGGCTTTCTCAACAGCAGTTGCCGCTGAGTAAAACGGTTAGAAAAAACACTTCACATTATTAACAGTTTATGTACCCGAAGACTGACGAAGATTGAAATAAAAATGGGAAACTTTTCACGCTAATAAACTTTTCAAAACTGCAGGGCGACCACGAGGATACGAGGATCTGGAAACTTCTAAGAGCACTGAGTTAGAGTCCCTTTATACCCAGAGTAAAGACAACTCGATTATCAGCTGACTGGCAGCCGGCCTTGGCAGGCCATGGAAGCCGAAACGAGTGCACCCAAACAAACGATATTGAGGGATAAGGATCAGGAATCCTGCGATGTCTGTCACACAAAAACAACAACATCAACAAATTGATCAATTAAAAAGAAAATGAGATTGGTTTGTGAATAATTTCTGAATCTATTTGCATTTTGGACCGATGGAAATGACAATTTACTCTTGATAAACCACAATTAGATGATATTTTCATTATTCTTGTTCACATTCGAGGTACCGCCATCTTGGTGCACTCGTTTCGGCCTACATTAGCGAGAACCAATCAGAATTGGATTTTTTTTAGGCCACTTTCAGCCCAACCAAAAGTGAGTTGTCTTCACTCTGGGTATAAAGGGACTCTACACTGAGTGATAAGCCTAAATAGGTGGTGCATGGGAATATAAACAGGAGGACCCAATCGTCGGCTTAGTTGACTACACCCTTTGTCAGGCAGCGCTGATGTCAACCCTAACTGGAGTTGGGGGTCCTTATTTATTCTCTTGGTCCATGACCAGGCTTCACTTTTTCCTAGAGTACCTGGGTGATTTCACGATAATAGGAATAGTCGTGTCGCCGTGGGTTATGAACGACATAGGGCAAAACGATTGAAAACCAAATTAATTAATCAATAGGAATGATGTCCCTGAACCTATCCATGCTAAAAAATATGATGAATTATTATTATATTTAATAATATGAGACTTTAAAGGCCGAAAATGTCCGGTCGGTTACGCGTCGCCAACCCCGATTTTGAAGCAAAAGAGCAATTTGCGGTAACATATCAGTACTGATCATGAACTCTTTGGCAATATTTGCTGAAAAGAGACTCTATTGTTCAAGAAAATTGCCAGTTTGAACTGAAATGTTTATTATTGAGCGAGAAAAGTCATAAGAAAGAGGTGTCGCCACATTTGGCAACAAATTTTTGCAGTTGTATTAAGTGCAGTGTTTATCTCGCCAGATGGAGTCAGGAGTTTCAAAACTGCCATCAAATTGTTCGCTGAAGTCTTCTTGACAAAACCATTACTGATAAGTCAGTTTTTTTTACAATGAAAACTTAAATTATTATGAAAACCAGTGATTTTTACGTGTGTAGCACTAATTCCTCACTACGCAAAAACCTCAATTTAATAGTATTAAACTAAAACGAAGTCTCCAAAGTTTAGAAAACTTTTAAGGCAGCATTAATTCCACCTCATAACTCAAGAATTGCCAAGTTTCATCTTTTGTATCATCTTTAATCTCACATTTTTGAGTGTCGGTTACGCTGTGTCTGTTACGTAACCGACACAATTTGGCAGGGCCGCTATGTTTGCGTGGACCTCCAGCAGTCCCGCGGAAAGCGCTGATACCTGATTCAATGGCTTGTTTATCAATCACTTTAACTTTGCACTGAATCAAAATAGAGCGTGCCAAAGCTGGAAAAAGGAAGTTTTAATACCTTTAGAATGAGGTAATGAAATCCTGTTAAAATTGGTGCACTTTTATTTCTCAGGTATTTCACATTTTAACTTTTCCTGTTATCGTGAAATCACCCACCTATATTGAGAGAGTATGGTCACTGGGCCCCATGGAGAGGCTTGGGACCCAAAAATGGCGGTGCTTTGTTTTGGTTTTTGTGGATGGGAAGGGGGTCATTGCCAACTATTGACGGTTATCACCAACCGCACTTGCTGCCAACCTTACTACATCTAAGATAATTTTTTTCAAAAATTGCACACGATTAGCCTTAAAAATATGTAAAGATGTCGCAATAGTGCATTTGAGTAAATTTCTCGTTACGATGAGCAAAGAAAACTACATTTGAGATCATTTGCATTACATTAATTTATGGCGTCCGCCATTTTTGGGTCCTAGGGGTCCATTTAGCCTATGATGGCTGAGCCAATCAGAGGTGGTATACAGAGTTAAGAAATTTCATGAAAGATTATAAAAAGAAATTTCATAATGAAATTTCATGAAATTTCATTTAACATGCAGAATTCAGGATTAAACCCTTGAAATTTATGAATCTCCTTAAGTTCATTTATATGCACGTGGTAAACTGTGAAAGGGAACTTTAGAAATGCCCAGAAAGTTGAGTAAAACAGCAAAAACATAATTTTGAATTTTTTTTCTTAAATTTTAATTGAACACACAGCCGCACCAGTTGAACACCAAAATAAATACGGATAAAGTAAGACGTTTGCTTTCATATTTGGAGCAAAACAAATTTCTTGACTATAAAGAATCCTAGTACCCACCCCTAATACTATATCCTTCTTTTTTGGTACAAAAGGGAGGGAGGGATCTTGAACTATCCTTGAAACAATTTAAATGATTTTTCCAGAAATTAACAGTTTGAAAGGACCCCGCACGGTTCTTATGGAAAATTGCCCTCGGTCAAAATGCGTTGAAACTTCAGTATGTTGTGCAGCATGTCATCATGAACAAAAGTTCCAATAGGCCAAACAAGATCCCATGTGCGGTTTTCGAGATATTCGCCGTTTTATGTGCGTAAACGGAGGTTTCGCGCGCTCCCGCCGGAAGCCATACCATTGTGCGGCGCCGCTCGTGCCCTTCCCTCCCAGTCACTCTCCGCTGCCCCGCCGCCCATACCTTGGCTCCTCTATCGCTCCAACTACGACGCTCACGAGGCTGCGCCCATCATTACCGGACCGCGCCCGCACGCCGTCTTCTTACGCGGCCTCTTCTTCGGCCATGTCGCCTCTTTTTCTCATCGATCCTTTCTCTAAGTCTTCAAAAACGTTTAAGAAGTCCATTTTTACTAAACATGATAATGCTAATAACACAAATAATACAAAAAGAGAGGAAAAACAAATGATAATCCATGCGAAAGTACGTAGGAGAGTTGGAATGCCTAAGAGACGTTAAATAAAACAAACTTTTTTTTATTTTCCTCCCTCCTTTTTCCTTTCTTTCTTTTTTTCTTCATTTTCTCATGTGGAAGCAGTGAAAGTAACTTTCTGTTGGAAGATGATGTTGATGTTTTTTCTTTTTTTTTTTTCTTTCTTTCAATAATGACGTGACGGAGGTTGAAGGTAATTAGTCGGCTGACGATGCCCAAGTAGGAATTAAGTTTGCTTTAGTCTTGACTTAGCTGAACCGCACCAATGGAGGAGGAGAGAGGGATCATTAATAACTGAACTCTAGGAAGAGAGATGTCCATTTAGGCGTAAATGGTCACATTTTAAGTCGCTCCAACTTGCAGCACCACCTTATCAGCCATCTTATTATCTGCTGATCGTATCCTCTAATCAGATCGTACATCCAAGACAAACTCCAAAGAGATGATGAAAAAGAGTTGCAGGTCGATCGTAACATTCATGCGCTTACGCGGCTTTTTTGCGAGTACGAGTTTACGATCGGCGATCAGAACCCTCGACCATCGAAAGTTACTTAGGGATTTTCTTGCAATGGTCTTCCAGCCGCATCTTTAATGTCTTTTTTATGGAACCTGGAGAAAACTCGTACTCACAAAAAGCCGCGTACGCGCATGAATGTTACGGTCGACCTGCAACTCTTTTTCATCATCTCTATGGAGTTTGTCTTGGATGTACGATCTGATTAGAGGATACGATCAGCAGATAATAAGATGGCTGATAAGGTGGTGCTGCAAGTTGGAGCGACTTAAAATGTGACCATTTACGCCTAAATGGACATCTCTCTTCCTAGAGTTCAGTTATTAATGATCCCTCTCTCCTCCTCCATTGGTGCGGTTCAGCTAAGTCAAGACTAAAGCAAACTTAATTCCTACTTGGGCATCGTCAGCCGACTAATTACCTTCAACTTCCGCCACGTCATTATTGAAAGAAAGAAAAAAAAAGAAAAAACATCAACATCATCTTCCAACAGAAGTTACTTTCACTGCTTCCACATGAGAAAAATGAAGAAAAAAAAGAAAGAAAGGAAGAGGGAGGAAAATAAAAAAAAGTTTGTTTTATTTAACGTCTCTTAAGCATTCCAACTCTCCTACGTACTTTCGCATGGATTATCATTTGTTTTTCCTCTCTTTTTGTATTATTTGTGTTATTAGCATTATCATGTTTAGTAAAAATGGACTTCTTAAACGTTTTTGAAGACTTAGAGAAAGGATCGATGAGAAAAAGAGGCGACATGGCCGAAGAAGAGGCCGCGTAAGAAGACGGCGTGCGGGCGCGGTCCGGTAATGATGGGCGCAGCCTCGTGAGCGTCGTAGTTGGAGCGATAGAGGAGCCAAGGTATGGGCGGCGGGGCAGCGGAGAGTGACTGGGAGGGAAGGGCACGAGCGGCGCCGCACAATGGTATGGCTTCCGGCGGGAGCGCGCGAAACCTCCGTTTACGCACATAAAACGGCGAATATCTCGAAAACCGCACATGGGATCTTGTTTGGCCTATTGGAACTTTTGTTCATGATGACATGCTGCACAACATACTGAAGTTTCAACGCATTTGACCGAGGGCAATTTTCCATAAGAACCGTGCGGGGTCCTTTGAGGTTAGGGTCCCCGGTCCCTAGGGTGTGCCTTATTTTTGAGTTTTGCGAAAATCAAGTTGGTCAACCCCTAAAAAGTTTCTATGTAGTCTCTAAATTAACCCCCTAAAAGGAAAAAAATTTAAAAAAATTTTAACCCGTGCCTCAAAGGGCCTAAAGGGCCTAAACCCAAAATTCAAAAATTTTGGCAAGCGACATATCAATTCTGAAGGAAAATTGCAAGTTACGGCCCTTTGGGCGGAAATTTCGTCCATTTTGGCGTATCTTGAAGCGTAAGGTCACAAACGGCCCAATAACGACGTGAGGCTATGGACCCGCGGGGCGCGCCGCGGCCGGCCGGCCGCTGAGCGCGCGCGCAGGGCAGGGTTGCGCATCGCCGCATTACACCGGCGTAGAGGAACGAACGGTGGGGTGGGAGGGGGGTATCCGGTGGAAAAGCATCCACATTTTCAATAGATAATGAAAATGCATTATACTTCTTCAATATAGATGAGGAAATATATGAGCCATACAAGGAAGTGATGAAAAGAGTGACAAATACATAAGTAATTTGTACGATTAGGAGCGTAGGTGGGGAAAATTTCCCGTAACTACAGAACAGACCTGAAAATCTCCGGGAAATAAAAACTGCTATTGTCAACATACTTGTTTATCATCAAAACAGAAAATTGTCACCCACCGAAGGTACCGGAAACCACTGGTATTTGACTACCTAATTAAAAATATATGTGCGATGTTGTCGAATAGTAAGCCCTTTACGCGATCAAATGCGACTAGTGTAACTTTAATTGGAAAAGTTGAAGAAAAATTTGATGAGAGAAAATTGCCCTAAATTCGGGAAGTGCTCTAGTGTTTTTCTACTATGTGAAGTGTTTGCATATGAATGTCAATAGCAGTGCGTGGAAAGACTCTGATCCGGTAACTCCGATATGGAATGAAAAATGTAGTATCCCTGATAGTGTCCATGTTTACCCTCCTTTTCATTAGTGCATTTTACGTGACATCAGTGAGAGAGTTTTATTCGAGTGGTTCAATCTAGCTTACCCACTTACATTTTCTGGCACTGCAATCCCACCACCATCACCCCCCCCCCCCCACACAATTACTTGCTGTAATAAAAAATGTAATATTAGCTGATCGAAAAAATATGGTCTTTTCAGAGATCTGAACCCCGCTCACCGATTCCGTAGGTGAAGCCCTTGACCACTCGGCTACTGGAGAAGGTTTGAGAATAAAGGGGTAAATGTGTCATTTATCCTGGCGAGGCCAGGCAATCAACATCAGCTGTAAGTTGGCGAAGCCAGGTTGAACCTCTTCAATAAAACTTTCTAATTGATGCCGCGTCAAATGCACCAATGAAAAGGAGGGTGAACAGAGTCTCATTGATACATCCAACCACCAATGATTCCACATGAAATGAAAAAACTTACTTTCTTCCGTTTGGCGGGATTCATAAGCGAGCTTCTGGGCGCGAGCTTTTTTCTCGTCTGCTCTCCTTTCCTCTGCTGGAAGAGTAGCATCCTTCACGGTATGGATATTATGCATTCTCGTCCAGGTTTTCGCTGAAGAATTAAAAATGCTTTATCCTCTTCATTTGCCATGATATCTAGAGCATTGCATAAAGCAGTGTCAAATAAAATGTCGATTTTTGCCGTAAAATCAGTCTCCAAATTCTCTTGAACCAGCGATCGACGGCCAGCATTTTTTGATACGCGCCTAAACTCCTCTTAAAAATGTAAACATTTTTAAAAACATGGACACTATGTATCACAGGGATACTACATTTTTCATTCCATATCGGAATTACCGGATCAGAGTCTTTCTACGCACTGCTAGTGACATTCATGTGAAAACACTTCACATAGTAGAAAAACACTAGAGCACTTCCCGAATTTAGGGCAATTTTCTTTCATCAAATTTTTCTTCAACTTTTCCAATTAAAGTTACACTAGTCGCATTTGATCGCGTAAAGGGCTTACTATTCGACAACATCGCACATATATTTTTAATTAGGTAGTCAAATACCAGTGGTTTCCGGTACCTTCGGTGGGTGACAATTTTCTGTTTTGATGATAAACAAGTATGTTGACAATAGCAGTTTTTATTTCCCGGAGATTTTCAGGTCTGTTCTGTAGTTACGGGAAATTTTCCCCACCTACGCTCCTAATCGTACAAATTACTTATGTATTTGTCACTCTTTTCATCACTTCCTTGTATGGCTCATATATTTCCTCATCTATATTGAAGAAGTATAATGCATTTTCATTATCTATTGAAAATGTGGATGCTTTTCCACCGGATACCCCCCTCCCACCCCACCGTTCGTTCCTCTACGCCGGTGTAATGCGGCGATGCGCAACCCTGCCCTGCGCGCGCGCTCAGCGGCCGGCCGGCCGCGGCGCGCCCCGCGGGTCCATAGCCTCACGTCGTTATTGGGCCGTTTGTGACCTTACGCTTCAAGATACGCCAAAATGGACGAAATTTCCGCCCAAAGGGCCGTAACTTGCAATTTTCCTTCAGAATTGATATGTCGCTTGCCAAAATTTTTGAATTTTGGGTTTAGGCCCTTTAGGCCCTTTGAGGCACGGGTTAAAATTTTTTTAAATTTTTTTCCTTTTAGGGGTTAATTTAGAGACTACATAGAAACTTTTTAGGGGTTGACCAACTTGATTTTCGCAAAACTCAAAAATAAGGCACACCCTACCGGTCCCCCTCCCCTTGATGAGCCAGAACTGCCAAAAGAGAAAGAGTAAGAGAAGACCAGAAGAGAAGAGCTGAAAGAAGACCGCGCTCCAACTGGTCTAATTGACGAATATTATTCTCTTTAAAAATAAAAACAAATTCTGTTAGAAAAAATAAGCATTTTTGACATTTTGTCGGTCGAAAGAAATTTCATTCGATGAAATTTCTTTTAGCAACTCTGGGTGGTAACCTCAGTGGCCATACTCTCTCAATATAGGTACTCTACTTTTTCCCCGTGCTTTTAGATACGAGTAGAGTCCCTTTATACTGAGAGTCAAGACAACACCCCCCCCCCCCCCATGGAGTCACAAACGGGAATAAATATTACAGAAATTGAACGTTTTTTGTAATCTTTGATCGGCCCATTCTTAAATTCCTTTTTCCGTTCCTTCTCTCATTCCGTTTGTTCCTTGCCGAACCCGTAATTCCCTGGTCCATTCCAGAATATAATCTTTGCAATCGGTGAAAATGTAATCTTTATTCCCGTTTGTGACACAGTGAAGGCCTAAAATACGGGAACCAATCAGAAATGGATTCACATTGTCTTGACTCTCAGTATAAAGGGACTCTAGATACGAGCACTCCGTCTTTATGTCTTTGACTTAACCTCACTTTTGGAGCGGGCGATGGATGAGTCGAGGTTCGGGAAGAAGGATCCTCTGAGTTTACTAGGGTCCTACGCGAGAATGCGCTGCAATCACCCGCTCACAACAGAACGGCACAGCGTCCCTGGAATCCCATCTCATCCCACCTATAATAGTCACCCGACCTATGTCGTCAATTCTTTCGTTCACGATAACTATCGTTAGATTTAAGTTAGCTTCTTCAAATTTTGCAATTTTGTCCATTTTGGTCTTATGAAGAACTGTATAGATTTTCGGTTAAATCGCATCTACCGTTTACTTATAAACGGTAATTAACGTAAGTGCCCTACTTACGCTGTTTTCCACCAAACTGTTTTTATGAAAGTTCCATTCCTTAGTTTCCTTGGTAACCTTTGCTTGCTATCAGCTGATGTTTTAACTATTTCCATTTCCTGGCCGAGTCAGCGGATTTTTTTTTTTTTTCTTTTCTTTTTTTTTAAAATAAATCATAGCTAGGTTAGTTCTAATTTTTTGCCAGCATTTATTCTACCTCCCCCCCCCCTCATTTTATTTATATTTGTTTTTCTTATAGCATGCCTTGCTCCCCTACCACCATTTTTTCGGGGTTTCATTCATAGGGATAAAATATTGTATCGTAAATCGATCCTCGATATATCGTTCGATATAAGGCAGGACAGACAGGGATAAATCGGAATTAATTGATATTCACCGGGATAAAAGGTAGGAATTTTAAGAAAAGGGGAATAATCAGCGTGAAACGGGGTAGCTAAGGATAAAACAGGATAGTTAGGGTTATCCCGTCCTTCGATATATTGATCTGTGTTTATCGATTTTTGATATATTGTCCGATATGGAACAGGATGGGAGAGTGGCATAATCAATTTGAAACGGGATAGATAGAATAAATCAGGATAGATATGGGTAAAATAGGATATAGATAGGGATAAAACGGGATGTATTGATATTAACCGGGATAAAAGGGATGTTTGTCGTGTTTAAAGTTTTTGCTGTGTTTGTTGTGTTTGATGTGTTTGTTTCTTTTCCACTCAACTCAACTATATTCTATCTTCAACTATACAGGGTATCCCCTAAGTCCCTTCCACCCCCTCTAAAATTTTACGTAATTCATATTTTGAAACAAAATTTCGGGAATATTCAAACATCGATGTTAGCTACTTTTAGGGCCCCCGAACTTTTTGCCTCCCCCCCCCCCCCCCCAGGGGAAGGGGCTACGCGCTACGGGCCCCAACTTTTTTTTTCAAATGGCAACATCCCCTTTGTGACACATCAATTCAAAGAGAATTAAAACAGAAAATTTTTGGCGCAAACCGCAAGTCAAACTCTTGATTTTTGACAAACTGGTCGCCGGTCAAATTTCAAAATAACGGAAATTTACATCTCCGTTTCCGTCGACGGATTGGGATGAAGCTTGGTTTTCAGAGGTTTTCTGGAACAGGAAAACGATTCTAGCATTACTTTTCCGGAAAAATGTTGTCCTTTTCAAAATGGCGGGGGTCAATATGGCAACCTTGAGCGGCAAGAGAATATATTAGGCTGCTTATTGGTGAATTTGCATGAGACTTGGTATCAGGAGGCATTTCGACATGAGAAAGATGAATCTGTCATTGGATTTTTGAAATTCTGAATAACTTCAAAATGACGAGGAAAATGGTGGAAACTTGGTATTACGGACGTTTACGGGTGGATTCGCATGCTGCCATTTTAAAAGTATTTGACATTTCAGAAATGCAATGCGGAGGAGTCAGTATTTTTGTCGAACCAAAAACCAAAAGGACCCAGAGTTTCATTCGCATCCCACAGTAAACGTCCGTAATACCAAATTTCCGCCATTTTCCAGATGAAAAAGGATTGATGAGCATAAAACTGCATTTATCCTGTCTAATCTAAGTTCATCCTAATTCGTGTTCCAATAACGTTTTTAAAAAATAACATTTCATCAAACTAGAGAAGATTAAATTAACGTCATTTCATTTCGCCTTCAATTTCAGTGTAGGCAACAGGAGCTTCCGCGTGGTCGAATAGCGGTATCGTCGTGAAATGGCACCCTCACTCTGGCAAAACAAGCGCCCATGTGGTCGAATAGTGGTACATCATTCCCGAAACGATGTCGGCTTAATGCTCCCCGTTATTAAATTAATAATTTTTTGTGAAGCATCTAGACCCGTAACTTCAGTCACGGGCTTTCCGCTAGTAAGCCATAACCAGTCCGTTTTGTGACGTCAAACTAGTAGATATTTACCGAAAACAACAAGCATCTCCGAGTCATCGGTGCATCGGAGTAAGGCAGTCGCTGCGTGGACCAATGAGAGTGGCCCTCGATCCGCCGAAGTCATAGAGAAGCGCGAGCGGCGGCCCGTTTGAATCTGAGTGAAGTAACGATTTTCGGTATTACGCTTTCATTTCCTCAATTATTCGGATTTTTTAGATGTTATATTACATGTATATGTTAATGCACTCGATACTATATGACCTAAAATAGGGCTATGCCATAGTCGTTTGTAGAGAAGGAGGAGGAAGAAGAAGAAGAAACCGAACATGATCTCCGATTGTTTCTAACATCCGTCCGTTTTCCCTGAATAGTCTATTTCCCATTCAAGAACTCCTGGATTGCTGAGAATGTTCTCTGCTCTTTGCAAGCATGCTCGGGATTTCAGAACATGTTCCAACCTGGGGACCTAAGAGGCAAGATTCTGAGTCAGAAATAAAAAAGGACCTCTCAGAAGTCACACTTGATGCTAAACGTACATCCTTTCCCCCAAGTTTGGAACTTTCGACTGCAGGTACAGGCACGAAATACCGAACTAGCTCGGATGCGCCAGTTTTTGAGAAGAAAATAGGCTTTAAAAAAAAGGTAGCCATTTTCAGGTTTGGCATCACAAAATACACGAGAATTAATGTACCTCAAACCTCGATTTTTGTTTCATTTTCCCTTTGGAAGCAGCAATTATGTATGGACTCCATGCTCACCTTTTGTATGATTGCCTGTTCATCTCGTCCAAGATGTTGGACTCCATGCTCCCCTCTGAAAATTTTCACCTCTTTGCTTGAGTATGGAATCCAATAGCAAGTAGACCTCCCTTAGTTTTAAGTCCATCCTTTCTTCATCATGATAGAAAATCGCATAGGTACTTTTATTATCTAACCTCAATTGAGTTAACGTAACTTTTACCCTAACCTAACCTACGCACAATTTCCTACCATATAGGAAATACAGAAGGTGGTGGCCTCAGGTGCGTTGTTAAATTACTTTTGCTGCCCTACAAAAATGGCCGAATCTTAGCGGGATTGACGTCATCTCAACGACGACTTCGACGGGAGAAAATCGAGATGTCGTTGTTAAATTCCCGTCGGATTCTGCGGATTTGGAGGTTAAGTTTTATTGAAATTTAAGATTTTTAACATTTAAAAATCTTATTAACACCCACATTATTACGAAATTGACGCAATTAACGATTATAAGCAATTGCAAGTCAGTCTGGTGACGAACTTGTGGCGAAGAAATGCGAAAAAATGGCGGTTATGGATGTAAACAATAACATTACAACAATCCAGCAAACTCGGCAGCGGTCCACAGCAGCCAAAAACCTCGCTGAGCTGTTGGGCATTTTGCTGAGCAGCCATCTTGGAAAACGGGTAAATCCACCAGAATTTACCAACGCTTTCGTTGAGCTCAACGCTCAGCGGGTAATTTTCGTTGGGCAGTTGTGGACTTTAACAACGCATCTCTCGCAGCCATCTTGAAGATTGGCTGTGACGTAGAAAAGTACACGGACTGGCGTGCTGCTCAAAAAATAGTACTTTTCATGATGGAACCTATATAAGACGCGTTGTTAAACTCAAAAAGTAAAGTCAGCAAAATGACGTCAGTCCGTAATTTTGGAGTTATCCGCTTAGCAAAACAAAAACAAATATTGCCTATGACGTAGTAATAGCAGCTCAGCCAGCTCTGCGCTGAGCGCTGACCAATTTTGCTGAGAAGATGGCGGCCTTTGTTTACAAACTGGCAGCTCAGCGGATAACCTCAGAAAACGTTTAACAACACTTTCGCTGAGCTCAGCAACTCAGCGGATAACTCAGAAGTCGCAATTCTGACTTTTAACAACACGCCTGTAAAGACCTACATTACCACTGAATCTAGCATTGAAAGTCTTATAATTAAACATTAGTTACCACGACTCTCCAATTTCTGCTTTTTTGACGCACAAAACGCATTTATGGTTATACCTTCAAAACGGGACGAGTCGAGATCATGTCGAGATAAAAGTTGTTATCTTATGAAATATATATATATTACTTACAAATTATTTTCAGTTATAGTCGAACATTAATAGAACAACACGTTGAGAAATAAAAAGTAAAAAGTTTCAAGTTTTTAGAGCCAAAATAAGTATGGGAACCTCACAATCTTTCCCGCTCCTATTTAAATTTCAAAGAGGTCTCGGTTTTTCCGCGATCCTCTTGACCAATCAGAAGGTCGGCTTCATTTTTAGCTGTGACGTAGAAAAGTACATTCCTCCGTTTGCCACCACTTTCTGCGTTTCCTCTATGATTTCCTACACAACACTTTCTTCGTCTTTTTATTACTAGAGTACCTTTATAGGGAGAGTACGGAAAACTCGATTTATGTAGCTCTTAGGCAGAGACAAGAGACCCTCCACTGGCCTCCTAGCGACAGGTGGAAGCTTTTACTTTCGGGGTTTCAACAATTCCTTATGGACAATTATGAGCGAGCAAACAGTCATCGCCATATTTTCGGCTGTTGACTTACCTACATGGTCGATGATGAGCTTCGGATGACGTCATAAGCCAAACAACTTTCCCAAACGTCGGCCATTTTCGGCTTGTTTGCAAAACGAAACTGCCAACACGTTGTTGAACATCAACCATGTAGGTAAGTCAACAGTAGAATGCTGAAGTCCCGAAAGTAAAAGCTTCCACCATAGCCAAGTTACTAGTGGAGGGTCTCTTGTCTCTGCTCTTAGGGCCCAAAACGGGCGACAACGTGAAAAACGAAAATCACTAGAAAAGTGCTGCTGCCAACCAATGCATTTGAAATATCAAACAATAAAGGGCTGACAGCGCATTGTAAACAAGCGTTTCTAAGGATTAAGACTTTGAAACTGAGAAAATGTATGCAAAATCAAAGTTTGATGTACTTTCATAATTTTTGATCAGTGTACCAACTCTCGCAGTTTAAATTAGTACCACTGGCTAATTCGAGTTAATAGGTTGGCTGCCTTTTTGGGCCCCAAGAATTATAGGGTTTTGCCGACTGGCGACTTGGACGGTCAACCGTTGGAATTCGGCGATTTACCCCGAATCTCCACCGCGGCGGTGCGTTTTCGGGGGTTCGGCACTCTCAACGTTGTGACGGACCGCCGCCATATTTGTTTACGAAACCAAGCCTACCGATCGCATGCCCAAGCATCGTGTGCTGATCGATTATAGTATAATAATTCAAAATTAATTTTATCGTTTCAGTCGTTCCATTTTAGCCTCAATAAGCTAAGCTCACCGTTACGCGAACGTAAGTATTTGTTTACTTTTTGCAACTGTTTCACTCCACTTGTACATTGTACCAATGTCTTCATGGAGTGGGTTTTCCACCGGAATTTACGTATAAAAGTCTCCAAACGTCTCTGATTACCTAATTGGTATGAATATCTAGTATTCTCAAATTTAAATGTAGTAGCGCTGCTTGATTTTGTAACTTTTAACTTCGAAGTTGTTTGTGATACCTCTTCGTTGATGCATCAAAGGTAACACCAGCCTCTTGCCGTAATGTGTCAATATTTGCGAAAGACGTTGAACATCCAACAAATTCCATTGCTCTCAGCAGTATAAACCATTATTTCAGTATTTTCCAGACCAAGTGCAAATAACTGAGAGGATAAATGCATAAATATCTCTTGACGCTTGCTGCCTGTTGGGCTGATTGTTTTATTTGTGTTGGGGTCAGAACAAAGCTGAATCAATGGCTTTTCTAGTTCAGAGGTAAGGAATTTATCTCAAGAGAATAATTTATATATAATATCATGTTAGATTTCATTTTACATCCCTGATAAGTGATGACAAAAAATCTCTGAAAAGAAGGAATGAATGCTGAGGATGGTCGCTCAAGACTCATTCTTCTGGCTGCTACTTTTTTTTCTCCTAGAATGCATTGATAAACGGCGACATTGCAGCTTGTGTCTTAACGGGAGAAAACTTCCTTCATTCGACTATCAGGAATTAATATTAACTTGATAAAAATATTTAAATGTAAATTTTAATTAAGTACGTGGTTGCTTCAAGTCCGCTTAAAGTGTGGATCTTGCCCGCGATCCATAAATTCAAAACACCCGCGCAATATGCGCCGCCATCTTAGTTGTTTACATGAAAACGTTGAGGTGCTCGATCCCCGAACATGCACCGCCGCGGTGGAGATTCGGGGTAAATCGCCGAATTCCAACGGTTGACCGTCCAAGTCGCCAGTCGGAAAGATTCAGAATTATATGACCTGATCAAACCTAACCTCCAAATTTTCGAGTTGTCCATACTCTCCTTACAAAGGTACTCTAGTCTTTACCACACCAAAAATTGCTTCCATAAATTTTAAGACTCTAACAATAAGTATGCTTGTCTAATAGGGTGTCCCAAAAAAAAGTTCGCCCCTCAAAAGGTTTCGTTGTATGGTTATAAAAGTGTTCCATTTGGTTAGAAATCACTTTTCACCAAGTTTCAGATTTTCAGGTAAAGTTTGAGTGCTGCCGCATCGTACATTTGTGAAATTTGCGATCCCCATAATTGAGGTTTTTGGCGATTTGCTGATTTTTCTTAATGACGAAGCAGTCACGCTGGAGCCACGAAAATTTGAGATAGAGGGCTCCTAACACACTAATTTTGATATAAATTGAACATTTGGGCGTGCGAAACAGGGAAGTATGTTTTAAAAATTCGTAAACTCGGCCGAAAACGCTTCTTAGGCGTAGATGGGATACAAATCAGCGAGTTCACTAATTTTTTAATGTTTGAAGGAATATTGCTATCGTCGTAAAAATTTAAGATCGTTGACTTCTAATAGATTAATTTTGATATAAATTACACATTTAAGCGTGGAGACAGTGGAAGTATTTTTTAAAGATTCGGTAACTTGACCGAGAACGCTGTTTTGGCGCAAATATGCATTTCGGCGAAAATTGATTACTTTTTTAATTTTCGGAGAAATATTATTGATATTTTATGAAATAAAGGTAGTCGACTTCTAACAACGTAGTTGTGACAAAAAATAATAGTTTTAGTCCTAGAGACAAAAAATTTACGCGATGTTAAGGGACATTACCGGAAGAGAATTGCGTAACGCACACTACAAGCTATAATGTCGGAACCTAAACTATCCGTCTCTGGGACCAAAACTATCATAACTGTCAAAACTATGTTGTTAGAAGTCGACTACCTTCAGTTCATAAAATATCAATAATATTTCTCCGAAAATTAAAAAAGTAATCAATTTTCGCCGAAATGCATATTTGCGCCAAAACAGCGTTCTCGGTCAAGTTTCCGAATCTTTAAAAAATACTTCCACCGTCTCCACGCCTAAATGTATAATTTATATCAAAATTAGTCTCTTAGAAGTCAACTATCTTAAATTTTTACAACGATAGCAATATTCCTTCAAACATTAAAAAATTAGTGAACTCGCTGATTTGTATCCCATCTGCGCCTAAGAAGCGTTTTCGGCCGGGTTTACGAATTTTTAAAACATACTTCCCTGTTTCGCACGCCCAAATGTTCAATTTATATCAAAATTAGTGTGTTAGGAGCCCTCTATCTCAAATTTTCGTGGCTCCAGCGTGACTGCTTCGTCATTAAGAAAAATCAGCAAATCGCCAAAAACCTCAATTATGGGGATCGCAAATTTCACAAATGTACGATGCGGCAGCACTTAAACTTTACCTAAAAATCTGAAACTTGGTGAAAAGTGATTTCTAACCAAATGGAACACTTTTATAACCATCCAACGAAACTTTTTGAGGGTCGAACTTTTTTGGGGCACCCTATTGTCTAATTTTAGAAAATATCTACACCCCACGATTTTGGACACCATGCTTACTTTGATTTTCTTTTAAAAAAACTAATTCTCCTTAAGGGGAGCTTGGAGTCCAAGATCATATACGTGATGAGCGGTTGAGCACTTTAAAGGTGAGCATGCAGTCGAATATCTTGCACGCAATACCGGAGGCAGCCTGGTAAGACCTTGACACTCTTATGCTATTGGAAAATCGGAGGTCCAAAGAAGCTGAAGAGAAAAAAATCACACGCAGGTCCTTTCTGGCTGCTTCAGCGCCTTTCGAATACATTGGGGCGAACTAGCGGAGAAGCTGGTAAAATTTTTAAAAGTATATAACACAGTTAAAATACTCCTACACTGAAAAGGCTCATAACAGACTCTTTTTCTAAAACATGTTGGGGACTTGGAGCAGTTGGGAGAAGATTTAACTAGAAGCTAAACTTGAGAGTCATGGGGAAAAATACGGCAATCTTATTCAGATTTAGCGGCTTCAAATACGTAAAAAGCTACCAATCAAAGACCGCCAGAAATTTTACTTCCTTTAAATTTGAAACGGAAATGGCTGATACTTGCCTCTTGTAGCCGGGAAAATCGGCTTCTTCGGAAAATTAAAAGGTTATAAAAAAAAACGGTCAGGTCATATTCGGTTCTAGCAGCGCAAGATGCACATAAATTGGTACACTGAGGAGGCCAATAAAAAATCAAAAGCGAGGAAAGTCTGTTTGCTTTCAGAATTGCGCGGTTCGGTGACTCTTACATGGCCAACAAGGTTTTAGGGAGTTTGGGATGGCGGGAGGGGAGGGGAGGGTCAAAATGGGGTTTAGGGGAGTGACGGGAGTTGGAAAAGCAAGTGCTCTATGATGGATGCATACACTTCTAACCCCTGTAATTAGGGTGATTTCATCGAAAAGAGTGCACTTTGGATGACCGGCCAAGGGCGCGCGGGGGGGGGGGGGGGATTTTTCTTGGGGGAGGGCCACTGCTACAAAAAGGGGACTGTGTAAACCAGTTTCCGAATTTTTTTTCTCACTTCCAACGTCGTTACAGCGTTGTTACAGAGAAAATTTTACCCAAAATTTAACCCCTAAAACCACCCCTAAGACGATCGCCCATAACTCTTGCCCCAAGTGCTCGATTTCAAAAATCTAAAAGCCGCGTAATATAAAATTTTACGTTCTTTTAGAATAAAAACACTTCATTTTGTCGAAGACCCCGCAATAAGCGAGATTTTTTTTTGGGGGGGGGAGGGAGGTGTGATTTTCCCTCATTTTTACAAGATGGCGGCCATTTTCCGACAAAATTTTCGTTGGCAAACATCAGATTTGGATTCAGCAACCAAAATTACACAGAAATCCGTCCTACTTTATTCTCCTCAGTTTTTCCAAAATAAACGCATAGATTGACTGGACTATTGTGATTAAAAAAAAAACCAAGGTTCCAAAGAACATATGAGTTTTATTTAAAAGAAAATAGATAATAAATAACAAGGAATTGACACAAATAAATGAGTATTAAAAGATCAGATATGTTTGTTTCATACCTAATACACAAGAAAAATAGGTACAGAAACAATACAATTTATATGAACAGCTGTCAACAATAACACCGAGCAACAATCCAATAATAAGGAGTAAGTTGAATGAGTAATAGTCTAACGATCTATTTCTAAAGTATTTTATTCATACTTACTTAACAAAATCTACCTGTGTCACCTTGGAGGAAATTGAATTTCACTAAAATAAAGCAATAGCTAACAGAAAGACAAAAAATACGGTTCACAACCAATTATAATTATTGAATGGATAGGATCAAATAAGTTTTTAATCTGTTCAAAATTGCACTCCTACCCATGAATTGGCATTCGTCGTGAGAAAATGAGATTTAATCAGAACACCACAAAATGCACAAGGTAAAAAACTTTAAAAGCAAATATTCTTTAAGGAAAAACGTGTGAAAAAAGGCTGAATTACAATATACTTTCGGTACCTACAGCAGAAGATTTATCTACGACTGATCAGAACTTTCAGAGAGTATATACAAACAGGTAACATCAAAAACAGGCTCTCAGACTTCTAGAACTTAGTAGTGTGCAAAGGGTACATGTGAAAACGAAAGTAGCTAAAAAAGTTACCATAGACTGATCCTGACTTAGCCAAAAAAAAAAAAAACAAAATAACTGTGCATTTCTTCCAGATCGTAATACACTAAAATGAGAAGACAAAAAAGGAAAGGTGACAAAAAATTATTTAAAAACTAGCCATGATTTTCGGGTTGAAGAATATTGGTTAAAAATCAGCAATACGAAAAAATATAAATGTTTGATCTAGGTGTCATGAGCTCAACAGAAAATACTCCATGGCTCGATTCTTCAGGTAAAAAGGATACGACGGCGCTCCAGATTGTTGAGAAATCACTTACTTTAGCGGGTGTCCCAAAATTCCGTAACCCCCCCCCCCCCCCCCCCGGTAACATTTGAACGGTTAGAGATAGAAAAACGAAAGTTTGGGAATGTTTCTATCTCAAAAGGGACTACCTTCTAGGGGGTTCAAAATGTTTGAGGGGGGAGCGAGGGGGGGCTCCTAACTTATTTTTCAAATGTTTATCTCTATTTTGTGATGCAACACTGGAGAGAACATAGTAAATTGGATTTTAGCATTTTGGCGCAAATCGCAGATCAATATCTTAATTTTTGACCGAGTTATGATAGGTCATAGGTCAACTTTGACCTATTTTCAAAAAATCATAACTCCGGTTCAAATTAATGTAGAAAAAAAATAAAACGGGAATTTTTACCAACTTGTAAGCACTTTCAGGTAAAATTCATAGAAATCACTTCAAACTAATTTTAAGGGGGGATTCGGACCCCCAAATACGTCGGTTCAAAGGTCATACGATTTTCCCGCGAAATGAGCCAATGGGCCTGTTGCAAACTTTTGCTAGAGCAAAAATAAGAGTTGTTTCTTATAGATAATGCCTCAAAAATCACGATGAGCGCATCGGCAAAGTCTGAAATGTACTCATAACTTCACAATCTGCGTAAGAAATTTGCGTTTTTTTAAGTTTCCCGCTTCAAAACCGATACTACGGCACAGGTGAACATTTTGTTAGAGGAGTCGCTCCATCGTCAGCGATATTCATCATGATCGACGCTTGCGCGCAGTTCCGCGCGTAATTCGAGGAGAGTTCAAGGTCAATCAATTCGGGCGTGGAAAATATGAACGTTAACACGCCGATTGTTATCTGGTCTAATTCAGTTCAGGTGTTATCTCGTCCCATAACACGTGTTTTGCCGGATTGGCGTCGGTCATGATGAGTATTGCCGACGATGGAACGACTCCTCTTACAAAATGTTCACCTGTGCCGTAGTATCGTTTTTGAAGCGGGAAGCTCAAAAAACCGCAAATTTCTTACGCAGACTGTGAAGTTATGAGTGCATTTCAGACTTTGCCGATGCGCTCATCGTAATTTTTGAGGCATTATCTATAAGAAACAACTCTTATTTTTGCTCTAGCAAAAGTTTGCAACAGGCCCATTTCTCATTACTATATCGCAACATTATCTCGGCAAGTTAAAAAGTAGTTCAACATTGCGTTTTCAAGTTCCCAAATCTTGGGCAAAGTTTTAAAAACAACGAAATTTAAACGGTCAAATTAAATTACCTTAAATTTCGTTTTTTGAATTTTGCCCGAAATTGGTAAATAACCCCGTTTTATTTGTTTCTCTACGATAATTTGAACCGGCGTTATGATTCTTTGAAAATAGGTCAAATTTGACCTTCGACCTATCATAACTAGGTCAAAAATGAAGATATTGATCTGCGGTTTGCGCCAAAATGCTAAGTTTCTTATGTTCTTTCCGGTGATTATTACAAAATAGGGGTTACCATATAAAAAAAAGTTGGGGCCCCCCTTCCCCGCCCCCCTAAAAAATTCACAGCCTCACCAAAATGTTGATACCCCCTAGAAGATGGTCCCCTAAGATAGAAACCATCCGAAAGTTTCGTTTTTCTATCTCTAACCGTTCAAAAGCTACCCGGGGGGGGGGGGTTACGGGATTTTGGGACACCCTATTTATTCGATCCCGCCCACAGTTTTGCAAATCTCTGAACTGTTAGAAGCTGATCGTATGTATTTTTCACGGTACTTTTTATTGTTGTGCTTGAGACTACGAATCTACCCGCTTCTGTAGACACTTCTAGCTTTCTGTCTTGGTGAAAAATCTAAGCCATCAGTTTCGATAGCTTTCAGACAGCCTATGAATGTATGAGTTCCGCAATCAATTGCACTCAAAATGAAACTTACATTAACGTTGAGCAGATTCATAAAAGTAATGAAGATTAGAAAAAAATAAAATAAAATGCCTGTCTGAAAATACAAACAAAAGAACAGATTATGAGAAAAACTGTTTCCTTTGGCTGATAATACATGAGAACTTCCGGTACCGATTGCTTTTTCATTACATAAATATTTCTCCAACATGGAAGGTGAAAGAACAGAAAAAATGGAGAAATTAAGTTAAACATAGTAACATAGCTCATACACGAACACGCTTAGAGACATTTTTATAAAATGACTATCTTCAGAAAATGATCGAAGCAAAGAAAATAGAGATTACATAAAATCACATGAAATGTAAAATATTCATAGAACCGACAAAATATTTCGTATGCCATGTAAAATATTTACAGAGATGGGCCCGAAAATTCCCTAGAATATTTTATCACACTCTTATTCAAATTAACGTAGCAAAAATGTATCACTGAAACTCATTTTCGCTGCAAACATTTCTTTCGGCACTCACTCGAATTAAAAATGCAAAAGTAAATTACACAAAAATGAGCGTTGATTTCTTCAAAATTTTAAATACAGAAAAAAGAAATGTAAAAAATATTGGTCATGACAAATGACGAGGGCCCAAATTTTAGAGAAAGTAAAACAAGAGAAAAATAAAATTAAGAGGAGGACACATATTAAAGCAATAAAAAAATGAATAAAAAACAAAAAAAAAAACATGATAACATCATGGCAAAAAAGCTGAAGTGGTGCGGGAATTCATCAGAAATGAGTTTTAATTTGACAATAAATTAGAATCGTCATGAGACACATACGTTGCCAGACGCAAAAATATTCAACATTTAGATGGAGATCGTGATATAATTTGCCCTGGTATTGGTTGAGGTAGGCAAAAATTAGGAGCCATTTTGAAAAGCACGAACATTCAACAACTCAGATCAACCTCGATTCTGCTTCTAGTAGGGAGACTAGAGATTTACTTTTGATAAGTATTAGAACCGACCACTTAAACACGGGGGAAAAGCAGTACACAAAAAGAACTCTTTGTGCACATTTTTGTTTTCCTTTCAAAACAAATAAGAAAATGGTTAGAAAATTTAAAGAAGCCTCCATACATCAAATGTCTTCATAAAAATGCTCAAAATTGTTTTAGGTGAAAAAAGAGCACGGATAAAGAATACTGCAGCATTGAGGGAGACTGAGAAGGAACGAAAACAAATACGACTGCTACAGTGAATTAATCATACACAGATGTCATAATTTATTTATTCTGTGACATTAGAATGTTGTCTTTGAGTACATACAAACAAAATTCGTCACTTTAACATTAGGATTCTCTCTATCAATTGGCGACTATGAAAGTTGTATCCAGATCGTTCATAAAATACGTATTGCTTAAGATGGGACGGGGGTTTATGCTTGCATTACAAGTGAATCACAAGGAAAGAAGGTTTGTCAGAGCTGCGTTATGCAATGCAAGAGTGGGCATAGCACCGATTTTTCGAAAACCTAATAAGAATCGATGTAAGATGACAAGTTGCCATCCAAAATTCATCGAAAAATGCTTTTGGGAGGCAAACATTACAGTGCATACAAGTAATTATTTCTGGAGGGTGCAGATGTGAGGATGCGTTACGAGTGGGCAGGAGGAGTAAGAACATCCGAATTTTGGCGTTCTGTACTTGATGGATTATTAATTCAAGAAAAAGTTTTCCCTTCAATTTTTGAAGAGTGACTTTGTATTTATATAATGTTTGATCTACTTATAGCTGAACATTTTTCCATTTTTAGGAAAATGAGTTATACATGTAGCTGTGTGTCATTCCAATTGTCTCAAGTTAAAAAAAAAAAAAACTAATTGTATGTTATGGGTGCACAAATAAAATGATCATTCCTCATTCCTACCTGGTAAAATGAAAAGGATACATGACTTAAACCAACGTGTATTGGCCTAGGTATTCACCACAGTAATGTGCTAATGTGCACGAATCTTCTTGATTTAATCCTCACGTAATGTACAAATTTAGGTATTTAATAGAAAAAGCATTCCTGTGATTATTCATCCAAATACTTGCAGCTAAGACTTTGAAATTAGAGAGTTAAGAATGTTGCACAGGTCATTTGAGGTAAACAGAGTTTTTTTATAAGAACCCAAACAAGGCTAACAATCGTAGAAGCTTAGGCAACAAGAACCAGAAAGAATAACAAATTTGTCATGAAACTGGACTAGAGTAAGTTCTATTGGACCTAAAAGCTTTAAATATCGTCTAAATACAATAACAAACATTTATTCAATCCTTAATGTAACGACTAATAAAGAATACTGATGTGAGGATTGAGGCATGCTTTTTGCATTGGCACACAAGATAAATATCAAAATTAAATATCACATGGACCAAGATAAGGTAATATTCATACATGGGATAAACATTAGTGAAAAAAAGGGCAAGATTGAAGTAATTGGACTAGAGAAGCGGTGGAGTTAAATTGATAATACAATCTTTAAATCTAAAAATATCTGGTACTATCTGGTAACTGCTTGAGCTGATCACTCTCTCCCTCAATTTTGCACTGACGCTCTTAAGAATTCTTTTGACTATGCTGAAAATTTTTTGGCCTTCACTGTCGTGTAGAACAGTGTGGACCAAGCACTATTCTGCCATCCTCTTGCCTCCATATCACTTCAGTTCTACCGCTACCCATATTGTCTTAATCTTATGCTTCCCTAATCTAGTCACTTTATACTCAACAAGACTGGTTCACTTTAGAATCAGTTCGAAAGGGTCCCCACACTGGATGATTGGCATTGAAATCGCCAGCCCAGAATAGGAATTTTTTGTTTGTCAGTTCGTTTAGATGAAAAAACTTACGTAATTCTTCTAGAGAGATTTTGCTGAGCGAGTGAATATAAAAATGAAGAAAGAAATTTTCATAGGCATCTTTCGTTATTTTAGAGGTTTGAGTTTCTATTCTTTAGTCTGCAAATATATTTTGGTTCGGAGGAATTGGGTAAGATTTATATTTTCTTTTGATTAATGTTATGAGAACTCCATAACCGTCTATCGTCGTGAAAACAATTATATCCGGGAACCTTTTTCTATAATACGGTTTCATCCACATTTCTGTGAGCACCATTATGTCAGGATCATGTTGATGGCTAAGAAATGTATCATCCGGGAGGAAAGAATGAATATTCGAACTAAGAATTTTGAAATTTTTTAACTGGTGCTTATAAAGGTTTGATGTTGTCAATTGTCATAGAGTCTCAAAATATGTGGTGAGGTTGAGCATCTGGAGTAAAAGATGTACAAGTAATCTAGTCTGGTGGTGCCTTCCCATAAGACATCTAATTTTTTGGTTGGAATAAGGGCTCCGCCTTCATTTTTCCTGAAAATTCTTCTAACGCTAATTATTCTTTTATATTTATCTTTAAAGTATTCGCCTATGCTGTCTATTCCCAGATCTGAGTGGACATTATTGATTATTATTCTTCTAGTGGTGAATTTTAGGAGAAGGAAGCATGTAACGTTTTCGTATGGAAGGCTGTTATCGTTTTCAGTCCCAATATTATGGATTTGTACAGGAACTCTCCTATATGGGTTTGATGTTCATTGCCAATTCCTGGTTTGCTAATTGCTACAATAAAAGGACTAGTAGAGTCTTCTTCAAATCGTATATCATGTAAATTTTTGATGATGAGTGCATTACAATTGGACGTACTTCTGCTAAACGGAACCATGTGCATTATGACATGAATCCTATTATGCATATATTCTTGTGTTTCTCAGGGCTCAAGTCTTAATGCACATAGTTCCGTTTGGCAGAAACACGTCCAATTATCTAGGGTTTGAGTTTTGAGGGTTGAACTATTAATAGCAGTAGGGATTTGTGAAGATTGATTGTTATTATTGATAGCGGTCGCTGGTAACTGAGGACCAGGGATTCCCCTGGGGTCAGGGGTTTTTTCTTGGTAGGTCATTTTATGAGTAAGGAAAGGATGGACTTACATGACGGGTTGGATGATAAGGATCTTTTTTCAAGTTATGTCACACACATGAGGAATGTGAACGTGTAGGAAAGAATAACTGAATCGTGTAAATAATGAGAAAAAACTGAGAGAGTACTTCTAAGACAAAGACCCTAGGTAAACAAAATAAGAACTAAATGAAACCTTCCGTACTACTTAAGGTTAATCTTCAGCTGTAGTTCTGAAAAAATCCACCACGTCGCGCTGCTAAAATCCGACTCCGAAATCAGTGAATATTTAAATATCACAATAGATATCTTAAATTCTAAGACTCATAAGTTCTAGCAACATACGTCTGGAATCCTTAGAAACAAACGCGAGCTTTGAAAGTTTAATAATAAAAGCTACAATTTGATCCCAGTTTCTCTTACGGGATATCTGTAAGTGCGAGAGAGACAGCTCATGGTGGGAAGGAGATATCTGCAACCGCTGAGAGCGATCCATCGCGATTGGTTGCATCAAGGTCATCATGCTTAACCCTACTTTTTTCTGGGATCAAATTTCAGAGCTTCAGAAGTTTCTTTTTACGTCGTTTTTAGTGTCAATAGGAAGAAGAATGTTATGGCTAGAACTTATGACTCTTCGATTTAAACAGAAGTTCCCCTAACTTTCATAAAAGCTCAAGAACTTACTAGGAGCTGTACGGACTCTAATAGCGTGGACCAAAAAATCAAAGCACAGCGGTGGCGCCCCCTGCGCAGAGAAATTTCTTACTTCACGCAGCTGTAGATAAACCTTAAACTACTTTAAGAGATTTAAAAGAAGAGATCAGTGACGAATGAGCATCCAATGAACCTCAAAATTACGCGACGAACCTCTCTTTCTTGTTATCACAAATGGGGATCTGAGGGGTTATTTGGTTTATATATTGTTGTTTCCTGGTCAAGGTGGGAGGGTTTAAACCACCCCCAAACGCCCTAAGCATTCTATTTGTTTTTAGCGATAGTTTCCCATTTTCTTGTGTTTCGCAAGTTTTTCTTTCTTTCTTAATAAAGCCCAGCCATCAAAAATGGACACCACCACGTATCGTGACGCGTAAATTCGAGAGCAACGAGCGCATAGTTCAAACCTTGCTTTCCGATGCTCTGATTTTTTGTACCTTCGCGTGGAATTTTCTTCTAATTGCCGCTATGAAAAAGTTAGAAAAAAGACAGTGAGCTTTTTTTCTTTCATACTTTCGAATTACACAATAGAGAAAAAGACTTTACTGACTCATCACCTATCACAAGAAATGAGGTCAATGGGACCACTGGACAAGGTCCGAATTTAAGCATTCTGATACATGTTTCGTGATCAGAATTTCACGTAGAACATGATTCTTGCATCGAAGAGTACTGAAAGCAAATCCTAACTAAGATACCAACGTTTTTATTGGCAAGAAATGCAATACTCTACGAGAGTCAAATCGCGCACTACAGCGGTTTTCGCAGGCTTCCTGATCAAATAATATTCCCTCCCTGCCTTGTGTTGTTCAACGTGTTGAAAACATGTAATAGCTGAGCCGAAATACCGAAATTGAAGTTGCAATATTTTCATACGGCAGAGATGGCTACAGTTACGTTTAGTGCGCCATTTGACTCATGTAGACCATTGCGTTTTCATAAGTAGGAAGTTTGAATTCATGCGTGAAAAAACATTAAATATCTTGGTCAGGAATTGATTTCAGTAATTTTTGTTGCGCCAATCGTGTTCTATGTAAAATTTTGGTTAAAAAACATGAATCAGAATGCTTACAAGAACGTCGTACCTTGTCTAGTGGTCCATTGGATCAACAAAGGCTTCACGGGATCCTCCCAAAGAAATTTTACCTTTTTATTGCATTATCAGGGAACATCAAAAAATCTCTCTGTGGATGTATTCATTGTCCTTGACACAGCAGACACATACTTAGATTTAATGTAAGTTTTACGATCAGCGTACTATAAGACCTAGAAAAAAAATTTCTTTAATTTTTTTGTGGTGA
The DNA here is from genome assembly GCF_918797505.1 of Bemisia tabaci. Taxonomy (NCBI): domain Eukaryota; kingdom Metazoa; phylum Arthropoda; class Insecta; order Hemiptera; family Aleyrodidae; genus Bemisia; species Bemisia tabaci. The sequence continues at coordinate 88,150,963 of NC_092793.1, read as the reverse complement.
ATTGTCATCTGTTACGTTAAAAAAAGCATAGTCTGTATCAGCAGGAAAGGAAAATTAATTGATTTCCGACCGCCAGTCATACTGCCAAGACACCAAAACATACGAGTTCAAAAATTATTACCTAAAGTCCCAGACAAACTATATGAGCTCAAAACTGAGGGGAGAGACCATTGAGTGCACTAATCAGACGCATATTAGATATTAATTCGTACTGGCTCTAGAGTCCTTATTTTGGTGATCCAACTATCATGTACTTGCCTTTTTATTGAAAAAAAAAAATAGTCCATCACAATTTTACCATTTTGTTTGAAAAAGTGTCAGCTCTTGCTGAACCAATACATACTTTAAATAATAAAACCAGATTAAAATAAAAAAAGGAATAAACATCAATATTAAAACTGAAACCAAAAAGGAAGAAAATCAATAACACATATTCTAAAACGATAGATTATACTGATTAAGGAAGGTAAATACTATGATAAAAGTACAATAATAGGATAATATAAGAAGACTTCTCCATTGAAGTAAAGAAATGCTATGCATTTCTCAATTAATTTATTGCTTTCGTAAACGAAATTAGAGAAATTTATTTTAACAAAGAGTTGCGAGCTCTGGGAAACAAGAAGAAAAAACCAAAAAATTGTTCACCTACTTTGAGCAAATACTTGAAACACTTAATCTTTTTAACTTGTGAGGGTCTTCGAATAGGTAAGTTAAGATATTTTTTTTCTCCACGAATAGTATAGTAAGTAAACAGTAAAAAATGAGTCACTGTCGAGTCAATGAGTCAGTACTTGAGGCTTCAAAACAAGTGACAGTTTTTTCAAATTAGAAGAATGGATTACTGAGATATTTAACTTTTTTTACACCCATCTCCTCACACTGCGAGTGCAATTTCTGGGTGCACTCTGCACATTCGCGCATTTTTTTATTTCGAGGCATCCGTAATGTGCGCAGCAAAAGGAACTTCGGTTATATGAAAAAGCTCTGGCAATAAGCTTTGTATTCCTACGTAACTTCCTTTTTTTCATAGCGTACTGCCAATTGTTCAGTACTATAGGCAAAGTACTCAGTTGTCTGATTCTGAATCAACTGTTGACGTGTTTCATGACGTCCTTGTAGCTACCAAAGCGGTATCCGCCGAGATCTGATTTGAGCCCCGGAAAAGGTGAAAATCACATGAAACCAAGCCTGGCAAGTAGGACAGATTTGCGAAAGAATTGCCAGTCAATAGTTTCTGACGAATCCTGAATGACTCTTGCCGAACGAGGGCTAGAATTGTCATGCAAGAGCAGAGCTATCCGGCTCAAAAGGCTCGGCTGCTTCCTCTTGGTCAGAGTTCTGAGCTTTTTAAGAACTTTGCAGTGCTTTTCTTTGCTTATGTGGTCTTGCGCCATGATAAGTTCGAAGAAGTTAATACCTCAGCAACCCCGGAGTTACATTTTAAAAATTGTGCGTGATTTTGAAGCTAAGAGTATGACAAATAAAAGACTTTCGACAGATTTGCTCCATCTATAATATTTGCAGAAAAGGAAAACAGCGAAACTCATTTATTGGGAGACCCTCGTACTTTCTTTTTCACTTTTTGAGCACCTTGGAAATTGATGATTGTCAGAATTATTACCCGTTAGCAAAATATAGAAATAGAAAAAAAATCAAATAGTTTCATCGGATATTTAGTACATAAAATCATTCTAATCATGCCTAACATTTTTAGGAAAATATAAAAGTACCTTTAGAGGTTCATACTTGTTCGATTTTAGTTCAGATACTTAAAGTCCATTTATTTCAAATAAATATCCCTTCCCAAAGTTGTTCCTTTGGGGGAGACTAGTGATCACATGAACTTTGTTAACACATTTTTGAAGCGGCATTAGACCAAAAAAAAGTAGGTACAGAAAATGTTTGGGAAGGAATCAACTTAATTTAATTACCCTAATGTGTAGAGCAACACTTATTTTATCCGACCTGCTCGAAATTCAATACTCGCAATGAAGAATAATACGAAAAAAGAAATTCCTTCGTCAATAAAGTAGACTAGAAACATCATTAGGAGAATTACCGCGGATGGATTTGGCCGATGGATTGGCGGAGTTTTTTGACCAGATCGGCAGGGTTGCAACTCGAAGGAGGAAAATGCTCTGCTGAAAGCAAGAGCTGAACTCAGTCGCTTGATGAATTTTAGCCAACGTTTGCATCCATCCACTTTCTTATCCACCTCAGGCAGTAAGTCAAGAATGTTGAATATGGTCATAAATGCTGCCGCCATGAAAACCAAATTTTGTAGGAGCACTGCCTGCCGGAGGGAATTTTGTTTCGTTATGACGAAGGTTGGCAGTAAGTATAAAACTGAACCAAATCCTCTCCCGGAAATTCGCAATTCTTATTGCCATTTCTTCAGAGCGATGCGATAGACGCTTGACCATCTCAATCCCAATCAATTACTATTATTTATATTTTGAATAAAAAGGGTGGTTATTTAAAAGTATATCGACGGTGAAAGTCGGCAATCACATGACTCGGAAAACGCGATTTTTCAGGAGAGGGAAAAAACTCTCTACATTCCTCATCTTTGAAGGTAGAGGGGAAATATTTCTTAGAGACAGCAAGGATAAGATGCTTTATAAGACCCTATCATCATTTTGAATAATATTCTCGTCTGTCAGGAGAAATGACCGAAAAACCGAGTTATGTGTTTGTGGAACTAAGGTCCAACACTGAATTCCGAGATACGTGGTTGGCGAATGACTGATTCAACCCTATTCTTTGCCGATGTTGACTGAATAAAGACTGAATAAGACTCCTCTCACTTTAAAAGTAGCCTAAACTTCCTTTTAACAAACTTTAATTGGTAGTGAATCTTTTGAATGACAGCGGAAAACAATTTGACGGCGTAGATCGGCAATCACACAACTCGGTTTACGACATCGGAGACTTCCTGTCATACTCATTCTTTAAGCGGAAAACTACTCAACGGCAATTCTTTAAAACTGCCGTGAGTTTTCTTCTCTGTGCGAAGAAAATTCTGTATAAACTGCAAGGAATGATTTCAAACGTGTCGAGGTTCTCCCTTTAAAAAAATAACGTAGAGGCGGAGATTTTCAGACATCGTGAACGAGATGATTATGTGATTGCGGACTTACGCCGTCGAATTGCGGATTAAAATGAAATGAAGATAAAAATAAGCGGATGATTACTCAGTTCGGATTAGATGTTAGATGTTAAAACAATAACAATGTTTTTGTTGTTTGAAGATTCCATGACTTCCTAACTTTCAATTTTGCCTCCTAACTGTTCACAATTCTTCCCGGGAGAGCGCGCGTTGTGTAAAAATGAGGCGCGACGGCACGAGTTATGTGTTATTGGAATGGGTCTGTTGCACCTATTTTTTTTAATTCATTTTCTAATAAAGTGCATCATTTTGAGCTTCATGAATTTTTCCCAGAATTTTTGGACCCCCCAAACACCCCAAAAATGCTCATAAAAGTTCAAAAAATTTTGGCGGGAAAATTTAAAACTACAAATGACGGGAGAGTGAAGCCATTTTGTGACGTCACAACCAGTACCCCACGTTTGTTTATTTTACAAATACACGAATTTCCCCATAAGGAATCAAGAGGCAAATTTTCAAAAGGAATTATCAGACTGTTGGAGGCCGTATTCATCAAATTTTCTTGCGATAATAGACTCTTTATACTCTCTAGTTGATAAAAGTATCCCTAGTTACTTACAAATCGCGTCAGATGATTTAATTATTTCCGATGTATCAAAGCATGTCACGAAAGTGAGGTTATGTTTACAATCTTATCTGGGATACATATAGACTCTATTAGTGCCACGTCACAGTCGGTATCGATTGTATCGAACTGGATCCAAACAATCAAACATAACCTTACTGTTTAAAATGAAACTAAAGAATTTCAGAGATAATTCGCCCAGTTTGAGAAAAAAGTTGTGTTAGAGACAGCTCTTTTAATCGCGGAACGTTCCCGCATTGTTAAGTTGACGGGATAAAGCAGTTTCAGAAAGGTGAAAATACCCACGAGGGCCACCATGATTTAGGCCACTCCTATGCCACTCCAGTTTCTTGGCTTTTGACAGTGAAATTCTGGGAGGGAGGTGTCAAGATGAGGTTATGTTTGATTGTTTGGATCCAGTTCGATACAATCGATACCGACTGTGACGTGGCACTAATAGCGTCTATCAGTCCTCTTTTCATGGTAAAACTCTCATATAATGTAGTTTTTGGTTCCTTATTCCTAGAAACTATCTGCCGTGGCATGATGCAGCTTTCTGAATCTGATTGTCTGTCTCGTTGGATATTGGATCCTTAGATTCTACTTTTTTGCATGAAATGTGTCTCGCTCAGCTGCGCTAGCTGACTAGCTGAGGGACAACGTACTCATTTGAACATATTTTATTGTTTAAATCTGTTGCCTGTGCCTGTTTGGATGAATGTATGGTATTTTAATAATTACTTACAACTGATGATGCAAAGAGGATATACAAAAACTATACAGGTATGATATCAGGGATAAATATTTAAGTCAATAGTTTCCATCATATTTTTAAAACTTCCAATGAAAGATAGCTGTTGCAGTAAGCGTAGGACAGATTAGGAATACCTCACTCATACATCATTTGCACTGAAATACTGGGACCATAAGTCATCATTAAGAGTCAAGTAATGAATAAAAACTTGGTTTTACACAATATATGCAATACATGCGTTGATATATTTGAACAAACAGCATTAACTTGACCAGCGAAACCCCCGAAAGGGAGACATACATAACCACACTTTCGGGACTTCCTTACATGTATTATGCTTTTATATGATGCGATTTTAACACATTCGTAGATAAAGTTGTAAAGTAGAGGATGTGAAGAACTGATATCTGCAAGAAAATTTGGTGAAATAAGTTAAATATTGACCGAAATTCGTTTTAGAAAAACGACTTTGGATTCCTCATGGTATGGGGAAAGGGAAACACAGCTGCGTCGAAACGGCGGGAAATAAGATTGCAAGTTGTGACGTACACGACCAATGAGAGGCCTCCGTTGGAACTTTGAACTTTATTTAGCTTCTGCAGCTTTAATATCAAACTAAGAGTGTTTTTAACCACACCAACCGTTTTCTCGTGAAAATTTACGTAGGATTGGCTCATTAAACTCCAAATCCCTCCTGAAGGCAACAGACCCATTAACGCCGAGATATGTGTTTTGAGTTCTACGTTTTAAAGTGACTTCCAGATTTTTTTCGACTGAAATATTTTGGTAGCAGGTAAAGTGCATCTACTACACTTCATTTCTGCAGCTAACTCAATACCGCCAAAAATCGAGTCATGTGATTGCCGACTTGCACTGTCGGTATTCTCTTTTGCTGTACCTCTAGAGCACCAGAACGATTTCACACGAAAATTTCCTGCTTGAATCAATTGAAAAAATTAAATCATCTGGTGAAAAATCTCATACATCATCTAAGAGGATATTCTAAAATAATTCGTGTTAATCCGCTACATAGAAACTTTGAAAAGGTTTTCAGAGACGGATTGGGAAAGTAAAAATTTAACGGTCTCTGATATAATCCCTGTTTATCTACCTTCCCTGAAAAACTACTTCTAAGCCACTTGTTTTCACAAAGGTTCTTAACCGCATTCAAAATGTGGAGATAAAAGAGGTAAAGGGATAAAAACTGAAATCAGAAGCGATGGCAACCCTTGAAAGTGAGAATTAGAAAAGAGAAGCCAGTAATTTGTGCCAGTGTGCGGCCATATTCAGGTCTGTGGGTAAAATGTCAAGTGCTCTATACATGACGGTAATAGCCTTGGTGAGCCAAAAATGTTCGATTTTTTAAAGGATATTTTCTCTCTGTGAATCGAATCCCACTAAGATCTGAATACTAAATTTTAGGTGGCTGTCCCTATGTGTGTACTCTTGAAAGCAGATTTATCATTAGGACGTTATGGTAGAGGTTTCAAGAAAAAAAAACCTGCATTTAACATAACAGATAAAGGAGGAAAAGAGGGAAGGATGAGGATAGAAAATCACAGACTTGACAAGAAATGGTCAGTTGTTGAGGGCTGCTATCATCTGTCCTGATAAGAGTGCCGAGAGAGTTGAGTGAGAATCAGCCAAAGGTGACCCAGATGAAGTCAAAGAAGAATCCCACGTCGACTGTGGCAATGGCTCTAAAAGGTTGAACGATTCCACTCCTGTTGTTGACATTTCTAGCCACAAACCAGAAAATAGTATCTTCCTTTAAAACATTTTACAGGTCACTCAGATTGACATTTAATCTTTAATTGTAATTTATTCAAAACTTGTTGGGCTACGGCTTCAATAAAGGCTTGAGGGTCATGTTAAATGTTGAAAAATGTGTCTGTTATTTTCCAAAATTGAAGTAAGAGGTTCACCAACTTGAGAAAAAGAATATTGTTCAACCTACACTGTTTTGGGTTTTCAAATTTTAGCACGAGGGGCGTTCAATAAGTAAGTATCACCGCCCCCCCCTTCTAAAATCTACAAAAATGGACCGATTTGAAAGAGCTTAACTCTAAAATTTTTCGTAGGATATTCTGAGTTCAACAAAAGAAACCGCAACAAAATCGGACCATGTGCAGCCGAACGCGAGCCGTTTAAACGCGCCGAGGTGCGCGCCGCTTCCGCCGGATCTGCGGGGGTTTTACATCCGCGACAAAAGAGGAGCTTCTTTGCCGAAGCTTCAGTCGTTCATCACTGACGAAAAATCAAAGAAGTTATGAGTAGAGTAAGGGGCTTTCCTCACTACATTACATAGTCACCCGCTCCACCCAAGCAGGTACCGAGGCTGCAGGCTTCCAGCACCGCAGGCTGGTACCGAGAGGAAAGTACACCAGCCGCGGAGGCTCGGCCCCCCAGGCCCCCTTCACTTGGCTCGCCCTATCGCTACTGCTTTCATTGCATTCAAGAAAGTTCCACTGTCGGAGAAGTATTCGTTTCCGAATATCCGCCATAAAATCTTTAGTTTTTAGGAGGATATTCGACAACGCTACTCTCCGTCTTTTTTCACTGATACACACCACGAACAGCGCACGCACGTGCTAGCGAGGATTCGCGATCGGCGGACGCCGCATCGCGGGGTCGAGAGAGTTCGGACAGAGTGTTATGGGAATTCGTGGCCGAAGGGAGCTGTGGCTTCGCCTGCGTCTTCGCCCCGATTTTTCTCCCTCTCAAGGGTGATCTGTCCATTTCATAAAGAGGAAAATCTGTGTTTTTCCTTTAATCACCTCTCGCTGCCACCATCTATTCCCGAAAAGTCCTTTCCTCCGTCCCTACCAGAAATACCTCAGTCTACGCTACGCATTGCGGTATCGCGACAAGACTGAGTGCATTTCCGATACGTAGGGACCATAAAGGCGGGATTTGCTCCCCACGCTAGAGACAAATGCCACTCGTCGTCTTGCAACACTCTTCTAAAAGTCCGGGAATATTCTAGAAAGCTCTCGAAAAAACACGGCGAGGGCATCAATTCAATTGCGCATCGCCTAGAGGAAATTTGAGAAAGTTCTAACAAATTCGAGAAAAGCTATTGTCGGTCATGACACCTTACGAAAGTCCGAAAAAATCCTATTGAGTTCTGGAGTGGATTGATGAAGGTTATCGTTTTACTAACGGTCACATGAATGATGAAAATTCGAGAGAGTTCTAACAAGTTCCAGAAACAATTACTACTCGTCGCCAAGTAACGCCCTTCTTATGTCTAGGAAAATTCTAGATTGTTGTGGGAGGACTAAAGGGGAGCTTCCCCGGTACCGACTGCAAGGCTTGCAGAAACTGAAGATAAGGATGGAAAGGAACCACACTGGCCGCGGCTCCGTAGTGTTCTAAAAGCCGATGAGCGTAGCACGATACGCGGTGCGGGTGGTGGGGCGGGGCCTCTACCCTGCAGCCGGCGCGGCACAGTGCGGCCTTCTGTGGATGCAAATCCAAAATTCACAACTCGACATTTGAATATTTTCTTTGGATGTTTGTCATCTTCATGATATTCCTGACTCACAATGATGGTTTATTTTCAAATTCTTTGCTCAAAACTTGTTCAAAGTGTAGAAAGTGGGCGGAAAATGGGTCGAGATTCGAGAATCACTGGTCCGCAAGAAATACACGGGAAAAAGACGTCAACTTGAAATGAAGATTTCTGGCTTGAAACGCAAAATGCTCTGGGTGGTCGATATTTTCTTAGATAAAAGATCTTGCGACTTTTTGCGACTATCAGAGATAATTGAAGTTAAAGTTTGGGTATTTCACATTGCTTTTACATTGTTAACATAGGGGTGATTCGAAATCGCAAACTTCAAATGAACTTTCCTCAAAAAATACGCAAAATATCCTGAGATATAACATTTTCTCATTCATCGAGTGTTTTACTTTAATAGAGGCAAAGGGTTTTCCTACGGCGGTTCTACTATCTTCATTATTTAAATTTAAGTGACTTTTACCGATTTTTGTCCGCATCGACCATAAGGATGCCGCACTGTGCGCCGCGAGGGGGAGAGGGGCTGCCGCTACGGTAAGGGGTCGCAAGGCTTGCACGGCGCGTCGCACAAGAGAAGGAATTCCTGGCACGAATTTCCTGCGAATTTTAGGCGCGCTTAGAGCTATTATATAATGATGAGATGGATACCACGCGCGCAGAAGTCCCTCGACTGACTTTGGTGAGGAAAAAGTGGACAGCTTGTTGGACGTTCTCCACTGACTCAACTTTCAGATACGGGAATAAATGGTAGTCTAACGGTGCGAAATCAGGAGAGTAGGGGAGGTGTGGGAATACTTCCCACTTGAAAAATGCCTAACGATCTTGAACAATTTGAGGCAGTAACTTCATGATGGGCACGTGAAAAACACTGCCACTGGACCGACTGTTTTTCGGGACCCATGATGCCGAGACATTATTATCAATGAAACTTACATGTTATCTTGTTATGTGTGTTCATCATGATTTTATAATCAATGTAGATTGTTTGGCCTACTCGCAGGGAAAATCCAAAACATTCCTTCGAAAAGTAATAACAGAACACCTAGCTGCGATGGATGCTGATCCGCCAGGAATTATTTCAATTATAGTTTTCATCAAAATTATAAATTTAGAAAATCATAACACAATATACTTTACAATTTTATTAATTACAGAACTTTAGAGCTTAATCTTATTAAGAACTAAACAGATATTATTCTTATCTTTATCTGTTTTTTTTATTTTATAGGCTTTATGTGTATACTCTGGTAATTAATTAATATATTATCTGAACACAGTATTTTTTATATCAACCAATTTAGCTTTAATCGTATAAATTTGAGTAAAAAGGTCATAGTATTCATTTATGGTTTAATGATTGCTGGATTTCCTCCATTTCTTTGATTTACAATTGAATGATTAGTAATTAACTATCTTTGATATCTTGGTTTAAAGTTTTTGGTTCGATTAATAATTTTAATCTCATTTTTGTCAGTTTATTTCACCTCGGCGTTTTAAAACGGCTCGCGTTCGGCCGCACATGGTCCAATTTGTTGCCAATTCTTTTGTTGAACTAAGTATATCCTGAGGAAGATTTTAAGCCCAATTTTTTGAAAATCGGTCTATTTTTTTAGATTTTAGAAGGGGGGGTTACATACTTATTGAACGCCCTTCGTAAAGTTTTATCCTTGAGATGGAACGTACTTATGCTCTTTATATTTTTTTTTTTTTTTTCTGTACTACTTCAAGTAGCCTACAAGGGCTAATCCTGCGCTTTTAAGTCCCATCCCCCTCCGTCCTTACTGAAACAGTCCTAGGCAACCACTGTTTGAGACCCTCAAACTCGGGTCGCCTGGCTGGGAATCGAGCCCGGGACCTCCCGATCCTAGAGCTAGCTCTACAACCACTACACCATGGGAGGCCGACATATTGTACAAATTGAAAAAGGAGCAGGTAGTTCTCTTTTTTTTTTGCTCTTTTTCTACTTGGTGAAATTAATCTTTACATGGCTTGGAAACTAACATTTTCTTTCATATACAGGGTTGCCAGCCAAATTATTTTTTTCCATTCCCTGACTTTTCCCTGACTTTTAAGTATGGATCTGACGCAGTCAGATTGCCAAATTGATCCCGCAACGCGAGCCCGAGACCGCCCGCGCCTAATGCCACGAAAAATCAGAAAAATCCCTGACTTTTCCCGGTTGATTTTTTTCCCCTGACTTTTCCCGGTTTTCCCGGTCGCTGGCAACCCTGCATATATCTTAAAGTCCAGGCACAATGCTCAGAACAAGAGAGAGAGAGATCGCGGGCAAGCCAATTTTTGTATTTCTGGCTTCAGCTAGGTCCTCTGATGATCCGAAAAAGTCCCTGAGATTTGGAGGTGATCTCGCTGATCTGCATCCACAAAATCGGTTTTTTAAGAAATATATGTTGGAATATTAATTTCAGCCGTCGAGCAACGACGTAGTTGATTGAGAATGTGCAAGATTGCAGTTCTGTAGACGTGCCACTTTGACGCGTCTTACTCAGTCAGTCGATTCCGTATCCTAGAATGTGACGCCTCGGTCCCCCGGTACTTTGTTTAATCAAATAAAAAGAATGTTCAACATTTACATCCACTGCATCATTGCCTAAATTCTAACAATACAGGGTGGGCCAGAAGTTCCAGGACGGTCGGCTAACTTTTTAACGGTTCGAGATAGAAAAATGAAACTTTGGGAATGTTCCTATCTCAAAGGGGACCATCTTTTGAGGGAGTCAAAATTTTGGTCCCCCCTAAGGGAGGGGGCGGGGAGCCCCCAACTTTTTTTTTCAAATAGCAACCCCTATCTTGTGATACCTCATTCGAAAGACCATAAAAAACTAAGAATTTTGGCGCAAACCGCAGATCAATATCTAAATTTTTTATCGAGTTATGATAGGATCAAAGGTCAACTTTGACCTATTTTCAAAAAATCACAACTCCGGTTCAAATTATCGTAAAGAAAAAAATAAAACGGGAAAATTTACTAATTGTGTTCGCTTTTTTGTAAAAATTGCAGAAATCACTTCGAACTAATTTTAAGGGGGGGTTCGGACCCCCAAATACGTCAATTCAAAGGTCATTCAAGGGGGTCATTCATTGTCAAAGGGAGATCCACCTGCACAGCTGTAAACAGCATTCTCCGTTACATTTACAGCAATCTCAAAAGAGGAAAATTAACGCTCTGTGTCTTCGTTGACTTGAGCAAAGCCTTCGACATAGTGAATCATGAGTTACTGCGTGCCTCCCTATACGAGTTAGGGGTAAGTGGGACAGCGCTAAATTTGTTGGCCTCCTATTTAGAAAATCGAAAACAGTATGTGCAGATGGATGCCCTTGGGTCTAAAGTCAACTCAAAGCTTGAGTCGGTAGACATAGGTGTGCCGCAAGGTAGCTCTCTGGGGCCACTTTTGTTTCTGATCTATGTAAACGCACTCAAAGAGTATTTTAAAGACCTTGAATTTGTTAAAGTAGTTCAATACGCAGACGACACAAACATCCTTATCTCTGCGGGGAATACTTCGGAGCTTTATGCGAGACTGCAAATTGTAGAGGATCGGCTAAAGAGCTTCGTGGCTAGCAAGAGACTGTGCTTCAACACGGATAAAACCCAACTGATGTTGTTCAGTAAAAACTTAGCGGTTGACAGTCATGCTCTATCAGAGATGGGCGTAAAGCTTCTCGACTCAGCGAAATTTCTAGGGATTTTCTTAGACAACAAGCTATCATGGTCTGCCCATACTGAAGCTCTATGCAAAAAATTAGCAACCACATCTCTTCAACTTAAAGTTCTTAGAAGTCTAGTTAGCCAGAAAGTTCTTAAAGATGTATACTATGCACATGCGTATTCTCATATTTCATCCTGTATAGCCGAATGGGGTAGTTCTAACAAACTGAAAGACATTTTCATCTGGCAGAAAAAGATCATCAGAAGAATCTCTGGTCTAGGCAGAAATGAGTCGTGCCGATCCAAGTTCAAAGAAATGAATCTACTAACGGTCCCAAGCATCTATATCTATCATGTGCTTAAATATGTTTTCCAAAACTTTGACGAATTTAAAACTTTCAACAATGTGCATACTCATAACACTCGGAACAAGTCCAACATAAAACTTGAAAACGCAGTAGATCCCCTACTCAGAGAAGGGAGCAGAATGTATGATAAACTTCCCAAGCACATCAGGGAAGGAGATGGGAACAAATTATTGAAACTAAAGGTGTATTTAATTAATAATGAATTCTACTCTGTAGACGATTTCTTCGATCACAATGTAACAAATTAATGCATAGTGACTTAGATGTAATATTGTTAACATAAGATTTAAGTAACAAATTTATGTTAATTTGACGTGTACGATAACTGCCTGTGTCTGTGTACAAAAAGTTGCAAAATAAAATAATAAAATAAAAAATTCAATTTTCCCGCGAAATAAGCCAATTTCCCCTAGATTTGCCTCCACATTATCTCAGTAAGGTCAAAATTAGTTCAACATTACGTTGGGCAAGTCCCCAAATTTCAGAAAAAGTTAAAAAAAACCCAATTTAAACGGTCAAATTTAATTACCTTAAATTGGGTTTTTTTTTAACTTTTCCTGAAATTTGGGGACTTGCCCTGTTGAGTGGATAAGTTCGGGTTTTGACAAAGGAGGTCATTGAAAGTTGAGGAAACTAAATATTTATTAAAAGACTGGGCGCTACAAACAAGAGCTACATTGCGACCTACTCGACGGACGAAGTCCGTGCATAAAGAGAAGAGAAAAATCTTAGTCAGCAGAAAAATGAGCATTACCTACATCGGCTGCGCCGCACTCCAACACCCTCCCTTAATGCGAAATTTTTGGTTAGCATGGGTACATGAAAATAAACTTAAACCTTAAATACCCCTTAATTGCTTAAACTTATACCGCTAAATAAAGAGTAGAAAAATTAGACTTGGATTAAGAGGAGCATCCACCCATGAGCTTGGTTTTGTGATACGCAAATTTGACCCTTTGTAGCGGTTTGGTCAGGATGTCGGCTGTCTGTTCATCTGTGCCGATAAATTTAATATTTATCAAGTTTCGTTCGACTCTCTCTTTAATGTAGTGATATTTAACATCCAAATGCTTGGTGCGCTTACTATTTACCCCGTTTTGAATCAGTTTTATGGCACCTTGGTTATCGAGAAGCAAAGAAAGTGTGCCTTCTTTTACAAACATTTCGTTTTTAGTGTTAGAATCGAATAATTCCGTAATTAAATTTCTCATGTGTGCAAGCTCCTTTACACAATCCGTTACAGCCACTAATTCTGCCTCAGTGCTGGAAGTTGCCACTGTCGTTTGCCTACGAGTAGTCCAGGACACAGGAGAGGTTCCTAAAAATACAATTAGACCAGTGGTGCTTCTCCTAGTCATAAGATCACCAGCATAGTCCGAGTCTGAGTATCCTGTTACGTTGCAGGTGCCAGACTTTCTGAAAATTATGCCGTCAGAAGGTGTACCTTTCAGATAGCGCAAAATGCGTTTTACCCTTATAATATCTTTCTTTTCTGGGTTGTCTAAACACCGACTTGCTACGTTAGTAGCGAAAGCTAGGTCTGGTCTGGTTTTATTTGACAAATATAAGAGAGATCCAACAGCTTTTCTGTACGGGAAAGAAACTATATCCAACTGTTTGGTTCCGTTGACCGCCTGTTCGTTGTTGCTTAAATTTTCAGGGAACATGGGGGTTTCGACAGCCTTTGCATCTTGCATGTTGAAAGTCATCAAGACACTTTCAATGTATCTTTTCTGTAATATTTTTATTGCATTTTTGCATGTTTCAATTTCAATACCTATGTATTCTTTTGGCTCAAACTCAATTTTCATTTCGAATTCCTCCCTTAATTTTCCGAACAAGCGCTCCACTTCACCTTTATATTTCCAGACCGTCAGACCATCATCTACATGCACAGACATGTATATTGTTTTTTTCCTTATTTCTAAAGATACAACTGTCAGTTTTGAGTTGCTTTAAGTTGTTTTTAATCAGACGCTGAGTGAGAGTTGTGTTCCAGGCCTGTGGTGCCTGTTTCAGCCCGTAAAGTGCCTTTTCTAGTTTGCAAAGTTTTCCCTCTACCCTCTTGAAACCTGTGGGGATGTGCATGAAAACATCTTGATCGAGCTTTCCATTGAGAAAGGCTGACTTTACATCAAACTTTGCCAGATGCATGTCTTTTTCGACAGCTATTGCTAACAGGGTTCTTACAGAACTGGCGTTTGCCACGGGGCTGAATAATTCCCCGTAGTCGACGTCACCCTGTTCAAAACCCCTTACTACTAGTCTGGCCTTTTGACCCCATCTTCTTTCGTTCGAAAAACCCATCTGCTAGTTAGGATTTTTGCGCCCCTAGCCTGAGATTTGTCCACGAGAACCCAGGTTTTATTGCTTTCGAGCGCTCTCACTTCTGCATTTATTGCGATTTTCCAGTCATCGCCTTCAGGGGAGGTCACTGCCTCTTGGTAAGTTTTAGGATCAGGTGCGGAGCGGTATGGAAGGACGCGATCCGCCAAAAACGCATTGTCAGTATAGCGCGATACTGGGAATCTCTCTCTGTCTGGATAACGACGCTCACCGTCTTGAACTACTGTTACGTTGCCGTTTTCGTCTCCACTAGGTAGCCATTCGCTGTCGTCATCAGTTTCTGCGTCGACGAGTTCACTGTCGCTTTCCTGCGTAGTTGTCGTATCACGTTCCTCTCCCTCCGCATTCCTTTCACCAGTGGACTCGTCCGGTGTGGACTCGTCCAAAGTATCCAAAGTATAATATCAGCATCGACTGAACTGATACCCGATGTTGCCACATCCTTTTCAATTACATCACATTCAGTAAATTTTACTTTGCGTTCAATGAATTTTACATCACGTCGTAGGACAATTTCCCTACTGTTTGTGTCCCACAATCTATAGCCGTTTGGACCATATCCCACAAAAGTTAATTTCTGAGACCTTTCATCAAACTTTCCCGGTTTTGGCAATATTTGAGCATAAGCTTGCGACCCAAAAATTTTAAGTCTTGTTAAGTCTGGTTTCTTTTGAAACCACACTTCATACGGTGTCAATTCCCTCCCTGATTTTGGACTCCTATTAATGATATGCACGGCTGTCAGTACAGCTTCGCCCCACATTTCCTTTCCGAGCGTAGACTCGAAAACTAGCGCTCGAGCTTTGTCCAAAATTGTGCGATTCAGGCGCTCGCTGGCGCCATTTTGTTGAGGAGAATATGGAGTTGAAAAGTCCGGAACAATGCCCCTTTCCTTTCACCAGCTTTTGAAGCTGTTTGACTTGTACTCGCCCCCATTGTCTGAGCGCAATTTTGAAACTTTCAGTCCCCATTTTGCCTCGACCTCGGCTACATACTCCTTAAAGCATTCACTGACCTCGCTTTTTGAGTTCAACAAGTACACATAGACAAAACCCGAGTAGCCGTCCATAAAAGTAACAAAGTATCGTTTTTCGTCCCATGTGAGGGGATCAACATAACACACATCCGAGTGTATAATTTCTAACACTCTAGTCGCTTTTTGCCTTTCTGTGTTAAACGGAAGTCTAGCCTGCTTTGCCTGAATGCATATTTGACAGTTTTTTATTGCATTGTTTATATCTTTTGATTGGATTTTAATTCCATCGCTTACATTTAGCAATTTACACATATTGCTAGCACTTAGGTGACCTAGTCTTCTATGCCAGGTCCACGCATCAACTGAGCTGTCTGCCAAATGGGCTTCATTTTCCCAAGTTGGGTGCAGTTTTACACTAAAGGTTCCATTTTCAGTTTTTGTACCTTTCAGAACTACCTCATCCTTTTTAATTAAGACTTCATTTTTAGTAAACATCACAGTTCCGCCAAAGTCAGTGATAGCGCCGACGGAGAGCAGGTTCCTGCGAACTTCACTCGAATAGAATACATCTAACAATGTGCACTCTTTTGCATGGAATTTACCTCTTTTTGTCATTTCTATTGCGTTTCCTTTCTTGGCAACGCCTATTGTTTCACTCACATCACTTATTGAACTCAGAAGTTCCGAATTATTTGTTATGTGGTTCGATGCACCGGAATCCACTATCCACTCAGCGCTATCATCCTTTTCGTTGTGAACGCTAAATGCCACTCTGTTGTCATTACCTTTTGTTTGGCCTTTTGAGCCACTACCTTTGTTTTTAGCGTAACATTTGTCCTCAGTATGACCTTTTTTAGAACAGAAATTACAGGTTTTAACATCCCCTTCTCTTGTTCGGCAGTACTGCGTAAGGTGCCCTGTCTTTTTACAGATTTCACAAGTGAGAACTGCTCTACAATTGCGTTTTACATGCCCAGGCCTGTGGCACCGAAAACATTTTTTGCTGTTTGAATTTGCCTCAAATGCCACCCCTTTTTCTACATCTTTCTTCTGCCGCTGCTCCTCCATCAGCAGCTTTGAGACTAAGTTATCAACAGTTTTTTCGGAGGTAGGAGTGACGTCCCATGACGTTACAAAGTGGCTCATCTTTTCTGGTAAGGACGTTAAAATTTTAGACATAAGGAGCTGGTCGCTTACAGTATTATCGATGGCCTTCAATTGACAGTAGATGTTTTGAATTTTGCTTATGTGTTGTGTCATAGAGACACCTCTTTCGTATGTTGTGCTAAAAAGTTCCTTCATCAGCTCAGTTTTTTGTTCCTGCTGGTTTCTCCCATACAGGGTCTTTAGCGTGGTGAACATTTGATTGGCAGTTTGACATGACATTATATTACACATTAAGTTTTTATCTAGAGTTGTAAAAATGATTCGTTTACCGAGAGCGTCCTTTTTTACCCACAGTTTAATTTGGGTGTCGTCAGTTGTCGGCTTGGCTGTTGTTCCATTCACTACATTGGTTACCCCTTTTTCATCCATCAGAATTGTCACTTGAAATTTCCATACTTCAAAATTGGCTTTGCCCTTTAGTTTTTCCACTTCTTTCGTGGCCACAGTATCCTGAGTAGAGTCCGACATGATGATCTGGTTGGCACTGAGGTTGCCCGAAGTTTAAAGTTCAAGTTGGCACCGAGGTTGCCCGAAGTTTAAAGTTCAAGTTGGCACTGAGGTTGCCCGAAATTAAGGTTGAAGTTGGCACTGAGGTTGCCCGAAGTTTAAAGTTCAAGTTGGCACTGAGGTTGCCCGAAATTAAAGTTGAAGTTGGCACTGAGGTTGCCCGAAGTTTAAAGTTCAAGTTGGCACTGAGGTTGCCCGAAATTAAAGTTAGGCACTCCTTGCACTTTCAATTCTGCGTTCGAGCCGTTTACATTTTCGAATGCCGTAAGACATGATGAGAAAGAACACGAGCACTAGAAACAGCACGTATAGGATGGCGTCGTTGGCATCGAAGTCGTTCGTTATTTCGATCACAGAATCGCTGCTAAACCAGCTCATTTTTCCTTTGGCGAGAAAAAAAACGGTCGTGATATGAACACACAGCTAGAGAGCACAGTACGCGCACGGCCGCGATGATTGATTGGAATCTGGGCCCAATAACCTGTTGAGTGGATAAGTTCGGGTTTTGACAAAGGAGGTCATTGAAAGTTGAGGAAACTAAATATTTATTAAAAGACTGGGCGCTACAAACAAGAGCTACATTGCGACTGACTCGACGGACGAAGTCCGTGCATAAAGAGAAGAGAAAAATCTTAGTCAGCAGAAAAATGAGCATTACCTACATCGGCTGCGCCGCACTCTAACATGCCCAACGTAATGTTGAACTGATTTTGACCTTACTGAGATAATGTGGAGGCAAATCTAGGGGAAATTGGCTTATTTCGCGGGAAAATTGAATGACTTTTGAATTGACGTATTTGGGGGTCCGAACCCCCCCTTAAAATTAGTTCGAAGTGATTTCTGCAATTTTTACAAAAAAGCGAACACAATTAGTAAATTTTCCCGTTTTATTTTTTTCTTTACGATAATTTGAACCGGAGTTGTGATTTTTTGAAAATAGGTCAAAGTTGACCTTTGATCCTATCATAACTCGATAAAAAATTTAGATATTGATCTGCGGTTTGCGCCAAAATTCTTAGTTTTTTATGGTCTTTCGAATGAGGTATCACAAGATAGGGGTTGCTATTTGAAAAAAAAAAGTTGGGGGCTCCCCGCCCCCTCCCTTAGGGGGGACCAAAATTTTGACTCCCTCAAAAGATGGTCCCCTTTGAGATAGGAACATTCCCAAAGTTTCATTTTTCTATCTCGAACCGTTAAAAAGTTAGCCGACCGTCCTGGAACTTCTGGCCCACCCTGTATTGTTAGAATTTAGGCAATGATGCAGTGGATGTAAATGTTGAACATTCTTTTTATTTGATTAAACAAAGTACCGGGGGACCGAGGCGTCACATTCTAGGATACGGAATCGACTGACTGAGTAAGACGCGTCAAAGTGGCACGTCTACAGAACTGCAATCTTGCCCATTCTCAATCAACTGCGTCGTTGCTCGACGGCTGAAATTAATATTCCAACATATATTTCTTAAAAAACCGATTTTGTGGATGCAGATCAGCGAGATCACCTCCAAATCTCAGGGACTTTTTCGGATTATCAGAGGACCTAGCTGAAGCCAGAAATACAAAAATTGGCTTGCCCGCGATCTCTCTCTCTCTTGTTCTGAGCATTGTGCCTGGACTTTAAGATATATGCAGGGTTGCCAGCGACCGGGAAAACCGGGAAAAGTCAGGGGAAAAAAATCAACCGGGAAAAGTCAGGGAAAGTCAGGGAATTTCGGTGTTGGTCAGGGATTTTTCTGATTTTTCGTGGCATTAGGCGCGGGCGGTCTCGGGCTCGCGTTGCGGGATCAATTTGGCAATCTGACTGCGTCAGATTCATACTTAAAAGTCAGGGAAAAGTCAGGGAATGGAAAAAAATAATTTGGCTGGCAACCCTGTATATGAAAGAAAATGTTAGTTTCCAAGCCATGTAAAGATTAATTTCACCAAGTAGAAAAAGAGCAAAAAAAAAAGAGAACTACCTGCTCCTTTTTCAATTCGTACAATATGTCGGCCTCCTATGGTGTAGTGGTTGTAGAGCTAGCTCTAGGATCGGGAGGTCCCGGGCTCGATTCCCAGCCAGGCGACCCGAGTTTGAGGGTCTCAAACAGTGGTTGCCTAGGACTGTTTCAGTTAGGACGGAGGGGGTTGGGACTTAAAAGCGCAAGATTAGCCCTTGTAGGCTACTTGAAGTAGTACAGAAAATTTCAATAGAAATGCACAAGACCTTCAAAAGACTACAATTCCCTTTGAAACTATGCTTCGCCATGACTTTAAATGAATCCCAAGGAGACCATAAATCCAATGTTTCTCTAACGGACAACTACATGTAGCGCGTTCCACAGTTAGTTCTCGGAAAAATTTAGCAATTTTACAACCAAATTGCAGAATTAAAAATGTATGCAAACGTAATTTCATGTTCTAACGAAAAAATCAATTGTATTTATTATCAATAATAAACGATTATTATTATTTTATGATAATGTATTGCCTAATTAACGTAATCCTGCAAACGGGGGTTCCGTACCGTATTCGCAAGTATGATGTCAAAACATCCACGGCTGACCCATTGATGGTCTTCGGTTAGTGGATAATCGATGAGTCTAAATTCGGTGGATCTGTTTTTGTAAAGCTCCTTTTTCCCGATGAGGGCTCCTTTGGAAGGGCGACGCGAGGTAAGCTTTTTAGTTAAAATGATGATTTTCATGTCATGCTACTCTGAGACCTAATTTTAAAAAACCTATAAATAATTTTTAAAAAAAATTAAATATTTTTTTATTATGTATCTGTAGTACGAATTTGCTTTCAGAATCTGTGTTAAGAAAAAAAAAATATTAGAGAGCATATAATGCTTTGTAACGAAAGCACGAAAGTTCATTTGGTATTTTTATTTAGAGCGTAAAAAACGCCATAGCCAAGAATGCATAGTATATAGATACCGTTTGAGCATAAATATTGCCATTGGCACATACATGCATAGTGATCTACCAAATTAGCCTGGTAAGTATTACGAATGTACAAAATGCCTATAGGTTATAAGGTCTTTGAGAGTTACTGATTCATTCCTTCAGCGGGTAAAACACCTTGAGTGTATAACTAATTCCTAAAGCGTACAGGAAGCCTTATAAAT
Source organism: Bemisia tabaci (assembly GCF_918797505.1). Taxonomy (NCBI): domain Eukaryota; kingdom Metazoa; phylum Arthropoda; class Insecta; order Hemiptera; family Aleyrodidae; genus Bemisia; species Bemisia tabaci. The sequence goes on along the minus strand of NC_092793.1, from coordinate 88,130,812 downwards.
ATTAGTTCCTCACTAAACTTTTCGTTAAATTGCATTTCATAGAAATTATATGTATTTCTTTTTATAATGGGGAGGTGTTATATAGTTGATACATGGCGATGTCGCTTTTCCATAACTGTAGTTAGCCGCCATTATGATGTCATTCCGCGTGTGTGTGTGCCACGGTCTCACCGTTGTCTGTCTCCTCACTGTTTTTTAAATTAATAAAATATCTTATAATTTATTCAGTCTCATCTTTCGCTCCCTCACTTGTTGTCCTCCTCGACGAAAGTCAGATGGTTCGAGCACTTTCATCTGCCAAACTCCAGCATCCCCAAACGCCCTCAAGAAAATTTCTATTCCAGGACTTTCAATTGAGTCGGTGTTCCTAAACACCTTAGGCTGAGCCTTGAAATTCAAGAAAAACCTAAAATTTTCCGCGTATCTTGTAGTGATTGAATTGCCTGTCCTACCGGTCAAACTGTAGGATGCCCCGTCTGATTTGTCTCGCGCGAAATACCCTGTTCTTCATCTGCCTTGCTCGTGAACTCACTCATCATGTTTCGCATTCTACTTCAAAAAAGAATTGCAAATCCCACTGCTGACGTACAATGCAATAGAACATGGGTGGTCACTTCACCGGAGTGATGGGAATATGTGGGGTCGTTGGTGCATATCTTCACAACAAATTACATGAAGACGTGTTCGTGGAGATTCCGGAGGGTCATCTTCCAAACGGAATTTGTTTTAATGTAAATTACTGAAAATATTATACGTACTAGAGCAATCTGGTAAAATCTGGTATGATTTTGTGACCAAACTTACGTTCATTTTAGGTTTTAAAAAGTGTGTAAGTGAACCCTGCCTTGACACCAAAATTGGAATTATCATTGTGTAAATCTTAACTTAATCCAAAAACCATGGGCATTTTCGGAAAGAACGTAAAAAATACATACATAATGTACTTTGTAACTTTTCCCTCCATTGCTCAATTTTAGAAAAAAATCGTCCTTAAGTGCCAAAAATGACGGAAATTGGATTAATCATCGAGTCGAAGGTTCTAGGAAGTTAATTATGACTTGTATGTGGATTGTAGGACACTGTGCCCACATAGTTTCTGTTGTTTGGTATTTGGCCTGTAGCAGGCGTCTTGAGAACCAACCACCGTCTTGAGGTGACAAGAATAAACTGGTGAGATGGAGTGAAGAATGAGGTGGAAGCACCTTGAGGTTTCATTGCGTCACGTTCATCTGTGCTAATACATTTTTGATGAGACGCATTGCACTTTTCCATATTGGATACATTATTTGTGGTATGAGAAAACTTACTTTACAGAACTTTGGAAGTGACAATTAATCCAATTTTTGGCATTTTTGGCACTTCAGAACGACTTTTCTCTACAACTTGGCAACGTAGGGAAAAGTTACAAAGTACATTACACATAAATTTTTTTACTTTCTTTCCGAAAATGCACACATTTTTTAGATTAAATTAAGATTTACGCATATAAACTTGAAACCCCTAATATTTAGCAAAAATTGGCAACAATGGACAATTTGGGCTTTTTGAAACTCATAGGAAGCCATTTTCATGGCCAGAAATGACAAGTATGCAGAGAAATACATATGATGCACACCTATGGAGGATGATGAAGGTTGAAAAACATTTAAAAGAGCTAACTTCAAGTGAAAAAAGGCTGCTAAACATGACATCCCGGTCAATTTTCACATCGTGGGAATCCAGGTACAACTATACTTTTTTGATATGTTGTATATGTGGGTAAGAGCTGTTACTTGCATCAACATGAAAGTTGTACCCAACTTCCTTGAACCTTGAGCGTGATGATTTATCAAATTGCCATCTTGGCTCTTGGACACGATTTTTCTCGAAAATTTGGCAACGTAGCGAACTGTTTCACTAAACATTTTTTATTCACTTTTTTTGGGTTTTTTTCAAACCCGTTCACGGTTTTTAATTTAAACGAGGTTCTACTTGTGTAAAATTGAAAAAAACTCCAAAAAATGGCAACAATGGACCGTGAGGCCCCTTAAAATTCATTCAAGGCCTCATTAAAGGCCAGAAAAAAAATACGTAGGGATCACCTGCTGAAAGAGTGGAAACAGTCAAAAAAGTCTACAAAAATAACTAATTTTCAATGCAGGATTTTGGGTTTGAGGCGCTGCTGCACCTTTGGACGGGCTTCATTCGGGAAAATATTTGGCATGGAGTCTACCTCGGAGTAGTAATTTGAAAATATGAAACATTCAGCAAAATCCAGGTGGGGTCAAAAAAGGCCCTTAACGATATGATACTCCTCCTTTGAGAGACCCTATAAGAATCTCATTTACCTCGGCCAAAGCAATTACCTATGTCATAGCACTAGTCACTGTCATAGCACTAGCACACTGTCAAGGCGCTCCGCGCCATCAATGGGCCGCTTCGCGGCCCTATTTTTACCTTCTATCAGTGTTAGTTTTATTTTTCCCCAAAAAAATTACGATATGAGGTATACTTTACTTTCAGAATGAAATAATTTTTGGTTTCAATGAATAAAGAATTTTTTTTTTTTTAAGTCAAAAGGACGCGTTTTGGAATGACTGCTTGATGAAATATTACAGTAAAACAACGAACAATGATAATCAGGTAATAATTAAGATAGTCAGGAGTCGGGGATCGAACCCACATCGTGACTTAGGTGGATGCATCCGACGTCTTAGACGATTCGGCCACCGCTCGAATAATGGTAACTGCCGTGAATCTTGTGTAGATAAGTATAGAGCTGATGCGCAGGCTACCCAGCTACTGCGCAACCTCCTCGACCACTGCGCATCATCCCGCGCATAGCGGTAGCAGTCCCGAAGCATTCCGTAAATTCCTTCAATTTTATAACTTGTTTTTTACAAAACCTGGGTCCCATTTCCAAAATTTGATTAGAGCGGGCTCATCTAGGGCCTATTACCTGTCGATTTACGCAAAAATCATGGAGATCGGCCCGGTAGAACGCTCAAACGAACTATGACAAAAAGTATAAATTTACAATGTTTAAATGGGAGAATTCGCAACTTTACCACTTAATATAAAAAAACCTGGGCCATATTTTAAAAATCTGAAAAGAGTTGGCTTATCTAGAGACAATTTTCCGTCGATAGCCGCAAAAATCATTAAAATCGGCCCGGTAGAACGCTGGAACTAAGCGTCACCAATTACGAAAAATTAGGAGGTCTTGGAGCTTATATATATGATAGTTGGAGGATTGCTATTTACTATATTGTGAGGGTCCATATGGCTCTCTTCCTACCGATGGTGATTTTCAGCCAGAGGATGAAGAAACACGTCCCGACGAGGAGATATATTAAAAAGCTATTGGCAGTCTGTTTTATCTTCGCACCTGTAGCCACTGATATACTTGTGGTTTGTAAATTGAGCCAACACTGTATCAATCCTACCTGACTAAATGGACAAGGAGTCATACAGGGTGTCTCAGACCACCCGTACCAGGCCTTTTATCTCGGTTGGCTTGCATCGTAGGAAATCGCGGACCGCGGGGTAGATTCGGGATCGCCCCCAAGGAATCCAAATTTCGTGGTCCCGAACCCCCCTCCTCACCCCCCCCCCCCCCCCATCCTTTGGGAGGTAAAGGGGTGGGGCGGTCACGATCCTAAAAGTCGGATTCCCGATAGAACTGCGATTCGATTGTATTAAAATTGAAAAGCACGGAAAATTTCACGTGAAAGTGACCCCTAAAAATCCAAAATCGTCCACTTCAGGCCCAAAATGATCCCTAAAAGAAAGGGACAGAGGCTCCCTCCATACTTTCCTTTCGGTCGCAAAACTAACGTACATTCTCCGGAAAAGGATGGTACCCGAGGGAATCGACCCGAAGGAATTCGATTTTTATGCTCCCGAAGCCCCCCTAGCCTCTTTTGTGGGTAAACGGGGGCACTGTGGTCTGGGAGCGCCGAATTGTGGCCATAAATAAAGAAATGGTCCGATTAAAATGAAACTTAAGATACATATGTTTTTTGGCTCGCTAAATTCAAATTTGACCTTAGTTTCACAAAATTCTGAAATCCAAGATGGCGGCAGACCCTAAAAACTCAAAATGTACACAAAAATTCTAACCCTGATTTGGATGCCATGTTAAACGACAGTTTAGTCGTTTGAAGGTCGCCAGACTACACTTTGCTGGCTCAGTTTTGCAAAAATGTCGCATTTACGAGAGCAAAAGGCTTAAAAATCAGTATTTTTCCCAGAAAAAGATAAGAATTCATCGTATTTGAATAAATTTAAATTTTATTTTTTTGTCTATTAGTCCTAACTAGAGCATAATATATACACTCAGTATGGTGGTATTCGAGTTAGCAAGACATTCAGATGCATACCTACCTAGAGGAAGCAGAGAAGAGGAGTGAAGGAGGGTTAAGGTCAAGGTATAGAGTGCCCCCTCCCTGAGCAGATACTTCCCCTCAAATATGTTCATTTCTGTGGGGTTTTTTTTTAAAAAAAATATCTAACTCTTTGATCGTACCAGACCCTGCTACGAAAAGTTTCGGGGCATACTTTAGAATACCTAAAAATTAACAGCCTTGATATTTTGATATTTCTTGGAAGCAGTTCAACCATTATGCGCTGATTTTTATGGTTATAAATGTTATTATAAATATTTTAGATGGAATGATAAACTTGAACAATTTCATAAAATAAATACAAGAAAGCGGAACTAAAATAAATTGCTACTGAGATCTAATATCCGTGCTTGAATTCCTTTCCCCATCAGTCCCTTCTTAGCAATAAGCTCCCAGTAATATGGCTTGCGATCATCAAGCTGGAGTTCCCTGGGTGAGAGTCAAACTCGGGATCTCCTGATCATGGGGCTAGCACTACAACCATTACACCACAGGAAGGCGAGTTGGTAAATGCGTCTACATGTGAAAGCTCAAAAATGAAAAAAATGACCTTCGTTTCATTCAGTTATCATCATTCTTCTGGAGAAAATATAATTTTGCTTGAAAATGTGTTTTCCCGCCAAAAAATCCAATTTTCCGGAAAACTGGCAACTACTGGAAGAAAATGGGCATCATTTTCGGATTCAGCAGCCAAAATTACATCAGATTCGCCCTGTGCCCACCGTTGACGTTGCCTCATCTCCCTTATCTTGTTGCACAGCGAAATAGGATTACTCAGAAAATCACAAAACCGCTGCACTGAAAGGACCAAAAAAGGCCCCAGACGCAAAAATACGCAAAAAACCCTATTATAGTCTGTTAGAGGAATATATGACCTACATTTCTGCACCAATAAGAATGAATCCGTGAAAAACCGCGATAAAGAAAAGTTGAGGTCAAGGTCATTTTTGGATCATTTTCAGGCAAAACTTTGGAGTCTTGTAATGGCCACAAAATTAATCTTAATATTAAAAACGATTACACCATTAAAAAGTGCTTACTTTGAGCTATTTGTTCCATATTTGATCGGGGATCTACGCCGACTTTTGACAAAACAACACAAGGCAATATGTGATGACGTGCACCTCGAATTCTCACATTTGCTTAGTTACCTCAGAGTATGTGAAGTTTGCCACCATATATCTGACCTTATAAACACTTAAATAAAATTTGATAGGTCATTTCACACTTTCCAAAGGATGTAGATTAGGGCTACATGCTCGGTTGCCAGATTTTCCCACTTTCAAAAATCGGATTTTTGGCCACAATTTGGCGCTCTCAGACCATAGTGGGGGGGATGGGAGCACAATTTCAAGTCGGGGTTCCCTTCCGAATCGTAAATTAATCCAAACTGAAAAAGGCAATAAATTTAAACTTTAGTGACGCCTGGGAGTTCAAATTGACACAAAAGTGCAAAATGCACAAAAGTTTCCCCCTGACGAGGGGACCAGTGTCTCGTCCACAAATTGCTCATTGGTCGCAAAACTGACGTAAATCTTGCGGAAAAGGATGGTATACTAGTGAACTGATATCAAGGAATCCGAATTTTCCCCCAAACTTTTGAAGGGAGGTCAGGGGAGCTCTGAGACCATTAATTTCGGATTTACCATCCTTCTCCGCAGGATTTACGTCAGTTATGCGACCAATGAGCAATTTGTGGAGAGGACACGGGCCCCCTCTTCAGGGGAAAACTTTTAGGTATTGAGTGGGTCAATTTGAACTCCCAGGCGTCAATTAAAGCTTAAAGAGCCGTATGCAAAAACGACTTTTTTTGCCCCCCCCCCCCCTCCACTAAAACTTATTCAACTTCGTCTGTCAGTCATTCATACTGGAGCGCTTCATTCCTTAAAGTTTCAGACCCCCAAAAAATTTTGGGGGGGGGGCGCTAGGGGGGGGGGTGGAAGTCAAAACCTGTGAACCTCGATATCTATCGAACGAAAAAAGATATTGAGGCCCGGTTTGGACAAAAAATCGTCTAAAATTGCATACTTAAAGATTCTAAAGGTCAAAATCCCAAAATTACATATTAAAGTTAACTTATGTGATTTTTTTCGGTTTTGGAGCAAGAACAATTTCTTTAAAACAGTCTAAACTGAAAGAACACATTTTTGTATTTGAACCAAAACCAGTTTTTTAAATTGTTTGTCTTTTTCCGCATCCAACGAGTGGTAATGAAAGCTGAGGAACCGAACGGTTCCGGAGCTATGGGCTATTGAAGTTTCTGCTCAACTTGCGCCGACCGATTTTCGAGCGCCAAAATATGGTTCCAAAGCCGGATTTGGGTGTTAATGAATCAGATTTTATGTCCAAACTGTGCAAAATACATTTTTAGGTATTCTTGGAGTCGCTGAGTTCAAAAATTGCAGATACTTCCAAAAATTCGCTTTTACCCCGTAGCGCTACTTGAGAGGCCCACCGAAAGCCGACCGACCGGCCGATTTTTTGGGCCATTATGGGCCCTTTTCCTTCTCTAAATTGGCAAGCTCACCTTCAAATTTTGGGGACTGTTTACCCAGACATCAGGGGACCTAAGCTGAAGCCAGAAAACCTAAAATTGACTGGGTAGCAATTTTTTCATTGAAATTTTGCATTATTTTTTTTTTTTTACTACTTCAAATACCACACAAGTGGTAATCCTTGCGCTTCCAGTTAGAGCCCCTCCCCCCTCCGTCCCTACCATGTACCAGCCCAAGGCAACCGTTGTTGCCGTTATTATGCCTGGACTAACCTACTCCTTTCAATTTCAAAATTAACTTTAAGATTTGCATTGGACAAATGAAGATTCCAACCAGGATCTTTGAGTCCTGAGGGAAGGTGCTGTTTATTTGGGGTGGATCTAAGACTAGGATAATCCGTTTAATATCTCCCAGCTCCTCTGACCCCAATTAATTACACTTGAAATGTACAAAAATGTACTATCTTGAAAATGTACGAAAAAAATTGAGCCTAAAAATCAAATTTCAAAAGGGTGTCCGAACGTTTTAAACTTTGCAGAAAAACAAATTGCTTTAAATAGAGGGAATCCAGTCATATACACCTGGGATGCGTTTTAGAAATGCAAACATGCCGGAAAATTCTGTCGTTTCATTGTGTCTTGAAATGGAACTAATGGACAACATTTCATCATAAATTTTCAGTTTTACTCCAGATAAGCAACACTTTAATGAGTCCTACAAGGGATCATCACTTTCAGATCAACTTCTTCATCATACAGGAAATGATGGGGCACTTTAAATAAATAATCAATTCATGCTGAAATAAAAAATCATTAAAAATGAGTAAAAATCTTGGTAATAAGAGTAACTGCACTAAACTATAGCAAGACACGCATATCTGAGTATTTAAAGGCTCAAAGAAGTTTTTGTGGCCGAAAAAGAGATTGAAAATTGAAAGCATGAAAAGAATGTTCCTAATTCGCCAAAAGCTTATGATGTCATTTGAGGCAACAGCCAATGATAATCAATGTGAACCCAATGCAACATGGCGATTAAAATAGCGAACAACAATACCATTCCAAAAATGTTACATAAATATTCATAAAAAATGGTGATAATAGGGCAAATATGGTCAAGACGATCAACTCTTGTTACAGTGGCCATTTAAAAGTAAAGAGAGAAACAGATGTGAAATAATACACCGCTGCCAATTATTTTCGAAAATGTATTTATAAAAAAAGGTGCAACAGCCAAATTTTAGAGGAAAGACCCTTCACTTGTGATAAATTGTGGACTTCAAATACCGCCTCCAATTTTACACACTATGCGATTTTGTATGCATGACTTGTATCAAAAGGAAAAAATCTTGTGGGAAAAACTTTGGGGAATACAAGATCTTTTCACAAAATTCCATTTTTGAAGCTTGCATGCATAAGAAATTAACGAAGAACCATCAACACCAAAGAGTTTTTAATGAATTTGAGAGAGATCATAATGGAGATTGGAAAAATTGCTCAGTTCAAGTATTTAAATGTAACAAGAGCTGCAAGCAAGTTGGTGCGGACTTGAGAGAATGCAATGGCGTTGTGAAATAATAAGCAACTCGAAAATATTTGAACCTGAGACTTGCAGTGTTCCTGTACCTGCCAAGGTCTGTGCCAGGCCCCATAGGGCTTGCTACAGGAGGCAACGAAATATTTTCTTAGAGAGCCAATCACTGTTTTTTAGTGCACTTGCTGAATAAGATTTTATTTGGCACCCGCTAATTCACAAATGTATAGAATTTTCAAGCTACTTCCATGGCGCTTTGGAAAAAAAAACCCAAGAGTCTAAAGAAATATGTAATCAAAAGACTCCATGGAAAAATTTGAGCTGTTCAGGGACAGCGGCCGCTTCGGAAGTATTCTTTGTGAGCCAAATACTAGAACTGGACCGACAATATTTAAGTTTAAGAACCCTAGGAAAGCCTATCTCTAGGAAAATGATAAGTTTTATAAAGTTGGTGCTTATTAACGAGCTTTCTAGTGCAAGCCACAAATATTTCAAAAACATCATTAATTAAAGTCACACTGGTCAGTATGGAACATATTCATATCAAAAGTGTTCGGTCCTAAAAAAGATTGAAATTCATACCTGAATCAAGAGAGCAGAAGGGAGGTGTCATAGAAGTGATATAGTCTATTGCTAAATTCAATGTTGCATTGATCTAGAGTAAGGAGCAGAAAATAAAAGAAGATTAAACAACTAATGATGAAGTATGGAGCAGAGTAAATTTGTGTCAGAATACTACAACAGTTACAAACTAAGAAACGATATTTGTGATTTTCCCTCTCACTTGCACAGATTCTTTTACAGGCAAGTTACCTACATCTTTCTACCAATTTTCATCTCAATAGAATACCACAAATTTTCAGCTACAAGTTAGTAGAACTCTGGCGTAAACCATGATATTCTTAAGTCGGTTTCAGACCACTTAATAATTCTAAAAGAGTAAATCAAACCGGGACCGCATTTAAATTGATTCCTTTAAAAATGTTTTTAAGCCTAATTGTGATTTTAGCAGGGCTTTAAAGCTTTCATCAAAGTTCTTTAGACGCTTTGCTTCATCTCTGTTTGGTGAAACTTCCAATTAAGGTGGAACATTAGATGTATTTAGAAGTTTCCTTTGCGCATGTGCTGAGCTCTTTGGTTAAATCTCAAATCTTGAGACTTATTACATCAAGTCAGATTGTAGTTTAACTTCAGGGTAGGTAATTAAATTTACATCTATCATCACACCATTTAAACCTAGTAAATTTGATTTGAACTCTGAGAATGTAGACTTACTTCATTCTTCGAATCTTGATAGAGCTTTGATGAGAACTCTTTTTGGCATTAATTTGAGAAAACTGAACGGCTGATCTCAACCTGTGGATACTAAAATCAATAGGCAATAAAACAAAATTTACCTCCAGAGGATTTTCATTGTCATCAATACTGATGGGATTGCTGTAACTTAAACATGCTCGGACTTTGTTTAACATGAAGTCTGGTAACTCAAAACCTTTCAATTCATTCAAGGAGCAAAACGGATTATTCCTGAAATCATATCAACCATTTTAAAAGAAGTATGAACATCGTAAATATTTAAAAATGTTCACCCTGATTCTCCACAATTCACTATCATGCATTATTACATGTTATTACATGTTACCGGAAGATCCCGAGGTTCGCCCAACGCCATTTCAGGCAAAGCCCGATCTTTCTCCCACTTTTCCTACCGCAACCATGACTCTAACGCTTGCTTTTTTCTACTGTGCAAACGACTTTACTACTTATTTTTCTTTGCCATTAATACGACTTTACTGCTTGATTTTTTTTGACTACTAATATGAATTTACAGCTTGACTATTTTTACCGCCAATATTACTTTACCGTTCAGATTTTTTTTTACATGTAATTTAACTTCACTGCTCAACTTCTTCCACAACTAACACTGTTCACCAAAAAAAAGAACAAATATGTCTCCCAAACGAGATGAGGTGAACCGCATGTATTTTGAGGCGCTGAATCCGAATATGACCTCCGTTTTTTTTATCGTCTTCCAGTTTTCCGGAAAAGTCTATTTTACCCGGAAAAATGGTAATTTTTGGTGTTTTTAACGACTATTACCCCTTGCAGATTGTAGTCAAATTGTTTATCAGGTATGAGATAGGGCTATTCCGATATATTCTGAGCCGTTGAGTCCAAAAATGACCCTCATTTTTCCCTATCACCTCTCAGTTTTCCGGAAAAGCGGCTTTTTCCGGGAAAATGAGCAATTTGATGTATATTTGTCATGCATGCAATTTATTTGTATACATTTTTCTGGACCCGTGGTACATTGATTCTTATGCATTTCAGACTGCAAAATCCGAATATGACCTCGGTTTTGAATCATCAACCCCCCGTTTTACCGCAGGCTATCCAATTGGGGATATCGGGTTCGACGCACCCGCGAAGCTGAGTCATGTGTAGGCTGCCCCCTTCTGGGACCGCATAAGATCGGGTGCCTCGAGGGCTGAGCGAGACGTAGCTGGTCTGCCCTCCAGTCCTCGGCTCCAGAGCCCTGCCGTGGGGTTGTCGCAGGGTTTGGCGCAAGCTGGGCCTCGGCTGTCCTCCTACGCCCTTGACTCCAGGTACAATGATGGCTTCGGCAGATCGGTCCCGGGGGATGGGGGGACCCTCCCCCAAGTGGGGGGCCTGAGGGGCGCCGGGGTCGGGGACTGCCGTTCGAAGAGTGCCTTAGGGACGTCCGACGGGAGGATAGAGCGTCCGATGGGCCACACTTGCACGGGGTGTGGCCTGGAGGGGTCGTTTAGTGGGTAGGGAACACAGCGGCGTGCTCTACCCCCACATAACCGAGTTTTCCCATCTCACAGAGGTCGGGTCGGTTAGGGGTCGCTTCGACGGCTCTACACCAGCTGATAGCCGTTGCCGTCCCGGTATTCGGTGGGCCCCTTTCATGGGGGGTGTTTCGGCGACCTTCATGATGGGGGCACTGTAGCGTATTTTTCCCCTCATCCCCCCAAAAAAACCCAGTTTTCTGGTTAAGTCGATTTTTCCGAGCCTAGATCCGTGTGTAATTCCCGGACTCAAAGTGTATTAAAAATACTTTTTAAAAATGTTCGCGATGTGCGATACATCGATTGTAATGTATTTTGACTCACTGAACCCGAATAAAACCTTGGATTTTTCCTACCTTGCACTATTTTGCCGGAATAATCGATTTTCCTCGAAAACTACCTTTTCGGTGTTTTATCGACGATTTTCCGGTTGTGAGGAGTCCAAGAAACTTTCCGAGATCCAATTTAGGTCTCTCTTGCTGCATTAAGAGCAGCTGAACCCAAATTAGACATCCAGTTGTCTATGAAAACCCCTCATTTTCTAGGAAGTCCAATTTTTCCGGGAAAAAAGCTTTTCCGGACTGTTCCCACCTCAAAGAAAATTTGAAAATGTTACCGCATGTCTGATGCATCAATTTCCATGTAATTTGAGCTGAAAAACCCTGATATGACCTTAGAAATTTGTTACCATCCACCATTTTTGCGAAAACCTGATTTTCCAGGAAAGATTTAAAAATACCAGAAAACTTGTTTTCCAAGAAAAATCGACTTTTCCGGCGGAATTGAGGGCGATGAAAAAAATTTGAGGTCATATTCTGATTCAGCATTTGAGAGAACATGAAGATCTCTCCTTAACAGAAGCAGGATAATTAATAAAATAAAAATTTGACACCTGACTGAAATTAGTCAATTTCACCCGGTTGCCCGGAAAAAAATGTCTTATTTAGAAAATGAAGGGCTCATATAAAAAAATGGAGGCCATTTTCGGACTCAGAGACGCAAAATACATAGAGAAAGATCTATTTTGTACATCAGAAAAATTTTTCCTACATTGAACAGGGGGTAACAGTCGCAATATCACTGCAAATGGTCAAAAATACCCATTTTTCCAAGGAATCGGGTTTTCCGTAAAAATGGTGGGTGGTAACGAGTTTCTAAGGTCATATTTATGATCCTAGGCAGGAGATGCTGCTCAGGACTTACTCTTCATAACTGTAAAATTTGAAAAAAATTGAAGGATACATTACTCACCATTTTGTCCCCCCTCCTCACTACCCTTAATTTCGGTTTCAAGACTAATTTTCATCACAGTAGTCTCATAGAAATGTGCCCAAGTTGTTCATTGGGGTGTCAGGGACTCCCAGCAAAAAGTCCCCAAGAATCCCCTGTACGCTCGACCCCCCCCCCCCCCCAACCCCCAAACCCCCAAAAAATCGACCTTTCCTCGGTTTTTCGTAAATGTCTCTATAAGAATTGATTTTAGCGGAAAATGAGCTATTTAGTGAATGAAAGTTCATAAAATTTCCAATAAAAATGACTTCTATGAATTTTTTTGTAAAACGACTTTGAACCCCTCAAAATGGCCGCCGAAAAAACGGGCATTTACGGAAATTTCAGTTTTTTCCCGAAAATGCCCACTTTTCTTTGAAACGGCTGCTCTTACGTAAAAGTTAATGGCGGATTCTAAAAGAGCGTTGAATTTCACATCAGAAACGATTAACATCGATCATTTTAGACTCACGATCGATCAACGGAAATATGATATATCGAAGCTCTTCCGCCCGGGCGTAACAAATCAAGTGCTGGGTAGTTAAACATTTGCGGCCGGGGTTCTAATGACAGTAAAATCATACTTTTTTTCACTCGGGGGTCATTTGTATTAGCCTTTTACTCCCTCTTAAGGCCATCATCGGAGGGAAGGGAGTAGTGATTGTTGGGGGGGGGGGGGGGGCTGGGGGCACCCATTACCCTTCCTCCGCTTAGCCGCGCAACGGTTTAACATACAGGAACGATAAGCATGGTCCCAACCCGCGAAGAAGTCGATGTGAAAAGATGAGGCCACGTTTTTTGTTTTGTCTACGCATTTTCGCATTTTGGAGGAATCGTAGCTGCCAAATGACAGAAAAATGATGAATGCTGAAATACATGGCCCAAGGAGTGGAGGGGCATTATACCTAGCAACGCTGGACGATCCCTTCTTATCTAGAACTCGGGGGGTTTGTGTAGCTCGTTTAGGGGCTTCGGTTTCATAAAAATTCCCCTCTCGCCTCTCGTTGCCCCCCATCGAATTTATCCCGTGGGGCTCCTTCATATGTTTGACGATTTGCGATTAGTTCGAGAACTGATCTCAAGCAGTTGCACGGACTTCCACCCTCGATCCGCGTAGTGGCTGTGTCATTCTTATTCCAAGCATATTATGTACCTGATGATATATATGACGCGAGGGCAACACCAGAATGGAGCGGCAATGAGGCGGAGGAAGAAGTAGAAAAAGATAAACAAGAAGAAGAGATGGAAAAGAAGAGAGAAAAAGTTGTAAGCAATTACGCACTTAGGCCAAAAAGACGAGGATTATTCTGAGACATTTCTCTAAGTTTTACAGCTGGACATTCCTTCAAAAAAGTTATTCGGCAACCACTTGCTACCGAATAAGTAAATCTAATTAATTAGAATATGGTGCTTTACAATGATTATTAAGTGTCAATTTTGAAATTCATCATTTTATTTTTTCGTATAAGCCGCACCCTAGTGCCCCGCGTCGCACTTTCCTACTACAGATGTCAAGTTTTCATAAAAACTTCAATCGAAGTGATTTTTAGATGAATTCCCTCTACTCTACAGTATGTGCGATCCACCTATATCTTAAAACTGGACTTTTCCAATTTTCAGTTTTCGAGTTATTGCCACTTAAATCGGGCATTGGGACCATTACATGGCGCGACGTCCTCTGGAGCGCTACCCGCGGCCGACCCTGGCCCGTATTATACATATATAGACAGCAGTTCTCCCGCAGAAAAATCCTCTCTCCTTGCTAAGCAGTCGCAATATTGAACGAATGGCGGAGCGAAGGATTTTTCTTTTTTCATTTCTCCTCCGGATAATCGATATATTCACGATCAAGGGCGGGAACATTTTAATCTGAAGAGTTGATCATAGAATATCCATGACTCGCTGAGATTCCTTCTCTACCTCTAAAAAAGTTTCTCCACCCCTAAAAAACCTCCAACCCCCCCCCCCCCTCCCTCCCTAGAAATCCTTCGCTGCCCTTCGAGTATTTGTTTCTCTTCCAACGAAAGTCCCTCTTCCCCCCTGAAGATAAATGTTCTTACAGACGGCGTTCCAAACGGCTACCAATTGTCCTCCTCACATCCCAAGTAGTATTTTTCAGTGTAAAAGTTGCAACTTTCGATCAACTATTGGTCGATAAGTGCCGATTTTCGGCGATCTGGTCGGAAGACAAAGTTGCGACCTGCTGAGATTGCAAAATTGCTGAACCAAAATTGTTTAAAATCTAAAGATAGGCAACCACCAATACTTTAAAGTTGAAACATGTTTCAACTTAATTGCAACTAGTTCCAACAATGATAGCTCCTTTGGGGGAGAGAGTAGGCAATCTGGACACCAATCTATTAGTTGCAAGAATCAAACGATTTCGTTGCAAGTTGTTGCAACCTCTGCTACTTGGGATTGAGATTCGAGTTTAAAGGTAGGGAGTCATATGAGGCTATATACCCGTTGCTGGGACGCGGAAACTTTAAAAAAAATTCATGAAAAGCAAAATTGCAATGTGGGTATCCTATATGGGGGTCTCAGAGACCACTCTCAGTCTTTCTTATAGAAAAACTTTGTCAGCCAGGCTAGGTGAAGTTAGTGTGATTATATTTTACCTGCATGTTTGTGAGGAAATCAGTTACTTCAGATAGAGAAGTCAGGCAAAGCATTTGCAACTGGTGGGTCATGATCGTAATAACACAGCGATGAAAATGGTAGAATTTTGTCCGATGTCTTTGCATAGGTATGTCATTTTCTGTGTCACTCTGGAATTACAATGAATTTATTCATCATGTAGGTTTAAGATTGCAATAGGGCATTCAAATAATCTGCGATTTTGTTAAAAGTCGAAAATACTTCACAAGGGATTTTTGTGGCACTAAATATAAATGTGTCTTAGAATTTTATAATCTGATATTTTTATTTTACTTTCGTCATTTCGCCGATGCATGCCCTAGGGTGGATTCCGGCTTGGACACCACTGACGAAGAATGCATTATCATTTCCGTCTCTATTTATACAGTTTTCCTTTTTCTACTTTATTCATTTCATTATTTATAGATTGTGATGCATGTTGTATTATAATATTAGCCAATAAAAAGGGGTCAGTTAAAAAAGAACAAAAAAAATTTTCGTCATTTTATGCTCCTAAAGAAAAAAAAAGAAAGTAGTAGTAGTAGTAGTAATATATAAGTTTATTTTCAAGCGGTGCTTTAGTATCTAGGGCCATTTACACCTCTGTGAGTTTACAATGGTAGTAGTAGTAGTAATATACGTTTATTTTCTAGAATGGTAGTAGTAGTAGTAATATACGTTTATTTTCTAGAGGTGCTAAATTCAAAGAAAAAGAAAGAAAGAAAGAAAGAAAGTAGTAGTAGTAGTAATATACGTTTATTTTCTAAAGAAAGAAAGAAAGTAGTAGTAGTAATATACGTTTATTTTCTAGAGGTGCTCTAGCAGCTCAGGCCATTTACACCTCTGTGTGTTCACAATTGAAATTCATTAAAAATACAAAAGGGTAGTAATATAAAGAGACAAAAGGTAAGGGTAAGAGTAAGGGTAGAGGAAAGGTTAAATTTTAAGTTTGGTGGAGCGCATAAATTCAAAAAGTTTTACAGGATGAGTGTTCAGAAGTAGATTTTTAAGAGAGGGTAAGGGGCAGGGGGAAAAAAAGTTTTCGGATTTCATTATAAAGTGGGCAACTTATAAGGACATGATCTACTGTTAAGGGGAAAGAAAGAAAGAAAGAAAGAAAGAAAGAAAGAAAGAAAGAAAGAAAGAAAGAAAGAAAGAAAGAAGTAGTAGTAGTAGTAGTAGTAGTAGTAGTAGTAGTAGTAGTAGTAGTAGTAGTAGTAGTAGTAGTAGTAGTAGTAGTAGTAGTAGTAGTAGTAGTAGTAGTAGTAGTATAGTAGTAGTAGTGTAGTAGTAGTAGTAGTAGTAGTAGTAGTAGTAGTAATGTAAGTTTATTTTCAAGCGGTGCTTTAGCATCCTAGGCCATTTACACCTCTGTGTGTTCACAGTGGAAATTCAGTAAGAAAGAAAGAAAGAAAGTAGTAGTAGTAGTAATATAAGTTTATTTTCTAGAAGTGCCTTAGCAGCTCAGGCCATTTACACCTAAAGAAAGAAAGAAAGTAGTAGTAATATAAGTTTAAAGAATAAAGAAAAAAAGTGGTAGTAGTAGTAATATAAGTTTATTTTCTAGAGGTGCTTTAGCAGCTCAGGCCATTTACACCTCTGTGTGTTCACAATTAAGTAGTAGTAGTAATATACGTTTATTTTCTAGAGGTGCTCTAGCAGCTCAGGCCATTTACACCTCTGTGTGTTCACAATTGAAATTCATTAAAAATATAAAAGGGTAGTAATATAAAGAGACAAAAGGTAAGGGTAAGAGTAAGGGTAGAGGAAAGGTTAAATTTTGAGTTTAGTGGAGCGCATAAATTCAAAAAGTTTTACAGGATGAGTGTTCAGAAGTAGATTTTTAAGAGGGGGTAAGGGGCAGGGGAAAAAACGTTTCCGGATTTCATTATAAAGTGGGCAACTTATAAGGACATGATCTACTGTTAAGGGGGAATTTGGACAAGAAGTACAAGCAGGGCGGTTTGATTGAGTCATCAAATAGCTGTGGGAAAAATTTGTGTGACCAATTCTCAATCTAGTTTGGACTACTTGTTGGAGTCGAGTCAAATGAAAGTTTTGAGATGAAGTTGAAGTAGGCAATGCAGGGGGGCATTTGGCATCGGTGGAATGCTCCCACTCAGTTACCCACTGGTGGAGAATTTTTCCTTTTATATCTAGAAACAGATCTGTAGAGGTAACCGATCCCTTCACGAAGGGGCCAATTGAAAGGCTAGACTCCCTGGCCGCAGAATCTACTCGAACATTGCCTGGAATATTAACGTGTCCTGGGCACCAACAAAACAGGATAGAGAAATTTTTAGATATAAGGGTAAAGACTAGATTTTGGATCTGAGTAAGGATTGGGTGAGGATTATTGGGGTTACCTAAAGCACTTAGTACACTATATGAATCTGAACAAATAATTGATTGTTTACAGTTTGTATTATGGACATAATGTAAGGCTTTGGAGATAGCTAGAGCCTCGGCTGTAAAAATAGATGTGACTGGTGATAATTGAAAAGAGTATGTTTCGTTCGATTCGCAACTGAAAGCACATGCAGTAGAATTAACAGTTTTAGATCCATCAGTATAGAATGGCTTGTGTTCAGCATGAGAGCCAATGACTGAGAGAAAGTTCTGTCTCATTTCAGCTTGAGATAAATTAGCTTTTGCAATAACCGGAACATTTAAGACATTTTCTGTAGGTAACGACTGCCAAAAAGGGAAAATAGGTTTTTTAAATTTTAACACATCATTAAAATTAGAAAACCTGAAAACAGAAAGATACAATTGGTTTTTGAATGTAAGTAGTTCCTTGAAAGTTTCAGGAAATGTATTAAACGATTTCATCTTTGCACAATTAAGAAAGAAAGAAAGAAAGAAAGAAAGAAAGAAAGAAAGAAAGAAAGAGAGAGAGATAGAGAGAGAGAAAGAGAGAGAAAGTAGTAGTAGTAGTAATATAAGTTTATTTTCTAGAAAGAAAGTAGTAGTAGTAATATAAATTTATTTTCAAACGGTGCTTTAGCAGCTCAGGCCATTTACACCTCTGTGTGTTCACAATTGAAATTTAGTAAAAATACAAAATGGTTGAGAGGAAAGGTTGAATTTTGAGTTTGGTGGAGCGCATAAATTCAAAAAGTTTTACAGGATGAGTATTCAGAAGTAGATTTTTAAGAGAGGGTAAGGGGCAGGGAAAAAAACGTTTTCGGATTTCTTTATAAAGTGGACAACTTATAAGGACATGGTCTACTGTTAAGGGGGAATTTGGACAAGAAGTACAAGCAGGGCAGTTTGAGTGGGTCATCAAATAGCTGTGGGAAAAATTTAAAGAAAGAAAGAAAGTAGTAGTAGTAATATAAGTTTATTTTCTAGAGGTGTTTTAGCAGCTCAGGCCATTTACACCTCTGTGTGTTCACAATTGAAATTCATTAAAAATACAAAAAGAAAGAAAGTAGTAGTAGTAGCAGTAGTAGTGAGATAAGTTTATTTTAAAGCAGTGCTTTAGCATCTAAGGTCATTTACACCAGAACGAAAAGAAGGAAGAAAGAAAGAGAGAAAGAAAGAAATGGACTAATTGTCCTAATTAATACACGACTGATAATTATTTGACTAAGTCTTGCACGGAGCATGCTTCACTAATCATTACAACGTGTAAAAAGAGGAAAATAACATCAACACGTGTGTGTGTGCCTTGATGAACAATATGTATTCAGAGGGAGAGGAAAAACTGAACAAACGTGACGTCATCGAAACGGTGTTGCCATATACAACATCTCCCCTTTTTGGGATACATGAAAAGTGCTACTTTTCTTGTGAGAGCTACTTTCTCCGAAGAGAATAAAAAAAGTCTTATGAGTTAACTATTATGTGATTGACGTAATGATATTTGAAGGAAAACAAACGTAAATGATTACGTATGAGATAAAGTAAACTACTTGAGAGGGAATTTGTACTTCATACAAGGTATGAAGTTTAACTTCATGTTAACTATATTAAATCAAGTCATACAAGTCATGGAAAACAAAATCTAAATAGGTATGAGGTACTGTGAAGCTCAAAACATAATATAAATTCTTATTCTCTACTGCAAGAGAAAAAAAAAAAGGAAAAAGTCGAAAATAACAGTTTTCAGCACAAATTAAAACATAAAAATACATAACGAAATTAGTGAACCGCTTGGGCAAATTTCGATTTGTTTTGGGTGACGAACAGGCGGTGTAATTTTGTCCAAGACAGGAGGATGTTCTTGTAACTGCTGATTCTCTACCTCATTTTGTGCCATGTTCTCTCCATTAGGTGGTAGCTATATTCAGTTCTTAGGACCTCAACATCAATGTCTAGTAAAAATGAATTAGAGAGGACCTCTGCTTTTGTATTTAAAGGGGTAGTCTAGGAGTGTTTCAGACGATACGAGTTTCTAAGGTATTTACTTCCCCTTTTCACACTCTACTATGTAAGACCCGGGCGCCTCTGCTTCTGCTAAGATCACACCTTTTTCCCAAATGTTCCCACTTTGAACTGATACGTTGTCACCTACTTTAAAATTTTGTGAGGCGCGAGGAGCATGCATATTGTCCCTATATGTCATTTCTGATTGCCTCTCGACAAGTTTATTTCTAACGTTACAAATTTTTCATTTTAATGATTTTGGTGAGACGGGTAATACACTGTCGTGGCCTGCCTACTCATTAAAATTTTAGAAGCACTGACATTCATACCCGTGACAGTCATGTTTAAATATTCGAATAAAAAATCTTCCAGATCAAGTCTACTTTCTTTGCTTTTAAAAATTAGTTTCTTAGCAACCTGTACATATTTTTCAATCATTCCGTATACTTTTGGATAATTAGGATTTGTAGTGACAATTTTACAATTGTGTAGTGCCAAATAGTCATAAAATTCTTTTTGTTCTCATAAAAAAATACATCATCACAAACAATTTTATGTGGAAAACCATGCGTTGCAAACACAGGTTTCAATGCTTTAATAACTGTATGAATATGATACGACGGTACATTTCGACGGCGCGGCAGAAGTCCGGAATCACAGATCTCGTTTGCGGTGTCTGAAAATCTCCGCCTCTATGCTATTTTTTTAAAGGAGAACAAATTAACATCATTCCTTGGAGTTTTTGCAGAATTTTCTTCACAGAGAGAAGAAAAATCACGGCAGTTTTAAAGAATTGCCGTTGAGTAGTTTTCCGTTTCAAAAATACTTTAAATATGACAGGAAATCTCCGACGTCACGAACGAAGTTATGTGATGCCAACTTACACCGTCAATTTAAAATTTCAAGCCATTTTGAGAAATAATTAACTAATAATAGAAAATGCTCATTCTTTACCTCCGCGAAGTCTAAGAATAATCGATTACCTCAAAAATATTATCAGGCACAGGAATGGGTAATAGAAGTTCAACCTTATTACTTTTTGGGATTTTTCACACATCTCATAGCTTTTGATAAAGTTAATTATGTCAGAGTTCATTCCTGGCCAATAGTATAATTCACGTGCTTTGGCTGTGGTTTTAGTACTACTCAGATGTTCAGTGTGCAATAGTTTTAAAATTTTCTGTTTCCTTGAAATTGGAACTATTATCTTTTCATCATTAAAAATTACACCTCCTTCTAAGTATGAGAATTCTCCTAGCTTATAGAATTACAGCTCCTAGTTTACAGAAAGGAGCGAAAGTCGGGAAAATCAGCTATTTTGAACTGCGCGCGTCGCACGGGTTAGAAGGAGAACGCCCCCTCCTGCTCAGTTCGGCGAATCACGCTCCTCTGCCGACCTCGCATTGTTGCCACATGTCTCCTGATCCGTCGCCGCGCGCAGTTCAAAATAGCCGATTTTCCCGACTTTCGCTCCTTTCCGCGCTTATAACTCGTGAACTAAACATTTCCCCAGGATGCGGTAAAGATAAATAGGTGCCATAGAGAGTCAGGAACAACATATCAGTGTTTCAAAGAAATTAAAAATGACGTATTTTGGGGATCGGCCCGAACGTGACAAAAAAACGGGTCATTTTTTAGCGTTCCGGCGCTTCGGAGGCGATAACTCGAGTTTAAGTCGACAAAACCCTATGATATTATACATTTTCTGAAAGCTCTTTTCACGCTGAAAACGCTCGTTTAAACCGCGTTTCGAAATATTTAGTAGTTTTCGAGTAAAAAATTCGCGAAAATTTCGTGGATTTTCAACTTTGACCCCCCGCCACTTCCCCCAAAATTTTTTGGGGACCTGAAACTTTGGGAAAACATAGGGCATTGTTAGATGAATGAATAGGGCAAGTTTCAATGGTATGCGACACGAGCGTGAAATGGCCCGTTTTGCACGTACCCCTCTTTGAGGATTAACCCTGAAATTTTATCAAAGCCAGGAGCTTTTTTGGCTTTAATGCGATTCGTATGTCGTCGATGAATACACTTACTCCTGAAATAACTCCAAATATGTCATGATTTTTCTTTTGAAAACACCCTGCACCACAATTCATTCCAAGCGGCCATCTTTTAAATCTATTGAGACTAAAGGGAGTATAAAACGTACACAATTTGCATGAGTCCTCATACTCGGTGGGCCTCGCAAGTAGCGCTACGGGAAAAAAGTGAATTTTTGGAAGTATCTGTAATTTTTGAACTCAGCGACCCTCAAGAATACCTAAAAATGTATTTTGCATGGTTTGGACGTACAATCTGATTCATTAACAGTATTAACACCCAAATCCGGCTTTATAAACCATATTTTGGCGCTCGAAAATCGGTCGGCGTGCGTTGAGCGGAAACTTCAATCGCTCATAACTCCGGAACCGTTCGGTTCTCCAGCTTAAATGACCACTCGTTGGATGCGGAAAAAGACGAACAATTTAAAAAACTGGTTTTGGTTCAAATAAAAAATTGAAATTTTAGTCATTCTTCCGTTTAAAAGAAATTTTCCCGACTCAAAAACTGAAAAAAAGCACATATGTTGTTTTGAAAATGTGATTTTGGGATTTTGACCTTCAGAATCTTAAAGTATGCAATTATAGACGATTTTTCGTTCAAACCGGACCTTGATATCTTTATTCGTTCGAGAGATATCGAGGTTCACAGGTTTTGACTTCCACCCCCCTAGCGCCCCCCCCCCCCAAATTTTTTTCGGGGTCTGAAAATTTGGGAAAAGAAGGGCTCAAGTATGAGTATTCGATAGACGAAGTTTGAACAGATTCTAGGGGGGGGGGGGGGCGAAAAAAGCCGTTTTTGCATCAAGCTCTTTGATGAAAAGTATGGTTTATTCGAGATGAAAAAAAGCATCTGCTACGGTTTCATACAAGTGAGACTGTATCTCGACTGGCCTGCATGGACCAGGTTGCCAACTCGTCCACTACATCACATTGGGAGTATTGTAATGGGGTCTCCTCATTTCTATTTGTAGTTCCCGCCATTAGGAGGGATGAGCGGATTCGTCAGCAGCTCTAGACTGGTGACCAATCGGGAGACAGTGATGCTCTCCTCTGATAGGTCATTGCTTCAAGCGGCCATTATTATGTTCTACGCGTGCTGTGTGTGAGTATATCGTGCTCGTGATTCGTCAAGAATTTTGTAACCTAAACCGAGAATGTGAGTAGGTAGTTGCAGGGGGTGGTCCATTGACCACCCTCATAAATTTTCCTTTTTGTTCGGAGCCGGTTGGTCGGTGGGGGAAAGTTTTCATTTGCAGATTCTCTGTTGGTACTGTCCCTATTTCATATAAAACGAAAGGCTCATCTCAGTATCATTCATGAATAACCTGTTAAAATTATATAAGCACTCACCAGTGACAAGATCTGATGGATAGCTGGGTACCAATCTTTCTTCAGACGTGTTATCGCTTGAGAAATGCTTTCATTTGCGAATTTGTTAAAATCTGAGAGGTCCAGTGCTGATTTGGACGCGTAAAATGTATTAACTTGAATCAATCTCAAGTCGCTGAGAAGAAAGCAGACCAACAAATTACGTTTCCACATTGAAATGCTAGCTGGTTTATCTTCAAGTTCCAAGGAAAATATCGAAAACCAGTTTCATCAATCTGTACCAGCCTAGCTTTATCAGTATTTGGAGGATCTACCATAACAGCCAAACGAGAGTAATTTTGGGAATGTATTGGAAGTAAATTCCTGAAATCTTAGGAGGCGCAGCATAATTTCTATCCTTCAATGATGTTGACAAAAAATAATCTACTGACGGTGGGCTCTTCGCGAGGTGCTGGTGGATCCCGTTTTAGCATACATCTCCGTTATACATGGTTATACTTAATCCACCAAAAACTCCAAAAAGGGTTAAAAGTCTCGCCAAGCCTATGAGATCTTGTCACAAAGAATGTATCTAAAAATCTATACTATACAGCTACAAGCAAAATCTCGGAAGCACTATTTCTGACGAACTACCGGACCGATAAGGATGATCCTTACATGTATGTCATCTGTAATGTAATAGCTGTATATGTGCAAAAAATTATGAAACCCCGAACTTTTAATGTTGTAAAGCTTTTAAAGCTCATGGGACTTATGTCCAATGTTAATAGCGTAAGAAACATGTCGTTTCCGCTAGAAACGTCTAGGTGTGGGTGGGATTCTACCTAAGCGTATTTTGGTTGATGATCGGTCGAGCAAAAGTGTCGCGGTCGAGCAAACTGGGCGTAGTTGTTGTTGAAAGCAGTCGCCAGAATCCGACCAATCAGAGATGAGTTGCGAAGAGTTTGCCGGATCATGAGAAAATACGAAAAAGCACTAGACTAGATTTATTTTAAAAAAATTTATAATAAATTTACAAATAACATGTACACTGGTAATGAATCGGAATATTTGGCGGTCTTTCTTACATTTAGAGGTTAGGCATTTGGCATTGACGCTTGTTGTAGAGATGGGACCGTGATTGCGATCGCAGTGAAAAATCACTGTGATTCGAGAATCACCAGTCACTGTTACTGTGACTTTCAAATAACACCTGTTATTTGTATTTTTTTTCTTTTTATTCCAAATAAGGAAGCTAGATGATTTTGTGAAATTCTAAACTTTAAACTCCGTGAATTTAATTATCAAGTATCTCCGAGAACCGAGACCTTTTGGTCAGCACTGGTCAGGGAATTTTTTGGGAGAGCAACTCTGCAAAACATTAACTAAACTATGACGTCAGCTGTATGCTCCAATCCCCTGTCGGCCTGTCCAATCCCAAGTCGGTCTCGGTTCGTTAAAATCACCGGTGACTTGAGTTCACTGTGATTCTGTGATTAGAGAAATCCTTTGTTAGAAATGCCGCGAATACTTCTTAAATCTGGTCTGGAATCACCTCCGCTAACCTCTAAAAACAACAAACTTATCACAATCACTATCATCAACCGTGCAGTGATCATTGTGATGTTATCAATGGACAATCAGCAATGAAAAACAAATATGTGCGAACAAATTGAAATATTTATTTCAAGTGATTCATTTCGA
This sequence comes from Bemisia tabaci, assembly GCF_918797505.1. Lineage (NCBI taxonomy): Eukaryota > Metazoa > Arthropoda > Insecta > Hemiptera > Aleyrodidae > Bemisia > Bemisia tabaci. The sequence goes on along the minus strand of NC_092793.1, from coordinate 88,106,255 downwards.
TGAAACTATCATTTTTTTCCATGAAACAAACAAATCTTGTGATCAGTCACTGTGATCGAAAATCACTTAACCAGGAATCACTATAGCTTGACCTGTAGGTAACCCACATATAATGAGCTATAGAGCAACATCCCAATATTTACCGTCTCTTTCTTCTCATCTGAATTATCACACACATTTCCGTTTTGCGGTCATATTCAGTGATTTTTACGAGAGCATCCCCCACGCCCCAGGGCATCATGATTGCCAATGTAGGTTGTTATGAACATGTTGTGAATCAGATCACTATCATCACTAATCAATCACTGTGATACCAAGGTACACTCTACTACAGGTATGGACAGAATGGAATTTTAGAAAGTCGTCAAAACGCGTAGATTTGACAGCATCGAGAGTACGACAGCGAAGACCTGTGCGGCAAATGGACGGTACGACTTCATACGTCACTCGATCGCCGATTTTCTCAGCGCTGCCACTTCGGCACCCCTTTTGTCCATACCTGTAGTAGAGTGTACCTTGCTGTGATACTAAGATTTCCTTCAGGAAATTATGCATGCCTTCAATGGGGAGGTGTGATTGGAGCAAGTAAATCTGACGTCATCTTAACCCCCCCCCCCCCCCCGGGTCGACTGTGATTTATCACAGTGATAAATCACTGTGATTTTGAAGTAACAGTCACAGTCACTGTCGCTATTTAGAAATCACTACTCGGCACATCTCTAGCTTGTTGTATGCCATCGTTCACATCGGGGTTACTCCGAATCCTATTTTTTGTAGGGTTCACTTTTGGCTCCAACGTTTGCAAGAATTCCACCGTCCATCTGTCTGGTGAGTCCCGAAAAAGTTTGATCGCGTCAAAGCAAAATACAAAATAGCATGATCCACCCATTTTGGTTCGACCGATTATCAACCAAAATACGCTTCCTGAGTGACTCGAATAAACAATAGAACAATGCTATAACTCTCGTGAAGGGCTAATGGGGATATCGCAACCTGAGCCGCCGCGCGCCGAGCCTAAGGTTTTTACTCCATTTTTCCGCATTCTTCCGGCTTCGATTGTGGCATTGGTCAATACTTGATTGCCGAATTTCTATTAACAGCAGATGAGCAGCAGATACAAAGTGAGAAGGCAGGCGCTGCGTCGCGTAGGGGCGGACCAAATAATAACTCTCAACGGTCGTAATCCGATTTTATTTTTTTTAATTAAGCATTTAAAAATAACTGTTGAAGTAGGTAACTCAATAAATACCGGGTTCGGCCGATATTTACATTCTTCTGTCGCGAAACAGGGCACTATGGTCCGTTTCACCCGAAAAGTATTTTTCGCGTGAAACGGTATACACCAATTTTTCGAGTGTTCAATGAGAAATTCGTCAAATAGCTTCCCTTAGAGATGAATAATCAAAGAATCATCGAATAATTGTCCAACAGCGATGGGAGTAACTTGGGTACCTCTCACATTATACGAATAATAATACGTAGAAGCGGAACTATGCGACCGTGCAAGGCCCTATCACGGCGGCTCAGCGGTTCCACAGGATGAAATGTGTTCGTTATGACTTCTTCTCCTAAAAAAGAGCTTTCATTTGATATATGAGGACTTATCTGTAACAATAGCGGATGTCGAGTTCTCACATTGTGAGAAAATCGCGTTTGAAGTTTCTGAAGCTTTGCACTTTTCCGCCCGTAGAACCGAGAGGATTCTTATAAAGATTTTAATGAATAGCAACTCTTCCGGTAAAAAAACACACGTTTTACGATATCTTTAAGTGAAGGAGTAACAGCGATTTGAAAAAAATGTGACATCCGCTATTTTTACTGCAAACACTTTTTTATGCATAAAACAAAGTTTTCAGGAAGGGTAAGGCTGGTGAAACGATTGAAATGAACCAAAAGTTAGTCAATGCTGAGTCATTTAACAAAATTGAACAAGAAACTAAACCGTTTGTAACTTTTACAACAAAAACAAGGAACAAATTCTAAAATCAGTTAAAAATTCAAAAATTCTGGCGAGCCGGTCCCGATACGTATAATTTGAGTGTCACCTACAGCTCATGGCCGTTGGGCGGGCAATTATTGCAAGTGGGTTCGAATCTCCACAGTGTCCTGCCGCGCCGTCCGGGGAAAACAGTGGATTCTCACATCCGCTGTTTTTACAAATAACATGTTTTTCAGTTCATATCTCGCCGAAAAATTGTGCTGGAAGTCTGAAACTTTGCACAGGCATTCTTGGACGCTCTAGATTTTGAAAAAAGCGTTTGCCCTAAAAATGGCGGATGTCAGCGACCGCCATTGTTACATATATGTCCTCATATACACTTTTTTTCATTGAGCACTTTTCATCGCGTCCAAAAAGGACGTCTACATGATGGATGAATTCCTAATAAAAGAACGCAGAGGTAGGTATCCCGAGCTCGGTAAGGACCCTAATAAGGCAAATCTGTACGCTGCATTTTTTCTGAGTACTAACCGAACAATTTGATTAAGTATGACAAATATATCTAATTGCTTTTCCTCTTTCAGGAATAATTAACATTATCTGAAAAAAGAGTCAATGGAGGAAAAATCAATTTGACATACTCGTACTACATTACCTGAACTGCTTGTGCCACAATTGGTGCAGATATACCATGACAGGATTAGAGATGAAAAGATTTTTACTGATGACTTGCTTGGCTTGATCGAATTCGATTCTCGCCGATTTGTTAAAACTTTCCAACTGCTTTCCATCATTTTTTGAAATTGAGTCTTGCATCATAAATTTAAAATCATCCAAGACAAAGTCTACAATCCCTTTCTTGATGGCCACTTGGAAGTCTTCCTGGGTAAAAAATAACAAAGGAATAGAGAGATAGGCGCAGCGGGAAATAATGTAAAAAATGAAAAGGCGATGGATATGTTGCATGTGTGAGGAATTTGCGATTTGACAACCCATTGATTCTTATGTAAAAGTTCGCGAGAAACACGATAGTGCCACTGGTTTTCCGTGAAATCAACTGCCAAGCTCAAAAAAAGCTCTCAAAGGTAAGGGCGTAATGGAGGGGATATCCCACGCTATCCTGAGAGTCCACCTCTACATCATCCTGAGAGTCCACCTCTACATCAAGACAAACTGCCCATGCAAATATAGGGAGCATGAATGGGCTGCCACTTTATTCGGGGACTCTAAAACTGAAAACACGGCAACCCTGCTGATGTATTTGCTCCCTATCTTTGCATGGAGAGCTTGTCTTGATGTAGACGTGGGTGGACTCTCAGGATAGCGTTGGATATCCCTTCCATTACAGCCTCAACTTGAGAGCGTTTTTTGAGCTTGGGAGTTGATTTCAGAGCGAATCAGTGGAACCATCGTGTTTCTCGCGAACTTTTACATAAGAATCAATAGTCGCAAATCCCACACACATGCAACATCTCCATTCAATCCTCCGGAGATCGTATTTTTGAATCGCTTTTAGCAAAATAGGATCGAATGCAATGAAAGCCTATTGTAAAGATTGTGCATCTTCATCGTCATGTAAAAAAATGTAAAAAATATCAAACGATTCAGGGTTTCCTGCCTAAAAATTGTAATAAGTTTAAAAGAGAAGGATCGTGTAAATTTCATTCTTGTAAGTGTGATTATTTAGCATTTCCTGAAACAAAGCAGAAAGTTTGATGTTTTTGAAAACACTAAGGTTTTGCGTTGGTTCCCTGCTGCTACCTATGATCAAATCAGAGTGGTAATCAGAGCTGTCCTGAGAAATATATAGAGATTAGGCTAATCCTTACATTGGCGTCTCTCCCCCGCGGGTGAGTTTTAGGACGGATTTCTTACATGGCCGGCGGGGCCCCGAAAAACGTTTCAAATAGAAGCTTTTGGACCGCCCGTTTGCGTCCAGTCTGAGAAGAAAAAAATTCATTTTCTGCCCGGGTCTGTCGATGAACATTATTGAATCTCTCAGTCTGAATACGACCCAACTCAGGTTTTTGACGATTTCATTTTTTTGCGTAGAAATACTCCTTTTCTGGCAGTTACGCAGTTTTCATCGTCTCTAGAAAAAGGTCATTTTTCTGATACGGGTCGTTTTTGAACTTAGAGATTCAATTATGATTTTATCGAATATTTAGTCATAGAAGACTGGAGTCGTGTATGATTTATTGAATGAGTTTTTACTCATGCCCCGAACTTACAATGCCTCTACAAATCGAAGTATCTACGAGGTATATCAAATGTGCGCTCCCCTGATTCACGTTTCCATTTAAGTGGCCTGGAGGAAAAGGCACGTAAGTGCAGGTTCTGCTATTTCGAGAAATGCCTACAAGTTTCAAGTTTTGAAATAATATTGATCATTATTGTGGAAAGAAAGTTCTAACAGACTTTTTGATGCTTACTTGGAATCGATAATACCTCAATTTTAAAAAAAAACTGCACTTGTGCGCCTTGTCCTCCAATCCCCTCATTTAGGCATGATGGCAACTAAAAGATGAAGCTGTTCGATAGTACGGTGATACGGGATGCTCCGAAAGTCCAGCGCCTCCCCCTATCCCCACCCCTTTAACTTTTGAACCGTTCGAGATAAACAATTGAAACTTTGGGAATGTTTCTATCTCAAAGGAGACAATCTTCTGAGGGGGTCTGCATTTTGGTATCTGCCTCGGGGGGGGGGGGGGGGGGCATTTTTTTTTCATATAATAACCCATACGTTGTGGTGCCTAATTGGAGAGAACATTCAAAACTAAGAATTTTGGCTGAAACCGCTCATCAATATCATAATTATTGACAAAGTCATTGTAGGTGAAAGGTCAAGTGACGACGATAAGTTGTACCGGAGTCAAGATTTCTTGAAAAAAAGTCTAATTTGACCTTTGACCTATCATGTCTCGATCAATAATTAAGATATTGATCAGCGGTTTCAGCCAAAATTCTAAGTTTTGAATGTTCTTTTCAATTAGGGGTTACTATTTGAAAAAAAGTTGAGGGCTCCACCCCCCTTGTAACGGGGCGGATCTCCCCCTTCTCTGCTGAGGGCAGGTCCGGGTCTTCTAAGGCACTTTCAACGTCCTTGGGAAGAGACCCGCCAATGTCACTTCGGATGCCCTGGTAAAAACGACGGACACCCCATGGATGGACATTCTTAGGTTCACGGACACCTAGTTGGCCGTATGGACACCCGGTATAGCCGTGCGAGCACCTGTGATGGGCGTGCGGAAACCTTATCAACAGTGAAATTGCAGCCACACAAATACCTTTCCTGCTATTTTGCTTTTTAGAGATTAAGAGATAACCAAGACATTATTCCTTAAAATTTTTGAGGAATTTCTGCAGACTGAAAATAAAATCGAGGAAGTTGGAAGGAATCTCCTAGTCTTCCACAGAAATTCAAGTGAGTTGGGAATTTTGTTTTTTGGTTTCGTTATGATGCTTTCTGTTCTCAAATTTAAATTAATATTTCTGTACACTATTTGCAGAAAAGTTCTTACAGTTTGTTTATTCTATTTATTCATGTTTAGGTACTCTAATATATTTCATTTGTTTATTTTAAAATAATTTATTTATTTTAATACACTTAAAAATAATTTACTTTTTAATATATTTTAATATAATTTTTTTACTTTTTTTTTATCAGTTAATAATTTACAAAAAAAAATAAAATCGTGTTGAAACTCAAAAGGTGTGACTTTACAGCCATAAGATAGTCTATAGCCTAATAAATCTCATATACTATTCCAAAATGTAAATGAGTAAAATGAAATAGATTAAATTAAATTAATGAAATGAAATAAAATAAATAAATATGAAGAAATAAATAAAATAAAGTAAGTAGGTGAAATGTTAGGAAACCGTTGGAGGGGAATAGTTGCACTGTTGCTAAGACTATGCCTAAAAGTCATACAATTGTGTTTCACTTACCCATTTTTTTCGAGATCACGTTTCTAGACCCTTCTTGAATCTGAATTCACAACCAAAGATGGAAAGTGAAATTTCATAAGGCTCGAATAAATTTCACAAAAGTTGAAATTTATTAATTTTTTTTTTTAGAATTATTGATTGAATCTTTGAATGTCTGAAAGCGTTTCAGATGTTCTTTGTGTGGATGCTGCGGTGTTAAGCTACTCTACAAAAGGTGCCAGACACTAAGAGGGGGCAAAAAGGGGAGTTAAGAGAGAAAAACCCCAACCTAACCTCTAAACTAAACGAAAACATTTGCAACGCGCGAATTTTATAGGCTTGGGGTATAAAAAAACTTCAAAATTTAGGATCACTGTTTCTAGGCGTTTCTTAGCCTCCTGAATGTATCCCCAGAAGCTTCAATATATTTCATGAAATTTCACGCGTGAAATTTCATTCGAATAAATTTCATAAAATTTTCCATCTCTGTTCACAACCATCACAAGATTCACAACATAAAATTGTCTCCTATCAACAGATCGCAACTTTCGTCAAGCCCGAATTTTGAAAGTCTTGGCAACAACACCATTAAGTATTCCCCTCCAACGGATTCCTAACGAAGAAAAGGAAGAAGTAAAAAGGTTGTACGTCGCGTAGAATTTCGATATATCGAAGTTCTGCGCGCGACGCAGCATTTGAGGTTATTCCCGTTATTTCCTGTGCGCTACGCGTAATCGTTAAAGAATCGAAATTTCTCGCAGCGCACGACATTTTCCGTGAATCACTCAGATTTTCCTGAGCGGCGGACATTTACTGTGTCGCGCGCGTATTTTTCTGTGTTGCGCGCGCGTTTTAGGTTTGGTCCGCAACGGCGCACTATGGTCCGATAGCCCGATTTAAGCGGCATTAAATGAGATATGCATGTTTTTACCTTGCAACATGAGTTTTAGGGGTTTTTTGGGTCGCTGAGTGCAAATATGCTAATATTTTTCAAAAAAAATCCATTTTTAACATTTTTATACTTTCTTATAACTTTAGTAATACTTTGTTGAGATACCTCAAATTGAAGCGCCATCGACAAGTCCAACCGGTGGTGTAGTGGCTACCGCATCTCAACTGTAACCGTATGATCCCAGGTTCGAACCCCGGAAGAATTTTTTTTTTTTTTTACGCCTAAAAATTAAATTTTGCATTAGATGGACTATAAAAAGCTAAATGTAGTAGAACTTTGCAATATACTACTGTCAAAAGAACTTGAGACCGCTAAGGATAATACTTCAACGTTTCATGGCTCCGGAGGCCTACTTTCAAGTCCCACCGATCGGCCGTATGAACTCGTTTTATTCTGCCAAGCTAAACTTAAGCTTAAATATATCTATTTTGATAGATTATGCGTTTGAAACATGGTAAAATGTAAAAAATAAACTTTTACGGGACCTCAAAGTGGCCTCCCGAGACGATTTTATCGCTCGGGTGCCCTACTTTCAAGTTCCACCGATCAGATGTTTGAACTTATTTTCGTCTGCCAAGCTAAACTTGAGCTTAAATATATCCATTCTGATAGATTATGTGTTTGAAATATGGCAAAACTTCAAAAAGTAAACTTAAACGGAACCTCAAAGTAGCCTCCCGAATTGATTCTTCGCTGTTCTTAAGCACAAGTTTCAATTCCTCCTGATCAGCCCCATCAAATCGTATTATTCTGCCTCGGCAGATTTAGGCTTTAATGCATCCAATTTGATAGAATATGACAATGGAACATGATAAAATGCATGGTGAATGGCATATGATAGCTAATTCTAGTAAGTGCTAAGAAATGCGAAAACGTCATTTTTGATGAGAAATAACTTGACCCTACGGTGGCTTACGGATCTGGCATTCAGACTAGAAGGAAGTCAAGAGTCATGACAACAACTTCCAAGTAAAATTACGAGGTGCCAAGAGGTGCAAAGTATATTTTGTAGGTCCTACTTTTGCAATTTTATTAAAAAAAGTGACTATGTCTAAGGGCTAGTCTAGAGCAATAGATATGAGGAAAAAGAATCATTTTGGCATGTAACATCTTCAACATATCCTATATTTTGTGAATCAGGTGCCCAAACATTTTCAGGTACAGCGAAACAACGTAAACAAACCCTTAAACACGGCACTGCCGCTCGGTAACTGGGAGCGTGCTCCAAAGTGCTCCGCGCGCCGCACTTCCCGTGCTTGTCACATCTTTATTAGTGCTTCAATCGAAGTGATATTTTACAGGTGTCCTCTCTACAGCATGTACTATCGATCCACGCCTTTAAACCGGACTTTTTCCAAACTTCATTTTTTCGATTTATTGCCGCTTAAATCGGGCTTTCGGACCATAGTGCGGCGTTCCACACTACCTCTTGCTTATTTAGTAAAAATGGGACATGAGGACATCACTAGATGTCATAATGACATCCACACTTTGTTCCGTAATAAGGCAGTGTGATGTCACAGTGATGTCTGTTGAACATTCTGCCATCACAGTGTCATCATAGTGATTGGTGAATGGTAAGAATGATGTCAGGGTGATGTCAGAGAGGTCAGATTGATATCAGAGTGAAATTATTGAGATTTGTTCCATAAAGCATTGTGATGTGTCAATGACGAGGTACTCCACTTTTACCAGAGTACCTTAAGACTGAATTTAAAAGCTGTAAGTTTTAGTTTGTGAAAGTGCCTCTTACCTTGACTTCAAGAAAAATTGCATTGACCTCTTTGACGTGCTTTTTCTTTAAAGATATTGGTACTAGGTCTAAAATATGCGAGATCCAATGCTGTTCAATAGGTGCAACGTGAACAGTGTCAATGCCATGTTGAATATAATAATTATAGCGAACGAGTTGAATTTCATCAGACGAGGGGATGATTGTTTCATCATTATATTCGGTATCTCTGCTCACTATTACTTTAATGATCTGCTTCCGAAATTTCTCCCTTTCCTCCTTCAACTCAATGTATGAAATGACCTTCAAAAAACGGGGGAAAAACTGATGAAAGAAATGTAGGTAGGTATTCATAAAATGTCACATCAAAGTGCGCGGCTAAACAGCCGAATGTGTCAATTGCACTGGTTTCAGAATCGCGTTTTGATGCTTGATTCTTATCGATCAGCTGAAAAGGTTAAGATGCATCCAAACAACAACTTCCTCCGTTCAATGGACCGTTTTACTCCTTGTCTCCACGGAACGTTTCACGGGATTTAACCGAGATAGCAGAAATATACAGCCTTTTTATCAAATAATCTCGAACCGCTGCAGGATCTGCCACGGTCGACGACGAGGAAAACAGAATTTCGATAATGGCACCAATTACTGACGTTGCAGATTGCAACCTATAGGTTGCAATCTGCAACGCCCCCCCCCCCCCCCCCCGAAACACATGCCTGGCTATAAGTGCCTGCCTCTTGTTTACGTTAGGAGATTGCGATTTAAGAAGGTACTGTTTCCTTGGTAAAACTTCGCTTGAAACACGATAGTTTCACTGGTTTTCTCTGAAACAAACCCAAAAATTGAAACAAAACTCGAAAAAAATGGCAATGTCACCAAATCGAACAAATAAATTAAATTTTTAATTTAGGTGAAGCTGTAAAACGCTTCGATAGGTCAAAGATCGGATGTTGGGTTACTCGACATCCTCACACTTGGGTTAGGTCACTCGATACCACCAAACTTAGGTTAGGTTGCTCGACAACACCGCGGGTCGGTCGGGTCGAAGATCGCACTGAGGTCAAAATCGATAGGTGGAAGATCGATACTTAGGTCAAAATCGACAGGTCGAAGATCGATGGTTAGATCACTCAACACCACCACACCTAGGTTAGGGCACTCGACTCCCTTGTAAATCGTTCGACATAGGTAAGTTCACTCGGCACCACCGCACTTGGGTTAGGTCACCCCATTTACCAGATTTGGGTTAAGTTAGGTTACATTTTGATAGCTCAAAGATCAAAATCAATAAATCGAACATTCAAAAGCGATACATCGATTGCACTTAAACCGCCATTTCTACCCATCTCTTTTATCGTACAGCGAATATAAGGCAGTAATGTTTTTCTTGATATTCCCTATTAATCAATACATATGAACAGAAAAAAAAGAGAAAAAAAACACTAAGAAGCGGCCCGAACTGTATGTATAACAAGGTGGAGAAATGGTGCTGGGTCCACACCATTTCGCGAGGAACACAAAGCCAAGGAGTTCCAAAAATTAAAATTAGAGTCAAGATTAAATTTTTGAACTCTAATGCGCACCAGTATGAAACTGTGGGGGGAGGGTGTTAAGCTCAGGTAGTTTGCATTGGAATATTAGGTTGGAGTCACGTCGGGAGATCTATACCGGGTTGAGCCTTTTTAAACCTCATCAGCAGATCACACTCCAACTTAATATTCCAATGCTAACCGCCTGAGCTGAACACTCTCCCCCCTCAGTTTCGCACTGGGTTAGTAGCAATTAGTAAGTTCATAAAATTTAATTTGGACTCTATTTTATAATTTTTGGAACTTATTGGCTTTGTGTCCACGCGAATTGGTGTGGACCCGTAGCACCATTTCTCCACCTTGTTACATACAGTTCGGGCCACTTCTTTTTCCTTTTTTTTTTTTATTTGTTCGCACAAGCTCGGGGTATATGTGTGTCTCACGTTCGGGAGCGAGGGCGGTTGAGTTCTAGATGCAGTTCGCAATCTCCAACCAGACTGTTATCATCTTTTTGCGGGTTTTCCTTTGTTTTGTTATGAGAGTTGTTCAGATGTAGTTTGTGATGGCGCCATAGGTTCACTCTTTTGTGATCATGCCTCGGGGTCATATCCATGCCGGCGTTTTAATGCCGTCTTGGATTTTTGCGGCATGTTAAGTTGGGTTCACTGCGAGTTTAAGATCTGCTAATGTTGTCTAAAAACGCCCTAACGGATTAGATCTCTCAGCGCGACTCCAAATTAATATTCCAATGCCTACACTGTGCTGTAACCACTCTCCTTTTTGTTTTCGTACTGGTACGCATTAATGTTCATATAATTTAATTTTAATTACAATTTTTCGGATACTTCTTGGCTTTGTTTTCCTTCGAAATGGTGTGGACCCCAGTACAATTTTCCACCTTTGTATTCTATAAGCCTACTTATATAGAGTGAATATACAATTAATAAAACGTAATACTTGATATTTGTCATGTTCCGTTCGTGTTTCTCTTGATGTAAGGGGACGAATTGTAGTGAATGACGAAGGGGCTTGACGTCCTCGAAAACGTATCCGGCAAGTTAAACATTTTTTTCGGTCGGACTGTCCAAACTAATGAAGATAAGCGAATTACTCTGCTCATCTTCAGCTCAGTTGAAAAGGTTTTTTCGATTAAGCTTCACGTAATTTTTCATGAATTTTTTATATTTACTGATTCAACTATTAAGTTTTTTTAATCGATAAAGCTTTTTCAATATTCTTTTCAAGAAGCCCATTCCGTTGATTTTATCGTAATTCCGAGAACTGTTGCTCGTCGTCAGGCACATTCGGTTCAGGCACTGCACAACATGCGCACCAAAACTTATGTTGAACTAGGTACCTACACGAGTGAAGTCCTCCCACAACAATTGGCACTGCTTATTATCTTGATTAACTAGTGAGCAAAACAAAAGAAAGGTAAGTGAGTTAACCAATACGATAGAAAGGTGGCTGGGGTGTTGATATTCATAGGAATGTGAAACAATTATACTTCTTTTTCTTGTTAAATTCGAGGTCAAAATTTTTGATGCTCTCAAGTTTGAAACTTAATATGCAAGCAATCAAAAAGTCAAGGAAAAACCTTACGTAAAAGAAATATGTGAGGAAAATGAGTGAAAAATTGGCGCGTGGAGCCAGGATATTAAATACCAGCCCGTGTGATAGCTCGCACAGCGAGCTGTCACGCCTGGCCAGGGAGTGCTCCTGGACCCCCGGTTCCTGCTCGTTTCGCGATGAACTTGCGACTCGCTCCGCGAACCGTCCCTAGTAGCAGAGCTAAATTCACAGTATATAAACGAAGTATAACCGTTAAATTATCTTAAGCCGTTTCAAAATGGCGGCCGGGTAAAGTTTAAATGGCCGAAAATTGGCATCTCGGCTATTTGCACATGGATTTGTTTGAAACTCGGTATCTGGGGGTATTTTGGCACGAGAAAAACGAATTTGACGTTAGATTTTTAAAAAAACCCTAATTTTTCAAAATGGCGGCCGGTTAAGGTCCAAAACGGCCGAAAAGTGACAAACTTGAGTTGTAACGTCAAATTTGTTTTTCTCGTGCCAAAAATACCCCCAGATATCAAGTTTCAGGCGAATCCATCGGCAAAAAATCAAGTTTGTCAATTTTCAGCCATTTTGGACCTTAACCGGCCGCCATTTTGAAAAATTAGGGTTTTTTTTAACAATCTGACGGCAAATTCGTTTTTCTCGTGCAAAAATACCCCCACATACCGAGTTTCAAACAACTCCATGTGCAAATAGCCGAGATGCCAATTTTCGGCCATTTAAACTTTAACCGGCCGCCATTTAGAAACGGCTTAAGATAATGACTTCGAGTTTGCGCGAAAAAAATTCTTTTTTTATGCTCTTTCGAACGAGGTATCACAAAGGGGGTCTTCCCATTTGAAAAAAAAAAGTTGGGGTCCGTAACCCCCCCAAGGGGGGGCCCCCCGAAAATATTAGGGGGGCCAAAAAGTAGCTCCCTTTGACCTAGGAACATCCTTCAAGTTTCAAATCTCTATCTCAATTAGGTAAAAAGTTAGATGGGGGGAGGGGACTTTTCTAACACCCTGTATAATTGAAGTATAACGGTTATATAAAACATTTTTACAAATAACTTTTATATAAACTATTTATAAAGGTTATTCGCGCAATTTATAAAATTATTTGATTAATAACGGTTATACGACAGCGGTTTCCTTTGAACATCCCGTTACTCAACCGTTATATATAACAGTTATATGAGTAGTATACTTTCGTTAACATTTTTTATATACCTAAATCTGCTACTAGGGGTCCCGCTGAGCTACTAACTTTTAAAATAATAAAAATAATGAGAAGATAACATCTTTGCCACTTTGATGGCCACAGCCGCCATCTTGGATCTAGGAATTTTGAAAATCCGACCAAAAATTCAAATTTCCCGTTGAAAAATACCCTCAGATACCGTTCCACAAAAATCGATCGAACAGGAGCCGACTTAGCATTATAGGCCACGGCCGCTATCTTGAATTTTGAAGTTTTGAAAATCGTCTGACCGAAAATTCGAGTTTCTCGTCAAAAAATACACCCTGTTACCGAGTTTTACGAAAATCGATCGAACAGGAGCCAAATTATCATTTTAGGCCACGGCCGCCATCTTGAATTTTGAAATTATAAAAATCTGACCGGAAATTCAAGTTTCCGCCGAAAAGTACCTACCCTGCGTCACCAATGTTCACAAAAATCCGTCAATAAATAACCCCTAAAACCTGAAATTTCGTCTATAATGCTGTGACGTCACGCGACAGGATTGAACTTGTTCGACGCAGTGCGCGCGTGAACAAACTCGTATCCCCAGTGCATTAGTATAGGGAGAAACAACTTTTCTTTTTTTTGGCTTCAGCGGCATTTTTTTCTAAATTTGATTTTTCAGGCACGTAGAGGTGTTGCTTAGTTTTATCTTGCCAGTTTGAAGGAAATCGCTTCGACAGTTTTTTTGTAAAGTGTTGATGAAATCTCGGTACAGTAGCTTTATATATTTGACATTGCGAGCTGACACGTCTAGCCGGGGATTGCCCCTGGACCCCACCTCTTCGCTTCGCGATGAACTTGCGGCTCGTCCCGCGAGCCGCCCCTGCCCCACATAGTTTATTAGTATCATGAAAAGACAACATCTTCGTCTTCAGCATCTTCTTTTTCACCAAGTTACACAGAAATCGATAGAAGAGGAGCCGAGATATTCTGGGCAACCCCTTTGTCAGACAATCCGCCTCCTGATCTCTACTTGGGGCATATATTCGATAACAATATTACCTTTCCTCGTTAGATCAGACACATAGCTATATTTTAGATCAATGTGCTTCACCCGTCGAATATTTTCAGGGGTCATGACTATTGAAATCCAACTCTGGTTATCCTCATACATATGCATATATGAGCTATGTCCGCATATACCTGAAAATCCTTTAAAAGTTTCCTAATACCACATTGAATCCTGAACTGAGCTGCACAGTGCAATTACCTCGGCTTCAGCACTCGATAGGTAATGCAACACAGTTTTGCTTCTTTGTAACCCAGGAGACTACATTGCCAAAAATCTTAATCAAAAATCCCGTTACTAATTTCTTGTCAGTGTCGCCACCCCAGTCAGAATCTACAAAACACTGTAAAATTTGGCTTGATTTCCTTTATACCTCAAACGCAAATCAGCAGTATTTTTTGAGTACCTTCAAATATGCTTGACATTGAATATCCTCTGTTGCATTCTGCTGAAAACGACTCAAAAAATTCACTGCGTAGCTCCCCTTTTGCAACTTTTGCATACGCAAAAATGTAGCTTACAATGACCTAGGAACATTCTAAAAATTTCATTTTTCAAAAAATGTAATTATTTTAGGTATTCCAATAAGTTTCAATAAATAGGGCTCCCTCAAATAGGAGCTAGGCAAAATACACAGCACTCAGTGGAATTGCAAAAATTTAACTATGTAATTGCTACTTATTGCAATCTGTGCTACTTGGGAAGAAGGACCTTGGAGGGCGCGAAGGATCCTTAGGGGATTGGGCTGCGTAGCGGTCAGAGGGAGTATACCCTCTGGCTGTAGATTAATGAGTATTCGCAGCAGGTTTCCTTCAAAATTTCATGCAATGTTGCGGCAAGCAGGTCTTTCTTCCTGCAAGCTTATGTATGGTAAATAGTTTTCGCCTGCTTACTTACTGAAGTTTTATAAATAACCTTAAATACCTCTGGGTTCCCAGAAATTTCGAATCAGTATGGTGTGGAAATGACTACCATTTATATCTTGATGAAGTGTTTCGTGCAATGGATACATCTTTTCACCCAACTTATATTATAAGAAAAAAAAGTAATGATTTACTCAGTGCCTGAGAATTACATTTAATAAATTGTGGATACCATTACGTTGGTTACACGACCACATTGATAGCACAGAATGTAAAAGTAGATTTGATGGTGCCATGACAACCAGATTATTTACTAAGATACCCTCCTGGGTTGAGGGGAAGAACCTGCTGTCCATCGGACGGAAAAACTAAACTAGGTACTTACAGTTGAATTTACTGCATTACGAAAAATTTACCATAGGTAATACCTACTCTTTGAAAGAGAATTCTAGTTGAGCCATAACTGGAAACCTCATTAAAGTAGGTAACAAGACGTCTCTTTGAAATAACAGACAAACCATTTGGATTTTACGTCATTTTACGACAAGTCACTCAGGCTCCATATTATTGATAGCGCGTTCATATTTTCTTTACGATCGGAAAGAAATATCTCAGAAAAAAACGGCGCCGTTTTATTGGAGGAGGCAGCGATGCGTTATACAGCCTGATAGTCCAATGGCGCTCAGCCACTCATTCAACGCAAATTTTATCCTAATTTACTTACTACAAAATTCTTCTCCAACAATGGAGCCGGAAAATGTTACTGAATTATTATTTCATGGATCTTTTTGGAGATAGATACGGGGAAAAGGACCATAATGTCTCGTTCCACACATCTTGAGAGTGTTTCTTGCAAGTTCTTAAGAAGTTTGATGTGTTGACTTCTTTTTTAATTCATTATAATCAGCGGGATCTGTCTCCCCATTACATATAGAGAACGCCTATTTTCGGGGGGCCCCCGGTCTGTTTGGAGATAGTTATAAAAGGTTAAATGTATAATTATGATATAATTTAATACGAACAGAATATGCGCTTGCTAAAGTAAATAAACAGATATGATTTAGAAAGTCTTATCCGGAAACAATTTTCCCCTAAACATTCATATTATTAACCTTTCAATTCCAATGTTCGTGATGAAATTTGGTATAAACATTAGCATTCATTTATGATTTTAAGACGAGTTGATGGCTCCGAACGCCCTTTTCCGGTCACTTTACACCTGTTCCTTCCCCTTCCACTCCCTACTACCTCCTCCCCTCCCTCTCCTCCCCCCTCTCATCATCTTATTGATTTTTCTTATTGATGACAATATTTCCTCTACCCGCAAGGAGAGCGAGAATAAAGTAAAAAGACAATTTGAACCAAACGGTGCGATATGCTCTGATTATGAGTAACTATATTCCTGTCAAAGGAGAGATTAGAAAAACGGCAAAAATTGAGCAAAGGTAGTGAGAAAAAAAATGAAAAAAAAATATAGGAAAATGAAAACAGAAAGGGACAGCAGAAAAACAAGAGACTAGGAGTCAGGAAGAGAAAGAATTTGACGGAATAGGTAATTAAGCAGGTAATTTATCAAAAGGAAGAGATATATTTTTAAAGATACCACTCGGAAAAATTTTGCGCTTGCTTCAATTGGAGTTGGAGCTGATATTTACGAGTACCTATAAATACTTGGACGAGGATTTTACCTGGATTAATTCAGGTTCCTCCTCGTAAGTCATTTGCTCGAATTTAAGCAGAATGACTGCTGTCATCATCATTAATACGTTTTCAATCATGCTGTGAAAACTTTTTCAGATGAATTTTAGTGCACTTTTTCAGCCTTTTCTTAGGGTCTTCACACTGATTTAGCTGTGCATCCCCTCATTTCGGTTTCACACCTTTTCAGTTTGGTATCATATTCCTCTTACTGGGTGCAAGATTTTCTGAGCTTTGTCTTCGTTTTCTTCAATTCAGAACTTACATCTTTGAGCCTGTCTTCAGTTTTTTGAGCTTTCAGTGCCAAGTTCCTTGCTACTGATTTATTCCTGGAGCTACATTGTAATAAGTGTGATCTATTTTTCATACACTTTTTTTTACCGGAGACCTCTTTTTCGCCAAGAATAACTGCGCAGTAATCTTTCCTCCTTGAGAACACTTCACTCGAAGACTTGATTCTCCTACTGCACCTTATTTTGCAGGCCCTCGACTTACAACCTGCGCACGAATTAACCCCTGGCACTGATTTCGAGAATAATTTTGAGCTGTTTCTTGATTTGCAGCCGTTAAGAGTGCAGTGAGAATTTTCAGATGACTTGCAAGTTCTTAAATGAGGACCTGTTCTCTTACACTTAGAATTTTTGCGAACACGACATTTGAAACACTGCCTCCTGATGCATGCATCTCTAGTTTTTTTCAGGAGGCCCTGCTCTTTTGATAAAGATCTACATTTGCTTTCAAGATTTTTCTGGAGACATTTAATACTCCTAGGATTAACTAACCCGCAGACTTGACTTTGGCTTGTTCTCATGTTATCCTCAGAGCTTGACCTACGGGTTCTGCATTTCGTCGATGGTGCTTCCCGGTCTTGCCCAGCACGTTTAGACTTGTATGATTTCGTTGATTCCGTGCAGTCTAACTGCATGGTCTTGGAAGCTTTTGAAGCTTTCTTGCAGAGTGATTCAAGTAGTTCTGGGTGGAGCTCAGAACAGAGTAACAGACTAAGTGCTGGACTGAGAGGCAAACACGGTAATGAAGAGCACCGTGCATTGTCTGATCGTCTGACTGATTCTGACTGGATAATTTTGGTGGGCTTTGACGGTTCAATCATGTCTCGATCGGGGTTTGAGCCATCAGATATAAGTTTTGCAGATTGGCCATTACAAAAGGAATTTTCGGGGCTGGTTGAAACTTGAATCCCTACAGAGGCCTTTCGTTTAACTTCACATGCTGTGAATGAACATGGAGAGCATCCACCCCTCTTGGAAGCGATTGCCAACCTATCCATCTCTATAAATTTTGACTCAGCATCACAACACAGCTTATTGCACTTATTTTTACACTCCTCTAATTTGGGAACTGGATCGCAATTCAGAAGTTCGTCTGTGGCTTTTTCAGTGTTTGTAAAAACCTTGTTCTGGTCGCACATCAGAAGGGTTGAGTTGGGATTTATTTCATTAGCTAGTTTAGTCGTGGATGATTTCGATTGTTTTCCGGTTACGCATTCTCGATTGCAGCGCAATAAAAGAGCGCTGCGATCTTCTACTTTCGTTTTACGACAGAAATTTGATGTAGAAGTTACTTTACATGCATCTGACTTGCCACCTATCTTCCTTTCGCGGTGAGCTTTTTGCACTTGAAATGCGAAGTCACATTCTCCATCAGAGCATGCGCCTGTTGACTTTTTTCGATTTTTTCTTTTTTCCTCCCTGATTTTTGATATATATTGCCGAAAATCTTCACTAACTTGATAGCATTTCTCACAAGAGTCATCTGCGGTCGAACGAGGAGAACAGCAACTGGCACCTAACCTCGATCGATTTGCCTCTTCCGGAGACCTCTTTGATTTCAGTTTCGTGCTGCTGACTTTAGATGGTTCAGTGAAGCATGAATCAAATACTTTTTCTTCTTTGGATGGAGGAATTTGTTTCAACCGCAACTGAGAAGAAATTTTACAATTTAATCCATCATCTATCTCATTTTCAATGCAGGGTTTTCTTGAGTTTTTTACTCTCGCCGGAGAACAAAATCTAAAGTCAATTGGAAAATCTTGGTGAGGATGTGGAGGACACTTAACCTGATATGCGTCGACTTCAATTCCCTTTTCACCCCTCATTTCAGCGAGGTTTCGTCCATTTTTTAAGGTGCTCTTACATTCGATGCTGGCACTGCTAAGCATGCCTCTGGGTAATTGGTTGCCGTTGACTTTGGAGGAAATTGTTGGCTTGAAGGAATTAAGTCTCCGTAGGTAAAAAAGTAGCTGTTCAATGGCACGAATACTTGATTTTAATTCTTTTATTATTCGTTCATTCCTAACTGGTGCAGGATATGAACAGTTGGGAACTTGACATTTCCCGGATGATCCTTTAATGAATTCCAGTTGAAGACTGCGGTTTAAATTACAGATTAAATATGTTAAGGACTTTAAATCAAAATAAGTAAATTCGTCTGGAAAGTTATCAGCTTTTAAAGTCAAGCATCTAATTCCTTCCTGTGGTCCGGAGAGACCGATGACGCGTGAGAAAAGGCCGAAAGGCAGGCAACCGCATCCTCTGTCTGAATTAGCATCATCCTGTGTACTACGACGGCGAGATCTGGCTAAACGTGGGAATGGTTTGATAGTACACTCGCCGGTTACCGGGTCTGGAAAATCCTCTTTGAGGTAATTGAGAGCCTGGCTACACGATTTTGTTCCTCTGAAAGGTAGCAAAGGATTTCCACCGGTGATGAAATACAGCTGCAAAATAAGTCTGGTAATGGCATAACTAAGCATGTGCAATTGCTCTGTTTTGATCTTGTACTTACATTCGTCGACTGACCCTTTTGTACGTTTATGTACTTCAATCTCAGCATGTATGACTCGCAATATATCCCAATAGAAGTGTAAATCTGTAAATGGAAATCTAGCTAAAACGTGTTGCAGTTCAACTAAGAAACTATCACAAATTTTAGGCTCAGCAATCTTATCTAATATGCAATATTTTAGAGCCGCTTTTTCTTTCTTGGCTCTAATGGGCTCTGAATGCCACCAGCATGGTTTTCGGTAATCATATTTACTGGTTTCTGAGAAAGATTTCATCGTTGTTTGCTTTCTTTCTCCCTCATAATAACAGCCTGGTACACAGCAATTTGGCCGCGACTTGGAAGTGAGGGCTTCAGAATTGTCAAAAAACGATGCAGGGTGAATGCTTAGGTTTTTGAACATATTGTTCCAGAGTTTTGTTACACATCCTTTCAAATTGATGTTGACAACCCGATACGCTGGGTCATTTCCATTCAGTTCAAGTATCTTTACATCAGGGCAACAGACAAAGCTCTCAACTCTGGTAAGATTTTCACGACCACTCACAAGATTTTCCCTCTGCTTGCCATTGTAAACATGTTCATGTGAGAACTGAGGACATACTCCCCCGCAGTCATTCTGCTTCATTCTTTTTGTAACTCTTTAGCAGTAAATCAAAAATTAAGCTTCTGCATTGCGTGGCTTCCAAATGAGGGGAAATGCTTGCATAGACAAGTATAAGTAAATGCTCTTGTATGACCGACAAATATTTTAAAGCAAAACAATTTCACCGACAGAATATGCAACTTCTTGTTCCAAGATCATGATTAGCACAGCACTTTGTCTCATTGTAAGTAACACAGAATTTGCAGGACATTCGTTCAATGAAAATGCAAAACTTGGAAGACATAGGTACCTAACATTCAAATAGATCAATTACTAGAGAGAAATATACCATGAATTTTGAAGATAGGTACTGATTAGGAAGAAGGTGGGGTTAGGATTCATGAGAAGCATAGATCATACAGCAATCATCAGGAAGCATGTTGTTGCAACTCCGACATTGATTTACGGTGTCTTTGAAAATAGATTCGCATTTTAACTTAAATAGGTCACATTTAATTTCATTCCAAGAGAAACAGATACTAAACAACGCACTGATTGGAAACTTTTATTTGCATTTTCTAAATAAAACGATATATTGGGACATGGTTTTACGGTAAAAAAAAAAAAAAAATAAATAAAAAAGTAGATTAAAAAAAATAAAAAATAAAAATAAAAAAACAACATCTGACGAGAGTATAATATCAGCTGTTCACCGCACTGAGTTCATTTTTTCAACAATTATTTTTCAGTAACATTTTATCTTCTTTATTTTTCCTATTTCTTTCCAGTTTTTGGTTTGGAGGAAAGAAAAACAAAAAGACATGATCACAGTCAGGTATTACTTGCATATCAAGCATTGTGATTTATCAAAGTTGACGCAGTGCGCGGGGATCTGGTATGTTCCGAGTCCCAAAATTATCCACATTCTCGAACAGACCATGAGTCGCGAGGTTTCGCATTTTTATACTTCGTCATCCTTTTAGAAAATTAGTAAACGACCAAAAATCGAGACATATGAATGTTCTCAGATGACGCTATACGGCATCAACTTAGGAAAATCATAACTTTCGGGGCGTGGGGGCCAGAGAATCAGCGCCGAGAGGCAGCGCATCACCAAATCTATCACTAAATGGATCGGAAATGTGGGGCAAAGAGCATTTCAGTCGTTAGCATGAACACGATTTTTCTCATTCATGTTTAAAGCCTATATCTTCAAGGTCAAAAATTTCAGATTCCGTACTTTTCCGAAGTCTGTCACCTCAGGACAACGAAAATACCCACTTTCGACCTGACATCTCGCATCTGGTTACATGAGCAAAGCTGAGCGGAAATAAAATAGGCCTCTTAATTTCGAAAAAAGATTACCTTTGCATCACTTTTTGACATCCCTGGAAATCACTAATAATTGAAACTTCGAAAATACTGTAGTTACCTAGTTATATAGAATATACCTCTACAAATATATTTCATACTACCCAACTTCCCTCACGTGGTCGTTTAATCGTACAGTCGATTTAAACCGATAAACGAATAACGCTCCAAACCAGATTGAAATAATTGCTGTGAAAGAGGTAACTTGATGGTCTCTTTGCGGGAGATTCAGCCACTCGAATAATGCCACATACATGCTTCCTAAGATAGAAAATATCGTGGATTCCGGATATTATTAGTTTTCCGAAGAAAGTAATTTTAAAATTGAGGTAGTCTCTAGGTTCTCCGATCAAATCCTACAGTGTGCGCCGTTTTGCAAACACTATCTTCCAGATCATCGAAAGTGGCTGTTTGTGTTTCACTTAGGCCAAAACATCCCCCCTAACCTCTCCCCCCCCCCCAAAAAAAAAAAAAAAAAAAAAAAAAAACACTATCTTGTTCAACTTTCCTAACGGACTAACCTGGGTTCATCGACCTGGTCAAATTGAAACTTCTGATCTATTTTCAGGCGAAACTTTTGATTGGCCAGACCTGTTGAAACTTGGCAACTCATCAGCTGATCTTCCAAGTAAAAACTTTGTACGTACTTACTATAATAGTAACCTGTTAGTAAGTTCAGCTTTCAGAAAATGGTATGAAAAACTATTAATAAAATTACCTATTCCAATTTTATACGCTTTATGGTTGAATCATCGTATGATTTAATTATTGTTGAGCATAGTTCAACAAAATGGTGACCCCGACGTGATCAAGTGTGACAATCAAAAAATTGTGAAAGAAGATCATACGGCTTGCAGTGGATTTCCTCCTTGCCTTTATGATTTCATAATTTCACACATATGGTAAAAAAAAGTCCGCCTTTCAGTGGATTTCCTCCTTGCCTTTATGATATCATAATTTCACACATATGGTAAAAAAAAGTCCGCCTTTCAGTGGAAATCCTCCTTGCCTGTAGAATCTAAATTATTGGTGTATGGACTAAGACTTGCAGTGGATTTCCTCCTTGTCTCTATAAAGGTCTATAGCCCTGGATTGACGATCAAATTCCCGAACCAATTCCGATCAAAGTAGCATCAAAGTGTCGGGAGTCATTATTATACAGGGTTATCCAAAAGTCACCTACCACCCCTGTAACTTTTTTCCTAATTGAGGTAGAAGTTTGAAACTTTGGGAATGTTCCTCGGTTTAAGGTAGCAACTTTTTGGTCCCCCCAAATTTTGGGGGGCGGCCCCCCCTATGCCTAACGGTAGCGCTCCTGACTCTTTTCAGAAGTGCCTGCAAGTTCCTGCGAACGAGAGGAATCACAGTGACCCTGAACCTTGCATTGTGGCTACAAGATCACAGCCAACGGATATAAGTCCCCTGCCAATTGATTAAATACCCTGAGGATTAAAATAAAGTCAATACAAAAACTCCAGAAAGTTAGTGGATTTACATGTTGCTAAAATATTTTAAAAAACAAAACAAAAAAAAATTCAACAAGTACAATTTTGTTGAGCAAGACCAACTTTAATTGTTTTTGGTTCCAGTTTTTTTTTCTTCTTTTTTCCTTTTTTTGTGTAAAACTGTAAGGAAAGTGGAGAAGAGAACAGGCTAACTGTAGAGCTTTTGTAACCATGGAAAAGACGCAGATACATTACACAATCTTAGCAGAATTAAACTACTGTTTTCAATGAGAAACTAGTATTTCCGGCTCAAGTCATGAGCAACGTATGTGCCATTAGTTTCTCTAAGCAGATAGGTATTTTAATAGGAGCCAGAAATAGTAGTTCCTTGTTGCAAAATGTAGTCCAATTAACATGGGTTGTACTTGAAAGGTAAGTTCACGGAATTAAGTTAAAAAGCCCCACTAAGGAATGAAAGAAAAAGTATAAATAGTAGCGCGATGAGATGAGAGAGTGGTTTTCGGCAAAGAAAAAAAACAAAGAGAGGAACATCTAAAGTTTCTTCAACTCTCTCTCTCTCTCTTGGCCCCGCTCTCTTTCTATTTTAAGCAGGTCTTATGAGACCTAAAATATCAGTGCGATCAGTAACACAAGACATTTGGAATCATGACAAATTTTTTATTATGCATTTTATAACTATGGTAAATATTAACGAAGAAAAGTTGTTATCTATAACAAACATGATTGAAAATTATTTTAACATCTGATTTAAAATCCTTCTCTCAGAAAAAACTGAGATCTTACTGACAGCTGTGCTGAAGGAAACGATAACTTTGACTGCTATCATTATAATCCCATTTTGAATCTGAAAATTAACACAAACATTTAAAAATACACCTGAGCCGAGTACAGAAAAGTTTTTGATTGTTAGCACTAGAGGCAATTTTTTAATTAGAATTTTATCATGGTGTTAGATTCTAACTGAGCCCCTTACCCCTCATCGTCAGGTACATTTTAAAGGTTTCCAAACTTCGCTCCCCCTGGATATCTTCCGTCATTTGAATAAGGAATTCAAAAAAGAGCTCAAGCGTCACTTTTTGAAAAATTGAGTCATTGGTACGTATGAACCTAGGGGGACTCTGCAGGTAGTCGAGTAGGGACAAGTACCTGGTATATTTTAAATCTTCACTCCAAATTGAGCCATCCTTTGTGAAAACAATGTTGAAGCTTTGTTGTGGTGCCTTTTGCAATTTGGTGCATCATTTGCAGAAGACTAATTAAAGCTGGGCCACCATTTTGCCTCCATAAACCGTTTATATTTTGACTAACTTTTCTCTAAAATAATTTATAAGTTTATGTGGGTTTAGCTTGTGACGAATTACGAAAACCGTTGCACAATCTGAGCGGATCTGCAAAGCTTATACGTTGTTTCTATGCAGACTGACTCAATTTTAAGGGGTAAAAAAGCATTCGAACTTCTAGTTGATTTTGAAAAGAGCACATTAGTTTTCAAAAATGCAAGAATTAGAAATTGCTCGTTCTCATCGGACCACTTACCGAAAATGAGCAACACCAGTATTAACTTGTGCTATTGTAGATGGAGAACTGTTCAAAAACACTGTGTAATGCTAGTTCAGCAGTCTGCAGTATATGTTGCTTATTTTTAAATCTGAGCACTGACAGAAGGTTTTAGCATGTAATGCATGCCTAGCCGCATGTGCCATATGCTACTAAAAATAATTAAAAAATAAGTTATGAGTAATAAGTAGTTTTTTTCCATATCATCAACAAAACTCCCAAACCACGTTTTTCCTTTTACGACAATGCAGAAATCTTGCTATAGGTACTTTTTTTTTTTTTAATTAGAAACTGCTCAAAGTCAATTTTTTAAAACTTCCAGGATTTTTCTTTTCTGTGAGAGGGAAGTTCTGTGAACACCTGAAGGAATGATGTTGATTTGCTTTTCTTTGAATTAATAAAATGGGAGCGTAGACTTATAAAGACAGCAAAGAAGATACGCTGGAAACAAGTTTCACCATGGATATGCACCTACAGGCACTCACACAGATGACTGGACTTGCGTTCATTTTTAAAAACAAGAGGAGTAACTCATCCACAGAAAATGTATTTGCATACTAGGATACTCACAGCATCCTGAGAAGGCTGATCATCTCTTGATTCAATGAGTAGAGTATATTAGTAGAAACGAACTCCTTGGCACCATCACTGGATATTGGGATACCATGTGTTTAATGCTAATGGAGCTGAAAATATTTACAACTGAATGTTATTACACTTAAAAAAGTTATGATAAAGCTCAAAATTAAATGAGTTATTGGTCATTCTGAGCATCACTCTACTTAAGTATGGTTTACATACCTACCTAGTATAGTTTCAGGTTTAGGTAATATGTCCCATTTGTTAAAAACCCCTCCATGTAAATGGGCATATAATTTGATTCGCTTATTTATTAAAATGGGCTCCGGCCAAAATAAAAAAAATACCCTAACACGGTGGGTAATAATTCATTTACTAGCTAATCATTTTACTTATTGTGCATCACTAGCCCCCCAGCCCCATCTGCCCCCTCACCGCTCCGCAGCCCCACCGCCCACCCCTGGAGATTTGCGTCACAGCATACTTGATGAGGATTATCGGGAAAGCTCTAAGAAATACAATACAAAAGATTTTGCAATTTCAGGAGATAAGTGATTGAAGTTACGAAATTACATGGATCCTTATGATGGAAGAACAAGTTCAAACTGACTTTTTCAGGCTTAAATTGGAATGTGGGAGCAAATTCTTCACAGAACAGGCATTAAGACTAGTGTCACTTAAAATCATCAATATTTCAATTTTATCAATAATTGTACATTAGGCCTCTTGTCTTCCGAGTCCCCCATATCTCTTAGTACATACTCCACAAATGAGGAGGAAATGAACGAAGAGGAATGAAATTATCAAAATGATGATACCAATTTCAGACATCAATCAAAAATTCTTCCAACTACCCAAGTAGCATTGTCATCTACATTCTAGGTGGCGCTCATCAAGAAAATGTCTACTTTCTAGATAGAACAATTTTCTTGAAAGAAAATCGGTATGAAGTAGGTCTAGAAAATAGACACAAGAAAATAGAAAGAAAATACATTTTTTCCTTGCATTTTCTTAAAAGAAAAGATTAAGAAATTGGCTAGAAAATAATTCTACTTTCAATAAATTTTCTATCTTTTTCCCAAATGGAAAGTTGACAGAAAGTAGACCTATGAAATAGATCTATTTTCTTTGGTCAGACTTCTGACTCACAATGTTTATTCTTTCTATTTTCTAGATACTCTCATTTTCTTGGTATTTTCTAGAAGTTTTCTTAATATTTTTTTTCTAGGAAAAACTTCTATTTTGCTACTTGGGTATCACATAATGATATCTTGCATACTCATCAAAATCATTTTTCGAAGATAAGCTCGCACACATAATAACTAATGACAAATTCGAACTTATTTTCATCCTTGCTTTAGGACACGCAGGGGTGCAGAAAGTTCTTCGCCCGCACATGTTTGGAAAAAGGCCTTCGCATTTATAGAGGTTGCCTTCACATTGCTGTCCACATATGACTTGCCCACTTCACTGTTGCCTTTGCATAAAGACTTGACAATTTTTTTTTGCATAGGAGAGTACGTTACACAGTTTCCTTCACAAAAAACTGCACACTTAAAGGTTTTAAAGCCTTCTGCCTTCACATTTTCCCCTCATCTGGGTGCCTTCACATCTTTTTGCATGTACTCTAACTTTATCTGGTGATTCATCGGTATTCTCTGGTGATTAGGAAAAGATTTCCAAACTGAATCCTGAGAAGTGTACGACACACTCAAGGGTCACCCTACTCTTCAATAAAGTCCAAATCCTCCATTATCTTTGCCATGCGATTTTTGACGGGAAGTGACCAATCTGTGATCTCTCATCTGATGGTGGCTGACCGACTGTCTGCAACATTGAGTTGGGCAAGTCAAAATTGAACAGACAAGAAAGAGTTAGATAAAGAATCAAGTATGTAAGGACCTCTACAGACAATGAATGAACATAAAAAGGAAATGGAATGTGATTGGCAGGTGCAGAAGTGGTATGGGTGCTCAGTTCGGAGAAGAGAAAGGATTCAGTGATGAGGGCCTGGCAAAATTCATGGCAACTGGTATTTAAACAACAGGACAAAGTAAAAACATGATGCCTGTTAGGTGTAACTGCGGATTGAGAGAAACATGCTATTCCATGTCATGATTTACAACCTAAAAAAGAAGTAAATGGAAAATTTACAGTACCTAGTCTTATCAAGCCAACAAGGATACAAAAAGCTGTGACACTAGTCTTTATTTCCTCGTTAACTTTCTTGCGATCTTCTTCCGGATCGCAGTTTTGAATCCTCAACATAATGATCAGATCCGTTCAGATTTTCTTCAGGAATGCTTCTAGATAAAGCCGGGATCACACGACAGCCGATTTCGTGAAAATGACTCATCGTTTCCGCTGATGATTGTTGATTACTGAAAATAGCGCGCAGTGTTGCCATTGTCCGCGTAATTACGCGGATTCGCGTAATTTATGTATCTGCCGCGTAGTGCATGCGTAATCGGAAAATTCTGCGTAATTTGCGTAATCGGAAAATTCCGCGTAATTTCACATATTGAGACAAATTTTCCACGTAATTCTGGAATTTATGCGTAATAGTTAGGATTTTTTCAATATTCGTTATTTCCGCCTCCCAGCTTTTGGTTTTTGTAGTTCAGTTGGTACAACTGGAAGGAGATTACCAAATTTTGAAATTCGCGGTGAAAGATCATTGAAGCCAACAAGAGTCTGTTTGTTCAGTTATGCCCCCAAAATACGTTGAATGACGGTCAAACAAAGTTTTGAAGGTATTTTAAAAGCCGTGGCATCCGTTTCTTACGCTTATTTACAAGGGAAAGTTATGCCGCGTAATTCCGCGTAATCACGAAAAAAAATCGCGTAGTAGAGGCCGAAATCGCGTAATTTTGAGGGCGTGTCCGCGTAATTTTGAAAAATCCGAGTGGCAACACTGATAGCGCGGCCCGCGCTATTTTCACGATGATCGATGAGGTCGGGAAGGAACAGCAGAATCGTCCAAGCAAGTAAAGTGAACGTAAGAATATCATCCATTACTTATTTGTAATTTGAATTAACAACTTACATATTAAAAAAAGCTAAAAATAAGCGCGACGAAATTCATTACAATAAAAAAATGTTTTGTTTGTTTACACTTTTTCCCCCGCTTTCCGCCATTTTCACGTCATTTTCGCAGTCTGACGTGTGAACACCACTGAATCTAGATTCTGGCATCAACACTCAGCAAAAGCACCGATGTGCCATTTTCAGCTCAATTTCGCCTCCGTGTGATCCCGGCTTAAGGTTAATCTTCAGCTGTAGTTCCGAAAAAATCCACCACGTCGCGCTGCTAAAATCCGACTCCGAAATCAGTGATTATTTAAATATGAAGACACAGATTCTAAATTCTGAAGCTCCTAAGTTCTAGCAGCATGTCTGAAGAATGTGTAAAGTCAAAGATGAGCTTTCAAAGTTGCATATTAAAGGCTGGAATTTGATCCCCGTTTTCCTTATGGGACTCCAATGAGTACGAGAGAGATAGCTCATGGTGGGAGAGAGATATCTGCAACTGCAGAGAGCGATCAATCGCGATTGGTTGCATCAAGGTCATCATGCTTAACCCTACTTTTTTCTGGGATCAAATTCCAGAGCTTCAGAAATTACTTTTCTCATTTGTTTTAGTGCCTATAGAAAGAGGAATGTTATAGCTAGAACTTATAATACTTCGATTCTAATAGAAATTCCTTTAACTTTCATAAAAGCTCAAGGACTCACGTGGAGCGGTACGGACTCTAAAATCGTGGACCAAAAAATCAAAACACAGCGGTGGCGCCCCCTGCGCGGAGAAATTTCTTACTTCACGCAGCTGTAGATACACCTTAAGATAGATTCAGATTTTCTTCGACCTAGTGGTCTTTAGGCCTTGTCTCCACGGGACGTTTTCATGGGATTTTTCCCAAGTTCGAATCGCAGGAATGGAACTCCTGGGATTTTTCCCAGTTACCGTCTCCACGGGACAGGGCCAGGGCCTCCGTTTTGCGTATTTTAGGACGCAGTGCGTATTTTATGAAGCCGCGCGTTCCATTGTGCGTCTTGCGTATTTTAGCGTATTTTATGTTGAAATTGCGTATTTTCGTATTTTTTCCACATGATAATCAGAGATTTGACAACACCAGACTCGCTTGACCAATAGGCAGGCTCTTTTGTGCAACATTGTAACCAGTGACGAGGTTGTTTTTTGTTGCCGCCATTTTTTTGGATCCCATGTTTAACCCAAAGTAACCCTAAATGAAAGTTCCTCCTTAGGCCTTGTCTCCATGAGCCGTTTCGCGAGATTTGTCCCAGGGAAAAATCCCACTTACGAAGTTGGGAAAAATATTGAGTTAATCAATATTTTTCCCAGTACCAAGTATGGTACTTGTACCCCTAGGACCCACTGAGAGAAGAAGAAGAAGTGAAAACGAATTGTGCTATATTTTATTCATTACTACATTGTCAATGTTTGTTTAGTTAAAATAATGTGTCTAATTGTCAATTGAGTGCAACTATTTTTTTAATCCGGGTTAAATACTCGACTTTAACTAATTTATCTTCCCGCGCAAACTAGTCGCAGGACTGATGAGCCCCGTCCCGTGGAGACGGTAAGTGGGAAAAATCCCAGAAGTTTCATTGCTGCGATTCGAACTTGGGATAAATCCCATGGAAACTTCCCGTGGAGACAAGGCCTTCTATACTATGGGTCAAATCATCAAAATTTCTTATAATTAGGTAACTTTGGGTCTTGAAGCTTTTGCTTAAGTAAGGGGAGAAAGATCCTTTCACTACTTACTATAAATGGATGGCATCCGTTTTTGGTTGTACTGCATACACTATAGGTGACTTCATACATATTGCTTAAAAAAAAATTTTTCTCCAAATTTCAAACATGGCTAAAATTGAAATACAACTTGAATGTTAGATTCACAACGGCGTAATTTTCTCGTACGACCTAAGCAATTTAAATACTTATCTAAAGCTTAAAATTTGAAACTGGCGCTCATCAGTGACGTTTCTAACCTCACGGTCATGACGTCATGACGTTGCGTTGGCGTATTTTTAAAACATTTCTCTGGAATTGGTGCATTCTCCGCGTTTGATTGGCGTATTATATGACTAAACGTGCGTCCCGTGCGTATTTTGTAAAATTTACACGCGTTCCATTGGGCGTATTATATCGCTGGGAGGGGCGTTCCATTGCGTTCCATAACGCGTATTATCTGAATTCTCACCGCGGAAGCCCTGGACAGGGCTCATCCAGCCCTGCGACTAGTTTGCGCGGGGAAGATAAATTACTTAAAGTCAAGTATTTAACCGGGATTAAAATAATAATTGCTCTCAATTGACAATTTGACACATTATTTTAACGAAACAAACATGAACAATGGAGTAATCAACAAAATATCGCACAATTCGTTTTCACTTCTTCTTCTTCTCTCAGTGGGTCCTAGGGGTACAAGTACCATACCTGGTACTGGGAAAAATATTGATTAATTCAATATTTTTCCCAACTTCGTAAGTGGGATTTTTCCCTGGGAAAAATCTCGCGAAACGGCTCGTGGAGACAAGGCCTTAGACGTCTAACAATTAGACGCTAACACTTTAGACGTTAACCTTTTAGACTTGAAAAGGTTAGACCGTAAATTTTTAGACGTTAACTAATTAGACCCAAACGGTACCCCCCTTATTATCAAGGTACACTCTACTACAGGTATGGACACGCGTTTTGACGACTTTCTAAAATTCCATTCTGTCCATACCTGTAGTAGAGTGTACCTTGCTTATTATCACTTATCAGCGAAACATGGCGAAACAATCTATAATATCTGTTTTCTTCAATTTTAAGTGTTTGGGGCTTCATTTCAGTAGCGAAATTGCTGGCAATTCAGTCCTTTGAGTTTTTCGATTATTCTGTAGGATTTGTTTTGAGTCTTGTCCTTCCATCTGTTAAAGTTTACCCAAGTGAAGTTGCTATCCTAGAGTGTTTTGCTTTCTTGATGTTACTTGTAACTGCTCTCTGTGTCATTTGGACACCTTATATTTATTTTCACATGATACCTTTCTGCTTACATGCTAGAGATCTGATCTTTGATCTCACCAGCTGATTAAAGGCAGTCGAAACAGATGATCCTGTATGGATCGTCTGTCCGTTTAAGTGTTAGTAAGCATTTCTCTCAATACATAAGTAGTCCTGATCGCTTTCTCAGTGGCTTGTCGCTACTTTGTTCGCACACATCGCTGAAGACCCCAACAACTTCAGGCGAGAAATCAACCATTGAGGAGAGCCTTTAAGTCCTCAAGAAGGAAGCTGAGCCACTGAATATTTCTTGAGAACTAAGGTTGTGCAGATGGACCTGCAAGTTTGCTTGGTTTCAGGAAATTTTATTGGCAGGCTCTGTAACATGGCATTCATTGGAAACAATTGCAGCAAAACCTTGGAAACTATCAATATTATTAAGTGAGTTAGATAGCATCTCAGCAGATTCAATCGTGCTCTGCGTCAGAGCTCAGTACTGAGACTTCCGCAGACCGTGTTCATTCTTTGACACTTTGTGCAAAGAAGTTTAGTCCTGTTCTACAAAATTTAGGATGAAAATCTGATATTTTGCATACTCTTCGAAGTACTTAGACCGACGAAACTTCTCCTAGTGAAAATTAATTATAAATACAGATAGGAGGCTGTTCATTAAATATATGGCGCTCAATTTTGGATTGATCCCTCTCCTTTCCCTTTGGTAATGCTTTTGTGACCTACGGACCCCACTAACGTCAGAACAAAACGGTGTGACGTTATCCCAAACACCCATATGAATGCATGTCTAATATTTTAAGAACTGCCTCTAAGATGGAGAAAAAGCAACTTCAATTTTTACTTACACTGAGGGTACGCCCTACTCATCTGGGGTTGAGGGCAGAATGTATCCAGTTGGCATTGATGGCGTTGCAAACCATTATAGAACATTGCTATAGCAGGAGATAAATTCAGCTCTTCATACAAATTATTAGTGATGAAACTTCCATGTTAACATCGAAAAATAATATTGAATCAATGCTGAAAGCGATACTCAATGGCATGGAAAGGTAGGTGAAAATGTAACGAATTGATAGCTCATAATGCCGATTAAAAACCACCAGCGCACTTTGCTTTCATCGAAGGACAAAGGTCTTCAAATATTGCACTTACACAATGATACAGCCAATTAACTTGGAGCCTAGTTGCAGCAGAATATAAAATTAAAATGAAATGACCATTGATCTGTTAGTACCAATCTGTCCGCGGGTAATATCTTGACCATGGCAACACAAAACTTCCAGATGATCTAAACATCAAAACTTCCTTGATACATACATAATTTCATAGTCAATACATGAAAACCACGATTTATCACAGGCTTCCAAAATTATTCCCATTCGAAGCAAAAGGAGAAAAACTTAATACATCTCATAGAAAAGGAGAATACTGAATAATGGAGAAATTGTTAGGACATATTATATTATTTAGTCATTTTTGGAGGTTAATTACGTCACGCGACGTCATCTACATCGGCGTGCATCGGCTTCATCGGCCTCCGGAGTACGATGGATCTGGTTGATCCGATTGATCTACTCTACAAGCGAATTTTCGCGGCGGATCGGGTAGAGCGCGTGAATCCGATCCGGTGAATTCGTATTTTCTCGTGAGCCGATCCGCGTTTTCGGGGCTCACCAAACAGATGGTTGGTGCTCACCGGGATCATCGTTGGGATCCAGACTGAACCCCGCAGAACACTGGGGGTTTGCTCGAATCCGATGCCATTGTTTTGCTCATAACTCATCCTTCATCGGAATTTCAAAATATTCTAGAGTTTTCATGATCGTTATCGTTATCCATTTCACGTTTTAACCGTAAGTTACCGCAAGATTGAATGGACCATGGAAAAAAAATGCTGGTAAGTAATTTTCATTCTTCTTCCGAATTAAAATAAAGAGACAAATTATAAACGGGTGAAAAAGCTGAACCCATTCCTTGAAGCTCATCTCCATGCCGTTCCCTTGTATTTAAATTGGAGGTAGTGGTTTTCATTGCTATGGAAATTGTTAAAATCAGGAGATAGGGCTCGTTTAGATGAACTGAATTATTCACACTGCCCATCTCCTTCAAAGCATATTCTTCCTACAGACTTGTTCGCCATAAAATTCCATTATTCATTGGGACATAAAAGAGAACGTATATTTGAAGAAAAAACCATTCAGTCTTATCACCTAACCTCATTTAGGTCATGTTTACATTATTTCCCGCTCGTTTCCGTTGGATCGATCACTCCGTCGTCTTTTCACGGCGACGGATCTACGATGAGTGTTGCATCATAGCACTGATGACATCAGTCACATCGGATTCAACAGGATTCAAGACGAATCGATCGGATAGACGCGAAAATTCGCTCTACTATGGAACGCCGTTAGGGACCAAACCTAAAACGCGTGCGCAACACAGAAAAATAAGCGCGCGACACAGTAAATCTCCGCAGCACAGGGAATTTTGAGTGTTTCACGGAAAATGTTGTGCGTTGCGAGTAATTTCGATATTTTACTGATTACGCGTAGCGCACAGGAAATTACGGGAATTACCTCAAATGGTGTGTCGCGCGCCGAACTTCGATATATCGAAATTCCACGCGACGCACAGCATTTTTTACTTCTTCCTACGCGACGCACAACATTTTTACTTCTTCATTTTCTTCGTCAGGAAACCGTTGGAGGGGAATGATGGCATTGTTGCCAAGACTTTCAAAATTCGGGCTTGCGAAAGTCTTTGTTCTCGTGATTGTGAAAATTGAGATGGCTGTTCAAGGAAATATCCAAACTTCCACGGCGGATTGTGCTTCAACAGTGCCTCGTAGTAAATAGTGTAAGTAAGTAATGTCTTTTGATCAGGATCAGCATCGAGGGACGAGTTTAATGCAATATATGATTGAAAATCAATTGTGGTATACATCCTCATACTTAAGGAGTGTACACAGTCTTTTCAGTAACATTACTGAGACAACATAGCAATGCACTTCTACCATACCTAAATGCTCAAAAGGATTCAAATGGTATTGCTAGGCAGCGGCGAAGATAAATGCGCTGTGGAATAATCCTCAGCTGAGGAAGATAAGTTATTTAGGGGAGAGTCAGAAAATCACTTGATGAAAAAAACAGTATTAAACAAATATTATTAGTTTGAGTAAATGTAAAATGTAAAAATTATACTTGCACGTGAGAAGATTGAACTGATCCAAGTGCCTTGATGACCGGGCATCCAGAATACACAGAGAAGGAGTCGATGGGTCGAAAAAGTAAAAATGTAACATATACACTAAAATTCCCATAAATATTTGGTAGTTTTGGGTTTCGGGACTAACGGCGACGTTTCTGTAAAACGGCGAGGCGGGTGATACTGGGTGATACTAAAACCGAAAACGAATTCTTCAATCTAAAATGATCAGAAATATAGTAGGCTTTTCAGGCATAGTCTTGTCAACAGTGCAGCTATTCCCCTCCAACGGTTTTCTTATCTGAAGAAAAAAAAAGAAAAAGATTGTGCGTTCCCCGTAGAGAAAAGAAAATGTTGTGCGTCGCGTGGAATTTCGATATATCGAAGTTTGACGCGCGACGCAGCATTTGAGGCTATTCCCGTACTTTCTTGCGCGCTACGCGTAATGGTTAAAATATCGAAATTACTCGCAACGCACAACATTTTCCGTGAAACACTCAAATTTTCCTGTGCAGCGGAGATTTACTGTGTCGCGCGTGTATTTTCCTGTGTTGCGCACGCGTTTTAGGTTTGGTCCCTAACGGCGTTCCATACTCTACGTCATAGCGATGGAATCAATCAGAATTCCAAAAACGCTTTGATGGATCTGCACCGATGAATCGTCTACTATTCACCGGTCCCAAAAACACTTTGATGTACATCCGATTGAACCGGTTTACATCGCGATGAATTCTGGAACGCAGCCACTGTGTATGTCTGTTGGTGAAGCCTAGATATTCTTCGGCGTGTCTCTATGAGTTTTGAGTTTCCCTTTACAACCCATTTCAGAGCATTCAGAATTTCACGAACGGATAATGGCTAAATGTAAGTACCAATATTCTCCGAGATTTTCGTCCCGCTACCTGATCTGACCCGTCCCTCGCTGCGTGGGAATTTGGAATTTCACGGCCTAAGCACCCCCGAATCGCAATTTTCTCCCCGAACATAAGATTTTTGAAAACCGCAGTGAAAATCACTTATCCGCCAATTTGGCCCTTGAAAAGGAGGTTTGGTTCAGCAGGAAGCCCTATGGAGTTGCCGGCAGAACTTTCTGGCAATGGCCCTATCTTGAATCGTTTTCGGCTGCATGTGGTGTTCTGTTCGACAGTAATCTTACTTTATCGTGTGTTACGTAACGTAGGAAAGTGTAACTTTGATGAGGAAAAGAAAGCTCTTCCCGGGGGAAAACGGAGAGGCAAAAAGTTGAGATTTTACGTATCAAATTAAAGTTCGGTTTTTCTAGATAAATTCAGAGATGGTCAGAATAGGTTAGTACACTTCCATGACCTGAGTCGGTCAAATTTAAGCACCTTAAATTTCGTTTTTTTTAACTTTTCCCGAAATTTGGGGACTTGCCAACGTAATGTTGAACTGATTTTGACCTTACTGAGATATTGTGGAGGCAAATCTAGGGGAAATTGGCTTATTTCGCGGGAAAATTGAATGACCTTTCAATTGACGTATTTGGGGGTCCGAGCCCCCCCTTAAAATTAAATCGAAGTGATTTCTGCAATTTTTACTTAAAAGCGGACACAATTTGGTACATTTTCCCGTTGTATTTTTTTCTTTACGATAATTTGAACCGGAGTTATGATTTTTTTGAAAATAGGTCAAATTTGACCTTAGACCTATCATAACTCAGTCAAAAATTAAGATATTGATCTGCGGGTTGCGCCAAAATTCTTAGTTTTTAATGATCTTTCGAATGATGTATCACAAGATAGGGGTTGCCATTTGAGAAAAAAAAGTTTGGGGGCCCCCCGCGCCCCCTCTGAGGGGGGACCAAAATTTTGACCCCCCAAAAGATGGTCCCCTCCGAGATAGGAACATTCCCAAAGTTTCATTACCCTAGCTCAATTCGTTCAAAAGTTAGCAGGGGTGGGACGGACTTTCAGTACACCCTGTATAACTTAGAACTGGTTTATTTTTTATTTATTTTTTTTTACTAATTTAAAATAGCCTGTTGGCTAATCCCACGCTTATTACCCTAGCCCCAGGTGACCATTGCCTGAGACCATCAAACTCAGATCACCTGACCGGGAATCGAACCTGGGACCTCTTGGTTATAGGGCCAGCGCTACAACCACTACACCACAGGAGGCCGACAATTTGACTTATTTGGTTTAAAAATATCAATTCATCAGTCAAAAATTTTAATTTTTCAGTTTTCGAAAAATATCTTTTGTTTTATTTAAATTTGCTGAAGAGATAAGAAACCATTTATTGCAAGCCCCAGGTGGTCTCATAACAGGGTATTACAAGTGCCGAAATGGACACTCAACTTGACTTGTCTCCTCCAATTTTCTCTAGACTAGATGAAAAGAGTGATTTTGAACATGTATAAAAATGCTACTTAGGTCTCTGTTGTATTTAAAACAGCCGTAATCAACTTCTTCCATTGTATATTGATTTTGATCGGCGCTCAATTGACACTCATGATACTTAGGCCGAAAGGTGGCAGTTTAAACTCTCTTGCAATTTTGTTAAACATAGTCGCCCTATATCTTCAGGCATTTTTGAGTCAAAGAACAAGCTTCCGGATGCCTTCGCCAGAAATCTGCTGTCTGGTTTTTCAGCTTAACTCACGACAACACTCTCAACCTTGCTCACCTCTCACTTTGTTTCCCTCGGAAAAACTTTTCCAATTCTGAAAATAGATGAAAATTTGAGGATGTCAGGTCTAGGCTGTATGAAGGATGACTGAACACAATCCACTCAAAGCTATGAGGGAGCCATTCATAGTTGAAGTTACGATCTTGGGGGGAGGGTCAAGGGGTGCCTGACAACTACTTGACCTGGACGATGGAAGGATCAAGCCAAACCTGACTTCATGTTTTCAGTAATGATTAAAAAAGCCTGAAAATGTACTCAATGACATGACTCAATAGTCATGTCCTCCATTTTTCTCCTCTTTTATAAGTAGTTTATGTACATTTAATATTCTTTAAATATGATAATTCATAATTTCAATACTACAAATTTAAATCACTGCTACTTGGAGTTGAAATACTGAGTCCTTGCTGAGCAGTTTTGGACTAATGCTACCACGAATTCATTATAATAAAATTTCAAAACGTGTAGTGCTCCTACCCTATTTCATATACCTAATGGGGTTGTTGCATGGGTGAGGGATTTGAGAATAAAAAATATGTAGTCATAGAACTTTTCGCGATAAAAACGATGGTAACGTTCAAAGAGGCAAATGTAAGGAAATTAAGCTTTCAAGTTTATGCAGAATCCAACTTACCTGGGTCCGCTTCTACCTTCTATCGAATTAAAGTTTTACCATTCTTTTACGCGATCATTATGCTTTTACTTAGTTCATTTTCAAGTGCGCGTTTCTAACTAAAGTTTTATTAAACTGCGTTGATATTTGTACCCGTGATTTTCGTTTCAAACGCGGTCAAATGTGGTGTTTTATACTTGAGTGGAGACCTTCGAAGCGGTTCTCATGGACCTGAGGACCCCTTGAAGGACTGCAATTTTGGATGCTTTAAATCTCTTCTCCAGGTCTCGCAGCTGTTGGAATGAACAAGTAGGTTTTATTCTGGTTATGTTAAGAATAAGTAAGTGTGCATGCTAAATGGTGAGATACTGTTGTGTTCCTGACTGTCGCTCTAATGG
The DNA here is from genome assembly GCF_918797505.1 of Bemisia tabaci. Lineage (NCBI taxonomy): Eukaryota > Metazoa > Arthropoda > Insecta > Hemiptera > Aleyrodidae > Bemisia > Bemisia tabaci. The sequence continues at coordinate 88,068,539 of NC_092793.1, read as the reverse complement.
ACCCGGCTCTCCTCCTGTGTCCACCTTCCAATTCCCCAAAAACGAGCAGCTGAGAAACAAGTGGCTACACTACATCTGGAGAGAAGATCTACACGGTAAAGTTACCAAATACCATGGCGTTTGCATTAAGCATTTTGCTCCACAGCACATTATCCGCTCTGATTTTATAAATACCGCAGAAAATGGCGTTATTGAATTGCCTCGCAGAGTCCCCAAGCTAACCGATGAAGCCTTCCCTTCTTTATCTCCGGATTGGCCCCCTGAACACTCTACTGACCTACCCCAATGCGAGAGAACACCTGAGGCTCATGCCCAAGCCGTAGCCGCAGAATTAGCTGATAAGAGAGTTGCTATAGCAGCAAGAAGAGAAGCGATCCAAGCAGATCGCATTCTAAGTTTTGAGGAATTAAGAACTGCAAAGGTTAAAGAGTTCACTAATTTTCTGACTTTTCAAGCGGAAAACCATGTTCTATTCTACCTCTTGGATGATGTAAATTTCCACTAACTACCCAAAATCAAAGTTGCGTTTAAGATAAGTCAAGATTTTAGTGTTAAAATCATTCAAAATAATGAAATCACAGTACCAAGTATACTGCAGCAGATCCTGGGCTCAAGCTTGAAATGTGAAAAATGGAGCAAGCTCAAAAGTCTTACAACATTTATGGAAACGTTTGAGTCGAGTGCCGTTCCATTAGTGGAGCGCATTAAGTATTTTTCTAATAATGTCAAGGAAAGTTTAACTGAACACACCAATTTAGACGAAACAGTTGTGTCAAAGTTAGAATTCTTAATGGAGCAATTGGAATTGACGTTTTCTAACATGATTAGATATTCCCCCAAAATGTTGGTTTGGGCTGCATCCCTGTTCTATGCCTATCCAGGTGCATACAGAACTATGAGGGAGGGATACAAACTGTCTTACGTTGCCCTACCCCGGTTATTTGCAAAGACTGTTAGTGATAATTGGTAACGACGATCCCGGATTAGGACCGAGTCAGATAGCATTTTTGAAAGAAAAATTCAAGCTCTTAGAGCCAAATCAAAAAACGGTGGCAATATTGCTGGATGAGATATATGTAGCCTCTAGGATAGTGTACAAAGGTAGCAAAATTTTCGGATTAACAGAAGAGTCTAATAATCCAAGTGATATAACTGCACAGACCTTGCAGGCATTTATGTATCATTCCGTCCAGGAAAAAAACAAAGATGTCATTGCGCTGTTTCCTGTTAGAAGCATCACCGCAGAAATTTTGTATAAATTAGCGAGGCAAGTTCTTAAAGTGATGGAGGAAGTGGGCTTCCGAGTCTTATGTATGCTAGCTGATGACAATCAGGTCAATGCAAAAATGTATAAAATGCTCGGTGATGGTACTCTAAAACCTAGTGTCCCACACCCATTTAATGCAGATGAAAAATTATTCCTTCTCTTTGATCAAGTCCATTTGTTTAAAAATGTGCGAAACAACTGGATTAACGCCCCTGCCAAGCTCTTCAAAATACCGCACATCAGCCTCGATAAAGGAGATCTTGCCCTTATACGCGTAACAGATGTAGAGACAACGGAGGCCAGATTTTCAGATATCATTGATTTGTTCAATGCAGACAAAAGAAACATTGCTAAGTTAGCTCCCAAACTAAGCAGGAAGTCAGTGTTTCCGTCGTCAGTTGAGCGCCAGAACGTCCAACTAGTTGTTAACGTTTTCCATGATACCACCATTCAGGCTCTGGAAACATTGAAAAAAGATGGAAAGATAAATATCTCTGACGGAACAATCATGTTGCTAAAGCTACTTGTGCGATGGTGGAAGATAAGCAATGTGAAAAATGCATTCAAAGGAACTCGTTTGAATGATGTTTGTTGTGAGCTTGTTCGAAACTCAGGAGACCCGAACTCGAAAGACTGGAAATTAATCTACCTAAGGGAATTCAAGAAATTTCTTGAAGTTTGGAATTCGCTCGCAGGAGATGGCAAATTAACAAATCAAACTTACACAGCTTTAGTGCATACAATCACAGCTACACTAGAATTGGTTGAATATGTTTTTACAAAGTACGGCTTTGCAGATATGCTTCTAGGAAAGTTGCAGACAGATAATGTTGAAGGAAGATTCGGAGGCTATCGTAGGATGAGTGGCTCAAATTACCATGTATCGGTCGAACAAGTATGCGAATCAGAAAGGAAGCTGAAATTGTTGGGCATACTCCGCATGAAATCTGACCGAGGAGAAGAATTTTCAATCAAGACGTTCGGAGAAGATTGCGAAAAGGAAGCACAGGAGCTGAAGACTGAAGAAAATTTAGAATTTTTCAAGCCGACTATCCAAGAGAAACAAACTGTCTCAGTGTCTTTGAACAACTTGCGGGTATTAGTGTGTCTCGCTAGCTATGCTGCAACCAAAGTCATCCAGCATTTCAGCAAAACAAAAAGCGAAATATGCTCAGACTGTGTGAGTATGCTGATTACAACTGAACTTTTAGAAATTGAGAGAGCAGAAGAAATTTACAGCTATTTGAGCGGTATCGACAGAGGGGGACTGAACAAACCCTCCGATTTTTCGTTCAATTTGTGTGTCAACATTTTCAAGCTCTTTTCAAAATTGATAAGCAGTAAATATGAGAGCCAATTTCTAAAGTTGCAAAGTCCTCGCAGAGCAATTGTTAGCCTAGGATTGCAGTTGTGCAAAAATGCTATTAATGATGCAGCACCATGTCCAAATTGCGATTTAAGTCTGGAGAAAGTTATCAAGAAAATTTTGAGAACTTTGGCCAATTGTTTCCTTAAAAATTACGCTAAGAATTTACAAGAGTCCAATACGGCTCGACTATTAGCAATTCAATATTCTAAGAAAGCGGCTAAAGAAGAGAAAAAGAAGCAGGAAAAAACACCTACAGAGAAGAGTTGTGCAGAATCTGAAGTAACTGTCACAACGTCAGTTCCGGTGGCAGTAGCAACTGGTAAATTTAAAGATCCAATTGAGAGAAAACTAGTGAAACTTAATCCGGTTCGACTAACAGTCACAACACCGAAGACGGATGAAGCAGTGCAGAAATATGCATGCGACGTTAATTTGACGGCTGATCAACTGATTACTTTTAAGAATTTAGCCAGTAATAGTAATGCAGCTTCGAGTAATGTTAAGCTATCTGTTCCAGAAATGTTAGGCAGAATTGGTGGTCAGATGTGTGAGCAAGTTTCATCAAAAAATAGAGCCATCGGCAACAAAGAAAATTTAGGACCAATTAAATTACCAAATCAAATTTCAGATTATGCGGGCGACGTTACTAAGGCCATGAAAAGAACTGCGGAAGACAACAGAGATGTTCGTTCAACAAAAGTGATGAAAGTGGTAATGAAGCAGGAAGGTGTTTTGAAAGATACTTCTAATACAGCTGGCGAAAAACAACTAAAAGTTGTTAGAGTGATTCCTGCACAACAAAGGTTGGCCCTGATTCAAAATCAACCCACTACTACTACTGCAAATCTGCAAAAGCCGCCAGAACGACAAGCCCTGAAGAAGTCAACGAATACTCTCCGTTAAACTGTTTTTAGGACATTATTGCTGCTTGATTATCGCCCAATTTCTGCATCCGTATAACTTTTCTTTCCGGACCTTTTTATTCTTCTCTCAACTTGCCTCTTAAGTATTGCCTATCATGCTGTCTATGGAAAATTACTTCGCCTATGAACTTATGCCTTCAGTTTTTATGATCATTTTTGATGAAGGTTTACTCTATGCCTCGATCCTTGCATATTATAACTACTTCTCCTCTTCAGCTACACGACCGAAAACTTAAGTTTATCTTTCGCTAATCCAGAAGCTGTAAAATTCTTCTATTACTTTTCAACATTTTTCCCCCTTTTGGAATTAGTGAAACATCATCGTTATTGTCTGCCAATTGGACCTTTTCGGCCTTCTCTTCTTCTTAAGTCTCTTGTGCTCACCGTCATGATCCAAGTCTCTCCGTTTCTCCACCCTCTTGTCTTTAGATAAAAGTCTCTCTGTCTCTCCTCCTTGTTCTCAAGATCCAAGCATCTCTGTCTGTGTGCCCTTCTGACCCCTGCCAAGATCCCAGTCTCCATGTCCGAAGCCCGGATGACTTCCTGTGTCACATCCAAACCTGCCCCGGTTGGTGAGCGCAAAGCCTTTCGCCCTTTTTGCCTAATGCACCTATCAATGGGTCAGTTGCGCTGGTAACAGAATCCTGTTTTGATGCTTGATTCGTGTAGATTAGCAAAAAATAATAAGATCTGTCCAAACAGAATCTTTCTACGCCCAATATCAAAACACGATTCTGTGACCAGCGCAACTGACCCATTATGGATTGCATTTTGCCAAAAAGGAACCAAGAGCATTCCAATTTCGCTAAAATTTTGCAACTATTTTTACCTTGCAAATGTAAACCTATTACCGATCTAAACAAGTTTTATCTGAACTCCCAATAAACTATAATTTCAAGGCGAAAATTATCTTTGTAAATTTAATTTTTTGCATGATTTCAGTAATTTTATTGCACGGTATGTTCTTAGCAACATTGGATTGCTCTTGGCTTGTTTTTGCAAAATGAAATCCAAAAAGCAGTCTGTAGAGGAAAGTATGGCTTATAAGAAAAAAAAAGTAAGTAATTGTAAAGCAAATGATGCCGCAAAATTTGAGACGTAACAGAATAATAGACTTTCTAAAATATATATGTTTTTTTTTTTAAAATAACTTTTATTAGTATCACTAAACTACAAGGTATGAATTGCTTTCATGCTAGTATGTAGAATTAATGTAAATTCGCATCTCTTGCTCTTGTGCAGGCAAATTCATTAAAATCCATACTAAACTTGATTTAAGAACCAAGGCTGAAGCACAGTATTTGTGGATTTTTTCTTAACTGGTGGTAGCTGATACTTAACATTGGTTTATGGTTGTTTGCTCAACTTATTGCTTTTCCCTTGTGTGTGAGTTTTTGCTGTTGTTGTTGTTGTTGTTGTTCTTGATGGTTTTTTTTCTTTTTAATCTTGAAAGTACCTATCATTTTCTTCTTGATGTTAAAAGCTAAAATATTTTCATCATTTGCTGAGAGAATTGATATTACCTACATGGATTATTCAAATTTTTAATTTTTCATCTCCTTATTTATATATATGTACATATGGCCTACCAACAATTTTTCTTTTCTCTTCCTGGTCAATTTTTTAGTCTTGAAGACACCAGTAAGTTCAAAGTCATGCCCTGAGCTTCCAAAAAGTTTCTCTCTGAGAGAAGCTGATTTTTCTTCAGACAGTTCCTTACTTGTCAATAGTTTTCGATACAGCGATTGTGACACCAACCTAGTTTTCATCCTGTCACATTCAGTAGTCTCATTCTAGTCATCATTTTAATCATACTTTGGAATCTAGATTAAGTCTTTTAAAAGTGAGAAGTATCGACTGACGAATAAAAAATGGAAGAAAATCACCAAACAGTACAAAGGCACACTAATCATTGTCAGCACTGAGAAATTAATAATGCTGAAACTCAGCATTCATGTGTGAAGTGAAAAAAATAGTATCTTCCTCTTATCGCAGTACACTTACCCTAATTAATTTTCCCTCTTGTTTCTCATTTTTGCAGATGTACTCGTGTCATCCCGCAATGCCAGCCTTGTTTCTAAGTCAGGTCAATGGTGACAGCATAGTTTATAAGACAATTTTCCCAATCAAGAATATCTTTGCCATATTCAGGTAAGTAGAGTTGTCTGAACAATGAGTCAGTTAAGCTCGGGAGGGATTTGCCTGCAAATAGTCGAATCTTACAGTTTTCGGTACGAGAAGAACGATGCGCACGTTAAAATTTCACGAAATATTGTCTCCGCGGAGATATAACGCTTCCTTTTTAGGGGTCCTCGGAAACATGTTTGAACCGACCGCCGTGAATAATAGCCGCTACGCGTCATAGACGGGAAGATGGCGGCGGCGAAGCCGACCTGCTTACTACCGCCACGCCGCCGTTGTTGACATCACGATTTCTCGTTTGAGGTTAAGTAAGTTCTATGTGAATGTTTCATATCCTACATACATCTGTATCGCATACTGGTTGAAAACCTTAGAGAATTAAGAACAATGAATTTGAATCTCAAACAAAGTAACCTACATAACCTCAAATTGACCAACAAAAACACACCGCCAACGTGACGCCGCCGTGTATTCTTCCACTACGCATTCCGCCGCCATATTGATCGTGACGTTTACATACAAATCCTACGAGCGTGCAGTTCAAACGCCGTTTTAGGCCACCCTAATTTTTGGCACTTTCAAATTAACTTTTCTCCCATTTGCAGTCATCAAAAAAATTTAGGGAAAAAACCGTAAGCTTCGGTCACTTACTACTTTTGAATGACACAATAAAAAAAATGACTTAACGGACACATTCTTGTAATTTTAATTGAGGCATCCACCTTTCAATTCTAAAATGCCCGACATTCATTGAAAAATGATAATGATTAAACCTAAATCTGTAATTGTAATGCAGAATCCCTCCCTGATTTACCAATTTCATTTTTAAATTTGTACATTATTTTAAATTATTTTACATGTTGTAGATGTACCAGTGTCAATTGGATAATTTTTATGAATTCAACTGTAAAACAGGAGTAGTTTTTAAGTCAAACTTATGAATCAGGAGCATGTCTTTTCATTGTGAGAAGTATCGATTGACGGATAAAAAATTTAAGAAAATCACCAAACAGTACAAATGTACACCTATCTTTGTCAGCACCGAGAAATTAATAATGCTGAAACTCAGCATTCATGTGTGAAGTGAAAAAAATAGTATCTTCTTCTTATCGCAGTACACTTACCCTAATTAATTTTCCCTCTGTTTCTCATTTTTGCAGATGTACTCGTGTCATCCCGCAATGCCAGCCTTGTTTCTAAGTCAGGTCAATGGTGCCAGCCTAGCTCATAAGACAAATTTTCAAGTCAAGGATACCTAAGTCATGTTCTACATCTATCTATTCTGTTCTAGAATATACAATTGTTTCCTGTTCATTTTGTCTTCATTGCATTTTTCACATCCTTTTGATAAATGTGTTTCTGAACGTAGCACTCACTCGCCCACCTAGACCACAGTCCAAATTTTTACGTAGGAGTTAGTTCTCTATCAAGGGACTAATTTTTGTCCTGTGGAATGATTAAGCTACAGTGCTGAGATCACGGTCCAAATTAGCATTAATGCACTTCGATGGCACTAACAACGACAAATTCACTGTGATAATACTCTCCACAGTGCCAGATGCCCCTAAAAAAATTCCCCCCTTTAGTTTTCGCACTAGTGATCCCCTCCTGATACCTTTAATTTACGAAAAATTGCAACAATAGAATACTGAAAGCTTTAGTGAATAAGGTTCCTTATCAGTGGTGTGGAAGACAAGGCATGTAAGTGCAGTTCTTGAAAAAATTGAGGTGACAAAAGATTTCAGCTAACTCTAGTCCTAAAATATATTCAGTAAAAAAATCACTGTTAAAATCAAATGTATAATTGAGCTTGAACTTTCTTTCTGCCACAAGGCTCTGTGGAATTTCGAAACTTTAAACATGTAATCTTGAAATAGCAAAAACTGCACTTGCGCACCTTGTCCTCCAAGCCCCTACTGCGTGGTGTCATGTCTTGTTTAGCACCATTCTTTTTGCCTGAAAACTAACCTAAGATAAGAATTATTAATTCGAGTAACATTTTAAGCATGAAATTAAACCATCCTCTTTGAGGAGTCCAGAGACTTTTACGCCTGCTATTACTGTTTAAAAAATGTGCATTTTTACGACTCAAGTTATTCTCAGAATATTGGTACTGGAATTCATTGCCTTGGCCTAACTAGAAGTTAAATTAAAGAAAGACTTACTGAGGTGGTCCTCTCAGAATAGTGCCGATCACTGCTCTTCTTTGCATGAGAAATAGTGGTACATGAAAAGCATTAAAAGCTTGCCTGCTGAAGGTCAAAGAGACAAATTGAACTTTTCATTGAATGTGAGGCTGGACTAGTTACCTAATATGTAACTGTAAAGGCTGAATGACTAAGTGGTTAAACATATTTAAAAAGTGGGTAAGTATACTTTGAAATTAATCTCTTAGAAAGGATTTGATTCATCCAGAAAAAATCTAGAAGTAGGAATTAATTTGGCCAGGCAGAGATGAACCTTAAGGGATCAACTAACCCCCCGAGTTTGCAGAAAAGGAACAAATAATATAAAGTTTATGTAAAACTTTAGAAGGTTGTAGCAAATGGAGGAATGTACGTTTCTACATCACAGCAAGGAAACGCAGGTCTGGATTCAATAAGTTGTCTACAGGATGAAGCGCAGATATCTTGGCCTTGTTAAAGGATCTGGGTTTGTCAACCAGGCCAATCAACCCTTAAACTGTAGCTAGAGCATCTCAGCTGCCACTTTTCGTGTCACTCACTACGAGATAATTGAGTTTTGTTGGCGTGAAAAAGTGCATGCGCCTGACCAAAGTGTCATTCTCATTATTAGCTGATAGGTCATCCTACACTGTGACCTCGCAACAGAATCTATATGTGGCTGCACTGCCTCGGCACCACCTTCTACATTACCTGTATTGACAGAGTAGATGTAAGAGGTCTTCACTTTAATCATTGACAAAATGTCTGTGAAGGGAGATTGAGAATAAAATTTGAATCTATTAATTTACCTGAAGGTGTCAAAAAAATGTCATCATCCATCCTGGGAGAGTTTAACGAGACTTACAACAGGCTTTTCTAGAGACAGATTGCTTTCCAGCTCACATTAATACGAGATTAATGGCACACAATCTGAATTAAAGAAAAGCATGCAGATGTCCTTCGGCATGTGGCAGTAAACATGCTTCAATGATATGAAAAGGGCCGCAAAATGATGGGTGCTTCAAAATGCACATGATCGCTGCATCCTAAGACACGATGAAAAGATAAGGATATCTGGAAGGTCACGATCGATCAAACCCTCCTCTTTATGTTATAAAATACTATTCACTCATCTCTTGCTTCCACAGCAGTGCCATCATGGGTTGCTGAGCAAAAATTAGGACAGAACGGGAGCTCAGTAAGAACTTAAGTAATAATCCGTAATAGAAGTAATTAGAAGTGTAATTATTCGCATCACCTCAATGAAGTAGAAGTTCAACATGGTAGCAGTTCGCGGTTTTAATTATCAATATTAGTGCGAATTTGAACTATCAAAGCAGTCAAGGTCATTCCATTGTTCTCCATGAGCCTGCCTGAAAACGAGAACACGCCAAGTACTCAAGCCTTGCATCCCGAATTAACCAAGCAATTCGAGAAACTATGGATCTAGAGACTGGAATCAGAATTCCCATCTTCGACGGAAGCAATTACACCAACTGGAGGTTCAGGCTAGTGAAATTTTTAACCCTTTAAGAACGCCCTTTAAGAACAGTTGGCGGAACGTCCTGACTCCTGAGGAAGTAGATGTGTGATGTGGTGGGGTGGAACGAACAAATACACGAATATGGTGATACAAATAAGAGTGTATTGTGAGAAAATACAACGAACGGAAAACGGCACGAAAAGGGCGGCCGGCGTGGCCCAAGCCCAAACGGATAATGATAAAGGTGGTCGTGAATACTCACCGCCAATCAGGAGAGAGCAGTGGCTGGCGCCATGACAGGTGACAAGGGCTGCCAACCACACACCTTCCCCCTTATAGAAATAAGTTTTTGGCGTTAATCGCCTTAAAACAGTAACATTGCGCTAATCGCCATAAAACAAGATGTAGCCGTTAGTCGCCTTAATAAAATCACTTATTGGCGTTAGTCGCCCTTTTAAAAAGTAATATTGGCGTTAATCACCACAAACATAATTTAGACGCTAGTCGCCTTAATAAAATCATTTATTGGCGTTAGTCGCCCTTTTAAAAAGTAATATTGGCGTTACTCACCATAAACATAATTTAGACGTTAGTCGCCTTACCAACAATAAAAATTTTGACTTTATTCGCCTACATAACATATTAACATGGCGTTAGTCGCCTCCTTAAAAGTTATCCTTTGGCGTTAATCGCCTTAATCATGTACGGCTATACAAGTTCATTACATGAATAAAACACAAATTTGGCGTTAATCGCTTGCACAACACTTGAAAATGGTGTTAACCACCGTATAAAAGAATTTGGCGTTAATCGCCTACAAAAAAAACAAAATGTATCTGGCGTTAATCGCCTCTTACACATACCAAGTATTGCCTCTCCTCTTAATTGTACAATCTGAAAAATCATTGGTGACAATCAAGTTCAAGTACATATTTTAAGGCATTGATAATAAAACAACATATACTTACAATCTACCCATAGTTAAAATCTGTTGATCAGTACTTTTATCACAGCTAATCTCGATTCATTACCGAAAGCATGGGGAAAAAAAAATTATTCGGGCTAAGAAGAATCTACTTCAGTTTACCATACACGAAATCCTTGTCTAGTTTCTTCTTAATTCCTCTACCCGCATTCCTGAGCTTTGGTGTTTGATCTCCTACCTGGGAGAATTGACCTATATTTTGATTTATGGTTCGGGGCGTCTCTTCCGGATCTGTGTTAAAACCCAGAAATTCACTGCCACTGGTAGATAATACTGTGACATCACTGTCACTATCACTGTTGTCCACAGGGCTGTAAAATAGCGCTGGCGATTCAATCTCTACAGATGCACTAGCAGTCGCCTGCTGGCATGTTTCATCTGACTGCACCAGAGCTTCATTGGACTCCAGTAAGTTGAGAGAACTATTGGATCCAATTGGTGTATTGACATTTATCACAAGATCTGAAGGAGACGTCGAACCTATTTCTGACACACTATCTTCATGTTGTTGACTAGAATCAGTTTCTGAGGTCATAGCAGGAATCATTTGTTCCATATTAATCTCCTCTTCGCTAATTATTAATGGTTCTGTCTGAGCAACAGACTTTTCACACAAGTAATACAATTCATCCATTTGATCATTTGCGAAGGGTTTGAAAGATTTTCTTAGAAATGAGGAATTTCTTCTTAAGGTCTGCCCTAACTCAGTACGAACAATATAAGATCTAGGAGGATATTTCAGTTTTTTAACAATTTGACCAGAGATCCATTTCTTATCGCTTAGAACTAACACAGATTCATTAGCTGAAAAGTCTGCTTTTGACTTTGCTGATTTATCATGAAAATATTTCATGTTATTCTGAGACTTTTGAATGGCATCTGACACATCAAGTGTTTCAGGCTTGAGTTTCTTGGAGCTAATCGGCATTTTAGTTCTAAGTCTTCTGCCCATAAGCAATTGAGCAGGGGAGGCATTTAAATCCAAAATTGGGGTATTGTTATATTCTAATAAAGCATCAGCCAGGGGTACCTTAGCTTCAATTGACTTCTTAATTAAAGACTTAGCTCTCTTGACCGCATTTTCTGCCATACCGTTAGATTGTGGGTATCTTGGACTAGAAGTAGTCATTACAAAATTAAATTCGCTTGCAAAAGTTCTCATTTCTACTGAACTGAATGGATTATTATCACACACCACTTGGGCAGGAATACCATGATGTTTAAAAATGTCTTTCAGTACAGAAATAACCTCTTTTGCAGTTTTGTTTTTGATAACAATTACTTCCAGCCATTTTGAGTAATAGTCTGTGACTACTAAAAAGATTTTATTAGCTACTTCACATATATCCATTCCAATCTTGTGAAATGGCAGATCAGGTATGTCATGGGGAATTAGCGGTTCTTTAACATTTTTGCTTTGATATTTAGCACATATTTGACAACTTCGGACAAAATTTTCAATTGCCGTTCGAAACCCAGGCCAAAACACCACTTGATTCGCTCTGGCAATAGTCTTATTGATTCCTAAGTGAGCTGTCCCATGCATTAATTGCATGTAATTTTGCCTAAGGGACAAAGGAACAATTATTCGATTTTCCAGATAAATAATGCCATTTTCAACTACAATATCATTTCTTAAAGCGTAATCCGGTTTCAGTAACGGGTCTCTGCAATTATTCCAACCATGTTGGTACAAATTTAAAATTTTCTGTAAGACTGGATCCTTATTAGTTTCATTTCTTAATTCTAGTATTTTATTAGGTGTGATAGCAAAATTAATTTCAAGGCAATGCACTACTTCTGACATAGCTTGGTCGATTGGAACATCTGTTTGTTTGAAATTACGCGACAAATAATCCGCAATAATCATATCCTTGCCTGGAACATATTTCACTGATATTTGGTAATTTATCAATTTAAGCATCAATCTTTGCAAACGGTTGGACATTATTTTACACAGTGGTTTCTTAAAGATATTTTCCAATGGTTTATGGTCATTTTCTACCAGGATGTCATGCCCATACACCAATCTATGAAACTTTTTAATCGCAAACACAATCGAAAGCAACTCCTTCTCAATCTGAGCATACCTGGTTTCCGCATCATTTAAGCTACGCGATGCAAAAGCAATCGGTTTCTTGGATTGTATTAAACAGGCTCCCAACCCAAATTGAGAAGCATCACATTGGACCGTAATAGGTAGAGAAGGATCAAATGTAGCTAACTTTGAGATATTACAGACTGCAACCTTGATGTCTTCCAAACATTCTGAGTGCGCAGCTACCCAAACCCACTGAGCATCTTTCCTCAACAACCATCTCAGGGGAGCAGTCAAATCTGCTAAATTGGGAATGTATTCACTGAGATAATTAACAACACCCAACAGTTTTTGTAAGCCTTTTTTATTTTTAGGCGGTTGCAAATCTAAGATAGCTTGAATATGCTCATCAGAGGGCCGGATACCTTCTTCATCTATTATTTGACCCATGTAATGAATCCTAGGTTGCCGAAATTGGTATTTTTTTATGTTAAATTTAATATTAATTTTATCAGCTTGTCTTAACACGCCCAACAAATTACTATCATGTTCTTCTACAGTCTTACCATAAGTTACAATGTCATCACAGATGACTTCTACGCCGGGTAACGGACCAAAATATTTAGTATTGAGCCTTTGCAGAGTCTCAGGCCCAATCGAAATTCCAAAGGGTAATCTTAAAAACGTGTATTCTCCCCATGGAGTAATAAAACCACAATACTTTGAAGAATCTTCAGTAAGTTTCACCTGGTAAAATGCATCTTTCATATCCAACACCGTGAAACATTTACCTCCAATTAATTTCTCTTTAATTTCCGCAAGTGTCGGCGATTACATCTCATTTAGCCACGGCTCATGGCGCCACGCAACAAAAATTGTTGCGTTTAGCCACAACTTATAGGTGCTGTGTGGCTAAATGAAACAATCAAAATGACTGTGGCTAAATGCAACAATTTTTGTTGCGTGGCGCCACGCAACAAAATTTGTTGCATTTAGCCACACCAAAAAATTTAGAGTTTCAGTCCCCCGCAAATTAAATTACTGATTTTTGATAAACTTAGATTCTTTCAAAGTCATCATAAAATTCTCAATGACATTTTCCATTCCTTTAATACTTGGACAGAGTTCCCTTTGAAAGTTCAGAGGAAGCTTTATCAATATATCCTACATAGAATTAGTTTCCACTCAGCAGTCTGGTCTATTTTTTCTAAGTATTACAGAATTGACAGCAAAAATTTCATGCAAGAAAAAAGCAGTTCGAAGCAACTCACCATTCACCGTGTCTAGTTCTCCTGAACAGGTAAGATCTTTCAATTCCAATCATCATATATTTTAAAAACACTTTCAGCATCGCACTTCACAAAATTCCCAACACTTCCAATTCCCTCCCTTTCAATTCATAGTAAGGTCAATAAGCTCATTCAAAGTTATACTAGTGCTGGTCTTTTTACTTTTGGAAAAAAGTAATAATAATAATAAAAACAAAAAAACCCTACATACTAAATTTCTTTGAAACAAATAACTTCCAAGAGACTTCAATTTTATGATGCAGTGCATTGTTCTTCTGCCAATCTTTCAGTACATTTTAATGTCGATTTTCAAGAACTTGATGATGTGATTTTGCTGCTAAATCTCTGTTAATAACTGATCCAATACGGAACAATCAGTTGAATTGCAGAGTACTAGTAGCTGTCAATTTTCCAAGAGGATCCCTGGAAACCAAGCGCTTTGTAAAGAAGTTCTAGAAAAAAAGAACAAAAAAACAGGCATTAGTGATTTTTTCCTCATTGAAAAAATAATTTTAGGAAATTGCAAAATAACTTCCATCGTTTGAAATAGTTTTGTTAGATACAGAATGAAGTGAGTGACAAAAAAAAATAACATCCTTAACCTTAAGAACTAGGTACCGATAGAAAGGCACACGTTAGGCAAAAATAAGTGAATGCTGGATATCTAAGTCATGTTAAAAAGAAGAATAAAGTCGTTGTTAGGTATGATAGGTAAATTTCTGTTTTTAGGTTGTTTCTTGCGTTTCTGTTTTTAGTATTCTATTCATTTCCGTAAATAAAAATCCTGTCACACAGATTTCCTACTTAATTGAAACCTAATGTTTTACCATTGACTAATACCACTCGTAAGCGTAGTGAAAATTGACCTAGAAGCTGAGCCCAACTTCAGCTTCTAGGAGCAATTGATTGAGCAATCTATTCAGCTTTCAATGATCTTATCTGTGACTTAGTAAATATTTAAATCATATAATTTATTGACAGAAAAATCTCATTGTATCTTTTACATTTTGATTCCTGTAAACTTACATTTGCTCGATCACACTCGAAGCATTTCGATGGTGTAAGTCGTTAAATCACATAACTTGGTTTGCTAAGTCGCAGATTTCCTGTCATACCTCATTTTTTAAACGGAAAACTATTTACTCAACGGCAACTCTTTAAAATTGCCGTGATTTTGCTTCTCTGTGCAAAGTAAATTCTGTATTAACTTTAAAGAATCGTGTCCATTTGTTCTCCTTTAAAAAAATGACATAGAGGTGGAGATTTTCAGACACCGCAAACAGGATATGTGATTGCGGACTTACACCATCGATTTGCGATACTGAGCATTTTCAGGTAATGAGAGATTCATTGTATGGAGAAGGAGTAGGGTGTGGGCGTGGCAGTATGGGTAGTAGAGTTAGGGAGGGAGGGTTAAGGAAATTCACTCCAGATTATCTATAATTAATCCCGAAATTTGCAGGTGGACATCTTCCACACAAGATTCATAATCATTTGAGGCTGAGCATTTGGCAAAATTGGTAGCTCACCAGGCTATGGTGCCACAGATATGCAAGGCGGATTAAGAATGGTGGTCGCATTTCGATTTTGGCTGCCATCTTGAAGTGTTGTGATGTCAGGAGGGTACGGGTTTTGCCGTACAATCCGAGGTTGAGCCGGTCGCCTCGGCCGGCCCATGTACCCGATACCGTGTGACGTCCAGAGGGTACGAAAAGCGACCACCATTCTTTATCCGCCTTGACAGATCTGTGGATCATGCTCAAGATCACCAAGGAAATCCGAAAAATGCACTACAGTGTGTGTACCATGCACCAGCTATGATCTCAAATTTCAAGTCTATTTTATCTAGGTGAAATCTGCCACAGGCTGGGTAAAGTACTACTTGAAGTTGACTGCCAACTGATTTTCAACTTTTATAAAAAAAATTACCATCTAAACTTAAAAATCAGTGGATGGTCAACTTAAGGTTGGACTTCTAAGCAGGTTGTACCAGCCATTACGCAGTTTCAAGCTTGCGAAAAAGCATTTGAGAATGTGTTGGTGCAGCCACAGGCATTTTTTTTTTATTTCTGCTGAGGACTATTGTGGCATCAAGATCTATGCCACATGGCACCATAGCCTGTACAATTCCAGAGCTTGCAATAAGTTACAGAATCAGGACACATGACCATCAAGACCATGATCCCCACTGAGCAGATGATACAGTGTCCTGATTCTGTAACTTATTGCAAGCTCTGGAATTGTACAGGCTATGGTGCCATGTGGCATAGATCTTGATGCCACAATAGTCCTCAGCAGAAATAAAAAAAAAATGCCTGTGGCTGCACCAACACATTCTCAAATGCTTTTTCGCAAGCTTGAAACTGCGTAATGGCTGGTACAACCTGCTTAGAAGTCCAACCTTAAGTTGACCATCCACTGATTTTTAAGTTTAGATGGTAATTTTTTTTATAAAAGTTGAAAATCAGTTGGCAGTCAACTTCAAGTAGTACTTTACCCAGCCTGTGGCAGATTTCACCTAGATAAAATAGACTTGAAATTTGAGATCATAGCTGGTGCATGGTACACACACTGTAGTGCATTTTTCGGATTTCCTTGGTGATCTTGAGCATGATCCACAGATCTGTCAAGGCGGATAAAGAATGGTGGTCGCTTTTCGTACCCTCTGGACGTCACACGGTATCGGGTACATGGGCCGGCCGAGGCGACCGGCTCAACCTCGGATTGTACGGCAAAACCCGTACCCTCCTGACATCACAACACTTCAAGATGGCAGCCAAAATCGAAATGCGACCACCATTCTTAATCCGCCTTGCATATCTGTGGCACCATAGCCTGGTGAGCTACCAATTTTGCCAAATGCTCAGCCTCAAATGATTATGAATCTTGTGTGGAAGATGTCCACCTGCAAATTTCGGGATTAATTATAGATAATCTGGAGTGAATTTCCTTAACCCTCCCTCCCTAACTCTACTACCCATACTGCCACGCCCACACCCTACTCCTTCTCCATACAATGAATCTCTCATTACCTGAAAATGCTCAGTATCGCAAATCGATGGTGTAAGTCCGCAATCACATATCCTGTTTGCGGTGTCTGAAAATCTCCACCTCTATGTCATTTTTTTAAAGGAGAACAAATGGACACGATTCTTTAAAGTTAATACAGAATTTACTTTGCACAGAGAAGCAAAATCACGGCAATTTTAAAGAGTTGCCGTTGAGTAAATAGTTTTCCGTTTAAAAAATGAGGTATGACAGGAAATCTGCGACTTAGCAAACCAAGTTATGTGATTTAACGACTTACACCATCGAAATGCTTCGAGTGTGATCGAGCAAATGTAAGTTTACAGGAATCAAAATGTAAAAGATACAATGAGATTTTTCTGTCAATAAATTATATGATTTAAATATTTACTAAGTCACAGATAAGATCATTGAAAGCTGAATAGATTGCTCAATCAATTGCTCCTAGAAGCTGAAGTTGGGCTCAGCTTCTAGGTCAATTTTCACTACGCTTACGAGTGGTATTAGTCAATGGTAAAACATTAGGTTTCAATTAAGTAGGAAATCTGTGTGACAGGATTTTTATTTACGGAAATGAATAGAATACTAAAAACAGAAACGCAAGAAACAACCTAAAAACAGAAATTTACCTATCATACCTAACAACGACTTTATTCTTCTTTTTAACATGACTTAGATATCCAGCATTCACTTATTTTTGCCTAACGTGTGCCTTTCTATCGGTACCTAGTTCTTAAGGTTAAGGATGTTATTTTTTTTTGTCACTCACTTCATTCTGTATCTAACAAAACTATTTCAAACGATGGAAGTTATTTTGCAATTTCCTAAAATTATTTTTTCAATGAGGAAAAAATCACTAATGCCTGTTTTTTTGTTCTTTTTTTCTAGAACTTCTTTACAAAGCGCTTGGTTTCCAGGGATCCTCTTGGAAAATTGACAGCTACTAGTACTCTGCAATTCAACTGATTGTTCCGTATTGGATCAGTTATTAACAGAGATTTAGCAGCAAAATCACATCATCAAGTTCTTGAAAATCGACATTAAAATGTACTGAAAGATTGGCAGAAGAACAATGCACTGCATCATAAAATTGAAGTCTCTTGGAAGTTATTTGTTTCAAAGAAATTTAGTATGTAGGGTTTTTTTGTTTTTATTATTATTATTACTTTTTTCCAAAAGTAAAAAGACCAGCACTAGTATAACTTTGAATGAGCTTATTGACCTTACTATGAATTGAAAGGGAGGGAATTGGAAGTGTTGGGAATTTTGTGAAGTGCGATGCTGAAAGTGTTTTTAAAATATATGATGATTGGAATTGAAAGATCTTACCTGTTCAGGAGAACTAGACACGGTGAATGGTGAGTTGCTTCGAACTGCTTTTTTCTTGCATGAAATTTTTGCTGTCAATTCTGTAATACTTAGAAAAAATAGACCAGACTGCTGAGTGGAAACTAATTCTATGTAGGATATATTGATAAAGCTTCCTCTGAACTTTCAAAGGGAACTCTGTCCAAGTATTAAAGGAATGGAAAATGTCATTGAGAATTTTATGATGACTTTGAAAGAATCTAAGTTTATCAAAAATCAGTAATTTAATTTGCGGGGGACTGAAACTCTAAATTTTTTGGTGTGGCTAAATGCAACAAATTTTGTTGCGTGGCGCCACGCAACAAAAATTGTTGCATTTAGCCACAGTCATTTTGATTGTTTCATTTAGCCACACAGCACCTATAAGTTGTGGCTAAACGCAACAATTTTTGTTGCGTGGCGCCATGAGCCGTGGCTAAATAAACAGATACCGTGTCGGCACATAACATGGGCGCCTGATAATAACTTTATTAAGTTCAAAAGGATCGAGACAAATACGAATAGACCCATCCCGTTTTTCAACGATGACTAAATCATTATACCAATCCACGTTTCCCACATTTGTTGAAACTACCCCTAAATTCTCTAGCTCGTCTAGTTTACTTTTGACTCTATCGTGCAGCTTTGAAGGTATCTTCCTAGGTGGTCTCGGAATCTGATATGCTCCCGCTCTCACTCTAATATCAGTCAACTCTGGGTACTGGCCAAGGCCTTTCAACAAACTTGGAAATTGCTTCAGAACGGACAATGGATCAGATTCAGAAATAGCCTGTAGCTTTACCTCATTTGCTCGTTTAATTAGATTTAAATCTAAGCATGTGCTGAGGCCCAAAATAGGAGTCGCCTTATTCTCAACTACAAGAAATAATACCGTTTGTTGCCCACTTTTTGTGGCACAATTAACATTCACACAACCAAGCGGCTTAATAATAAAACCTCCATACGTCTCAATGACCGTCTTGGTAGGCAACAAATCATTTTTGTGAGCGATTTGCTCAAATACACTTACAGGCAGCACATTTGCTTGGGCTCCACTGTCAATTTTAAGTTTAACTGGCACATTATTGCAATAAATAGTTTCAAACCAATCTCTAGAATTGAGGCCTTCAGCCGAAACAACCGAAATGTTTACAACATACTCATCACTGACACATCTACAATCATTAAAACAATTACAAAAATCAACCTGTTTCTTCACTTTGGGGCAAACGCTGGCAAAATGATTAGATTCGTTACAATTAATGCATTTCTTACCAAACGCTGGGCAGCAACCATACTTGTGAGTTGTATTGCACTTACGACATGGTGTCTTGAAGACCTGTTGATGGTGACGGTTACCAGATTGATTCGGTTGATTGCGGTGTCCACAGCTTTGACATGAGTTGTTCTGCTGCTTCTGCTGAAAGCGTCCCTTCCCTGGACCACTCTGCTCGGCTGGTTTCCTTGCCACCGAAAATACTTCAGATGATGTTGCCACTGCACCAGGCTGCTTCACATCTTTAGCTCTGCTTCGTCCAGCTTCCACAGCACGGCAGATTTGGACCACCTCATTCAAAGATTTCTCTTCGCCTAGAAGCCTCTCCCGTAGTTTCTGGTCGGTGATGCCGATTACAACACGGTCACGAATAAGGGAGCTCTTAAGGTCGCCAAACTCGCACTTTTCAGCTAGCTTTTGGATGTCCAGAAAGAAGGACTCAAATGGTTCCAGTTCTTGTTGGTTGCGCGAGTTGAACATGAAGCGAGCATGAATTAGGTTGCGCTTCGGTTTGATGTAATCGTCCAACACTTTAATGACTGCTGCCGCATCATCAAGACCAGTTGGTTTTAACGTGAGAACCAGGTCGTACACTTCATCACTGAAAAGGTTCAGGATGATCGCCACCTGCACTGCTTTGTCCTGTTCCGCTAACTTGATAGCCACTGAGTAGTGCTCAAGGCGGGACTTGAACCGCTTCCAGTTGGTTTCCAAGTGCTGATCTAACGGGAAGCACTGGGGAGGCTTAACTTTCGGGTTAGATGACATAATTAATCAAGGAATACGACACAGGATCACCGAAATAGATTGAAAAATTAAAATTGACAGTACTTGCTTTAGGCCACCGACACTTGAAGAATTGTTGGAGTTATAGAGTCCGCGCCAACATATTGAAAATTTAAAAGGGTTAAAACAACTTTAAAAGCTAATATCACAGATAGTTCAGATGTGTTTAAAACACGATTTCACGATTTTCATACCGAAATTACTTAAAATAGCGATTCAAAAGTTCGCATGGTGCGGCCATTTTGTTACCCGGGGTATCCGTTTGGCCCTGAGCATCACGCACAAAGTTTCCGAACTTTTTCACTTCAAACCGGGTTTATCCCCGGAACATTCGGTGTTGATCTATCGAGCGGTGCGGTCGTGTGCTCTCGCCGGAGAAAAGCTAGTGAAAATTCGCGGATGCTTTGACTTTCGAATCGTGCGTAAACGGGCGAAGTCCACTCATCGCGGTCGGACAGCGCGCGCAAGGCGCGGATGCCGTGCATAACGGCGCGAAAACGTAAACAAGTGCGGTGATATCTTATGTCGAGTTCGCATCAAATATGCAAACACAATGTTGTTTGTTATTGGAAAGACAGTCGGTTCGTCGGCTGTGAAAAGTGCCTTACCCGAGGAAGACTGGCTCTCCCCAGAGCGAGTCCGTTGAAAACTCAAACACCTACACCTACAGCGATGCCAAATGCTGAAAATATAAACCCGTTTCAGAAGAGTTCGATTCTTTCAAGATCGCCTCCTGGGGCATCAGGGGAAATTAAGCCCGAGAATAATGCTAAAGCTGGCGCACAACCCCTTCCGGACAGCGATAGCGGTTCGAAAAAAGGGGAGGTAGAGATCAAAGAAGCAGCACAAAAAATTCTAACCTTAGACCCTGATAGTGTCAAGGGAGACCCTGCACTAAATGAAAAGACAAAATTGTTTATTTTGCAGTCGATTTCTGTCGTTAAGTCACTGCATGATGAAAATATCCTTGCTAAAAATTTTATCCAAGAGCAAAAGGCCCTCATGGATAAAATACAAAGGGATAGTAAAGCGATGCAGGCCGAAATTAAGGAGCTTAAACTCAATAAGTCGCAACCTCAAGTGGCCGGCGGCTCTAAAAATAAGGGGAAGACATTCATGACTGTCAACAAGGAAATTCCCCAACAAAACGGCGGGAAATTTGGAGCCCTCCTGCTAGATGCGGAAACGGATGATGATTTTTCATCAGGTGACTGGCCGAACTACAATTCAGATCCGGAGTATCAAGACCAACGAAGGACGGCGGCAAAGAAAGTTAAAAAAACTACAAAGAGGAAAAGGATGCAGGATCAATCTAGCCCGGACTCCAAAGACGCCTCTGGAAGTGGAGCAGACGTCCAAGCTACACAGGATAAGTCGAATAACTCTAAGCCTAGCGATAAGTCTAATACCTCTAATCCTAATGATAGGCCCCCAAAAATTCTACCATCCCCTCCCATTAAAGTGGTAGGAATTAAAGATTATCAGGAAATTAAGCGACTTCTCAAAGAAGCGTCTGATAAAGAAGAGTATGTTTTAAAATTTTTAGGTAGTGAAACCTGGAAGGTAAATCCCTCTAACGACGAAACTTTCAGAAAAATCTCTGAAAAATTAAACGAAAGAGAAGTACAATGGTATTCTCACTCCAATAAAAACACTCGGAACATCAAAGTTATATGCAAAGGTCTCCCCCCCCTCCATACCTGAAGATGAAATTGTCTCGGATCTCCAATCAAGAAATTTCAAAATTAAATCAGCTGTTTGCATGAGAAAAAGAGTAGAGAAACAACAGAAAAAAAATGAAAAAACAATTATGCCTATGGATACTGATCCTGAATCTGCTACCCCCCTTCAAACTACCCCTTTGGTAACAACATCTGAAAATCAAACCACAAATGCTAAACCTATCAAGGAATTCGAACTCATAAAAATACCAGTTCATCAACTTGATTTTGACCATTCAGAATCAATAGAAAACATCTATAAGATCAAAGCAATTGCTCATACTATTGTTCACATAGAGCCAATGAAGATAGATAATAAGATAGTTCCACAGTGCCGAAGATGTCAGTGTTTTTCGCATACTCAAAACTTTTGCAGGAAAAACCCACGGTGTGTCAAATGCGCAGGCAAGCATTTATCTCCTGAGTGTCCTTTTAAAGGTCGGATCTTAAATCCAAAATGCGTAAATTGTGGCGCGATCGGTCATCCCGCGAGTTATCGCGGATGTCCCTTTGCGAAAGAATTTCAAGTTGCACGAAAAAAGCAACTCCAAGCTAAGAAAAACTCCCCTGATCAAAAAAGTTTTCCGAAACTAGGGAAAAATATAACAACTCATGCTCCTCCAAAGAAATTGGATAGGACTTTTGCTCAAGCATTATCAGGCAATACAGCTAATCCGGCAACACAGGGCGCAGGAGACAGTTCTGCCGCTCTGATCGGTGTCTTATTACAAACAATAGAAACTTTGAATGCTCAGCTCAGAGTTCTCACCGAGAAAGTGAGTAAACTTGAAGCTAGCCAGAAAA
This sequence comes from Bemisia tabaci, assembly GCF_918797505.1. NCBI lineage: Eukaryota > Metazoa > Arthropoda > Insecta > Hemiptera > Aleyrodidae > Bemisia > Bemisia tabaci. Next base: position 88,045,917 of record NC_092793.1, on the reverse strand, counting down.
GATAAATAAAGAAATGAATGACTTTTTTAAATTGAATTGTGATTCATTGACTAATCAGAATTTCTTAATGTCTCAACAGGAAAATTATCCAGAAATCAATTTCGATGATGTTAAAGAGCTACGAGCAAAGACTAATTGCAAGTCATTAAACATTATGGCATGGAATTGCGGAGGACTGACCAGGGTGAAGGCCGAGGAATTCAACGTCACGCTAAGGGATTTCAATGTGGATATAGCCCTTCTGTCTGAGACCTGGTTCACCAGGTCAGATTTTAAAAGGTATTTTTTGGGTTATAAAATGTATAACTCTTTTCATCCATCAAACAAACGCAGAGGTGGCTCTTCCATCTTAATAAAAGAAGCAATTAAACATAATCTGATTAAAATCATAGAATCCAACACCTTTCAAACCGTAGTGATAAATGTTCAATCGGAAATTGACTCATTCAACGTTGCTTCTCTCTACACCCCTCCTCGTAACATTCTCACAAAGGATGATTACTCTGGTTTCCTGGATGAACTGGGTCCCAAGTATCTGGTGGGTGGGGATTGGAATGCTAAAAACCCCAGATGGGGATCGAGGATAGTTAATCCTAAAGGCGAATCTCTTTTAGAAGCCGTAAATTTTGCAGGTGGAAATTTTATCTCACCGGGAAAACCGACAAATTTTCCGTCGGTCCCTGGCCACCAACCAGACTTAATAGACTTTTTTGTTTTTAAAAATATTAATTTAATTGATCAAACCTCATGTGATACCTTAATGTCAAAAGATAAAGGACACGCTAAGGTTATTTTAGAAATTTTTACTAACCCAATTCTGGAAAACCGCCCTCCAGCGTTATGTTCAAAAAGAACAAATTGGGAAAAATTTAGACTAGATCTCGAAAAAGTCATAGATAATAGTGTTCCAATCCTCTCTCCGGCAGATATCGATAGAGAGACAGAGTTATTGGTGGAAAACATCAGAGTGTGTGCCACAGCTAACACCCCAGTTGCCTCAACCAACATTAAACCCTACGCAATACCTAAAGATCTCCTTAAACTTATACGTCTTAAACGGAAAGCAAAAAGGACTTCATCAAAATCCCATTTTCCTGAAGACAACTCTAATTACAATAGACTAAACTCAATAGTTTAAAAAAGAATGCAAGAATATCTTAACTTCAAATTTAAAAAATTCATTAATTCTCTCTCCCCAACTGCCGATAAAAATTATTCTCTATGGGCAGCCACTAAATACCTTAAAAAACCAAAGCAATTAAAATTTCCGATCAGCAAGCCTGATAAAACTTGGGCAAACACAGATGCTGAAAAGGCAGAAATCCTTGCGGATCATTTTGAGGCAGCTTTCCAGCCTCATGATGATCTGGAGTTTCAAACAGATTCTGATACACCCGCCAGTAACTCTGACTCGGAGTCGGAACAGGGGGAAATGTCCACATTGAAACCCCGGAAGATCAGAAAGATTCCACCGGTAAAAATTAAATCTATCTCCCCCTCAGAAATCCTAAAGGAAATCAAAGGGAAAATCAAAGCAAAAAAAGCACCGGGATTTGATAAGATCTCTGGTCTCATTCTTAAAAACTTGCCTAAAAAGGCAATAATGAAATTAACGGTGTTGTTTAACGCAGTAATTCGTTTCAAATACATCCCATCACAATGGAAAATGGCTGAAATTTTCGTTCTTTTAAAGCCAGATAAGCCCCCCACTGAAGCATCATCTTATAGACCTATCTCCTTGCTGCCAGTAATAGGCAAATTATTTGAGAAGCTCTATATAAAAAGATTAAACGAAATTGTCTCTAAACAAAATTTGATTATAGATGCACAATTTGGCTTCCGTGCTAAACACAGTACGGTGGACCAACTACACCGTGTTACTAAATTTATAGAGGATTCTCTTGAGAGGAGAGAATACTGCGTGGCAGTTTTTCTGGACGTACCGCAGGCGTTTGATCGCGTCTGGCACGAGCGTCTCATCGAAAAGCTTTATAAAATGCTCCCTTGTAACCACGTGGAGCTCTTGTCATCCTTTCTCAAAGGTAGACATTTCCGGGTAAGGTATGAAAATACTACCTCGGGTTTCAGACCTATTAGGGCAGGAGTTCCACAGGGTTCCTGCCTTTCCCCCCTTCTCTATTCCCTTTTCACCACAGACATCCCACAGTCTGGGAGAGGGGGAAAACTGGGAGTATACGCCGATAACACGCTCGTGTTAACAGCGTCCAAGAGTTACAGGGAGGCACGACATAACGCACAATGCCACCTAAATAAAATTCACCGCTGGACAAGCAAAGATAAGACTAAACTAAATGCTTCAAAATCAATTGAGGTGGTCTTTACCAACAGACCCTTTACTCATATTCCACTTCTCCTAGGAGAAAAGGAAATTCCTCGCGACACCGTCGCTCGATATCTTGGCCTTCACCTGGATTCCAGGCTCAAGTGGGGGGCACATATAAAGAAAAAAGTTGCACAATTGAAACTTAAATTTAATGATATGCAATGGCTATTAGGCCGTAAATCGAAGTTATCCTTACACATCAAATTGCTCCTCTACAAGTCAATGTTGAGGCCAGTTTGGAGTTATGGCTGCCAATTGTGGGGTTGCGCAGCCAAATCAAACTTAGAAAAGATAGAAATTATGCAAATGAAGATTCTTAGAAGCATTGTTAAAGCTCGTTGGTACGAGAGGAACGCTGATATTCGCGCTGACCTCAATATTGATTCTGTAGAGGAGTACATAACTAAATTGTACAACTCTTATGAGACTCGTCTGCATAGGCATCCCAATCCAGAAGCGCTTGCGCTCTTGGAATGGGACCAATGTATTCGAAGACTCAAACGACGTAAACCCCATGAGCTTGGAATTCAGGGGTTCACAAAATTCTCTTTCGTTTAAAATATTTGCCTCCCTGTGCTCTTAGGACACAATCAGGAGGACTGGGACTTTGACTGGTAACGGTTGTCCGCAATTTCAAATTAAAGAAAAAAGACATTTTTTATTGCAGAAATAATCATGTTTTTGTTACTCTCCTCATTTGTTAGAGGTAGTATTATTTTAACAGTTAAAATGTGTTTAATTTTAAGTTAATTTTCAGTTAACAATTAAGTTTAGCTTTTAAAGATATTTTATATATCTAAAGTGTATTTCATGTACTATTATTTAAAGTACTAATAAAAAAAAAAAAAAAAAAAACACCGTGAAACATTTACCTCCAATTAATTTCTCTTTAATTTCCGCAAGTGTCGGCACATAACATGGGCGCCTGATAATAACTTTATTAAGTTCAAAAGGATCGAGACAAATACGAATAGACCCATCCCGTTTTTCAACGATGACTAAATCATTATACCAATCCACGTTTCCCACATTTGTTGAAACTACCCCTAAATTCTCTAGCTCGTCTAGTTTACTTTTGACTCTATCGTGCAGCTTTGAAGGTATCTTCCTAGGTGGTCTCGGAATCTGATATGCTCCCGCTCTCACTCTAATATCAGTCAACTCTGGGTACTGGCCAAGGCCTTTCAACAAACTTGGAAATTGCTTCAGAACGGACAATGGATCAGATTCAGAAATAGCCTGTAGCTTTACCTCATTTGCTCGTTTAATTAGATTTAAATCTAAGCATGTGCTGAGGCCCAAAATAGGAGTCGCCTTATTCTCAACTACAAGAAATAATACCGTTTGTTGCCCACTTTTTGTGGCACAATTAACATTCACACAACCAAGCGGCTTACACCCATAAACCGCCATACACCATAATAAAACCATAATAAAACCTCCATACGTCTCAATGACCGTCTTGGTAGGCAACAAATCATTTTTGTGAGCGATTTGCTCAAATACACTTACAGGCAGCACATTTGCTTGGGCTCCACTGTCAATTTTAAGTTTAACTGGCACATTATTGCAATAAATAGTTTCAAACCATCTCTAGAATTGAGGCCTTCAGCCGAAACAACCGAAATGTTTACAACATACTCATCACTGACACATCTACAATCATTAATACAATTACAAAAATCAACCTGTTTCTTCACTTTGGGGCAAACGCTGGCAAAATGATTAGATTCGTTACAATTAATGCATTTCTTACCAAACGCTGGGCAGCAACCATACTTGTGAGTTGTATTGCACTTACGACATGGTGTCTTGAAGATCTGTTGATGGTGACGGTTACCAGATTGATTCGGTTGATTGCGGTGTCCACAGCTTTGACATGAGTTGTTCTGCTGCTTCTGCTGAAAGCGTCCCTTCCCTGGACCACTCTGCTCGGCTGGTTTCCTTGCCACCGAAAATACTTCAGATGATGTTGCCACTGCACCAGGTTGCTTAACATCTTTAGCTCTGCTTCGTCCAGCTTCCACAGCACGGCAGATTTGGACCACCTCATTCAAAGATTTCTCTTCGCCTAGAAGCCTCTCCCGTAGTTTCTGGTCGGTGATGCCGATTACAACACGGTCACGAATAAGGGAGCTCTTAAGGTCGCCAAACTCGCACTTTTCAGCTAGCTTTTGGATGTCCAGAAAGAAGGACTCAAATGGTTCCAGTTCTTGTTGGTTGCGCGAGTTGAACATGAAGCGAGCATGAATTAGGTTGCGCTTCGGTTTGATGTAATCGTCCAACACTTTAATGACTGCTGCCGCATCATCAAGACCAGTTGGTTTTAACGTGAGAACCAGGTCGTACACTTCATCACTGAAAAGGTTCAGGATGATCGCCACCTGCACTGCTTTGTCCTGTTCCGCTAACTTGATAGCCACTGAGTAGTGCTCAAGGCGGGACTTGAACCGCTTCCAGTTGGTTTCCAAGTGCTGATCTAACGGGAAGCACTGGGGAGGCTTAACTTTCGGGTTAGATGACATAATTAATCAAGGAATACGACACAGGATCACCGAAATAGATTGAAAAATTAAAATTGACAGTACTTGCTTTAGGCCACCGACACTTGAAGAATTGTTGGAGTTATAGAGTCCGCGCCAACATATTGAAAATTTAAAAGGGTTAAAACAACTTTAAAAGCTAATATCACAGATAGTTCAGATGTGTTTAAAACACGATTTCACGATTTTCATACCGAAATTACTTAAAATAGCGATTCAAAAGTTCGCATGGTGCGGCCATTTTGTTACCCGGGGTATCCGTTTGGCCCTGAGCATCACGCACAAAGTTTCCGAACTTTTTCACTTCAAACCGGGTTTATCCTCGTCGCCATGTGATGTGGTGGGGTGGAACGAACAAATACACGAATATGGTGATACAAATAAGAGTGTATTGTGAGAAAATACAACGAACGGAAAACGGCACGAAAAGGGCGGCCGGCGTGGCCCAAGCCCAAACGGATAATGATAAAGGTGGTCGTGAATACTCACCGCCAATCAGGAGAGAGCAGTGGCTGGCGCCATGACAGGTGACAAGGGCTGCCAACCACACAAGATGAAGATGATTGGGTTATTCAAGAGTTTAAAGCTGTAAACTTCATCATTAACAGTGTCAATGATACCCAGCTAGAAGTGATCAAGAATGAAGCATCTGCCAGACTAATGCTTGCCAAGTTTGATCAGCTGTATGCGGTCCAAACTAGAGCCAAAAAGCTCATCGCCCAACGGTCATTGCTTGAGCTTAAACTTGTGGAAAATGAAAATTCAGAACCATTTCTCGAGAAATTTGAGAAAGCAATCAATAACCTCAAATCTGCCGGTGTTGATGTGTCCGAGGAAGAGAAAGTGAACTACCTGCTATTGGCCTTACCACCCAGTCTTAGCCACATTGCAGATACGTTCGACGCAATTCCTCAAGCAGACAGAAACTCCACTTATCTAAAGCGAAAACTTAAAGCATCGTTTGAAAGCTCCACTGAAACACTAATGCAAGCTCTGGTCACCAAGAAATTCCAAAACCCAAGAGGCAAACCAACGGATCAAGCCAGAAGAGATCATCAATCATCCAGATATCCAAGAAGAGGGTCAAGAGGACAACCAAGGTACTCTAATTCATCCCTAAGGTCGGAAGAAGCTCCATGTCAAATCTGTGAAAGAACAAATCATCAAGCTTCAACTTGTTATCATTGCTACGAAGAAAAACAGCCATCAAGCAGCACTCAACCTTCAAGAGGACAAACCTACAACCGCAATCCCAGACAAAATACTGGTCGATGGAGATACTCAAATGGTCGAGGCAGAGGTTATCAAAGCCAATCCAACTATTCTCAGCAAACCAATTCATCCCCACACACTGAGGTAAACTCTTTTGAAATTCCAAATAATCATGCCGATATCTTATCCTTTGAAAATATTATTTTCCCTCTCGATAGTGGTTGTAGCGATCATATCATCAACGATGAAAAATATTTCTTTGACTTCTCAATCCTAAACGAACCAATCAGTGTTACTGTAGCCGACGGCAACGAAGTAGTCGCTAATAAGGTTGGGAGAGTGCGTTTCTTTTGTGATGTGTATGGCTAACAAATCAGCATAATGATTAGTAATGTCTTTTGTGCTCCCAAAATGAAACAAAATTTAATTAGCATTGCCAAAATTACTAAAATGGACCTCAGCGTAGCTTTTCACAAAAAATTTGCTGAAATTTATAATAGTAATAATGAAGTCAAATGTATTGCCAAACTTAGTAAAAATGTTTTCAAAATTTTTTGCACTGTTCAACTTAATAAAATGATGCACAAACCCATTGAAGTAAATGCTTCGCTAACTCTAACTGAAAAATGGCATACAATTTTAGGGCATATAAACTTTAATGATTTAAACACCATAGTCAATTACAAATTAGCAAATGGAATTCCTGATAGATTAGAACCTTATAGCCTAGAATGTGAAACTTGTCTTGAAAGTAAATTCACCAGACCAAAATTTAACAATAATCGAACAAGGGCAAATCAAGTTCTCCAAATAGTACACAGTGATATCAATGGACCTATCAATCCACCTGGTTATCGTAATGAAAGGTACTTTATCTCATTTATTGATGACTTTACCAAGTATGCTTTTGTATTTGTAATGAAAACTAAACATGAAGTGTTAGACTGTTTTAATACCTATGTAAATCTTGTAGAAAATTTAACTGGTTTTAAAATTAAAGAATTACGATGTGATAATGGTAAAGAGTATGAGAGTCATAAATTCCAAACATTTTTAAAAAATCGTGGCATTTGGTTCAATTCATGTCCACCATACACCCACCAACTGAACGGCGTTGCAGAACGTTTCAATAGAACCATTATGAGCAGAACAAGATGTCTATTGAAAGAAGCTCAAATCCATGAAAGTTTTTGGCCTGAATTGGTACTAACAGCTATATTCTTAGGTAATCGAGCCTTAGCAAACACAGACATAAAAAAAACTCCTTATGAATTGTTTTTTAATAAGAAACCTGATTTTTCAAACCTTAGAATCTGTGGAAGTGTTGCATTTATCCTTATTCCAGAATCAAAACGAAGCTCATCAAAACTTGGATCACGTGCTCAACGAGGCATACTTATCGGGTACTCAGACACAGGATACAGAATTTTGGTAGGGAACAAAATCATTGTTACTCGAAACGTTAAATTCATTGAAGATCCAGAAAACAGTATCAAAACAACCAACAATAATGGTGAGTGTAATTGTCGTAATAATTCATTCAGAGTATAATTTTACGTCAATTAAACTTGCTCAATACTCTGATCGCTGAGCTAAGAGATGAACTGAATGTGCTCATTGAATCGATTCTTTTCATCAAACAAAAAATCATTCACCCTAATGTCATCACGCCAGAAGGTCTCAAAACTGAGTTAGAAAAAATCAAACTGAGACCAAACCTATTTTTGCCATTTTCACCTCATGATTTTAATAACATTTATACGTATTTTACACTTTGCAACCTCTCTGCCTTCTTCGAAAAAGGTCTTTTAATTTTTGCGATAAAAATTCCATTAGTAAGTGAAACCTCCTACAATTTGTATCATCTTCTACCGTTGCCCGCCCTGACCTCCAATCCTAATGTGTTCTCCATAATCGATCCCCAATATCCATACCTCTTAATTAGCACAACAAGAACGAAATATGCTCAACTCAGGAACAAAGAGAAATGCACCGTTACCGGTCGAGCAGAATACATTTGCTCCGATCTGGTGACTTACTCATCGACGCAAGTTCCCGTATGCGAGACTCAACTTTTTGCAAGCCCAATCTCCATGCCGGCAGATTGCCTAACTCGGACGTTGAAGGCTAACTTGGAAATCTGGCACCCGCTGCAACCCAACGTCTGGCTCTTCACCGTCACGAACCCCACTCCAGCCTCCATTTCTTGTGATGAAGCCCCGGGCCAAATCCAAGATGTACAAATCATCGGTTCCGGCACGCTCAGTTTGAGACCTCGATGTCAACTCTACACCTTCTCCACCGCATTGACATCATCATCAAACACGTCGGCAAACTTCACCAATTTTGTACCCCGCTTCAACATATCCCTAGACAACTGCTGTTTCGATCAATCCGAATTTCTTAACAAAAACCCAACCTTCATGAAACCCATTAGCATCACTGGCCTTAACTTAGACGACTTAAAACATACTAAGCATAAACTCGATCAATTTCAAGAGACCCTACAGTCAAGCATAAATAAACCCCACATTGTACCCCATTCACCATTTTATCAGTCGTACATTGCATTCACCGTTTTTTTACTTATATTATTCTTTATGTACATTTTTTGTTGCAAATGTTGCAATTGCCATTGTCTACCGTTTATCGGTAAATTTTGGCCGAGGTCCAATGCTAATGCTCCGATCGACCTATCAAAAATTTGTATTACTAACATCAACTTAACGAGGAACTGGAACACCAGAGCCCATTTTGACGACTCAGGTGATGAGACAGAGCAAATTTAACTCCACACCAGCCACCCGGCTTCAATAACATCCACAAGACCACGTACTCGCTCCCAAGGTCTAGTAACATAATTCGGATCAAATAGCAAATCTTTTTTCAGTATTCATAATTTCCCATTTATGCACAATTTTTTTCGTCATCATAACTTACGCCTCAAAGTTCACATTGTTCATGTCACGAATACTTCACATTTGTCTATTCACGCCGAAAAATGTCATTTTCGCTTTCAATTTTTTTTACTTGCCTCAATTTTTCAAACCGCCCTTTCATTTTTTTATTTGCATAAATTTTCGAAACCCCGTTGTTTCAAACAATGTAAAGGTATGATTTGTGATTTGCTGTGTATCAGCTATGATTTCCAAGTAAATTTGAATGAATGTAAAGGGCAGATCTCCTAGCTTTTAAATATTTTTATTCTGCCATGTTGACCATGTTGTTATTTTTATTCTGTCATGACTCTGTTGCCATGATGTACTTAGTCTGATTCCTGGCTGAGTTCTTGATTCATCTCAGTTCATCATCCTCATTTTCGATCTGTGATAAGTAATGTGATATGTGTGTACGTGACGTTTTGAATATACAGATTTATTTTTCAAAGTTGATCTCTTGTTTCTCCTTCCCACGCTTTCCTTGAGATCTAAAGGTCACAGTTTTGAGGAAAATTGATGATCTCACGGCACATTTGCATTCACCATTAGAAGAATGGTTAACGTTTAAGATTTATTTTGAGTGTATCGAGAAATGTTTGGTGGGTCGAGTAAAGCCAATTTCGCCGGTTACAATAATTGGACGCTATAGGTTCAAGGAAGGAAAGCCATCGCCATGCTGAATGGGATTCTTTGGGACCAAGGAATCTCCAAGCACAGCAAAAAGAGAATTTTTAACTCGGTTGTCAAACCTATAATGACCTATGGCATTCAAATGTGGTGGTTGAAGAAGCGTTCTTTTAAGTGACTTCATTTTTAGTCGTGCGGCGAAGCCGTATAGACTCTAGGTTTCGCTGGAGGCTAAAAAATGTTCACACTTTCAGGCTAAGTTCAAGAGGAGAATTTTTGAGGAACCAAGTAACATATGAGGTATTGATATCGGTGCATTTTGGCCCAATTTTTCTCAAATGGAATTTCTGATCATTTAGCCATGGTTTGGTAGCGTTTAGCAATCAACAGTGACCAAAATGTAAAGAACCCACGCTGGTGCCTTTCGGCTCAATGTCGCCATACGGCATTCTTTATCATCAAGTCACTGTTGAACATTTACTGTTAAGTAGCGTTTAGCAACCAACTGTAGGCAAAATTTCCAGAACCCATACCTCAGATGTTCGAAGAGTGTTAACCTCGTGTCGCCAAATGGAATTTCTGATCATTTAGTCATAGTTTGGTAGCGTTTAGCAATCAACAGTGACCAAATTGTAAAGAACCCACGCTGGTGCCTTTCGGCTCAATGTCGCCATATGGCATTCTTTATCATCAAGTGACTGTTGAACATTTACTGTTAAGTAGCGTTTAGCAACCAACTGTAGGCAAAATTTCCAGAACCCATAGGTAGGTACCTCAGATGTTCGAAGAGTGTTAACCTCGTGTCGCCAAATGGAATTTCTGATCATTTAGCCATAGTTTGGTAGCGTTTAGCAATCAACAGTGACCAAAATGTAAAGAACCCACGCTGGTGCCTTTTGGCTCAATGTCGCCATATGGCATTCTTTATCATCGAGTCACGGTTGAATATCGCAAATAAGCAACCAACTGTGGCCAAAATTTCAAGAATCCAAACTGGTGCTTTTCGGCTCAATTTTGCCCAATGGGATCTTGATGATTTAGTAATGGGTGATGTTAATGTTGATGAAGTATTACCGTTTGAAAGTGAATTCTCTGGGAGAATATTATAGGGTTGGTTCAAACAACTTTTAGAATTTTTTCCTTAGGGCTGATAGACCCTAAGCGACAACTTCAATTCACGGAACTAAAATTTTTCAATGTTCATAACCATTTTTTAACTGTCAGAACTCACTAGACCACATGATTCATGATCAATGTAAAGAATATTGCTGTCAAAAGTTGTGTTCTCCTTTGATTTAGCACTTTTTGTCGTTACTTTAAAGACCATACAGAAAGTGCTAAATCTAAGGAAAACTCAACTTTTCACAGCGATGTTCTTTAAATTTATCATGACTATAATGTGGTCTAGAGAGGTCTGACAGTTAAAAATGGGTATGAACTTTTAAGGCTTTATTTTCCTTGAATTTAAGTTGTTTTTCAGGGTCTACGGTAAGAAAAAAAAGTCTAAAACACGTTAAAAGTTATTCGAACCAACCCTATAATGTTGAGCTATGACTTCAACTTTCAAGAACCCTTGCTTGTGCCTTTCAGCTCAATTTCGCTAAATGGAATTATTTATCATTGAAGTCGTGGTTGAGTTGACTATGCTGATAAAATATCATTGGAAAATTTAGGTTTCACCATCATGGTCTTCTAAAAATAACCATCAGCATTACTGCACCAATCAAAATCTAGCCCAAAAAGAAATAGGTAATTTGGCTGAAAAAGTGTGAGAAGTTGGGATGTGCAGTCTCAAAACAAAAATACCTTGCTGTGATTGGACATAGCTTTGCTTTCATTGAGACTTTCAAATTTTATGAATAAAAAACAGTAAGCATGAAATAAGACCCTGCATTTTGGTCATAGTAAAACAGGTGGTCAAAACCTGGCTCACTGTAACCACCATGCTGAGTCCTTTTTCGTGCTTGCTTTTTATCATTCGAAAAATGTTAAGCCTCAATGAAAGCAACATGGAAATAATCAAATTGCTGATTAAACAATTGAATTGCTAAAAAAAGTGACTGCAATATTTCAACGTGGATTTCACAACACAAAAATGCTACTTTAACCACTGCTATTGTGAGCTAATTTAATCATAGGGGTGGTTAAAGTAGCACTTTTGTGTTGTGAAATCTACGTTGAAATATTGCAGTCACTTTTTTTAGCAATTTAATTTTTTCTGTGAAGGTTGTGTCCAATTTCACCCAGGTGTTTTTGTTTTGAGACAATCCATCCCAATATTTCTTATTTTTTCAGCCAAATTATTTTTTTCTGAATTCCTGAAAATTTAGGCTCTAAGTCTATCTCTTTGGATAATCCCTGGTAATAAGTACTGGCAAGACTTCAAACCAAGCAAGGGGACTGGAGTTTCGATCCTCAGGGGAAATAAAACTATTGAACCATGACTTACTTTCAAGTACCCATGTACCCTTTCATCTCAATTTCGCCAAATGGAATTCTTCATTGCTGAAATCATGGTTGAGTTAGCTATGCTGATTACTTACCATCTTTGGAAAATTTAGGTTTTAGCATCATGTACAGAAACAGTTAGTTTTGTCCTTACCCATAGACCATACAAAAAGAGCTAAATCGAAGGAGAACCTAGTTTTTGAAGGTGATGCTCTTTAAATTTTTCATATATACAATGTGTTCTAGTGAGTTTGGATGGTAAAAAATGGTTAGGAACATTAAATGCTTATTTTCCTTGAATTTAAGTTGTCGTTCAGGATAGATCCTGACTACTTATAGATCCTTACTAGAGTAAGAAAAGAAAGTCTAAAATCGTTAAAAGTTATTTGAACCAACCCTATAACATTGAACTATGACTTTAAATTTCAAGAACTCGTTCTGCTGCCTTTCGTCTCAATTTTGCCAGATGGAATTCTTTATCATTAAAGTCATGGTTGAGTTGACTATGTTGATTAATTACCACGTTTGGAAAATTTAGGTTTCGGCATCATGATGTTATATAGTCTTAGGAAATAACCAAAGGCAATACTGCACCAGTCAAAATCCAGCTAAAATAAAAGAATTTGGGTACTAGGTTTTACTGTGGAAACTTTTGATTGACTTTATTGAACTTTGGGAAGTTACTTTGTGTTTTTAATTTATCGTGTTCTGTGCGAATGAACGACATTTCTGCTGCTTTCAAGTTAAGAGGAGTTCACAAAGTAAGTACAAAATATCATGTATTGTATCCAAAAATTACAATTTTGAGTTTTAACAAATTATTATCTCCATTTGACTCTTGTGGCTGTGGGTAGTATGCGATTGATCAAATTTTTTGTTTAACTGAGTTGAAAATAAATATTATGAATTCACACGAAGGAGATGCCATCTCTTTTTTTGTTAAGATATTCTTTTGTAATGGCTCATAATGAGGTCAGGATTCTACAATCAGCTTACCGATACCCTACATAAGGTTAGTTATTGTCATTGGTTGTGTTTTCAGTTGCTGGCGAAGGGAGAAGAAGCACTACCATCACCCTTTTTTTCTTCAAGCCCTCTCTGGAAAAAAATAAAATATTACAGGTGCACTAAAACAGGAGAAGAACTAGTATTCACATAAATGATCGGAAGGTCATCCTCTACCTACTGATTGGGCTCAGACAATTACCTCCTTGGATCGGTATGATTATTTTTTCATTTTTTTCCATTTTTCTTCTTATTCTTTTTTTTTTTTTGCATGGTAGTCTCACTTGGAAACCAATTTCTGAGAAACTGCAGCCCCCTCCCTCAGGCGAGCAGTTCATGGGATACAAATTTTTGAAGTTTCTGGCCAATTCTGGCTTCAATATCAAGCTCTATAAATGAGAAAAAAATGTACAAGTATGTTCTTGTTTAAATATAAAAGAAATTATTCTTTCCATAAAACTACTTTGATACTCTCATTATGCGCTTCAGAGCCAAACTTGTACAATTCACAAATTATTTAAATTACACTTTTCTTAGTGCTATACAGCTGAGACAATGTGGTTACTGCTAATACCTTTCTCAACATTATAATAGCACTATATGTATTTTTCTATGAAAACACGCTGAGCTAATCAAAAAACCTTATACTCACTTCTAAATGAGAAAATTGTTGTCTAAGTTTCACCTACTTCCTCCTGATTTTTATATGCAAACAGACTGTTGTGTCACCATGTCTTGAATCATCAATCACCTTCCAAAAATGTTACCTAGGTCTTTCTTGTAGCAAGAAATCGCAACATTAACCACAGCATCTCCAAATCCTTACACCTGTCTTCAAATGTCTTTTACTTAGGTTCTAGGATAAATCTTGAAGCATTGATTAAGCTGAAACAAAAATAATATGACAATGGAAGGGAGTTGTTCTGAAAAGGCATCAATTTCTAGAAAGTTTAGTGGGACCTTAAATTTTTCATGACCGTATTGTTTCAATCAGTATTACAATATGAGGACCTCTTTAAATGGAGTCAGTGATATTGCAAGAAACAGGATATAAAATAAAGTCAAAATATAAGTGTTTGGTGTTGTCTGAATATAAAGAACTTGTTGCAGAAGGGAGCATAACTTTTAGAGCCAATTTGAATTAAGCAGTACAGCACTTCGGCTTTTTCACCTCACTCCCTATCAAAGTACGTCGTGAATCTTATTAATACGAACAATTTTTTCTACTACTTAGAGAAGTTTATGAAAAATCAAGTAAAAATTGAGGTAGGTATTAAACTCTGGAAGCATTCCCGCTTGAAGCCTACTCGCTACCTTTAAGTATTTAGTAAAAAAACTACGCTGCTTTGCTGACAGAAGAGATCAAAACCAGGAGGCGGGGGAGGGCACTAAGCCTTGGATTTTAAATCATCAAGGAACTTTTTGGTGGATTTTAACCTCAGGATTCGTTTGCACTGTTTGCAGGATAGCTCTAACATCTGACGCAATTGCTGCAGCGGTTTCATTATCAATTGTAAAACTTTGCCAGAAATGATTGACTTGAGTGCTTTCTTCCGTTCCCTAAAATCACCTGGCAAAGCCTTTACATAATTCTCTTCACCATTCTGTTTTTTTAATACTTAATTTCATCATAGAATGTCTCTCCGTTTTGCCTAAGCTTATTCTAGAGTTTCTCTCTGTTTTACTCAGGTTTATTACAGAGTTCCCTTGATTTTAATGAGTGTGCACTACTTTTTCGCTTTTGAGTATTTTACTCGATCCTCTATTACACTAACTCACCTCTAGAATTTATTTCTCCTTGGTTTCTCAGAGCTAAGTAACGGAATTATCAAGGTCAGGACACAATTCCTTCTGTTTTTGACTATTACCTAGATTTACATCTGTTTCTTTTTAACTAATCATGGTCACTTAAATTCATTTAAAATGTAGAGTTTCAATTAAATCAATTTAACATAAAGGAGAAAAATGGAGTGAAACATCATGACACCAGTTGTCATCGTAAGAATTCAACCCCATAAACACGTCATAGTATTGAATATTGCAGCGTTCTGTTAGGAAAACATAAACCTTCAAAATCAAGTGAGAAATATTCAAGAAATGGCTTCCCTAGAAGCAGCCTTCGCACAGAAAAACACGAAAAAAGGAAAAAGTCGGAAAAGGAAGTCAAATTTACATAACGATGAAATTTACATAAAAATTTCGTAAAAAGCATTGGAAATTACGAGCAAATGTATTTACGTATAAACTATATGAAAAAGAACGTTAATTTTAAGTAAGAAAAATAATCCTGATAAATCAATTTTTTACGTAAATTTTGCTCAAAATTCATATAAACAACAGGGCCGAATTTACCTACCTGCCGCCCATGGGCCGGATTTATCTACTTGCTGCCCATGGGCCGCCTGTATTTTGCCGCCCTCTTCTCGTTCGTTTCAAAACATCAATAAAAACCATCAAGTAAACATGCCGGAGGGAAAGGGGTGCAAAAGACGCGTTTACTCGTGTTGGGCACATTTTTAGCGAAAGCCCTGTCAGCACTACTAGCAAAAGGTCACGGAACTTTGCGCGAAAGTCAAGTTTCGTAAACCTATCTCTAATGGACAAGGCCTTCCATTCATAAGAAATGAACGAAAAAATTATGGAAGTACAAACACAAAATTTGGTTTAATGATTTTAACTTCCGCCGCCGCGCCGACCGCACCGTGTTTGGCGCAATGCGTGAAGTATTCATGCAGTCTTGTAGGTGCTAATACAGGGTGTACCAAACGTCCGTCCCACCCCTGCTAACTTTTGAACGAATTGAGCTAGGGTAATGAAACTTTGGGAATGTTCCTATCTCAAAGGGGACCATCTTTTAGGGGGGTCAAAATTTTGGTCCCCCCCAGGGGGGGCGCGGGGGGCCCCCAACTTTTTTTTTTCAAATGGCAACCCCTATCTTGTGATACATCATTCGAAAGAGCATAAAAAACTAAGAATTTTGGCGCAAACCGCAGATCAATATCTTAATTTTTGACCGAGTTATGATAGGTCAAAGGTCAAATTTGACCTATTTTTAAAAAATCATAACTCCGGTTCAAATTATCGTAAAGAAAAAAATAAAACGGGAAAATTTACCAAATTGTGTCCGCTTTTAAGTAAAAATTGCAGAAATCACTTCAATTTAATTTTAAGGGGGGGATCAGACCCCCAAATACGTCAATTCAAAGGTCATTCAATTCTCCCGCGAAATAAGCCAATTTCCCCTAGATTTGCCTCCACAATATTTCAGTAATGTCAAAATCAGTTCAAAATTACGTTGGCAAGTCCCCAAATTTCGGGAAAAGTTAAAAAAAACGAAATTTAAACGGCCAAATTTAATCACCTTAAATTTCGTTTTTTTTTTAACTTTTCCCGAAATTTGGGGACTTGCCAACGTAATTTTGAACTGATTTTGACATTACTGAAATATTGTGGAGGCAAATCTAGGGGAAATTGGCTTATTTCGCGGGAGAATTGAATGACCTTTGAATTGACGTATTTGGGGGTCTGATCCCCCCCTTAAAATTAAATCGAAGTGATTTCTGCAATTTTTACTTAAAAGCGGACACAATTTGGTAAATTTTCCCGTTTTATTTTTTTCTTTACGATAATTTGAACCGGAGTTATGATTTTTTAAAAATAGGTCAAATTTGACCTTTGACCTATCATAACTCGGTCAAAAATTAAGATATTGATCTGCGGTTTGCGCCAAAATTCTTAGTTTTTTATGCTCTTTCGAATGATGTATCACAAGATAGGGGTTGCCATTTGAAAAAAAAAAGTTGGGGGCCCCCCGCGCCCCCCCTGGGGGGGGGACCAAAATTTTGACCCCCCTAAAAGATGGTCCCCTTTGAGATAGGAACATTCCCAAAGTTTCATTACCCTAGCTCAATTCGTTCAAAAGGTAGCAGGGGTGGGACGGACTTTTGGTACACCCTGTATGTGTTACAAGCCGACCGCCGCGGCGCACAGTGGATCGAGTCAATTAGAGAAGTCTGACATGAAATTTTTGACAAAAACTGCAAATGTCGATGTTTATTTCAACACATTTCAAAGTTCAAGGGGCGATACTGGAAGAAAATTCCACGAGAAAACCAATGGAACCACTTGCAGAACATCAGATTCTTGTATAAACGGAGTTTTAAGTGTTTAAAGTTCCCAAATTTCGTCCGACCTCTCTCATTGACTTGATTCACCGTGCGCCGCGCTGAGGGCTTCTCCTTTTCATCTCAAGTCCTGACTCCTGATCATCATTGCTTTCTGCGCTGCGCCGCTCCATGCCAAATTGCGTGTTTGGTTTCTCTCCTAACTCGACTAATTAAAGGTGCTGTCTCATCTTGTGTCACCGAAAGACGCTTTTCTCGTTTTTAATCTTTCTTTTCTGAATCCGATTTTTTTTATACCTACATTTAAAAAAAATGGAAAATTTGCCTCCCCCTACGTTAAGAAATAAATGAGAGATGCTGTACTCCATTACCTGATGAATTTGACGATTTTTTCAATTAAAAAAGGAACGTTGACACTCCACAAATTAATCACGTTTGAAGCGCAAACCGGAAAAAGCATGATTCGTCAAAAGTATTGCACTTTCCAAGAAAGCATATTGCACAAAAATGTCACTGTAACGATTTCCGGATATCGTTACGACCAACTTAAGGCTCAAAATTTTGATTCGTTCGCTCCCTAAAAAAAAATGGTCCATCTCTATGTAACTGTTCCCTCCAAACTGACGAAGATCTCAGGGTCACATGCTGTCCGTGGTCTCAGAGATAAGGGGATATTTTTCAGGGTTGAAATCCTTCTTCTTATTTAATTGTTTTTTAAATAAACCTATGCTAGGACACTATCCCTAATAAATAACAAACAGACCAATTTGGCTCCAATGCTTCGAGCTCGCTGCACGTGTGAACTTGAGTCATTCGTTTTTATGACTTTTCCAATTCGAGGGTCGGTGGCCGCTAGCCTAGCGGGGGGGGGGGGGGGGGGGGGGAGCGGGGGAGCGGGGGAGGGCCGCTTTGAGGCCCGCTCGAATGAAGCTTCGAGGCTTCGAATGCGCTCGGTTCGGGCTTCGGGTGTGTATCGTCTGGCGACTGGTCGCTACGCGGCCCAACCCCTCGAAGACGCTCCGCGCCACCAGAATCGATTTTTTAGACCAAAATATCGTATCGATATTTCAACGTTAATATATCGTCCGTATCGATACATTTATCTCTAGAAATATCGAATCGATTTTTCTTTCTTTCTTCTGCTGAGTTGTGTATTTTACACCTACAGTTTTGTGGATAAGGAAAGAAACTTTCAAGGATAGAACTTTCATCCCACGGGGATGATGTGTTTACTATTTTTGTAGCAGCCATTCTCATGAAATACTAGTGAGATAATCGATATTTTTCGTGGAAAAAATACAAAATTAGTAAAAAGAGGGTTATGCAAAACGGCCAAAAAGTGACCCCGCGGGGATTGTACGAAACTTTGTGGGATGATTGTATAGGTCATTTTGGGCCTGCATCTGGCTGCTTTTAGGCGAAAACCGCAGGGAAACAGCGTTGCCATTTTTTAAAGTCGTAACCTTCTAACACCCATAACTTTCGCAAAAACGCAGTTACAGAGCTCATATTTATACCAAAAAACGCAGAATATTACGCTCTATCGGTTTAAGGAGGATAAATTTTAATTTGGGTCCATTGTTGCCACGTTTAGGCCATTTTTTTAATTTTTATAATTATTAAAAATCACGTTATCGCCTAAAAGTGTGTTTGCAATTAGTGGGGATTGAATAAAAACCTGTCAGAATTGTTGTTCGTTCGATTCCGCATCCATTGATATGTTATACTTTTCTGAGAGGCTCAGGGAATCCGAGTTACAGCGATTTTAAAATTCGGCAACACGCCCGACGCCCGATTTTGACGCTCGTTTAGGTACGTTTCGTGACTCCGTGTTAAAGCAAAACGCCTAGACCAAACAAAATTCGGAAAGTTACTTCATGTTTTGCGCTTTTTTTAAACTTTCACGTGATTTTTAGGAATTCAAGTAGCGGCGGTGTTGCCGGTTTTCAATGAAAACCACCGCTGCGATCACAATTTAAAGTAGTACTCATTTAATCACGTCCAGTTACATATGTTAACCCAAACTGACCATTTGCGACATGGTGTTCACAACGCTGCCTAATTTCCGTCGGAATTCGCGCAGAGGCGGGGTTGCCAGTTTTCATGGAAACCGCCACCGCAATCACAAAAAAAAAATGTATTACTCATTCAATCACGTTCAGCCTTATTCTGTGGTTGGAAGTGTCGATTTATCAAATCGATGGCTTCTTCTATCTCTCTGCAACGGCAGTGGTGCCTGACAGTAACGAGATATCGATATTGTAGAAATTAAGATCAATGAATCTAGGTCCCTTGCCAAAACTACTCATCAGGCCGCTTGGGTGATTCGGTAGCTTTAAATTTCGATATCTCGTTACTGTCAGGCACCACTGCCGTTGCAGAGAGATAGAAGACGCCATCGATTTGATAAATCGACACTTCCAACCACAGAATAAGGCTGAACGTGATTGAATGAGTAATACATTTTTTTTTTGTGATTGCGGTGGCGGTTTCCATGAAAACTGGCAACCCCGCCTCTGCGCGAATTCCGACGGAAATTAGGCAGCGTTGTGAACACCATGTCGCAAATGGTCAGTTTGGGTTAACATATGTAACTGGACGTGATTAAATGAGTACTACTTTAAATTGTGATCGCAGCGGTGGTTTTCATTGAAAACCGGCAACACCGCCGCTACTTGAATTCCTAAAAATCACGTGAAAGTTTAAAAAAAGCGCAAAACATGAAGTAACTTTCCGAATTTTGTTTGGTCTAGGCGTTTTGCTTTAACACGGAGTCACGAAACGTACCTAAACGAGCGTCAAAATCGGGCGTCGGGCGTGTTGCCGAATTTTAAAATCGCTGTAACTCGGATTCCCTGAGCCTCTCAGAAAAGTATAACATATCAATGGATGCGGAATCGAACGAACAACAATTCTGACAGGTTTTTATTCAATCCCCACTAATTGCAAACACACTTTTAGGCGATAACGTGATTTTTAATAATTATAAAAATTAAAAAAATGGCCTAAACGTGGCAACAATGGACCCAAATTAAAATTTATCCTCCTTAAACCGATAGAGCGTAATATTCTGCGTTTTTTGGTATAAATATGAGCTCTGTAACTGCGTTTTTGCGAAAGTTATGGGTGTTAGAAGGTTACGACTTTAAAAAATGGCAACGCTGTTTCCCTGCGGTTTTCGCCTAAAAGCAGCCAGATGCAGGCCCAAAATGACCTATACAATCATCCCACAAAGTTTCGTACAATCCCCGCGGGGTCACTTTTTGGCCGTTTTGCATAACCCTCTTTGCAACTTCGCTGATAAAGATGTGTGATTCCCACTGTAGACCGTCGATATTTTGGAAATTATGCCCAATTTAGGGGCGAATTTGCAGCAGGGCAAAGTGTTCGTAAAATATCGATGCTTAGGTTCAATATTTGCGAATATCGATATTTCGGAGCTCTCTATATATCGGAATCGATTTATTTTTAAAAAAAATATCGGATATCGATACCAACCGTAAATATCGCTATATTAACGCTTTACATATATGAAAGCCCGGAATTCGTCGTTCCGAGGTTGCCAGATCGCTTCGCTCTACTCTTCTTTCCTCTGTCCTATCTTTTTCCCTTTCTATTGCTCCCCTAGCTTTTGGAGACCCCATCAACGCTACTTCAAGGAAGCGGCCAATCTTGACGGTTTTTATAGGATGGGTACCGCTGGGGGCCCTCTGCCCCCCCCCACACACGATATTTACCAACCTTCTCCGCGTTATTAGCGAGAAATCGCGGCGAAACGGTCATTTCCGCGGGAATTTGAGATATTTTTTACATTTTAAGCCCCCCCCCCCCTCCATTTTGGGTTGGCCGCGGGTTACTCCCCCCCCCCCTCAAGTTGGGTTAGGTTTTCTAGAAATTCGCGTAAACAAGAAACATCTTATTCTACTAGTCGAGGGCTTCAAGAAAATCACTATCTTCAAAATTCCCACGGGGGAGGGGGGGGGGGGGGTTACCCCTTGCTGGCCCACGGTCTAATGAGTGAATGAAGTATTTCATTAACCATTAACGCACTTTTTTTTTATCTTTTTTTACCTTTTTATCAAAGTCTTCCTATAGCACTTTGCAGAGCCGAGGCAGAGGCAACATCTGCGATTTTCCTGAAATCACAATCTCGAACGAACATCAATAAATCTTATACTCTGCATTCTGTAATATAACATTACAAGAGTAAAACGCGCAACGCACAAAAAGGCTGAGGCGCGAAGCGCTTCTGGTGGTTAGACCGCAAAGCGGTCGGGAGCATCATCTCCGTGTCAACTATTAAATAAGAAGTTGCCTTGCCGCAACTGCTCTCAAAATTCAAAGTGGTCCTCTATCCAGCCATCTTATTCAATTCATTATTGTTTCCATGTCATATGTATGAAAACAAAACATTTTATTACCTAGGTACTTCCAAAATATTATATTTTCTTTTCCTTGACATGTTGTATTCAATAATATAATAAATATATATTTTGACTTAATTTTCGTTCGCCTTTTATTTGTTTGGTGAACCCAAATACCCTTTTTTCGCCACCTATTAAATCAGAACTTCAAACGTATTGTGAAAAGTTGGAACAACTTTCATACAGGATAATACCGAACCAATTCTTCCCTTAGCGGGTTATCAACGCCTTAGCAGACTGTTGTAAGAAAATCACAGGGTTTCAAAAAAAAAGAAATTGCACGATTCTCTTCCGTCAGTCATTCTCTTAGCATAACTGGACCGAGGTTTTTTTTACGGAATTTTTCGCCGTTTGACCCTCTCTTCCGTCTCCAGGTTTGTTGCTTGCAACTTTCTTTCCACCCACGATCCGTTCACCGATAAACGGGCGCAGGACTTAGGCACAGCAGAGAGAAAAAAGAGGAGATGTTTGTATTTCGGGCATCTTGGACTTTTATCATCATTTGACTTTTAACATCTTGGAGTTTTATCATCAATCTTCTCGGAAATGGTGTAATTTATGGAAAAAATTGTTTCTCTAAAAAATGCTTGAAATTATATCATGAGTTGATTTATGAGCAAAAAAATCGGACATGGTGGTCCGTTTCGAATTCCGTTTGGTTTCGAATTCCGGATTTCGCTGACCAGGTTGTACCGATCTACGTCACAGGGTAAACGAACCTCAAGATGCAAACACCCCCTTTTTTTCTCTATGTAGGTACAGGACTTTTCGCGCGGCGGTTTTTAAATCTGTGGAGGTATATGCGAGCTACATTCAAGTAGGGTGAAAATAGCGACTTGACCAGGTAAAAGGTTCAATAAAAATCGTACAGCGTTGCCGGATGGAGCAAATAAATAAAATGATTTAATTATTTGTGCAATTTTGCAACATCGAATTTTACAGTGTTGCCAGATGTGGCAAGAAATTAGCTGATTTTTCCGTACATGGTTGCCAGATTGTGCAAAAAATTCGGATTTTCGGACTTGTAAAAATTTTCAACATTGATAGACCGTATCTTACAGTATGGGGCTGGTATCGGAGACTGGAGAATGGGGTCTGATTCGGGAAATTAAAAAATTTTCTAAGTCCCGCGCTGGAAAATATTTTCGGAAAATTCCCATCCTCCGATCCGCCGCGGACCGATGCGAATCTTTTACACTATGGAAAATCGGAAAACTGTACAGACCGAATTTTGATGCGTCTTTTCGTTTCCGAGAAAATTCGACTTTAACCTAAGTCGCATGCGTATCTTATGTATACATACGAGTTTTTATGCTTGCTTGAATACATGGGAGTCTTAACTTTTACTATCTACGGGATGTATATCTGATGGTAAAAACACATCTATGACTTATATTTATCTTATATGTATACGCTGTTTTATTCCTTACATTAATTTCAGATTGTGCAAAATATTCGGATTTTTGGACTTGTAAAAATTTTTCGGGATCGATAGACCATATCCTGTAGGATGGGTCGGTATTGGAGACGGAAATTAAAATATTTTCGGAAAATTCCCATCCTCCGATCCGCCTCGGACCGATGTGTTTCTTTTACACTATCGAAGATCGGAAAACTGTACAGACCGAATTTTGATACGTCTTTTCGTTTTCGAGAAAATTCGACTTTTACCTAAGTCGCATGCGTATCTTATGTGTACATACGAGTTTTTATACTTGCTCGAATAAATAGGTTGGTAGTTCACTCTTGAGTTTAGTTATTGACAGGTTGTATGTCTGATGGTAAAAACACATCTATGATACATACCTATCTTAAGTGTATACGCGGTTTTGTTCCTTCCATTGTTTTCAGATTGTGCAAAGTATTCGGATTTTTGGACTTGTGAAATATTCAGGATCGATAGACCATATCCTCCAGGATGGGTCTGGTATCGGAGACTGTAGAGTAGGGTCTGATTGGAAATTAAAAAATTTTCTAAGTCCCGCGCTGGAAAATATTTCGGAAAATTCCCATCCTCCGATCCGCCTCGGACCGATGTGATTCTTTTACACTATCGAAGATCGGAAAACTGTACAGACCGAATTTTGATACGTCTTTTCGTTTTCGAGAAAATTCAACTTTTACCTAACTCGCATGCGTATCCTATGGGTATATACGAGCTTTTATTCTTTCTTGAATAAATAAGAGTGTTAACTCTTACTATTGACAGGTTGTACGTCTGATGGTAAAGACACATCTATGAAACATACCTATCATATGTGTATACGCGGTTTTCCTCCGTGACCTTCATAGATTGTGGTCCTCGCTCCATCCAAAGTTCAAAATTCATCGTGAAATAGCTGTCTGTTTGTGGATCGCACAACGGTGTGACGCCTGGTTTTAGTTTCTACAGATCATGGGTTATCAGGAAAGCGTAAAAGTGCATTGCGGGTAGCCCGCGCTCGCGAAAGGGTAGGGGAGATGTGGCTGAGTTGGGACGGGTTTGAGTTGGGACAGTTTAGTTTTTTCATATGACAGTTGGTAGCAGAACGTCGATTTTTGGTGTGGTGGTACCCCCGAGACATCCAAGTAAACAGACCTTAAAACGGGAGCGATTGGCCGTGTTTTGCACTTTTCAGGTGGGATTGTTTTTTTTGGAGCCTAAAAGCTCGTATTTTTTTTTCTAGAAAATGACGTGTGGTTCTCAGAGATTTAAACATTTTGCTGATGTTTTTGTACCTATGTTGAGGGCAGATCTTCTGTCATTAGTTCCCTTTGCGTTTTCTTCCATATTCCTAACCTCAAATTCTCACCATCAATATTTACGCGGAAGGACCTTCCAGTCTGAGTTGGGACAATGCACTAGTGGAAGAGTTGGGACGGCCCAACTCATAGTATGTAGGTTCTCTTCCAAAATGTATTGAAGTTTAGTCGCTGTATGCCAATTTGATGTTACCTACTTAACAAAAATTTAGAATTAGGTATTTGTTCTCAAAAATTAAATTTTTACGTACTGATTTATTACTTCGTCATTACAACTGTCTCATTTTGACTATTAAAATAATTTTTCTACCTATTAAAATAACTTTTTTACATTATAGGTAAAGCAATATTGTTTGTATATGCTGCTAAGTGCCTAAGTTCTCATTAAAGTTTAATTTGTTCTTAAATTTGAAGATTTTTCTACTCTGTCCCAACTCTCCCAGGGAGCCGTCCCAACTCTCCCAGGGGGTGTCTGAGATGGGACACTTTTAAATTTTTTCTATTTAATTTGTAGCAAAGCTCCTATTCGTTCAATTGAGACCAAACCTCGCAGTAAGAAGCATAAAAGTGTACTAAATAAGAGGATATTTTTAGCTTTGTGATATTATGCAAATTTTGGGTGCTTCGGGGGAAAATGAAAAAAGTGTCCCAACTCTCCCACACCTCCCCTATGTGGTGAAACTTCAGCACATTCCTATGGGTCCTCGCTCGATGCGTCCTGAAATCAATGTTCGACGCTGAATATCTGTTGGTCCACAAGTCCTAAAAAACTTTGTAGAGCTTTCATTGAGTTCGTAGTACTAACAGCTATCAGGAAAACTTAAACTTATACCGCCAGCAGATTTGCCTGGGTTACAGCGCTGCGTTGAATTTCAGAGGGAAAAATTCGAAAAGTCCGTAAAATTGTCAGTTTTCAACACCGATTGCCGTGGGTCCCTGACTCAAAAATTATTTCTAGAGCTTTAATTGAGTTCGTAGTACTAACAGCTATCAGGAAAACTTAAACTTATATCACCAGCAGATTTGCCTGGGTTACAGCGCTGCGTTAAATTTCAGAGGGGAAAAATTCGACAATTTCGTAAAATTATCAATCTTTAACACAGATTGCTATCGCTCCATAAGTCCTAAAAACCTTTTAGAGCTTTCATTAAGTTCGTAGTACTAACAGCTATCAGAAACACTTAAATTTTTAGCGCTACTAAATTCGCCCGCGGTAGGGTATGTGGTGTAACTTCAGTTTATGGGTCCTCGCTCGATGCGTCTCAAAATCAATGTTCAACGTGGAATATCTGTTGGTTCGTGGGTGTCAGAATAGTCTTAGGACCCTTAATCGCTTGTATGGATCGAGGAGTATCAGAGATACCTAAAATTTGATTGCGCGCTCTCACCATTGGTCGTACGGACCCAAGGAAAGTCTTAAGCTTCGCTACCACCCTTGGTGGATCTATCGCGACATGACCAATGTTTATGCTTGCTTGAATAAATGGGGAACGATAGTTTACTCTTGATATTTACTTTGTCAGGTTGTATGTTTTTCAAGGAAATTCAACTTGTACCTAAGTCGCATGCGTAATCCTATATGTATTTGCGAGTTTTTAAATTTCGGTACCTATTAAAAGACCATCTCCTCCGGGATGGGTCTGGTATCGGAGACTGGAGAGTAAGGTTTGATTCGGGAAATTAAATAATATATCTAAGGCCTGCGCTTGAAAATATCTTCGGAAAATTCCCCTCCTCCAATCCGCTCCAGACCTGTACGATTCTTTTACACTATCGAAGATCGGAAAACTATACAGACCGAATTTTGATACGACTTTTCGTTTACGAGAAAATTCAACTTTTACCTAAGCCGCATGGGTATCCTATGTGTATGTACGAGTTTTTATGCCTGGTTGAATGAATGGGGATTGCTAGTTTACTCTTAATATTTATTTTTGTCAGGTTGTATCCCATCAAGAACACTTCCGCGTAAAAATGACCCGCCGAGCTAAAAATATAAATATTCATCACCTTAAATGTAATGATATCACATAAAGTATAGACACCTAGTAAATTTCATGAATATAAACTTTAAGTATCTCCTCCCTTCAACATTATTACCGGAAAACGTAAATTTTAGGCAAAATTTTAAAAAGGGTGCAAATTTATCATTATTTTTTTGTAGTGATTATGCAATGGTGTATGTTACCCCTTCAACTTACAGGTTATGCAATGGTGTATGTTGTCCCTTCAATTTATAGGTTATGCCTTCAATTACCTGTTACCCTTCAATTTATAGGTTATGCAACAACCTTGCTAAGGGTTTAATTACCGGTGAAACTTGAAAATATGAGATTGACGTGTGCAATGAAACTCGATGATTTAGACGAATTTGACGGCACCAAATCCGCTACTCATCAATTATGACTGTAATGAGACCACCGGGAAGCCTCCAAATTAATTATCAATCCAAAAATCAATAAAGGTCTTATGGGATCCACCGTATTATTTACAGGGACGTGTCGTAACCCGCGATGGACCGTTCGATCTAACATTTAAGGTTTGATAAAAGATCGATATTCAGGTCTGAATTACTTCAAAATCAATTATTGACCATAGATTTAGATAGGAATACAATAATATTCAATTATTTCGCTTCATTACCATAATTTTTAATAGGAATTCATCGATAGCCCATTATTTCGATTCTTCACCGTAACATCAAATAGAAAAATCTCAACAGTTGATGATTGCGAATATTTACCGTAATGAACCACTAGACAAGTTTCTTATCCAAAATTTCACGTAAAACACGATGCGCACACGAGCCCAATTTGGAAACTTGCAATCATCTTCTTACTTTCATGACATGACCTCTCGGGTGCTGTGAGGATAGGTAACCAAGAATTTTCAAAAAAAAAAAAATTTCACTCGTGCAAATTATGCCGGGGTCGCCTCATTATCCATACTGTGTTGGATGTCGCTGATCCTCGACACAAACTCATAAAAATTAGTACATGCCCAATTTAGAAACCTGCAATCATCTTCATACTTGCATGACATGACCTCTCTGGTGCTGTGAGGATAGTTAACCAAAAATTTTCAGAAAAATCCACTTGTTCAAATTATGCCAGGCTTGTCTCATTGACCATGGTCCGTCAGATGTCTACAGCATTCCACCCAAGCTCATGTAAACGGGTACGAGCAGAATTTAGAAACTTGCAATCATCTTCAAACTTTCATGACATGACCTCCCGGGTTCTGTGAGGATAGGTATTCAAGAATTTTCAAAAAAAAAAATCGACTCGTGGAAATTATATCAGGCTTGTCTCATTGACCATGCTCGGTCAGATGTCTATATCACTCGACCCAAACCCATAGAAACGGGTACGTACCCAATTTAGGACCTAAAACCATCTTCATACTTGCATCACATGACCTCTCTGGTGCTGTGAGGATAGTTAACCAAGAATTTTCAATCGATGGTTTTTGCTCAATATCTCGAAAACGGTGCAGCCTAGACGATTTTTGACGACTTCACACCCACCATTTTTCAAATATGAATGTAATAAGACCACCGGAAGCCTACGAAAAATTTATCAAGCCTAAAAGACTCAAAATTTCATTGCGGGAGCCCCCAGTTGCGAAGAATAGTATTGAAAAGCTCCAGTGCATTGCTTTACGGTCGATGAATCGTTCGATCTAACATTTAAGGCAGGGTTAAGGAACGAAAGTCAGCTACGGTTAAATTAACGATCGATTCTCTACCATAATTTTCATTAGATATAAATCGAAAGCCGAATATTTCGATTCTTTACCATATTTTTTAAAAATAGAAATAAATCGATAGTCGAATAGTTCCCATAAATTTAACGGAAAAATGTCACCAATCGTTGATTCCGCTTATTTATTATAGCTTTAAAGGGAATTATACCGACAGTTGATTATTTCGATTCTTTACTACATAGTTTTAAAGGGAAATATACCGATATTCAGCTGTAAAGGGGAAAATCGATGCCTAATCGATGATCTTGATTTTTTACTATGACCCAAAATCTAAAAAATTGAGATGGTAAAGATTAAACTTGCAACATTATCGTAAAATTAACCTTTAATAATATCAAAAACAAAGAAAAAACTTTCAAAGAAAAATAATTGATATACGGAAAGGAACTTATGCGAGCATTTCTTAGGAAGGGCCAATTGGATTGCATTTTGCAAAAAGGAACCACTAGCATTGCAATGTTGTTAAGATTGTGCAACTTCTTTTGTCTTGGAGGAAAAACCCGATTATCCATTAACAGTTTCTATTTTACTCGCTAAAAACTGTAAATTTAAGACAAAAATTACCATATAAATTTCATAGTTTTTCACGATTTCCGCAATTTTATTGCAAAGGATGAAGTTGCACAATCTTAGCATCATTGCAATACTAGTGGTTCCTTTTTGCAAACGTTTTTAAACATGTTTGCGTTTTTTAAACGTGTTTGTGTTTTCTAAACGTGTTTGCGTTTTTTAAACGTGTTTGCGTTTTTTAAACGTGTTTGTGTTTTCTAAACGTGTTTGCGTTTTTTAAACGTGTTTGCGTTTCTCGAACGCGAACTGTTTTAAACTGTAACTGTAACTGTAACTGTAAATATCCAACAAAAAAAAAAAATAATAAAATTTTTTGATTCGTCAAACTGAACATTCCAATTATCCAATCCCAGTTGCCCGTCCCAAAACACAAGGTTCCGATACACATCACGTTTTACTAAACGCGTGGGTTTTACTAAACGCGTGGGTTTTACTAAACGCGTGGGTTTTACTGAACCCGTGGGTTTTACTAAACGCGTGGGTTTTACTAAACGCGTGGGTTTTACTAAACCCGTGGGTTTTACTGAACCCGTGGGTTTTACTGAACCCGTGGGTTTTACTAAACGCGTGGGTTTTACTAAACCCGTGGGTTTTACTAAACGCGTGGGTTTTACTAAACGCATGGGTTTGACTAAACGCGTGGGTTTTACTAAACGCGAACGTTTTTAATCATGTATGTTTTAATACATGGATGTTTCTATCATGGATGGAGGTGTGTAAAATACATGTTCTATTTTTGAATAGTCAAAATTCATTTTCCAACATCAAACCCTATTATTGAAGTACATCAAATCTAAAAATACAGTGTCCAAACTTAGCGTTTTTACTATTCATCTCAAAACGATACTGAAAAAAGATTGGGAACTTTACGAGGTCTGCCCGGAAAATATCGATAATTTATCTTTTTTTTTTATTAATTCAGATTTTAATGCAGGTAATTGTCTGGACTTTATCCTCCTCTATATCACAATTAGGTACACAACAGAACTTCGTTAGCTTTCAATCGGACATTAGAAAGAAGTGATTAAAATATGCGTGTCAAGTGCCATGCTCGCGTTTCCTTTTATTTATTTTTTTCCGTAAAATATGTGAGGGTGAAGATTCATTAAATTTTACTTCAACTGAGGAAAACTGAGTCTTGGATCTACGGATACAACCCTGAGATACAATCACAGTCCTCAAAATGGATTGCACCGTGGACATCATGAATATATTCCTCGGGGTACAATGATCATATAGAAGAAACTGACCAGGAAACTTTACAACGCTTGTGGGATGCTATCATGTGAATACGTCCTGAATAAACACTTCGAGAGCGCTGAAGGGTATATTCAAAGGAGACTTATTGGAGTACTTAAAAAGAAAAACTTCAGTGCCTATTGCTAAAACAAGTGTATTGTATCCTGAGGAGAATATTTTGAATGGAAATTGAGGAAAAATACCATGAGTGGTTCAATCAAAATCCTTAATACAATCTCAAAACGAACAGTTCTTACTCGGTTTCTGCATTCATCGTTAACTCCAGTGGAAAATATCCTAGCTGTATTTGGAATTCTTGCAGGAGGATACAATGGAAACAAGAATGTTTGCTATATAAAAGGTCCTTTGAAAAATGTTTTGATCAGGATTTATGAGGACAAAGAAACACTCCTTACCGACGGGCTCATTTTCATTACTTTTAAAAAAATCTGGACATTTTGTGTTCGGTTGTAAAACAATCATTCCTCAAATTTATTGTTCATTTTTCGATTCGGACCTAGGTGAACTTTCCGGAATAATAAACTGACTCATTTTTCATTTCGTCAAGCTTCCAGGTAACTTAATTTTCATACGAGAAGCCACGAGTTTGCTTCAATCAGTAGTTATCACCTCTAAGAGAATAATTCAAAGACGTTCATTTTTCGATTCGAACCTAGGTGAAATTTCCGGAACAATAAACTCTCGCCAAAGCTGCCCGAATAATTGGATTGCATTTTGCAAAAAGGAACCACTAGTATTGCAATGATGCTAAGATTGTGCAACTTCATCCTTTGCAATAAAATTGCGGAAATCGTGAAAAACTATGAAATTTATATGGTAATTTTTGTCTTAAATTTACAGTTTTTAGCGAGTAAAATAGAAACTGTTAATGGATAATCGGGTTTTTCCTCCAAGACAAAAGAAGTTGCACAATCTTAACAACATTGCAATGCTAGTGGTTCCTTTTTGCAAAATGCAATCCAATTGGCCCTTCCTAAGAAATGCTCGCATAAGTTCCTTTCCGTATATCAATTATTTTTCTTTGAAAGTTTTTTCTTTGTTTTTGATATTATTAAAGGTTAATTTTACGATAATGTTGCAAGTTTAATCTTTACCATCTCAATTTTTTAGATTTTGGGTCATAGTAAAAAATCAAGATCATCGATTAGGCATCGATTTTCCCCTTTACAGCTGAATATCGGTATATTTCCCTTTAAAACTATGTAGTAAAGAATCGAAATAATCAACTGTCGGTATAATTCCCTTTAAAGCTATAATAAATAAGCGGAATCAACGATTGGTGACATTTTTCCGTTAAATTTATGGGAACTATTCGACTATCGATTTATTTCTATTTTTAAAAAATATGGTAAAGAATCGAAATATTCGGCTTTCGATTTATATCTAATGAAAATTATGGTAGAGAATCGATCGTTAATTTAACCGTAGCTGACTTTCGTTCCTTAACCCTGCCTTAAATGTTAGATCGAACGATTCATCGACCGTAAAGCAATGCACTGGAGCTTTTCAATACTATTCTTCGCAACTGGGGGCTCCCGCAATGAAATTTTGAGTCTTTTAGGCTTGATAAATTTTTCGTAGGCTTCCGGTGGTCTTATTACATTCATATTTGAAAAATGGTGGGTGTGAAGTCGTCAAAAATCGTCTAGGCTGCACCGTTTTCGAGATATTGAGCAAAAACCATCGATTGAAAATTCTTGGTTAACTATCCTCACAGCACCAGAGAGGTCATGTGATGCAAGTATGAAGATGGTTTTAGGTCCTAAATTGGGTACGTACCCGTTTCTATGGGTTTGGGTCGAGTGATATAGACATCTGACCGAGCATGGTCAATGAGACAAGCCTGATATAATTTCCACGAGTCGATTTTTTTTTTTGAAAATTCTTGAATACCTATCCTCACAGAACCCGGGAGGTCATGTCATGAAAGTTTGAAGATGATTGCAAGTTTCTAAATTCTGCTCGTACCCGTTTACATGAGCTTGGGTGGAATGCTGTAGACATCTGACGGACCATGGTCAATGAGACAAGCCTGGCATAATTTGAACAAGTGGATTTTTCTGAAAATTTTTGGTTAACTATCCTCACAGCACCAGAGAGGTCATGTCATGCAAGTATGAAGATGATTGCAGGTTTCTAAATTGGGCATGTACTAATTTTTATGAGTTTGTGTCGAGGATCAGCGACATCCAACACAGTATGGATAATGAGGCGACCCCGGCATAATTTGCACGAGTGAAATTTTTTTTTTTTTGAAAATTCTTGGTTACCTATCCTCACAGCACCCGAGAGGTCATGTCATGAAAGTAAGAAGATGATTGCAAGTTTCCAAATTGGGCTCGTGTGCGCATCGTGTTTTACGTGAAATTTTGGATAAGAAACTTGTCTAGTGGTTCATTACGGTAAATATTCGCAATCATCAACTGTTGAGATTTTTCTATTTGATGTTACGGTGAAGAATCGAAATAATGGGCTATCGATGAATTCCTATTAAAAATTATGGTAATGAAGCGAAATAATTGAATATTATTGTATTCCTATCTAAATCTATGGTCAATAATTGATTTTGAAGTAATTCAGACCTGAATATCGATCTTTTATCAAACCTTAAATGTTAGATCGAACGGTCCATCGCGGGTTACGACACGTCCCTGTAAATAATACGGTGGATCCCATAAGACCTTTATTGATTTTTGGATTGATAATTAATTTGGAGGCTTCCCGGTGGTCTCATTACAGTCATAATTGATGAGTAGCGGATTTGGTGCCGTCAAATTCGTCTAAATCATCGAGTTTCATTGCACACGTCAATCTCATATTTTCAAGTTTCACCGGTAATTAAACCCTTAGCAAGGTTGTTGCATAACCTATAAATTGAAGGGTAACAGGTAATTGAAGGCATAACCTATAAATTGAAGGGACAACATACACCATTGCATAACCTGTAAGTTGAAGGGGTAACATACACCATTGCATAATCACTACAAAAAAATAATGATAAATTTGCACCCTTTTTAAAATTTTGCCTAAAATTTACGTTTTCCGGTAATAATGTTGAAGGGAGGAGATACTTAAAGTTTATATTCATGAAATTTACTAGGTGTCTATACTTTATGTGATATCATTACATTTAAGGTGATGAATATTTATATTTTTAGCTCGGCGGGTCATTTTTACGCGGAAGTGTTCTTGATGGGATACAACCTGACAAAAATAAATATTAAGAGTAAACTAGCAATCCCCATTCATTCAACCAGGCATAAAAACTCGTACATACACATAGGATACCCATGCGGCTTAGGTAAAAGTTGAATTTTCTCGTAAACGAAAAGTCGTATCAAAATTCGGTCTGTATAGTTTTCCGATCTTCGATAGTGTAAAAGAATCGTACAGGTCTGGAGCGGATTGGAGGAGGGGAATTTTCCGAAGATATTTTCAAGCGCAGGCCTTAGATATATTATTTAATTTCCCGAATCAAACCTTACTCTCCAGTCTCCGATACCAGACCCATCCCGGAGGAGATGGTCTTTTAATAGGTACCGAAATTTAAAAACTCGCAAATACATATAGGATTACGCATGCGACTTAGGTACAAGTTGAATTTCCTTGAAAAACATACAACCTGACAAAGTAAATATCAAGAGTAAACTATCGTTCCCCATTTATTCAAGCAAGCATAAACATTGGTCATGTCGCGATAGATCCACCAAGGGTGGTAGCGAAGCTTAAGACTTTCCTTGGGTCCGTACGACCAATGGTGAGAGCGCGCAATCAAATTTTAGGTATCTCTGATACTCCTCGATCCATACAAGCGATTAAGGGTCCTAAGACTATTCTGACACCCACGAACCAACAGATATTCCACGTTGAACATTGATTTTGAGACGCATCGAGCGAGGACCCATAAACTGAAGTTACACCACATACCCTACCGCGGGCGAATTTAGTAGCGCTAAAAATTTAAGTGTTTCTGATAGCTGTTAGTACTACGAACTTAATGAAAGCTCTAAAAGGTTTTTAGGACTTATGGAGCGATAGCAATCTGTGTTAAAGATTGATAATTTTACGAAATTGTCGAATTTTTCCCCTCTGAAATTTAACGCAGCGCTGTAACCCAGGCAAATCTGCTGGTGATATAAGTTTAAGTTTTCCTGATAGCTGTTAGTACTACGAACTCAATTAAAGCTCTAGAAATAATTTTTGAGTCAGGGACCCACGGCAATCGGTGTTGAAAACTGACAATTTTACGGACTTTTCGAATTTTTCCCTCTGAAATTCAACGCAGCGCTGTAACCCAGGCAAATCTGCTGGCGGTATAAGTTTAAGTTTTCCTGATAGCTGTTAGTACTACGAACTCAATGAAAGCTCTACAAAGTTTTTTAGGACTTGTGGACCAACAGATATTCAGCGTCGAACATTGATTTCAGGACGCATCGAGCGAGGACCCATAGGAATGTGCTGAAGTTTCACCACATACCCTTTCGCGAGCGCGGGCTACCCGCAATGCACTTTTACGCTTTCCTGATAACCCATGATCTGTAGAAACTAAAACCAGGCGTCACACCGTTGTGCGATCCACAAACAGACAGCTATTTCACGATGAATTTTGAACTTTGGATGGAGCGAGGACCACAATCTATGAAGGTCACGGAGGAAAACCGCGTATACACATATGATAGGTATGTTTCATAGATGTGTCTTTACCATCAGACGTACAACCTGTCAATAGTAAGAGTTAACACTCTTATTTATTC
The DNA here is from genome assembly GCF_918797505.1 of Bemisia tabaci. Lineage (NCBI taxonomy): Eukaryota > Metazoa > Arthropoda > Insecta > Hemiptera > Aleyrodidae > Bemisia > Bemisia tabaci. The sequence goes on along the minus strand of NC_092793.1, from coordinate 88,011,160 downwards.
AAGAAAGAATAAAAGCTCGTATATACCCATAGGATACGCATGCGAGTTAGGTAAAAGTTGAATTTTCTCGAAAACGAAAAGACGTATCAAAATTCGGTCTGTACAGTTTTCCGATCTTCGATAGTGTAAAAGAATCACATCGGTCCGAGGCGGATCGGAGGATGGGAATTTTCCGAAATATTTTCCAGCGCGGGACTTAGAAAATTTTTTAATTTCCAATCAGACCCTACTCTACAGTCTCCGATACCAGACCCATCCTGGAGGATATGGTCTATCGATCCTGAATATTTCACAAGTCCAAAAATCCGAATACTTTGCACAATCTGAAAACAATGGAAGGAACAAAACCGCGTATACACTTAAGATAGGTATGTATCATAGATGTGTTTTTACCATCAGACATACAACCTGTCAATAACTAAACTCAAGAGTGAACTACCAACCTATTTATTCGAGCAAGTATAAAAACTCGTATGTACACATAAGATACGCATGCGACTTAGGTAAAAGTCGAATTTTCTCGAAAACGAAAAGACGTATCAAAATTCGGTCTGTACAGTTTTCCGATCTTCGATAGTGTAAAAGAAACACATCGGTCCGAGGCGGATCGGAGGATGGGAATTTTCCGAAAATATTTTAATTTCCGTCTCCAATACCGACCCATCCTACAGGATATGGTCTATCGATCCCGAAAAATTTTTACAAGTCCAAAAATCCGAATATTTTGCACAATCTGAAATTAATGTAAGGAATAAAACAGCGTATACATATAAGATAAATATAAGTCATAGATGTGTTTTTACCATCAGATATACATCCCGTAGATAGTAAAAGTTAAGACTCCCATGTATTCAAGCAAGCATAAAAACTCGTATGTATACATAAGATACGCATGCGACTTAGGTTAAAGTCGAATTTTCTCGGAAACGAAAAGACGCATCAAAATTCGGTCTGTACAGTTTTCCGATTTTCCATAGTGTAAAAGATTCGCATCGGTCCGCGGCGGATCGGAGGATGGGAATTTTCCGAAAATATTTTCCAGCGCGGGACTTAGAAAATTTTTTAATTTCCCGAATCAGACCCCATTCTCCAGTCTCCGATACCAGCCCCATACTGTAAGATACGGTCTATCAATGTTGAAAATTTTTACAAGTCCGAAAATCCGAATTTTTTGCACAATCTGGCAACCATGTACGGAAAAATCAGCTAATTTCTTGCCACATCTGGCAACACTGTAAAATTCGATGTTGCAAAATTGCACAAATAATTAAATCATTTTATTTATTTGCTCCATCCGGCAACGCTGTACGATTTTTATTGAACCTTTTACCTGGTCAAGTCGCTATTTTCACCCTACTCATTCACGCGTCGCAAGCAACCTGGCGCGTCTGCTTCTTGCCACTGCGAGCGCGCCTTCATTTCCTCCCGCACGCTACAAGGACAACCGCGATGATTAAGAATTCCATTTGGCGAAATCGAGCCAAAAGCAGGCACCAGTATGTATGGGTTATTTTAGTGATGGGTGGATTTTATTTAAAATTCCTAGGAATCCTAGGTATAGTATAGTATTTACTATCGTAAACAATTATCATTTATTCCATCACTTCTTCGGATTATTTATGTTTAATCAATCTAAATTCATGTGAAGTGTACTTCATCTGTATTTCCATTAATTTTTTCTTTCCCTGGAACCTTATGTAAATGCGTTTGAATCCATCAGAAACTAAGTCAGTCAAAAGCAAATTTAACTACATTCAACTCCAGTGAAAACAAACTGTATTTCACAAATCAAAGTAATAATTAAAGCAACCAAACTGTCAGTCAGAATTGTTCCAAAATTATTAGGTAATGCTTTTATCAGCTCATCATCTGATCCAATAATTTTAATTGTGGCATTTCATCCGGCATGTGTCGCCGCACGACCTCTATGATACTGAAAGTCTCACATATATAATTTTAAAGGGGGGTCTGGGGGGCGGAGCCCCCTCAGCAGTTAGCGTTAGCTACTTGTTTTAACTTGATTTTTCATTTCTCTCTTGACTTCATTGAAACTGATATTTTTTCTGCCATTCCGTAGTTCATGTCACTAACTTTTTTATAAGTCCTCCTAAAGTCTTTGAAACTCTGTGAATTTTTGTCACTACACCTATTTACAGTACTTTTGGACAGCTCAAGTACAATTTTTTTTTTATTTCTTACTTTTCAGATCCTGCCTGCTCTTACGACTTAGATTCCGCGACGGTTCATACGCCGCCGCCGCAACTGACAGCGATAGCAGACGGGCTGCCGCCGCAACTGCCAACAGCGCAACTGCCAACAGCGCAACTGCCAACAGCGCAACTGCCAACAGTTACGTCTGGAAGGCGTAATGTAGACGCAATGTTAGAGGAATCTCTGCGTACGTAAGCAATTATTATTCCTGATGACTACATACGAGCCCCACAATTTATAACATGTTCCACGGGTGTATGATTTTATATGTACTCAAAGTATCAGTAGTATGAAAATAACAGTTAAAGCCCACTAGACCGTATAATCCAGATACGACTCTTGTTACGAGGTGGAGAACAGGGTCGGTTCATCAGACCGATTACGAACGATGAAATTTCTGATAGAAATGATGGTGCTCTCCTATTTCCACGCAATCCCCAGATTGCATCGAAATAGAATAGCAATGGGCCGGTCAGGTGTATTCAACCCAAATCCACGCAGAAGTGCAGGACAACGGTCCTAAATCGATCGGATCCACGGAATCGACTGAAATCCATTTCGACGGGTCCAGGCCCATTGGAATTAATTTCCGTTGATTTCGTGAAATGAATCGAGATGCTGATCGATTTGAATTACATTTCAACTGATTATGTATACATCTAGGTACTGTTCCCGCCATAGCGGACGCACAAGGTCGTAGGAAACTCGGAAGTTTCCCTGTGGTTACACCCAAGATCTGTTCCTATAGGTCAGTCTAGAGTCTAGAGCCATAGAATAAAGATACTAACGTCAACAGAAGCGTAAGCCACCGCCATTTTCATGTCATGAACCATAACGAAAGGAGGCTGTTTCAATAAGTACTGTTTACTAGAGTACCTGTACAGCAAGAGTATGGACAGATGTGAAACTCCGAAAATCCATCAGGCCCTCACCGATGCCTCCGCGAATAAAGTTAGGGCCCAGAAATACAGCCAACCTATGAATTTCGAATGTCTAGAGCGATTTACAGATACAATTGTTACGAACCGTCGTTTATAAAGCATGTATTTGGCTTACTTTTTGCATACATTTACTTATTTTTGCGAAAGAGTGCTCATTTATGTACATTCTTGGACATCTTAGTTAGAATTGAAATCTATAGGCTGGCAGTGAAATTTTGTGTGTTAGAAGTTGCTCAGAAGGGTGGCTGCACTTTTGGGCCCTAAGCCCTCCATGAAGCGAGCTGTCGATACTCTCGCTATCAAAGACATAAAGACGGAGTGCTCGTATGTAAAAGCACGGGGAAAAAGTGAAGCTAGGTTTGGCGCTGGGCGCTTGTGTGAGTGTGTAAATGAGCGCGGGAATCCATGGCGGCAAACGGAAATTTGATTTGAACTTGTCCTCTTGATTTTTCCACATTTCTTCTTCTAAACGTATTTTAAATGCCTAAAACGAATATATTAAGAAAGTTGGGACTACGACCTAGTATAATACACTTACTTTTTCTCCGTAACAGGCAGTAATTTCAAATAAAGTTAGTTTTTCTTCTGCGCATGGTGAGGCCTGCCGGTTTAAACAGGCCGTTACAGTCCTAGATGACGGTTACTCCCAAATGAAATTAATCGGTCGACGACGGACCAAAACTAACCTAAAGTTACAAAAATATGAGTGGGTAAGTGAATTTGCGCAAAAATCAACCTAGAATACTTTCTTTTCGCAATTTTATTTAGTTCCCGCCCTACATTTGAATTTCAAACTTGTCCCAATTTTTCCGCCAATCCTCTAGCCAATAGTAGAGGTGGTTGATGTGGTGAATGCAAAAGGGATGAAATGAGAACGCAGGGAAGTGAAGGTATACACCACTGAGACTGTATTTGAACTGTATAGACGCACTGAGAAATCAATACAAGAAATGAAATGTGTGGAAAGAATACTATCGTACTGGACTACTCTGAATGCCCGACAAAAAGCAAAAACAGGCGCGGTCCTCGACTCCGGCTCGCACCACCGTATCTCCACTGCGTCGCTAGCCCCGAAAGGCACCGGCAACGCTCGCTATTCGTTACTCGTGAGGACTGGTGAGTTGTGGACGCCAAACCTGGACACCACACCCACCCCCTACTGAGTAAAAAAAAATGTACAATGGAATGGAAAGTTGCTTAACAGTAAACATTTTAAACTTATATTAAAAGCAAGAGCGGGGAAATATTGAGAAATTGTTTGTAATAGGTACACACTATAAGACATGAGTTAAGGGTTGAAATAGAAGACATGTAATATGATTGAAATTGGGTGTTACAATACAAGCTTGCTTCAGCTTTGACAGAAAATTATTTGAATTGACGAAGTGGGCCGTGATTATAAGCGCGGCATATTTGGTTGGCATGTACTTGCTTTAATACTCCATTCACTGAAACTAGATATCTTGTTGGTCCTAACATTTTAGCTACTGTGGCTTTGACCATTGGCATTTTCTTGGTGAGGCGTACATAGATTTCTTCGCCATCCAAGAACTTATGCGTACTGACAATTTTTGCAGGGCTTGGGATCAGCTGGGAGAGGAGGGTCCTGGGTCGGAAGTTTAGAAGCATTTCGTTTGGAGCCTTGAGGGTGACTGTAGATGGCGTGTTACGATAATTGAACAAAAATTTGCTAACTGTTAGTAATAAGTTTTCGTTGGATAGTAAAATTTTTTCTAGTCCTCTTTTTGCAATTTGGACCCCCCTTTCCGCTAAGCCATTTGACTCCGGGCTGTAAGCCGGTGAATGTAGTTTGTGAATATTGAACTTAGTACAAAAAATTTCATAGTCGGTCGAGTCGAAAGGCGGACCGTTGTCACTCACTAGAATTCTGGGGAGGCCCAGCATCGCAAAAATGCTAAGTAATTCTCTCTCGATATCTGATAATGTGCTCGTAGGGGTCAACGCTATGTGTAACCATTTAGAGAACGCGTCGCAAAAAATGAAGAATTTTACACTTTTAAATTCAAATAGGTCAATGTGCGACCGTTCCAATGGGAAAGTGGCTTCAGGCCACGGTACATAAGTTTTTTTTGGTTTGAAATTAACAATTGAACAATTGGGGCACGCTGAGCACAAGTTTTCTATATCTGTATTAAGAGAAGGCCACCATACTGATGATCGTGCAAGCAACTTAGATTTGACTATTCCTGGGTGACCGTCATGAAGTAACTTAAGTACCTTATTTTGTAATACCCCTGGAATGACTACTCGGCTTTGAAATATTAGACAATTCTGGGCTATGCTTAGCGAGTCTTGTAATTTAAAAAATTTTTGAATTTCTGGGTTGTCTTTAAATTTTTCTCTTGGAGGCCACCCTACTTTAACAAAATTAAATACTTTACTTAAAGCTACATCTTTCGCAGTCTCTGTTGCTATCAGGTCTGGAGTGATGGGAATAAGACTAGAAATATCTACATGGAAAATTTCTTCTATAATGTTACTAGTAGGTAGTCTAGATAGGGCATCTGCTGTTTCAAGATATTTACTGTCTTTATGCACCAATTTATAATTATATCCTTGCAGTAAGGCTGCCCAATGTTGCAGTCTGTGACCCGTTCTGATGGGTAGACCTTTATTTTCATTAAATATTCGTTGTATGGCTCTATTGTCCGTGTATAATGTGAATTCTCTGCCAAATAAATAGCGATGAAACCTTGTGAGCGCAAAAACTGTAGCTAAAGCTTCTCGATCTATCTGAGCATAATTCTGTTGTGCAGACGTTAGGGATGATGAGGCATAATAGACTGGCTTGTTAACTGGTTTACCTTTTACATTGACTGAGTGACCTAGGGTGGCTCCTACCCCTACTGGACTTCCATCGGCAGTAACAACAATAGGAAGTTCAGGGTCATAGTGCATTAAAACTTGAGGTGATACTAAGAGGCTTTTACAGGTATCGAAAGCGTCTTGTGCTGACTGAGGCCAAGAAAATTGGGTCTCTGTCGTGATGTGCCTTAAGGGCGCTGTAATCGTACTTAAATTGGGAATAAATGATGCGTGATATGAGATCATGCCTAAAAAACTGCGAACTTCTTTGATGTTGGTTGGAGTGGCACACTTGGCAATGGCTTCTGTTAATTGAGGAGATGGTAACCTGCCATCCTTGGAGATGACAGATCCTAAAAAATCCAATTGTGTCACAAACCATTCGCATTTTGGTAGGCCCAACTTCACATTGTGTTTGTCCAGACGACCTAGTACAATCATTGTTCTATGTATGTTCTCTGATAAATCTTTACCTTGTATAAGAATATTGTCTATATAACACATGACACCCGGAATGTTAAGTAAAATTTGATCCATGACTGATTGGAAAATAGGTGCACCACTGTTTATGCCATAAATGAGACGCGTGAATTGAAATAATCCCTTATGGGTGTTAACGACACAAAGCTTTTGGGACTCGGGGTGTAAGGTAAGTTGTGTATATGCGTCTGTGAGATCAAGACTAGTATATATAGTGCCTTTGGACAAATTGGCGAAGATGTCGTCAGGTCGTGGGAGAGGATAGTGGTCCAACTTTAATTGAGGATTTAGGGTTTTTTTGAAATCTACACAAAATCTTACCCCTCCTCCTTTTTTGACGACCGCGACTCCGGGTGAAGCCCATTCTGAATGACGGATTCTGATTACTTTGCCTGATTGTACTAATTTGTCTAAAATTTCATTAACTTGGGGAATCACACCAAAGGGTAAGTTGTATGGCCTGTGAAAAATCGGGACCGCTGTTTCTTTTAAGAGCAGGCGGGCAGTATAACCCTCTATACAGGAGTCGCTTTTCGAGTCGAAAGGTCTGGGGAACAACGACTTTAACTCCTCTAGAGACGGCGGCCTTGTATCAACATTTGCTATTAATTCTGATCCGCCCAGCGTAGATTTAAAAAAAGTTTTCCAATTTGGACAAAATGCGTTCAGCCATGAGCGTCCCAGAAGGGGAGTTATTTCTACTATATTGGAACATACTGTTAATGGGAGGCGTTTTGATTGATTCCCGATTTGAACCGTCACAGGAATTTCCCCTTTAACTTTGACTGGACCTGACACTGAAGTTAAGGAAGTAGTCGGTGAATTCAGAACAACATTAGGAAATAATTTGGTAAATAGAGAGTCGCTTATAAGGGACGTACCTGCACCAGAGTCGATTTCCATATCGATCGGAACACCATTTACTAATACCGATAACACTAATGGGCTGTTTGCTGACTTAGTTTCAATTGGATTAATGATATTGGGTTGCATTACATTATGTACTAAGCTTTCTGATAAATTATTATCACCGGTGAAGGTATTCAGATCTGTATCGACAGCATTTATTTCACTGGGTGATTTTGGCTTGGAATTAGCTAATATTAATTCAGAAATTGGCACTGGGTTAAGACACGAAACAGAAATTCTATTGATGCTGAAATCTAAAAGCTGTTCTACTGTATTATTAACAGGTTGGGTCTTCTGTTGCGCTTGCTTCAATGTGATGAGTGTTTTGTTGGTTGTTGACATTGGTGGATTGCTGCAGTTGTTGGTTGTGTGCGTGTGGATGTTGAAGTCTTGGTTTGCGACAAACGTTGGCGGTGTGGCCCATGATGTTGCAGTTATAACAATTCCAGTTGATTGCAGGGCAGGTTCTGACGTCATGTTTACGGCCGCAACGGTGGCAAGATGACCATCCTGGTTCCTGGAAGTTTGGCCGTTGCGCTGGAGTTGGTTGAAAATTAGATGTAGAAGGTTGGACTGGATTGATCTGTTGAGTACTTCTAACCGGGCTTTGGTTGTAATATTGGTATTGCGGGTAAGGAAAGCGTTGAGACGGACCTGGGTTCCTTTGGTAGAATTGGTTGGAATTGTAACGTTGTTGTACTTGGTTGACATTGACTTGCACTGCATGGGCTAACGCTTGATTTTCTTTGTTAATGGCTTCTTCTTGAATGACTGCTTCCTTGGCCTTGGAATAGGTTAGGTTAGTTTTGGAGAGTAGCTTTCTCCTGATTTCATTGCTTCTGATGCCAGAAATCAGACGATCTAGAAGGGAATTCTCTAGGTTATCGAATTCACAACGTGAGGCAAGTTCTTGTATAGCCGCAATGTATTCTGACATGGTTTCGGAGTCTTTCTGAAATCTTTTCGATAGGATTAGGCGGTTAGCAAGTTTGAGGCCTTGCGGTTCGAATCGCTGCCGCAGGACATTCAGTAGGTTAGGAATACTTATTTGGTTCGGTTTCTTTGGTAGGCATGCAAGGCGCATTACTTCGAACGCCTTTGAGCCAATCGATGAGAGGAATAGCGCCCTCTTTTGATTGTGTGCTGGCTCTGTGGCTGGCGGTACTATTGTTGGTTCATCCGGAATCGCATATGACACGCAGAATTCTTCAAATATCTGTTGCCATGTTTCTAGACTTGATTCAGTAGGATCATATGGTCTGAGGTTTGAAAAAACAGGGGTGAGAATCATCTGTTGTACAGGTAGTTGCGGATTCGCATTCGCGTTGCCATTTTCATCCGCGGACATGGTTACAATGGTGTACTTACAACGGGCTGAACTGAGGTTTTTACAGAGTGTCACACGTGGTTGTAGGTGTCCTCGTCGCCATTGTGGTGAATGCAAAAGGGATGAAATGAGAACGCAGGGAAGTGAAGGTATACACCACTGAGACTGTATTTGAACTGTATAGACGCACTGAGAAATCAATACAAGAAATGAAATGTGTGGAAAGAATACTATCGTACTGGACTACTCTGAATGCCCGACAAAAAGCAAAAACAGGCGCGGTCCTCGACTCCGGCTCGCACCACCGTATCTCCACTGCGTCGCTAGCCCCGAAAGGCACCGGCAACGCTCGCTATTCGTTACTCGTGAGGACTGGTGAGTTGTGGACGCCAAACCTGGACACCACAGTTGAAAAGAAGCTTCATTTTTTGCTTTTAGCACTCCGTCTTTATGTCTTTGAGAGAGACAGACTGATGATTTTAGACCTGTTTTCAACTGCGATAACTCAGGTAAAATTGGTCGATTTGAGGCGTTTTAAAGGTCGGACCCCCCTATTTTGACGCTTTAAAATCGATTTCGGGAGCAACCTCTGGGGTTCCCGATGTTTAAAAGATCGAAAATTCGTTTTGAAATTTGAAAGTCGTTTCTTACGGGGAAACGCCATTAGTGCAACAAGGACAGCCAATTGTTTGGAACCCGAGACCGTAGTCGAAGGAATCAATGCTGGCTGTGACGTCACGACTAAATGAGTCCATACAGGTACTCTACTGTTCACGTTTTCGGTATGTTGACGTTTTGGAGGTTTGCAGTATAGGTCGACGTTTTGGAGAGGTCGAATAATAACGGATACACACGTTTTTAGGAATTGAAAGAGTTTTCTTTTAACTTATTTATCGTTAAACCGAAGAAGTACTGTAAATTCGCTGAAAATTTAATGTTTTTTTCCACTTTCATATTTGTAGGTAACCTCGAAATTGGTTTCAATAAGGACCGACTCTGAGAAGAAAAATGTTAGCATTGGTTCTTACGGAGCTTTCGCTTCTGTTAACGTAGTCTGTTTATTCTATGCTAGAACACCTTTACATGGAGAGTATGGACAACTCGATCTACAGGGTGTCCCAAAAGTTCGTACCCCCCCTCGTAACTTTTGAACGGTTAGAGATAGAAAAACGAAACTTTGGGAATGTTTCTATCTTAAAGGGGACCATCTTCTAGGGGGGGGGTCAACATTTTTGTCCTCCCCTCTGGGGGGGGAGGGGGCGCGGGGGCCCCCAACTTTTTTTTTCAAATGGTAACCCTTATCTTGTAATACCTCATTCGAAAAAGCATAAAAAACTAAGAATTTTGGCGCAAATCGCAAATCAATATCCTAATTTTTGACCGAGTTATGATAGGTCAAAGGTCAAATTTGACCTATTTTCAAAAAATCATAACTCCGGCTCAAATGATCGTAAAGAAAAAAATAAAACGGGAAAATTTACAAAATTGTAAGCACTTTTAAGTAAAAATCACAGAAATTACTTCAAACTAATTTTAAGGGGGGTTTCGGACCCCCAAATACGTCATTTTGAAGGTCATACGATTTTCTCGCGAAATGAGCCAATTCCCCCTTACTTTTCCTCAACATTATCTTAGTAAGTTCAAAATTAGCTCAACATTACGGTCTCAAGTCCCCAAATTTCGAACTAAGTTTAAAAAAAAATGATTTTAAATGTTTGAATTGAATCGCACTAAATTTCGTTTTTTTAAAACTTTGTTCGAAATTTGGGGTCTTAAAAACGCAATGTTGAACTAATTTTGAACTCACTAAGATAATGTTGAGGAAAAGTAAGGGGAAATTGGCTCTTTTCGCGAGAAAATCATATGACCTTTAAAATGACGTATTTGGGGGTCCGAAACCCCCCTTAAAATTAGATTGAAGTAATTTCTGTGATTTTTACTTAAAAGTGCTTACAATTTGGTAAATTTTCCCGTTTTATTTTTTTCTTTACGATCATTTGAACCCGAGTTATGATTTTTTGAGAAAAGGTCAAATTTGACCTTTGACCTGTCATAACTCGGTCAACAATTAGGATATTGATTTGCGATTTGCGCCAAAATTCTTAGTTTTTTATGCTCTTTCTAATGATGTATCACAAGATAAGGGTTACCATTTGAAAAAAAAAGTTGGGCCCCCCCCAGAGGGGAGGACGAAAATGTTGACCCCCCCTAGAAGATGGTCCCCTTTAAGATATAAACATTCCCAAAGTTTCGTTTTTCTATCTCTAACCGTTCCAAAGTTATGAGGGGGGGGGGGGTACGGACTTTTGGGACACTCTGTACGTAGCTCTTTGGGCCCAGAAGGGCGACAACGTGTGAAACGAAAATCACTAGGAAAGTGCCGTGGCCAACCTTTGCACGCGTGAAAGATTTATCAATATGGCCGACAGCGCATTGTAAACTAGTGTCTTTTTAAGACTTTGAAACTGAGAAAATGTATGCGAAAGCAAAGTTTTATACGTGATTTTATAATCTTTGATGAGTATCAAATCGCAGTTTACTATTGTGAAAATTAGTACCACTGGATAATTCGAGTTCATAGGTTGGTTGCCCCTTTGGGCCCCAAGAGGCGAATCTTTCCGACTGGCGACTTAGACGGTCAACCGTTGGAATTCGGCGGCTAACTATGGAACGCCGTTGCGGACTAGAGTACCTTTATAGCGAGATTATGGACAGATCGCTTGATGGAGGGCTTATGGCCCAAAAGTGCAGCCACCCGTCTGAACAACTTCTAACACACAAAATTTCACTGCCAGCCTACAGATTTCAGTTCTAACCAAAATGGCCAAGAATGTACATAAATGAGCATTCTTTCGCAAAAATAAGTAAATTTATGCAAAAAGTAAGCCAAATACATGCTTTCTAAACGACGGTTCGTAACAATTGTATCTGTAAATCCCTCTGGACATTCGAAATTCATAGGTTGGCTGAATTTCTGGACCCTGACTTTATTCGCGGAGGCATCCGTGAAGGCCTGATGGATTTTCGAAGTTTCTCATCTGTCTATACTCTCGCTATACAGGTTCTCTATTGCGGACCAAACCTAAAACGCGCGCGCAACACAGTAAATGTCCGCCGCACAGGAAAATCTGAGAGTTTCACGGAAAATGTTGTGCGCTGCGAGAAATTTCGGTAATTTAACGATTACGCGAAGCGCACAGAAAAGTACGGGAATAACCTCAAATGCTGCGTCGCGCGCCGAACTTCGATATATCGAAATTCTACGCGACGCACAACATTTTTACTTCTTCCTTTTCTTCGTCAGGACACTGTTGGAGGGGAATAATGGTGTTGTTGCTAAGACCTGCAAAATTCGGGCTTGACAAAAGTTGCGATCTGCTGATAGGAGACAATTTGAAGTTGTGAATTCAGATTCAAGAAGGGTCGAGAAGCGTGATCTCGAAAAAATTGGGTAAGTGAAACACAATTGTATGATTTTTAGGCATAGTCTTGGCAACAGTGCAGCTATTCCCCTCCAACGGTTTCCTGACGTAGAAAAGGAAGAAGTAAAAATGTTGTGCGTCGCGTATAATTTCGATATATCGAAGTTTGGCGTGCGACGCAGCATTTGAGGTTATTCCCGTACTTTCCTGTGCGTTACGCGTAATCGTTAAAGTATCGAAATTTCTCACAGCGCACAACATTTTCCGTGAAACACTCAGATTTTCCTGTACAGCTGACATTTACTCTGCCGTGATAGCGAACAGAGCCGTAAGCGCAAAATTTTCGAAATCGAGTTTTCTTCAAAATTCGTCTAAACTCTTTTACTCAGATGAAATTACTGAGACAGCTGAAACAGCAAAATTCATCCTAATTTAATGAAAACGAGACGTATGTAAAAGTCGTAAGTGCACAAAAAATGACACAGTTTTTTTTCAAGACAGCCGTAGATGCATGAGAGCCAATGAAAACAGTGCTTTTCAGTAAAGTGCCGCCCTCTTCTGCCAATTTCTAACCTGAAAATGTGTTTGTTGTGCGTCCAAAATTTGAACCTCAACCAAATGAGTCGACTGTTCAGCAGAGATTCCTTCCTCGATCTCGGAAGGTAGGGTTGACAAAAATCCTGCCGAATTTGCATCGCAAACTGTCTGGTGTGCAATCGAGAGCATCGATGTTTCTTTTCTGCAGACTCACTGCACTCTCCACGCGCCGAAGGATTTTTGTCAACCCTCGCCTTTCGGGCCAAGAAGGAATCTTTTAAACTCAAACCAACTTAGGTAAACACCCTTTTTTTAAAAAGGAAAACCTGCATGATTTCTATTCTATTACCTATATGATCAGGAATTCTAAGTAATAAAGACCATAAGGAATACAAAAAATACCAATAATGGGTCGTCCATAAATACGTAAGGCTCTTAGGGGGAGGGGGGGGCGTCTCTAACAGCCTTTCGGTGCCTTACGAGGGGGGAGGAGAGGGCACGGCTGGGCCTTACGTCAGTTTTTAGCCTACATTTCAAGAAAATGCAAAACTCCATTTTTCGTCAGGTTGATAATAAAATTCAAGATGAAAAAAAGGAAATCAGGAAACCACCGATTGCTGACCGATCGAACCATGCCCTGTCATTTCTTTTGATTCCCACCTCTCCACTCCGCGGGATGATGAGTCGTGACTTCATCATTACGTCAACTTTATACATTTAACTATTTATTCCCAAGGCCAAAAAAAATTCTTCAATTTTGCTCCGTAGTTTTGTTCATTAAACTAATTATATCATTAAGCTTTCCTGTGAACTTACTCAGAAATTTAGTTTCACTTATAAAAATTTTCGCTTAAAAATTGCATTGTTTTCTGAAGGGAAACGTAATGCTTCGATCTGCGATAATTGAAAAAAAAGGGGGGGAGTCAGTCGAGCCTTACGTAATTTTTAGAGGGGGGGGGGGTTAAGGGATGCCTAACGGTGCTGCACAAGGAGAAGTATGGGGGTCTAAAAATGGGGAAAAGGTCTTACGTAATTTATACTAAAAGATGGAGTCTGCTTTTTCCTCTAAGAAAATAAAAAAGTTTATTTGACGGCCCCTGTATACCCTTATACAGGGACCCTGGACCTTGGATCCAGAAGTTTCTCTGAAGCAAGAGGAGCCCTTCTCAATTACGTGCATAAAAATGCAACCCTCACTCTCGTTTTTTGGAAAAAATAACCCTGTAATGCGCTACGCGGCATTTATAAACATGTTGAAGGCAATAAAAATGTTCCCCCTTGCGGATTCGATCCGCGGACCCCTCACACCATAGCCAAATGCTAAGCCGTTCGGCTGCCGAGCCCTGTAAGATAGTGCCACGATATTGCTAGTATATAAGCCAAATAAAGTTCTTTCTTTCTCCACTAGAGCTGAGAGTAGAGACGTATCGGTGACACGCTCTTGTTTACTGATGATCTGCGGCAGGATTTTTGTCAACCCTAACCTTCAGAGCCAAGAAGGAATCTCTGCTAAACTCAAACGCCCAACCGAATAATGTTCCCTCTTATCCCCTCAGCATCCGTCAGAAAATCAAAGAGAAAAGAAAACTTCGTCACAGGTGGCAAACCTCAAGGAATGGACACGACAAAACAGCTTACAACAAAGCATCAAAAGATCTGCATCATCTACTTCGCAAATTCTCCAATGACTCTTTTCAGTCCTTCCTTTCAACACTCTCCTACAAAGAAGACACTAACTACTCCTTATATAAAGTTACTAAGTCCATTTCGAAGCCAAAAGCTGTCGCAACCCCCCTTCTGACTCCAGCAGGCTGGGCAAAGAGCCCTGCCGAAAAAGCAGAAACTTTTGCCGAACACCTTGCAACTGTATTCAAGCCTCTTCCTTCTGACGAATCACATCACGACATTGAAGATAGTTTTGCGGATCCTCGACCTCCCAGTGACCCCATTCGTCCGACTTCCCCTCAAGAAATATACAGATTTCTCAAGGAAATGAAACCTAACAAAACTCCAGGTAAAGACAGACTAACAGCAAAAGTCCTTCTTGAACTACCACGTAAAGCCTTTGCCTTCCTGGGCTCCCTCTTTAATGCCCTACTTCGCCTAAATTACTTTCCTCATCGTTGGAAACCTTCAGTCATTATTGTCATACCTAAACCTGGAAAAGATTCAACCCTTCCATCATCTTACAGGCCAATCAGCTTACTTTCAATCATTTCCAAATTATTTGATAAAATCGTCTACAGAAGATTACTGTCCAAAGTATCAGAGAAAATCCCATATCATCAATTCGGATTTCGTCGCAAGCACTCCACTATCCAGCAAGTTCACCGTCTCACCAACATCATCACGGAGGCTCTCCAGTCTGGCCGTTATTGTTGCGGACTCTTCCTAGATATCTCACAGGCTTTTGATCGTGTATGGTATCACGGCCTTCTGTACAAAATAAAAGACTTAGCCCCTGACTTCTTCAAACTTCTCCAGTCTTATTTGACCAATCGATCCTTCATTGTCTCGCATGACTCAGCCTTATCTTCTTCATATCCTATTGAATCAGGCGTCCCTCAAGGGAGTATCTTAGGCCCTCTTCTTTACGCCATCTACACTTATGACATACCTCTCCCACCAGAAGGTTTTAATATTGACTTAGCAACCTTCGCTGACGACACGGCCATCCTCTCAGTAAACAGGGACAACAATGTCGCCTCAGAAAATTTACAAGAGTACATAGATATACTGTCAGTGTGGTTCCACAAATGGAAACTTAAACTCAACGAAACTGTTGAATCTTAACTTGATTCAAATAATTAAAAAATTGAGAAGAAACGATTTTTTTTATTAATGATCATTCACCAAGATATACAAGAGGACATACAAAAAGCATAACCTCTCTACTCCACTCCAATTTCTATAAACAGCTGTTTTCAGCAATTATTAAACTTAACATCCTGCCCCCGGCTGATCTATTTGATCAGAACAGGTAATGGACAAAGTTCCGTCACGGCTCGAATAAGGACAGAAGTAGGAGTCTTCACTTTTGCAACCCTAACGTGTCCATCAGTACCAGGATATGTTTTGATGATTCTTCCCAAATTCCAATAAAGTGCAGGTGAATTTCTATTTTTGACAACAACCAAACTTCCAACTTGAATATGACGATTGCTCGTATGCCATTTGGCACAATACTGCAGACTTTGGAGGTACTCTCCCGATCAGCGACGCCAGAAATGAGACAAGTCCTGCTGGAAGCTTTTGTATGTTTTCAAAACGTTTGATGATTTAAAATTTTGAGAATCAAATTTCGTTGGGAATGACATAATTGCTCTGCCAATTAGAAAATGACCTGAAGTCAATGCTTCATAGTTGTCGGGAGAAGACGACAACGGAGTTAACGGTCGAGAATTCAATGCACCTTCGATTTTCACCACAAGATTGTTTAACTCATGAGCTTGAAACATTCGAGAACGATTCACTTTGTGCAGGGTAGACTTGAAGCTTCGAATGGCGCTTTCCCACAACCCGCCGTGATGTAAAGAATTGGGAGGATTAAAATACCAATCAATGCCATTTTAGATAAGTATTTTTGCACTTTTTTATCCTTAAACAGGGTGATTAGTTCGCTTTTGGCTCCCACAAATGTCTTAGCATTATCAGAAAAAATTGCAGTCGGTAAGCCTCTTCTGGCAGAAAATCTTTCCAATGTCTGAAGGAATTCTTGTGTTGTTAAACTTTCGATAATTTCTAAATGGACTGCTTTTGACACGAAGCAAATGAAAAGAGCAACGTAAACTCTCTTTTTATGAGCGTTTTTGCGGTTGCTGGTTCGAACTAGTAAAGGTGCGGTAAAGTCAATTCCGATTATTCGAAAAGGTGTATTTACAGTCACTCGCTAGATGCTGGCTAAGGGGCCAGTAACTGTGCGCACGGTTTTGGTTGTGCTCTTCTACACTTTAAGCAAGAGTATACTAATTTCTTGGCCGAGATTGGACCATTGAGGGGCCAAAACCGCTGCCGAATCATTGATAACAACATCTGCGGAGGAGCGTGCATAAGTCGCCTATGATCCTGCCAGAATAATAACTCGGTGAATCTGTGTTTTATAGGTAGTAATAGCGGGTGTTTTTCCTCATAACTTAGTGTCGAATTTTGAAGTCGTCCACCAACTCGTAACAACTTCTCACCATCCAAAAATGGGTGCAATGTCTTGATACTACTGGAACTTTGTAGAATACCGTCTTTCCTTGATAAGTGTGCAATTTCCTCGGGGAATGATTCTTGTTGAATAATCTTTACGCAAAATTTTGTTGCTCCGTCCATCTCCCGCGAAGAAATATTTCCACTTTTTACTTCTGACGGCTTATTAGCGAGACGTGCGCGGATATTATGCACAAATCTGAACATAAAACCAATAATACGCAATATTTTGTTCAGCGACGAAAATCTATGTAACAAATAATGCAGGTCAGATGAAGTTTGAACTATTGCTCCGAACATTATTTTAATCTCTTTCCTAATTTCTGGAACATCTAGCAAAGATGGAAGTTCAACATTCGTTTTTGGCCACATATTTTCTCTTAAATTGAGATACTCTGGGCCTTGCCACCACAGACTTGAATTTGATAGATGTTTAGCTGACGCTCCTCTGGTGATCAGATCGGCCGGATTATTCTTAGTGGATACGTGACGCCAGGTGGCCCTCGCCTTTCGGGCCAAGAAGGAATCTTTTAAACTCAAACCAACTTAGGTAAACACCCTTTTTTTAAAAAGGAAAACCTGCATGATTTCTATTCTATTACCTATATGATCAGGAATTCTAAGTAATAAAGACCATAAGGAATACAAAAAATACCAATAATGGGTCGTCCATAAATACGTAAGGCTCTTAGGGGGAGGGGGGGGCGTCTCTAACAGCCTTTCGGTGCCTTACGAGGGGGGAGGAGAGGGCACGGCTGGGCCTTACGTCAGTTTTTAGCCTACATTTCAAGAAAATGCAAAACTCCATTTTTCGTCAGGTTGATAATAAAATTCAAGATGAAAAAAAGGAAATCAGGAAACCACCGATTGCTGACCGATCGAACCATGCCCTGTCATTTCTTTTGATTCCCACCTCTCCACTCCGCGGGATGATGAGTCGTGACTTCATCATTACGTCAACTTTATACATTTAACTATTTATTCCCAAGGCCAAAAAAAATTCTTCAATTTTGCTCCGTAGTTTTGTTCATTAAACTAATTATATCATTAAGCTTTCCTGTGAACTTACTCAGAAATTTAGTTTCACTTATAAAAATTTTCGCTTAAAAATTGCATTGTTTTCTGAAGGGAAACGTAATGCTTCGATCTGCGATAATTGAAAAAAAAGGGGGGGAGTCAGTCGAGCCTTACGTAATTTTTAGAGGGGGGGGGGGTTAAGGGATGCCTAACGGTGCTGCACAAGGAGAAGTATGGGGGTCTAAAAATGGGGAAAAGGTCTTACGTAATTTATACTAAAAGATGGAGTCTGCTTTTTCCTCTAAGAAAATAAAAAAGTTTATTTGACGGCCCCTGTATACCCTTATACAGGGACCCTGGACCTTGGATCCAGAAGTTTCTCTGAAGCAAGAGGAGCCCTTCTCAATTACGTGCATAAAAATGCAACCCTCACTCTCGTTTTTTGGAAAAAATAACCCTGTAATGCGCTACGCGGCATTTATAAACATGTTGAAGGCAATAAAAATGTTCCCCCTTGCGGATTCGATCCGCGGACCCCTCACACCATAGCCAAATGCTAAGCCGTTCGGCTGCCGAGCCCTGTAAGATAGTGCCACGATATTGCTAGTATATAAGCCAAATAAAGTTCTTTCTTTCTCCACTAGAGCTGAGAGTAGAGACGTATCGGTGACACGCTCTTGTTTACTGATGATCTGCGGCAGGATTTTTGTCAACCCTAACCTTCAGAGCCAAGAAGGAATCTCTGCTAAACTCAAACGCCCAACCGAATAATGTTCCCTCTTATCCCCTCAGCATCCGTCAGAAAATCAAAGAGAAAAGAAAACTTCGTCACAGGTGGCAAACCTCAAGGAATGGACACGACAAAACAGCTTACAACAAAGCATCAAAAGATCTGCATCATCTACTTCGCAAATTCTCCAATGACTCTTTTCAGTCCTTCCTTTCAACACTCTCCTACAAAGAAGACACTAACTACTCCTTATATAAAGTTACTAAGTCCATTTCGAAGCCAAAAGCTGTCGCAACCCCCCTTCTGACTCCAGCAGGCTGGGCAAAGAGCCCTGCCGAAAAAGCAGAAACTTTTGCCGAACACCTTGCAACTGTATTCAAGCCTCTTCCTTCTGACGAATCACATCACGACATTGAAGATAGTTTTGCGGATCCTCGACCTCCCAGTGACCCCATTCGTCCGACTTCCCCTCAAGAAATATACAGATTTCTCAAGGAAATGAAACCTAACAAAACTCCAGGTAAAGACAGACTAACAGCAAAAGTCCTTCTTGAACTACCACGTAAAGCCTTTGCCTTCCTGGGCTCCCTCTTTAATGCCCTACTTCGCCTAAATTACTTTCCTCATCGTTGGAAACCTTCAGTCATTATTGTCATACCTAAACCTGGAAAAGATTCAACCCTTCCATCATCTTACAGGCCAATCAGCTTACTTTCAATCATTTCCAAATTATTTGATAAAATCGTCTACAGAAGATTACTGTCCAAAGTATCAGAGAAAATCCCATATCATCAATTCGGATTTCGTCGCAAGCACTCCACTATCCAGCAAGTTCACCGTCTCACCAACATCATCACGGAGGCTCTCCAGTCTGGCCGTTATTGTTGCGGACTCTTCCTAGATATCTCACAGGCTTTTGATCGTGTATGGTATCACGGCCTTCTGTACAAAATAAAAGACTTAGCCCCTGACTTCTTCAAACTTCTCCAGTCTTATTTGACCAATCGATCCTTCATTGTCTCGCATGACTCAGCCTTATCTTCTTCATATCCTATTGAATCAGGCGTCCCTCAAGGGAGTATCTTAGGCCCTCTTCTTTACGCCATCTACACTTATGACATACCTCTCCCACCAGAAGGTTTTAATATTGACTTAGCAACCTTCGCTGACGACACGGCCATCCTCTCAGTAAACAGGGACAACAATGTCGCCTCAGAAAATTTACAAGAGTACATAGATATACTGTCAGTGTGGTTCCACAAATGGAAACTTAAACTCAACGAAACTGTTGAATCTTAACTTGATTCAAATAATTAAAAAATTGAGAAGAAACGATTTTTTTTATTAATGATCATTCACCAAGATATACAAGAGGACATACAAAAAGCATAACCTCTCTACTCCACTCCAATTTCTATAAACAGCTGTTTTCAGCAATTATTAAACTTAACATCCTGCCCCCGGCTGATCTATTTGATCAGAACAGGTAATGGACAAAGTTCCGTCACGGCTCGAATAAGGACAGAAGTAGGAGTCTTCACTTTTGCAACCCTAACGTGTCCATCAGTACCAGGATATGTTTTGATGATTCTTCCCAAATTCCAATAAAGTGCAGGTGAATTTCTATTTTGGACAACAACCAAACTTCCAACTTGAATATGACGATTGCTCGTATGCCATTTGGCACAATACTGCAGACTTTGGAGGTACTCTCCCGATCAGCGACGCCAGAAATGAGACAAGTCCTGCTGGAAGCTTTTGTATGTTTTCAAAACGTTTGATGATTTAAAATTTTGAGAATCAAATTTCGTTGGGAATGACATAATTGCTCTGCCAATTAGAAAATGACCTGAAGTCAATGCTTCATAGTTGTCGGGAGAAGACGACAACGGAGTTAACGGTCGAGAATTCAATGCACCTTCGATTTTCACCACAAGATTGTTTAACTCATGAGCTTGAAACATTCGAGAACGATTCACTTTGTGCAGGGTAGACTTGAAGCTTCGAATGGCGCTTTCCCACAACCCGCCGTGATGTAAAGAATTGGGAGGATTAAAATACCAATCAATGCCATTTTAGATAAGTATTTTTGCACTTTTTTATCCTTAAACAGGGTGATTAGTTCGCTTTTGGCTCCCACAAATGTCTTAGCATTATCAGAAAAAATTGCAGTCGGTAAGCCTCTTCTGGCAGAAAATCTTTCCAATGTCTGAAGGAATTCTTGTGTTGTTAAACTTTCGATAATTTCTAAATGGACTGCTTTTGACACGAAGCAAATGAAAAGAGCAACGTAAACTCTCTTTTTATGAGCGTTTTTGCGGTTGCTGGTTCGAACTAGTAAAGGTGCGGTAAAGTCAATTCCGATTATTCGAAAAGGTGTATTTACAGTCACTCGCTAGATGCTGGCTAAGGGGCCAGTAACTGTGCGCACGGTTTTGGTTGTGCTCTTCTACACTTTAAGCAAGAGTATACTAATTTCTTGGCCGAGATTGGACCATTGAGGGGCCAAAACCGCTGCCGAATCATTGATAACAACATCTGCGGAGGAGCGTGCATAAGTCGCCTATGATCCTGCCAGAATAATAACTCGGTGAATCTGTGTTTTATAGGTAGTAATAGCGGGTGTTTTTCCTCATAACTTAGTGTCGAATTTTGAAGTCGTCCACCAACTCGTAACAACTTCTCACCATCCAAAAATGGGTGCAATGTCTTGATACTACTGGAACTTTGTAGAATACCGTCTTTCCTTGATAAGTGTGCAATTTCCTCGGGGAATGATTCTTGTTGAATAATCTTTACGCAAAATTTTGTTGCTCCGTCCATCTCCCGCGAAGAAATATTTCCACTTTTTACTTCTGACGGCTTATTAGCGAGACGTGCGCGGATATTATGCACAAATCTGAACATAAAACCAATAATACGCAATATTTTGTTCAGCGACGAAAATCTATGTAACAAATAATGCAGGTCAGATGAAGTTTGAACTATTGCTCCGAACATTATTTTAATCTCTTTCCTAATTTCTGGAACATCTAGCAAAGATGGAAGTTCAACATTCGTTTTTGGCCACATATTTTCTCTTAAATTGAGATACTCTGGGCCTTGCCACCACAGACTTGAATTTGATAGATGTTTAGCTGACGCTCCTCTGGTGATCAGATCGGCCGGATTATTCTTAGTGGATACGTGACGCCAGGTGGCCCTCGCCTTTCGGGCCAAGAAGGAATCTTTTAAACTCAAACCAACTTAGGTAAACACCCTTTTTTTAAAAAGGAAAACCTGCATGATTTCTATTCTATTACCTATATGATCAGGAATTCTAAGTAATAAAGACCATAAGGAATACAAAAAATACCAATAATGGGTCGTCCATAAATACGTAAGGCTCTTAGGGGGAGGGGGGGGCGTCTCTAACAGCCTTTCGGTGCCTTACGAGGGGGGAGGAGAGGGCACGGCTGGGCCTTACGTCAGTTTTTAGCCTACATTTCAAGAAAATGCAAAACTCCATTTTTCGTCAGGTTGATAATAAAATTCAAGATGAAAAAAAGGAAATCAGGAAACCACCGATTGCTGACCGATCGAACCATGCCCTGTCATTTCTTTTGATTCCCACCTCTCCACTCCGCGGGATGATGAGTCGTGACTTCATCATTACGTCAACTTTATACATTTAACTATTTATTCCCAAGGCCAAAAAAAATTCTTCAATTTTGCTCCGTAGTTTTGTTCATTAAACTAATTATATCATTAAGCTTTCCTGTGAACTTACTCAGAAATTTAGTTTCACTTATAAAAATTTTCGCTTAAAAATTGCATTGTTTTCTGAAGGGAAACGTAATGCTTCGATCTGCGATAATTGAAAAAAAAAGGGGGGAGTCAGTCGAGCCTTACGTAATTTTTAGAGGGGGGGGGGGGTTAAGGGATGCCTAACGGTGCTGCACAAGGAGAAGTATGGGGGTCTAAAAATGGGGAAAAGGTCTTACGTAATTTATACTAAAAGATGGAGTCTGCTTTTTCCTCTAAGAAAATAAAAAAGTTTATTTGACGGCCCCTGTATACCCTTATACAGGGACCCTGGACCTTGGATCCAGAAGTTTCTCTGAAGCAAGAGGAGCCCTTCTCAATTACGTGCATAAAAATGCAACCCTCACTCTCGTTTTTTGGAAAAAATAACCCTGTAATGCGCTACGCGGCATTTATAAACATGTTGAAGGCAATAAAAATGTTCCCCCTTGCGGATTCGATCCGCGGACCCCTCACACCATAGCCAAATGCTAAGCCGTTCGGCTGCCGAGCCCTGTAAGATAGTGCCACGATATTGCTAGTATATAAGCCAAATAAAGTTCTTTCTTTCTCCACTAGAGCTGAGAGTAGAGACGTATCGGTGACACGCTCTTGTTTACTGATGATCTGCGGCAGGATTTTTGTCAACCCTAACCTTCAGAGCCAAGAAGGAATCTCTGCTAAACTCAAACGCCCAACCGAATAATGTTCCCTCTTATCCCCTCAGCATCCGTCAGAAAATCAAAGAGAAAAGAAAACTTCGTCACAGGTGGCAAACCTCAAGGAATGGACACGACAAAACAGCTTACAACAAAGCATCAAAAGATCTGCATCATCTACTTCGCAAATTCTCCAATGACTCTTTTCAGTCCTTCCTTTCAACACTCTCCTACAAAGAAGACACTAACTACTCCTTATATAAAGTTACTAAGTCCATTTCGAAGCCAAAAGCTGTCGCAACCCCCCTTCTGACTCCAGCAGGCTGGGCAAAGAGCCCTGCCGAAAAAGCAGAAACTTTTGCCGAACACCTTGCAACTGTATTCAAGCCTCTTCCTTCTGACGAATCACATCACGACATTGAAGATAGTTTTGCGGATCCTCGACCTCCCAGTGACCCCATTCGTCCGACTTCCCCTCAAGAAATATACAGATTTCTCAAGGAAATGAAACCTAACAAAACTCCAGGTAAAGACAGACTAACAGCAAAAGTCCTTCTTGAACTACCACGTAAAGCCTTTGCCTTCCTGGGCTCCCTCTTTAATGCCCTACTTCGCCTAAATTACTTTCCTCATCGTTGGAAACCTTCAGTCATTATTGTCATACCTAAACCTGGAAAAGATTCAACCCTTCCATCATCTTACAGGCCAATCAGCTTACTTTCAATCATTTCCAAATTATTTGATAAAATCGTCTACAGAAGATTACTGTCCAAAGTATCAGAGAAAATCCCATATCATCAATTCGGATTTCGTCGCAAGCACTCCACTATCCAGCAAGTTCACCGTCTCACCAACATCATCACGGAGGCTCTCCAGTCTGGCCGTTATTGTTGCGGACTCTTCCTAGATATCTCACAGGCTTTTGATCGTGTATGGTATCACGGCCTTCTGTACAAAATAAAAGACTTAGCCCCTGACTTCTTCAAACTTCTCCAGTCTTATTTGACCAATCGATCCTTCATTGTCTCGCATGACTCAGCCTTATCTTCTTCATATCCTATTGAATCAGGCGTCCCTCAAGGGAGTATCTTAGGCCCTCTTCTTTACGCCATCTACACTTATGACATACCTCTCCCACCAGAAGGTTTTAATATTGACTTAGCAACCTTCGCTGACGACACGGCCATCCTCTCAGTAAACAGGGACAACAATGTCGCCTCAGAAAATTTACAAGAGTACATAGATATACTGTCAGTGTGGTTCCACAAATGGAAACTTAAACTCAACGAAACTGTTGAATCTTAACTTGATTCAAATAATTAAAAAATTGAGAAGAAACGATTTTTTTTATTAATGATCATTCACCAAGATATACAAGAGGACATACAAAAAGCATAACCTCTCTACTCCACTCCAATTTCTATAAACAGCTGTTTTCAGCAATTATTAAACTTAACATCCTGCCCCCGGCTGATCTATTTGATCAGAACAGGTAATGGACAAAGTTCCGTCACGGCTCGAATAAGGACAGAAGTAGGAGTCTTCACTTTTGCAACCCTAACGTGTCCATCAGTACCAGGATATGTTTTGATGATTCTTCCCAAATTCCAATAAAGTGCAGGTGAATTTCTATTTTGGACAACAACCAAACTTCCAACTTGAATATGACGATTGCTCGTATGCCATTTGGCACAATACTGCAGACTTTGGAGGTACTCTCCCGATCAGCGACGCCAGAAATGAGACAAGTCCTGCTGGAAGCTTTTGTATGTTTTCAAAACGTTTGATGATTTAAAATTTTGAGAATCAAATTTCGTTGGGAATGACATAATTGCTCTGCCAATTAGAAAATGACCTGAAGTCAATGCTTCATAGTTGTCGGGAGAAGACGACAACGGAGTTAACGGTCGAGAATTCAATGCACCTTCGATTTTCACCACAAGATTGTTTAACTCATGAGCTTGAAACATTCGAGAACGATTCACTTTGTGCAGGGTAGACTTGAAGCTTCGAATGGCGCTTTCCCACAACCCGCCGTGATGTAAAGAATTGGGAGGATTAAAATACCAATCAATGCCATTTTAGATAAGTATTTTTGCACTTTTTTATCCTTAAACAGGGTGATTAGTTCGCTTTTGGCTCCCACAAATGTCTTAGCATTATCAGAAAAAATTGCAGTCGGTAAGCCTCTTCTGGCAGAAAATCTTTCCAATGTCTGAAGGAATTCTTGTGTTGTTAAACTTTCGATAATTTCTAAATGGACTGCTTTTGACACGAAGCAAATGAAAAGAGCAACGTAAACTCTCTTTTTATGAGCGTTTTTGCGGTTGCTGGTTCGAACTAGTAAAGGTGCGGTAAAGTCAATTCCGATTATTCGAAAAGGTGTATTTACAGTCACTCGCTAGATGCTGGCTAAGGGGCCAGTAACTGTGCGCACGGTTTTGGTTGTGCTCTTCTACACTTTAAGCAAGAGTATACTAATTTCTTGGCCGAGATTGGACCATTGAGGGGCCAAAACCGCTGCCGAATCATTGATAACAACATCTGCGGAGGAGCGTGCATAAGTCGCCTATGATCCTGCCAGAATAATAACTCGGTGAATCTGTGTTTTATAGGTAGTAATAGCGGGTGTTTTTCCTCATAACTTAGTGTCGAATTTTGAAGTCGTCCACCAACTCGTAACAACTTCTCACCATCCAAAAATGGGTGCAATGTCTTGATACTACTGGAACTTTGTAGAATACCGTCTTTCCTTGATAAGTGTGCAATTTCCTCGGGGAATGATTCTTGTTGAATAATCTTTACGCAAAATTTTGTTGCTCCGTCCATCTCCCGCGAAGAAATATTTCCACTTTTTACTTCTGACGGCTTATTAGCGAGACGTGCGCGGATATTATGCACAAATCTGAACATAAAACCAATAATACGCAATATTTTGTTCAGCGACGAAAATCTATGTAACAAATAATGCAGGTCAGATGAAGTTTGAACTATTGCTCCGAACATTATTTTAATCTCTTTCCTAATTTCTGGAACATCTAGCAAAGATGGAAGTTCAACATTCGTTTTTGGCCACATATTTTCTCTTAAATTGAGATACTCTGGGCCTTGCCACCACAGACTTGAATTTGATAGATGTTTAGCTGACGCTCCTCTGGTGATCAGATCGGCCGGATTATTCTTAGTGGATACGTGACGCCAGGTGGCCCTCGCCTTTCGGGCCAAGAAGGAATCTTTTAAACTCAAACCAACTTAGGTAAACACCCTTTTTTTAAAAAGGAAAACCTGCATGATTTCTATTCTATTACCTATATGATCAGGAATTCTAAGTAATAAAGACCATAAGGAATACAAAAAATACCAATAATGGGTCGTCCATAAATACGTAAGGCTCTTAGGGGGAGGGGGGGGGCGTCTCTAACAGCCTTTCGGTGCCTTACGAGGGGGGAGGAGAGGGCACGGCTGGGCCTTACGTCAGTTTTTAGCCTACATTTCAAGAAAATGCAAAACTCCATTTTTCGTCAGGTTGATAATAAAATTCAAGATGAAAAAAAGGAAATCAGGAAACCACCGATTGCTGACCGATCGAACCATGCCCTGTCATTTCTTTTGATTCCCACCTCTCCACTCCGCGGGATGATGAGTCGTGACTTCATCATTACGTCAACTTTATACATTTAACTATTTATTCCCAAGGCCAAAAAAAATTCTTCAATTTTGCTCCGTAGTTTTGTTCATTAAACTAATTATATCATTAAGCTTTCCTGTGAACTTACTCAGAAATTTAGTTTCACTTATAAAAATTTTCGCTTAAAAATTGCATTGTTTTCTGAAGGGAAACGTAATGCTTCGATCTGCGATAATTGAAAAAAAAGGGGGGGAGTCAGTCGAGCCTTACGTAATTTTTAGAGGGGGGGGGGGGGGGGTTAAGGGATGCCTAACGGTGCTGCACAAGGAGAAGTATGGGGGTCTAAAAATGGGGAAAAGGTCTTACGTAATTTATACTAAAAGATGGAGTCTGCTTTTTCCTCTAAGAAAATAAAAAAGTTTATTTGACGGCCCCTGTATACCCTTATACAGGGACCCTGGACCTTGGATCCAGAAGTTTCTCTGAAGCAAGAGGAGCCCTTCTCAATTACGTGCATAAAAATGCAACCCTCACTCTCGTTTTTTGGAAAAAATAACCCTGTAATGCGCTACGCGGCATTTATAAACATGTTGAAGGCAATAAAAATGTTCCCCCTTGCGGATTCGATCCGCGGACCCCTCACACCATAGCCAAATGCTAAGCCGTTCGGCTGCCGAGCCCTCTAAGATAGTGCCACGATATTGCTAGTATATAAGCCAAATAAAGTTCTTTCTTTCTCCACTAGAGCTGAGAGTAGAGACGTATCGGTGACACGCTCTTGTTTACTGATGATCTGCGGCAGGATTTTTGTCAACCCTAACCTTCAGAGCCAAGAAGGAATCTCTGCTAAACTCAAACGCCCAACCAAATAATGTTCCCTCTTATCCCCTCAGCATCCGTCAGAAAATCAAAGAGAAAAGAAAACTTCGTCACAGGTGGCAAACCTCAAGGAATGGACACGACAAAACAGCTTACAACAAAGCATCAAAAGATCTGCATCATCTACTTCGCAAATTCTCCAATGACTCTTTTCAGTCCTTCCTTTCAACACTCTCCTACAAAGAAGACACTAACTACTCCTTATATAAAGTTACTAAGTCCATTTCGAAGCCAAAAGCTGTCGCAACCCCCCTTCTGACTCCAGCAGGCTGGGCAAAGAGCCCTGCCGAAAAAGCAGAAACTTTTGCCGAACACCTTGCAACTGTATTCAAGCCTCTTCCTTCTGACGAATCACATCACGACATTGAAGATAGTTTTGCGGATCCTCGACCTCCCAGTGACCCCATTCGTCCGACTTCCCCTCAAGAAATATACAGATTTCTCAAGGAAATGAAACCTAACAAAACTCCAGGTAAAGACAGACTAACAGCAAAAGTCCTTCTTGAACTACCACGTAAAGCCTTTGCCTTCCTGGGCTCCCTCTTTAATGCCCTACTTCGCCTAAATTACTTTCCTCATCGTTGGAAACCTTCAGTCATTATTGTCATACCTAAACCTGGAAAAGATTCAACCCTTCCATCATCTTACAGGCCAATCAGCTTACTTTCAATCATTTCCAAATTATTTGATAAAATCGTCTACAGAAGATTACTGTCCAAAGTATCAGAGAAAATCCCATATCATCAATTCGGATTTCGTCGCAAGCACTCCACTATCCAGCAAGTTCACCGTCTCACCAACATCATCACGGAGGCTCTCCAGTCTGGCCGTTATTGTTGCGGACTCTTCCTAGATATCTCACAGGCTTTTGATCGTGTATGGTATCACGGCCTTCTGTACAAAATAAAAGACTTAGCCCCTGACTTCTTCAAACTTCTCCAGTCTTATTTGACCAATCGATCCTTCATTGTCTCGCATGACTCAGCCTTATCTTCTTCATATCCTATTGAATCAGGCGTCCCTCAAGGGAGTATCTTAGGCCCTCTTCTTTACGCCATCTACACTTATGACTATTGTTAGAGGGATTTGGAACTCATCAAACATGGTTATAAAGCTGGGAACGATAATTTATTCATGATGATTCAATGAACGGAACAACGAGAGGACAAAAAAAAAAATTTGAAGAACATAGAAGAGAGAGAAGCGTCACACTAGGGGGCAGCACCTTACGGTGGGTTGGTTTCGCACAATGTTGCTAACTTGTACACATAATATTCATGAATAACAACACCCGCTCTCAAACTGAGCACAGTACAATGTTGACAGTTTGTAGTTATAATACTCATGAATAATAACACCCGCTCTCAAACTGAGCTACATGCAAAAAAAAAACTTATGAAACTAGTCCAAGACTCTTTACATGTTTGTCATGTTTCACATGGGTTAAACTTTTGGTAAGGATATCAGCAACCATATCATTTGTGTTTCTATATTCAATTTTGCAAACTTTATCGCAAACTAAATCTTTAATAAAATGATATCTGACATCAAAATGTTTAACACGTCTATGTTCTTTTGTTCCTTCTATTACCTTGTGAGAACTCTGATTATCATTGTAAATGGTTACACAATCTCTGACTAAACCTACATTCAAATCTTTCAAAAGTTGTTTTAAATAGATAACTTCTTTGCCTGCTTCAGCAACACTGTAATACTCTGCTTCTGTACTGGAAAGCGCAACAACTTTTTGCTTCTTAGATTCCCAATTAACTGTTGAGTTTCCAAACTTTACAATGAAACCACTGAATGATTTTCGGTCTACAGTACAACTTCCCCAGTCAGCATCAGCAAAGAGTTCTAAATTAGCTTCACCTTTTTTGAACAGAAGCTTGTTTTGCGCAGTACCAGCCAAATATCTGAGTACACGTTTCCCTGCTAAGAAATGTTCTTTATCATAACAATTTAGAAATTGGCCTAATTTACTACAAGTGAATGAGATGTCTGGCCGTGTGCTGACAGAGAGATACATAAGACCTCCGATCAATTCTCGGTAGGGAAGGTTAACATTACATTTACCTGCTTTGTCAAGTTTTAAATTTACTTCCATGGGCGTTGCGGCAATGTTACAATTTTCCATGCCGAACTTAATTAACAGTTTTTTAACATAGTTAGTCTGATCAATTGTCAGGGTACCTTCAGCTCTATTTCTACAAACTCTCATACCTAAACAATTTTTGAGTTCACCAAGAAATTTTACATCGAAATTTTCTTCCAAGGCTGTATACAATTTCTCTTTTTCGCATTTGCTTTTGCTGAAAACATAAAAATCATCGACATAAACTGCTATAATAATTAAGTTACCATCTATGTCTCTTTTAAAATATACACAAGGGTCTTTAATATTCTGCTTAAATTCTAATTTTATCAATTCAGTATGCAATCTTTGATTCCAAGATCTGCTAGCTTGCTTGAGACCGTAAATGCATTTCTGTAATTTGCAAACTTTGTTGCCAATTTCAAAACCTGGTGGTTGCTCCATAAATATTTCTTCACTCAAATGACCATTTAAAAAGGCTGTACTAATGTCAACATGCTCAATGTCCATGTCCTCATTTACAGCAATTGCAAATAGTAAACGTAAAGTAGAATGTCGAACAACAGGGGCAAACGTCTCCTCATAGTCTATTCCGTATTTTTGTGAAAAACCTTTGGCCACCACTCTGGCTCTGAACTTATCCAACTCTCCACTTGAGTCCGTTTTAATTTTAAATACCCATTTACTCTTGACAATGTTCTTACCTTTTGGTCTCTCTACTAGCTCCCACACAGAATTTTTCTTTAATGCATTCATTTCTACATTCATGGCTTCCAGCCATTTGTTCCTATTCTTGTCATTAATGGCTTGTTCATACGTCAACGGTTCAATACCGTATGAGCTTTCGAACAAAACCATAGCTATGTGCTCATTTACTAGAGACTTTGGCAAATCTGTTTGATACTCAGACAAATAAGAAGGCGGTTTTCTTGACCTGTTTGGACGTGCATTATTAGTGCTAGAATCAGGCAGAACAATAGAGGAGTCATCAGCATCTGATGCATTCAAGTTATTACTGGTTGACGCATGGTCGTTAAGTGAATCAATTTCAAGAGAAACTGCTTTTTTGTCTACATTTTTAACTTCAAAACCAAGGAAAAAATCATCATCCTCATCACTATCATCATTAGTTCCTACTACATGGACTTCTTGTAAATCAATTTTTACATCAGTATCAGAAGCCTTTTTGTTATCATGTACCGGTACCACTTGGTCATTACCAACGATAATGGGATCATCATCAGGAATTCCTTCCAAAAAAATAACATTCTTTGCTTTTACTTGTTTCTCGTCTGATTTGTAAGGGAAAACATTTTCACGGAAAGATACATTATGAGCAATTTTAACTTTCTTTTCATTTCTCAACCACAATCGGTAGCCTTTAACATTCTTCTCATAGCCTAGAAAAACGCATTCTGTCGCTCTTGGTTCGAGTTTGTTTCTGCCAGGCAGATGCATCCATGCTTGACATCCGAATACTTTAAGAAAAGCATAATCCTTAATACTAAGTTTCCTGCCTAGCCACAATTCATTTGGTATTTTAAAATCTATTGCGCGTGACGGGCAAAGATTTCTCGCAGTCACAACAGTATTTGCAGCTTCTGCCCAGAATTCATTTGGTAATCCGGATTCAACTAGGAGACACCTTACAGAGTTAAGAATTGTTCTGTTAATCCGTTCGGCAATACCATTCTGGGGCGGACAATATGCTACTGTTTTTCTATGGGCGATACCTTTAGATGCCAAATACTCCTCAAACTCATTACTGATGTATTCTCCTCCGCCATCTGTTTGGAAGCTTTTGATTCTTAAGCCATGAAGTAACTCAACTTCACACAGATACTCTTTAAATGCTGCGAAAGCTTCGTTCTTTCTTTTCAGGAACCTAACACTTAGATGTCGAGAATAATCATCGATAAAAGTGATGAAATATTGGGCTTTACTCATGGACATAGGCAACTTGCCTACTAGATCGGAGTGAATTAGCTCTAAGGGTTTCTCTGACTTTCTATCACTTTTCTTGGGAAAACCTTTCTTGGTTTGTTTACCAAGTATGCAAGGATCACATTCAACCATTTTACGTTTACATCCTAGAACATCAATTTTACTAACGCTTTCAATGTTTAAATGTGCGAGTCTTTGGTGCCATGTCGCGGCATTTAACAAAGCTATACCGTCTTTGACTTGAGCTTCCTCATCATTTGCACTAATTATATTAGCTGTCGACAAGTTTACATTACTCGTGACTTTTAACCTATACAAGTCATCAATCAAGGGTGCACTGAATACGTGGACATCATTTAAGTAAGCAGTGCCTTTATCTCGATCTAACACTACTTTAATTCCTTTTTGGCTCAATTTGGTAGTTGACAGTAAATTAAAACAGAAGTCAGGAACATAAAGTACATCGTTAATATTGATATCATTTCCTCCGCACTCATTGTCTACTTTCAATTTTACAGTTCCGTGACCCTTTACTTCTGCCGTTCCTTTACCCATTGTTATTTCACCATTACATTGTTTTAAGGAGGAAAACATGTTTTTATCATAACAAACGTGATCAGTAGCTGCACAGTCGACTATCCATTCTGAATTATTATCAACCTTGGGGGTTACTAAAGCACAACTTATCAAGTTAAAAGTTACTCTTTTACCTGAGTCATCACTATCTTTAGGCGTTTTGTCACAGTCTGAGTTACAGTCATTTGCCCAGTGGCCAAATTTCCCACATCTCATACACTTTACCTTGGGGCAGAACTTTGAGATATGATTTGGATCCCCGCACCGGTAGCACTTTCTGTCATTCACATTGCTGCGTTGTCCATTGCTGTCATTCACATTGTTGCGTTGTCCATTGCTGTCATTCACATTGTTGCGTTGTCCATTGCTGTCATTCACATTGTTGCGTTGTCCATTGCTGTCATTCACATTGTTGCGTTGTCCATTTCTTGCTTGACCTTTTGCCAAATTTTTGCGATTTTGTCCATGTCGATTGGTCACTAAAGCCACAGTCTCATCGTCTCTCACCTCATTGCCCTCCTCCAGCAGCCTCGACTTGACTTTTCTCACTGTGAGGTTCTCTTCCTTGCCTAACTGCTCGATCAATGTTTCATACTTCGGGAGAGGGAGTCCCAACAGAATGATACCAGCTAATTGCTTATCAGTCATTTCCCATCCAGCAGATTTGGCTCGTTGGTATTGGTTTTGCACTTTGGCAACGTATTCGTGAATCTCTTCGCCACTCTCTAACGACATGGTGAAAAGAGATTTGAGGTTGCGTAGACCTTGTAAGAAGCTTACTCTGGTATGGATTTCAGCAAGCGTATCCCAAGCATCTTTAGCTAGGATGCAGTCAGCAATATCGCCCAAATAGCTATCACTCACATTTTTGTAAAGATAAGCGATGGCCTTGCGATTTAGTCGCTTTTCATCAACATTAAGATCGGCAAATTCAACGCCTTCACCAAAACCGGGGTCTATGGCATTCCATGAGTTGATCTGGATCAAATCAGCTTTTGCTCGAAGTTTCCATGAGAAGTAGTTCTTGTGAGATAAGCGTGGGATATTGCTTTTGTAGTCACTGTCTTCGGCCATCTTGGTCAATCCGGTTGTCGTTAGCAATAGGCACAATCACATTCAAATTCGCGTTTACCGTCCGACCCAATCAAAATCTCGTCAAGAATCAGTCACAGTCGCAATCACGGAGTACTAAATGTTTGAACATTCACATTCTTAGAGTTTTTATAGAAGCCTTCTTCAATCGCGTTCCACAAGGCAAGGTTTCACGCAGCACGCACACACGTTTCGCACGCTGCGGCATTCCAACATCTTCGAGAAGATTTACACAATACGACACGATCACATAGGGAGCAATAAACTGGGCCCAAAACCTATTGTTAGAGGGATTTGGAACTCATCAAACATGGTTATAAAGCTGGGAACGATAATTTATTCATGATGATTCAATGAACGGAACAACGAGAGGACAAAAAAAAAAACTTGAAGAACATAGAAGAGAGAGAAGCGTCACACTAGGGGGCAGCACCTTACGGTGGGTTGGTTTCGCACAATGTTGCTAACTTGTACACATAATATTCATGAATAACAACACCCGCTCTCAAACTGAGCACAGTACAATGTTGACAGTTTGTAGTTATAATACTCATGAATAATAACAATGACATACCTCTCCCACCAGAAGGTTTTAATATTGACTTAGCAACCTTCGCTGACGACACGGCCATCCTCTCAGTAAACAGGGACAACAATGTCGCCTCAGAAAATTTACAAGAGTACATAGATATACTGTCAGTGTGGTTCCACAAATGGAAACTTAAACTCAACGAAACTGTTGAATCTTAACTTGATTCAAATAATTAAAAAATTAAGAAGAAACGATTTTTTTTATTAATGATCATTCACCAAGATATACAAGAGGACATACAAAAAGCATAACCTCTCTACTCCACTCCAATTTCTATAAACAGCTGTTTTCAGCAATTATTAAACTTAACATCCTGCCCCCGGCTGATCTATTTGATCAGAACAGGTAATGGACAAAGTTCCGTCACGGCTCGAATAAGGACAGAAGTAGGAGTCTTCACTTTTGCAACCCTAACGTGTCCATCAGTACCAGGATATGTTTTGATGATTCTTCCCAAATTCCAATAAAGTGCAGGTGAATTTCTATTTTTGACAACAACCAAACTTCCAACTTGAATATGACGATTGCTCGTATGCCATTTGGCACAATACTGCAGACTTTGGAGGTACTCTCCCGATCAGCGACGCCAGAAATGAGACAAGTCCTGCTGGAAGCTTTTGTATGTTTTCAAAACGTTTGATGATTTAAAATTTTGAGAATCAAATTTCGTTGGGAATGACATAATTGCTCTGCCAATTAGAAAATGACCTGAAGTCAATGCTTCATAGTTGTCGGGAGAAGACGACAACGGAGTTAACGGTCGAGAATTCAATGCACCTTCGATTTTCACCACAAGATTGTTTAACTCATGAGCTTGAAACATTCGAGAACGATTCACTTTGTGCAGGGTAGACTTGAAGCTTCGAATGGCGCTTTCCCACAACCCGCCGTGATGTAAAGAATTGGGAGGATTAAAATACCAATCAATGCCATTTTAGATAAGTATTTTTGCACTTTTTGATCCTTAAACAGGGTGATTAGTTCGCTTTTGGCTCCCACAAATGTCTTAGCATTATCAGAAAAAATTGCAGTCGGTAAGCCTCTTCTGGCAGAAAATCTTTCCAATGTCTGAAGGAATTCTTGTGTTGTTAAACTTTCGATAATTTCTAAATGGACTGCTTTTGACACGAAGCAAATGAAAAGAGCAACGTAAACTCTCTTTTTATGAGCGTTTTTGCGGTTGCTGGTTCGAACTAGTAAAGGTGCGGTAAAGTCAATTCCGATTATTCGAAAAGGTGTATTTACAGTCACTCGCTAGATGCTGGCTAAGGGGCCAGTAACTGTGCGCACGGTTTTGGTTGTGCTCTTCTACACTTTAAGCAAGAGTATACTAATTTCTTGGCCGAGATTGGACCATTGAGGGGCCAAAACCGCTGCCGAATCATTGATAACAACATCTGCGGAGGAGCGTGCATAAGTCGCCTATGATCCTGCCAGAATAATAACTCGGTGAATCTGTGTTTTATAGGTAGTAATAGCGGGTGTTTTTCCTCATAACTTAGTGTCGAATTTTGAAGTCGTCCACCAACTCGTAACAACTTCTCACCATCCAAAAATGGGTGCAATGTCTTGATACTACTGGAACTTTGTAGAATACCGTCTTTCCTTGATAAGTGTGCAATTTCCTCGGGGAATGATTCTTGTTGAATAATCTTTACGCAAAATTTTGTTGCTCCGTCCATCTCCCGCGAAGAAATATTTCCACTTTTTACTTCTGACGGCTTATTAGCGAGACGTGCGCGGATATTATGCACAAATCTGAACATAAAACCAATAATACGCAATATTTTGTTCAGCGACGAAAATCTATGTAACAAATAATGCAGGTCAGATGAAGTTTGAACTATTGCTCCGAACATTATTTTAATCTCTTTCCTAATTTCTGGAACATCTAGCAAAGATGGAAGTTCAACATTCGTTTTTGGCCACATATTTTCTCTTAAATTGAGATACTCTGGGCCTTGCCACCACAGACTTGAATTTGATAGATGTTTAGCTGACGCTCCTCTGGTGATCAGATCGGCCGGATTATTCTTAGTGGATACGTGACGCCAGGTGGCCCTCGCCTTTCGGGCCAAGAAGGAATCTTTTAAACTCAAACCAACTTAGGTAAACACCCTTTTTTTAAAAAGGAAAACCTGCATGATTTCTATTCTATTACCTATATGATCAGGAATTCTAAGTAATAAAGACCATAAGGAATACAAAAAATACCAATAATGGGTCGTCCATAAATACGTAAGGCTCTTAGGGGGAGGGGGGGGCGTCTCTAACAGCCTTTCGGTGCCTTACGAGGGGGGAGGAGAGGGCACGGCTGGGCCTTACGTCAGTTTTTAGCCTACATTTCAAGAAAATGCAAAACTCCATTTTTCGTCAGGTTGATAATAAAATTCAAGATGAAAAAAAGGAAATCAGGAAACCACCGATTGCTGACCGATCGAACCATGCCCTGTCATTTCTTTTGATTCCCACCTCTCCACTCCGCGGGATGATGAGTCGTGACTTCATCATTACGTCAACTTTATACATTTAACTATTTATTCCCAAGGCCAAAAAAAATTCTTCAATTTTGCTCCGTAGTTTTGTTCATTAAACTAATTATATCATTAAGCTTTCCTGTGAACTTACTCAGAAATTTAGTTTCACTTATAAAAATTTTCGCTTAAAAATTGCATTGTTTTCTGAAGGGAAACGTAATGCTTCGATCTGCGATAATTGAAAAAAAAGGGGGGGAGTCAGTCGAGCCTTACGTAATTTTTAGAGGGGGGGGGGTTAAGGGATGCCTAACGGTGCTGCACAAGGAGAAGTATGGGGGTCTAAAAATGGGGAAAAGGTCTTACGTAATTTATACTAAAAGATGGAGTCTGCTTTTTCCTCTAAGAAAATAAAAAAGTTTATTTGACGGCCCCTGTATACCCTTATACAGGGACCCTGGACCTTGGATCCAGAAGTTTCTCTGAAGCAAGAGGAGCCCTTCTCAATTACGTGCATAAAAATGCAACCCTCACTCTCGTTTTTTGGAAAAAATAACCCTGTAATGCGCTACGCGGCATTTATAAACATGTTGAAGGCAATAAAAATGTTCCCCCTTGCGGATTCGAT
The DNA here is from genome assembly GCF_918797505.1 of Bemisia tabaci. Lineage (NCBI taxonomy): Eukaryota > Metazoa > Arthropoda > Insecta > Hemiptera > Aleyrodidae > Bemisia > Bemisia tabaci. The sequence continues at coordinate 87,974,216 of NC_092793.1, read as the reverse complement.
CCGCGGACCCCTCACACCATAGCCAAATGCTAAGCCGTTCGGCTGCCGAGCCCTCTAAGATAGTGCCACGATATTGCTAGTATATAAGCCAAATAAAGTTCTTTCTTTCTCCACTAGAGCTGAGAGTAGAGACGTATCGGTGACACGCTCTTGTTTACTGATGATCTTCCTCGTAGAGGAAGTCATTAGCAGTAGCAAGTACACAGTACACACAGTAGGAAGTACACAGTAGGAAGTACACAGCAAAGAGTATTCTAAGCAACATTATTTTAATCTCTTTCCTAATTTCTGGAACATCTAGCAAAGATGGAAGTTCAACATTCGTTTTTGGCCACATATTTTCTCTTAAATTGAGATACTCTGGGCCTTGCCACCACAGACTTGAATTTGATAGATGTTTAGCTGACGCTCCTCTGGTGATCAGATCGGCCGGATTATTCTTAGTGGATACGTGACGCCAGGTGGCTTTCAAAGTTTCCGTGAGTGACTGAATTTTATCTACTCTGTTAGCAACGAAAGCTAGCCACTTGTTAGGTGCATTGCTAATCCAGTGTAAAGCAATGGCAGAATCAGACCACATAAATGTGGATGTGGGTTTTGTCTGCAAGGCGGAAGTTACTTTTACCATCAACTTGGACAAAAGTAATGTGGCGGCCAATTCTAGACGTGGTAAAGTCTGTCTCGTTCTAAGAGGCGCAACTCTTGATTTAGCGCAAACTAGTTTTGTGACTCTTTTTGATTTATCCGTGACCGAAACATAAACGCAAGCTCCAAAACCTTTCATAGATGCGTCAGAAAATCCGTGAAATGTTATTGTTTCATCATTTCGAAATATCAAAAGATGTCGACTTATCTTTAGATTTTGTAGCTCTTGAAAATCCGATTTCAGCGTTTCCCATTCACTTTAAATCTCAGTAGGTGCTTTCTCATCCCATTTTAATTTTTGTAGCCATACTTTTTGCATGATAAACTTTGCACGAATCACTAAAGGGCTAACTAGACCTAAAGGATCAAAAAGTTTTGACGTTTCTGATAATATTGTTCTTTTTGAATAACCATTCTTGGGAGTAAGAGAATTGACCGTTTTGAAAAAGAATTGATCCGTTTTTGGGATCCATCCGATACCCAAAACCTTAACATCAGTCTCTTCATTGAAATAAATTGGCTCTGTGCGATTACTGGTGTCTTGGAATACGTTTTTCTCATTTGAGGCCCATTTTCTAAGCGGAAAACCTCCTCGAAGCGAATTTTCCTCTACCTCATCCTTTAGTTGGATTGCCTCCTTTATTGTTTCTGCTCCTCCTAGATAATCATCCACATAAAATGAACTCAGAATACTTTTTGAAGCAGCTGGATATCTGTGTTCCTGTTGTAAGGCAGCTTCATTTAGCGATCTTATTGCTAGGAAGGGAGCGTGTCCAGTGCCGTATGTGACAGTATTCAATCGATGAATTTTCACCGGATCAGACCGTTTTTCTCTCCACAAAACTCTTTGTAAGTCACGTTGTGCTTCGTCGATCCATATTTGGCGATACATTTTTGTTATATCCGCAGTCAGTGCAACAGGGTACTCCCAAAATCTCAGTAAAATTTCCGAAAGGGTGTCTTGGATTGTAGGGCCCACATGTAGAATATCATTCAATGATTTGTTGTTTGACGATGTTTTGGAAGAAGCGTTAAACACTACCCTTAACTTAGTAGTTAAACTACCCTCTCGAAGCACACCTAAATGAGGGATGTAATACGCTGGGTTTGTATCCTCTTCTCCTTCGGGCACTAAACTCATATGGTTTAATGAAATGTACTCTCGCATGAAGTCAGAGTACAAGGTTCGAAACCTTTCATTTTGGTCCAATTTTCTTTCAAGGTCAAACAGTTTCTTCAACGCTATACTTTTAGAATTGCCCAAAACAACTGGATGTTCTTTCAAAGGTAGTTGCACTATAAACTTTCCATCTTCGGCGCCTCCCAAAGTTTCACAGAATATTTTTTCGCAACTGGACACTTGAGATTGACTTTTTTGAAAGTCGCCATCTTCTATTTCCCAAAATTTCTGTAGATTAGCATCAATTACAGATTGTTTCTCAAATGCGGTGAAAGTCAAAGTTGGCACTATTTGACTAACTTCTAGATTTTCAGTGCAACATCCTCCTACTATCCATCCAAATATGGTTTCTTGCAATGTTGGAAAGTATGAATCTGCCGAAATTTGATTTTGTAAGAGAGCAGGCCAAAATATTGAAGCTCCCAGAATCATATCAACGGTGCCACCCTCATGGAATGTTGGATCAGCTAGTTTTAAATTTTTTAAACGGGCATTGATTTTTTCATTCAAAAATTCTTCACTAGGAAGAATCCAAATTGGTAAACTATCAATAATATGACATGAAACTTTCAATTGTTTTGACGAAGACAAGGGAACAATGTCAACCGTCTTTTTCTCATATGAATAAGCACTCCCAATTCCTTTTATTTCACATTTTTGAGCTTAAGCGGGTATTTTTAGAGATTTAGAGAAAGTGGCAGATAAAAAATTTAACTGTGAGGCAGAATCTAGCGATGCTTTACATTTAAGCTTTTTATTATTGCATAAGACGTAAACTTGCTTAAAAGTCTGCCACTGCATGTAGCCTCCAGAGAATTCAGGCACGTCTACGCGCTTCAAAGAATTGCCGATGTTCGGTAGAAACAGTATTTGGGCACTGGATGAACTCTGTGAGGAGGTGGCTTCTGTAAGATTACGTTTCATGACACTTTTTGCCTTTGTAATTGTATCATAATATTTTGATTCAAACTCTTCCAAGTCTGATGTAGTTTTAAGTGAAGGATCAAGCAGTTGGAGTTCAAATCCAACTCGGATAAATTGACTAAGGAATCCCTTTGAGTCTTCAAACCTAGCCTCAATGATCTGCACATTGGGGGCATCACTGTTTACGACTGTTGCAAAGCGATTGAGCTGAATTATAAGTTGATTCTTTGTTGCGAGAAGTGCATTTTTCCGTCAGTCATCCATTGTCGGTGAGTGTTGAATCACTCAGCTGTTACAGAAAAGATTCAAATTTAAAAGATGGTTGTTAGCTTTCGGTTTGTTGACTATTGACTTCTTGAATCAACCTCAAACTCAAATGCACTGATGCCGCTTTGACACTGACACCACAAGTAAAAAATTTGAAATCAGTAAGATTATATGTCAATACTGACAAATTAAACGACTCAATTGGCAAGATTAGATATCAATACCACTGAGGTTATATTTCTCAGTCGGCAGGATTAAATATCGATACCGAGGAGAATGGAACTTCAATTCGGCAAGATTAAATATCAATACCGATGAGGTTATATTTCTCAGTCGGCAGGATTAGATATCGATACCGAGGAGAATGGAACTTTAATTCGGCAAGATTAAACATCAATACCGATTATATTCCTTTGTTTTGATGAGAAGCTTTGAAGTTCCACCAAAACGTCGACTGATCAGGTCGAATAAAATTTAGACACGGCAATTCCAATGTCTTTCAAGGTTGGGTACCCAGCGCGCAGATTGCAACCAATACAGGAATGCAATTTCAACAAAAATTCAAACAAAATTCATAATTTGACTTCTTTCTTCTGTATCACGTCGAGGTCACCAAATGTTGAATCTTAACTTGATTCAAATAATTAAAAAATTGAGAAGAAACGATTTTTTTATTAATGATCATTCACCAAGATATACAAGAGGACATACAAAAAGCATAACCTCTCTACTCAGTTCAGTTCAGCTTGCCGTCGAGGCAGTTCAGTTCAGCTTGCCGTCGAGGGAACATGGTTCCCTCCTCCTGATCTGTTTTTTTGAGGTTATAAACGTAGTGATAAACGTGGTTATAAACGTGGTGAAAAAAGCGTGATAAATCTCGGAATTGCACAGAGAAACTCACTTTACTTCTGTTACTACTTCTTATTAATCACTATACATATTCTGTTCTTCGGAGTCAATGTATTCCCATTTGGCAAGAAGTGTTTGAATGTGGTATGAGTGTTGTATGAGTAGGCCTAGGAGTATTTTACTGTATATAATATATAAAGTTGGAATGGGGGAAAGATTAGAAAGAAGTAGGAGACTGGGGGAAAATATGAATGTGGGTAGGATTTTAAAGGTTAGATCAGAGAGTGTCAATAGCGATGTGGGGATGGGCTGTGACACTCCCAGGGTGGATCTACCGCAGCGATGCAAAAGCTTTGAAAGATTGGGGGAAGAGCTAAAGGGTAATACCAAAGTCAAGAAGCTGAAGTTAAAAATGGGAAACGAATTAATCAGGCAAGAAAGGGTAATAGAAAAGGGGGGTAAGGTTGAGAAGGTATTGGGGGAAAAAAAAGTAAGCGAAAAGCAATTGGCGGATCTTGAGATGGAAATTGACATGTTAGATAAGACGTTGATTGAATGTAAAATTGATGATGTCGATTTAGAGGATGAGGATTTATTGATTATGGGTAGTACAGAGAGAATGGAGCTAATGAATACAGTGGTGGGGAAGTGTGGGACGTGTAATGACAATATAATGGAATGTGATAAGGTTATTAGGTGCGATGGGATTGAATGTCAGGGGGGTTTTCAGCATATACAGTGTGTGGGTGTGACTGAGGGAGAACTTAATACTTTAAATAAATTTGAATCAAACTTACTGTGGTTTTGCAACAAATGTGCTGGTGGGGTTGATACAATGTTGAGTGACTTAGTGGCTATCAATGAACAATTTAAAGCGGATAATGTTAAACTTAGGAGGGAACTTGAGAAGGCACACAACGAAGCCAGAGAGTGGGAAAGGAAGTTTGAACAATCAGGTAAAAAAGAAAAAACTATGGAGAATAGGGAAGAAGCATTGAACAGGGAGAATAGGAAGAAAACTATTTGGGTAATGTCCGATGAGTATACCAAAAATGTGGGGAGCAAACTCCATAGTGAGGTATTTAGGTTTGGTCTTAATGTGATAGTCGAATGCAACAAGGAGGCGAAAATGAAGGATTGGGGGAGGTATTGGTTGGATAATAGAGGGTTGATTAAAGAAGGGGATATAGTCATCTTTGCAGCTGGTAGGAAGGATGTTTTTTCAAACGAGGGGCAATGTGTTGTTGATGGCGTCAATGATCTCAGGGTTGAGGCCAAAAAGATGGGGGTGCAATGTTACTATGTGGGTATAACTCACCGACATGCTCTTTGGTTACACAGTTGTGTGAATAAAGAAATCGACAGGGTCAACAGGGAGATTGCTAAATGTATGGTTAGGGAGAGGGGGGTGTATTTAAATTTAAATTGTTTGACATCTGATGACTACAAAATTACTAAAAATGATTACTGTACTTTGAATGGGAGGGGGACTGATCAAGTGGTGGGGGCGATTTACTGTCAGCTTAGGGAAGATGGTGTGATTAACAGGGGGAATTTTGGTTAAGTAATGGACAAAAACAGAAGAGAGTTGGCTGGGAGTTTAGTAAAAACTGGGGGTCTAACAATAACAATAACAATAACAATAACAATAACAATAAAGTGAATAAAATAAGATGGAATTGCGGGTCAAATAGAATCAAGGGGAGTTCTTTAGATAGGGTTAGTACATTAAGCAGGGAGGTAATAATACAAGGACATTCTAAGAAAGAGGGGGGAAAGGTAAACAAAGGTAAATTTATGAGATACAATAAGCAGGGTATATCAGAAGGTGTAGAAAAGGGGAAAGTCTCACTGGGGGGTGATAGAGTGTTAAGAGTGTTAAGCGATAATATTGTTAAAGGAATTAAAGGGAACACTAAGTGTGATAGGAAGGTGAATAATACAATAATGATAACGTGTATTAACGCGGGGGGTTTTTATGATAAATTGGGGGAAATAAAAAAGGTAGTTGAAGAAAAAAAAATTGACATACTAGGAGTTGTTGAAACGCACATCACAGATAAAACTAGAGACGGGGAGATAAAGATTGAGGGATATACAATGTTTAGATGTGACTCACATAGCGCACACACTGGGGGAGTAATATTATTTGTAAATAAAAATATAGAAGTGCTACATGAGGAGGTGGTTAGAAATAGGGACTGGTGGATTCTTAATGTCAAAGTTAAATTGGGAGGAAAAATATGTAACTTGGGGTGTTTGTATAGGTCACCTTCAAGTAACGAGAAAAAGTTTACAGAATGGCTTGATGAATGGATAGGGGAAAAAATTGAAGCTGGGGGGAAAGGTGTACTGTTAGGGGACTTTAATATCAGATGGGATAAACAGGAAGAATGGGGTACGAAACGGCTTAAGCAAGTAGAACTAAATTGGGGTTTAAATCAGATGGTTAAAGAATTTACCAGAATCACTGATAAGTGTAAGTCAATTATAGATCTTGCTTTTGAATGGGGTAATAAAAAATTAGTAGAAAGATGCTGGGTGGAACATACGCCGAAGATTAGGGATCATAGCTGGGTAAGCATAGCTATGACAGGTGATACGAAAAAGGTAAATAGAATTAGGTATAATGTTAAAGTAAGAACAGTAGAGGGAAAAAAGGTAGATGACATTGGTGGGAAAATATTTGAATATGAAACAGTAGATGAACTTTACGAAATATTTGATAAGGAGCTAAGGATGACAGGATCTAATGTTTACAAGAGGGTTGTAAAAAGAAGAGTAAGATGGTGGAATGAGGAATGAGGAGCACTAAGGAAGGATAGAGATGAACGGTATTTGGAATACATTAAACTAAGGAAGGTGGAAGACTGGACCAAGTTTAAGAAAGCCAGGAATAAATTCACATCGGCGGCAAGAAGGATTAAAAGGGAATACATAGGGAAAATATTAAGGGAATACAGACGGGATGGGAAGAAAGTTTGGAGTGTGCTCAATGAATTGGTGGGCAGTAAGAAGAATGAGCGAGAGAATAATAAAAGGATAAAAGTGGGGGAAAAAAAATTATCAGGTATTGATGGGGCAAATGCAATAAATAAATATTTTGTAGAAAGTATAAATGAGATAAATAAGACTGTAAATTGTAATAGAAAATGGGAGATGGGAGGTAACATAAGAGAAATGCTTACATTATTAACAAGTTTCGGAGTAGTAGAAGAATGCAGAGTAGAAGGCATTATAGGTAAATTAAAAAATAGCGTGGGGGACTTTCCTGTGTGTTCTACGGTAATAAAGGCACACAAAGAGCATCTTACAACTGTTATAACCGAAATAGTAAACAAATCATTCAAAGAGGGGATAATGCCTAAAGCACTTAAAAAAGCAGTTATCTCTCCTATACCTAAAGTCAAAAATACTATTAAAGTGGAAGAAATGCGACCTATTAATTCACTCCCAGTAGTGGAGAAAATCGTAGAAGGGGCTGTCATTAAGGAATTGGTGGGACATATTGAAAACAACAATATTCTAATTGAAGAGCAGAGGGGTTTTAGGAAGGGGAGAGGAACTGAGGATATGTTACAAATGTTATTTAAAGAATGGAGGGAAGAGGATAAAAAAGACAAAGTAATAGTGGGGGTTTTTCTTGACTTAAAGAGGGCTTTTGAGACAATTGATAGGGCAATATTGGTTAGAAAATTAGAGAATATTGGGATAAATGGTAAAGCACTTGAGTGGTTAAAAAATTACCTAAGTGATAGGAAGCAGGTAGTTAATTGTGATGATAAACTGTCGGATGAAATTTGTGTGGAATTGGGGGTACCTCAAGGTAGCAGATTAGGTCCAATTTTGTTTCTGGTTTATATAAATGATTTAAAAGGGGTTCTGGATGAGTGTAAATTGCGTATGTTTGCTGATGACACGTTGATTTATTTGGCTGGGTATGACACCGAAGAATTACAAGGTAAGCTTTCTGCGGAATTAACAAGAGTTGATGAATGGTTAAAGGTAAACAAGCTTAAACTAAATATAAGTAAGTCTAAATACGTTGTGTTCAGCTCCAATGAAGCGAAAAGGGCTATGGAGGTGCTGATAAAAATAGGGGAGGAGAAAATTGAAAGAGTTAAGATGTATAAGTATTTAGGGGTGTTGGTTACAGATGATTTAAAATGGGATAAACAGGTAGAAAAGGTATCAAATGAATATAGAAAAAGAGTAAGTCTACTGTGGAGGGTCAAGAATACGTTAACAATTGAAGGTAAGAAGTTGCTGTACTATGCTCTAGTGGGGTCGTTACTAAACCATTGTACAACTATATTATTTGAGGCAGGGAAAGGGGTAATTGAAAGGTTGCAATTGGGGCAAAATAATGCTATGAGGTACATATTGAATAGGGGAAGGGAGGAAAATATTGGAGTAATGCTAAATGAATTGGAGTGGTTATGTGTTGAATTGTTTATTAAATACAGAGTGTTTATCTTTATCTATAAAATAAAAAAGGGTTACATAAGAGGGGTTGATAGAGGTATAAAAGAATTGTTGGAGAGTGAAAATGTTAAAGGAACGAGACTGGGGGATATAGTATGGTCATATCATGAAAAAGGTTCGGTGGACAAAATGATTTTCTACAAGGGAGTGAGGGAGTATAATAAATTTAAATGTTACAAATTAGAAGAGTTGGGGTTGGGTGCATTCAAGAAGAACTTGCTATTCAAATTGAGGGTGTATCAAAATGAAAATTGGGGACATGGTAGATTGTTAAGGGAGGTTGATAGGAATTGAACCTAATCAAAGGTACGATAGGCAAGTAGAACTGAATGGGATTAGCCGATAGGCTACTTGAAGAAAGAAAAAAAAAAAAAAAAAAATCATTCACCAAGATATACAAGAGGACATACAAAAAGCATAACCTCTCTACTCCACTCCAATTTCTATAAACAGCTGTTTTCAGCAATTATTAAACTTAACAGAAACTAAATCAGTTCAAGTCACCTTTACCCTACGGAAACTTAATTGCCCCCCCCCCCCATCAACATTAATGGGACTTTCCCCATGATAGAAGATTCAGTCAAATACCTGGGTGTACACTTGGATAGAAGACTCACCTGGAAAACTCACATCAGCAAAAAACGTACCCAGCTTGACCTCACAGCCAACAAACTGTCCTGGCTCATGTCAAGATATTCTAAACTTTCTATACAGAGCAAGATTCAAGTCTACAAAACCATCATTCGTCCAATTTGGTCCTATGCATCACAACTTTGGGGTTCTGCCTCGCCTTCAAACATAAAGGTTATTCAAACCTTTCAAAACAAATATATCAGAAGAATTACTAACACTCCTTGGTTTGTCCACACCGAAATTGTACATCGAACGTTTTCAATTCCCTATGTCACAGACATTATCAAAGTTATGAAATATGTGGATAACCTCAACTATCATCCTAATCATCTTGCAGTAAAATTGTTAGATACCTCCACGAACACTTACCGCCTCGCTAGAAGGAATGTGATGGATCTCCAATCTCTCATGTAAGTAATCAATCAGCTTTTCGAAACATCTGAACTTTCGCGCTTTCGTTCGTGAGTGTAATACGTCTCCCGGGTAGTGCAAACGTGCATCGCGCAGTGTTACTAACCCTCTTTACACAGTGCATTCTCTCATTGAACAGTTGGTAATAGCCCAAATCACGGAGGCTGATTCCTTCTATAATCAAGAAAAAAAAAAGAAAAAAAATCTAGTCTGGATGGAGTCATGGAGTGCCGATTTTGAAAGTACGGAGTACGGTCTTCTTAGGGTACATTTGGTTAGGTTTCGGCGTTTCGCAACGACTGCATGGTCGCTTAGTCATACCAATTATTGAATATTTTTGTACTGACAGGTATCCATGTAAAATGCGGTGTTGGCAAGCCCCACAATTAATTAAATTTTCTAGCAAAATCTGGTAACTGGTGGGCTCAAAGCTTCATGTTCATACTACTTTAAATTCGCACTTCGTATAGTGGTCCATTTAGCTTAGAGCATATTCCTAGTTGTATTCTATCAATACCCTATTAATTTTTTTTCTTTTCTTTTTTCTAGTTCATACATGGAAAATCGTTACCGAGGGAAAAACCGAAGAGGAGAAAGTCGGCTTTTACAAGATATTAAGCAACTTAATGTGGAATGAAGCTGTAAGTCGTTTTCTGTTTTAAAGATATTATGCGGTAGCTCCAATAATGGCCTATGTCGGAAAACCTTGTATGTAGGAAAACGCGTTTGAAATTTTCAGCGGATCTTTTGGTTGGTTTACGGTTTCCACTTTTCCTATAGGGTAACACAGTACGTTTTAAACACTTTTTACATCAACTTGATCTTGGGCTCAAATGAAAGCTCTCAACTAGACCTTTCATTTTATGTATAATAATGTCTGTTTTTGGTATTTTTCAATGTGTAAAAAATCATTGTTTGATTTTTCAAGCCCAAAAAATTAAGTTTTTCGGGGTTTTCTACTAAAGGAAACGCATGAATCATTACAAAAACCAATTTAAATGAAAGCCCTTGATTCAAGCTTTAAAACGAGCTATCGTTGAACTTGGGGAAATAAATGGTTCAAAAGTTATAACCGTTCAAAGTTGGCGTGGCGCGCTATTTTCGAAGCGCGCGGAGTGTATATTTGCGTGCCATCCCTCCCTACCTTTTCCCCTGGGGCCCGCTTCAGTTGATAACGGATACAGAAAGGCCCAAAGCTCCTTCCACCTAAAGAATGACCAATTATTAGTGTAAAATTACTTTTATTTCTAACGAAAAAAGGGAAATAAGAATAAATTAAATGCTAATAAACGATAAGACGCTGGCATACATTATTTTTTCCCCCCCCCCCCTCCATAATTTAATATTTGATAGCCAAATCAAGCCTCTCATCGTTACGGTATCTGATTATTCCCGTGCAGGTAAATCTTGATGAGAGGGAAATATATCGGAGAGAGGTAAGGGAGAGATATTCAGTAGTACATGCGAGTTTCAAGTGCTGGTCGGCTAGTTGCGTACTACACCCTATGAATATTATCTACAGCTTTTGAGTGTATTTTGCGGTAAAAGAAGCTTGATTTGGCTATTAAATATTAATTCATGGAGGAGGGGCGAATAAATAATGTATGCCAGCGTCTTATCGTCTATTAGCATTTAATTTATTTTTATTTCCCTTTTTTCGTTAGAAATAAAAGTAATTTTCACTAATGATTGGTCATTCTTTAGGTGGGAGGAGCTTTGGACCTTTCTGTATCCGTTATCAACTGAAGCGGGCCCCAGAGGAAAAGGTAGGGAAGGGTGGCATGCGAGTATACACTCCGTGCGCTTCGAAAATAGCGTGCCACGCCAACTTTGAACGGTCATAACTTTTGAACCATTTATTACCCCAAGTCCAATGATAGCTCGTTATAAAGCTTGAATCAAGGGCTTTCATTTAAATTGGCTTTTGTCATGATTCATGCGTTCCCTTTTAGAGAAAACCCCCAAAAAACTGAATTTTTTGGGCTTGAAAAATCAACAAATGATTTTTTTTTTCGTTGAAAAATTACCAAAAATGGATATTACTATAAATCAAATGAAAGGTGTCGTTAAGAGCTTTCATTTGAGCTCAAGATCAAGTTGACCCGATAATTCGCTCAAAAGTTATGGCGGTCGGAGCGTTTGACATTTGACCCCCTCCCCTCTCTCCCCCCGGGGGGCTAGACGAGAAATGACACCGGATTTAGGCCTCTACGATGATGCGTTATGATTCCTGAAAGTATGGATGGAAAAGCTCTTGCAGCCATTTCCTATGAAAAATGGGACAACCTCTACGACCAAAATTGCATAGGAATTGACACCTCTCATGACACTGTACGCGTATTTTGAAAGAAATCGAACTCCAGAGGGCTTATTATGGCCGCCATTTTGAAATTTAGGCAATTAGGGGGGGTGTTCCGGGATCGAACCGTGGTAAACTTTTAGTATGTTGTTCAATAAGACCTACTGAAGACGTTTACATAGGTGAAGTTCGTTAGGCAATTTGTTCCCGGTTAACTCTCTAACTCTCTTTTTATCGGATTTCTCCTTGTCTAACACCCCCCCCCCCCCCCCACACAAAACTCGGAAGTCGTGGATTTAAGGAAATTAATTTTGGGCAACATGCACGAATAGCTATCTACTGGCACTTGATTGACTAAAATTGTATAGGATATGCATTTACAAGTCACAAAAACAGCCTAACTTGACTTTTTCAGGCCTTGCCCCGAAATTCCCGCCAAAAAAGCGAAAAATCGCACTTTCTAAAGAACGGACAAACTACAGATTTCGCGGTTTGTTGTTCCTCAATCAGTAGGCCTTCTAGTTGACATTTCCGCAAAAAAATCGCGGGTGGTATGTGGACCGCATTAAAAGTGTTTAAAATGTACTGTGCGGCCATTTCCAACCTGAGCCAAATCTCTATAATATTTTCAAGGTTGATAGAGGACTATTTCCCAAGTCCAAAACACTGACGAATTTTTGAATTTGGATAATCAGGGGGGAGGGAGGGGGTTAAAGTTAAAACTTTGAACTGGCATATCTCGTGAACGGTTTGTCGTAGAGAAATGGTCTTGGTCTCAAAATTTAGAGAAAATTCTCAGATTTTAGCCGGTATTCACGAAATTTGGTCAGTTGGAAATTTTCATCCATTGTTGCAACGTTGCCGTAGCTCAAAATTTCAATCTTTTACATTTTGAGCCGCAGCGTTGAAGGGAACACCCGAAAAATTACAAAACTATTTATTTTATGAAAGTAGACCGCCTAAGCTTTGAAACAAGCTCAAGATCATCCCGGGGAAATGATTTGGACGGGAGTTATGATTTTTCAAAGTTAACCAGTCGCGCGCAAACCTTGTATGTTCGGCGCCCTAAGATTACCGGCACCTCTGCAGTGACAATTGGCTTCGACTTATCGCAAATTTGCACTCCTTCCTGTCATTTTCTACAGTAATCGTCGAAATATTAAGTAAACCTGTAAAATTAAGTACAAATATTTAGCAAATGACAATGATTGTATCAACTTTTTTGGCCGGTTCAGTTTCGGATGCGGACATCTCTCTGAAATAGTTTTGATGAAGGATTTCTCTTGTCATCTCAACAAGCTCTTCCCTTTCATGTTCATATATTTTTCCAGATTCTTGAATTTTTTGGTCTAAAATTTGAATAGCTTCATGAAAGGGAGGAGCTAGTTGAGATGACAAGAGAAATCCTTAATCAAAACTATCTCACTTATAAGGGTAGAACATTCCAAGCAGAAAATGGTGTCGCTATGGGCTTACCAATTTTTGGTACCATTGCACAAGTGTTCTTAAATAATTTTGAAGAAATGAACGTTATGAGTGACAAAAATCCTTTCTTTAAAAACATCAAAAAATATTACAGATACGTTGAAGATACCATCTTTGTTTTTGTTGAGACCGACCGTATCATATGTCAATTCTTAAAGTACCTAAATAGCACCTCTAAACACATTCAATTCACCATTGAACATATGAAAAATAACCAAATTTATTTTATAGATCTTACTGTAATTATCGACAAGGATAACCTCATCCAATTCAAAATATTCCGTAAGCCTACAGCCACAAATAGTATAATTCCCTTCCATTCAAATAACCCTATCAGCCACAAACACGCTGCAATTCATGCAATGGCACATAGAGTGTTTTCCATTCCGCTTAGCCATAAACACAGACAAGAGGAAATGGCAATTATCCAGAGTATTGCTAAAATTAATGGATTCCCTAAATATTTTGTCAGCAAAATTTTAAGGAGACATAATAAACAGTGCTGTGATGCAAATAACAATGAAGCCCAAAAACCCAAAAATAATGACAAATATGTAAAAATTGATTATTTTGGCCCTGTTAGCTCAAAAATTTGCAAATGTTTAAAAAAAAACTGATAGACTGTGGGCCAGCAAGGGGTAACCCCCCCCCCCCGTGGGAATTTTGGAGGTGGTGATTTCCTTGAAGCTCTCGACTAGGAGAATAAGATTTTTCTTGTTTACGCGATTTCTATAGTGATGGGGGGAGTAAGCCCCCCAAAATCGCTCAGAATTCCAACTTTTCCGCGAATTTTCCCATTTTTCTCGAAAAAGCTTGATTTTAGGGCAAAACTTCACATAACCAATCTGAAAGCTCGTGAAATTTTGCTTTAGAAAATTTGTGTTTGACTTTGGCCATGACCCGCGGCAACCCCAAAATGGGGGGGCTTAAAATGTCAAAATATCTCAAATTACCGCGAAAATGACCGTTTCGCCGCGATTTCTCGCCAATAACGCGGAGAAGGTTGGTAATCTCGTAAAATTGCTTGTCCCTAAAATTATAGAGCATACATGTTTCATTCGAGATGCGGCCTAACCCCTCGTGGGGGGGAGGGGGCCCCTAGCAGTACCCCACCCTATAAAAACCGTCAAGAATGGCCGCCTCCTTGAAGTAGCGTTATGCGCGAAAATGGGCGGCAAAATGAAAGTAAGTAGCGTTTGTTCTGAGAGAACGTCAATGTGGATTCTTGTGAGAGGTGACAGGGGGGAGGGAGGTACATCCTCTTCCCTCCCCCTCTCCTCTAAAAATAATCACGAAAAACGTTAATTAAACGCGAAAATTCCACTTTATACGTCGCTTTTCAGGGCTTGTCATTGACACGCTCACACTAACATACTTTAACGAGGGGGGCGGGGGGGAGAAGGGTTCATCCTCCCCCCTCCTCTTCTGACCCCTGCCCCTCCCCCTCCCTCGAAAAATAATCATGAAAAAATTTTAATAAACGCGAAAATTCCACTAATAAAGGCGACTTTCAGGGCGTGTCATTGTCATGTTAACACCGGAAGGGGCGGGGAGGGGTGATTAAAAAGCCGTCCCTGTCCTACCTCCCCAAAAAGTCTATTTCACTCTCGCTTCCTATATGGTCATTTCTCAAGAGATCTAGTCAAATTCCAATGCTTCGGTATTGAGCATTTTCCACCCGTGTTACTCTGGTGATGGTATTTCGGGTGAATTTATTTGAGGATTGTTGCATATTTAGCATTGGTAATTTTCCGTTTATTACGTATGGTTCACCAGTGAACTTCTACAAGGCGGTAGGAAGCTCAAATGCATGCTACTGAGGCTTACGGGGTCTGTTAGATTAGAAACCGGATTTTGGTCATAACTAGCCTACTGTGCGTCCGAATTGGGTTTTCTTGATATTTCCTGATAGCTGAAAATATACTTAAGAACACTTCGTTCACAGATTTGAAAAATCTTAATTAGCTTCGTTGGTATGTGGCTTCAAATGCGGCAACCTCATGGGTGTTCTGCGATTTTTATGTTTGACCAAACTTGTCTCTCTTTCTTCGGTCTTGCACTACATTTTTCAATCCCCAAGGATGGTAGGAGTTTCGTTTCCGTATCGTAGTTCCGTATCAAGTATTATCACCGAAAATTATCCTATCCAAAAGTGTAGGATCATTGTTAGAACGTTCAAGCAGCTATAGGGAAATTAACATTCGATTGGATTTTCGTTCAACGGACAACAATCAAGGGGCAAGTGTACCTGAAACTCGATGCATGTCTATATATTCTATCAAAATTGTATGTACAGAGCCTTCAGAGATATTACTCTGTTCAGCAAGCTCGAAACGACTATTTTCGAGACTTTTGCCCGCACTTCTTCCACGTGACAAATGTTAGTTGCCGCTGATGGTCGATTCCCATGCTCCTCATCTTCAACGAACTCCTGACCAGTTTTGAATCGTTTTACCCACTCAAAATAGTGAGAACAACTCATACAATGATCTTGGTAAACTTTACTTAGCATACCAAAAGTTTCGGTACAAGGTATTCCGAGCTTAAAACAAAATTTAATGTTGAATCCTTGCTCTATCAGTGATCGCATGATGAAAATCGCAGAATGCACCTGACTTCCTCGTATTCAAGATGACACAGAATAAACACTGATCAAAATAAACAAAATCTGTGAACGTAGCGTTCTTTAGTATGTTATCAGCTATCAGAAAAGTCCAAGAAAACCTAATTCGGACGCACGGTAAGCTAGTTATGACCAAAATCCGGTTTCTAATCTAACAGACCTCGTATTGTCGCGCCATCTATTCTTGAGAAAAGCTCGAACCTTAGCAGTTGATTATTATAGTAATCAGGTTTTTTTTTGAAGAAGAGTTCATGCAACATACGAATTCCTCTAAAGAAGCGGACATTTGACACTGTTGTATATTGATCCAGCAATTTGAAACTTGGAACAAACTGTTGATTGTTCTTAATTCATGACAATACAAATTTTTGCCATGCCGCAAGAAAGAACTGTTTGTGTCACAACTTGAAAAAGGTATGAAAATTCGGTGAGGGATGGCACGTATCTGGTCCTAACTTACTTGCAACAGAGCATACATAAATCACTCTATGATAGTTGCCTCTTTCTGTATCAAAAAGGACAGTTTTTATAATGTCGTTGATGCATCGAAGAAGGAGCATAAATACATCTGTGTCCGGCGAACGAACTCTGATTGCGATGAATAGTTATCAAGATGGTTCAACTCGAAAACAAGCAAAATTATTCGAGTGTCTGCTTCTTATTGGTTTGATTTTTATTGAGTTTGCAAGGTGAAGTCAACTTTCGGACCGTCAGCGGAAGTAAACTGGGTACACCCTTCTCCATGCCTCAAATATACTTTATTCTTTGAGAATATTGAGCGTAATCCATTCAGTTAAGAATAGATCGATACGTTGGTTCTTGTTTTTACCCTTGCCTAAAATACTTTTCCAACTACGGGGTATTTTGTTTGGGGGTCCTTTCATAAAAATGTATCCCCTTATCCCCCTCATAATTACTGAATGTTTTTGATAGATACATCACTGCGGTATGTGTCTATGACCAAATGAATGATTGAATAATTTTGCAAACGATCAAATACACTTTGAGCCTATTCTCCAATCGTTTCTAAAATGTTGACATACGCTTAAGAATGTACATTTCCGTCAATTATGAATAAACTCCCCTCAGTTTCAGTAATTTCTAAAAAATAAAATAATACCTCTAAGTTCCCTAACTACTGCGTAGTTACGTATCCCTTCAAATGTTACAATTCTCTTACAGCAGCTGGGTTTCCCCGTTCCTCCTATTATTAAATAAGTAATGTTTTTAAATTACCGCTCTCCCACCTTTTTTAGTGTTTGCTGGGGAGGCTAAGATACGTATACATATTAGTGTTAACATGACAATGCCACGCCCTGAAAGTCGCCTTTTTTAGTGGAATTTTCGCGTTTATTAAAATTTTTTCATGATTATTTTTCGGGGGAGGGGCAGGGGTCAGAAGAGGAGGGGGGAGGATGAACCCTTCTCCCCCCCGCCCCCCTCGTTAAAGTATGTTAGTGTGAGCGTGTCAATGACAAGCCCTGAAAAGCGACGTATAAAGTGGAATTTTCGCGTTTAATTAACGTTTTTCGTGATTATTTTTAGAGGAGAGGGGGAGGGAAGAGGATGTACCTCCCTCCCCCCTGTCACCTCTCACAAGAATCCACATTGACGTTCTCTCAGAACAAACGCTACGTACTTTCATTTTGCCGCCCATTTTCGCGCATAACGCTACTTCAAGGAGGCGGCCATTCTTGACGGTTTTTATAGGGTGGGGTACTGCTAGGGGCCCCCTCCCCCCCACGAGGGGTTAGGCCGCATCTCGAATGAAACATGTATGCTCTATAATTTTAGGGACAAGCAATTTTACGAGATTACCAACCTTCTCCGCGTTATTGGCGAGAAATCGCGGCGAAACGGTCATTTTCGCGGTAATTTGAGATATTTTGACATTTTAAGCCCCCCCATTTTGGGGTTGCCGCGGGTCATGGCCAAAGTCAAACACAAATTTTCTAAAGCAAAATTTCACGAGCTTTCAGATTGGTTATGTGAAGTTTTGCCTTAAAATCAAGCTTTTTCGAGAAAAATGGGAAAATTCGCGGAAAAGTTGGAATTCTGAGCGATTTTGGGGGGCTTACTCCCCCCATCACTATAGAAATCGCGTAAACAAGAAAAATCTTATTCTCCTAGTCGAGAGCTTCAAGGAAATCACCACCTCCAAAATTCCCACGGGGGGGGGGGGGGGGGGTTACCCCTTACTGGCCCACGGTCTATGAGTACAGAACTGCTTTTAAGACTAATAACAGCATACCAGACAATATAAGGAAGGTCACCGACAAAATCACAATAGGTAAGGGCAATATTGGTAATAGCAAGAATGTGATATCTATTTTGTGACCCTGAAAATGAAGCGTTTGCTTTGACAAGCTTCGGTCAAAGTTTGTTAATGAAATGTAAGTTTTTTAAAGAAAATGTTACATTATTTCTAGCACTCAGCTACACTCCAAATACCAATATATTCAGTGCTACTACCTTTTAGACATTGTATTACAATGTTCGCTGAACTTGAAAGTGGGATTGGTGCAGTCATAGAATCGCATGTCTGTAAGCTATTGTGTAATGAACAGTTTTTCCAGATATTTCCTTTCCTTAACCCTCCTTGGGACGAACAGCTCGTCCAAAAACTTTCTTTACCTGACCCAATGTACGACGTACAATATGTCCAAAATCTTCCTTCCTTCCCCTGACTCACTGTGCGACGAAAATTTTTTCCAAAACCTTCCTTTCCCTGAACAAAAGAGCAACGAAAAGCTTTTCTAAAACTTCCTCCCCCCAACCCACAAAGCAACGAACAATTTTTCCAAAATCTTCCTTCCCCTGGACCACTGAGCAATGTAAAGCCAAAGACATTGCGTGAAGCTCGTCCAAAAACTTCTTCCCCCTGATCCAATTTAAAGCATGTGATAGGTGTAATTTTCTTCTTTCTTCTGAAATCTTTGGGCAAGCAGTGCTTGTCTTGCTTATCTGGACCGCACGCCACTGCGCCTACCCCGGTCAACCCATTTTAGTGTATTTTCCAAAGAAAATACACTATTGCATTCTCCCATGATGTCGGACCCAGACCCGAGACCTTGTGGAGAGCACCGATCACGAAAATATATGCCATTCAAATTCATGTGTATATATATATGTATGTATAATAATAAGAGTTTTATGGTTGTGGAAATACATATGGGTAGGATTTTTAATGAGAAGTACAACCGTTAATTAAAGTATAAATTTAGTTATATTTTGCCAACGTTTCAGAGGCCCATTGCCTCCTTCATCAGGGCATGAGATGATACTAATTACAAAAACAAAAATGTATGTATGTATGTATGTGTGTATATATATATGTGTGTATGTATGTATGTATGTATGTATGTATGTATTTCCGCCTTTTTAAGATTTTTCGATTTTTGAGTAGTTATATCTTTCTTACGTTGAAAGATATTTAAACCAATTTTTTTGCATTTAGTAGAGACTCATTAGAACTACTATTCTGCGAAAAAAAATTGAAATTTGAGGCAATAGATTTTGAGGGGTGGGGCTCGAAAGTGGGGGGAGGTCAAATCTTGTCCACTCGATAACTCGAGCGAAAATGAATATTTTGAGCTGAAAATTTTATGGGTGGTAGTCCTCCTCTAGGACTGGTTTGGTATTGAATTTGAGCTAAATCGACCGAGCCGTTTAAAAATTGCGAGCTTTTAAAGTTTTAGGAGGGGGGTGCGCGGCATGAGGGGAGCCGGCCGGAGCAGGGCCGCACAGTGGGTCAGGGGGAGAAAGTTTTTGGACCAGCTAATTGTCGCACAGTGGGTCGGGGAGAAAAAGTTTTTGGACAAAGTGTTCGTCGCACAGTGGTTCAGGGGGAGGAAGTTTTTGGACAAAAATTTCGTCGCACAATGGGTCAGGGAAAGGAAGATTTCGGACAAAATTTCGTCGCACAGTGGATCAGGAGGAAGAAGTTCTTGAACAAGCTTTTCGTCGCTCAGTGGTTCAGGGGAAGGAAGATTTTGGACAAACTGTGCGTCGCACAGTGGGTCAGGTGAAGCAAGCGTCCCAAGGAAAGGAAATATCTGGAAAAAGACTATCCATTATACAATCGCTTACAGACGTACGATTTTATGACTACAAAAATCCCACTTCGGGAAATACACTTTCTTCCCGCGGTGGATGCGCGGGACACTTAAAAAGAAGAAAAAACTAGATGCGCAGAAAACCGTGAAAAGACCGTCCTGGGAGGGTTTGGGGGGGCGGAGCTACCCCAAAAACCGGCGTGGAGCGAAGCGGAGCGCCGGTTTTTTTTTTAATTCCATATTTTTGTGCACAATTTGGTGCAATATCTGTGCTTAAATACCCATTTATACACTATACTTAGAGAGCAAAATTTGGCGCAGTGACATCAAATAATTCCTACTTTGACCCCACAGGAGAAGTGCATATGAATAAATCCTTGAAAATGGCATCATGAGTTTCGGAACTTTTTGGCCTCGGAAACCGCGAAATATCAATTTTTCACTATCCCGGCAAAATTGCAAGAACATTGAGTTATTCGTAATATTACAGGGTTATACCTACAGGGTGTACCAAAAGTCCCTTCCACCCCCTCTAAAATTTTACCTAATTAATATTTTGAAACGAAACTTTGGGGATGTTCATCGATCAGTGTTAGCTACTATTGGGGCCCCCAAAATTTTCGGCGCCCCCCCCCCCCCCGTGGGGAGGGGCTGCGGACCCCAACTTTTTTTTTTAAATGGCAACCCCTATCTTGTGATACCTCATTCGAAAGAGCATAAGAAACTAAGAATTTTGGCGCAAACCGCATTTCAATATCTTAATTTTTGACCGAGTTATGATAGGTCAAAGGTCAAATTTGACCTATTTTCAAAAAATCATCACTCCGGTTCAAATTATCGTAATGAAAAAAATAAAACGGGAAAATTTACCAAATTGTAAGCACTTTTAAGTAAAAATCACAGAAATTACTTCCAACTAATTGTAAGGGGGGTTTCGGACCCCCAAATACGTCAATTCAAAGGTCATTCAATTTTCCCGCGAAATAAGCCAATTTCCCCCAGATTTGCCTCCACATTATCTCAGTAAGGTCAAAATCAGTCCAACATTGAGTTGGCAAGTCCTCAAATTTCGGGAAAAGTTAAAAAAAAAGAAATTAAAGGTGATTAAATTTGACCGTTTAAATTTTTTTTTAACTTTTCCCGAAATTTGAGGACTTGCCAATTCAATGTTGGACTGATTTTGACCTTACTGAGATAATGTGGAGGCAAATCTGGGGGAAATTGGCTTATTTCGCGGGAAAATTGAATGACCTTTGAATTGACGTATTTGGGGGTACGAAACCCCCCTTAAAATTAGTTGGAAGTAATTTCTGTGATTTTTACTTAAAAGTGCTTACAATTTGGTAAATTTTCCCGTTTTATTTTTTCATTACGATAATTTGAACCGGAGTTATGATTTTTTGAAAATAGGTCAAATTTGACCTTTAACCTATCATAACTCGGTCAAAAATTAAGATATTGATATGCGGTTTGCGCCAAAATTCTTAGTTTTTTATGCTCTTTCGAATGAGGTATTACAAGATAGGGGTTGCCATTTAAAAAAAAAGTTGGGGTCCGCAGCACCTCCCCACGGGGGGGGGCCGAAAATTTTGGGGGGCCCCAAAAGTAGCTAACATTGATCGATGAACATCCCCAAAGTTTCGTTTCAAAATATTAATTAGGTAAAATTTTAGAGGGGGTGGAAGGGACTTTTGATACACCCTGTATAATGCGTATCTTTGTTTTACATGGTTGCATTTTGTATTTATGTTTTACGGTGTTTCATGTTGTGTATCTGTGGGCAGGGTACAATA
Organism: Bemisia tabaci; assembly: GCF_918797505.1. NCBI lineage: Eukaryota > Metazoa > Arthropoda > Insecta > Hemiptera > Aleyrodidae > Bemisia > Bemisia tabaci. The sequence goes on along the minus strand of NC_092793.1, from coordinate 87,952,567 downwards.
GAGTCTTATGTACTGGAACGACGCTGAAGTCAATCTTTGAAGGATACATTCTGAGCCTCCTGCTCGCCGAAAGTTTGAACTGAACGGCATTTTTTAACACAGCGGCCTATGGAAGAATTGCGGGCTGCGAGTGGTTCTCGTGATTTATTGATTTAAATCCATAATTATTGTCGCGAATTTTGGTGAATCATTTTGACCCAAGTCACAACACATTCAAAAATGTACGAAATTTCCGGTTTAATTTTGTAATATAAATTGTATACTTGTATTTTCTGAGTGAAGCCCGGAGCCGGGACCCCGCGCATATGGCATCGCCAATCCCCGCACACTTATCTCAAGAGTACTGCAGAACAAAACAGCCTCAACAAAAAGTGACCTCATTGGCGCTCCAGTAGAAAACGACTCAATTGTACTGAATGGATTCATGTTGTGTATCTATGTTTCAAGGTTTCACGGTTGGTAGTATCTATGTTTCAAGGTTTCACGGTTGGTAGTATCAATTTCTTTTGTTTTTTAGAATGGTGCTGCTGCTGAAGACACGGAGGAAGGTAAGAAAAAAAGCTGCACGGGTCAGTTGCGCTGGTCTCAGAATTGTGTTTTGTTGTTTTATTCTTGTAGATCAGCTCTAAATAATCAGATCTGTCTAAGCAGCTTCTCTCCACGTCTACGTTCTATATTAGCCGAGATATTGTCCTTTGAAAAGTTGGGGTTTTGATGTCATCCACCACGGTAATGACACCCTTGGTTTCTTCCACTTTGCTTTCATAAGTCGGTGTGACGCACATTTGCAGTGGTTAAGCGTCCAGCCCACCTTCAAACTAGGGGCTTCAAAGAGGCTCATCGATGGAACTGTTGACTTTTGCCTTTCAAAGATCGTCGGACCGACGATCTTTGAAGGTAACCGATGTGTTCGGGATACATCATGGATCAGATCTTGAAATTTTCAAGGAATTCCGTGCAGAAATGGCTGAGAAATAGAAGAATTGATGCCAGTTTGAGAGCCCCAGTTTGAAAGTGAGCTGGACGCTTTATTCAACGTGAAACTCGGATGGAAGCAAGGTGAAAGAAAGCAAGGGTGTCACTACCGCAGTGGATGAGGTCATAAATAAACCCTACTTCTTTTCAAAGGGCGATATCTCTATTAATATTGATTTTAGAAAGTTGCTGTTAGGACAGATCTTATTATTCTTAGCTAATCTACAAAAATCAGCCACGATTCTGCATGTGACCAGCGCAACTGACCCATGATATATCACACGTAGGTATGGGTACTTGCGTATATTCACTATTCTTATTCCGGGAACTTGGTAAATTGGGAACAGTTACAACGATTGTGCAGATCATCGAACAGCTATATGCCTAGAGAGGGCATGGTGAGACATACCGAACTGGCTCGCAATAACGGCCCAAGTCTTCACCATGTGACTAGCAGGGTGGCCATAAATCTGGAAAACTGGTTATTGTCAGGAAATTTGTAACGACCGGGAAAAATCAGGAAATGTCAGGGAAGACAAAAAGTCAGGGAACTTAAATCCGATTACAATGTTCGTGTTGCTGATGCGGCTTTAATGACTTCCTCTGGCCATGGAAGAAAAAGACTTGGAAGAGGCACGGCCATAAAGCCCACACAGCACAGGGTGAAGCCTGGGTCAACAATGGGATCAAGGAGAAAGTGGTGCTGAACGTACCACTTCTTCACTTTGGCAAGAAAAAGCGACGCGCGCCTTTGTGCGATCTACCAAGTTGGTGGGAAACAAAATCAAGCTCGTAGGGGCGTGGGAGGTTTGAGTACGTCCCTTGACCACCCGGTTGCATGTTGCATGAAAAATATTCTTTTGTTTTTTCCAAAACTAATGAATGAAATAAGCAAGTGAAACGTCTACTTGCGAGGGAATATTTTGAGAAAAATTACTGAAGTTACTATATTTAACTTCCAAAAAAAAATTTTAAACATAAAACAGTAAATGGCTCTGACAGCAAAATTATCAGAGGAATTTGATGCAGACAATTTTAATCGCTGAAATGAAATGAAATCATGGAATTAGAATTTTACTTCATTCATTAATTGTGAAAAAACGAAAAATATCAAACACAGAGGCAAGTAATTTGACAATATTAATAGATGTATGATTGGTGGAGGGAGGTAGAGGAATAATATCAGCTCTTTCTCATCGGACCAAAATTTTATTCTTCTAAAAAGTTACTGTTCACAGAAACAAAAAAATTACAAAATTATACCTCTTTGTAATTTTTTACAAGTTAGTGATATGAAAATTTGGGATTTGAGGATGCATAGGGAAGATCTGCAAATTATCAGTATGAAAATGAACGCAGTAATTAACAATTTTAAAGAATGTATTCATAAGGAGGGGATAATTTTTTTAAACAAATCTGTCCACCAGAGGTAACTTTTACATGGGGTGTTCGTAGGTTCATAGTTTCAAAGAACCAACCGGACCAAGGATAAACTGACAGCTCGTATCACTTATTTTATTTAAGAAGCAGATATTTTATTGGTTTGCTTGCTGAGCCATTTATGAATGTTGCTTTGCAGCAACTGTACATTGCGTGGAACATCTGAAAAACAAGAAATTCAGGCAATAGAATGATGTCACAAGCAGTGTTTCCACGCAGCTTTTTATTTACTCATGGAGCTGTGGGAAAATCATAGGGAAAATAGGTAATAAGAAGAATTTCGTATATCGAACTTTTCACCCGCTTGAAGGATGGCTTGTGTAACTGTTCCAATAAAAATTAAAGCCTGACCTCAAGGAAGGAAATCTTGCCTTAAGTGCATACCTACTGAAAGTTCATAGTGGAGCAATTTCCGAAGGCAATACAGAATTGTTTTCCACATCAAAACATCACAACCCAATTTTTCAACTTAGCTCAAGAAAAGTGGCTCTAATGTAAATTTTAATTTTATGCACTGAAGTCCTGTATCCTAAGAAATGTCACAAATCAAGGTGAAAGTGAAACTGCCAAACAGAATATCTTGTTTGTGGTGTGTTATTTCTTTTAATCTAAATAGAACAAGCTAACACTATTGCTTAAAATTTTCATAAATTATCTTCTACTTAGAGAAATCAGGGAAATTTTCAAGTAACGCAATTTAATTTTTTACCACGTGTTTTGAATTACAGCAGTAAGTCCGTAACCTTTCAAACAAAGGGTGTGTGTTCTTGCAGTTTCACCGTCAATTTAAGTTATCATTTATCAACCTCTTGGATTAAAAAAAAAATCCTCCAACAGAAAATCCTCCAATTTTGGGACAGGGCTGATGTCTAACAGACAAAAATACACAAGTTTTGTCTTTTAAAAATCAAATGCTTACCTTAATCTAAGTACCTAAGGAAGACAGTCCTCATCCAGGGTACCTCATTGTGTGATGCCAGATGGTTGACAATGACTCGAAATGCAGAGTGATTAGTACCTGGAAAAGCAAGACAAGAATCAAAGTAAGCAATAAATTTAAGTAAGAAACTCCTCCAAAGGTCCAGCAATCAACATAGAACTACAAATCAAGGTGGAACTACATCTATGGCTAAAGTGCAAAACCACGTATCTCTGTTTGAAATGTAATTCAGTTGGTATGGGGGGAAGGTATGCGTAGAAACTTCTCTTCCTTCAAACGCACAACTCAGGATTAACCGATTTAATGATCAATATTTGATATACAAATTTTACAGGAGCTTCACTTAGCACAGAGTAGGAAAGATGTCAAGATGTAAAATTGATCATAACCCAAGAAAGTCAATTGAATAATGATAGTTCACTATATGATTCTGAGAATTTTCATAATAAGCACAAGAACCTACCAGTAGTGGCAGTGGAAATTCGTCAAACTTTCATTCCTCTTCGAGCAAACTCAATAGAATCTCCTCTGCAGTATACGTTTGAATTTCCTTTCAGTGACAAAAACATGCTATGTTCCTCAACCAGCATATCCAAGACATCAGCCTTTCTGACCAAACCTGGGAAGAAAATTGCGATCGATGAGTTAGCAAAACTGTGTGAATAGAAACTAAAACTTAAAAATAAAGATAATGAACATGTAGAGTATGGGAAATTTGGATCACAAGTAAACACATCAACCTGGAATATGCCACCATGCACAGAGAATCCATCATAACGTTCAGCGCTCAACGTTAGTTCAAACACCCAAAACAATTGCACACTTTCTCCGCTGTGTCCCATTACCTGAATTATAATGTAATCAATGTCTCAAATAAATTACTACGATCGACTTCTGAACTATGAGGAAGAAATTTGACACCGTTGGGGGCAGTCTGAGAGAGATGAGGGCTCCACTGATCCTCGAACATCGAGTAAAGATTTAAATAGTATTTGGAAACTTACCTTGTCAGCGTTGAGTAGCTTAGGCAAAGATACTTCATGGTTCTAGAAGACCCAAGGTTAGACCAGTTACGATCTATCCTGAAACGCCTTTTTTCCCTCATAATGAGAATCATGAAGAGATAATTCAATGTAAATTTCCCTCAAAATTAGTGTAGAAATCTTCGCCTGTTGCTGAGGCATCATCATTAGCACCGACTACTTTGATCTGCAAACTGGATAAATCGAGAAAACAAAGGCTCATAGTCGTCCACAGTCACATATTTCACAATAAAATAATGAAGTTTTCGAAGATCAGCATGAAGCAAAGGATGAACACTTGGATTTGGTCATATTACAAGTCTTTAATAAAAATGAAAAGGCACTTTAAAAAGTAAAAATTCATCATAGTAAAATATCACCGAATATTAACAGCAAAATCAAACTTTACAAGAGAAAAAAAGGCGGGGAAAAAACAAAAATCCCATAAAAAATACAACAAAAATTTGTCCAGTTTTCGTCTGAGACATGTTGGTTTGTGAATTATTCTCGGAGTTTCCTCTCAATTGTTGTTGCTCACTCCTCCTTCGATGTCCGTGTCCTCAAGTCGAAGAGATCAGAGTTTTTCAGAGCAAGATCTTGAGACAGAAAAAACGACATAACTTTATTATTTTCAGTCAGACGCAGATGAGACTTAAAAATGCAAACCCATATTTGCCTATTAGGTCGTTAACGACCCATCGCAGTTTTTGACTTTTAGTGTTAGTGTAAATTAGGGAGTTTTATGTGTTCAACACAGGATAATCCGTGTCTGGGATATAGGCAAGCCTATTTTATTTTTGTTGTGCCTCAACACGTGTTTACCCTGTCTACATAACGTCAAAAACAACAAGTAAATAAAAAATCAATTTAAAAAAAAAAGTTTTGGGCATATTGTTGGAATTAATTATTATCATGTAAACCTGACAACCATGTAACCATGTATGTGTGATGTGCTGATCTAAGCAGTCTGCGTACTGCGTGTTGAATAAAAGAAGTTCGGATTAGTCCAAGCGCAGCTCTCGGCGTTTTCGCAATCTCTCCCGTCTTCGTATTATGTAAACGACAATATTATTGACACATATATGGGTTATATGTTGAGTTCCATCGATAAACATGTTCAATAGTGATGTTTCAAAGTTGAAAAAAGGATTCTTATGATGAAGTATATATTAAAGAACTTACCAGGAGTGTTTGTAGCCATTGTTATCACCAACCGGACATTTGGTACCGTGTCAATCAACCTTAATCACTGCAACCACAACACTAGCACTAGGGCATCATCGGCTACTGGTGTCACCGCTTGCAGAGCTTATCTCATCATCTACCCTCACGCCAATTCGATGCAAATCAGTAAACAAACATTGAAAACGATACCACCGATTTTCCCTTTTTTCGTAAATCTCATTACTTTTTCTATTTTATATGTTTGAAAATTTGACTTATTTCCATTGGACACTGCACTATGCGGCGTCAGACCATCTACTGACTAGGAGGATGGTCTTTCTAAAAGTTATAACCTTTTGGTGGTATGTATATTCTCTTCTATACTTTATCATTGGTATGTTTTCATGTATCTCCCTCCTTCTTGTAAACTCTGTTTTGAATTTCTTTGTCTTCTCTTCTCTTCCTCTCCCTCCCCTCTTTTCCTTTTTTCTTCTTTGTCCTGTCTTTTTCTTCCTTTCTTCCCTGCTCCTTCCTTTTTACTTTTTCGCTCCCCTAGGGTAGAGAGGAAGTATTGTCATCCTTCAAGAAAAAGAAAACAAGTTGAAATTTCATAATTTCTAGACGTTTTCAGGTCCCTGGAGTCAAAATAACCATACTTTGAAAAATGTGTGTCCGTCCGTCCGACGTCCCCCAAATCTGTCTACAGCGATATCTCAGAATCTATCTGTTCGATTTGATTCAAAATTTACACAGAACACCATATCTATGGTCTCATTATGCACGTCAAACGACTTTGGGGTACGCTAAATTGGGGGGGGGGGCTAGGCTAAATTGTCCATTTTCAGCAAAATCACACGGAAAGCTCATTTTGAAGGAGTGTAAATTTTGAAAAATGCCTTTAATTCTTTAACAATGGGCATCAAGCACATCACCTGGGTCATTAATTTAAGTTCCTAGAAGATCTTTGGACTAAACTCAAAATTCAAGTGATTACGAGACACAAAAGTAGGGCACTTTGCTCCGCGACATCACACAAACAGCTCATTTTCAAAGACTGTAAATAAAAAATTGCCTTTATTTCTTTGAAAGTTGGCATTAATGCACCACCTGGGTCATTAATTTAAGTTCCTATGAGATCTTTGGACTAAACTAAAAATTGAAGGGTTTTACGCGGCATATAGCGAGGAGAGCACTTCCATCATACGGAGAGCTCATGGACTGTAGATTTTGAAAAAATGCCTTTCATTCTTTGTAAGTTGGCTCAAAAGCACCACCTGAGTCATTAATTTAAGTTCCTAAAGGATCTTTGGACTAATCTCATACTTACAGAGGGGCTGATAGGAAACTGAGTCGGAACGCGTACTCGTATATACACATAAGATACGCAAGCGACTTAGGTACAAGTCGAATTTTCTCGAAAACGAAAAGTCGTATCAAAATTCGGTCTGTACAGTTTTCCGATCTTCCATAGTGTAAAAGAATCGCATCGGCCCGGAGCGGATTGGAGGAGGGAAATTTTCCGAAAATATTTTCCAGCGCGGGACTTAAAAAATTTTTTAATCTCCCAAATCAGACCCTACTCTACAGTCTCCGATACCAGACCCATACTGAAGGAGACGGTTTATCAAAAATTTTACAAGTCCGAAATCTCGAAAACAAAAAGTCGTATCAAAATTCGGTCCGTACAGTTTTCCGATCTTCGATAGTGAAAAAGATTCGCATCGGTCCGCGGCGGATCGGAGGAGGGTAATTTTCCGAAAAAATTTTAATTTCCCGAATCAGACCCTACTCTCCAGTCTCCCGATACCAGACCCATACTGGAGAAAAAGGTCTATCGTAGCCGAAAATTTTTACAAGTCTGAAAATCCGAATCTTTTGTACAATGTGACAACCATGTATGGAAAAATTAACTAATTTCTTGCCCCATCTGGCAACACTGTAAAATTCGATGTTGCAAAATTTCACCAATAATTCAATCATTTATTTATGTGCACCGTCCGGCAACGCTGTTGCATAACCGCCATCTTGAAGGGGCAACATACACCATTGCATAATCCACAGATTGAAGAGGCTACATTACACCATTGCATAACCCGCATATTGAAGGGGCAACATACACCATTGCATACTCCACAGATTGAAGAGGCTACATTACACCATTCCATAACCCGCATATCGAAGGGGCAACATACACCATTGCATAATCCACAGATTGAAGAGGCTACATTACACCATTGCATAACCCGCATATTGAAGGGGCAACATACAATACTTTTTTAACAGCGTTGCCATATTGAACAATAATCCCTATACAACACTGTAATTTAATTCGTATTTTTCTGCACAATTTGGCTAAAAACTTTCGGCCTCAAGTCGCCATTTCTACCTTACTAGAAAGCAATGCTAAATTTTTTTGATCTTTCATTTTTCAATAATAGCCTTAGGGGATCTGGAAGAGTGTGAAAAAGGTTTACCTAAGGCAATGATTTTCATGAGGAATTTGTCTTTTTTCATTACATATCGACAGTGCAAGTCGGCAATCACATAACTTGTTTGCGGTGTCTGAAAATCTTCGCCTCTGTGTTATTTTTTTAAAGGAGAAGAAATTGACATCACTCCTTGAAGTTTTTGCAGAAGTTTCTTTGCACCGAGAAGAAAAATCACGGCAGTTTTTAAGAATTGCTGTTAAGTAGTTTCCCGTTTAAAAAATAAAGTATAACGGGAAGTCTGCCACGTCGCAAACCGAGTTATATGTGATTGCCAACTTACACCGTCGATATGTGAAAATTGTGCCTTGTATCATGCTGGGGGGTTGGAAACATGCTTTCTTGACTTCGATGTCCCTTTTTTAAAGCTACTGTTATTAATTCGTATACATATGCATTTAGGACTGTCATTACTCTAAACCTCCTAAACAACTCCCTGCAAGGATGATTCCACTGCTTTGAGCCTATCGTCGATATTCAAGCCCAGACATCGGCTACTGTTTACAATTTGCATAACGCTATGCTGTGTGCCCTGTAACTGATTTCTCTGTTTTCTGTTTTGCCAGCTCAACAAGCCGAATTAATTCTAGCTGATGCCTCAAAGGTACCCACTCTTTTCCGTCAAAACTCTTAAAATAAAGAAAAATTCAGGTTTTTACTCAAAGGCTTAATTTAATTTAAAGACTTAATTTCATAGTGAATCAATGTTTTAAATTCTTACTTTTGTATTAAACATGAAATTTCTCCAGTAGCAATCAGCGTTCCCGTCCCATTAATGGGCCACTAGACAAGATACGAAGTCAAGCATTCTGATACATGTTTCTTAACCAGAACTTCTCGTAGAACACGGTTCGTGCAACATAGTCTAGGCAATAGATGATAGAATAGGGGTTTACCTTGCAAAACTTAGGTGAAATCAGGTTATGATTGTTTCCTATGTAATTTTTCACGCTGAATCCGAATTTTTGGTTTCCCAACAAATTTTCCTTGTGTTAACTCCAGGAAATCGGAAAAACCGCGAAGTATCACGTTTTTCCGCGGTTTTCCCGACATATCTCTGCTCCAGTGCAATATACTGAGAAAATATACGTTTCCAAAATGAAAGCTGACAAAATTTTTTAGTAACACGATCTAAACGTTTTTTTAAGGTTTTTTTTTTTTTTTTTTTTTTTTTTTTTTTTTTTTTAGGAGCTTATCGCGCCCTCTTTAGAGTCTTTGGCCTTAGTTTTTCAACAAACAGCCACTGCACTGACATTAACACTTTATCAATTTATTAACACATAATTTGATTGTTTAATATGTGCGATTCCAAAGCTTGGTAAAGTTCCAGATTAGTTTTGTTCAGGAGAGTTTTTGAGTCAATGTTGGTTTGAGGGAGTTCTTTCTTGAGGATGTCAAGGATTCGGGTTGGTTGTTGGGTTTAAGATGGACACTGTAGGAGTATGTGGTCGATTGTGCCCACTTGGCCGCATGCACACAAATCGTTATCTTTGAGTTTGATTCTATGGAGGTACTGGGGATATAAGCCATGCCCAATACGCATTCTGGAGATAATGTTAGTTGATTTTTTGCTTAGTATTATGTTTTCGAACCATGCTCTGTTTGATACCAATGGTTGAATGTCTCCAAGTCTGGTTCCTTTAGTCTTCCAGCTTTCGACCCAAGCTTGTTGCAATTCTCGAAAGGTCGAGGATTTTGCTTGTTTTAGGTAGTTTGAGTAGTGAATTTTTTCGCTGGATAGATCGATGGCATTTGTTAAGATTTTTGTTTGTTTATCTGCTAGTTCGTTTCCTTTTATATTTTCATGTCCGGGTGTCCATATTATTTTTATGTCTTTGTTTCTGGACATAAAATGGTGAATTTCTTCCAGCTCTAGGTTATCTGCTATTGTGTTCAGGTTCATTAGGGAGAGTGCTGGAGCCGTGGAAAGCTCTAATAACTCGTAAAATCGCGATTTTCTGCGGTTTTTCGCCATTTTTGTGAAATAAGTTTGTCCCTTTAGAACGAAGTTCCGTAAGTACAAATTTATTTCACAAAAATGGCGAAAAACCGTGGAAAATCGCAATTTTACGAGTTATTAGAGCTTTCCACGGCTCCAGCACTCTCCCTAATGAACCTATAAAAAACGTTCGAATCATATTTGTAGGAAATTTTATCAGCTTTCATTTTGGAAATATCTATTTTCTTGATATATCAAACTGGAAAAGAGATCTCTCGAGAAAATCGCGAAAAAACGTGATTTTTCGTGGGTTTTCCGATTTTCCGGAATTAACACAAGGATTTGTTAAGAAACTAAAAATTCGGACTAAGCGTGGAAAATGACATAGGGCACAATCATAACCTGATTTCACCCAAGTTTTGCAAGGTAAAATCCTTTATTGCCTGGACTAACGAATATTACAGAAATCAACCCCTAAGCAAGATATTCAATGCTGCGTAATTCTTTACGCGTGAATTCAAACCTTACGCTCATAAAAACTCAATAGTCTACGTGAGTCAAATCGCGCACTAAACGTAACCGTAGCCGTCTTGGCGGAATGAAAATATTTCATCCTCAAATTCAGTGTTTTGGCTCTGCTTTTGCCCGTTTTTAATACTTTGAAATAATAAGGCGGGGAGAGAACATTCCTTGATAAGAAAGCTTGTGAAAAGCTTAGTAATGCTCGATTAGACTCACGTAGAGTAGTGTGTTACTTGTCACCGGACAATTCAAATTTCCCGTAACCAATGTAAAATAAAAACGTTGATATCTTGTAATTAGGAACTGATTTCAGTAATTTCCGATGCAAGAATCGTGTTCTACGTGAAACTTTGGTTAAGAAACATGTATCCAATTTAAAATATGACCTAATTTTATATCTTAATAGCTCTTTCACCGGTAGAAAAGATGTTCGATTAATAGCTCTTTCACTGGTAAGAAATATTTTAGATTAATAGCTCTTTCACCGGTAGAAAAAATGTTCGATTAATAGCTCTTTCACCGGTAAAAAATATTTTACATTAATAGCCTTTTCTCCGGTAGAAAATATGTTAGATTATACCATTATACTAATCTGTGCTTTTCATTATGATTTCAGATGAAAATTTGCAATGATTAATCTGCTGTCTGTAGGAGAAAGATTCTTTGTAAACATTAATTTAAGTAACCTCGTAAAATGAAGTAAGAAACATTCAAGAATAGACAAATAGACAATTCGTTTCTTTTATTCCACAAAACCAAACAAAACCGAACCGGTACATTTCATGATATCCGACAACCGACGCCATTGTTACATGATTACATCGTTCCAATACAAGTAGAGACTTCTTCACACACATGAAATAAGTGCTGCTCTCTAGCGTGAATCAACATTATCAATACGCCTCCTTAAATTTATCTTTTACTCTAAGAAGGTACAAAGATGAATTTACAAATATTTCAAATACAAAGAAAAACTTACATTTAAATACAAATTTGTTACAAAAAAAGATTTCAGTTAATACGCCTCCTCAAATTTGTGTTTGAATTTATGTTATTTACTTTTAATGTGTTGGACTTGTTGAACTTGTTTTTTTTTAATTTTCTCTCACTTTAAATTTAAATTTCGACGAAATTTTTCAAATTTAATTTTGCCAAGTGGCCTCGTAAATAAATCAGCAGTGTTCTCATCTGAATCAATAGGAAGAATATCAATTACACCCTTTTTATAGTTGTCATTAATGAAATGATAATGAATCTCGATATGTTTGGAGTTTTTAGTAAAATTTCCACGCTGAGCTATGTCTAGGGCTCCTGAATTGTCTTCAAACACTTTAATTGGCATTTTAATTTCTACATTAAAAAATTTAATTAATTCTTTAACAAATAATAATTCTGAAATGGCTTCCGACAAAGCAACATATTCAGCAAATGTACTACTTTTAGTAACAATACTTTCTTTCATTGTTTTCCAAAATACTAAATTTCCAAAAAAGTTGATGATAAACCCAGAGGTTGACTTTCTATCTACATTATCTCCGGCCCAATCAGAGTCTGAGAAACAAACCAAAATTTCAGGATTACCTAGCTGATTTTTCATAAACCAATTTCATATCTTTTGTTAAAAACAAGTATTTCAGTACACGCAAAGCATACTTAAAGTGTGGCTGATCATATGTAGTCATAAATCTACTCAAATAATTTACAGAAAATGCAATGTCTGGTCGCGTTGCACAGCTTACATACAAAAGTGCTCCTATTAGATTTCTGTAAGATAAGTTTTCACACTCAGCAGCTGGTTCCAATTTCAAGTTTTCTTCCATTGGTGTCTTATACAATTTGCTACTTTCTATGCCATATTTATGAGCTAGTGATTCAATATATTCACTTTGACTAAGCGTCATTACCTGTGTGTATAAATTGTAATTTACATCTATTCCTAGGTATCTTTTAATTCTACCAAGATCTTTCATATGGAATTTTGCTTTTAATTTGTTTTTAACATCATTAATGCATGATACATTTTCACTACAAACTAGTAAATCATCGACAAATATGATAATATAGACAACTTTACCTTTTTGATTTTTCAATACATAAAGACAGTTTTCTATTAAACATCTTTCGAAACCTAGACTTATCAAATGATCATCAAAGCAGTCATACCACACACGTGGACTTTCTTTTAATCCATACAAGGCCTTTTTTAGTCTGTAGACTTTACCTTCTACCTTTCCAAAACCTGGTGGCTGATTTACGTAAACTTCAGAGTTTATTTTACCGTTTAGAAATCCTGTGTCGACATCCATTTGATGAATATCCAATCCATTCTGACAACAATATGACAACAACATTTTTAAAGTTTCCATCTTTGTTACTGGAGAATATGTTTCCTCTGTTAGTTCTGTCTGCTGAAAACCTCTTACCACAAGCCTAGCTTTAAAATTATTTTCTGCCTTTTTAGTATAAATCCACTTAACATCTAATATTTCTTTATCAACTGGTTTGTTCACAAGAGACCATGTATCATTTTTGTTTAAACTATTAAATTCCTTCATCATTGCCTCCTTCCACTTGTCAGCTTCATTACTCTTTATTGCATTCTCATAGGTATCAGGTATATTATCATTACAGTAATTTACATAAGCACAATGGTAAACATAATTTTCATCATATCTCACAGGTTTTTTTCTTTCTCTGACAGGTTTCTCAGATTTTTCTTCACTCGAATTTTCATTTCTCTCTTTATTTGCACGACTTTGGTCTTTTTTGTTTTCTTTGTCTGGTTTTAAATCATCATCTGAATCACTTTCTTCCTTAAAACTAATACATTGTACATTTTCTTCAATAATATCCACATGTCTTGCCGTTATTACCTTTCCATTTACAAGAACTCTATAGCAAACTTCTGTATATCCAAGCAGAATACCTTTATCTGCTTTTCTATCCCATTTTGATGCTCGCTTCTCTTCTGGAACTCTCACGAATGTTGTGCTACCAAACAGGCGTAAATACTTAACACTAGGTTTTTTGTTAAACATTATTTCATAAGGAGTTTTCTTTTCAAATGTGTTTGCTAAGGTTCTGTTTTTCTAGTAAGCAGCTGTACAAACAATTTCAGGCCAAAATTTTAATTCAACTTTTGCCTCTGCAAGTAAACATCTAGATATATCCATGATTGATCTGTTACACCTTTCGGCTGTTCCGTTGAGCTGATGAACATAAGGAGGGCACGGATTTATTTGAATGCCTTTACTTCTCGCAAAATCATAAACATCTTTGTTCAGATATTCAGTTCCGTTATCACACCGAATTTTTTTTACACGTTTATTCAACAAGTTTTCTACTTCATTAACATATTTAATAAAACAATTTACCACTTCGTCTTTTGTCTTTATGGGATAAACTCTACCAACCTTACTGTAATCATCTAGAAAAGTTAAAAAGTACTTTTCACCATTCACTCCTGGAGTTCTATGAGGTCCGTTCAGATCTATGTGAATGATTTCTAAACACTCTGTTGCTCTAGTTCTATTATTTTCAAATGGAAGATTGTGCATTTTATTCTCAATACATATGTGGCACTTCATGTAATCAGATTCTAAATTTTCAGGCAAATCATGAAGTAACTTATTTTTGACAATTGTGTCCAAGTATTTAAAATTTACATGACCCAAAGTGCGATGCCAACGTTCTTTAACACTCATCTTTTCTTTCTCTTTTTTATCAACTAAATATACATTAGAAGATTCACAACTAACAAAACTAGTCAAACGATACAATTTATTTTCCTTTTTAGCAATTGCCAGCAAATTTCTGTCTGGACCATAAATTTTACCAAATTCTCCTTTATACACAATAGTATTGTTATCAGTAATCTTTGCTACACTCAGTAAATTTACTTCCATATCCTTGACATAAAACACATTAGGAATTTTAACTTTAGTTTCCTTACCATATACCATAAATGTAGCATCTACTTGACCCACTTTGGTAGCCATTAACACTCTTCCATCTCCTACTCTCACTTTGATGGGCTGATCTAAAGTAATATAGTTACAAAAATAAACATCAGAATTTAATATGTGGTCAGTACTGCCACTGTCTAATAACCATTTAATCTCATTGCAAGATAGATTACCTTCTTCAATCTTTGAACAGTTCACCTGAGCAACAAAAGTACCCGCATTTCCTCCATCACTTGACTGGTGCTGTCCATCTCTAAAGCCTCGACTACCTCTGTAGTAGCCTCTTCTGAAGTTTCCTCTGTGATGCCCTCTACGGTTTCCACGATGATTTCCACGAGGGTTTCCTCTTTGATTTCCTCGATGTCCTCTTTTTGAAGCGTAGTAGCCACGACCTCGGTTACCACCATAATTGCAGTTTTGCTGATAATGTCCGTAGTTACCACAACTATGACACGTTACATGCTCCATCTCATTAACACACTCCGCTTGATAATGACCTAGCTTGCCGCAATTATAACAGGTTACAGTCTTATGCGAAGCTACTCCTGCCGCAAAAGCACTTCCGTTTTCACCAAATTGATTTTCCGCATCGTCACTATAATGTTCAACTTTTGGTTTTAGCTTCAGTTTATTCTTCAAATAGTCTACCGTTCTTTCAGCTTTTGGTAACACATCCATCAAATCACCGATGTGACTTAAAGATGGGGGCAAAGCCTTTAACATATAATTCAGCTCTTCATCTTCAGAGACCGTTGCCCCTGCATTTTTTAATTCATTTACACACTTTTCAAATTCATCAAAAAACTTTGTAGGGTCAGTCTTATCTTTCAACTTTAGGTTCTCGAGGTTGGAGCGACACACAATTTGTAGGGCAGTGGACTCTTTCAAGTACATCTCATCAAATTTTTGCATTATTTCATACGCACTTTCAAGATTACTCACGTATTCTAACTGCCTATCAGAAATGGCACTGTAAATGAAGTTTGTTGCCTTGATATCCATGTTCTCCCAGTCCTCCTGCTTATCATCTTTCTTCTTCTTTCGCTCCACAGTCACTTTACACTTCTTGAATTCGAGAAATTTCAAAATGCGTTTTTTCCAGTTTGTGTATGAGTTACCATCGAAAATTGGTAACATCACATCATCACACTTTACCATTTTCACACTCGTGGTACTTTTTCAATTTAGGCCTCAAGTCCCGACAGCCAACACGCTACACACTCGAACTCGCGATCATAACATGATTTCGAAAACAAATCAGCACTCGAGAAACCAACGCTCTGCTTCCATGTTGATAAAATGAAGAAATAGACATTATACGATAGACTTATTCGTTTCTTTTATTCCACAAAACCAAACAAAACCGAACCGGTACATTTCATGATATCCGACAACCGACGCCATTGTTACATGATTACATCGTTCCAATACAAGTAGAGACTTCTTCACACACATGAAATAAGTGCTGCTCTCTAGCGTGAATCAACATTATCAATATAGATTAATAGCTCTTTCACCGGTAGAAAAAATGTTCGATTAATAGCTCTTTCACCGGTAAAAAATATTTTAGATTAATAGCCTTTTCTCCGGTAGAAAATAAGTTAGATTATACCATTATACTAATCTGTGCTTTTCATTATGATTTCAGATAAAAATTTCCAATGAATAATCTACTTTCTCAAGGAGACTGATTTCTTGTTAACTTTAATTTAAGTAACCTCGTTAAGATACCAAGATTAAAATGATACCTATGTCACTTCTCATATGTTTACAGATGAATAGTTATTTTTTTCAATGGTACGTTCAGCACTAGAGCTTAGCTTCAATATTAGTATGATTTTATTTTTATTTTATGGTTCTTTTTGCATCCAACTTACCTTGATGTGTATTGATCTCTGCAGATTATTTTTCTTACTGCACTACTGATTTCGAACAGCCTCAAACCAAGTAACATTAATGCCTCTACAGCAATCTAAATTTGCATAGGTACTTGTCTCACATATTTTTAGATATTAAAGAGAAAAATATTAATAAAAAGAAACAATCTATTTTTTTATTTTCTCTCATCTCTCTGTCACCTTATTCCCTATCTTTTATTTTCTCATTTTGCTGACTGAAAAAACCCCTGGCTAACTGTAACTGAAGAATTTGTATGATAGAATGGCAGAAGCTTCTTTTTCAACACTTAAAATAAGGTGCATCTGAATTCCGATGACGAGCAATTCTTTCAATCGCAGCATTGGATTACTCTCTTGCAAAATTCCATCTCATCTCCGACTCCTAGAAATGTTTTTTGTGAATATCGGCGTGGCAATATTTCTTCCTGGAGCTGGGCGACTGTTCGTAAATAGAAATCTTCTTTTTGTGATTCACGTAATATTTTCTGGCAATATTTATGGCTTGGGAAATGATAATATGGACAGAGTTTAATAGAAATGCACCAAGCCACATCAAGTTTGAAACAAGAAAACGAGGTAAGAAGAATTATCCCTTCTTGAGATTCAGTGTGAAGGAAAAAGTTTAATGACTGTTTTCACATACACATTATGGAACTCGATTTTGATATTTTGATTTTCTCTTATTTGTATCTAATATGCAAATCAGTACTTTTATGTTGAACTCTGTTAAAACATCAATGGCTGCAGTCACAGACCATGTTATCTTTATTGCAAAGTTTCAACATGTCTGTTCCTATTTTGTTTCTCAAACAGAAACAAGTCAACTTTATTTCTTGAAATTGATACAGATTATTCTGCTTACAGAGAAAAAAAATCAAGGAAGTCTCAAGTACTTCTTTGACTACGTTCTAAAAAAAAAAATAAAGTGAGACAGCAAATGAAGTCTGCAGCTTAGGAACTGATATTTCCGGATTAGTTCCGGAATATTTAATGTTATTCCGGAACGGTCACTCATTTAATGGTGTGCATCATTTGACAACAGTGTGTCAAACGCGCAAGAGGAAAAAAGTATCTAATGTTTTTTTTCCCCAGGTACTCCTGATTTTTCTTTTTATTTTGCCCTCCACGCATTATTTGTGTCTCTCTACAATATATTTATTCTCCTCATAAAAAAAAAAAAAAAATACTCATCTCAGTATATATCTCTCTCTTTAAAAAAAAAAAACAAATTTCCCCGTGTTTTTGCTCTTTTGTTTCTCTCATACTATTTTTTTGGATTTTGTCTCTCGGTTGCCCGGAGTTCCCACCATACGGATTGCCCGCCATATCTAGTACACCTGGCATACGACGAAAGTTGGTACGCCGTTTGTCCACTTACTGAATTTCTCATTTCACATATATATTTTTTCTTGGTGGACTGATTTTGATATTTCATAAAAAATATTTCTATTTTTACGGAAAATATAATATATTAAAAATATATATATATGTGATTAAAATATATATCGACGGTGTAAGTCGGCAATCACATAACTCGTTTGCGGTGTCTGAAAATCTCCGCCTCTACGTTATTTTTTAAAAGGAGAACGAATTGACATCATTTCTTGAAGTTTTTGCAGAATTTTCTTCGCACAGAGAAGAAAAATCACGGCAGTTTTAAAGAATTGCCGTTGAGTAGTTTTCCGTTTAAAAAATAAAGTATGATAGGAAGTCTGCGACGTCGCAAACCGAGTTATGTGTTTGCTGACTTACACCGTCGATATATTTGAAAAAGGAACATATATATGAAAAAATATATATTTTCAGTAAATGGACAGACGGCGTTCCATATATGACCGTGTCATGCTTATTATTATCAAATCAAATAAAAGGAACAAGTTTGAGTGCATACAATAGATTGAAATGAAAGCTTTAAAAGTTGTTTTACTTAATTAAAAATAAACAAGAGCTGTCTTCGTACGTATACTACATATCGATGGTGAAAGTGCAGAAGTTTGTATCTCGGAAAACACGATTTTTCAGGAGAGTAAAAAAACTGTCTACATTCCTCCTTATTGTCAGTAGAAGGGTAATAATTCTTGAGGATAGCAAGAATAAGATGCTTTTTCAGACTTCATCAATATTTTGGATAATTTCTCGCGCTGTTAGCAAATACGGCCGAAATGCCGAGATTCGCGTTTTCGGCACTAAGAATTGACACTTCATCACGAGATACGCATTTCTGCAATTAGTGTTTTAAACCTATCGTTGGCGGATTTTGATCATTTAAAAACTGAAAAAAGGGTTTCATGCTTACAATTCTTTATCAGAAACTTTAGTTTGACCTCATACGGCCGGATCAAGCAGTGTATGATTGGAAACTGACATTAGATTACGAGATACGCATTTCTGCAATTAGCGTTTTGAAGCTATTCTCTTAATCATTAAGATCAAAAATAGAATTTATTCAACCTTAAAACTTATTTAGAAGCTTTAGTCGATCCAATACACTAAATGAAGCATTGTTTGACTGGATTGACTCTAGTAAAACTGACCGTTGTGATGAACCGTCAGTTCAATCAGTTCATGATTGCATTGGCCCAGAGAGTAAAAATGGACATGAACGCCGCGCGCTGCTAGTAGGTAGTGGATACCTATGAGGAAATGATACTGGAGGGCCCTCGAGTGATAATCCGCCTTCAATTACAAGCGTATGCAACATTAATGACAAGTAACAGTACCTAATCCCCCCCTACCCTCGTCTATCGGCCTATCACCGGCGTTCACTATGATATTATGCATGCTGGACTGCCTGAATTAGAACAGCCACTATTTAATAGGGACCAATGATTACTTACCTACCTAATTATTGTGTTCAAATTAAGAACAATGAAAAATGTTCATCAAGATTAGGCAAACATTTTCTTCGGTTAAAACCTATTCAGAGAGTAGGCTCCATTCCAGTTACCTACACGGCTATGCCAGTTTTTGAATGGAGTGGGTCCATTCTGAGTTTTCTCATTTTGTATCTTCCACTGCGCCTATTAAATAAGGTTCTTCATTTTCCCTTCAAATTGTGCAGCACAATGCATCAATATTTTCTATATTTTAAGAGATGTTATATAGATGGTGAATGATTAAATGTTGAATATTGTAAGATATAGGTCGGTACCGAAGTATGAGTTTTTGAGAAATGAATGGAGGCGGGCATTAGGTATTGAGAAACGAATAAAAAAATTCACTTATCTTTGATGTTTCTTCAGGTTTTAGGTACAGTTATTCACCCTTCAAACTGAGGGACTTCCGGGTGCATTAATTCAAAGCAGTAATAATTTCATTTCTTGTGGGCTGTATGCTCTAGTTTTCAATAAAAGCGATAAAATAAAAATTGACGGTGAAATTACAAAAATGTGTATCTCGGCTGCAGCGTTTCAAAGTCTCCACTCTAGTCTTTCTCATTCTTTAAAAGGAGATTGAACCAACATCATAGCTTGAAATTTTCACAGAATATTCTCAAGGAATATTCTTCAGGAGGTAAAATCATCATAATTTTCAAGAAAAGAAGTACCTATATTAGTTTTCCATGAAGAAAATGAAGTATTACAGGATGTCTGCAACGTTGCAAACCGCGATACTTGCAGTTTCATCGGAGAAATTTTGCAGAACAACCATCCTGATTGTACCCAGAAGGAGTGGGGGAAGACCTCCAATTGATACAGCCATCAGGAACCTGTCTCTGACCATAATTACCATTCAAATTTCTTTTCACCGATTCATTCCGTATAAAAAGATAAATAAAATATATTGCCAAACAATAAAAATTAGATGAATTAAACATTTTACCTTCCCATTTTCTTCATTGGGGCCCTAATTTTTACCATCCTCTCTTCCAGCTGTGTAACTGAAAAGGATAACAACAAGATGGTTTTTTATGTTATTGTATTTGAATTTTTACTTTTCAAGGAAAAGCCGTCCACTATCATTTTTTAAAATCTAGTGTCACTCTTCTTGACCTTCATTATAATCTTCCTTACAACTTTTGAGTAAAACTACCTGTTGCTGAATAGTACCTACTTTTAGAAAATGAACATGAGTATAGTAGGTATGGTTTTAAAAATATAATACCTCAGCTACGTGCTTTTATGATTTCTGGATAAAACTAATCAGGATATTTTGTATTATTCTTGAAAGAAAAATTGGCCGAGTATATTTTGGTATGATATTCTAGAAAACGTTTTTAGCACAGCTGGGACAAATCACTGAAAATGTTCAAATAATTATGAAGAGTTTTCCTTCAGGAAATTAAATGACAGAGATGTATTAATTTTTTTTCAGCCACGCGACCTTTTGTTTAAACATAAATAAATAATAAAGTAATAAGAAGAAAGTTTTTCTGACTACTTTCTCTTATTATTTTACTATTTATATTGAACAACACCAAAATGAAGCTTTTCAATTTTGTTTGAACAGACGAACTATCGACTGTGAAACTGCAAAAATGCATTATCTCTTTTGCAGAGTTACCTAAAGGGAAAAAAGAGTGTATCATCATTTGCTTAAAATTCTTACAGAATATCCCAGACAAAGGAGACAAATCAAGAAAGTGTTTTCTATAAATGACTTAAGGTATTAAATTCAGAAAGTAAAGTAGGACATGAGGTCTGCATAGTTTCAAATTGAGATGTCTTTTTGCAGTTTCACCACAGTGAGGTTAGCTATCAGGGTACTTGGGCAATCTTGTTCTTTACATCAAGAGTTTTAAAGGATCTCAAAAAAGTAGTAATAGCTCCATCATCCTTTTTATTTTTGGAGGAAAAAAAAATATGATCAACAACCCTAAACTTCTTACCATGAAATACCTACGTAAAAAGTGTAATTAAATAAAGAACAGAGGCATTAAAAGGCAGTATTGCAATTTGTAGAAAATACTTTCAAGTAAAAAAAAAACACATAGAATCTGATGGGAAAATAAAGCATGACACTAACTTGCGCTATGAGGCTGAGGAACTGGCTTTGAAGTCTAATCTGATCATAAAAAAAAACTGTAACCCTATTATTTAAAACCACAAACATACAGACTGTGGATTTTCTTTACAAAATTGGAGTTCAATTTCTTCATTCTTGACATTCTTTTATTGTTTATTCTGCATTTTTTCTGAGTTAAAATGTGACATTAGCATTACATCTAACCTTCAAAAGAAATAAAGAGTCAATGCAACATCTTTAATTATTTATTTTGATGCATTACTTACATTAAATAAATTTAAAATGTATAATGTGAGGAAAAATAACAATTGGTTTGGCAATGAAGATAATTAAATGTTAACAGTGAATGAGAGGAAAGTTGAGACACACAAAAGAGATACAAAATTGTGTTCAGCAACTTAAACAGTACAGGTTGTAACCAATTTTCTTGCACAAACCATAAAACTAGATTGAGATCAGTCGAACACTTCCATTGAAATGCACAGTATCAATCAGATGAAAAAACTAAATAATTTAATAAGTTTTATGATGATTTAAAGATGACTCTTTGGATTAGTGATAAGAAGAACAAAGTAATAAAACCATGGTAGTACAAAATGAGAGAAAAATTAAAGGCAGTAAAAGAAACGAAAAATTGCACATGGAAAATTAAAAAGAAGTTAGAGTTGAACCAGCACTTTTAAGCGCTAATGTTCACACACAGAAAATAAACGTCCATAGTTAGGCAGTTTACAACTGGCCGCGAAGTGCTCTGCCAAACAGTGAGAGGCATTTTATTAATCTTTTAATGAAACCTAGACTAACCATCTAGATGCACCATATCAATCAGATGAAAAAACTTATTAATTTATTAAGTTTTATGATGATTTAAAAATTACTCTTTGGATTAGTGATAAGAAGAACAAAGTAATAAAACCATGATAGTAAAAAATGAGAGAAAAATTAAAGGCAATAAAAGAAACGAAAATTGCACTTGGGAAATTAAAAAGAAGTAAGAATTGAAGTAGCACTTTTGTGTGCTAATGTTTACACACAGAAAATAAACGTTCTTACAACTGGCTGCAAAATGCTCTGCCAAACAATGAGAGGCATTTTACTTATCTTAATGAAAAATTACTTAAGTATGAGGCATATATTCGAGCACGAACAATATGATACAGCTTAGAGACAAGAAAATAAAAGAGAGACCGAGTTCAGTCTTTTTCAAAAACTCAAGGAAAATTTCTAGAAAAACATGAAAAATATAAAAAATGTATTAATAACAAAAATTCAAAGCACTGCTCATAAGAAAGAAAAAAATCCCAGTCTTTTTCATGAAACCGTAGATATCACCTTGATTTCCGTGACCTGATAAAATGCCCTATGACGCACTACTCCTGGTTTTCCATGCATTTCAGACCTGCAGACACTGCAGCAGGGTGTGCTAAATTAATTTTGCATTGTTTGTTCGATTACTGTGTCAGCTGTCCAGCTCACTTCCACAGTGAAACTGCCAAAACGCGAATTTTTGCAGATAAAGGGTTTCCAAATCTCTGCTCCTATTTTATTTTTTGAACATAGAAGCAACGAGCATTGTTCTTTAAAACACAGACTATTACGTGCAGGAAGAAAAAAAATCATAGAATATTTAAGACATTAAATTGAGTTTTTTCCATTTAAAAAATAAAGTGAGACTTTATTTCAGTAGACTTAGTACATTTTTATCTTAAGGGTGATTTCACGATAAGAGGAATAGTCGTGTCGCCGTGAGTTATGAACGACATAGGGCAAAACGATTGAAAACCAAGTTGATGAATCAATAGGAACGATGTCCCTGAACCTATCCATGCTAAAAAATATGATAAATTATTATTATATTTAATAATATGAGACTTTAAAAGCCGAAAATGTCCGGTCGGTTACGCGTCGCCAACCGCGATTTTGAAGCAAAAGAGCAATATGCGGTAATAAATCAGTACTGATCATGAATTCTTTGGCAATATTTGCTAAAAGGAGACTCTAATGTTCAAGAAAATTGCCAGTTTGAACTGAAATTTTTATTATTAAGCGAGAAAAGTCATTAGAAAAAGGTGTCGCCACATTTGGCAAGACATTTTTGCAGTTGTATTAAGTGCAATGTTTATCTCGCCAGATGGATTCAGGAGTTTCAAAAATGTCATCAAATTGTTCGCTGAAGTCTTCTCAACAAAACCATTACTGATAAGTCAGATTTTTTTACAATGAAAACTTTAATTATTATGAAAACCAGTGATTTTTAGGTGTGTAGCACTAATTCCTCACTATACAAAATCCTCAATTTAATATTATTAAACTAAAAGGAAATCTCCAAAGTTTAGAAAACTCTTAAGACAGCATTAATTCCACCTCATAACTCAAGAATTGCCAAGTTTCATCTTTTGTATCATCTTTTATCTCACATTTTCAAGTGTCGGTTACGCTGTGTCTGTTACGTAACCGACACAATTTGGCAGGGCCGCCATGTTTGCGTGGACCTCCAGCAGTCCCGCGGGAAGCGCTTATACCTGATTCAATGGCTTGTTTATCAATCACTTTCACTTTGTACTGAATCAAAATGGAGCGGGCCAAAGCTGGAAAAAGGAAGTTTAATACCTTTAAAATGAGGTAATGAAATCCTGTTCAAATTGGTGCACTTTTATTTTTAAGGTATTTCACATTTTAACTATTCCTGTTATCGTGAAATCACCCTTAATCAGGTTGCCATTTAGAATTGGCGATCGATGGAAACTTCTGCTTTGCGCGATTGAAAGTAAAATGTTTCTTATCATTCATTTGAAAAAAAGACTTTAGAGAATAAATCAATTTTGATATCATAGGTATTGGATTGCCAAAGAATTTGTACCGCAAATTCAATGAAAAAATAACCAACAAAATTTAATAAGGTACTCGTTCCATCTCGAACATCAGCACACCACCTCCCCTACCGCCTACCTCCACTCTACTGCTGCTAACACCACCGCCTACACACGTTCAACATCCGCCGATAGGTTAATAGGTATACCTATAGGTATCAACCTATAGGTTGATAAGTTGCAATAAAACCAATCAGGTTCACACCCCACCTCCAACCCACCTTCAACACCAGCTGAGATCCTGTAAAAACAAAGTTGCATTGATTGGTTGCCATTTAACGAAACAGAAATTAGGTAATGAGTTATAACATCATTACATCATTATTATTATCTTTAACAATGAGACCAAAAGGAACTTTCTTTAAGTTTAGAGCATTGTTATTTTTCAAATGACAAATTCTCTTCTTTTTTCCTTCCCTAATTGGATGCTTAGTGGCAAGGAATATAGATATTGTAGTAAAACAAAATTCATATACATTGGAAAACATTCTGCAAATTCCATACAATGATTGATGGAATGGTTTTTTTGTACCAGATTTTATACCTTCACTAAAGAGATTAGAACAATCTTACTAATCAGAGTCACACATTTAAACGAGTTCTATATTTCTGGCTCTTTTGAATGTGTCAAAATGTTTGTTTAATTTTTAGTCAAAGAAATGAAATGCTACAAGTGTATTACAAATTTCTTAGACTTCGCCAAAAAAAAATCCTGTCAAACTATGAGAGCATTTCCCATCTGTTGGAATGAATGCTAATTCATACTTCCCGCACTAAATACAAATCGGTGTTGTACACCGGTGACTCGAGAAGTCACCACCATCTCTCCGTACTGTGCCTATTATTACTTGTTGATTACTTGTTCATCATCATGTCTTCTGCAATAATGAATTAGTCAGGGAGAAATACGGTTTGACCCGGAACAAATTGCTTAACAAACTTTTCATATGTTATCGTCATCAGGAGGTCCTCCTGAACAACATTTAAAAAGTCTACCACGGTCCGACCCCGGAACACCCCCCAAAATGCCTAAAATCCAAAATGGCGGCCGTAACAAGGCCTCCGGGATTTCGGGATTTTAAAATATGCATGTAATTCCGTGTGAGGTATCAATCCCTATGTAATTTTTGTCGTAGAATTCAGATATGAGGTCAAAAAAGTCCCCCGGTCAAAGGGGGTGCCCCAAATCCAAGATGGCGGCCAATTTTGAAAGGCAGGAGGGTGAATTTTTAAAATGCGCATATAGGTTCATGTGAGGTATCATTCCCTATGTAATTTTGGTCGTAGATTTCATTTATGGAGTCATAAAAGCCCTCCAGTCAAAGGGGGTGCTCCAAATTTCAAGATGGCGGCTAAATTTGAAAGGCAGGAGGGTGGATTTTTGAAATGTTTACGTGACATGGCAAGTAAGGTATCCTTTCTTATGTAATTTTGGTCGTAGATTTCATTTATGAAGTCATGAAAGCCCTCCTGTCAAAGAGGGTGCCCCAAATCCACGATGGCGGCCAAATTTGAAAGCAGGGAGGTGAGCCAAAAAAACAACAATCACGTTAGAAGGCAGGTTGGCTATCAAATTCTATGTTTCGTTAGTCAAGGAGTCTGAATGAAATTTTAAAAATTAATTTTACACAAAAATGAGACGTGACATGCAAGATGGTGACCATCATAGTCGATAAATCATAAATGGTAAGGTGTCTCGCTGATCAGTGCACAATAACTCAGAATTCAAGTTCAGATACCTTACACACAGAGGATGAAAAATCTGAAATACCTGCTGGAAGTACCGGGATAATGAAGTAAAAGTTCAGTACATTTTAGATGGTGGGTCTTCATTCCACCGAGGGCCATGGAAAAGAGGGCAAACCTAATATTATTTGGATTCATAAATTCATATCATTGTACAGTTCTAAAAAAGCCAAAAAAAAAACAACAATCACGTTAGAAGGCAGGTTGGCTATCAAATTCTATGTATTGTTAGTCAAGGAGTCCGAGTGAAATTTTAAAAATATTAATTTTACACAAAAATGAGACGTGACATGCATGATGGTGACCATCATGGCTGTCTAGGGTATGAAGACATGTGAACAGGAGCAGGAGCACCTGAGAGTTATTTTTGTTAATTTTGAAGCACATGCATTCCCAATTAAGATAAGGATATTAAACGTGACCTACAAACTCTAGTCAATATGGGAGAAAATCTGAATCAGCACATGTTGATTTTTAGTCTGAGTCAGGATCGTCAGGATCTTCTTCCTGGGTGTCTCCAAGTTTATGAAGTCTTTTTAATTTATACGTAAGTCCGTGCAGCATAAGTTCATTTTCTGAAATTTTCACTTTCATACCGCGCATGATGTACCACGCCTTTTTATACCGAATTATTTTACGCAGCGATTTCGGACAGGAGGCAAGTTGCTTGTAATAGGATAAATTTCGTTGATATTTTTATCAAAGCATTCCCATTGACGAGCATTCAGATCGGCTCGTTCTAGCCAGCTTTCTCTGTTCGTTCAAAGCTTTGCTTAGGTATCAAGAACCTTTCAGCATTTTTGCATAGGTAAGGATCCGATATAAGCGTACCGAATATACTTATGCTTTTCCGATTCTGTGCATGTGAGAGGTTAAATCGCAGCAAAAACCAAAACGTATGGAACAGAAGCTGCTTACATAAACGTAGATTGATTCTGTGACGGATTCAAGGGATGTTGTGAGCGATCGTCTTGGGCTTTACGCAATTAATATCACATCTTAAGTGCAAAGAAAAATTGATGTCCCCTTATCTATTTTTTCAAAAAACAAAACGAATAGGTTCGAATCGTTTCCGTTCACAATAATTGTGTCAGTTTTCTTATGTACAAGGTGCACCACCCTCTTTGAAGAAATCAAGAGCTGCATCTTATTTCACATGCACGACCTTACAACCGGTGGATTCGAGGCGTGTGCCGATGATTTAAATAGGTTTACTTTTAGTGACGGAACTTGTCAAAATTTACCTCTTTTTTACCAACAAATGATGGATTTGGTGAGAAATTGACTGTAGGCGCGTATCAGAATTTTTGGCTTTTTTTAAGGCGAGTGGAGTATTTAATAAATGGTCCATTTCCTTGGCACCCGTCAAATACTGCCGTGGCTTCAGATTACTTAGAAAAAAGAATTTA
Organism: Bemisia tabaci; assembly: GCF_918797505.1. NCBI lineage: Eukaryota > Metazoa > Arthropoda > Insecta > Hemiptera > Aleyrodidae > Bemisia > Bemisia tabaci. The sequence goes on along the minus strand of NC_092793.1, from coordinate 87,925,226 downwards.
GCGCAGAACTGTACGATGATTTGAATTTATGAATCCAAATAATATAGGTTTGCCCTCTTTTCCATGGCCCTCGGTGGAATGAAGACCCACCATCTAAAATGTACTGAACTTTTACTTCATTATCCCGGTACTTCCAGCAGGTATTTCAGATTTTTCATCCTCTGTGTGTGAGGTATCTGAACTTCAATTCTGAGTTATTGTGCACTGATCAGCGAGACACCTTACCATTTATGATTTATCGACTATGATGGTCACCATCTTGCATGTCACGTCTCATTTTTGTGTAAAATTAATTTTTAAAATTTCATTCAGACTCCTTGACTAACAAAACATAGAATTTGATAGCCAATCTGCCTTCTAACGTGATTGTTGTTTTTTTGGCTCACCTCCCTGCTTTCAAATTTGGCCGCCATCGTGGATTTGGGGCCTTTGACAGGAGGGCTTTCATGACTTCATAACATTCCTCTTTCTATAGGCACTAAAACAAATGAGAAAAGTAATTTCTAAAGCTCTGGAATTTGATCCCAGAAAAAAGTAGGGTTAAGCATGATGACCTTGATGCAACCAATCGCGATTGATCGCTCTCTGCAGTTGCAGATATCTCTCTCCCACCATGAGCTGTCTCTCTCGTACTCATTGGAGTCCCATAAGGAAAACGGGGATCAAATTCCAGCCTTTAATATGCAACTTTGAAAGCTCACCTTTGACTTTACACATTCTTCAGACATGCTGCTAGAACTTAGGAGCTTCAGAATTTAGAATCTGTGTCTTCATATTTAAATAATCACTGATTTCGGAGTCGGATTTTAGCAGCGCGACGTGGTGGATTTTTTCGGAACTACAGCTGAAGATTAACCATAAGCAAAGACATAAAGACGGAGTGCTCGTATCTAAAAGCCCTTTGACCTAGGAACATCCTCCAAGTTTCAAATCTTTACCTCAATTACGTATAAAGTTAGAGGGGGTGGCTGCACTTTTGGTCCTAAGCCCTCCATGAAGCGAGCTGTCCACACTCTCCCTATACAGGGTGATCCAAAAGTCCCTTCCACCCCCTCTAACTTTATACGTAATTGAGGTAAAGATTTGAAACTTGGAGGATGTTCCTAGGTCAAAGGGCGCTACTTTTTGGCCTCCCTAAAATTTTCAGGGGGGCCCCCCTTGAGGGGGCAACGGACCCCAACTTTTAATTTTCAAATAGGAAGACCCCCTTTGTGATAGCTCGTTCGAAAGAGCATAACAAAAGAAAACTTTTCGCGCAAACCCGAAGTCAATATCTCAAACCGTTTCAAAATGGCGGCCGGTTAAAGTTCAAAATGGCCGAAAACTCACACCGGTTATTTGTCAATGGATTTGCGCAAAAATCGGTACTTAGAGGTATTTTGACACGAGAAAAACGAATTTGACGTTAGATTTCCAAAAAAACCGAAATTTCCAAAATGGCCGCCGGTTAAAGTTTAAAATGGCCGAAAATTGTCACCTCGGTTTTTCGCCGATGGATTTGCCTAAAATTTGGAATTTGAGAGTATTTTGGCATAAGATTAACACATTTGAACTTACATTTCTAAAAAAAAAAACAATTTTTGGTCATTTTGAACTTTAACCGGCGGCCATTTTGGAAATTTCGGTTTTTTTAAAAATCAAACGTCAAATTCGTTTTTCTCGTGTCAAAATACCCCAACATACCGATTTTCGCGCAAATCCATTGACAAATAAGCGGTGTGAGTTTGCGGCCAATTTGAACTTTAACCGGCCGCCGTTTTGAAACGGTTTGAGATATTGACTTCGGGTTTGCGCGAAAGTTTTCTTTTGTTATGCTCTTTCGAACGAGCTATCACAAAAGGGGTCTTCCCATTTGAAAATTAAAATGCTCTAGGGGTAATAAAACAGGGGTAAATAAAAAAACTAAAATGCTAAAAAGAGAAAATGCTCACTTTGATTTTTTTTAAAAAACTAATTCTCCTTAAGGGAGCATGGAGTTCAAGATCATATACGTGATGAGCAGTTGAGCACTTTCAAGGTGAGCATGTATAGTCAAATATCTTGCACGCAATACCGGAGGCAGCCTGGTAAGGCCTTAACACTCTTATGCTATTGGAGAATCGGAGGTCCAAAGAAGCTGAATAGAAAAAAATCACACGCAGGTCCTCCTTTCTGGCTGCTTCAGCGCCTTTCGAATACATTAGGGCGAACTAGCGGAGAAGCTGGTAAAATTTTTAAAAGTATATAACACAGTTAAAAAGGTCCTGCAATGAAAAGGCTCATATAACAGAGACTTTTTTTCTAAAACATGTTGGGGATTTGGAGCAGTTGGGAGGAGTTTTTAACGAGAAGCTAAACTTGAGAGTCATGGGAAAAAATACGGCAATCTTATTTCAGATTTAGCGGCTTAAAATACATATCGACGGTGTAAGTCGGCAATCACATAACTCGGTTTGCGACGTCGCAGACTTCCTGTCATACTTTATTTTTTGAACGGAAAACTACTCAACGGCAATTCTTTAAATCTGCCGTGATTTTTCTTCTCTGTGCGAAGAAAATTCTGCATAAATTTCAAAGAATGATGTCAATTTGTTCTCTTTTAAAAAAATAATATAGAGGCGGAGATTTTCAGACACCGCAAACGAGTTATGTGATTGCCGACTTACACCGTCGATATACAGCTACCAATCAAAGACCGCCAGAAATTTCACTTCCTTTAAATTTGAAACGGAAATAGCTGATACTTGCCTCTTGTAGCCGGGAAAATCGGCTTTTCCAGAAAATTAAAAGATTATAAGAAAAAAACGGTCAGCTCATATTCGGTTCTAGCAGCGCAAGATGCACATAAATTGGTACACTGAGGAGACAAATAAAAATCGAAAGCGAGGAAAAAGTCTGTTTGCTTTCAAAATTACGTGGTTCGGTGACTCTTACATGGCCAACAAGGTTTTAGGGGGTTTGGGATGGCGGGAGGGGAGGGGAGGGTCAAAATGGGGTTTAGGGGAGTGACGGGAGTTGGAAAAGCAAGTGCTCTATGATGGATGCATACACTTCTGACCCCTGTAATTAGGGTGATTTCATCGAAAAAAGTGCACTTTGGATGACCGGCCAGGGGCGCGGGGGGGGGGATTTTTCTTGCGGGAGGGCCACTGCTACAAAAAGGGGAATGTGTAAACCAGTTTCCGAAATTTTTTTCTCACTTCCAACGGCGTTACAGCGTTGTTATGGAGAAAAGTTTACCAAAAATTTAACCCCTAAAACCACCCCTAAGGCGATCGCCCATAACTCTTGCCCCAAGTGCTCGATTTCAAAAATCTAAAGGCCGCATAGTATGAAATTTTACGTTCTTTTAGAATAAAAACACTTCATTTTGTCGAAAACCCCGCAATAAGCGAGATTTTTTTTTAGGGGGGGGGGGGTGTGATTTTCTCTCATTTTTACAAGATTTTTCAGACAAAATTTTTGTTGGCAAACATCAGATTCTGATTCAGCAACCAAAATTACATGGTAATCCGTCTTACTTTTTTCTCCTCAGATTTTCGCAAAAAAAAACGCATAGATTGACTGGACTATTGTGATTAAACAAAAACCAAGGTTCCGAAGAACATGTGAGTTTTATTTAAAAGAAAATAGATAATAAATAACAAGGAATTGACACAAATAAATGAGTATTAAAAGATCAGATATGTTTGTTTCATACCTAATACACAAGAAAAATAGGTACAGAAACAATACAATTTAAATGAACAGCTGTCAACAATAACACCGAGCAACAATCCAATAATAAGGAGTAAGTTGAATGAGTAATAGTCTAACGATCTATTCCTAAAGTATTTTATTCATACTTACTTAACAAAATGTATCTACCTGTGTCACCTTGGAGGAAATTGAATTTCACTAAAATAAAGCAATAGCTAACAGAAAGACAAAAAATACGGTTCACAACCAATTATAATTATTGAATGGATAGGATCAAATAAGTTTTTAATCTGTTCCAAATTGCACTCCTACCCATGAATTTGCATTCGTCGTGAGAAAATGAGATTTTATCAGAACACCACAAAATGCACAAGGTATAAAACTTTAAAAGCAAATATTCTTCGAGGAAAAACGTGTGAAAAAAGCTGAATTACAATATACTTTCGGTATCTACAGCAGAAGATTTATCTACGACTGATCAGAACTTTCAGAAAGAATATACAAACAAGTAACATCAAAAACAGGCTGTCAGACTTCTGGAACTTAGTAGTGTGCAAAGGGTATATGTGAAAACAAAAGCAGCTGAAAAAAGTTACCATCGACTGATCCTGACTTAGCCAAAGAAAAAACAAAAAAACTGTGCATTTCTTCCAGATCGTAATACACTAAAATGAGCAGACAAAAAAGGAAAGGTGACAAAAAATTATTTAAAAACTAGCCATGATTTTCGGGTTGAAGGATGATACTTAAAAATCAGCAATACGAAAAAATATAAATGTTTGATCTGGGTGTCATGAGCTCAACAGAAAATACTTCATGGTTCGATTCTTCAGGTCAAAAGGAGACAACGGCGCTCCAGATTGTTGAGACATCACTTACTTTAGCGGGCGTCCCAAAATTCCGTAACCCCCCCCCCCCCCCCCCCGCGTAACATTTGAACGGTTAGAGATAGAAAAACGAAAGTTTGGGAATGTTTCTATCTCAAAAGGGACCACCTTCTAAGGGGGTAAAATTTTTTGAGGGGGGAGCAGGGGGGGCTCCTAACTTTTTCTTTCAAATGGTAATCTCTATTTTGTGATGCATCACTGGAAAGAACATAATAAATTGAGCAATTTGGCGCAAATCGCAGATCAATATCTTAATTTTTGACCGAGTTATGGTAGGTCATAGGTCAAATTTGACCTATTTTCAAAAAATCATAACTCCGGTTCAAATTAATGAAGAAAAAAAAATAAAACGGGAATATTTACCAAATTGTAAGCACTTTTGGGTAAAATTCATAAAAATCATTTCAAACTAATTTTAAGGGGGGTTTCGGACCCCCAAATACGTCGGTTCAAAGGTCATACGATTTTCCCGCGGAATGAGCCAATTTCCCATTACTATGCCGCAACATTAACTCGGCAAGTTAAAAAGTAGTTCAACATTGCGTTTTCAAGTCCCCAATTCTTGGGCAAAGTTTAGAAAAAAACAAAATTTAAGCGGTCAAATTAAATCACCTTAAATTTCGTTTTTTGGTTTAGCCCGAAATTGGTAAATAATCCCGTTTCATTTGTTTCTCTACGATAATTTGAACCGGCGTTATGATTCTTTGAAAATAGGTCAAATTTGACCTTTGACCTATCATAACTAGGTCAAAAATGAAGATAATGATCTGCGGTTTGCGCCAAAATGCAAAGTTTCTTATGTTCTTTCCAGTGATTATTACAAAATAGGGGTTACCATTTAAAACAAAGTTGGGGCCCCCCTTCCCCGCCCCCCTTAAAAATTCACCGCCTCACCAAGATGTTGATACCCCCTAGAAGATGGTCCCCTAAGATAGAAACAATCCGAAAGTTTCGTTTTTCTATCTCTAACCGTTCAAAAGCTACCCGGGGGGGGGGCGGGTTACGAGATTTTGGGACACCCTGTTTATTCGATCCCGCCCACAGTTTTGCAAATCTCTTAACTGTTAGAAGCTGATCGTATGTATTTTTCACCGTACTTTTTATCGTTGTGCTTGAGACTACGAATCTAGCCGCTTCTGTAGACACTTCTAGCTTACTGTCTAGGTGAAAAATCTAAGCCATCAATTTCGATAGCTTTCAGACAGCCTATGAATGTATGAGTTCCACAATCATTTGCACTCAAAATGAAACTTACATTAACGTTGAGCAGATTCATAAAAGTAATGAAGATTAGAAAAAAAGAAAATAAAATGCCTGTCTGAAAATACAAACAAAAGAACAGATTATGAGAAAAACTGTTTCCTTTGGCTGATAATACATGAGAACTTACGGTGCCGATTGCTTTTTCATTACATAAATATTTCTACAACATGAAAGGTGAAAGAACAGAAAAAATGGAGAAATGAAGTTAAACATAGTAACATAGCTCATACACGAACACGCTTAGAGACATTTTTATTAAATGACTATCTTCAGAAAATGATCGAAGCAAAGAAAATAGAGATTACATAAAATCACATGAAATGTAAAATATTCGTAGAACCGACAAAATATTTCGTATGCCATGTAAAATATTTACAGAGATAGGCCCGAAAATTCCCTAGAATATTTTATCACACTCTTATTCAAATTAACGTGGCAAAAATTTATCACTGAAACTCATTTTCGCTGCAAACATTTCTTTCGGCACTCACTCGAATTGAAAATGCAAAAGTAAATTACACAAAAATGAGCGTTGATTTCTTCAAAATTTTAAATACAGAAAAAAGAAATGTAAAAAATATTAGTAATGACAAATGAGGAGAGCCCAAATTTTAGAGAAAGTACAAGAGAAAAATAAAATTAAGAAGAGGACACATATTAATGCAATTCAAGAATAAATAAAAAACAAAAAAAAAACATGATAACATCATGGCAAATTTAAAGCTGAAGTGGTACGGGAATTCATCAGAAATGAGTTTTAATTTGACAATAAATTAGAATCGTCATGAGACACATACGTTGCCAGACGCAAAACTATTCAACATTTAGATGGAGATCGTAATATAATTTGCCCTAGCATTGGTTAAGGTAGGCAAAAATTAGGAGCCATTTTGAAAAGCACGAACATTCAACAACTCAGATCAACCACGATTCTGCTTCTTGTAGGGAGACTAGAGATTTACTTCTGATAAGTATTTGGACCGACCACTTAAACACGGGGGAAAAGCAGTACACAAAAAAAACTCTTTGTGCACATTTTTGTTTTCCTTTCAAAACAAATAAAAAAATGGTTAGAAAATTTAAAGAAGCCTCCATACATCAAATGTCTTAATAAAAATGCTCAAAATTGTTTTAGGTGAAAATGAACATGGATAAAGAACACTGCAGCATTGAGGGAGACTGAGAAGGAACGAAAACAAATACGACTGCTACAGTGAATTAATCATACACAGATGTCATAATTTATTTATTCTGTGACATTAGAATGTTGTCTTTGAGTACATACAAACAAAATTCGTCACTTTAACATTAGGATTCTCTTTTTCAATTGGCGACTATGAAAGTTGTATCCAGATCGTTCATAAAATACGTATTGCTAAAGATGGGACGGGGGTTTATGCTTGCATTACAAGTGAATTACAAGGAAAGAAGGTTATTCAGAGCTGCGTTATGCAATGCCACAGTGGGCATAGCACCGATTTTTCGAAAACCTAAGAAGAATCGATGTAAGATGACAAGTTGCCATCCAAAATTCATCGCAAAATGCGTTTGGGGGGTCAAACATTACAGTGCATACAAGTAATTATTTCTGGAGGGTGCAGATGTGAGGATGCGTTACGAGTGGGCGGGAGGAGTAGAAAATGATACATGACTTAAGCCGACGTGTATTGGCCCAGGTATTCACCACAGTAATGTGCTAATGTGCACGAATCTTCTTGATATAATTCTCGCTTAATGTACAAATTTAGGTGTTTAATAGAAAAAGCATTCCTGTGACTATTCATCGAAATACTTGCGGCTAAGACTTTGAAATTAGAAAGTTAAGAATGTTGCACAGGTCATTTGAGGTAAACAGAGGTTTTTTTATATGAACCCAAACAAGGCTAACAATCGTAAAAGCTTAGGCAACAAGAACCAAAAAAGAATAACAAATTTGTCATGAAACTGGACTAGAGTAAGTTCTATTGGACCTAAAAGCTTTAAATACCGTCTAAATACAATAACAAACATTTATTCAATCCTTAATGTAACGACTAATAAAGAATACTGATGTGAGAGGATTGAGGCATACTTTTTGCATTGGCACACAAGATAAATATCAAAATTAAATATCACATGGACCAAGATAAGGTAATATTCATACATGGGATAAACATTGGTGAAAAAAAGGGCAAGAATGAAGTGGTTGGACTAGAAAAGCGGTGGAGTTAAAGTGATAATACAATCTTGAAATCTAAAAGTATCTGGTAATATCTGGTAACTGCTTGAGCTGATCACTCTCTCCCTCAATTTTGCACTAACGCTCATAAGAGTTCTTTTGACTCTACTGAAAATTTTTTGGCCTTCACTTCCGTGTAGAACAGTGTGGACCCAACACTATTCTACCATCCTCTTGCCTCCATATCACTTCAGTTCTACCGCTACCCATATTGTCTTAATCTTATGCTTCCCAAATATAGTCACTTTATACTCAACAGGACTGGTTCACTTTAGAATCAGTTCGAAAGGGTATCCCCACACTGGATGATTGGCATTGAAATCGCCAGCCCAGAATAGGAATTTTTTGTTTGTTAGTTCGTTTAAATGAAAAAACTTACGTAATTCTTCTAGAGAGATTTTGCTGAGCGGGTAAATATGAAAATGAAGAAAGAAATTTTCATAGGCATCATTCGTTATTTTAGAGGTTTGAGTTTCTATTCTTTAGTCTGCAAAAATATTTTGGTTCGGAGGAATTGGGTAAGATTTATATTTTCTTTTGATTAATGTTATGAGAACTCCATAACCGTCCGATCTATCGTCGTGAAAACAATTATATCCTGGGAATCTTTTTCTATAATACGGTTTCATCCTCGTTTCTGTGAGCGCCATTATGTCAGGATCATGTTGATGGATAAGAAATGTAGGGTCTGTATCATTCGGGAGGAAAGAATGAATATTCGAACTAAGAATTTTGAAATTTTTTAACTAGTGCTTATTGTGGTTTGATGTTGTCATAGAGTCTCAAAATATACCGGTGAGGTTGAGCATCTGGAGTAAAAGATGTACAAGTAATCTGGTCTGGTGGTGCCTTCCCATAAGACATCTAATTTTTCGGTTGGAATAAGGGCTCCGCCTTCATTTTTCCTGAAAATTCTTCTAACGCTAATTATTCTTTTATATTTATCTTTAAAGTATTCGCCTATGCTGTCTATTCCCAGATCTGAGTGGACATTATTGATTATTATTCTTCTAGTGGTGAATTTTAGGAGAAGGAAGCATGTAACGTTTTCGTATGGAAGGCTGTTATCGTTTTCAGTCCCGATATTTTGGCTTTGTATAGGAACTCTCCTATATGGGTTTGATGTTCATTGCCAATTCCTGGTTTGCTAATTGTTACAATAAAAGGACTAGTAGAGTCTTCTTCAAATCGTATATCATTTCAATTTTTGATGATGAGTGCATTACAATTATCTAGGGTTTGAGTTTTGAGGGTTGAACTATTAATAGCAGTAGAGATTTGTGAAGATTGATTGTTATTATTGATAGCGGTCGCTGGTAACTGAGGACCAGGAATTCCCCCGGGATCAGGGGTTTTTTCTTGGTAGGGCATTTTATGAGGAAGGAAAGGATGGACTTACATGACGGATTGGATGATAAGGATCAAGTTATGTCACACACATGAGGAATGTGAACGTGTAGGAAATAATAACTGAATCGTGTAAATAATGAGAAAAAACTGAGAGAGTACTTCTAAGACGAAGGCCCTAGGTGAACAAAATAAGAACTAAATGAAACCTTCCGTACTACTTAAACTACTTTAAGAGATTTAAAAGAAGAGATCAGTAACGAATGAGCATCCAATGAACCTCAAAATTAGGCGACGAACCTCTCTTTCTTGTTATCACAAATGGGGATCTGAGGGGTTATTTGGTTTATATATAGTTGTTTCCTGGTCAAGGTGGGAGGGTTTAAACCACCCCAAAACGCCCTAAGCATTCTATTTGTTTTTAGCCGTAGTTTCCCATTTTTTTGTGTTTCGCCAGTTTTTCTTTCTTTCTTAATGAAGCCCAGCCATCAAAAATGGACACCACCACGTATCGTGACGCGTAAATTCGAGAGCGAAGAGCGCATAGTTCAAACCTTGCTTTCCGATGCCCTGATTTTTTGTACTTTCGCGTGGAATTTCTCAACACTGATTGCCGCTATGAAAAAGTTAGAAAAAAGACAGTGAGCTTTTTTTCTTTCATACTTTCGAATTACACAATAGAAAGAATGACTTTACTGACCCATCACCTATCACAAGAAATGAGGTCAATGGGACCACTGGACAAGGTACGAATTTAAGCATTCTAATACATTTTTCGTAATCAGAATTTCACGTAGAACATGATTCTTGCATCGAAGAGTACTGAAAGCAATTCCTAACTAAGATATCAACGTTTTTATTGGCAAGAAATGCAATACTCTACGAGAGTCAAATCGCGCACTACAGCGGTTTTCGCAGGCTTCCTAATCAAGTAATATTCCCTCCCTGCCTTGTGTTGTTCAACGTGTTGAAAACATGAAACGTGCTGAGCTAAAATACCGAAATTGAATTTGCAATATTTTCATACGGCAGAGATGGTTACAGTTACGTTTCGTGCGCCATTTGACTCACGTAGACCATTGCGTTTTAATGAGCGGGAGGTTTGAATTCATGCGTGAAAAAACATTAAATATCTTGGTCAGGAATTGATTTCAGTAATTTTTGTTGCGCCAAACGTGTTCTATGTAAAATTTTGGTTAAGAAACATGAATCAGAATGCTTACTAGAACGTCGTACCTTGTCTAGTGGTCCATCGGATCAACAAAGGCTTCACGGGATCCTCCCAAAGAAATTTTACCTTTTTGTTGCATTATCAGGGAACATGATTAGACGAAGGCTCAAAAAATCTCTGTGTGGATGTATTCATTGTCCTTGAAACAGCAGACACATACTTAGATTTAATGTAAGTTTTATGATCAGCCTACTATAAGACCTAGAAAAAAAATGTCTTTCATTTTTTTGTGGTGAATTGTCATCTGTTACATTAAAAAAGCATAGTCTGTATCAGCAGGAAAGAAAAATTAATTGATTTCCGACCACCAGTCATACTGCCAAGACACCAAAACATACGAGTTCAAAAATTATTACCTAAAGTCCCAGACAAACTATATAAGCTCAAAACTGAGGGGAGAGACCATTGAGTGCACTAATGAGATGCATATTAGATATTAATTCGTACTGGTTCTAGAGTCCTTATTTTGGTGGTCCAACTATCATGTACTTGCCTTTTTATTGAAAAAAAAAATAGTCCATCACAATTTTACTATTTTGTTTGAAAAAGTGTCAGCTCTTGCTGAACCAATACATACTTTAAATAATAAAAACAGATTAAAATAAAAAAAGGAATAAATATCAATATTAAAACTGAAACCAAAAAGGAAGAAAATCAATAACACATATTCTAAAACGATAGATTATACTGATTAAGGAAGGTAGATACTATGATAAAAGTACAATAATAGGATAATATAAGTAGACTTCTCCATTGAAGTAAAGAAATGCGATGCATTTCTCAATTAATTTATTGCTTTCGTAAACGAAATTAGAGAAATTTATTTTAACAAAGAGTTGCAAGCTCTGGGAAACAAGAAGAAAAAAACCAAAACATTGTTCACCTACTTTGAGCAAATACTTGAAACACTTAATCTTTTTAACTTGTGAGGGTCTTCGAATAGGTAAGTTAAGATATTTTTTTCTCTCCACGAATAGTATAGTAAGTAAACAGTAAAAAATGAGTCGCTGTCGAGTCAATGAGTCAATACTTGAGGCTTCAAAACAAGTCACAGTTTTTTCAAATTAGAAGAATGGATTACTGAGATATTTAACTTTTTTTGCACCCATCTCCTCACACCGCGAGTGCAATTTCTGGGCACACTCTGCACATTCGCGCATTTTTTTATTTCGAGGCATCCGTAATGTGCGCAGCAAAAGGAACTTCGGTTCTGTGAAAAAGCTCTGGCAATAAGCTTCGTATTCCTACGTAACTTCCTTTTTTTCATAGCATACTGCCAATTGTTTAGTCCTATCGGCAAAGTACTCAGTTGTCTGATTCTGGATCAACTGTTGACGTGTTTCATGACGTCCTTGTAGCTACCAAAGCGGTATCCGCCGAGATCTGATTTGAGCCCCCGGAAAAGGTGAAAATCACATGAAATTAAGCCTGGCAAGTAGGACAGATTTGCGAAAGAATTGCCAATCAATAGTTTCTGACGAATCCTGAATGACTCTTGCCGAACGAGGGCTAGAATTGTCATGCAAGAGCAGAACTATCCGGCTCAAAAGGCTCGGCTGCTTCCTCTTGGTCAGAGTTCTGAGCTTATTAAGAACTTCGCAGTGCTTTTCTTTGCTTGTGGTCTTGCGCCGTGGTAAGTAAGAAGAAGTTAATACCTCAGCAACCCGGGAGTTACATTTTAAAAATTGTGGGTGATTTTGAAGCTAAGAGTATGACAAATAAAAGACTTTCGACAGATTTGCTACATCTATAATATTTGCAGAGAAGGGAAACATCGAAACTTATTTATTGGAAGACCCTCGTACTTTCTTTTTCACTTTTTGAGCACCTTGGAAATTGATGATTGTCAGAAATATTACCCGTTAGCAAAATATAGAAATAGAAAAAAAAATCAAATAGTTTCATCGGATATTTAGTACATAAAATCATTCTAATCATGCCTAACATTTTTAGGAAAATATAAAAGTACCTTTAGAGGTTCATACTTGTTCGATTTAAGTTCAAATACTTAAAGTACATTTATTTCAAATAAATATCCCTTCCCAAAGTTGTTCCTTTGGGGGAGACTAGTGATCACATGAACTTTGTTAACAATTTTTTGAAGCTGCATTAGGCCAAAAAAAATAGGTACAGAAAATGTTTGGGAAGGAATCAACTTAATTTAATTACCCTAATGTGTAGAGCAACACTTATTTTATCCGACTTGCTCGAAATTCAATACTCGCAATGAAGAATGGTACGAAACAAGAAATTCCTTCGTCAATAAAGTAGACTAGAAACATCATTAGGGGAATTACCGCGGAATGGATTTGGCCGATGGATTGGCGGAGTTTTTTGACCAGATCGGCAGGGTTGCAACCCGAAGGAGAAAAATGCTCTGCTGAAAGCAAGTGCTGAACTCAGTCGCTTGATGAATTTTAGCCAACGTTTGCATCCATCCACTTTTTTATCCACCTCAAGCCGAGATCACACGGAGGCGAAAATGGCACATCGGTGCTTTTGTTGAGTGTTGATGCCAGAATCTAGATACAGTTGGCCACGCTATTTTCAGTAATCAACAGTCATCAGCGGAATCGATGAGTCATTTTCACGAAAATCGGCTGTCGTGTGATCTCGGCTTTAGGCAGTAAGTCAAGAATGTTGAATATGGTCATCAATTATGCCGGCATGAAAACCAAATTTTGTAGGAGCACTGCCTGCCGGAGGGAATTTTGTTTCGTTATGACGAAGGTTGGCAGTAAGTATAAAGCTGAACCAAATCCTCTCCCGGAAATTCGCAATTCTTATTGCCATTTCTTTAGAGCGATGCGATAGACGCTTGACCATCTCAATCCCAATCAATTATTTTGAATAAAAAGGGTGGTTATTTAAAGGTATATTCCCTTTTGCTGTACCTCTAGAGCACCAGAACGATTTCACACTGCTTTTCCTGCTTGATTCAATTGAAAAAATTAAATCATCTGGTGAACAATCTCATACATCATCTAAGAGGATCTTCTAAAATAATTCGTGTTGATCCGCTACATAAAAACTTTGAAAAGGTTTTCAGAGACGGATTGGGAAAGTCAAAATTTAACGGTCTCTGATATAATCCCTGTTTATCTACCTTCCCTGAAAAACGACTTCTAAGCCACTTGTTTTCACAAAAGTTCTTTACCGCATTCAAAATGTGGAGATCAAAGAGGTAAAGGGATAAAAACTGAAATCAGAAGCGATGGCAACCCTTGAACGTGAGAATTAGAAAAGAGAAGCCAGTAATTTGTGCCAGTGTGCAGCCATATTCAGCGCTGTGTGTAAAATGTCAAGTGCTCTATACGTGACAGTAAAAGCCTTGGTGAGCCAAAAATGTTCGATTTTAAGGATATTTTCTCTCTGTAAATCGAATCCCACTAAGATCTGAATACTAAATTTTAGGTGGCTGTCCCTATGTGTGTACTCTTGAAAGCAGATTTATCATTAGGACGTTATGGTAGAGGTTTCAAGAAAAAAAACCTACATTTAACATAACAGATAAAGGAGGAAAAGAGGGAAGGATGAGGATAGAAAATCACAGACTTGACAAGAAATGGTCAGTTGTTGAGGGCTGCTATCATATGTCCTGATAAGAGTGCCGAGAGAGTTGAGTGAGAATCAGCCAAAGGTGACCCAGATGAAGTCAAAGAAGAATCCCACGTTGACTGTGGCAATGGCTCTAAAAGGTTGAACGATTCCACTCCTGTTGTTGACATTTCTAGCCACAAACCAGAGAATAGTATCTTCCTTTAAAACATTTTACAGGTCACTCAAATTGACTTTTAATCTTTAATTATAATTTATTTAAAACTTGTTGGGCTACGGCTTCATTAAAGGCTTGAGGGTCTAAATGTTGAAAAATGTGTCTGTTATTTTCCAAAATTGAAATAAGAGGTTCACCAACTTGAGAAAAATAATATTGTTCGACCTACACTGTTTTGGGTTTTCAAATTTTAGCACGAGGGCGTTCAGTAAGTAAGTATCGCCCCCCTTCTAAAATCTACAAAAATGAACCAATTTGAAAGAACTTTACTCTGAAATTTTTCGTAGGATATTCTGAGTTCAACAAAAGAAACCTCAACAAAATCGGACCATGTGCAGCCGAACGCGAGCCGTTTAAACGCGCCGAGGTGCGCGCCGCTCCCGCCGGATCTGCGGGGGTTTTACATCCGCGACAAAAGAGGAGCTTCTTTGCCGAAGCTTCAGTCGTTCATCACTGACGAAAAATCAAAGAAGTTATGGGTAGAGTAAGGGGCTTTCCTCACTTCCTTACATTGTCACCCGCTCCATCCAAGCAGGTACCGAGGCTGCAGGCTTCCAGCAGGTCTGGTACCGAGAGGAAAGTACACCAGCCGCGGAGGCTCCGCCCCCTAGACCCCCTTCACGTGGCTCGCCTCGCGAGCCACATTCCTATCGCTACTGCTTTCCTTGCATTCAAGAAAGTTCCAGTGTCGGAAAAGTATTCGTTTCCGAATATCCGCCATAAAATCTTTCGATTTTAGGAGGATACTCGACAACGCTACTCTCCGTTTTTTTTCACTGATACACACCACGAACAGCGCATGCGCGTACTAGCGAGAATTCGCGATCGGCGGACGCCGCATCGCGGGGTCGAGAGAGTTCGGGCAGAGTGTTTTGGAAATTCGTGACCGAAGGGAGCTGAGGCTTCGCCTGCGTCTTCGCCCCGATTTTTCTCCCTCTCAAGGGTGATCTGTCCATTTCATAGAGAGGAAAATCTGTGTTTTTCCTTTAATCACCTCTCGCTGCCACCATCTGTTCTCGAAAAGTCCTTTCCTCCGTACCTACCAGAAATACCTCAGTCTACGCTACGCATTGCGGTATCGCGATAAGACTGAGTGCATTTCCGATACGTAGGGACCATAAAGGCGGGATTTGCTCCCCACGCTAGAGACAAATGCCACTCGTCGTCTTGCAACACTCTTCTAAAAGTCCGGGAATATTCTAGAAAGCTCTCGAAAAAACACGGCGAGGGCATCAATTCAATTGCGCATCGCCTAGAGGAAATTTGAGAAAGTTCTAACAAATTCGAGAAAAGCTATTGTCGGTCATGACACCTTACGAAAGTCCGAAAAAATCCTATTAAGTTCTGGAGTGGATTGATGAAGGTTATCGTTTTACTAACGGTCACATGAATGATGAAAATTCGAGAGAGTTCTAACAAGTTCCAGAAACAATTACTACTCGTCGCCAAGTGACGCCCTTCTTATGTCTAGGAAAATTCTAGATTGTTGTGGGAGGACTAAAGGGGAGCTTCCCCGGTACCGACTGCAAGGCTTGCAGAAACTGAAGATAGGGATGGAAAGGAACCACACTGGCCGCGGCTCCGTAGTGTTCTAAAAGCCGATGAGCGTAGCACGATACGCGGTGCGGGTGGTGGGGCGGGGCCTTTGCCCTGCAGCCGGCGCGGCACAGTGCGGCCTTCTGTGGATGCAAATCCAAAATTCACAACTCGACATTTGAATATTTTCTTTGGATGTTTGTAATCTTCATGATATTCCTGACTCACAATGATGGTTTATTTTCAAATTCTTTGCTCAAAACTTGTTCAAATTTGGGTAGAAAGTGGGCGGAAAATGGGTCGAGATTCGAGAATCACTGGTCCGCAAGAAATATACGGGCAAAAGACGTCAACTTGAAATGAAGATTTCTGGCTTGAAACGCAAAATGCTCTGGGTGGTCGATATTTTCTTAGATAAAAGACTTGCGACTTTTTGCGACTATCAGAGATAATTGAAGTTAAAGTTTGGGTATTTCACATTGCTTTTACATTGTTAACATAGGGGTGATTCGAAATCGCAAACTTCAAATGAACTTTCCTCAAAAAATACGCAAAATATCCTGAGATATAACATTTTCTCATTCATCGAGTGTTTTACTTTAATAGAGGCAAAGGGTTTTCCTACGGCGGTTCTACTATCTTCATTATTTAAATTTAAGTGACTTTTACCGATTTTTGTCCGCATCGACCATAAGGATGCCGCACTGTGCGCCGCGAGGGGGAGAGGGGCTGCCGCTACGGTAAGGGGTCGCAAGGCTTGCACGGCGCGTCGCACAAGAGAAGGAATTCCTGGCACGAATTTCCTGCGAATTTTAGGCGCGCTTAGAGCTATTATATAATGATGAGATGGATACCACGCGCGCAGAAGTCCCTCGACTGACTTTGGTGAGGAAAAAGTGGACAGCTTGTTGGACGTTCTCCACTGACTCAACTTTCAGATACGGGAATAAATGGTAGTCTAACGGTGCGAAATCAGGAGAGTAGGGGAGGTGTGGGAATACTTCCCACTTGAAAAATGCCTAACGATCTTGAACAATTTGAGGCAGTAACTTCATGATGGGCACGTGAAAAACACTGCCACTGGACCGACTGTTTTTCGGGACCCATGATGCCGAGACATTATTATCAATGAAACTTACATGTTATCTTGTTATGTGTGTTCATCATGATTTTATAATCAATGTAGATTGTTTGGCCTACTCGCAGGGAAAATCCAAAACATTCCTTCGAAAAGTAATAACAGAACACCTAGCTGCGATGGATGCTGATCCGCCAGGAATTATTTCAATTATAGTTTTCATCAAAATTATAAATTTAGAAAATCATAACACAATATACTTTACAATTTTATTAATTACAGAACTTTAGAGCTTAATCTTATTAAGAACTAAACAGATATTATTCTTATCTTTATCTGTTTTTTTTATTTTATAGGCTTTATGTGTATACTCTGGTAATTAATTAATATATTATCTGAACACAGTATTTTTTATATCAACCAATTTAGCTTTAATCGTATAAATTTGAGTAAAAAGGTCATAGTATTCATTTATGGTTTAATGATTGCTGGATTTCCTCCATTTCTTTGATTTACAATTGAATGATTAGTAATTAACTATCTTTGATATCTTGGTTTAAAGTTTTTGGTTCGATTAATAATTTTAATCTCATTTTTGTCAGTTTATTTCACCTCGGCGTTTTAAAACGGCTCGCGTTCGGCCGCACATGGTCCAATTTGTTGCCAATTCTTTTGTTGAACTAAGTATATCCTGAGGAAGATTTTAAGCCCAATTTTTTGAAAATCGGTCTATTTTTTTAGATTTTAGAAGGGGGGGTTACATACTTATTGAACGCCCTTCGTAAAGTTTTATCCTTGAGATGGAACGTACTTATGCTCTTTATATTTTTTTTTTTTTTTTCTGTACTACTTCAAGTAGCCTACAAGGGCTAATCCTGCACTTTTAAGTCCCATCCCCCTCCGTCCCTACTGAAACAGTTCTAGGCAACCACTGTTTGAGACCCTCAAACTCGGGTCGCCTGGCTGGGAATCAAGCCCGGGACCTCCCGATCCTAGAGCTAGCTCTACAACCACTACACCATAGGAGGCCGACATATTGTACGAATTGAAAAAGGAGCAGGTAGTTCTCTTTTTTTTTTTGCTCTTTTTCTACTTGGTGAAATTAATCTTTACATGGCTTGGAAACTAACATTTTCTTTCATATACAGGGTTGCCAGCCAAATTATTTTTTTCCATTCCCTGACTTTTCCCTGACTTTTAAGTATGGATCTGACGCAGTCAGATTGCCAAATTGATCCCGCAACGCGAGCCCGAGACCGCCCGCGCCTAATGCCACGAAAAATCAGAAAAATCCCTTGACTTTTCCCGGTTGATTTTTTTCCCCTGACTTTTCCCGGTTTTCCCGGTCGCTGGCAACCCTGCATATATCTTAAAGTCCAGGCACAATGCTCAGAACAAGAGAGAGAGAGATCGCGGGCAAGCCAATTTTTGTATTTCTGGCTTCAGCTAGGTCCTCTGATGATCCGAAAAAGTCCCTGAGATTTGGAGGTGATCTCGCTGATCTGCATCCACAAAATCGGTTTTTTAAGAAATATATGTTGGAATATTAATTTCAGCCGTCGAGCAACGACGTAGTTGATTGAGAATGTGCAAGATTGCAGTTCTGTAGACGTGCCACTTTGACGCGTCTTACTCAGTCAGTCGATTCCGTATCCTAGAATGTGACGCCTCGGTCCCCCGGTACTTTGTTTAATCAAATAAAAAGAATGTTCAACATTTACATCCACTGCATCATTGCCTAAATTCTAACAATACAGGGTGGGCCAGAAGTTCCAGGACGGTCGGCTAACTTTTTAACGGTTCGAGATAGAAAAATGAAACTTTGGGAATGTTCCTATCTCAAAGGGGACCATCTTTTGAGGGAGTCAAAATTTTGGTCCCCCCTAAGGGAGGGGGCGGGGAGCCCCCAACTTTTTTTTTCAAATAGCAACCCCTATCTTGTGATACCTCATTCGAAAGACCATAAAAAACTAAGAATTTTGGCGCAAACCGCAGATCAATATCTAAATTTTTTACCGAGTTATGATAGGATCAAAGGTCAACTTTGACCTTTTTTCAAAAAATCACAACTCCGGTTCAAATTATCGTAAAGAAAAAAATAAAACGGGAAAATTTACTAATTGTTTTCGCTTTTTTGTAAAAATTGCAGAAATCACTTCGAACTAATTTTAAGGGGGGGTTCGGACCCCCAAATACGTCAATTCAAAGGTCATTCAATTTTCCCGCGAAATAAGCCAATTTCCCCTAGATTTGCCTCCACATTATCTCAGTAAGGTCAAAATCAGTTCAACATTACGTTGGGCAAGTCCCCAAATTTCAGGAAAAGTTTAAAAAAAACCCAATTTAAGGTAATTAAATTTGACCGTTTAAATTGGGTTTTTTTTAACTTTTCCTGAAATTTGGGGACCTGCCCAACGTAATGTTGAACTAATTTTGACCTTACTGAGATAATGTGGAGGCAAATCTAGGGGAAATTGGCTTATTTCGCGGGAAAATTGAATGACCTTTGAATTGACGTATTTGGGGGTCCGAGCCCCCCCTTAAAATTAGTTCGAAGTGATTTCTGCAATTTTTACAAAAAAGCGAACACAATTAGTAAATTTTCCCGTTTTATTTTTTTCTTTACGATAATTTGAACCGGAGTTGTGATTTTTTGAAAATAGGTCAAAGTTGACCTTTGATCCTATCATAACTCGGTACAAAATTTAGATATTGATCTGCGGTTTGCGCCAAAATTCTTAGTTTTTTATGGTCTTTCGAATGAGGTATCACAAGATAGGGGTTGCTATTTGAAAAAAAAAAGTTGGGGGCCCCCCGCCCCCTCCCTTAGGGGGGACCAAAATTTCAATAGAAATGCACAAAACCTTCAAAAGACTACAATTCCCTTTGAAACTATGCTTCGCCATGACTTTAAATGAATCCCAAGGAGACCATAAATCCAATGTTTCTCTAACGGACAACTACATGTAGCGCGTTCCACAGTTAGTTCTCGGAAAAATTTAGCAATTTTACAACCAAATTGCAGAATTAAAAATGTATGCAAACGTAATTTCATGTTCTAACGAAAAAATCAATTGTATTTATTATCAATAATAAACGATTATTATTATTTTATGATAATGTATTGCCTAATTAACGTAATCCTGCAAACGGGGGTTCCGTACCGTATTCGCAAGTATGATGTCAAAACATCCACGGCTGACCCATTGATGGTCTTCGGTTAGTGGATAATCGATGAGTCTAAATTCGGTGGATCTGTTTTTGTAAAGCTCCTTTTTCCCGATGAGGGCTCCTTTGGAAGGGCGACGCGAGGTAAGCTTTTTAGTTAAAATGATGATTTTCATGTCATGCTACTCTGAGACCTAATTTTAAAAAACCTATAAATAATTTTTAAAAAAAATTAAATATTTTTTTATTATGTATCTGTAGTACGAATTTGCTTTCAGAATCTGTGTTAAGAAAAAAAAAATATTAGAGAGCATATAATGCTTTGTAACGAAAGCACGAAAGTTCATTTGGTATTTTTATTTAGAGCGTAAAAAACGCCATAGCCAAGAATGCATAGTATATAGATACCGTTTGAGCATAAATATTGCCATTGGCACATACATGCATAGTGATCTACCAAATTAGCCTGGTAAGTATTACGAATGTACAAAATGCCTATAGGTTATAAGGTCTTTGAGAGTTACTGATTCATTCCTTCAGCGGGTAAAACACCTTGAGTGTATAACTAATTCCTAAAGCGTACAGGAAGCCTTATAAATATTAGTTCCTCACTAAACTTTTCGTTAAATTGCATTTCATAGAAATTATATGTATTTCTTTTTATAATGGGGAGGTGTTATATAGTTGATACATGGCGATGTCGCTTTTCCATAACTGTAGTTAGCCGCCATTATGATGTCATTCCGCGTGTGTGTGTGCCACGGTCTCACCGTTGTCTGTCTCCTCACTGTTTTTTAAATTAATAAAATATCTTATAATTTATTCAGTCTCATCTTTCGCTCCCTCACTTGTTGTCCTCCTCGACGAAAGTCAGATGGTTCGAGCACTTTCATCTGCCAAACTCCAGCATCCCCAAACGCCCTCAAGAAAATTTCTATTCCAGGACTTTCAATTGAGTCGGTGTTCCTAAACACCTTAGGCTGAGCCTTGAAATTCAAGAAAAACCTAAAATTTTCCGCGTATCTTGTAGTGATTGAATTGCCTGTCCTACCGGTCAAACTGTAGGATGCCCCGTCTGATTTGTCTCGCGCGAAATACCCTGTTCTTCATCTGCCTTGCTCGTGAACTCACTCATCATGTTTCGCATTCTACTTCAAAAAAGAATTGCAAATCCCACTGCTGACGTACAATGCAATAGAACATGGGTGGTCACTTCACCGGAGTGATGGGAATATGTGGGGTCGTTGGTGCATATCTTCACAACAAATTACATGAAGACGTGTTCGTGGAGATTCCGGAGGGTCATCTTCCAAACGGAATTTGTTTTAATGTAAATTACTGAAAATATTATACGTACTAGAGCAATCTGGTAAAATCTGGTATGATTTTGTGACCAAACTTACGTTCATTTTAGGTTTTAAAAAGTGTGTAAGTGAACCCTGCCTTGACACCAAAATTGGAATTATCATTGTGTAAATCTTAACTTAATCCAAAAACCATGGGCATTTTCGGAAAGAACGTAAAAAATACATACATAATGTACTTTGTAACTTTTCCCTCCATTGCTCAATTTTAGAAAAAAATCGTCCTTAAGTGCCAAAAATGACGGAAATTGGATTAATCATCGAGTCGAAGGTTCTAGGAAGTTAATTATGACTTGTATGTGGATTGTAGGACACTGTGCCCACATAGTTTCTGTTGTTTGGTATTTGGCCTGTAGCAGGCGTCTTGAGAACCAACCACCGTCTTGAGGTGACAAGAATAAACTGGTGAGATGGAGTGAAGAATGAGGTGGAAGCACCTTGAGGTTTCATTGCGTCACGTTCATCTGTGCTAATACATTTTTGATGAGACGCATTGCACTTTTCCATATTGGATACATTATTTGTGGTATGAGAAAACTTACTTTACAGAACTTTGGAAGTGACAATTAATCCAATTTTTGGCATTTTTGGCACTTCAGAACGACTTTTCTCTACAACTTGGCAACGTAGGGAAAAGTTACAAAGTACATTACACATAAATTTTTTTACTTTCTTTCCGAAAATGCACACATTTTTTAGATTAAATTAAGATTTACGCATATAAACTTGAAACCCCTAATATTTAGCAAAAATTGGCAACAATGGACAATTTGGGCTTTTTGAAACTCATAGGAAGCCATTTTCATGGCCAGAAATGACAAGTATGCAGAGAAATACATATGATGCACACCTATGGAGGATGATGAAGGTTGAAAAACATTTAAAAGAGCTAACTTCAAGTGAAAAAAGGCTGCTAAACATGACATCCCGGTCAATTTTCACATCGTGGGAATCCAGGTACAACTATACTTTTTTGATATGTTGTATATGTGGGTAAGAGCTGTTACTTGCATCAACATGAAAGTTGTACCCAACTTCCTTGAACCTTGAGCGTGATGATTTATCAAATTGCCATCTTGGCTCTTGGACACGATTTTTCTCGAAAATTTGGCAACGTAGCGAACTGTTTCACTAAACATTTTTTATTCACTTTTTTTGGGTTTTTTTCAAACCCGTTCACGGTTTTTAATTTAAACGAGGTTCTACTTGTGTAAAATTGAAAAAAACTCCAAAAAATGGCAACAATGGACCGTGAGGCCCCTTAAAATTCATTCAAGGCCTCATTAAAGGCCAGAAAAAAAATACGTAGGGATCACCTGCTGAAAGAGTGGAAACAGTCAAAAAAGTCTACAAAAATAACTAATTTTCAATGCAGGATTTTGGGTTTGAGGCGCTGCTGCACCTTTGGACGGGCTTCATTCGGGAAAATATTTGGCATGGAGTCTACCTCGGAGTAGTAATTTGAAAATATGAAACATTCAGCAAAATCCAGGTGGGGTCAAAAAAGGCCCTTAACGATATGATACTCCTCCTTTGAGAGACCCTATAAGAATCTCATTTACCTCGGCCAAAGCAATTACCTATGTCATAGCACTAGTCACTGTCATAGCACTAGCACACTGTCAAGGCGCTCCGCGCCATCAATGGGCCGCTTCGCGGCCCTATTTTTACCTTCTATCAGTGTTAGTTTTATTTTTCCCCAAAAAAATTACGATATGAGGTATACTTTACTTTCAGAATGAAATAATTTTTGGTTTCAATGAATAAAGAATTTTTTTTTTTTTAAGTCAAAAGGACGCGTTTTGGAATGACTGCTTGATGAAATATTACAGTAAAACAACGAACAATGATAATCAGGTAATAATTAAGATAGTCAGGAGTCGGGGATCGAACCCACATCGTGACTTAGGTGGATGCATCCGACGTCTTAGACGATTCGGCCACCGCTCGAATAATGGTAACTGCCGTGAATCTTGTGTAGA
Organism: Bemisia tabaci; assembly: GCF_918797505.1. Lineage (NCBI taxonomy): Eukaryota > Metazoa > Arthropoda > Insecta > Hemiptera > Aleyrodidae > Bemisia > Bemisia tabaci. The sequence goes on along the minus strand of NC_092793.1, from coordinate 87,901,699 downwards.
TAAGTATAGAGCTGATGCGCAGGCTACCCAGCTACTGCGCAACCTCCTCGACCACTGCGCATCATCCCGCGCATAGCGGTAGCAGTCCCGAAGCATTCCGTAAATTCCTTCAATTTTATAACTTGTTTTTTACAAAACCTGGGTCCCATTTCCAAAATTTGATTAGAGCGGGCTCATCTAGGGCCTATTACCTGTCGATTTACGCAAAAATCATGGAGATCGGCCCGGTAGAACGCTCAAACGAACTATGACAAAAAGTATAAATTTACAATGTTTAAATGGGAGAATTCGCAACTTTACCACTTAATATAAAAAAACCTGGGCCATATTTTAAAAATCTGAAAAGAGTTGGCTTATCTAGAGACAATTTTCCGTCGATAGCCGCAAAAATCATTAAAATCGGCCCGGTAGAACGCTGGAACTAAGCGTCACCAATTACGAAAAATTAGGAGGTCTTGGAGCTTATATATATGATAGTTGGAGGATTGCTATTTACTATATTGTGAGGGTCCATATGGCTCTCTTCCTACCGATGGTGATTTTCAGCCAGAGGATGAAGAAACACGTCCCGACGAGGAGATATATTAAAAAGCTATTGGCAGTCTGTTTTATCTTCGCACCTGTAGCCACTGATATACTTGTGGTTTGTAAATTGAGCCAACACTGTATCAATCCTACCTGACTAAATGGACAAGGAGTCATACAGGGTGTCTCAGACCACCCGTACCAGGCCTTTTATCTCGGTTGGCTTGCATCGTAGGAAATCGCGGACCGCGGGGTAGATTCGGGATCGCCCCCAAGGAATCCAAATTTCGTGGTCCCGAACCCCCCTCCTCACCCCCCCCCCCCCCCATCCTTTGGGAGGTAAAGGGGTGGGGCGGTCACGATCCTAAAAGTCGGATTCCCGATAGAACTGCGATTCGATTGTATTAAAATTGAAAAGCACGGAAAATTTCACGTGAAAGTGACCCCTAAAAATCCAAAATCGTCCACTTCAGGCCCAAAATGATCCCTAAAAGAAAGGGACAGAGGCTCCCTCCATACTTTCCTTTCGGTCGCAAAACTAACGTACATTCTCCGGAAAAGGATGGTACCCGAGGGAATCGACCCGAAGGAATTCGATTTTTATGCTCCCGAAGCCCCCCTAGCCTCTTTTGTGGGTAAACGGGGGCACTGTGGTCTGGGAGCGCCGAATTGTGGCCATAAATAAAGAAATGGTCCGATTAAAATGAAACTTAAGATACATATGTTTTTTGGCTCGCTAAATTCAAATTTGACCTTAGTTTCACAAAATTCTGAAATCCAAGATGGCGGCAGACCCTAAAAACTCAAAATGTACACAAAAATTCTAACCCTGATTTGGATGCCATGTTAAACGACAGTTTAGTCGTTTGAAGGTCGCCAGACTACACTTTGCTGGCTCAGTTTTGCAAAAATGTCGCATTTACGAGAGCAAAAGGCTTAAAAATCAGTATTTTTCCCAGAAAAAGATAAGAATTCATCGTATTTGAATAAATTTAAATTTTATTTTTTTGTCTATTAGTCCTAACTAGAGCATAATATATACACTCAGTATGGTGGTATTCGAGTTAGCAAGACATTCAGATGCATACCTACCTAGAGGAAGCAGAGAAGAGGAGTGAAGGAGGGTTAAGGTCAAGGTATAGAGTGCCCCCTCCCTGAGCAGATACTTCCCCTCAAATATGTTCATTTCTGTGGGGTTTTTTTTTAAAAAAAATATCTAACTCTTTGATCGTACCAGACCCTGCTACGAAAAGTTTCGGGGCATACTTTAGAATACCTAAAAATTAACAGCCTTGATATTTTGATATTTCTTGGAAGCAGTTCAACCATTATGCGCTGATTTTTATGGTTATAAATGTTATTATAAATATTTTAGATGGAATGATAAACTTGAACAATTTCATAAAATAAATACAAGAAAGCGGAACTAAAATAAATTGCTACTGAGATCTAATATCCGTGCTTGAATTCCTTTCCCCATCAGTCCCTTCTTAGCAATAAGCTCCCAGTAATATGGCTTGCGATCATCAAGCTGGAGTTCCCTGGGTGAGAGTCAAACTCGGGATCTCCTGATCATGGGGCTAGCACTACAACCATTACACCACAGGAAGGCGAGTTGGTAAATGCGTCTACATGTGAAAGCTCAAAAATGAAAAAAATGACCTTCGTTTCATTCAGTTATCATCATTCTTCTGGAGAAAATATAATTTTGCTTGAAAATGTGTTTTCCCGCCAAAAAATCCAATTTTCCGGAAAACTGGCAACTACTGGAAGAAAATGGGCATCATTTTCGGATTCAGCAGCCAAAATTACATCAGATTCGCCCTGTGCCCACCGTTGACGTTGCCTCATCTCCCTTATCTTGTTGCACAGCGAAATAGGATTACTCAGAAAATCACAAAACCGCTGCACTGAAAGGACCAAAAAAGGCCCCAGACGCAAAAATACGCAAAAAACCCTATTATAGTCTGTTAGAGGAATATATGACCTACATTTCTGCACCAATAAGAATGAATCCGTGAAAAACCGCGATAAAGAAAAGTTGAGGTCAAGGTCATTTTTGGATCATTTTCAGGCAAAACTTTGGAGTCTTGTAATGGCCACAAAATTAATCTTAATATTAAAAACGATTACACCATTAAAAAGTGCTTACTTTGAGCTATTTGTTCCATATTTGATCGGGGATCTACGCCGACTTTTGACAAAACAACACAAGGCAATATGTGATGACGTGCACCTCGAATTCTCACATTTGCTTAGTTACCTCAGAGTATGTGAAGTTTGCCACCATATATCTGACCTTATAAACACTTAAATAAAATTTGATAGGTCATTTCACACTTTCCAAAGGATGTAGATTAGGGCTACATGCTCGGTTGCCAGATTTTCCCACTTTCAAAAATCGGATTTTTGGCCACAATTTGGCGCTCTCAGACCATAGTGGGGGGGATGGGAGCACAATTTCAAGTCGGGGTTCCCTTCCGAATCGTAAATTAATCCAAACTGAAAAAGGCAATAAATTTAAACTTTAGTGACGCCTGGGAGTTCAAATTGACACAAAAGTGCAAAATGCACAAAAGTTTCCCCCTGACGAGGGGACCAGTGTCTCGTCCACAAATTGCTCATTGGTCGCAAAACTGACGTAAATCTTGCGGAAAAGGATGGTATACTAGTGAACTGATATCAAGGAATCCGAATTTTCCCCCAAACTTTTGAAGGGAGGTCAGGGGAGCTCTGAGACCATTAATTTCGGATTTACCATCCTTCTCCGCAGGATTTACGTCAGTTATGCGACCAATGAGCAATTTGTGGAGAGGACACGGGCCCCCTCTTCAGGGGAAAACTTTTAGGTATTGAGTGGGTCAATTTGAACTCCCAGGCGTCAATTAAAGCTTAAAGAGCCGTATGCAAAAACGACTTTTTTTGCCCCCCCCCCCCCTCCACTAAAACTTATTCAACTTCGTCTGTCAGTCATTCATACTGGAGCGCTTCATTCCTTAAAGTTTCAGACCCCCAAAAAATTTTGGGGGGGGGGCGCTAGGGGGGGGGGTGGAAGTCAAAACCTGTGAACCTCGATATCTATCGAACGAAAAAAGATATTGAGGCCCGGTTTGGACAAAAAATCGTCTAAAATTGCATACTTAAAGATTCTAAAGGTCAAAATCCCAAAATTACATATTAAAGTTAACTTATGTGATTTTTTTCGGTTTTGGAGCAAGAACAATTTCTTTAAAACAGTCTAAACTGAAAGAACACATTTTTGTATTTGAACCAAAACCAGTTTTTTAAATTGTTTGTCTTTTTCCGCATCCAACGAGTGGTAATGAAAGCTGAGGAACCGAACGGTTCCGGAGCTATGGGCTATTGAAGTTTCTGCTCAACTTGCGCCGACCGATTTTCGAGCGCCAAAATATGGTTCCAAAGCCGGATTTGGGTGTTAATGAATCAGATTTTATGTCCAAACTGTGCAAAATACATTTTTAGGTATTCTTGGAGTCGCTGAGTTCAAAAATTGCAGATACTTCCAAAAATTCGCTTTTACCCCGTAGCGCTACTTGAGAGGCCCACCGAAAGCCGACCGACCGGCCGATTTTTTGGGCCATTATGGGCCCTTTTCCTTCTCTAAATTGGCAAGCTCACCTTCAAATTTTGGGGACTGTTTACCCAGACATCAGGGGACCTAAGCTGAAGCCAGAAAACCTAAAATTGACTGGGTAGCAATTTTTTCATTGAAATTTTGCATTATTTTTTTTTTTTTACTACTTCAAATACCACACAAGTGGTAATCCTTGCGCTTCCAGTTAGAGCCCCTCCCCCCTCCGTCCCTACCATGTACCAGCCCAAGGCAACCGTTGTTGCCGTTATTATGCCTGGACTAACCTACTCCTTTCAATTTCAAAATTAACTTTAAGATTTGCATTGGACAAATGAAGATTCCAACCAGGATCTTTGAGTCCTGAGGGAAGGTGCTGTTTATTTGGGGTGGATCTAAGACTAGGATAATCCGTTTAATATCTCCCAGCTCCTCTGACCCCAATTAATTACACTTGAAATGTACAAAAATGTACTATCTTGAAAATGTACGAAAAAAATTGAGCCTAAAAATCAAATTTCAAAAGGGTGTCCGAACGTTTTAAACTTTGCAGAAAAACAAATTGCTTTAAATAGAGGGAATCCAGTCATATACACCTGGGATGCGTTTTAGAAATGCAAACATGCCGGAAAATTCTGTCGTTTCATTGTGTCTTGAAATGGAACTAATGGACAACATTTCATCATAAATTTTCAGTTTTACTCCAGATAAGCAACACTTTAATGAGTCCTACAAGGGATCATCACTTTCAGATCAACTTCTTCATCATACAGGAAATGATGGGGCACTTTAAATAAATAATCAATTCATGCTGAAATAAAAAATCATTAAAAATGAGTAAAAATCTTGGTAATAAGAGTAACTGCACTAAACTATAGCAAGACACGCATATCTGAGTATTTAAAGGCTCAAAGAAGTTTTTGTGGCCGAAAAAGAGATTGAAAATTGAAAGCATGAAAAGAATGTTCCTAATTCGCCAAAAGCTTATGATGTCATTTGAGGCAACAGCCAATGATAATCAATGTGAACCCAATGCAACATGGCGATTAAAATAGCGAACAACAATACCATTCCAAAAATGTTACATAAATATTCATAAAAAATGGTGATAATAGGGCAAATATGGTCAAGACGATCAACTCTTGTTACAGTGGCCATTTAAAAGTAAAGAGAGAAACAGATGTGAAATAATACACCGCTGCCAATTATTTTCGAAAATGTATTTATAAAAAAAGGTGCAACAGCCAAATTTTAGAGGAAAGACCCTTCACTTGTGATAAATTGTGGACTTCAAATACCGCCTCCAATTTTACACACTATGCGATTTTGTATGCATGACTTGTATCAAAAGGAAAAAATCTTGTGGGAAAAACTTTGGGGAATACAAGATCTTTTCACAAAATTCCATTTTTGAAGCTTGCATGCATAAGAAATTAACGAAGAACCATCAACACCAAAGAGTTTTTAATGAATTTGAGAGAGATCATAATGGAGATTGGAAAAATTGCTCAGTTCAAGTATTTAAATGTAACAAGAGCTGCAAGCAAGTTGGTGCGGACTTGAGAGAATGCAATGGCGTTGTGAAATAATAAGCAACTCGAAAATATTTGAACCTGAGACTTGCAGTGTTCCTGTACCTGCCAAGGTCTGTGCCAGGCCCCATAGGGCTTGCTACAGGAGGCAACGAAATATTTTCTTAGAGAGCCAATCACTGTTTTTTAGTGCACTTGCTGAATAAGATTTTATTTGGCACCCGCTAATTCACAAATGTATAGAATTTTCAAGCTACTTCCATGGCGCTTTGGAAAAAAAAACCCAAGAGTCTAAAGAAATATGTAATCAAAAGACTCCATGGAAAAATTTGAGCTGTTCAGGGACAGCGGCCGCTTCGGAAGTATTCTTTGTGAGCCAAATACTAGAACTGGACCGACAATATTTAAGTTTAAGAACCCTAGGAAAGCCTATCTCTAGGAAAATGATAAGTTTTATAAAGTTGGTGCTTATTAACGAGCTTTCTAGTGCAAGCCACAAATATTTCAAAAACATCATTAATTAAAGTCACACTGGTCAGTATGGAACATATTCATATCAAAAGTGTTCGGTCCTAAAAAAGATTGAAATTCATACCTGAATCAAGAGAGCAGAAGGGAGGTGTCATAGAAGTGATATAGTCTATTGCTAAATTCAATGTTGCATTGATCTAGAGTAAGGAGCAGAAAATAAAAGAAGATTAAACAACTAATGATGAAGTATGGAGCAGAGTAAATTTGTGTCAGAATACTACAACAGTTACAAACTAAGAAACGATATTTGTGATTTTCCCTCTCACTTGCACAGATTCTTTTACAGGCAAGTTACCTACATCTTTCTACCAATTTTCATCTCAATAGAATACCACAAATTTTCAGCTACAAGTTAGTAGAACTCTGGCGTAAACCATGATATTCTTAAGTCGGTTTCAGACCACTTAATAATTCTAAAAGAGTAAATCAAACCGGGACCGCATTTAAATTGATTCCTTTAAAAATGTTTTTAAGCCTAATTGTGATTTTAGCAGGGCTTTAAAGCTTTCATCAAAGTTCTTTAGACGCTTTGCTTCATCTCTGTTTGGTGAAACTTCCAATTAAGGTGGAACATTAGATGTATTTAGAAGTTTCCTTTGCGCATGTGCTGAGCTCTTTGGTTAAATCTCAAATCTTGAGACTTATTACATCAAGTCAGATTGTAGTTTAACTTCAGGGTAGGTAATTAAATTTAAATCTATCATCACACCATTTAAACCTAGTAAATTTGATTTGAACTCTGAGAATGTAGACTTACTTCATTCTTCGAATCTTGATAGAGCTTTGATGAGAACTCTTTTTGGCATTAATTTGAGAAAACTGAACGGCTGATCTCAACCTGTGGATACTAAAATCAATAGGCAATAAAACAAAATTTACCTCCAGAGGATTTTCATTGTCATCAATACTGATGGGATTGCTGTAACTTAAACATGCTCGGACTTTGTTTAACATGAAGTCTGGTAACTCAAAACCTTTCAATTCATTCAAGGAGCAAAACGGATTATTCCTGAAATCATATCAACCATTTTAAAAGAAGTATGAACATCGTAAATATTTAAAAATGTTCACCCTGATTCTCCACAATTCACTATCATGCATTATTACATGTTATTACATGTTACCGGAAGATCCCGAGGTTCGCCCAACGCCATTTCAGGCAAAGCCCGATCTTTCTCCCACTTTTCCTACCGCAACCATGACTCTAACGCTTGCTTTTTTCTACTGTGCAAACGACTTTACTACTTATTTTTCTTTGCCATTAATACGACTTTACTGCTTGATTTTTTTTGATTACTAATATGAATTTACAGCTTGACTATTTTTACCGCCAATATAACTTTACCGTTCAGATTTTTTTTTACATGTAATTTAACTTCACTGCTCAACTTCTTCCACAACTAACACTGTTCACCAAAAAAAAAGAACAAATATGTCTCCCAAACGAGATGAGGTGAACCGCATGTATTTTGAGGCGCTGAATCCGAATATGACCTCCGTTTTTTTTATCGTCTTCCAGTTTTCCGGAGAAGTCTATTTTACCCGGAAAAATGGTAATTTTTGGTGTTTTTAACGACTATTACCCCTTGCAGATTGTAGTCAAATTGTTTATCAGGTATGAGATAGGGCTATTCCGATATATTCTGAGCCGTTGAGTCCAAAAATGACCCTCATTTTTCCCTATCACCTCTCAGTTTTCCGGAAAAGCGGCTTTTTCCGGGAAAATGAGCAATTTGATGTATATTTGTCATGCATGCAATTTATTTGTATACATTTTTCTGGACCCGTGGTACATTGATTCTTATGCATTTCAGACTGCAAAATCCGAATATGACCTCGGTTTTGAATCATCAACCCCCCGTTTTACCGCAGGCTATCCAATTGGGGATATCGGGTTCGACGCACCCGCGAAGCTGAGTCATGTGTAGGCTGCCCCCTTCTGGGACCGCATAAGATCGGGTGCCTCGAGGGCTGAGCGAGACGTAGCTGGTCTGCCCTCCAGTCCTCGGCTCCAGAGCCCTGCCGTGGGGTTGTCGCAGGGTTTGGCGCAAGCTGGGCCTCGGCTGTCCTCCTACGCCCTTGACTCCAGGTACAATGATGGCTTCGGCAGATCGGTCCCGGGGGATGGGGGGACCCTCCCCCAAGTGGGGGGCCTGAGGGGCGCCGGGGTCGGGGACTGCCGTTCGAAGAGTGCCTTAGGGACGTCCGACGGGAGGATAGAGCGTCCGATGGGCCACACTTGCACGGGGTGTGGCCTGGAGGGGTCGTTTAGTGGGTAGGGAACACAGCGGCGTGCTCTACCCCCACATAACCGAGTTTTCCCATCTCACAGAGGTCGGGTCGGTTAGGGGTCGCTTCGACGGCTCTACACCAGCTGATAGCCGTTGCCGTCCCGGTATTCGGTGGGCCCCTTTCATGGGGGGTGTTTCGGCGACCTTCATGATGGGGGCACTGTAGCGTATTTTTCCCCTCATCCCCCCAAAAAAACCCAGTTTTCTGGTTAAGTCGATTTTTCCGAGCCTAGATCCGTGTGTAATTCCCGGACTCAAAGTGTATTAAAAATACTTTTTAAAAATGTTCGCGATGTGCGATACATCGATTGTAATGTATTTTGACTCACTGAACCCGAATAAAACCTTGGATTTTTCCTACCTTGCACTATTTTGCCGGAATAATCGATTTTCCTCGAAAACTACCTTTTCGGTGTTTTATCGACGATTTTCCGGTTGTGAGGAGTCCAAGAAACTTTCCGAGATCCAATTTAGGTCTCTCTTGCTGCATTAAGAGCAGCTGAACCCAAATTAGACATCCAGTTGTCTATGAAAACCCCTCATTTTCTAGGAAGTCCAATTTTTCCGGGAAAAAAGCTTTTCCGGACTGTTCCCACCTCAAAGAAAATTTGAAAATGTTACCGCATGTCTGATGCATCAATTTCCATGTAATTTGAGCTGAAAAACCCTGATATGACCTTAGAAATTTGTTACCATCCACCATTTTTGCGAAAACCTGATTTTCCAGGAAAGATTTAAAAATACCAGAAAACTTGTTTTCCAAGAAAAATCGACTTTTCCGGCGGAATTGAGGGCGATGAAAAAAATTTGAGGTCATATTCTGATTCAGCATTTGAGAGAACATGAAGATCTCTCCTTAACAGAAGCAGGATAATTAATAAAATAAAAATTTGACACCTGACTGAAATTAGTCAATTTCACCCGGTTGCCCGGAAAAAAATGTCTTATTTAGAAAATGAAGGGCTCATATAAAAAAATGGAGGCCATTTTCGGACTCAGAGACGCAAAATACATAGAGAAAGATCTATTTTGTACATCAGAAAAATTTTTCCTACATTGAACAGGGGGTAACAGTCGCAATATCACTGCAAATGGTCAAAAATACCCATTTTTCCAAGGAATCGGGTTTTCCGTAAAAATGGTGGGTGGTAACGAGTTTCTAAGGTCATATTTATGATCCTAGGCAGGAGATGCTGCTCAGGACTTACTCTTCATAACTGTAAAATTTGAAAAAAATTGAAGGATACATTACTCACCATTTTGTCCCCCCTCCTCACTACCCTTAATTTCGGTTTCAAGACTAATTTTCATCACAGTAGTCTCATAGAAATGTGCCCAAGTTGTTCATTGGGGTGTCAGGGACTCCCAGCAAAAAGTCCCCAAGAATCCCCTGTACGCTCGACCCCCCCCCCCCAACCCCCAAACCCCCAAAAAATCGACCTTTCCTCGGTTTTTCGTAAATGTCTCTATAAGAATTGATTTTAGCGGAAAATGAGCTATTTAGTGAATGAAAGTTCATAAAATTTCCAATAAAAATGACTTCTATGAATTTTTTTGTAAAACGACTTTGAACCCCTCAAAATGGCCGCCGAAAAAACGGGCATTTACGGAAATTTCAGTTTTTTCCCGAAAATGCCCACTTTTCTTTGAAACGGCTGCTCTTACGTAAAAGTTAATGGCGGATTCTAAAAGAGCGTTGAATTTCACATCAGAAACGATTAACATCGATCATTTTAGACTCACGATCGATCAACGGAAATATGATATATCGAAGCTCTTCCGCCCGGGCGTAACAAATCAAGTGCTGGGTAGTTAAACATTTGCGGCCGGGGTTCTAATGACAGTAAAATCATACTTTTTTTCACTCGGGGGTCATTTGTATTAGCCTTTTACTCCCTCTTAAGGCCATCATCGGAGGGAAGGGAGTAGTGATTGTTGGGGGGGGGGGGGGGCTGGGGGCACCCATTACCCTTCCTCCGCTTAGCCGCGCAACGGTTTAACATACAGGAACGATAAGCATGGTCCCAACCCGCGAAGAAGTCGATGTGAAAAGATGAGGCCACGTTTTTTGTTTTGTCTACGCATTTTCGCATTTTGGAGGAATCGTAGCTGCCAAATGACAGAAAAATGATGAATGCTGAAATACATGGCCCAAGGAGTGGAGGGGCATTATACCTAGCAACGCTGGACGATCCCTTCTTATCTAGAACTCGGGGGGTTTGTGTAGCTCGTTTAGGGGCTTCGGTTTCATAAAAATTCCCCTCTCGCCTCTCGTTGCCCCCCATCGAATTTATCCCGTGGGGCTCCTTCATATGTTTGACGATTTGCGATTAGTTCGAGAACTGATCTCAAGCAGTTGCACGGACTTCCACCCTCGATCCGCGTAGTGGCTGTGTCATTCTTATTCCAAGCATATTATGTACCTGATGATATATATGACGCGAGGGCAACACCAGAATGGAGCGGCAATGAGGCGGAGGAAGAAGTAGAAAAAGATAAACAAGAAGAAGAGATGGAAAAGAAGAGAGAAAAAGTTGTAAGCAATTACGCACTTAGGCCAAAAAGACGAGGATTATTCTGAGACATTTCTCTAAGTTTTACAGCTGGACATTCCTTCAAAAAAGTTATTCGGCAACCACTTGCTACCGAATAAGTAAATCTAATTAATTAGAATATGGTGCTTTACAATGATTATTAAGTGAAACAAATCGAAAATATTACTTGTGATTAATATACTGATCATTTGTTCTTTAGCACGGTTTTATAACTGACTCTGTTCAAGCTCAAAGTAGTACCTGAACACCTTACACTTGAAAAGATAATCATTCAAAAAATCTGAGTCCCCCCCCCCCCGCTTACAACCACCTGTACTGGAGCTGGAGGTATCGAAGTTAAAAAGTGAACATTTAAAAATGTGTTTTATTGCTTTACTAGAGACAAATCGAAGTGAAAAATAGGGATCATTCAATTATAAAGTAGGTAATGCTCTATTTCTACTTTTCAGCCCCCCCCCCCCCTCCAACTCTCAATGCACAATTTCTGTTTTCTGGATGGAAGAATCCCGACTCTCCTCCCTCTTCAGATGCATTACGTGATAATTGAACGCTTCCTTGCTCCAGCAGAACCGTAAACTTAAAAGAGTAACTAACCAGCACTTGATTTGTTACGCCCGGGCGGAAGAGCTTCGATATATCATATTTCCGTTGATCGATCGTGAGTCTAAAATGATCGGTGTTAATCGTTACTGATGTGAAATTCAACGCTCTTTTAGAATCCGCCATTAACTTTTACGTAAGAGCAGCCGTTTCAAAGAAAAATGGGCATTTTCGGGAAAAAACTGAAATTTCCGTAAATGCCCGTTTTTTCGGCGGCCATTTTGAGGGGTTCAAAGTCGTTTTACAAAAAAATTCATAGAAGTCATTTTTATTGGAAATTTTATGAACTTTCATTCACTAAATAACTCATTTTCCGCTAAAATCAATTCTTATAGAGATATTTACGAAAAACCGAGGAAAGGTCGATTTTTTGGGGGTTTTGGGGGGGGGGGGGGGGGTCGAGCGTACAGGGGATTCTTGGGGACTTTTTGCTGGGAGTCCCTGACACCCCAATGAACAACTTGGGCACATAAAACCTTATATATAAATTTTTTTTTCTATTTTTCCGATAATGCCTGGACTAGCTCCGAAATTTTAAAAAAATGAGCTCTGTAGTTTGATAGAGCCAAAGATATTAAATTTTGAAGGTAAAAAAGCATCGCAACTTGGAGATTTTGGGGAAAATTTTAACACCCACCCCCCCCCCCCCAATTTTCAGTCCCCGTCACAGAAGGAGGCTAAAATTTTGCACTCGTCAGTTTTTCTGTTAGTATAGCAAGTATACATGATTTCATAGAAAACGGAGGGGGTCATGAGAATTTTTGCCTTTTTTTTTATTTATTTGGCATGGAATAATCCGATATTTCTTTGTAAAGAATGAGGTCCTCTGGTATTTGAAGAGTTACGGCAACTTTACAGAGGTATTCAACCTACTTCTTTGTAGACAACCGCAGAATGACAGGGGAAAAGGCGTGACATAGCAGATCATTTCTGCCAATCTTTTTTTTTTCAGATTTTTTACTTCCTATCGAAAAAAAATAGGCACCACTATGTAATTCTCATTTTGAAACGTATGAGGTTATAAAAATCATATCTTCCAAGTTCAAAATTTATTCTTTGAAATTTTACAGATTGAGATATTAAAGTGAACAGAGAATTTCCAGATTACAGGTTCTAGAGGGGACTTCAAAATAAAAGGGTAACTCAGTCGAAAAAAGAATTAATGTATTACAGTACCTGTGCTGTTCAGTCATAGCAAGCTCGATAACATCATCCAATAAAAGCAAGTTTATGCTGAGAATACTGTCTAATGGTAAAATGATCTGCTTTTGGATAACAAGCCAATCTAAGTCTTCTTGATCCACTGTGTATCGAAAGAGCTCGGGATGCTGCAGAAGCAACTCACTGTCGATGCCAATGTCCTGATAGGTTGGAAGAACAAAATGAGTAAATATTCACATATATTGAAGTATCCATATCTCAAGTGCGCCCTGATTGTTAGAACAGTCATAATGTTTAATCCATCTTTACTGGCTTACAAACTTCCGTTACAGTAGCAGGGCAAGCTTATATTTGTACTGCTTATCCCGCCAAAAACATTTTCATATCAAGATGAACCGCCAAGCTAAAAATATAAACATTTGTCTCGCCCGAAAAAGTTTCCCGTCCCTTCAAAAGATTACATTATTTTTTTTTGTAGTATAAGCGTACCAAAAAAAATTGATAAATTTGTATCGACTTTTTTAAATTATTTTTTCGGTCAACATTTTGTGTTTTCCCGATAATACTGTTGAAGGGAGGAGAAACTTTAAATTAATATTGATAAAATTTATTTGCCACCTATTTTGGGGGATATCACTGCATTTCCAGCGAGAAATGTTTATATTTTTAGCTGGGCAGTTCATCTTTACATGAAAATGTTTTCGGTGGGATATCACGGGGTTTTCCATGCAAGTTCACAAATGAATAGAGAGAAAATATCGTCCAGATTTTTTAAGATAAATTTTGTTTTCAATTGGAGAGATGTTTGAAAACTTTACGAATGGTCGGTGCGTTTTTGATTGGCACCTGCAGCTGTGTAAAAAATGTAATGTAGCTATTCAACACTTTCAAAGCAAAGCTTTAAATCTACAGACGTTCAACATTACTGTTGCCATTCAGAAATGATGTCAGGTGGTACACATGTCTCAAAGTCAATTTGACCAGTTCTTCTTCACTATCCTGATAGACTACCTATGTGAGCACCTATGATGCAGGAATAGTTACTAGCAGGCTGTCTGGTCATGTTTGTATGGTTTGATTGAAGTATTAGTAGAATGCTAGTATTTGTACATTTTTCAAAGCAATTTCTGTCACCAGAGCTTGCGTTTAGTCAGTTTACAATCAGCTGCAAATCATGTGAACATTAATCTCACCCAATGAGACAGATTAAGCATAACTCATGGGCTACTTAAGGCAGCAGTGCCAAAAAATACTCCCTAGTACCGAGTTTCATTAAAATTGACTAAATAGGAGCTGAGATAGCATTGTAGGACATACTCACCATCTTCAGTAGAGATATAAACAGTATTTAGCGCTGAGACAAGATTGAAGCACTTAAAATTGGTAAAACTAGAGATAAGGAGAAATAACCTAATAGAAATTTCAAAATTCCAAGTTTCACGAAAATCACTGGGGCAGGAGCCGAGACGGCATTTTAGTCCACTTCCGCCATTTTGAATAAGCAAATTTCTCGTCGATAATTACCCTCTGCTACAAACATTCACGAAACTCGATGGAACAGCAGCCGAGATGGCATTTGAGACCACGTCTGCCACCTTGGATTTGAAATTTTGACCAAAAATTTGAGTTTCCCATCGAAAAATAGCGCGGCCGTATGAGATGTTTGATTATGAGCTGGATGAACTCCTTCAGTGAAATGTATTCCTCTCTCCCTCTTATCTAAACTAAACTAAGTATTACGTGAGTTATGACGTTTCAAAAACAGGAACGTTTCTCATAACATTGCTACGCCACACAATGTTTGCATGACTTCGTCGTCTTATTCTTGTTCCTCTTCCTCTTTTCCTTGTTCTTATCCCCCTTCTTTTTCCTCTACCTCACCTTCATCTTCTATATCTTTCCTTCCAAGCACTTCTTTATTACATTCCTCTTCTTCTTTTTCTTTCTTCATAATAAAGAAGTGCTTGGAAGGAAAGATATAGAAGATGAAGGTGAGGTAGAGGAAAAAGAAGGGGGATAAGAACAAGGAAAAGAGGAAGAGGAACAAGAATAAGACGACGAAGTCATGCAAACATTGTGTGGCGTAGCAATGTTATGAGAAACGTTCCTGTTTTTGAAACATCGTAACTCACGTAATACTTAGTTTTAAAAAAACAGCACTCTCTTGTCCAAACACGAAGAACCATTGGCATATATTTCACTATAAATCCGCTATACACATATACATACATACACACATAAATTGAATAAAAAAAATGACCTTCAAGCTTTGTGAAATCAAGAAAGACACCATGACTTGTGGAATTTTCACTCCAGTAAAAGTTCGAACATCAAGGATTTCTTTCAATTTTGGTGGAAAAACAACATAGAGAGGCTAATGAATAGAATGCTTACCTTTACGTTACATGGAGATATTACAAATAATGTGTTGGCTTTAATTCTACTCGGACTCCACTTTGACTCTGAGTCGAGAGGGCTGGCTAGAGAGAAGAGAGATTTATCTGAGGTCGAAGAGGGCGATTCATATAATTTCAGCTTTATGGAATCATCAATTGATTCATGCAGGGATTCATTTAGAGAATCTTGCAAAGGGCTACTCAATGCACTGTTCATATTGTCAATGTCACAAGTTAATGAGCCATTTAATGGATTGTTTAAGTTATTGTTTAATTGACTATTCAGGGCATTCATTTCTAGATTGACAGAATCTGGTATTGGTCTTTTCAGCGTATATGCAATTAGTTCATCTGAAATACTATTCCTCCTGCTGAATGAGTTGGTTGGAAGTTCTCCACTAGTACCCTTCGATTTTACCATGAAGGTAGCTTTGGGTCGTTCAACATCCTCTTGCTTTCCTTGCTTCTCAAGCCGCTTCTGTTTTTCTGATGAATAATTCTACAACAAAGAGGAAATGACACCGATAAGTTCTACTTAGGGAATCAAAGTGACACTTTTGAGAGCTATTTCTTTTGCCCTTGAATGAAAGTATCGTAAATAAGTGCAAGTATTCAGCCTTTCTAACATATTGTGTGCCACTAAATGCTTTTTGACTAAAAGACGGCCATGGAAAAGGAAGAATTACAGCCTGGTAAATAAAGAGCTATGGGACTCAACCTACAAGGCCATAAATTATCACCCAATTTCAAGTTGGAAGCACAGAAAAGTCGCATCATCTGAGCATCTCAAACTTGTTGCTCATTGAGGGTTGTCTTCATAAATTTGCGAGCGAAGCAAGCATACAAGTCCCTACTTAAGTAACAACGCACCATAGCTTGACGATCATTATCATACTAAAAATCTTTAAAAATTGGCAGCGGCCGCTTGCATAAAGTGCTATGGGACTTTACCTAACCTAGCATATTTTAATGAGTTACTTTGGCTTACTTTGAGTTGCGGCCAGCTTCTGAGGTTTAAACCTCTATTTTTCTAGGAAAAATAATTACTTTTTTACCACTTATACACTTTCACATGGAGCCAAAGAAACTTGTTAAAATTGAAAAAATAGCAAACTGAAGTCAAAAGAGGAACGCTCATGTATGTGTCTGCACCGGTTACCTACAAAGAACAGAAACTAAGTCACCGCCTTACCTTTGACAATCGACAGTCAATTAATTGAGAGACATCTGTAGGTGAGCATTTACTTTTTGACACAGGACTATTTGCATACATTAATTTTGCATTTTCGAGGATAGTCCGGCAAACTTCACGGATTTGTTCCTCCTTTACACTAGCATCACCCATATTCAGCCGAATATTCGTTACAGCAGGCGCAAAATACTTCTGAAAAGTGAAAATTGTCTTATTTTCGACACTGAGAAGTAATTTTCTTGAGTTACAAACGTTCTTTCTTTCTGTTTACAAGGTCTGTTAGATTAGAAACCGGATTTTGGTGATAACTAGCCCACAATGCGTCCAAATTAGGTTTTCTTTGACTTTTCTGATAGCTGGAGATATACTTAAGATCGCTACGTTCACAAATTTGAAAAATCTTAATTAGCTTCGTTGGTATGTGGCTTGGAGTAAGGCAACCTCATGGGTGTTCTGCGATTTTTATGTTTGACCGAACTTGTTTCTCTTTTTTGGTCTTGCACTACCTTTTTCAACTCACAAGGATGATTGGAGTTTCGTCTCCATATCGAGGCCGTACACACAAGTTTTGTCACCGAAAATTATCCTATCAAAAAATGTAGGATCATTGTTGAACGTTCAAGCAGCCAAAGGGAAATTGATATTCGGTTGGATTTTGGTTCAACGGACAACAGTCAAGGGGCAAGTGTACCTAAAACTCGATGCATGTCTACATATTCTATCAAAACTGTATCTACAGAACCTTTAGGAATATTACACTGTTCAGCAAAGTCGAAACGACCATTTTCGCGCACTTTTGCCCGCACTTCTCCCACGTAACAAATGTCAGTTGCCGTTGATGGTCGATTCCTGTGCTCCTCATCTTCGACGGACTCCTGGTCGGTTTTAAATCGTTTAACCCACTCAAAACAGTGAGAACGACTCTACAATGATCTTGGTAAAGTTTACTTAACATACCCAAAGTTTCGGCACAAGGTATACCGAGTTTAAAATAAAATGTAATGTTAAATCTTTGCCCTATCAGTGATCGCATGATAAAAATCGCAGAACGCACCTGACTTACTCGTATTCAAGGTGACACGGAATGGACACTGATCAGAATAAACGAAATCTGTGATCGTAGTGTTTTTTGGCATATTATCAGCTATCAGGAAAGTTCAAGAAAACCTCATTCGAACACATTGCGGACTAGTTATCACCAAAATCCGGTTTCTAATCTAGCAGACCTCGTACATTAATCACATTAGGTAACTGCTGCGCTGATAGGCCTTTCTTGTAAAATGTATGCATTGAAGGCCAACTTGGTGTTGATCCACCAATTAAGACTAACATCTAAACCAAAGAGTTGGGTCGCTTCGGGTCAAGATAATTCATTTAACCGGCATGAAATTTAGTAAAAATATCATTTAAGATACCTAGCAGGCAAGTCAATCGAGAAACAAGCCGCACTTGTCATATACCCCTGTATTCTGCCGTATTAAGGGAAAACGCCGTACGAACATTCGAGAGTTGCCAAATTTCTTTCAATAAAATGTTTATTTTAGAGGAAAATTATAAATATTTTTCCTTGAAATTTTCAGACACTTAAAATCAAATTACAAACAAAATTATCAGAGAAATTGGCAGAAAGATATTCAAAAATTTCCTGAAATTTAGTGATTAGCCACAGGAAATTTGACAACGCCTGAAGGCTTATACGGCGTTTTTCCTTGGCACGGCAGTATTCGGCCGCTATTTTCCAAGATGGCCGTCCGAAGCGGGAATATGTTATTTTCTCGTTTCCTGGCGGCTTTAATATACCGATTGACATGATACTTGGTAGAATTATTCATGAAGGTGGAACAAGACAAAATTTAGACAAAAGTTCAGTCGGCCATATTTTAACTAATTGCCGCCATTTTGGAAATTAGTGGCCCAGCTAGCCGCTTAAAATTTGGCAAAATTAAACATGCCAGAGGAAAAATGATGGGACGGCGTACGAAAGGAACATGTTGATGGTTAAAGCGCAAGATCACGTATCTCCATTGCGGTGTTTCAAAATCTCTGCTTTCATTTCATTTTTTCGAAGAGGAACGAGCTAACTTTTAAACTAGAACTTATACAGAACTTTCTACTGATAGAGAAGAAATATCAAGGAAGTTTTCAAGAAATTAAGTTTACCAGTTTTCCACAGAGAAAATAAAGTATAACAGCAAGTCTGTGAAATCGCATACAAAGATACATGGTTTCGCATTTTGGCCATCAATATGTGACATTTTCAAGAGGTAAGTTCATTCAATCATTGGGGCACCATATTGTAAAATAGATAAATTAATGGTCAGTAAAGTCGACTGACTTCACTGTCGGCGATAATTCTATCTCTCTCACTTGGAAGTAAAGAATGACTTCATACAGCATAGTTTTCAGCATAGGTACAGCGGGGATTCATAAATTATGGACTAAGGCCTTTATAAAATTTTGCGAGGAACACAAATGTTATTTAAAAAAAAAATAATAAAAAAAACCATGCTCATAATAAGCTCTCAAACTTGAAACTGTAATAAAGGGAATTCCTACGTTACGAGAAAGTCTACCTCCATATCCAGTCAAACCCTCCATGTGCAGAAAGGGAATGCATACATCATGCGGGATGCCATGGCTGCAGTCTTGGAGTCTTCACATAGAAAGGCAATCCTTGGAATATAGGTACTTGCTCCCTAACGATGAATGGAGCGTTTGACTGAATGTAATGGTGGACTCTCTCATAACGAGGGGAATCCGGTGCATTACAGCCTCGAATTTGAGAGATAATTTTGAGAGTTCGTTCCAGGAACATCCAGTTGCTCCATTTTGATTCTCGAGGAATTTTACATAGGATAAGGTAATTTAATTGAAAATTCCTGTTGCAGACTGGAACTCTATTGTACTTTTTGTGATTTTTGACTGTAATACTAAGCGTTACTTCCTAGATATTTCATTTAGATGTTTTCTATGGAATGGTTTCCTTTCAAAAGAGATTTAAAACTTTTTCTTTTTTTCCCTTCAGAGGCGCTATAGTCATTTTATGCTAAGCTATTGTATCTATTACTGATTATGTTCATACTTAAGTCGTAAAAAGGAACGTGCATGTATCCATTTGTTTCTATTTACTAAATATTTTGAAGAGATTTTTTTTAAACTTATTCGCGAATTTTCTCCTATAGGGGAACATCTTATACTTGATTTACTTGTAAACTCTCGCCAAAAAACTTAAACAATTCCTGAGCTATGTGTTCTATGTTTTAACTTACCTACATCTTAAAAAAAGGCTTACTTAATATTTCCAGGAATAGTATCACATAATGCAGCGCAAAATAGACATCCTGAAACCTCCTTCTATCTCAGAACTTTGTTGAGGGAATTATATTATATTCAAAATAATTTGGTAAACTTACATGTTTTAGTTTTGAAGTTTTCCCAATTTTTACAAAAAACATTATATGCCATGTATGGACACATTCAGCTACACCGTGAAAGGTTTAGAAGTAATAATTCAAGACACTAAAGTAACGTAACCACGGTACAAAATATACAGACTGAAAAATGTTTACAACAATATGCCTTAATTCTTACAAATGATTTTTTATATAATATAATCACACTAGGGAAGTTCTGAGGTGGAAAGAGGTTTCAGTGTGATTATTTTGCGCTGCAATATGTTATTCTCTTCCTGAAGGCTTGAAAATGGCAGAGTATCTAAAACAGCTGACATTAAGTTGTCAAGATACTTTTTCTGAATATTTTGTAGCTGCGATGGATTAATACCAGAGCCCGAAAATTTCATCTTTATGCCCTTTCTAACGAGGTACCACAATTAAAGGAGAGGTTGCCATTTAAAAAAAGTTAGGGCCAGTTTTCTCCCTTGAGAGGCAGAAGCTCCCTTTGACTGTGAGCACCCCCACAGTTTCAACTTAACAGCTCAAGTACAAAAAAGCTATCAGAATGGTACCGGACTTATGGATTACACTGTATAACATGTTGGATCAAAAGACAATAATTCTCCAGAGATTGTTCCTGTAACCTTCGACGTATATATTGGAACAATGCCTGTGGAGGACTGAAAGATGAACACTTTGCTATTGAAGAAGAATAAACAGGAAAACTTAAAGAAATACCTGCAAGTAAGATTTAATGACATTGTCAATATCATCGTTGAGAGCAGACTGTAGATTTTGTCTTAGGATGTCTAATGATTTGCTTGCACTCATTATGTATCGACTTCGAATTTTTTGAGCTTTCATGCTTGTTTCTCTAATTCCTGATTGCCGTCCAGCTAGTGTGGCTAGATTCATTTGTCGCATGCTGAATATATTCTTCTGAAAAAGAGAGCAATCTTCAACTCAAAAAGGAAATAGCTACCCGGGATTTTTGCAGACTAGGGTCCCTTGTATGGACTATTTGCCCGGACTTATCAAATAAATACAGAGTCTAGTTTCTGTAGCAAAAATATGCAATATCATCGGGTAATATTTAGACCTCCAGACAAGTTTGTAAAAGTTTTGAATTTACTTTTTTTTCCATTATGAGAAAACATGGTAGGGGGGAACATCTAATTTCATTGCCTCCCCTTGTAAGCCACATTAAAAAAAAAAAAAGGCAAAATCGTGTGCTGATCGGAGTGGTGTCACGCAAAAAACACAAATCTTTAGTCAAACATACGTCATTTGATCAAATCAGAAGTCGTTAAATTTTCCATTTCAATTCCACAATTTGAGAAATATTCCATCTATAATGCCAAAAAACTAATTTGTTCCGACAAGATCCCAAAAAGTACTCGCGTGGCAAACAACTTCAAAATCTCCCAGATTATAAGGCTTAGATAACCAACTATAAGAGTCCAAAGAGGTTCTCGGATTTTTAGTGTACTTCCTTCGGAAAATACACTACTGCATTCTCCCATAATGTCGGACTCAGACCTGAGACTTTCTAAAGAGCACCGACCATAGGTCATAGATGACGAAAATATATGCCATTCAAATTCATGTGTATATAATCAGGGTGTCCCAGACCACCCGTGCCAGGTCTTTTTCTCGGTTGGTCCAGGTCGTACGAAGTTGCAGACCGCAGGGTTGAAGAGGGAATCGATTCCAAAAAATCGGTATTTCATGGTTCCGGAACCACCATTTCTAAATCCATGTCTGTAAATATTACGTTATGGATCTCTCGGCATGACGTCAACTTAATATTCCAATGCATGCTGTCTCAGCTGAACACTCTCCTCTCGGTCTTGTACTAGTACTCATTAGAGCTCAAAATTTTTTAATGTAATTGAAATTTTTGGAGCTTTTTGGCTTTGTTTTCCCTGTAAAATGGTGTGGACCTAGCACCATTTCACCACCTTGTACCATATAGTGTGGGCCATTTCTTCGTGTTTTTTTCTCATATACGCATGTTGCATTTTGAATTTTGCATCAATACCAAACCAGTCTTGGGGAGAACTATCACCTTTAAAAATTTCAGCTTAAAATATTTATTTTAACTCGATTTATCGAGTGGACAAAAGAGCTTGATGCAAAAACGGCTTCCCCCCCCCCCCCCTGTAATTTCTTCAAACTTGTCTATCGATTACTCAAACTTGAGCGCTTCTTTTCCCAAATTTTCAGACCCCGAAAAAATTTTAAGGGGGCGCTAAGGGGGGCGGAAGTCATAACCTGTGAACCCCAAAGGAACTCTCAAAGGAAGAAATTTATCGAGGTCCGGTTTGGACGATAAATCGTCTAAAATTGCATAATGCATACTTCAAGATTCTAAAGGTCAAAATCCCGATATCACATTTTCAAGTTAACATAAGTGCTTCTTTTCGGTTTTTGAGTTGAGAAAATTTCTTTTAAACAATAAATTCACAAGGTAAGTACTCATTTTTTTATTTGAATTAATACAAGTTTTTTAAATTGTTCGTCTTCTAAATACTTCCAAAAATTCACTTTTTAGCAAGTATCTGTAATTTTTGAACTCAGCAACCCTCAAGAATCCCTAAAAACGTCCTTTGCACGGTTTGAACATACAATCTGATTCATTAACACCCAAATCCGGCTTTGAAACCATAATTTAGCGCGCGAAAATCGGTCGGCGCGCGTTGAGGGGAAACTTTAATCGCTCATAATTTCGGAACCGTTCATTTCCCCAGGCTTATGGACCAATCGTTGGATGCGGAAAAAGACGAACCATTTAACAAACTGGTTTTGATTCAAATAAAAAAATGAGTACCTTGTGAATTATTTGTTTTAAAGAAATTTTCTCGACTCATAAGCTGAGAAAAAGCACATACATATATGTCAACTTGAAAATGTGAAATCGGGATTTTGACCTTTGGAATCTTGAAGTATGCAATTTTAGACGATTTTTCCAAATCGGACCTCGATATATTTCTTCCTTCGAGAGGTATCGGAGTTTACAGGTTTTGACTTCCACCACCCCCCCCCCCCCGCCCTAGCGCTCCCTTAAAATTTTTGGGGGGTCTGAAAATTTGAGGGAAAAGCGCTCAAATTTGAGTCATCAATAGGTAAAGTTTGAAGAAATTCCATTGGGGGGGGGGGGGGAGCCGTTTTAGCATCAAGCTCTTTTGTCCACTCGATAACTCGAGTTAAAATAAATATTTTAAGCTGAAATTTTTTTAGGCGACAGTTCTCTCCTAGGACTGGTTTGGAATTTGAGCCAAATCGGCGAAGCCATTTAAAAATTACGAGCTGTGAAAGTTTTAGGTGGGGATTGCGCAGCATGAAGGGAGCCGGCCGGAGTGGGGCCGGACAGAAGATAAGGGGGAGGAAGGTTTTGGACAAACTGTTAGGTTAGGTCGCACAGTGGGTCAGGGGGAGGAAATTTTCAGACAAGCTTATCGTCATTCGGTGGGTTACGGGAAGGAAGATTTTGGACAAATTGTTAGTCGCACAGCGGGTCAGGGAAAGGAAATATCTGGAAAAACTATTCATTACACAATGGCTTACGGACGTATGACGGCAATCAATCCCACTTCGAGAAATATACTTGGTTCCCAGGGTGGTTGGGTGGGACACTACTGGATGCGCACAAAACCCTGAAAAAACGCGTCCCGAGGGGGCTTTTTTGGGGGGCCCCTCCTACAAAAAAACATGATGTACTAATACTAGGTATACTAATTACTGGTTTAATATGAAGAGAGCACAAACCCATTCAATTGGTGACTCAGGGCCTAGATCGGGGGATTCACTTTTAAATGATGAATGACACAGAGGCTGAGTTTCAATCTGAAAAGGCGCATTCTTCACACGACCCCAATTTGATGAATGATGAGTCACCATTCTGAAGACAGAAGGACATCACCGGTTAGAAAATCATAATAATGACAGAAAAGAGGTACTGGAATGGGCAAAAGAAACGTTCGATGCGCCACTAAAGGATGTGCGACAAGTAGAAGGATCCCATTCGAAGATGTTGACTTTTTTTGGGGTAAGTGGGGGGGGGGGGGGCGTCCCTGGCCCACCTGTAAGTCGGGGGTGTCACGAGAAGACGCGAGAGAACTCGTGCGATTCTGGTCATCAGAAGTAAATGCCTTCTGGAGATGATCGAACCTCGATAAATTTCGATAAATCGAACGCTGCAGCATTGGAATTTATATCAATCAGGTGCCCAAACCACAGAACGCTGTCTTGCAAACCTACCTCTAAAAATTGGCTATATGTATGGAGGGAAGGAAGTTTAAGAAATGATTTAGACGCCTTTTTATTTTAATTCGACAAAGCGGGCTTTTTACACCCGTAGCTTCAATGAAAGTTCATGTTCTCCGATCTCAACCGCTATAGACATCAATAACTGCACTCAGGTAAGCAACGTTGTCATTTTCATAAATTAAAATCATTATTTAACTAGATGTCGGTCACTCGCCCAAAAGACATCCTTCTACTCACCCTAAGCACCCGGTATTCGCCCAAAACGACACCCCCGACTTACCAGCAGCATTGTTTACATCTTGAAGATTAGTGAAGACTTTTTTCGCTCTTTTCTGGCGTAATACCCACTTCGAAAGTTGGACGTGAAAATGAAATATTCAACTATTGTCCATAGGTTTATTTCAATATTTCCTCCCTGTATATAAAGGTGAAACCTATTTTGACAGAAACGAGTTCAAGAGCCTCTTTTCACAGCCCACTAAAGACTCAAGACTGATTTGATGTATTTCTACGTATATTTTTCCTACATCATTTTCCCGGAAAAATCGCTTTTCCTAAGAAAACGCTCTTTTCAGTTATTTTTGCGATGATTTTTCTGTTCTAAGGAGTTTCAGAAATTTTCCGAGATCCTCTTTAAGTCTCTCATGCTGTATTAAGAGGCACTGTGCTCGAATTTGACCTTCACTCAACTTTGAACCCCCCCCCCCCCCCCCCGTTTTCTAGAAGGTCCGATTTTTCCGGGCCAAAAGCTTTTCCGGACTGTTCCCACTTCCAGGGAAATTCAAAACATTTTCCGCATGTGTGATACATCGATTCTCATGTAATTGGAGCTGAAAAACCCGAAAATGACCTTAGAAACTCGTTATCACCCACCTCACCAGCTATCTCCAGCTTCATCGCAAAAATATCTGAAAAGAGCGTTTCCTTAGGAAAAGCGACTTTCCCGAAAAAACGATGGGTGATCGGAAAAATCTGAGATCATATTCGGATTTAACAGCTCAAGTTACATACTACTAAGGGTCCAGAAAAATTTATAGAAATAAATTGCATGCACGACAAATATAAGTACGTCGGATTTGCTCATTTTCCCGGGAAAAAGTTGCTTTCGCAGAAAACAGAGAGGTGAACGGGAAAAATTCAGAAAAATTAAGGTCATTTCCGGACTCATCGGTTAAAAAGACATCGGCATGATTGAATCTCGTAGCTACGAAAAACTTGACCTACATTCTGCAGGGGATAACAGTCGGAAAAACACCAAAAATGGTCATTTTTCCGAGTGAAATTGGCTTTTCCGAAAAATTGGAGGGTGATGGAAAAAAACGGAGATCATATTCGAATTCAGCGCCTCAAAATACGTAAGTGAAATCTTATTTTGCCCGAAAGGCATACTGAACAATATGCGTTTTCGATGTTTTAGAACCGTTCACGCACAAATCATGCGAAAACCGCTTATGTCCAGTTTATTGCTGGAAGTTTTGTGATGAAACTTATTTTGAGTACAGCAATTGCCCGGAATTTTATTTCTTTAACTTTATGTGAATCATAATCTACCGCTTTAACATCTTTAGAATGAATTTTGAAAAAATCAAACGGCTCCAAAACTCGGCGATTTTTACGTATCATGCGAAAACCGCTAATGTCCAGAGTCCTTTCTTTTTAATTACTCCGTCCCAGACAGAAGAGGAGCTGGAAACTGTTAGGGATCCTTTTCTACAATCCACTGATGTAATAATAAACTTCTGAAAATTTGTTAATACCGCATTTAAAAGGCTTCTACAGTTTTTTGCAGTTTACTCAAAATAAGAGAAAATGGACATTAGCGGTTTTCGCATGAACCGATTCAATTAGAATGACAATAGAACAATGAAAAATAGGGTCCCCCATTATTCCCCCAAAAACAGCGCGCTTGAATAAATTGTTCCCCCAAAAACAGCGCACTTGACAGTGAGGTTCCCTCAAAGTAGCGCACTCAACAGTCAAGTTCCCCCTAAACCCTAAAAACAAAAAAAACCTCCCAAGAGCCCAATTTTTTCGTCCTCACATGAGTTCCCCCATTTTCCTCTTCCTCACAAAAGTTCCCCCATTTCACGCGAACAGCAAGTCGCGTTGTAGGGAAGTTTCTGCACTCCTGCGCTGGATCACTGCATATCTACTTAAAAATTGTTAAGTAAAAGCTCTCTCAAAAACGCAACAGTCATCATGGAACCATTTTTAATGCACTCTGTTCTTAGACTTTGACTAGGGGGCTACGCCCCCTTGCCGCTACGCGGCCCAACCCCCTGGAGGCGCTCCGCGCCATCAATGGGCCGCTTAGCGGCCCTATTTTTACCCTCCTATCAGTGTTAGTTTTATTTTTCCCCTAAAAAATTACGATATGAGGTGTACTTTAATTTTAAACTTTACTTAAAATTACTTTAAAATTAAAAGGGCGCGTTTTGGAATGACTGCTTGATGAGATATTGCAGTAAAACAATGAACAATGATAGTCAGGTAATATTTAAGATTACATGGTTAGGAGATTGAACCCACACCGAAACAAAGTGGTCGCATTCGACGTCTTAGACGACTCGGCCACCGCTCAACATGGAGTCGCTAGTGCGAATCTTGTGTAGATAAGTGTAGAGCTGATGCGCAGGCTACACAGCTCTTGCGCAACCTCCTCGACCACTGCGCATCCTCTCGCGCATAGCGGTAGCAGTACCGGAGCATTCTGTAAACTTACTCACTTTTATAACGTGATTTTAAAAAAACCTGGGTCCTTTTTCCAAAATCTGATTACAGCGGGCTCATCTAGGGCCTATTCCCTGTCGATTTACGCAAAAATCATGGAAATCGGCTCGGTAGAACGCTCAAACGAACTATGACAAAAAGTATAAATTTACAATGTTTAAATGGGAGAATTCGCAACTTTACCACGTAATATAAAAAAACCTGGGTCATATTTTGAAAATCTGAAAAGAGTTGGCTTATATAAAGGCAATTGCCCGTCGATAGCCGCAAAAATCATGAAAATCGGCCCGGTAGAACGCTGGAACTAAGCGTTACCAGTTTCGCAAAATTAGGAGGTCTTGGAGCTTATAGTATAGATGATGACCGGTATGCCTAAAACAATTGGTTTTCGTGCTCACAGTAATGACAACTACATCCAAAATTCTTGACCCACATCCCACAGGGAATCAAAAAATGAATGAATGTCAACGAAACCAAACAAAAAATGAGACATCAGCCATAATTCATGCAGCAACTGAGTTTAATTCTTGGCTGCAGCAGGGATTTTTTTCTCTTTTTGGTAGCAACCCTGCTAATCTCGTCAAAACAATTCACCAAATCCACTTGAGGAAATTGTCCTAAATAATGCTTCCAATTTTTACAGCAATTACCTACTAAGAATTATCCAGCAGAAGTAGGGATAATTCAAAAAGCCACTACCTCATCACTATTGATTCAGTTATTTCCGGTGCTTGGAGTAAACCAAGAACATGGAATAGGCGAAAATGAAGAGGCAAACTTCAAGTCAAATTTCCCTTTCAGGGCATGAATGCCCACACTCTTAAGCTCACTCTTCACTCGCGTACGCGCTTGGAGGCAGACTGTCTTCAATTTACTTCCATGCTCTGACGCATGAATTTAGATCTTTGTGTTAAATTCCTTAATTTTGGCTGAACAGCCAAAAAAGAAGTGATACCTCCTGTACATTTATCTAAGGAATCTCTGCAATGAACAAATTTTAAGATTTGAATAAATTAATAGCCTGTCGCAAAATGAAACTTACCTACTCAAGAACAGCCATCAATTTATCAATGAAATACAATGCTTTTTTTCTCAGTCAAATACTTCTGAGGTCTAATAGTGTGTAACATTTTTTTGTCGCAGTTAAGTAATTCTTGATAAAACATGCAGTGGCTGAAATCCTTTATCGGCTTGAGAGTGAAAATTAAAACTCTGAACAGAGGGGATCCAACATATCGCACCCATGTTTGACCAAAGCCGGTACCCATGACATTTCACCTCATCATTGCAGAATTCACTGACAGACAAGAATTCAGCCAGGGCAGAGCGGTGAATACTTTTTCTCTGTACTGGAGTGAGTAGACGCAATATTTACCTCCTTCAAATGCTCTACTTCCAAATGAGGACTAATAATGTACTACCTGAGGGGAAACTGTAAGTCCAAAAATAAAATATCCACAATGAGAAGCTGACAATTCTTACCTGGACATGATAAGACTTTATTCAGAGCCTAAATCCATGAAAAAGCAGATCACTAAGCAATTAGTAAAAGAAATTAGGGAGAGTCTATCATGTCCTGTAATCAATAATTAAGTAAAGGCACCAAAACTGAACCAAACTAGCACACAAGCTACACAGATAAAGATATTTTATGTTCAAAATCCTTGGAGTAAAATCATGGAGGAGAGGTTAAAATGTAAACAGATTAGAGTAAATGGCGAAAATACGGGGGGGAGGGGGGCTTTAATTTATATCTGAGCCATGTATGTTTGATTAGAGGATTTACTTATTGCTAAATAGGCAGAGGATGCCAGATGATAAGGGATGAGTTTGAGGATTGTATGCGCACAAGGTATAAATGTTTTCAGGATAAAGCTATGGCAGCTAAAAACTAAGATAGCATCCTTCCTTCCTTATTGGAATCAGGCGTAGATCTCAGGAAAAATTTAAAAAATAAAAGGAGGCTATCTACGTGTGGGAGAAACACACAAGTTACTTAGAGTACTTAGAGTTAAATTTTAGGTAAAAAAGATGTGTAGTTGGTCGGTAAAGACGCAGAGTTGTACTTACGTATTTGCCAGGCTGTGTACAATTGTACATGCATGCAGCACCCACTGCAGCCTCCTCCGGAGAATACTATCGGTGCTTAATATTATCTCAAACATGCTTCAGATGTCAAATTTTGAAATCATCCATGTTGTGAATACCTATCTATTAATTATACCTGTATCTTTCCCTCTGCTTTATGCTGCTTATTAGTTACATTCTGTGCGCATTGGGGGAACTAGTTGAGAGGAGGAGGGGGGGGGATAAATCTTACCCTCACATCTGACTTAAGGTGATTCGTCAAGCTCAAGTGACGTGGTCGAACTGGCATGCGATATATCGCATCTTTTAGGTCAAAAATCTCGGCAGATTTTGAATTTTCAGCAAAAAAAAGGACGATAGCCCTGCGCATGAGCCTGAAGAATCATTCTAAACCCAAAATCGGCAAATTCAGAGAAATGAAAACAGGATAGTGTTTGGAAAAAACCTGCATTCGATACGAAATCGATAGCTGAATCGAATGCGAGGTTTTTTCCAAACACTAACCTGCTTTCATTTCTCTGAATTTGCCGATTTTAAGGTATAGAATGATTCTTTAGGCTCATGCGCAGGGGCTATCGTCCTTTTCTTTACTGAAAATTCAAATCTGCCGAGATTTTTGACCTAAAGATGCGATATATCGCATGCCAGTTCGACCACTTCTTTTGAGCTTGACGAATCCCTTAATTCCTAAGAAATATGAGGGATTTTGCTAAGTTAGCTGTGTTGCCAGACTTTCATTGTGGAAATTATAATTGTACCAAAAATATTTCCATGTAAAGATGAACCATCAAGCTAAAACTTTAACTAAACATTCGCACAAATTTATCAATTTCTTTTTGTGGCACAATGGTACAACTTCTGGAAACTTCCTGTTACTAGGTAAATACGAGGCACTTACGCACATTTCTTGAAAAATTTGCTAAAACAATATCTGTGCACATTTCTACTTTTGATAACTTAACCTTCAAAAGTACATAACAATCCAAAAAGTGGTAAAATTTACCAATCAGGCATCAAGAGGTGAAATGTGGGAGTGTAAATAAATAACATCACCTACAAAGATAACACTTACATTGGAAATATGATAGTATCAATAAATTAATATGTATATTTTCAATTTTTAATTCTAAGAAATACCGGAGAAGTACGGTGTGAGGTTGAGGTTGATGAAAAGATAAACACAACTGAAAACCTGGGAATTATCGAGCAGGGTCGCATACCACTACGCGGCCGTATAAGA
The DNA here is from genome assembly GCF_918797505.1 of Bemisia tabaci. Taxonomy (NCBI): domain Eukaryota; kingdom Metazoa; phylum Arthropoda; class Insecta; order Hemiptera; family Aleyrodidae; genus Bemisia; species Bemisia tabaci. The sequence continues at coordinate 87,871,602 of NC_092793.1, read as the reverse complement.
AAAGTAAGAAATAAAGGTAAGAAGCCAAAAATAATCACATAACAGCAATGAAACCATATTCCAGCTGTAAGGATACTGCAATAAGTATTGAGGACATTTCAACATTATAGCACAGCACTAGCCGTTAACTTGATGTGTTATCACTTAATATCAGCTGATAGATGTTTACTTTTTGCAGGCAAAGACCCCCTCGAATGTGCAGGCAAGATGGCCGCGACGCGCGACGGGAACTTATCATTAGCTGTTCGAGTTAGAGTGCTTTATACCCAGAGTTACGACAACTCACTTTTGGTTGGGCCAGGATTGGGCTGAAAGTGGCCTTAAAAAAAATCCAATTCTGATTGGTTCTCGCTCATGGAGGCCGAAACTAGTGCACCAAGATGGCGGTACCTCGTATGTGAACAAGAATAATGAAAATATTACCTAATTGTGGTTTATCAAGAGTAAATTGTTATTGCCATCGGTCCAAAATGATAATAGATTAAGAAATTATTCACAAACCAATCTCATTTTCTTTTTAATTGATCAATTTGTTGATGTTGTTGTTTTTGTGTGACAGACATCGGAGGATTCCTGATCCTTATCCCTCAATATCGTTCGTTTGGGTGCACTCGTTTCGGCCTCCATGGCCAGCCAAGGCCGGCTGTCAGTCAGCTGATAATCGAGTTGTCGTAACTCTGGGTATAAAGGGACTCTACCCAAAAATGGCGGTGCTTTGTTATGGTTTTTGAGGATGGGAGGGGGGTCATTGCCAACTTTTGACGGTTATCACCAACCGCACTTGCTGCCAACCTTACTACATCTAAGATCATTTTTCTCAAAAATTGCACACGATTAGCCTTAAAAATATGTAAAAAAGTCGCAATAGTGCATTTGGGTAAAGTTCTCGTTACGATAAGCAAAGACAACTACATTTTGAATCATTTTGCATTACATTAACTTTATGGCGTCCGCCATTTTTGGGTCCTAAGGGCTCCATTCAGCCTAAGATGGCTGAGCCAATCAGAGGTGGTAACTCCAGTGGCCATACTCTCTCTTAATATAGGTACTCTACACGGAATCAGAGATGGAAAGTGAAATTTCACAAGGCCCGAATAAATTTCAAAAAAATTGAAATTTGTTGATTTTTCAAAGAAATATTGTTACTAAGCCTCGGAAACGGTTCAGATGATCCTCCTGCTGATGCAGCAGAATATGGCCCACTAACAGAGATGGAAAATTTCATGAAATTTATTCGAGTGAAATTTCATGAAATTTATTGAAACTTTTGAGGATACATTCAAGAGGCCAAGAAACGCCTAGAAACGGTGATTCTCGATATTGAGATTTTTCAGCCCCCCCTGACCTAACCTAACCTCACCACCCACTCTTCCAGCAGCTCAGTTTTTTATCACGAAGATTTCGGTGTCATGTCAGATGTCACTTATGTAAGTCATGGGTCCTTAATTTTCGTAAGTAATGCATCATTGACACTTGAGTGCCTCCGCTCCACCACAAGAACAATTTCCTCCACGCATCGGCATGAAAATACTAGTTTTTTTATGAGGGGGGGGGGGGGACTTTTATTTGAGAAACGTTGGAGAAATTGATGCTAAAAATATCTTTACCTGTGGGAGTGGGTCCCTTTTTTATACCAAAATGAAGCCGAGCACGGCTTTTCGGCTTTTTCGCCATTATTCACATCTCTGAAAACATAAAAGTACTAAAGTAAAACGTTTCTAAAAGGGTGTGATGTTCTTATAATCTTGTCCACGGCCACGCGATTTGCTGGGTACATGTCTGTTTACATTTGGTTTGGAGGTTAGGTTAGGGCTAACTTTCTCTAAAACCCCCCTTGTGCCCCCTCCTTTGGGTGTAGCATCTCATTAGTGGGCCATATTCTGCTGCATCAGCAGGAGGATCATCTGAACCGTTTCCGAGGCTTAGTAACAATATTTCTTTGAAAAATCAACAAATTTCAATTTTTTTGAAATTTATTCGGGCCTTGTGAAATTTCATGAAATTTCAAAACGTGAAATTTCACTTTCCATCTCTGCCCACTAATGAGATGCTACACCCAAAGGAGGGGGCACAAGGGGGGTTTTAGAGAAAGTTAGCCCTAACCTAACCTCCAAACCAAATGTAAACAGACATGTACCCAGCAAATCGCGTGGCCGTGGACAAGATTATAAGAACATCACACCCTTTTAGAAACGTTTTACTTTAGTACTTTTATGTTTTCAGAGATGTGAATAATGGCGAAAAAGCCGAAAAGCCGTGCTCGGCTTCATTTTGGTATAAAAAAGGGACCCACTCCCACAGGTAAAGATATAGGTGTGTGCGTGTATTGCAAGTGGGAGACCGTATTAAATGCAACAAGGCAGACAGATCACTTGATCTAATTTTTAGCATCAATTTCTCCAACGTTTCTCAAATAAAAGTCCCCCCCCCCCCTCATAAAAAAACTAGTATTTTCATGCCGATGCGTGGAGGAAATTGTTCTTGTGGTGGAGCGGAGGCACTCAAGTGTCAATGATGCATTACTTACGAAAATTAAGGACCCATGACTTACATAAGTGACATCTGACATGACACCGAAATCTTCGTGATAAAAAACTGAGCTGCTGGAAGAGTGGGTGGTGAGGTTAGGTTAGGTCAGGGGGGGCTGAAAAATCTCAATATCGAGAATCACCGTTTCTAGGCGTTTCTTGGCCTCTTGAATGTATCCTCAAAAGTTTCAATAAATTTCATGAAATTTCGTGAAATTTCACTCGAATAAATTTCATGAAATTTTCCATCTCTGCACGGAATGCCTTGAAAATTTCAAGATCTGATCTGTGATGTATCCCGAATACATCGGTTACCCGCAAAGATCGTCGGCGTAACTAGAGTACCGGGTAACCGATGTGTTCGGGATACACATGGGATACATCACAGATGTGATCTTGAAATTTTCAAGGCATTCCGTGCAGAGATGGCTGAGAAATAGAAGAATTAGTGCCAGTTTGAGAGCCCCAGTTTGTACGTGGGCTGGACGCTTATCCTAAGCGTCCAGAATTCGAAAATTCAAATTCGGTTCCCGAATTTGAAAATTGCGATAACTTTTTTGGTAGATGATATTTCGAAAAACGGATTACGGCACGTGAAAGAGCGTAAAAAATCAAGGGGTCAGGGTACTGCAACGATTCGTTGGGGTACTGCAAGATCCATCCATATAGGTCAGTCATTGCGCAGATTTCCCCGCTCGGGGTAAGCCCATTTCCATTGGCTCGTGACGTCAGCATTACTGCCGCGAAAACCAGAAAAGTCGGAAACAATGCTTTTCTTATGGGAGAGAGCAAATTTTTCTTAATGAATCATTTAAATTTCTTACTTTTAAATCCTTTGAAGCTTTCTGTGTGTCGAAAAGAACGTTTAGACATTAGCATTCAGGGTTTCGATTTTGCCGAATTTGTGTTCTTTCATTTTTACAGTTTACTCTGCATCAGCCATTTTTACACGCGAATCTATACCACTAGATGGCTTGTTACATCGCTGACTTCAAAAATCATTTAAAAATATAAAAACGCAAATTCAGCTGAATTGAAACCCTTGGCGCTAATTTCTAAACGTTCCTTTCGACACTCAGAAAGCTTCAAAGAATTTAAAAGTAAGAAATTTAAATGATTCATTAAGAAAAATTTGTTCTCTCTCATAAGAAAAGCATTGTTTCCGACATTTCTGGTTTTCGCGGCAGTAATGCTGACGTCATGCGCAGAAGATTCTCATTTGGGTTTCGGGAATGACTGACCTATATGGATGGATCTTGGGGTACTGCACAAAATTTTCCAGAAACGCGTTATTTCGACACAAAACAAAGATTACTAAGGACTCCAGATACCGCACACCGTATACTTGCCGTAGGAAAGAAACGGCCCCCCAGTCGCCTGCAGCGCCAGGGTAAAAAAGGGGGGGACCTGTGTAGCGGTATGCCATACTTTAGCCCACTTGTAATGGAAGTGCATGGGAAATTGGGAAATTGCACTTCGAATGTGCAGATTATGAACGGCAAATTGCGAAAATTGTTCATTTTAGTCACTAGTGGACTTAAATGGACTCAGAAAATTGAGCAGAGTTATTTGCATTATTTTTTTTTTCTTTCTTTTTTTTTTTGGTTTTTTCGTCATTTTTTAACGATTTAAAACATAAGAAAATTTAATAAAGTGAATCTTCAACCAAACTTAGCACAGCACGGCGAAACCGGTCAACGGCAAGCAGTATTATTCGTTAGCTCGAAGTATGGCATACCGCTAAACAGGTTGCCTACCCTGGAGCTGCAGGGGACTGAGGGGACTGGGGAGCCGTTTTTTATTTCAATGCGGTATCTGGAGTCCTTAGTAATCTTTGACGCAAAAGAACTTTGAAAAATTTTAAGACTTTCGAAGCTCCTTGCTGTGTAGGCAATTTTTACTACAAGGATTGAAAAATTGCCTACAGAGCAAGGGGTTTCAAAAACCTCGAAGCTATTGAGACGGCTCTTGACCTACTCTTGACCTTTCCCTCACACTTTTTCCAGGCTTGGGACTGGCCCGAGCATCATCCTACGAAAATTGCGGTTAGGCGGCGATATTTTTGGTATCAAATATCCACCGAAAAATCATACTCAGAGGCTTATCGAAAACATGGTTTCAAAGTGTGGAAGTAATTCGGTTTTCACATCCGAAGTACTTCGGTTCTCACATCTGAAATACTTTAGATGTAAGAACTGAAGTTTCAGATGTGTGATCCAAACCTCAGCAGCTGGACCTTAAGTGTTCGGATGCTCAATCCGAAAACTTTTGAGATCCATATGACCTAAACTTTGGGTCCCACGCACGAAGTTTATTCCTCCGTGCAGTATCTCATGCAATCCATAGTGCGTGCTTTTCTCCATGAAAGGAAATAATTTGACAAAGACGAAATTCGATGAGGATATTCAAATAGTGAAACAATGATAAGACAGAAGATATTGATTGCAACTGCAAGATTATTGATGTGCTGAGGAAAAAACCATCAGAATTCAATTTTTAATCTGATCGAGAGCTCATAACGCTGCCACGTGCTATGGGAGGTTGTGAGAAACCATGATGCACATTTGTGGAGTGCAAATGAAGAATTTCTACCCACTGAAAAAATTATTTAAAAAATTCGGCTGATGCGACCTCTGAAAGTTGATCAATTGGCCTGAAATTTTGTACGAGGCAGTTATCTTTTACTAATGCAAAACACCCCCTCCCCCCCTCACTGGAGGTAATTTATCCGCATTTTTGGGGTTTGTTTTCTGTTCTTTGTTATTTCTTTTTTTTAATACGAAAAAATCCGCTTCTTACAATTAGCTATTCTCCCGCTACTGTGTAATCATTTCGAGCGACAGTAGGTACACACATATTGGCAAGCATCAACATATACGTAAATGAATTATATTTAATCTCCGAACCTTTCACTGCACACAAAGTACTTACAAGATCTGCCATTGAAAATGAAATAAGAAATTCGATGAATAAGTGCAGAGCAGATATCACGAATCTCGACTGCATTGAGAGGAGCGGCGCACTATGGTCCACAGACCCTATTTAACGGAACTTTAGTCAAATTTTGAGGGTGGAAAAAATTAAAGTTTGGCACTACAGTTTTATCATACATACTCTCATGGATCGTCACCTAAGTTTTCATCGACTAATAATGATTTATAAGATTGTGACGGACCCTAACAACAGAGCGCGCGGTAGGTCTTCATTAGCTGATTGTGAGCCGCATTCGGTGGTGCGTTACAGGGTGTTTATTTTACCGAGTTACGCCTCATCTATGTAAATTTTTGGGCAACATGGATCCACCTGATAGCAAGTGACTTCCTTTTCACCCCGTTTCATTAATTTTGAACCGAAATTTGTATGCTTTTGAACGCTCCAAACATACGCCAAAAAATGCTAGAAATCAGTGAAATTCGTAATTTTTAGGAAGCTCTAACTTTTTTTTAATTCTAGTTAATGCTTTGCGGATTGAAAAATCTTGTTCAACATATCCTTGACTTTAAAATGACGCCAATTTAAATTGCGCCTTTTTGCGCCTAACGGTCGAAATTAATTTTTTTCGGAGTGCACCTCCGTACATCAAAATGTGGAATATTCCATGCACTGAAAAAAATGTTTCCTAAATACAAGGCGGAGCCGTCTTAGACCAAGTAAACTGGATACTTAAAAAGTATCGACAAGAAACGGAGGTTTGAACTAAGACAACGGAGTTACCTTGGATCAAGAAATAGCGTTTTCTCAATCCAACGCTCCACGTCCCCTTAAAAGAAGAAAGCGTTTACTTAAAAAAAGGAAACATTCCATGCCGTGAAAATATTTCCTAAATTTAAGAAATTATCGTTGGTTTGAAGTGAGTATCCGTCGTATTGATCTAGGTAAACTGTTTACTTAGAAATAGGAAACAGTTGCGTAACTCCCACGTGCATTTACTGGCTTCAAGTTAATGGTTTGTTTAAAATTAGTAAACGGCGTGTTGGACCGGAATGCGCGTTTATTGTATTGAAACCAACTGTTGTCTTAGAATTAGTAAACGGGGACGCCCGGCATGAATAGATGTTGCCTAACTCTCAGGCGTGTTTACTTATTTCTAGCCAGTTGTTGTTTTAAATTTAGTAAATAGTCACTGCAGGTATGCACACTGCACCCATATCATATGTATTATTATTCATCAATAATAGCAAAAAATGGTTTAATTTATCGAATTTTTGATGAAAAAAAAATTCAATTGTATATCTGCAAGTATCGAAGACTCGACATGGCAAGTATCGACTTGCAAATTTTGGCCTACCTATCGGGATTTGAACATGGGACCTACAGTTTACGAACCTAACACCCTACCTACTTAGCCATCGGGGCTTATGTCTACGCCGGCCGAATTTACACTATATAAGTCATTGACTTAGGCTCTCACCATTATTGTGATAGTGAATATGCGTGAGACCTGATGGGTTAAGATTTTTTGAACCCGAAAAGATGAATTTGGAGCAAAAAAGAAATACGCGTGTTACTGTTGTCACTTTTTTTACGTTTATTTTTGTTTCTTTCCCATCTTATATTAATTTTTAATCTCTCTAAAAAGAATTTAAAGCAATGCGCCTTTTTTAAAATTTTCTCTCTTCATTTTTTCTTAAAGAATCGCTGACTTTAAAAAAATAAGAATAAAGAATGAAACTCTTCGAAAATGTTTGTAACACAATAACTTTTTGTTTTTGATGACTGAGGTTGTTACATTTTTTAAATATTACTAGTTCTATTCAATTCGATTATAATATTCAAGACTATTCTGGACCATTTATTAGACTTTTCTATTTCAATTAGAATATTAATAGTTCTATTCAATAGTTCTAATTAATTCACATCGGGCGGAAAAGGAAGAATGTGAGCACTATAAAAGAAACATTAATAGTTCTAATTCCTTACTTTAAAAAATGAGATTTGAAAAATAAGCTTTGAGATTTTCTGGATTAAGGCATCTTTTTCCGTGGACAGTCACAATTTATTCATAAAAAAAGTTCAATCTTCGATTACTCTTATATTTTACTCAGTTTACATAATCACACGCGTGACGTTGTAATATTTTATTGTATAGCTGCACTTCATTTTCGTTACACTCTCTAAAGTTGATAGGAAGGTGGTAAAGAAGTGCTGGATCCACCCTATTTTGCAGGGAAACAAGGTAAACAGGGTCAAATGCTTCAATTACGGTAAAAAATGTTGAGCTCTTATGAGTATCCGTACAAGACTGTGGAGGGAGGGGGGGCGGAAAGATCGGTCCCGACAGGCCCTTCGACCCAAAATTTCCCCCGACACAAATGAATCAAAGTTTTAAATATCAACAGTTTTGCACTCGCAAATTCCTTTCGAAAATACAGAAAAAACTGTATTTTGTTTTCGATCCACTCCATCGTTGCGTTCATAAATCAAAGGGACCCGGAAAATCGATATTGAACAGTGTAAACACTACGTAGCAGCAGAGTTATTCGATTATCTTCATCTGTCAACTTGGTGGGTGACATGCTGAAAAGTATGATTCTCTCCACATTTTTTAATTTCTTCCTCGGCCCTTAGCATGAGCATGCATTTTATTTGACCCTTTTTAACCCATTGACTTATGATTTAATTTGACCCTGCCGGGCCAGGAATTACGATTTAATTTGGCGAAAATCAGCAACTTTGAACCCTTCAAAATAATCCAAAAATTATTTCTCAAAGGGTGAAAATTGACAAAATAAGCATTCACAATACAACGTTTGAGAAAAATGGTGAAAACTTTGAACACAATGATTTTTTTATGAGGTTTATAGCTGTCAAAATCGCAAAAATCGCAAGATCAGCGAAAATCAGAAAATTTTGAGGTTATTTCATTTGCAAACGCACAGTAATATGAAAATACCGTATCAAAACAAGAAATTACCGTACTCAATAAGTCATAGGGTGGCCACACTACTCATTTAAACATTGATGAGAACGCAATCTACCGGAGAATTGCCGAAATAACGCAAACAATCAGCGGACGGCTCTGAGCCGTCATTTCAGAGCTGGCCCAGCGCTGCGATGACGGCTGGGAGCCGTCATTGTAAGTCAATGGGTTAATTCTATCTGCGAGGGATCTTTCATTCATCAGGACAGGAAAAGTAAGGAAGAAAATAAGTAAAAAAAATTGCGATTTTTTAGTGTGAGGAAATACATTGTCCGATGAAACTGAGCTGAGGCAATGCAAAAAACTCCCAGCTTCAATCTACTTAAGTATTTAAGTCCTCTTTATGATGCCCCCTTCATTTAAAAATAAAAATTAAAACTTCAAATGCACAGTGCCGATCTATTTAAAACAACGCAAATATTTCCTCTTCCTCTCCTTCTTTACTTCTTTATTTATTTAATTTTTTGTCGACGCCGAGCATATGAGTGATTTCTCAAAGGACACATTAAATGAATTTCTCCCTAAAGAACAATTATTTTGTAGACAAATATGATGGGCATCTTGATTTTTTAACTTCCGTCTCCTTTTATTCCGTCATAAATGGTGTTGGTTTAAGCAGATGCTAACGGCATCTGGCAGCAATTGCATGTATCATTCTCATAGGAGGCGTCACCATCCGGTTTACTAATTTTAAGGAAACTGGTTTCTTCTTCGAAGCAAAATGTTATATTGAAAGTAGGCAACCGCACATGCCCCATTAGGGTGGCCCTTATTTTGGACTTTTTGGAATTTAATGAGCAGCACCCCCTAGATTGGTTCTATTTGATGTAAAAACACTGTAAAAAAAATTTGAGGCCTTTACGTCAAGGGTAAATGGTGCCGAAAACAGGGGAAAGATGCAGCGCGTAAAACTGAAGAAGCGCATTTTTACGCTTTTCGCCGATTTGACTGCCGTTTTTAAGGGAGTTGTAGATGCTCAACACCCATTATTGATGCTGTTTCTAACACAACTTTTTGCGTAGATTTAGGATATTTTAACAGATTTGTCCTCAGATAATTACCTACCCCCCTTACGGTAGGCTAAAGTGGCCCCAAAACGTCATTTAAACTCCCGAAATCGTTTTTTTTCCGAAGTTCGGCGCTTGTTACAGGCAAATGCAAAGGCTTCAAGAACTATAATTTTCTTGTATGTGGTACAACTTATTCCGTAGATTAAGTATATTTTAACAGATTTGGCCTCATGTAATTACCTACCCCCCTTACGGTAGGCTAAAGTGGCCCCAAAACGTCATTTAAGCTCCCGAAATCGTTTTTTTCCGAAGTTCGGCGCTTGTTACAGGCAAATGCAAAGGCTTCAAGAACTATAATTTTCTTGTATGTGGTACAACTTATTCCGTAGATTAAGTATATTTTAACAGATTTGGCCTCATGTAATTACCTACCCCCCTTACGGTAGGCTAAAGTGGCCCCAAAACGTCATTTAAGCTCCCGAAATCGTTTTTTTTCCGAAGTTCGGCGCTTGTTACGGGCAAATGCAAAGGCTTCAAGAACTATAATTTTCTTGTATGTGGTACAACTTATTCCATAGATTAAGTATATTTTAACATGTTTGACCTCAGGCAATTACCCTCCCCCTCCCCCGCCCTGCGCACAGTAGGTTGAGGGGGCACTGAAACGCGATTCAAGCTTTTGGAATCAGATTATTTCAAAGTTAGGCGCTCGTTACTTGCAATTTAAAAGACTGGAAGAAGCATAATGTTCCTTCACGTATAAAATAACTTTCAAATGCACAAATTTTAAGAAAAATACTGAGGAAGGGTGTAAAAAAAACTTACAATGACTTTGGTTAGTCCGCTCTACAGTTTCTTCCGTAAAGTTGATTTTTTAACATTGGGAAAAGCTTTCCGATAATCGCTAACATCCTGAAGAATCTGTTGCGTCTCTTCGTCCGATTTCGTGTGTTTCTGGCTGTACTCTTCAAACAATTTAACGCCGCGTTCGGCTGTGTCGTTGACAACCTTGATTTTTTTCACAATTTCGCGATTTTTGAGGTACTGAGGATTTTCTAGCCATGTTGATGGATCTTCTATAAGAAAGTTTGACGAGAGATGGAATCGCTCAAACAATTTATAAGACGAACAAGAAATAAAATTGGAAACATCTTTTCCTGAAATGTCTTCTGCTGATTGTAGTTTTGTTTTCTTCTCGCCATCTTCGAGAGGGTTTTCTTTAGATAAAGCAGTTACCATTTTCCGTTTGCACTCAACAGAAATATCTCTGTCAAAGAAAGAAAACGCTGCTGCTTCAGGGATCAGGTACCACAAATGGCTCATGAGATTTCATACCGTAGCTACAGAGATTACCGAATCGATTTTTCTATAATTTGATAGAATTTGCAAGAACTCGATGTCATGTTGGGGAGCTTTCACTGAGCGCGTTGAGGTAAACCAAGCTTTGATGTAAACTTTCACAATAAAAAACACAGACATCAGAGATATACCCTTGAGCTCTGATTCGCTAAGCTCAAATTGTCCTCTAAAGAGGTAAATTTTGAGTGAATAAATCGCTTTCATCATCCAGCGCGCGTGGTGAAAAGCATCTGCTGCGTATATTACCGGATTGGAGCCAAATTCTCCTAGGAAATATTTTGCTGAAATTGATTGAATTTTGATAACGTATGTAGCTACAGAAGCTACGGTATCAAATCTCATGAGCCATCTGTGGTACCTGATCCCTGAAGCTGCAGCGCTTTCTTTCTTTGATAGAGATATTTCTGTTGAGTGCAAACGGAAAATGGTAACTTCTTTATCTAAAGAAAACCCTCTCGAAGATGGAGAGAAGAAAACAAAACTACAATCAGCAGAAGACATTTCAGGAAAAGATGTTTCCAATTTTATTTCTTGTTCGTCTTATAAATTGTTTGAGCGATTCCATCTCTCGTCAAACTTTCTTAAAGAAGATCCATCAACATGGCTAGAAAATTAGCGATTATCGGAAAGCTTTTCCCAATGTTAAAAAATCAACTTTACGGAAGAAACTGTAGAGCGGACTAACCAAAGTCATTGTAAGTTTTTTTTACACCCTTCCTCAGTATTTTTCTTAAAATTTGTGCATTTGAAAATTATTTTATACGTGAAGGAACATTATGCTTCTTCCAGTCTTTTAAATTGCAAGTAACGAGCGCCTAACTTTGAAATAATCTGATTCCAAAAGCTTGAATCGCGTTTCAGTGCCCCCTCAACCTACTGTGCGCAGGGCGGGGGAGGGGGAGGGTAATTGCCTGAGGTCAAACATGTTAAAATATACTTAATCTATGGAATAAGTTGTACCACATACAAGAAAATTATAGTTCTTGAAGCCTTTGCATTTGCCCGTAACAAGCGCCGAACTTCGGAAAAAAAACGATTTCGGGAGCTTAAATGACGTTTTGGGGCCACTTTAGCCTACCGTAAGGGGGGTAGGTAATTACATGAGGCCAAATCTGTTAAAATATACTTAATCTACGGAATAAGTTGTACCACATACAAGAAAATTATAGTTCTTGAAGCCTTTGCATTTGCCTGTAACAAGCGCCGAACTTCGGAAAAAAAACGATTTCGGGAGCTTAAATGACGTTTTGGGGCCACTTTAGCCTACCGTAAGGGGGGTAGGTAATTACATGAGGCCAAATCTGTTAAAATATACTTAATCTACGGAATAAGTTGTACCACATACAAGAAAATTATAGTTCTTGAAGCCTTTGCATTTGCCTGTAACAAGCGCCGAACTTCGGAAAAAAACGATTTCGGGAGTTTAAATGACGTTTTGGGGCCACTTTAGCCTACCGTAAGGGGGGTAGGTAATTATCTGAGGACAAATCTGTTAAAATATCCTAAATCTACGCAAAAAGTTGTGTTAGAAACAGCATCAATAATGGGTGTTGAGCATCTACAACTCCCTTAAAAACGGCAGTCAAATCGGCGAAAAGCGTAAAAATGCGCTTCTTCAGTTTTACGCGCTGCATCTTTCCCCTGTTTTCGGCACCATTTACCCTTGACGTAAAGGCCTCAAATTTTTTTTACAGTGTTTTTACATCAAATAGAACCAATCTAGGGGGTGCTGCTCATTAAATTCCAAAAAGTCCAAAATAAGGGCTACCCTAATGCCCCATGCCGCATCCGTTCCCCGCGGAAGGGACTCACTCCGTTTACTACTTTTAAGGTAACTGGTTTCTTCTTCTGACGTACCGTGTTTTCTTTCATCAAACAAGCTGTTGGGTTATTAAAAGGCAACAGCGTCCGGCTTATTGCATCCTCCCCCGCTGAGGGCGTTCGCCCCGTTTACTAATTCTAAGGAAACCGTTTTCTTCTTTCGACACAACGTGTTTTCTTCTACCAAGCAAGCTGTTGGGTTAAAAGAAGGCAACAGCGTCTGGCTTATTGCATCCTCCCCCGCTGAGGGCGTTCGCCCCGTCTACTAATTCTGAGGAAACCGTTTTCTTCTTTCGACACAACGTGTTTTCTTCTACCAAGCAAGCTGTTGGGTTAAAAGAAGGCAACAGCGTCTGGCTTATTGCATCCTCCCCCGCTGAGGGCGTTCGCCCCGTTTACTAATTTTGAGGAAACCGGTTTCTTCTTTAAACGCAACTTGTTTCACTGTACCAAGCAAACAGTTGAATTGTAAAAAATCAACGGGCGTATTGCTAATTGCATCCGGTCGCCTCGAAAGGAGTTAGCCCCGTTTACTAACTTTGAGGAAACCGGTTTCTTCTTTCGACACAACGTATTTTCTTCTACCAAGCATGCTGTTGACTTAAAAAGAGGCAACGGCCGGACTCAGAAGGCGTTCACCCCGTTTACTAATTTTAAAGAGACTGGTTTCTTCATTCAAGCAAAAGTTGGCTTATTTTAAAACAACGTTTATTTTATTTAAGAAAACACGATTCGCTTGTCTCAAGCGAATCATGTTGTCTTACATGAAGAAAACCGTTGGTTTCTTCCAAGTCAAACCCGCTTTGACATAAGTAAAAAATCCAAGTAGACGCGTTTACTTAAATTCAGGAAATCTTTTTTTTCCGTGTGCATTTTTGGCGTTTTTGCGACTGTTAAATTTTTTCTAGGTACAAAATAAAAGTATTCCGATGTATTTTGCTCTACTGAGTCCGAAAATGACCTTTGTTTTTTCTTATCACCTCTCACTTTTCCGAAAAAGCAACTTTTTCCCGGGAAAATGAGCAATTTTGACGTATTTTTGTCATAATTGCAATTCATGTTGATAAATTATACTGGACCCGTGATAAAGAGATTCTGTCATGTATATTAAGCTGCTAAATCCGAATATGACATAGGTTTTGGTTTATCACCCTCCAGTTCTCCGATAATGCCGATTTTTCCGCGCCTTTTGGGTAAAACCTTTCCCGGACTCTAAGTGTGTTAAAAATACGGTTTAAAATTGATTTCCATGTTTCATACATCGATTCTTATGTATTTTGACTTGCTAAACCCGAATATGACCTTAGATTTTTCCTATCACCCCTCATTATCCCGGAAAATTCAATTTTCCTCGGAGAACGAGCTTTTTTGGTATTTTTGGGACGATTTTCCGTATTTTGAGGAAAACGGGGGGTTGTAAGAGGCTATTTGAGGTCGAACTCCGGTTGAATGTTTCTTAAGACGTCAGAGAAGACCTAAAGAGGAACTTGGAAAATCGCTACAACTCCATAGAATAGGAAAATTGGCGCAAAAATACCGAAAAAGCTCGTTCTCCGAGGAAAATTGAATTTTCCGGGATAATGAGGGGTGATAGGAAAAATCTAAGGTCATATTTGGGTTTAGCAAGTCAAAATACATAAGAATCGATATATCAAACATCGAAATCAATTTAAACCGTATTTTTAACACAAGAGTCCGGGAAAGGTTTTACTCAAAAGGCGCGGAAAAATCGGCATTATCGGAGAACTGGAGGGTGATAAACCAAAACCTATGTCATATTCGGATTTAGCAGCTTAATATACATGACAGAATCGCTTTATCACGGGTCCAGTATAATTTATCAACATGAATTGCAATTATGACAAAAATACGTCAAAATTGCTCATTTTCCCGGGAAAAAGTCGCTTTTTCGGAAAAAAGAGAGGTGATAAGAAAAAACAAAGGTCATTTTCGGACTCAGTAGATCAAAATACATCGAACTAGTACTATTTAGTACCTGGAAAAAATTTTACCTACATGTTGCAGAGGTCAACAGTCGCAAAAACACCAAAAATGTCCATTTTTCCGGGTAAAATCGGCTTTTCCGGAAAATTTAAGGGCGATGGACCAAAACGGAGGTCATATTCGGATTTACCGCCTAAAAATAAATGAGAATTGTCTGATCTCGACAGAGAGACACTTTTGTTATTATTTTTATACATGTCAAAATAGGGTGGAAAAAATCTTCAGTCTTAAAAGCGCCAGAAATCACATATGAGGTTAAGTTTCTCGGTCAGGATGTTAATATTTTGTTAAACTAAGATGTAAAATGAAATCAGCGACCCAAAAAACATAAGATCCAACACCCTTAATAACGGTGCAGTGCATTTTCGAATAAAGTTCCGTTAAATCCAGTCTGTGGACCATAGTGCGGCGTTGAGGTTGAACAGCCCCGATCATTCACAAGTAATTATTAAGGCAGGACTTGTTAAACTTATGCTAAGAAACTACCACACTGTGAAACCATGTTTTCGATAAGGTTCGACGAAAAACTCGAGAAAAGCGACGACAACGTCTCTCTTGAAAAGATACAACGCATGCGTCGCTATAAACGGCTCCCATTTTGAACAAAACCTGTGATTGAACTGTTTCATTGAATTTTACTGTTGATATCGTCCATTTATTATGCAAAGAACAAAACAAAAAAACTCAATAATAAACCAAAAAAAAAAAAACCTTTTAAACCGCGCCCCGAGCATTCACAAGTAATTATTAAGCATGACTTATTCAACTTATGCTACGAAACTACCACACTTTGAAACCATGTTTTCGATAAGCCTCTGAGTATGATTTTTCGGTGGATATTTGATTCCAAAAATATCGCCGCCTAACCGCAATTTTCGTAGGATGATGCCATAGAGTACAATGCTCGGGCCAGTCCCAAGCCTGGAAAAAGTGTGAGGGAAAGGTCAAGAGTAGGTCAAGAGCCGTCTCAATAGCTTCGAGGTTTTTGAAACCCCTTGCTCTGTAGGCAATTTTTCAATCCTTGTAGTAAAAATTGCCTACACAGCAAGGAGCTTCGAAAATCTTAAAATTTTTCAAAGTTCTTTTGCGTCGAGATAACGCATTTCTGGAAAATTTTGTGCACTACCCTGACCCCTTGATTTTTTACGCTCTTTCACGTGCCGTAATCCGTTTTTCGAAATATCATCTACCAAAAAAGTTATCGCAATTTTCAAATTCGGGAACGCTTTCAAAGACGTACGTCTTTGAACACACAAAAAATGAATAGAGCGCTAAAAAATATCCCCCAAAACAAAGTTTCAGCCACCTATGAAAAAATGACGAGGAGCTATATTAATTTGAAAGAAAAAAAATGGCAACTTTGGAAGCGCATAGCTCACGTATGAAGCGTTTTCGGGCATATGTGTATGGGAAAAAAAGTCTTATTTTGAGCCGAAAAAGCGATCCTGAAAGTTAAGTACGTTAATTTCCGGACACCCTGTATAATAACAACTTTTATCTCGACTCGTCCCGTTTTAAAGGTATAACCATGTCTAATTACGTTCTGTACGTCAAAAGAGCAGAAATCGGAAAGTCATGGTAACTAATGTTCAATTTTTGACTTTCGTTGTTAGTTTGAGCGGTGATGTAGGTCTTTATACAGGTTCCATCCATCATGAAGTACTTTTTTTGAACAGCGCGCCAGTCCGTGTACTTCATTACGTCACAGCAAATCTTCAAAATGGCTGCCTTGCCACCACCCTTCACCCTTCTGTATTTCCCTCATGCTCTGTTTTTGTGTTCATTCAATATTTTCATTTCGTTTTCATGGTTCATTTCATTTGTAGATCGGAAACCCCCTGACTTTACCTTTCTACACTATTATTTCCGTCAGTCAGTTTTCTTTACAGAAATGACAACTGCCGCAAGACCAACTTTTGATCCTGCCAGAGGTGGACAAGGTCGAGGTGAAAAGGACCTCAGTGCCATATCAAAACAATATTCTAGTCGAGATTTACCGAGTCACACCAAACTCAAGTTCAGGTTAGTACCTGACCAAACGTATTTTATAAAACGCTTCCCTATATATAATAATCTGTATACCTGCGGACCTATTATTGAAACCATGTCAGCCCGACACGACAAGACAAAGCCCTATCTTAACCATGCAATATATCGCAATTCGATGTCTTATCGGGCTGGTTTAAATTTCAATAATCGGCCCGCTGATGTCACAGAATGACAAAGCAGCCAATAATAGCATTGATACTGGCAGTGTGTGCAGACCCTGTACAGGGGACACCGGGGATCACTGTTTAGAAGCCCTTATTACCTTCAGTAAGCCGCCTGCAGCCAGACCCCGGACTACTCACTTTCATTGACCGAAATAGAAAGGTGAGTGCAAGATAGACAACATGCCTCATCGGAAAGTACTTGCTGAGAGCGTCGCGAGTTTGATGATCGTTCTTGAACCTTTGTTGAAGCATTGCATTTTACCGGGTGACTGTAATGGCAGTTCAATGCTCGCTGCAACAGATTTTGCGGCTGGGAAATATAGCAGTGAGCCTTGAGGATCTAAATTATGTCACATGACAGTAGTTAGGCCTCAGTTTGACAATGGGTAATTCACCAAAATAAACTTTGCTTTCTAGCACGAACGCACCTGAACTAGGTTCATTGTAATGCATTACCTATCGAGGGTGATCACGGACCTCATTCTATAGAAATACCCTTTGGAAAGCTGTTTCATTGCTCAGCTTGACAACGGGTAACTCCGCGGGTAATTCACCATGGGTTGATGGAACTGCTTGATTCTGCTTTAAAAGCGGCCTCTCGCGCTCTGCGACGCGTAACCGCCATAGTGCCTTGTCCTTCCACATCCTCAGGGAGCAGTAGCTCCCCTGTTCCTTTTGAAGCCCCTGATCACCCTCTCTGGGGCGTCTTCTTCACTTAGGCATTGTTTACGCAGGTTTCTTTTATAGAATGTTTCACTCTCTGCTCTTTTTGACCGAAGTTAAATCTTAGTGTAAGCAATTTTACAGCAACCAAGTACTTCTGCCACAAACGGTTTTTCGATATGGACCACTGAAAGCTGAAGGCAGTTTCTGAAAGAAAGCTATGTTTTCACAGGCGCAAGACTACCAAAGGTGATAGAGGTGTACCAGTAGGTTTTTTTTTTTTCAATTTGGTTTTCCGTTTTTTTTTTTTTTTTTTGCCAAAAAAAGGAAAATCTTAACATCGCTTATGTTAAATACATAAATGATTAAAAAACAATAGGTGACAACGTAATAAACAAAACACCGGGATGTTTGCGGACAAGTGACAGAGACGACAGACAGATAAGTCTGGCTCAGAAGTTCAAGAAGATACGAAAGGCGGACTTGGACCTGAAAGATGGACGTAGGTACCACTTTTGTGGTTACTGCAGCAAGGTGACCTCCTGACAGAAGCAGAGAATATAGGGACCCTCCGTACTCTCTGGACGGAAGCAGAACTTATGAAAGATACTTGTGTCAGATTCATTAGTAATTACATAATCCATGAGGAATGCCAAATGATGCTCCGGCGACAGGGCATGATGCCTTTGTCAGTGTCGGACGCTGCGCAACCTGCCCGATTGGGGTTGAGGGTTGGGAAATTCGCGGTGTTGTCATTTGGGTGCCCTAAATATCCATTGGCAACCAGCCGTCGCTCTGCAAGTTTCTGCGTCGGGGAAACTTGCCCACAGCGTTTATTTCTAGCGGCAAGCGGTGGCCGAATTTTGCTCTCTTTCTGAGCAGCAACTTAGTCCCTCGGCCTTGCTTGCTCTTCAATTTGCATGCATCGAAGATGAGCACTTTTCGTTTCGCCTGTGGCTGGCCGTAAGGGGGGCGTCCTTAAATTAACTTGCTCTCGCACTGGACCTTAGCGTTGATTTGAGAAAGTTTCAATAAACTCAGGGTCCCTGGTCTGTGGTCGCTAAAATTTTGGCGATCTATCCACTATGGAACTAACTTGTGCTTCCATCGCCGGTATCCATGCAAGTCTGTGGGCGAGCTGCTGAGCTATCCTTAAGCAAGTCCTGATGGATGTCTCTGCCCTATGACATAAGGGACCTTTCGCACAACATCTTATAATAGACGGAATTGATAGAAATAAAGCTCCACACGTGACAGGAATTTTTAGGAATCATGTGAGTAGGGGAAAGAGCCAAAAAATCAGCCGTAAGAAAGTCCAAAATTTAAAATTTAGAAACGCTTGCTGTTGGAGAAGAGCAACTTCCGGGCACGTAACAGCGCTAGGCTTGTCCAACCTGGTTTCTTCACCCTGCGCATTTAACTCAAACATACTTGCTCCCTTGGCCGGATTTATACATAGGCCCTTGAGGCGGCAGCAAATTTTTAGGGAGTGGAAAAAAAAGAGAGAGAAAAATGAAGATTGGGCGCCGACGTTGAGGCACAGTCTTCGTGGCCATCAAATCCAAAAGAAATTGGAGCATTGTGGTGACTAATATGGACAGACACATGGATTATGAAGGAATTCGAAAATTTTCGTGAACAAGTGTGTTTGCTGCGTCATCTACAAACGGTATGACATTCCTGCCTCCCTTGCCCCCCGCTTTGGCAAGTCGTAGGGGCGGCCAAATCGTGACAGCCTGAAAAGCGGCAATGGAAATGCTGCAGGTGTGAGGAATTTGCGATTTGACTATTGAATCTTTCGTAAAAGTTGGCGAGAAACACGATGGTGCCACTGGTTTCCTCTGAAATCAACTCCCAAGCCCAAAAAAAGCTCTCAAGTTGAGGCTAAAATGGAGAGGTTATCCCACGCTATCCTGAGAGTCCACCTCTACATCAAGACAAACTCTCGATGCAAAGATAGGGAGCAAATACATTAGCAGAGTTGCCGTTTTTTCAGTTTTCGAGTCCCCGCAATTAAAGTGGCAACCCTGTCAAATGTATTTGCTCCCTATCTTTGCATGGAGAGTTTGTCTTGATGTAGAGGTGGACTCTCAGGATAGCGTGGGATAACCTCTCCATTTTAGCCTCAACTTGAGAGCTTTTTTTGGGCTTGAGAGTTGATTTCAGAGAAAACCAGTGGCATCATCGAGTTTCTCACGAACTTTTACAGAAGAAGCAACTGTCAAATCGCAAATTCCTCACACATGCAACATCTCCATTACGTAAATCTGGCTATGCCAACTCCAACTCCATTATGATTTCGTAGCTGATTTTCAGATAATAATATTGAGGCATCAAAAAGCCACCGATCTAAATAGATGGCGGACATGAAATCCTCAAGTTAGGTTAGGCGCATTCCTGCGAGTGGATTTAGTCAAATTTTTTAACCAGATCGGCATGCTCGCAAACGTAAGGAGTAATACTTAATATCCCCGCTGAAGTAAAAATTTAATCTTAGTTGCTTGACAAATTTTGGCCAATATGTGAATGCATCCACTTTTCGACCCACCTCTGGAGATGAAAGAATTTTTGGTGTGTTAGTAATTGCTGCCAACATAAAAACCCAATGTTGTAGGCAGAATGTCGCCCGAAGGTAATTCAGCTCTGTTGTACCGGAGATTGTCAGTAGTTGAAAATTCCTTCCTGATCCACTCTTTGAAACGGTATCACTCGACTCAAATGGTAATTTCACTTTAAAGTTAGTCGAAAATCAATGGAATAAACTCCATTTTTAAGTAAAGTGGCAGTTGATGAGTAATCGTATGCATCCTTCTCTTTGATATGACCAATTGAAGCGACATCTTGTTTGCCTTTTTCAGGTAGCCATTATTACTATGCAAAAAGAAGCTTATAATTTTTTTTTTTTTTCGATATTTCAAGGTAAGTCATTTTTGTGGATTAATTCTTCAGTACTGTCAATCTCAAGATATTGATTCATTCTTGTTCTTAAATTTCACTCTTTTGGCTATGTTCTATAGGGAACAGGGCCAAGGAACCAATGCAGAATTGAAAGCTCGCGATTTTCGGAAGGAATTAGAGGAAAAAGAAAAAGACAAAGATGCCAAAGGTCTGAAGAGGATTGTGGACGCCTCATCAAGTAATAGGTAAGTGTCTCCCTGTTCTCTCATTTTCTACAAATTGGTGACTAACCTGGAACAATTTTTTTACTTTACTGAGAATCAAACAGTATTATGACTATTGGCTTTATTCAGGAAGAAGACCAGGTTTATCAAAAGGTTTGTTTTTATTCTATAATTACAAATTTTAGGTATACAAATTTCAGTAGGTGACTTAACTAACTGTGATCATGAGTGTGCTAGTACTTGTTGCTGATAAAAGATAAATGACAGATGAGATTCGGCACACAGATTGCTCAATGATTGGTGGGAAATTACAGTTCAATATGCCTCCTTAATTTAGTAATGGAGAAAAATCGAAGCTACTACATTACAATACATGACAGTCACTTAAAAAAAATAATTCACACAACTTATTTTTTTTTTATTTAGCAAACGACCAAGAGTTGAACAGCTGCCTGCATCAAGCCTTGACGTTGATGATCCAATTGATGATGATGATTCAGATGACCCAGACAGTGAGGATGACACTGCAGTGCTTCTTGCAGAACTCTCCAGAATAAAAAAAGAACGATCTATAGAGCAAGCCAAGAAGGTATTTTTCTTGTGTGACAAGAATGTGTTTCGTATTCGTAGATCAAGTTTATTATTCCATTCTATTATTATTTAACTGAATTATTATACTAATTGTGTGTGTCCTAAGGTTCATTTCGAAAAGTTTAAGAAATGATCCTGATAGCTGAAATGAAACCAATCTCCTTTGAATATGATTCTGCAAAAGAGATAAAGGTTAAATATTTTCTATGCAGAAAAAGAACATGGAAAAAAAGAAGGAGATAAAAGAAATGGAACTTGATTTAAAGAAAAAAGAAATTTGAAAAATTAATTCAGTATAGGTAGGTTCAGTAGGTAGTAAACTAGTTCAGTGTAGTAACAATGCATACCGAACATAAGTGACAAAGACGAATTCTTCACCTTTCAGAAAAGCAGTAACTTTGTTGACTGTGGTTTGAAAGGGTCTAATGGTGAAAATGAGGCACTTTCTTGCAGAAATTAGCTGAAGCGACTTTTTGATTTGCTGTTAGGGTTGCATTTTAAGTTGAGAGATGTTACTAAAAGACAGGGTTTTTAATTCATTCTGAGCCCGGAGTCAAACCCAACTTTCTCCCCACTGCCAACCAGTTTTCAAAATTCCGCAATTTTTCAGAACTTTCCAGTTTTTCTGAGCCTGTTGACAATCTGTCCATGCAGTTTGGTAAGCCTTTGTTTGAAGGGGTGTATAATAAAAGGGCACATGCGCATTTTTTTTTTATTGCCAAACTGCATTTCTGCTGCATGGCCTGTTTTACTATAATTTTACATTTGTAATTTTTTTAAGAAAAAATGGTGCTATCAAGAAGGGTGGTTACAAGAATCGTCGACACAACTCGATGGAAAAATGAAAACACGATGTGCACACGATTGAACACATGTAAATGAACTCTATGGCTTGCACATGCCTCCTGCGAGATTAAAAGATGCAATTTGCGATTGAAAAAGAGTCGACGAAATGGTGGTTCTTTATCACTAAGCATTTTTCGAGCAAAAAAGTGTCGCTCTAAACATTGTCGATCGAAAATATGTCAATCAAACCACATCAATGAAAATTATGTCGATCGAATGAGTGCTGATCAAATCTATGTCGATTTAATTGCATTCCTATATTTTGATTGAATTGTGTCAAGTGAACTGGCGTCGAACATAACGATGTTGACGTGAAAATGTTTTTTTTTTCAAGGATTTTAAATTGATATTTTCGAGCGAAAAAGTACATCTCGTTATTCGTCGATAAAAACTGTGTCTATGAAAAATTTTTCAATGGAAAAAAAGTCGATCGAAAGAGTGTAGATTGGATTGCGTTTCTATTTTTCGATTGATCTGTGTCAAGTGAACCGATGTGGAACAAAGCAACGTCGCCGTAAAAATAGTTTTTTTTCGTTCAAGGTTTTTAAATTGAAATTTTTGAACGAATCGATGTCAATTGAATTGTGTTTTCGTTTTTCGATCCACTTGTGTCGACGATTCTTGTACCCACCATCAAGTAGCATCAAGGTCAATGATGGGACTTTCTAACTTCACATACATCCTTAAAGGACCCAACGGAATGGAAAAAAGGAGCAAGGGGATTTGGCAGTTGCTCAGTAATAAGCCACCTGAACAGCCATGATTCATTCGTACTCATAATGCTCTTCAATCACATTATGGGGCAGAGTCCATGGGCAACATTTACTTGGCTGTCACTCATAACATATCCTGATTTTCCGGTGGGCATCCCTGCCTCTGATTTCAAACCAGTTTTTTAAATTTGACAAACTATCTGTTTTCAACAGGCAGCAGAAAAAGCACAAGAAGAAGAAAATATTCGCATGGAGAATATCTTAAGTGGAAATCCATTATTGAATTATTCCGCCCAAGCGCAGAAAGTGGACTTGAAGGTAATTACAGTTAATTTTTCAGTGAGTGAAGACTATGAAAGTGTTCCAGAAACTACAGAATTTTTTTCAGAACTACCCCCCGAATTTTTAAGCGCAAAATCGGTTTTAATTTTGTAGCGCCGTCAATTTCGCTCGTATACAGATGAAAATTGGGTGTGGGGGGTAAAATTTTGCGTTCTTTCCATTTCCGCCGTCAAAATTGACACTGGGGCAAAATGAAGGGGGGTTTTGGGGGGTTTTTCGCGTTTTTTCGCGTTTTTTACCAATTTTCTGCGGTTTTCATGCTTTAAGTCAGAGATTTTGAGCCAAACGACCACAGATTTGATTTCTACGCAAAAAATTACATAGGAACATAATGACCAACTAACACTCAACAGCGGATTTCTCTAGGAAAAACTGACCCATAAGTATGTGTTCACTCAGAAATTTTGAAAATAGCCATGTTTCGGGTACAGCCCAAGCTTGTAGCACTACCATATTCGCATATGATACGCTCTAGGTCGACCCTGTTGATATTATCGGGAACTTGAAATGCTACCCGCTTGGGCGGAGGGTCGAATTCTCCTCAGAAACGAATAAAAAAGGCGATAAAATTACGTTTCACGTGAATTGTTGCGAGCGGAATGTTATTATATCGGCAACTTTCACCTCCAACTTATGTAATTTTTTGCGTGCTTTCCATTTCTGCCCTGAAAATTGGCATCAAAGCAATTTTAAACGGGTTTTTGGGGTTTTTAATCATTTTTTACCAGTTTTTTCCGGTCTTTTGCGGTTTTCATGTTTGAAACCTCACCAAATGAGCCAAACGACCACAAATTTTAATTTTCCTCAAAATACGTTTACTATCACATCCATAAAATACGTCACGGATGAATCGTATAGCAGAAGAAATGTTGTGTAAAATCCTTATCTCTCATTCTGAATCCTCGTCAGACCATAAGTAAGCAGCATCCTCTAGGCAGTCTCCATAAGAGGATGACAATCTTCGGGGCTCTCTTTCTTGATGTCGGTAAAAACCAAGAAACCACAGAACTGATATGCCACATGAGGTTTCAAACACGAAAACCGCAAAAGACCGGAAAAAACTGGTAAAAAATGATTAAAAAATGATAAAAAACCCCAAAAAACCCGTTTAAAATTGCTTTGATGCCAATTTTCATGGCAGAAATGGAAAGCACGCAAAAAATTACATAAGTTGGAGGTGAAAGTTGCCGATATAATAACATTCCGCTCGCAACAATTCACGTGAAACGTAATTTTATCGCCTTTTTTATTCGTTTCTGAGGTTGAATTCGACCCTCCGCCCAAGCGGGTAGCATTTCAAGTTCCCGATAATATCAACAGGGTCGACCTAGAGCGTATCATATGCGAATATGGTAGTGCTACAAGCTTGGGCTGTACCCGAAACATGGCTATTTTCAAAATTTCTGAGTGAACACATACTTATGGGTCAGTTTTTCCTAGAGAAATCCGCTGTTGAGTGTTAGTTGGTCATTATGTTCCTATGTAATTTTTTGCGTAGAAATCAAATCTGTGGTCGTTTGGCTCAAAATCTCTGACTTAAAGCATGAAAACCGCAGAAAATTGGTAAAAAACGCGAAAAAACGCGAAAAACCCCCCAAAACCCCCCTTCATTTTGCCCCAGTGTCAATTTTGACGGCGGAAATGGAAAGAACGCAAAATTTTACCCCCCACACCCAATTTTCATCTGTATACGAGCGAAATTGACGGCGCTACAAAATTAAAACCGATTTTGCGCTTAAAAATTCGGGGGGCCCCTGCCCCCCGAATATTGGGCCGATGGGCCTGAAACTTGGCATGCTTTCTCTTGACACTTATACGTAACGAATCACAGCAAAAAAAGTCCCGGATTAGGTGGGGCCGGAAATGGCCCAAATCGCCACCCCTCCTTTCTCGTCAAATTTTACCACTAAATCACGATATACAGATAGAAACTTTCGCTAAATAAACAAACCGGGCAGCATCCATATTGTTCAAACTAACTCGGAATAAACCAAGGGTCGTCATCTAAAGTGTGACATCACAAATCGGCGTTTGCGCCAACGGCCCGGATTCAAATAACGTTTTTGAGACCTTCAATTTTTGGTGTTTTTAAAGTAAAATTTCTCAGGCCAGGGAGCTCAAAAAAATCTGAAAAAAATTCTGTATTCCCATTTCACCAAGGACTTTCATATTATGTAATAAAAAAATTCAGCCGAACTGGCTCATTATGAAATTGATAGGATGGAAAGAAAAGACCATGAACAGAGTAGGATGGAGACGCGTCACCTTGGAGGCCACCACCCCGGGCTGTAGCGCCATTGGTAAGTAAGCTAGTAATATACAGGGTGACCCCAAAGTCTTAGGACACCCCTGTAACTTTTGAACGAATTGAGATAGAGACTTGAAATTTTGACAGTGCTCCTGTGTCGAAATAAACAACTTTTTTCACTCCCCAAAAATTTTTGGGCCCGCCTTTGAGAGGGGGCCACTGACTTTTTTTTTGTACCTAACTTTTTTTTTTCAAATGGGAACCCCTATCATGTGACACATCGTTGGATAGGCAATCAAAAAATAAAATGTTTGGCGCTAAGTTCAGGTGAATATCTCAATTTTGGACAAGATGGCGGCGAAAAATTGGCGGAAAACCAGTTATAAGGTTTTTCAGAGGTTCTCACCAAAGAAATTACGGAAAACCTGTTATTCGAGGGTTACTTGACACGGCAAAGACGAAGTTTACATCAGGTTGTCAAAATCCAAGAGCTTTTCCTAGATGGCGGCCTATCAAAATGGCGGTATCCCTGTCCGAAAGGGTTTCCAAGGGTTTTTGCTGTTAAAAATGTGCAGAAGTCTGCATTCGAGGGTTATTTGACACGGGATAAACGAATTTGACATCAGGTTGTCAAAATCCCGCAGCCTTTCCAAGATGGTGGTTCGTTAAAATGGCGGGAACTCAGTGATTAAGGGTGTTCAGGGGTTTTTGCTGTTAAATATGCGCGGAAGTCCGCATTCAAGGGTTATTTGACACGAGGAAGACAAATTTGACATCAGGTGCTTCAAAAGCTCAAAGCTCTTCCAGGATGGCGGCCGATCAAAGTGGCGGAGAATCTACATTTCGGGTTTTAACAGATAATTTTCCTATGAGCTGGATAAACAGGGGTTCTTTAACCTGTAATAAACTAGTTTGACATTAGGTGTCAAAAATGTTGGAGCCCTTACGAAATTGCGGCCAAACAGTCATAACGAGAAGCAAACAATGCGCTTAGTGATCGCTGAATCGTAGAATTCAGAGCGTAGCTCTCAGCCAGTTGAAAAACAAATTTTCTGCTTTGTAATTTCAACTGCCGAGGACACATCACCAGGAGGTGGCATATTGAGAAAATTCGTCCATAAGAAATTGAATTAATTCCACCTGTTGAAAACGTCTAATTCTTGTTTGTAACCGCGAGAAAAAATCGGGACATTCCTGCGAGAATATGGTTATTGACGTCCAGCAACATGGAATCGGCGAGTAGGATTGGCTCTCTTGCTTCATCCAGGACTCCAGCCAGAGCATATCATAGCAGAACTTAAACGATCATACATCGGGGAAAATCTTTAAACGAAAGGAGAACTTATCAGGAATTAATAAACAAAAATTGAAACTGTAATGAAATAATACACTTCCGCCAAAGTAACACAAATGCACTTCTTGGTAAGAATAGATAAAATGAAAACTGTGAGGAAATGAAACACTGCCATACCATAGTAACACATATCATCAATCAAGAATAAAAAATTCCACTTCAATGGCTGCATCAGCCTCGCTATCGAGCACTGCATCAGCCATCGTCACCTCTTCATTTTTTATTGTCGAAACGGAGACCGTTTACCTCAACTCTTGCTCAAACTTATGTCCATTTTTTTCTTGACAGTGGTACAGTCGATTCTCAAATTCCTTGCAAACGTTAGCCAACATTTCAGGGGTGATTTTCGCACATTCATCGACGATCCCTTGCTTCAAGTCCTCCAAATCGCGTGGCGGTGTTTCAAAGACCTCACTTTTAAGATGACCCCAAAGGAGAAAATCGAGAGGGGTGAGATCCGGGGATCTTGCTGGGCATTCAATAGTCCCTCGACGTCCAATCCAATGATTTGGAAAATTTTGATTTAGATAATTGCGAACTTGTAAGGCGAAATATGGAGGAGCGTCATCCTGTTAGAACCATGGGTCATAGTCCTCATCAGAATCTTCAATTGTCTCAATTATTTTTGGCACATTTACCTTTTCAAGCATAGTCAGATAGGTATCAGCAAATCACCGGGAATGAAAAACGAACCGATGAGACGGACGAAGAACGGACGATTCTTAATTAAACGTCAATAATCATATTCTCGCAGGAATTTCCCGATTTTTTCTCGCGGTTACAAACAAGAATTAGACATTTTCTACAGGTGGAATTAATTTAATTTTTTAAGGACGGTTTTTCTTAATATGCCTCTAATGGTTGGATGGCGGAGAGGCTCAGGAGGGACTCGAAGCGAACCCTCGAATTCCAGGTTTTCCGTAATTTCTTTGGTGAGAACCTCTGAAAAACCTCATAAACTGGTTTTCCGCCAATTTTTCGCCGCCATCTTGTCAAAAATTGAGATATCGACCTGAACTTTGCGCCAAACATTTTCTTTTTTGATTGCCTATCCAACGATGTGTCACATGATAGGGGTTCCTATTCGAACAAAAAAATTAGGGTCCTTAGCGCCCCCTCCTCAGAGGGGATCAAAAAAGTTGTTTATCTTGATACAGGAGCACTGTCAAAATTTCAAGTCTCCATCTCAATTCGTTCAAAAGTTATAGGGGTGTCCTAAGACTTTTGGGTCATCATGTATCTACAAAAAGCTTACATAAATGCTTGTCTAAATCATTGCCATTGATTAACTTACCAAGACCCCACTTACTTTATCGTTAATATCTCTAAAATTATTTAAAGTGCTTTGACAATTTGTCGAAAATCTTTTGAGCTTGTACTTATTCTAAAGTTGACAACATTTTTTCTTGAGTCCCACCCGTTGGCTGCATTAACTCATAATTTTCTGCAAAGGTAAATCTATCTCCTGCTGTGCTGAATTTTTTAGCCTCCACAAGCTGAAAGTGGTAGAATAGAGTAAATGGGGCACTTTTACAGAGCTGCCAAGTAGCCTCTCATTGCCAGTGTGATTTTACGGTGCTGTAGGCCAATTACTGAAAGCTGAAAGCAGTCCCATAAAACATCGGAATGTGATATGGACTGCATTTTGCAATTTGGAACTATAAATTTTGGCTCTCCTGGAGAACCACTTATGTGTATAGGGAAACTAATGGCACATACGTTGTTTTTAAACCGGGGTAGAATTTATAGTTCCAAATTGCAAAATGTAGTTTATATATGTATTATACAGGGTGGCCCATACCTGTGTCCTTTTTTCCGAAGAAAAGGTGGTTTTGAAGCTTTGAAAGGAGGTTAGTAGGATTGGGAGTCGACCCCATAGAATTCGAATTACATATCTGTGGAAACCCTGCCCCTTTTCAGGGGTTTTTTTTTGGGGGGGGGGGGGGTCGGTTCGAGAAACCCTTTTTTTAAAATCGCTTGACGGCTACATCAGAAAAGTTGCTTCTCATATTGTAAACGGACCCAGGTGTTTTCTTTTTCCGAAATTCGAACTCCCTGATTCGAACACCCCTGATTTAGATTTCTATATGTGTTTTTTCTTTCCTTTTTCTTTTTACAGGTAAAAAGACGTTGGGATGATGATGTAGTATTTAAAAACTGTGCTCGATCAGAACCTGAAAAAAAAACGAATCATTTTATCAATGACTCCCTACGTTCTGAGTTTCATAGGAAGTTCATGGAAAAATATGTGAAATAGAAATTAAATTGTTTACTTCTGTTACAGCATGTACATATTCATTTTGTACACTCTAATATTACCTATTATTTTTGGAGAGCTTGGAAACTTGACAGGCGGACTTTCTGTACAGAACTTAATTATTTTCAGAAATTATACCATTGAGAGAGCTCGCAATGGAGAAAAGTACATGGATTGATTCATGCCTCAAAAGGTCCAACTCGTTTGCCCCAGAGACACTTTTTTAATAAAATTATGTCATTTTTCCACCATATTACTTTCCTTCAATGGACCACTAGACAAGCTACGAATTCCAGCGTTCTGATAAATGTATCTTAACCAAAATTTCACGTAAAACATGGCACGTACAACGAAAATTACCGATATCAACTCCTTACGAAGATATTTAATGCTTCTTGATGCGTAAGTTCTAACCACCCGCTCACGAAAACTCAATGCTCTACGTAATTCACATCGCGCGCTAAACGTTATCATGGTAGTATCTACGATTTAAAAATCTTGCAACCTCAATTTTGACGCTTTGGCTCAGCTATAGCAAATTGCTTATAGTTTGAACAACACATGGTGGGAAATGAACATTGCTCGATTGAGAAGCTTGCTGAAACCGTTGTAGTGCACGATTTGACTCACGTAGAGCTTTGTGTTTCTTGTGAGCGGGCAGTTCAAATTCCTCGTAACCACTGTGAAATAAAAACGTTAATATCTTCGTTAGGAATTGGTTTCAGTAATTTTCGTTGTGTGAATCGTTTTCTACGTGAAATTCTGCTTAAGAAACATGTATCAGATTGCTTAAATTCGTACCTTGTCTAGTGGTCCATTCTTATCCAAAAGTTCTTCTTATTTCTCTGTATTATAATTAGTGTATTGTAATTATTTATCATGATTATAATTTGATTTGTTTTCTAATATTATCTCAAATAATTAACCATTGTGCTTTCTCACCATTTGCTCAGTATCTATTATTTTTTATTCAGTAAAGTTCCCCGTTTCTTGTCGGCACGGTAGTGTCAACCAGAGATGGAAAGTGAAATTTCATAAGGCTCGAATAAATTTCATAAAAGTTGAAATTTATTAATTTTTCTTAAAATTATTGATTAAACCTTTGGAGATCTGAAAGCGTTTCAGATGGTCTCTCTGTTGATGCTGTGGTATTATGCCACTCGTCTGAAGGTGCCAGACACAAAGAGGGGGCCAAAAGGGGAGTTTAGAGAGAAAAACCCCAACCCAACCTCTTAATTAAACGAAAACATTTGCAGAGCACGAATGTTTTAGGCTTGAGGTAAAACATTTCAAAATTTAGAATCACTGTTTCTAGGCGTTTCTTAGCCTCCTGAATGCATCCCCAAAAGTTTCAATAAATTTCATGAAATTTCACTCAAATAAATTTCATGAAATTTTCCATCTCTGGTGTCAACACTGACAAAATCACAGACCTTGCAAGTTTAGGACACAAGATGCAGGATGCATCACTGTGACCCTCATCCAGCCTCCTTTCATATGCGCTAGTCTCTTTATCTTTTCCCCTCTAGCCTCTCACCCAGCTATTTTTACGATCAAGACTGGTTTGGCTGTAGCTCTCTGCTGTGTGCACGTTTCTTTTTTGCTCAGCCCATTACGCATTTCCCCAATTTTGTCACCTCACATATTTAACTTTGCACGGTGCTCCTGAACTCACTTTAAATGCGACTTTGTTGTACATCAAAAATTGAGGTTGGAGGTTGTAGTGGGGTACTCCCTGATGGGTTTTTGGGCAATTTCGAAATAGGTTGTCGGAGCTCCTGGAAAAATAATCGCATTTTTGTGGTTTTTTAGGGGTAAAATAGGAAAATTGGCCTCGGGGCGACAAATTAAACCCCCTCTCCCTCATCCTTGCCCTGACCGATCTGAATTTTTAGTATGTTTTCACCTTGTATAAGATGTGACTTTTCTGAAATTTTCATGCCCATACACAATTTTCTGCCCCTGCGGAGCATGTTTTTATTTTTCATGTTTTTGGGGGAAAATTCGGGGGCAAAATTTCCGATAAGATGTTCAAAGGATTGACTGCAACAGGGATATGGTTTTGGGGGTGGGAGAAAGTTCTCAAATTCTACTTTCTGGTGATGGAGTAGATTTAAGAACTTTCTGTCAACCCGAACCGCTCGTTTTCCCCCGACTCATCGCTTTATCCGGCCTCTCTTTTTGAGTTAGCTGCACCCATCAAGTAAGTAATGGCATAATTTTCATGGTACCTAAATGCATAGAGTACAGAAGAACCGTAATAACCAATTCTGAACGAAATAAAAATCCAGCGCTTGAGGTTGCAACGCGATTTGGGTCATTTTGACGAATTTTAAATCGAAAGCTGGCAACACTGCAACTCTAAATTGATCAAATATGTCTTTTCTAATCGAAAGCTCTCAGCTTGCACATTCCTAGTGAAATTTTGAATGGAAATCACACTTCGAGACCTTCATTTTATCATGAAATTCGATATTTTGGCGTTCGCAACTTGGCAACGCTGCCGCGGGGGGCAAAAAATTTTGTATGAGCGTGAAAATTTCAGAGAAGTCACATCTTATACCAGGTTAATACATACTAAAAGTTCAGATCGGTCACGGCAAGGATGAGGGAGAAGAGGTTTAATTTGTCGCCCCATGCCCAGTGTGCTATTTTACCCTTAAAAAACCACAAAAATTCGATTATTTTCCAAACAACTCAAACACTCTACTTCGATATTGGCCAAAACCCCATCAGGCAGTACCCTGCTACAACTTACAATGTGAATTTTTGATTTTGAATGGAAATCACACTCCGAAACCTTCATTTTATCATTAAATTCGATATTTTGGAGTTCGCAACTTGGCAACGCTGCCGCGGGGGCAGAAAATTGTGTATGGGCATGAAAATTTCAGAAAAGTCACATCTTATACTAGGTGAAAACATACTAAAAATTCAGATCGGTCAGGGCAAGGATGAGGGAGAGGGAGTTTAATTTGTCGCCCCGAGGCCAATTTTCCTATTTTACCCCTAAAAAACCACAAAAATGCGATTATTTTTCCAGGAGCTCCGACAACCTATTTCGAAATTGCCCAAAAACCCATCAGGGAGTACCCCACTACAACCTCCAACCTCAATTTTTGATGTACAACAAAGTCGCATTTAAAGTGAGTTCAGGAGCACCGTGTTTGGGGATGCAAATGACTCGCATCTTGTGTCCATGAGATGTGGAAGCAGAAGTGTGAGAGACAACGGGAATCATCGTGAAAGTTTAGGAAATATCGCAGATTGGGATTTGAAAACTAAAATAACTGGTTTCTAATTCATGTGAGACTTAACTGTGTATCTTACTCCCTGGAACAGAAATATTTGTGAGTGCCGTATAATTTCAACTTATCTCCAAGCTTCCTTCTTACTTGGGTGCGTTTTAACTCCCCTCCCCTTTCTTCTGCCCTGTCTCTCCCATATGGAAGCAACTTTCTAAAGAAACTTCAACCCCAATCAATCATTTATTCGCTTCCCTGAATTCTATGAAGACTTCAGATTACGATTTTCGTGTCAAAGGAGTTATCTTTGATAGTGATTACTCTATCACTTCGTTCTCTAATGCTAGTTACACTGAATTATTTTTTTTTTTTGGAGCCCTCAATAAATAGACCAGTTTGTAATCCGTCGAGGCATGGATTATGAGTGGATAAAATATTCAGATGTGTAAGTACCTACTTGGGTTCTTGATTATGCTTGCATTGTACATCCTTACATTTTGGTGAGGATTTTTGTAAGTCATCTAATCTTTCATCTTCATTCAGAAGAATGGAGCTCCTGTATGGATCAAGCATAGAGTACATAGAGTCGTAATGTAAATGGGAGAGCTGGCGCCATGTTCTGCTCGACGAGTTCCGAGCCCGGTGTGCGCCGAGTTCGGGTCACTTTTTCGATACATTTTCGATCCAAAATGGCGGTGTGGAATACATGGTGATTCCTATTCTAATTCCTGATTTTCGTTGTTGTTGTTGTTGTCATCGGATTGCCGGGTACCCGTGTATCGCAAACAATCGATTATGTATCGAAAAAGTGACCCGGCGTCACACAGGAGTCTCGGAATTCGGGACATGGAAAATGCTTAAAAGTGGCGCCAGCTCTCCCAATTACATTACGACTCTATGTACTCTATGGGATCAAGGATGTGGAAAGCAAAAGGGAAGAGAACAAAGGAGAAAGAAAAAAGAGAAGAAAGTAAGAAAACATACGATCCGAGAGGCGACTGCCCAATACGATGGAAAATAAACAGACGGTCAATAAAAATGGAAGAAAGTTTCGAGGAAATCCTAAGGTGCAGGCAAGCCATAGGGAAGGGAGTATAGGGGTATGGAAAAGTTCGTGATGGAGCTATACAGAGGGATGGAAAATCAGGTGCTACCGAGGAGAGACACGGTGATGCTGCTGTGACCAGTGCGACACGATTCAACCTCTTCAGCGCAGTGATAGTGAAGAACCTCCTATCTACCATGCATTAGTACAGGGAGAAACAACGTTTCTCTTCTTTGGGCCTCAGAGACAGCTTTTATGAAATCTGATTTTTTGGACACGCTTGAATGGTTCTTAGCTTCATTCTTGCCACATTTGAAGGAAATCGCTTCTACAGTTTTTTGTAATGCGCGGGTAATGAATCGGTGCAGTAGCTTCACATTTTTAACTAGCTGTGATTAGCTCGCTTTGCGTGCTGTCACGCCTAGCCGGGGAGTGCCCCTAGATCCCTCCTTCGCTTCGCGATGAACTTCCGACTCGCTCCGTTCCGCGAGCTGCATCACATAGCTTTTAACTTCAATGAGAGGACAATATTTTCGTCCTCTTTTTCACCGAATTGCACAAAAATCGACAAATCAGGAGCAGAGAAAGAATTTTAGGCCAAATCCGCCATCTTAGATGTTGGAATTTTTAAAAAGCTGAATGAAAATTTGAGTTTCCTGTCAATAAATACCCCAAACACCAAATTCCACCAAAACTGACGGAGCATGAGCTGAGACAGCATTTTAGACCACGTCCGCCATCTTCCATTTTAGAGTGTTGAAAATCTGACCGAATATACGAGTTTCCCGTCGAAAACTACCTCCTGATACCGAGTCGCACAACAATCGATGGAACTGGAGGCGATATAGCACTTTAGGCCACGGTCGCCATCTTGGGTTTTGGAGTTTTGAAAATCTGACTCAAAATTAGAGTTTCCCATTGAGAAATACTCCCCCCCCCCCCCTATACCGACACCGATACAGATTAGAGTTTATCAAAAATAAAGGAGAAAGAAAAAGGAGAGGAAGTTAAAGAAAGATACGATTAGTGAGAGGAATGACCTATAGGATAGAACATGAACATACGGTTAAAAATATTCTTAGGCTCGGACTAAATAAGTATTCTGAAGGAAGCACCGACTAACCCTCTTCAAACACCAAAAATAAAATATAGGTACTAGATATCCTTATGGTTAGTTGAAAAACTAGTTGAATAAACTTTACGTACCAAATTCTTACTATTCACTTGAAAAATGAGGAAAAATCTCTAATTGGGAGCCAGGTATTTTGGAGGGGAGAATGTGAATTAAAAAAATTATCTACGCAAGGGCTTACAGCGCACATTCAATGTGAAATATTTGGGGATGACACTCTGAAGCTGTGTTTAATTTATCCAAAAATGAACCTATGAAGATCGGTTTTTAACCAAACTGAGAAAAATTGCTGTCAATATTTAATGATGGACACCCAATTTTTCTCCATCACTGGAAAGTCGGTGAACATGCTGAAAAATCCTTAAAAAAACCTGTAAAAGGTATGAAACCCATACATTTGCGGAAACTAGAGACTTTCCTGAATTGGAAAATACAGGACACAATTACTAAGGATAAATTAAAATTTAATATTGGACCTGACTTTCTCTTACTTTATGGGACGACCAAGCTCCCAATTTTGGCTACACCGTGAAATAAGCTTCCCTGTTTAGGGGTGTTCAAACGAATTCTTGCTGGAACGCTAGCTGTATTGTCTTTTACCGAAACTGGTGGCAGTACCAACACACAGTGAGAAAAACAGCCAATCTAGCGCCGGAAAAGTCTTATCGCTCGGTTCGTTCACTTACCCATTGGTTTTTCACACTTAATCACACTTAATTTTATTTTTATTCATACACTAAAAACAACATTTTACGCCGATTTTTCATAAATTCAAGAGTTATGGAGCCAAATCTAGTCAAGAGATCATCTGTAATTTACTACCCTTGAGACTGAGTTTCGGTTTGTGGTCTTTGATTGACCAGGAGAGTTAAAATAAAGTATTTCTCATCGTTTATGCTAACATCGGTTACTTTATTCAATTATACTATTCACGTCTGTTATTTGTCACTTTTTTTTGGAAAAATTTGTGTGGTTATGTATATGTGTTTCAAGGTAAGGTTATGAGTGAGAATGAGTGTAATTCGCAACGTATTACTAAAGATGTTAATGGATTAGATTGACATATTAATTGGCATGTATTCAATATTAAGAGCAAATGAGAAGGAAAAACACGCTTGAAATTTTAAATTTCCTAATAAACCGTTGCACAATGGAACAGCTTTTACTAATTAATAGATAATCTTATGTCCTAACTTTTTTTCCAATTCCTGTTAGGATAACAGTTAAGTTCCGAACATTTAATTTATCATTAAGTGTTCTCAAACAGGAACTTTAATAGTATCCATATTATCGTTTTACCAATACACTTTATTTTCATAAAGGTAAAATGAAGTATGTCATTCCTCGGAAAGAGGTTGTTCCCAAAACGCCGATTTTGGCCCCCCCCCTGGATTTGGCCCGAACTTTGCTCAGATGTTGTTCTAAAAGTCCCCGATGCTTGGGCAAAATTTCAGCCCCCTCGGATAATTAGGGGGAGGGGGCAGGGGGGCAAAGTTGCAATTTTTTCAAAACTTTGAAAATCGATATCTCGCGAACGGTTTGAGTGTAAGTGTTGCGGTTTGCGCTAAAAAACGTTAAAAAATATTCTCTACACAAATATTGATGCTGTTTGCATGGTTGCGTAATTTATCGTAGTTATAAATCAATTTTTCCGATTTTGAAGGTTCGACTTTTTTTCGTTCTTCGTCTCTCCTCTCCAGGCGATTGTTGCTATGTGAATAAAAACCAGTTGAGGTGATTCTCCATGAAATTCTGCATCTACTACACTTTGTTTGACCTTGGGGAAACGATTCATTCTTGAGTTATAGCGATTTTTCTGCGCGTTCCCGGTTACGCGCGGGCGGCATATCGGCGGCGCTCTATCCCCCCCGGGCGAGGCAGAGGTTGTTTCACTGCTAGGGCCTTATATTCATGCTGTAGGCTGTAATTATTGATATTTTCTCCTTCCCCCACCCTTCCCCACCTATAGATATGTTATTTATACTTCGTTATACAGGGTGTCCCGGACCACCCGTACCAGATCTTTTTCTCGGTTGGTTTAGGTAGTACGAAGTGGGGGACCGCGGGGTTAAACAGGGAATTGACCCCAAGGTATCCGAATTTCATGGTCCCGAAACTTTCCATGCCACCCTTGGGGAGTAAAGAGGGGGTCACGATCCCTAAAGTCGGGAGACATTGTGCCTCCCTCTTTTACCCCCCAAGGGAGGGTAGGGGGCTACGGGACCATGAAATTCGGATACCTTGGGGTCAATTCCCTGTTTAACCCCGCGGTCCCCCACTTCGTACTACCTAAACCAACCGAGAAAAAGATCTGGTACGGGTGGTCCGGGACACCCTGTATAACGAAGTATAAATAACATATCTATAGGTGGGGAAGGGTGGGGGAAGGAGAAAATATCAATAATTACAGCCTACAGCATGAATATAAGACCCTAGCAGTGAAACAACCTCTGCCTCGCCCGGGGGGGATGGAGCGCCGCCGATATGCCGCCCGCGCGTAACCGGGAACGCGCAGAAAAATCGCTATAACTTAAGAATGAATCGTTTCCCCAAGGTCAAACAAAGTGTGGTAGATGCAGAATTTCATGGAGAATCACCTCAACTGGTTTTTATTTACATAGCAACAATCGCCTGGAGAGGAGAGACGAAAAACGAAAAAAAGTCGAACCTTCAAAATCGGAAAAATCGATTTATAACTACGATAAATTACGCAACCATGCAAACAGCATCAATATTTGTGTAGAGAATATTTTTTAACGTTTTTTAGCGCAAACCGCAACACTTACACTCAAACCGTTCGCGAGATATCGATTTTCAAAGTTTTGAAAAAATTGCAACTTTGCCCCCCTGCCCCCTCCCCCTAATTATCCAAGGGGGCTGAAATTTTGCCCAAGCATCGGGGACTTTTAGAACAACATCTGAGCAAAGTTTGGGCCAAATCCAGGGGGGGGCCAAAATCGGCGTTTTTGGAACAACCTCTTTTAGCAATTAATTTCTTTCGCTCAATGCACCTGACGTTTTTCCTCTCAAGACTTAGTGTGAAATGAAACCATTTTTAAAGGGCAGCACTTTTGAAGTAAAACATGAAAATTCTCAAGGAATTATTTA
This sequence comes from Bemisia tabaci, assembly GCF_918797505.1. Lineage (NCBI taxonomy): Eukaryota > Metazoa > Arthropoda > Insecta > Hemiptera > Aleyrodidae > Bemisia > Bemisia tabaci. The sequence goes on along the minus strand of NC_092793.1, from coordinate 87,834,081 downwards.
AATTTTCATACCACCGGTCAGAACCGATCTCACATCCTCCGTTTTCGAAGCGAGAGACTCTACCAACTAGGCTACTGCTTCGAGTAGGTAGGCGCACTGAAACAGTTGCTCTTAAACACAAGTTACCTGAGTTGCGCGCGCAGCGCACTGCGCACGCACTCTCCCCATGCGACTCTGTAATCTGACGCCAAACCCAATGGTACACATTCATTCTCAGCACATTTCCACTTTCTTTTTGTCAAATATCTCCTAATGGCGCGAGGATGCGCACCCAAACTAGGAATTATCTTATTCTTAATAGTGTGACAAGTAACTGGATATAAAAATCTCGGTGAATCCGAGTGAATTTGGAAAGATACAGCCAATGGAAGTTTTGATTTGGCACTATTTTGGAGGCTAACTTCAAAAATTGCTGTAAGTTAAAAAAGAGGATTTTAGAAAAAAAAAATGGTATCCATACTTTTAGAAAGGTCAGCCATTGCCAAAACAAATTAAAAGTAACTACATGAAACGCTTTTTAATAAACACAGGAGGCCATTGAATGTAAACATTCAAAGGCAGTCTTTTGTCAGCGCCGCGTTACCCGGAGCGTTGCTGATGATTATCGTTGATAGGGTCGACCTAATGAAGTAAAACATGACTGATTTCTTGATCAGTAAATCCTCAGGAACACATACATACCAATTTTTGCCATTTTCATTGATGCCGGTTTCCCGACTTTTTTGGCTCTAGATCGGCTGTTTTCCCCACTGTGCGACAGTGGCGATTACATCGTTAACAGCCCGCCTCATCGGAGTTTTGAGAGCTCGCACTCAATGCATTGTTGCCCTGTGTGTCTGTTTGTCAGACTGCCTGGCGCGGCGGCGCGTATAATAGATGTACAAAATGGCAACAGCTTATTTTCGTCAGCTCCGAAAACTTAGATCGCTATCGGTAAGAGCGCTCTCATTGTAACTTTTTCTTGACGGAACTGTTTCGGTAGCTTACGAACAACCAATAAAACAGCCCGATCCCTGTTTATGTCAGCTTGATTCAGTTGACTTCATCCCAGTAGATTAAATGTAGAGATTTAAATGAAAACGACTCAAAAAGTGTTATCTCCTGAAAGAGCATGAAATACGTTTTTTGAATGATTACGTTATTCATTTCAGAGCGGAAGAGAGAAAAAACATGGTGCATCTAAAAGTGGTACAAAAGGTTCAATTCAGATTATACAGACTTCAGTTGCTGAACCACTGAAATTTGTGAGACTACCAAAAAATAAGAAAAATGGATGCAAGCTAAACTAGGTGGAAAAGAAAAAGGCCTGATTTGGGCATCTTTTTTTTAATTCCCTCAACAAATTTTTTTGGCTTTTTTAAAACTGTGAGTAGAAAAAGACAATAAGAGCGAATAGCAGGAATACAAAAGTAGAAACAAAAGAGTTGAATGAGCGTATCATAGTACTGAAAACCAGAAAGTCTTAACCTGATCCTGCTAAGCAGGCCCGCCACATCCCATCTCGGGCCCTAGTACCAATTTTAAGGCTCGGGCCCCCAGCACAGGGGGGGGGGGGGGGGGTCCGAGGGGCCTCCCTTGGGTAATTTTTTAAATTTTAAACCTATTTGAATGCACTTTGAAGCTCCCATGATGGAGATTTTCCATCAATTTCTGCAGAATAATTACGCCTTTTTTTTATTTACTTTCAGCCCAAAATACTTCCGAATTGTTGCATTCGAAACATCTGAAATTTTTTTTTTGGGGGGGGGGGGGCAGATGATACTATTTTCAATTCTAGGAGGAGAGGGGGCCAGGTCCCCCAGGACTCTCCTTTCGTACATCTATGGCAAGGGAGTGGAGCCATTGAAGTCTAGGATGCCCAGACTGGAGACTCTCAGCATCCGACGACGGAAGAAAATGATAGATAGATAGATAGAATACTTTATTTTTTATCCTGGGAAGGATTTAACAAAGGGGGTTAGGTTGGGAGATCATTTACAAACATGAGATTACTTTATAATGCTACACCTATCTCTAAGATTTGCTGGGTTTACGGTTATGTACATGAAATAGTAGCGTTCATGATAGGCAAACTTTGTTTCTTAGTTTAACTATTCATTTATTATGAACGATCTTATACCTACTCAGAATTGTCGCAAAATAATTATAAATATCTGTAAGCTGTTGCTCGTTTGAGTCTTTACTGAGAAGTAGGTTTATGTCTTTGTTGAAGTAGCAGTGTAAATAATAATTTCGAGTGTTATGGTAAATGGGGCAAATAAAGAATAAGTGGTGCGCATCTTCAGGCTGTTGAGTATTACAGATTGTGCAAATTTCGTTAGGGTTAATTCTATGGTTCATCTGATTGATAGTGAGGTTAAGGGAGTTAGCAGACGGAAGAAAATGAAACGCATTTATACTAAAAATATCATTCTATACTAAAAATCTTGAAAATAGATAGAAATCTTACTAAATTATAAATCTTAAAAGAAATGAGAAAAATTCGAAAGTATGTCCCAGCGTGTTTTTGAAAAGTTATTCACCTTTTACGAAATTTTTAGGGTAAATTCTTCACTTTCTCTTACGAGACAAGGGTAATACGTGAATTCGTAGTGGTTTGTCACCGGCGGCACGGGCCCCGGTACCAGAGACCCAGTATCCCCCCCCCCCTTGTGGCGGGCCTGCTGCTAAGTGTTCCATACCATCTGTTACCTTTCCATGAAAGCATGGGAATCCATCCATGACATCCTATGAAGATCCACCCATTCATGGGAATGGAGTTACGGATGACATGGAACCCTTTCATTGGAGGATGAGCTCCCCTCCAAATGGAGTAATGACTAAAAATAGGGTAAAATATAATTTAAATGAAAATGTTTCAAATGATTAAGATAAAACGAATAAAATATGGAAACATTAACTCAAAGAAAATAACAATAAAGTAAATTAACAAATATGATTGATTGAAGCTGGCTACTGCTGATTGAACTCTGGTTTTAATTTACTAACAGGCTGACAAAGTGGAGTAGGATAGGGCGTGGAGACAGGTGTCATTTGAGCTGGCATCCCTGAACTGGGGGACAAGGGCTGTTGCTGATTTAAATGCTGTGAGAGTGCATAGTTAAAATGTGGAGGTTGATATCCACCAATGTAATTTGGCAAGCTGAAAAACAAACAATGCAAAAAAGCAATATTAGATATAGATACTGCTCAAATCCACAAGTGAAAGAGTTCAGAGAGGTAGGATAATAACAATATAATATCTGAAAAATCGAAGAGAATGAACTTTAAATGCAGACTCTTCCTGTCAATTCTTAGTAGTTCCAAGCATTCCGTTGTCAGCCCTTGCTACTAATTTTTCATAAGCCTGAATCTTACTATCAAAATACTCCATCAAAATGTCAAGGTCAAGTGCTATGATTGGTCCAAATCATCGAATAAGCTTATCACAACACCTGACCTTGATATTTTGATGGCTAGCTTTGACAGTAAGACACAGGCTTTAGTATAGAACTATGCTGCCGTGATCGCGAAGAGAGCGGTGAATGCTAAAATAAAGGTTTCAGATAACGGGCTTAGAAGCTTCTGACCGGAAAATTTTATCAAAAGAACCCTCCGTTCTGTTTTAAATTGCCACAAATCGTCCAAAAGACTCCTAGAAGTAGTTTGGATGATTAAAAATAGACTGATTTTATTTCAATTACATAAAAAGGGTATTTTCCATTTTCATGCTAGGTTATTGTCAGGCAAGATAGCCGTAAGCGCCAAGCGTGGTTGTGTTTTGGACACACAACAAACACATTTTCAGGTTAGAGATTGGCAGAAGACAGCGGCACTTTACTTAAAAGTACTATTTTCATTGGCTCTCTGCAGGAATATTGTCACTTACTGCTGTCTTGCCTGAACCTACGTCATTTTTTGCGCACTTACGGCTTTCTCATATGTCTCGTTTGTAAACAATGGAGATGATTTTTGCTGTTTCAACTATTTCAGTGATTTCATCTAAAAGAGATCAGACGAATTTTGAAGGAAACTCGATTTCGAAAATTTGACATTAACTGCTCTCTTCGCTATCACGGCAGTTATGGGGTAAAAGTAATTTAAGTTTTCGTAGGAGGCAAAAAGTTCTCTAAAACCAAATTTTAGGCCAGTTATGTACACACATTGAGCCTCAAGGAACTTCAAAATGACGGTCAGAGGAGGCCCACCAAAAGCTCACCCTAACAGGAGATCTACTGTAATGATCCGCTAGGCTAAAAGTCTGAGTACTCAAGAAACATAACCTCGAAAAATTTTTCCTGGCACCTAAGAATTGAGTTAGAGACATAAAGATAATCCTTAAAAGCTGTACTGCATACATATTGTTTCTCCGAAAGTGGTGTTGTTCAACAAGAAAGAAATCAAAAATTCTGCAAAAAGTTACTTTTGCAGGCCAAAATCATCGAACTCACATATTTGCCTCGTGAGGCTAGTAAAACTGAAGTGCAAATACAGAAAAGGCTCCTGGTGGACAGTTTTGAAACTACAGCACAGTGTCCCTAAATCGACTTTTAATCAACTTTGAATGTACTTAAAAAATTCAAGTTGGAGGTAGTAATGGGGTACTCCTTGATGGGTTTTGGAGCAATTTCGAAATAGGTTATTGGTTTCCTGGAAAAATAATCGCATTTTTGTGGTTTCGTAGGGGTAAAATGGCCAACAGGGCTTAGGGGCTGCAAATTATACCCCCCTCTCTCATCCTATCCTTAACCAATCTAAATTTTTAGTATGTTGTTACCTGGTATAAGATGCAACTTTCCTAAATTTATTATACCCAAGTAAGTTTTTTTGCCCCCCCGTGGCAGCGTTGCCATGTTGCGGACTCCAAATTATCGAATTCGATGATAAAATGCAGGTTCCAGGGTGGGATTTCCTCCAAAACTTTTGTAGAAATGTGCAATCTGAGAGTTTCTGATTAGAAAGGACTTATTTATACAATTTCAAATTGCAATTTTGCCAGTTTTAGGATTTAAAAATCGTCAAAAAAAGCGAAGTGACGTTGCAACTTCAGATGCTGGGTTTTTATTTCATTCAGAATCGGTTATTATGATTCTTTTACCATACTCTTTACATTACAGTACCATGGATATACAGGGTGTAACAAAAGTCCGTCCCACCCCTGCTAACTTTTGAACAAATTGAGCTAGGAAAATGAAACTTTGGGAATGTTCCTATCTCAAACTCATCGTCTTTGGGGGGGGGGGGGAGGGATCAAAATTTTGGTCCTCTCCTCAGGGGGGGACGGGGGCCCCGAACTTTTTTTTTTGAAATGACAACCCCTATCTTGTGATACCTCATTCGAGAGAGCATAAAAAACTAAGAATTTTGGCGCAAACCGCAGATCAATATCTTAATTTTTGACCGAGTTATGATAAGTCAAAGGTCAAATCTGACCTATTTTCAAAAAATCTTAACTCCTGTTCAAATTATCGTAAAGAAAAAAATAAAACGGGAAAATTTACCAAATTGTGTCTGCTTTTCAATAAAATTGCAAAAATCACTTCGATTTAATTTTAAGGGGGGGGGGGGGCTCGGACCCCCAAATACGTCAATTCATAGGTCATTCAATTTTCCCGCGAAATAAGCCTATTTCCCCTAGATTTGCCTCCACATTATCTCAGTAAGGTCAAAATCAATTCAACAATACGTTGGCAAGTCTCCAAATTTTGTTTAAAAAAAAAACCCAAAAAGGTGATTAAATCTGACCGTTTACATTTCGTTTTTTTTAACTTTTTCCGAAATTTGGAGACTTGCCAACGTAATATTGAACTGTTTTTGACCTTACTGAGATAATGTGGAGTCAAATCTAGGGGAAATTTTCTTATTTCGCTGGAAAATTGAATGACCTTTGAATTGACGTATTTGGGGGTCCGGAACCCCCTTAAAATTCATTCAGAGTGATTTCTGCAATTTTTACTTAAAAGCGAACACAATTTGGAAAACTTTCCCGTCTTATTTTTTTCTTTACTATAATTTGAACCAAAGTTATCATTTGTTGAAAATAGGTCAAATTTGACCTTCGACCTATCATAACTCGGTCAAAAATTAAGATGTTGATCTACGGTTTGCGCCAAAATTCTTTGTTTTTTATGCTCTTTCGAATGAGGTATCACAAGATAGGAGTTGCCATTTGAAAAAAAAAGTTGGGGGCTCCCGACCCCCTGAGGGGGGGACGAAAATTTTGACCCCCCCTCCAGAAGATGGTCCCCTTGGAGATAGGAACATTCCCAAAGTATCATTTTCCTAGCTCAATTCGTTCAAAAGTTAGCAGGGGTGGGACGGACTTTTGTTACACCCTGTATAGTCGAGGCAAGAAAGCCAATAAAAGGGCCAAGGCCTAAAAAAAATCCCGCGTAGCAATGTTTTCATTGACATCGATGTAATTTTTGACGCTGAATCCGAATTTTAACTTTGCACCAAAAAATTCGGTCCGGAAAGTTGCCAAATGTGGCAAAAATTGCCTAAAATGGGCCTTTTTCCGGATTATGACCTGTGACTTGCCAAAAATTGATCCGACGATAAAATTAGTTATTTTCAAAAATAAAGCTTTATAAATTTACTATAAAAAAGTTCCTATACACTTTTTTGCTCGAGGAAAAATCAAGCGCGCTGGCAAGCTCCGAACTTTGAAAAATGAGCGAAAATTGCACACACTGTAATGTGTTGGGTTCCATATTACTTACATCAGTTCATTTTACTTGGTGTAAATTTTATCATCTTCACTTAATTTGTCCAGAAATTACTCGCCGGACGATTAAAAAAAGAGACATCGGACAAAAACCTCGAAAATCACAATTTTCTCTCATTTGTCAAAGCTCGGTGCCTGCCAGCGCGCTTGATTTTGTTCTGAGCAAAAAAGTGTAAAGGAATTTTTTACAGGAACTTTAACCAGCTTTATTATCAAAACAACTAAATTGTCGTCAGATCAATTTTGGACGAGTAACAGGCCATAATCCAGAAAGAAGGCCGATTTCAGGCCATTTTTGCCAAATTTGGCAACTTTCCGGTCTGACTTTTTTAGTGCAAAGTTGAATTTCGAATTCAGCGTCAAAAATTACATAGGAATCAATTAAAACATTGCTCCCCGGGATTTTTGCAGGCTCTTTACCTTATTTGCCTGGACTAATAATGTCATTACTCACTTGATGGGTGCAGCTGACTCGACAGAAAAGGCCAAATGAAGCTCAGAGTCAGGGAAAAATGAGCAGTTCAGGTTGACAGAAAGTTCTTAAATCTACTCCATCAACAGAAAGTAGAATTTGAGAACTTTCTTTCACCCCAAAAACCCTAATTCCGTTACAACCAATACCTTGAAACTCAAATCTAAAATTTTCCTCTCAAATTTTGCCCATAAACATTAAAAATTAAAACATCAATAAAATGAGTGTAAAACAACGATTCAATTAACGTTTGAAAGTCCCCTAATTCGTCCCCAAGAAGTTGATTTTCTATATTACTCAAAATCATTGCAATTTTTTATATTCTTTAAACTGTCGGATGTAACTGTCTTTACATTAAGATGTCCTCTGGATTTGACCTATCCAATTCGCTGTGAAAGGAGGACGACTTTGAGGCTTATTTTTCCAAAAGCTCCGATAACCTATTTCGAAATTGCCCAGAAACCCATCAAGGAGTACCCCACTACAACCTTCAACTTGAATTTTTGATGTGCATTATAAGTCCACCCGCGGCCACCGTGACAGTTTTTCACTTCCATTGATGCTCGCTAGGGAGCCCTCTAATCATATTGTGTTCTAAGTAAACTAGGTTTAAAGTGTGACTGCCTCCCCTATTTTTAGGTCGTACAATGATTATATGTATATTTCCTCCGGATTAGACTTTTTTGCTTCATATTTTTAAATTTAAGTTTATTAAACAAGAATAATTGAGAAATGAAATTATTCCAATAGATTCATAATGTGAGTTTGAGAATCATCTTGATATCACAGCTCTTGTTAAAACTAACGAAAGAAAACATCATTTTTGATCCCTCATCATAAGAATACACTTCAATCAAAGGGGAGGAATCAATAATAGCTCACCTCCGAGGTGGAAACGGGCCGTTATATTGTTGAGGAGGGCGGGATTGAGGGCCTTGCGGAGGGCCTGGCATTAGGGGGAAATGGGGTTGTAGGTGAGCATTAGGAGGATGCAAGTGGGGAGGCGGATGGGAATGAGGATGCGTGTGCAGATGTGGGAGAGAAAGACGATGCAGAGGCTGAGAATGCTGTTGCGGATGTTGATGTGAGAGGGACAAGAACTGTGCATTTGAAGGCATGTTAGGCATTCTATTGAAATAAGGTGGTGCAAGGCCCTCAACAGGTTTTGATACTGAAGGCATCATCGGATCACGCATCATCATGTGATACAGGTTCAAAGCATCAACCAACTGTTGACTCAGCTTTGTCAGTTCCGCATGCTTCCGATCAACTTTTTCAAGCTCAGCATCTATTAGTGGCCCCATTGCATTTACTTCCTCTACATGACAAAAATGAGATAAATTAGGAAAAAAATAAACCTAATGTTGTGTCAATTTATTTAAGCTGAAAAGTCCTGGTGACAACTTCTGTTGCGAAATCTAGCTGGTTTTGTCCATTACACAGTACAAAAAACAGCATAAATGAGTGCACACAACTCAAAAATTGATCAGAAATTCATATATACCGATGAAATTCCTAGTTTCTATAATTCAAATACACGAACCTCAAAGATTATGTCCGAATGTTTACGGAATGACTACAGGTACAAATTTTCTGGCCTGCAAACATGGGGCCAAATAGCATGCCTCTCAAAGCCGAAGGGGACAGAAGTAGCAAAAACATTTCTAATCTTCTTTGAATTTTGAGTCACCCATTTGGCAAAGAGCAAAACCAATTTCTGTATCACCCTTCATCATTAGAAGAGTACATGAAATTATTTGAAGTCGAGATGGGAGCCGTAACAGACAGCACAACGCCATCTTCCGTAGAAATATGAGAGGTTAGGAAACACACTCAGTCAGCATTATACCTGTTAAGTATCTATAGAAAGACAATTACGTCCAAACTGTGTAGGTGTCATGGTACATCTAGGACTACCACTGCGCACGCCTATGTTTGACTTTTCTCGTGAATATACATACGAGTTACTCTTCATGACCTTTTCATGGTACTCCAGCTGAACTAAATGGCTATCAATCATAACACAACTTCAATTGAGATGTTTGGAGTAGATGGCACACAAGAGCAATGTAATGTTTCAAAATTTCCAAAAAGTCATAAAGGACCCCACACACTCCTTATGGGAAAATGCACCACGATCGATTTCTAATATTTTTTATTGCATTCAATTCATTTCCAGATGCTGATCAAAAGTCATCATTGCGCCAACTTTCTACGATGCACTGTCTGCCCACAATATGCCCGGAACGTTTCAATTATTCGGCGATAAAGATTTAAAAAGAACAAGGCATTCGAGAATAGGTCTGATAGGAATAAAGAAAAACATAATGAGTGTCTGTCTTCTTATCTATTCCTGCTTACTCTGGGGCTATCTCCCTCCCGCTCTCGTCCGTTTGACTTTCCTGTTCTTCTCGGGAAGCAAGATTTGGATGGTCGAGCAAAACAGCGTGCAGAATCCGGAATAAGACTGCAGCTCGGTGCTGGAGTTCCCCTGATTTCCTTGTTGACACACAGCCGAACTTTCACTCGCGTGCTGAAATGAGGAATCTTTCCGACTCTTTATTGCCAAATAGTTGAAGCGTTCCGTACATATTGTGCAAAAACAGTGCATCGTAGAAAGTTGGCGTAATGATTTTTGATCAGCATTTGAGATGAATTGAATGCAATAAAAAAATTAAAAATCGATCGTGGTGCACTTTCGCATAAGGAGTGTGCGGGGTCCTTTATGAAGTCATATCTGTAATAGTGTCTGGTGTCGAAAACGGCTTTTTTAATAGACGACTCTTTTTTTTTCAATTCTTGAACCTTGAGGAATGTTCGTGCAAAGTTCCTCAGATAACACAACTATCTATGCTGTTTAGGAATCTGCTGGGCAGATAGTACAGTCTGGAAGAAAATAACAAACTTCCTGAATGCCAGCGCTTCACTCTCAAACATGGTGTGAGTAAATGTATCAGAATACATTGCATATTGAAAAAGTATGTGTATGCAAGAAAAGCTAGGAAAAATTCGTATTAACACAAAAATCCTTGTCAAAAATCTATGAAAAATATACTTTGGATCAAGAGGTTTCAAGAACAGAAAGCTCATAGTATGTTTATAATAGGCAGGAATTTCACTCAGAGAACGGATCTCCTCTTCACAATGAACAGAAATCTACAGAAAAAGCAACGTACCTTCTAAACAAAGGATTTCTTCCGAATCAGACGTCTCACTACAGGGATCAGCTTCATGTAAAATGTGAAGTAACCTAGAAAGGTGAGGTAAGGATATTTAGTAGAAGGTGTAATTGTAAAAAAAAAATCTTGGACAAATGTTCAAGAGTGAGATACAATCATTAAACAGTGTATGGTGTACATATTTCATGCACATTGTGGAAGCAAATTCCCTTTCTTAGATTTTTTAACATTTTGACTGAGCGCGTCAAACGTGCAAGAAAAGAACCAGGTGAAACGAATTATTTTACATGAGCGCAGCACAAGGGCTGATACATGTGAGCAAAGGAATATTCTTGTTTTTTTATGATGATGTAATAAAGCCGCACTATAATTAGTCCACAGACTGGACTTAACAGAACTTTAGTCGGAAATACAATGTACCATTTTAACAGTTGATGTATCTTAGGAATTTTGGGTCGCCGATTTCATTTTACATCTTAGTTGAACAAAATATTAACATTCTGACCGAGAAACTTGACTTTAAATGTGATTTTTGGCGCTTTTAAAACTGGAGGTTTTTTATTTCTATTCTGACAATTAAGAACCAGTATAAAAAAAATAGCTAAAATGTCTCCCGGACGAGATAACGTAATTCTTGTGTATTTTGAGGCGCTGAATCCAAATAGGACCTCTGTTTTGGTCCATCACCCTTCAATTTTCCGGAATAACCGATATTGACCAGAAAAATAGACTTTTCTAGTGTAGGTAAAATGTTTTTGGGTACAAAATAAAACAATTCTGATGAATTTTAAGCCGCTGAGTCCGAAAATGGCCTTTGTTTATCTGCATCACCACTCAGTTTTCCAGAAAAGCCACTTTATCTCGGGAAAATGAGCAAATTTGACATAATTTTGTCATGCATCCAATCTTTTGATTTTCTTTACCTTTAAACCATTTCTGACTTCTACAAAGCATCTGAAAATCAGTTTTATCGTATTTTACAATCTGGAGCTAGAGTCTATCGGCTCATTGTGATGTGTATTCAGAGTATTCTGAAACAGAAAGTCAGTTGTCATAAGTTCACACCCAGACATTCTTTTCTTGGATCATTCGCTTTTCATTTTCGCCTCAAATCAAGTGTTTTGTAGTTTCCTTATCTGAAGTATGTGGTTTTGAATTCATACAAGAGTTTGAAGTTCATCTGTTTTAGCATTAAAGCCTATTGAGCCCTCAAACTTTACCGATATGATTACAGTTCAAGGTTCCTCTGGTCCGTACCAAGTGATTAGGTACACATCAAAGATGTGTCCTATGGTTCTTCAAATTAACAGTTCAGAAGTAAATTAGAGACTACAGTAACTTAATCCACTCCTGCCCTTTCCTTCAGTGTTTGTTCGTGTCTGTTCTTTATGCGTTACCACTCTAGTGCATACACCGGTAATGTAGGTTAGATAGGTATTATCGCATATTTTCTACTAGCAGTACCTTCTCTTAAGCGTTCTAATTTAGCAAAGAAATTCCACCAGTTGCAGAAAATTGTGTGCGTAATGAATAAGTGAATATGAATACCTCCTTTTGGTGACTCAAAGTTTCTCAGATCCGTCTTAAGGAGGTTTCGCATGTAGGTGCATGATCAGTTTTGCCAGATGAAATTACTGCCCTAGCAGCTTCAAATTTATACTTTGATCTCTGATTCACTAATAAATGACACTTTATGGTGTCATTTATATTTAATCAGTTCAAAGCTAATGCGACAATAAATCATCAAAGGTCCGATTGAGGAAGAAATTTTCCGGTGAGTGCCACGGCTGAATCAACATTCCAACTAGACTTGCGAAGGTATCAACCAGGAAATGATCATCTGTCTGGAAGTGAAATTTTTTTCATTGCATCATACAGTTTAACAGGTAAGATAATTATAATTACTGAGGTACTATCAGGTTAAATACACAAGTTTAGTGTAACATTTAGATTTAAGTATGTTTAACTTTGTGGATAATGATTAATGAAAAAGCGTGGAAAAGTAGTGGCATGGCTAATCTGAGAAAGTACTTACCTAGATTCACTAAGTTTTAGTCTGATTGCTTCTCTTGATGTCCTAATGGAAAAATTATTCGACAAAATTTCTGAAATGTGTGCGATATTTATATCTTCTACATGCCGAAAATTTTGTGAATATGTAGAGCGTTAAGTCAACTTGTTTTCCATTTAAAATCTAAACTGAAAGTAGAAGTTTTGAACACCGTAGTCAATACGTAATTGAGGCACTGGATGCAAAAAGGCCCTTTCTCGGTTGCAGTGTTTGAGAGTCACCTCTAATATTTCATTCTTTGAAAGGAAAGTGAATGCATCAAGTGAACTAGTTGACTCTCAATCAGAAATACCATGAATAGTAGGATAATCATCTCATAATTGTCTCTTATATATGAAAATAAAAACTCTGAAAGTTATCTGAGAAAGCACTTGAGATCGATTTCCATATTCTTAGATGAAGCCTGCGTTTAAAATCACAATATTTCAAATTTTCCATAGTGCTTAAGGCCTGCAGCACAACCTTATCTTTCAAGGCAGGAAAAACACCATGGAACCTCCATCATTGCCAACTTCCAGCTTAAGGCTTTCAGATTACTTCATCCGTGTCTCAGTGGAGAGAAGCTGTAGGATTAACTCATTCCCACGATTTCGTTACTTCACCTACATTTCATGTTGTACTCCTCTTCAAGTATATGACTGCAGATGAGCAGATTTAGAAATTTTTAATGCACTCCGCATCTAAGAAATGAAAGAGCCTTAATAGAATTATCACTTACCATATAGGTATCACTTCCTCATGAGTCTGTTTGGGTTGATACCTTCGCAAGTCTAGTTGGAATGTTGATTCAGCCGTGGCACTCACCGGAAAATTTCTTCCTCAATCGGACCTTTGATGATTTATTGTCGCATTAGCTTTGAACTGATTAAATATAAATGACACCATAAAGTGTCATTTATTAGTGAATCAGAGATCAAAGTATAAATTTGAAGCTGCTAGGGCAGTAATTTCATCTGGCAAAACTGATCATGCACCTACATGCGAAACCTCCTTAAGACGGATCTGAGAAACTTTGAGTCACCAAAAGGAGGTATTCATATTCACTTATTCATTACGCACACAATTTTCTGCAACTGGTGGAATTTCTTTGCTAAATTAGAACGCTTAAGAGAAGGTACTGCTAGTAGAAAATATGCGATAATACCTATCTAACCTACATTACCGGTGTATGCACTAGAGTGGTAACGCATAAAGAACAGACACGAACAAACACTGAAGGAAAGGGCAGGAGTGGATTAAGTTACTGTAGTCTCTAATTTACTTCTGAACTGTTAATTTGAAGAACCATAGGACACATCTTTGATGTGTACCTAATCACTTGGTACGGACCAGAGGAACCTTGAACTGTAATCATATCGGTAAAGTTTGAGGGCTCAATAGGCTTTAATGCTAAAACAGATGAACTTCAAACTCTTGTATGAATTCAAAACCACATACTTCAGATAAGGAAACTACAAAACACTTGATTTGAGGCGAAAATGAAAAGCGAATGATCCAAGAAAAGAATGTCTGGGTGTGAACTTATGACAACTGACTTTCTGTTTCAGAATACTCTGAATACACATCACAATGAGCCGATAGACTCTAGCTCCAGATTGTAAAATACGATAAAACTGATTTTCAGATGCTTTGTAGAAGTCAGAAATGGTTTAAAGGTAAAGAAAATCAAAAGATTCCGAGTTGTTTGGATCCTTCCTGTTATCAATCTTCGTTTGTTTACGAGCCCGTCGTTTCCGATAGCCGATGCTCACTCGCGGACGCCCGGTGAATAAATTTCGCGAACTTTAACGCCTTTTTTCATCAAGAAAGAGTTAATTTCGGACGAAACCAAATGTTTCAACAAATTTCTCGTCAAATTTTACCACTAAATCACAATATACAGCTAGAAACTTTCGCTAAATAAACAAACCGGGCAGCAGCCATATTGTTCGGACTAACTCGGAATAAACCAAGGGTCGTCACCACCTGAGGTGTGACGTCAGTTCTCAGCCCGCGCGATTCAAACAGCGTTATTCATTTTGATAAATTTTCCTGGACCCTTAAAAAAGTGACTCTTGTGTATTTTAAGCTGCTAGATCGGAATTTGACCTCGGTTTTTTTTTATTATACCCTCCAGTTCTCCGGTAAAGCCAATTTTTCTGCGCCTTTTTTGTAAAGACTTTCCTGGAATCAAAGTGTTTTAATAATACATTTTAAGAATTTCCTTGATGTGTCATACATCAACTCCTGTGTATTGTGACTTGTTAAACCCGTATATGACCTTGTTTTTCTTCTATCACCCCTCATGTTCCCGGAAAAGTCGAGTTTCCCCCTAAAATAAGCTTTTTTGGTATATTTGCGACGATGTGCTGAGATGCACTCCGAAAAAAATTAATTTCAACCGCTGGGCGACAAAAGGCGACATTTAAATTGGCATCACTTTAAACTTGAGAACATACGGAACAAGATTTTTCAATTCCCAAAGCATGAACTAGAATTTAAAAAAATGTAGAGCTTCCTGTGGATGATAATTTTCACTGATTTCTATCATTTTTCGGCGTATACTTGTAGCGTTCAAAAGCATACAAATTTTCGCTCAAAATTAATGAAACTGGGGAAAAAGGACATCACATACCATCCGGAGGATCCATGTTGCCCGAAAATTCACATAGGTGAGGCGTAACTTTGTAAAATAAACACTTTGTGACATACTACTGAATACGGCCCTCCATCAGCTAAAGAAAACCTGTAGCCACTCTGTTACTAAGGCCTGTCCCAGCCTTATCAATCATCATTAGTCGATGAAAACTCAGGTGAAAATCCCTGAGAGTATGTATAAAACTGTGATGCCAAACTTTCATTTTTGGGACCTTCGAAATTTGAAGAAAGTTCCATTCCATGGTCTGTGGACCATAATGCGCTGTCATTCAAGTCCCTTGAAAAACTTAAAGAGAAAACATATTCTGGAGATTCATAAGTCGCTCCTTCGTTTGCCATTTTGTTGATTACTGAAAAGAGCCTTACCTGGTTCCTTCCCTATGGTCTTTGAATGACATTATTTAAATGACTCAAATTCTATTACAGTGCGATTGTAATGTACTTAGCTGATTCTGATTACTACATAACTAAATATTTGACACTATTTCATGTTTCAATTCATGTTGAAATTATAAATGAAGAGATTATGATTGTTATTATGATTAATATAATTATAATCATTATTCAGTTGACTACTGTGCACCCGCAAGTGCTGGGTTGCTTTAGGCTTTCACACAGGGGCCAACAATGCTCCTGGGTGTGAGGACTGTTTTTAGTTTGGATGACCGGTTAGTGGTAGTTTCACTCCCACTGGGGAAGTGGCTCGTCACAGCCTAGGATACCTATTTTGAGGAACCAGGGCAGGGAGGTTGTCTGAAAGACGCCTGCCTAGGAGGTTCCTATCCTTCGATGACCAGGGATGGGGGTGCTTATGGTGTGGGGGAGCATTATAGGTGTACTTGTGCTGTTCCACTTTGTCGAGGACCTTCCGGAGGATTCTGGCAGTGCCTAACACAGCAGACTTCTGGGCTAATACTAGCAAATGCTTCCCAGGAATTTCGTTCTTCAGTTTACTCCAGTCTTTGGAAACTGCTCCAGTGGCTCCGATCACAAACGGAATGACTCTGGTTTTGGTCTTCCACATTCTGTTGATTTCGATTTCTACATCTTTGTATTGTAGTTTCTTCTCAGCTTTCTTTTTTGCAATGTTCCTGTCTGCTGGAATAGAAACGTCAATCAGTAGACATGTTTGCCCCTTCCTACGTAGAATGATGTCCGGTCTGTTTGCATCAACAGCTCTATCGGTTCTAATAGGGAAGTTCCACAGGATCGTTGTCTCTCCATTTCTGGTTGTTGCAGTGTTTTTCGGTTTGTGTTCATACCAATTACCTGCGTCGACTTCGATTCCATATTCTTTGCAGAGGGAGTAGTGAAGTTGGGTGCATACTCTGCCGTGTCTCTCGATATAGTCCTTTTGAGCTAGAATTGGGCAACCTGATACAATGTGCTCAATAGTTTCTTTCGAACTGATGGCACATTCTACATTTACTGTTCACAAGTTTCTTGTGGCTTTTCCCCTCCCGGTACCTGGTGTGATCTTGATCGGCTTGATCTTGTGCCGTTACAATCAGGCTCTCTATTTCTGCTTTCAGTACACCTTTACTGAGCCACACGGTTGGGAGGTTACTCTCCATAGAGGCATTTTCTAGCATCAGCAAATACTGTCCATACATGATCTGCCCTTTCCAGTTGGTTCTGATGCATTCAGAGATTTGCTTTTTGATTTTTTGCCTCCTCCTGTTCTTAAAGGCTAATTCAAAGTTTCCCCCAAGCTTGGTTTCAAATTTGTTTGCTTCTTTCGCTATATGATGTTTCTGTAGGGTAAGATTGACGGCATACATGGCTTTAAGAAAAGGGTCTTCGTTTTTTTATTCTTGGAGGTAGTACTTTGCGTTGATGATCAAAGATTTGTACGTTGATGCTATTTGCCGAAGTCCTCGGCCTCCTAATTATCTGCTAACACATAGCATGTCGACATCTGCGGATGGATGAGGCATTTTATGCATTGTCAAGTACTTTCTCGTTTTTATGTCTAAAGCTTTTATTTCGTTTATAAAGAAGAATAATAAATAATTTCTGTTTTTTATCGTTTTTTTCTTTCAAATTTTTATAGTTTCCGACTGAAACAAGTTTGACTCAGTTTTGAGTCGAAACATCTCGGATTTTGTTAATTGTGTAATTTTAGCCTTGTTTCCCGTTTTTTCCTCCTTGTTTTTCCTCTTAGTTGGATGACTGTCGACCAATGCTCCATCATGTTCTTACAGGCGTTTACTATATTTAGGTGCACTCCCATGAGTTCCAGTGCACGGGTGATCTAGCTGTGGGGCATACTGTCGAAGGCTTTTTGGTAGTCAAGTCATGCAATCGATAGGTTCTTCTTGTTCTTCCTGCAATCATCGATGATGGTTTTCGATATTAAGAGTTGATCTAGGCAGCCTTTAGCTCTCTTGCAGCATCCTTTCTGCTCTAGTGGGATTAGTTTTGCACTTTCTAAACATCTGTAAGTTTTTCGGTTATAAGCGCTGTGTAGGTTTTGTACATTATGATGAGGCAAGTTATGGGCCTATAGTTTTTAGGATTTGCAGTATCTCTATTATTTGCTATCAAGTATGTAGTCCCTTTGGCTAACCAAGGTGGGAATTCTTTCCCGTTAAGTAGTTTCTTATACTCGACTGTTAGGTACTCATAGATGCTAGGAATTTTTTTGAATCAAAAGCTTTGTATCTTATCTGGACCAGGAGCTTTTCAGTTTGCAAGGTTTTTAATGGTAGTTGTTAGTTCACCTGCTTTGAGATCTGTCCATTCCATTGTGTTGTTCGTGACCTCTGAGTCTTTAATCCATCCAGCTTCCGAGTTGTGCCGAGTAGGTACTTGATCGTATATTCCTTTCCAGAACTCTTCCACCTCTTTTTTCTGCGGGGTTCCACCGATGTCAGAGAAGTCACCTTTGATGTTCCTGCAGAATCTTTTGCAGTTGCTTTCGAAGCTTCTGTTGTGAAAGAACTGATTTGATCTTTTCTGGTATCTTCTTACCCTTTGGTTAAAAACAGCTAGGTGTTGCCTTAAGTGCTCCATTACTCTGTCTATACTGTTTTCTTCTCCTTCCGTGGTGTATTTGTCCAAGGTTAATTGGACTTTGTTGACTTGAGTCGTCTGCTGTTCTTTTCCTTTGCTCGTTATTTTGAAATTAGCTAGCACTGAGGGGTTCCTCCTCAGATCTTGGATTCTGAACTCGATTATTTTTTGCCATAGGAGCTTATTTTCTTTCTTGTTCATTTTAGTTCCTTTAGGGCCGTTCGCCTCATCGCTGATTGTGAGTGCTGCAGCGTAAAGCAAGCAGTTGATTTTCCACAAGTCAAGATTTTCTTCGCTCTTGAGCATATTTTGTAGGTTTTTAAAGGTTGGTTCGCATGATGATTTCTTCCTCTTTTTTCGCCCGTTTATTTTCCTCATCGGCTCTCTGTCTTCCAGACTCATCTTAAGAACTCTTTGATACACACTCCTTAACCTTGATATCTCTCGCGTGCTCACCTTGTTCTGTTCTTGAAAAGTTATTACGTGTTCCGGTTCTGGGGTTGGTATTCTTGGCTGCATACTCCTTGGGGTTTCGTTGGGTCGAGATGTGGTTGGCGTTGGTTCCGCTTTTCTTAGATTTATTGAATCATTTCGCCTCGGCGGGTGATGCTCATCGTTTGTGGTATCACCTGATGTGCTTTCAGTAGTGTGTTAGTGAGTTAGTGCTCCTACAGTGGCACGAACATAGTCTTTAATTTTCTGGAGCTGTTGTTCGGTTAGTTTTTTCTTGTTCTTGATGTATCTCTGCTGCTTGGCTAACTTCTTAGCGTTGAGATGTAGGCGGGCATTAGGGTTTTGTTCCCTCCATAGCTTGTAGGTGGTTTTAATGTTGTGGATGCCTGTGCTTTCTTTAATAAACTAGTGGCACCATTTGACTTTTTTGTATTCCTCTTCGCTTCATTATACTCTCCGGATAAGGTTGGCTGCATTATTTCTAGTGGTACGGGAGTTTTCGTTGTTAATGTTGTTCTGGGTGTGTATCATCCTTTTGGTGTGGTTCAAAGTGTATTGCTAGGTCTGCAGCCACATCGGCTTTGATTTCTTCCATTTGTACCTCACTTAGTTTTTGATGTTTCTCGATAAATCGTCTTTGTGTGGCGATTTGTGTGTTATTTAATAGCTGCTAAGCTTTCTTCTCTGTTTTTTGAAGAATTTTTTGATTTTCAAAGTTCGTCTTCTATAACAAAGGTCCCAAATTATCTTTCCACCCATATACTGCCCGATCCCCCCTCTAAATCTTCCCCTCCTCTCTCTGGTCCCCTCTGATGTAGGTGTCATTATAAACGCATTTTTAATTCTTTTTTGAGAATTTGATGAAGTTAAATTGAAGGAACATGATCTCTAGAAGTATACTTGAATTTGTGAGGGAGGGGGGGGGCAACCTTACCCACCCCTCCTCCTTCTGGTAGCAAATTTTGGATATTGCAGTGAATTATAAGAAAAACGCGGAACAAAATTTCTTGTGCAGTTTCTGATGGTTATTCTGAGGTTTAGCTGTAATTGTTGTAGCTGAGAAGTGGTCATGGAGGTAATATACTGTCTCAGAACTGTCAAAGCACCTTGCAATGTTTACTTACAACTAAAAGGTAACGCTACCACTTCACAGCTATAACAATTACAGCAAAACCTCAGAATAACCACCAGAAACTTCACAAGAAATTTTATCCCGTGTTTTTCTTAGAATTCACTGCAATATCCAAAATTTACTCTAAATTGTCAAAAAATTTGAAGTAATGTAGAAGTCTTCGATAAATGACAAAAATAAATTTTAGACTTTTATTTGCCTTTCACAAAATTAAAAAAAATAAACCTTCAAAGTGCAAAACTTTAAGAGAAACAAATCGGGAAGTACTAATTTTTTCGGCTACCGGAAGGAGGAGGGGGAGGAGGGGTGGGTAAGGTTGCCCCCCCCCCCTCCCTCACAAATTCGGGTATACTTCTAGGGATCATGTTTCTTCAATTTAACTTCATCAAATTTTCAAAAAAGAATTAAAAATGTGTTTAAAGTGTGATTAAAATGTGTGAACACCCCCCAAAATGCCTCAAATTCAAAATGGCGCCTAAAATAAGGCCTCCCAAATATCGGTATTTTCACTTGTGCGTATCCTGTCATGTGAGGTATCATTTTCCATGTAAGAGGTTGTCCCATTTTCCATAAAAAATGGCCGCAAGAGCTTTTCCATCCATACTTTCAGGAATCATAACGCATCATCGAAGAGGCCTAAATCCGGTGTCATTTCTCGTCTAGCCCCCCCTCCCCCCGGGGGGCCTCTTTTAGGCGCAGATTTTATTTTTGAAGCCAAAACCACAAAAGCCACTTTGAATAAACCCTTAGACAACTATTTCAAAATAGCAGCAAATGCTCATCAGATGTGTATATCAAAACCTCAGGTTTAAAGACCCAAAAAATGAAGCACAAAAAAAAAAAAAATAACTGTATGCCCGGAATCTCAGTTAATTTTACCAGGCGCCTGAACTGTCAAGTGACTCCAGTAGAAAAAGGAGGGGCTAGGGGCTTTGGGGTGATAAAATTCAAATTTCTTGGGATCAATACTCAATTCAACTTCACAATTCCCAGGTTTTATCTGACCTAAAATGAACAAGAAAAAAGCTTCCTACAGTTCGTCTGAGACACCTAGTATTTGGGAACACCTGGTATTTGGGAACACCTGCAAGTGTTCCTTCCCAAGTTGAAAAGGGATAAAAAAAAAATTCATCCAAATAAATATATTATGAATTATCGGAGATGTTCTATCAATTTTTCATTCTGAATTTATATCTTCAGGATTTCACCAACACATTCATAAAAAGAGAAAATGAATAGTTTATTTAATAGTATTTAAATAGCTTAAAATATGCACAGAAAAAGGAGGAATAAGAGTATAGAGTGTATAGATAATACCTGTCAATTTTAGCTTCATTAATTTCGACAAGTGCTCGTAGTTTCACAACTCTTACAGTTTCATCAAATGAGACTTTTTGTTTTGATGACTCCATTTCTAGAAGAGAAATAAAATTTCAAAGTTCACTGATACAGCAGGAAACAACAGTTTAATGGATTCATACATTCATTTAAACACAGCAGTGCAGGGTAGTGTTGGGTTCTAACACAGTTACAACCAACTCTTAAGCCAACATTAAAACTCTTGGATTTAAATCCGTCGCAGTTGGGTACCTTTTCGTACCAACAGTGTTGCGAACGTTAACAACGGCGAAAAAAACGATATTTTCCTGTACTCAGTTCTTGGAAAATTCCTCCTGGTTGATGCGAAAGATAAACCCTGTCAAAATACACGAATTTTAAGAATGGATATGATTTCTTAGATATTCGATACCTCATGGTCATAGTTGACGTCGTCAAATTCAAGGCAAGAAACAACAAATAGGTTCCAGTCTTTGGTGTTCGTGAGAGAACAGTGTCCGACAAGAAAAAATATACAGTTTACCCCATTAAACTTGCTGTGGAGAGGGAGGAGCACACCGATCTATACATTTCCACAGCAACACCTTTTACATACCACCATTGTTACATCCTAAACTTGGAGAAACTGGTCTGGAAGCCATTGACAAATCATCGCGGTTGAATCTTATCTGCAATAAATGCTTTACGCATAGACAAACGATAGAAGATTTAAACAATCACAAGATACAACGCTTGGCGGTGACCAATGAAGCGTTCCTGAGTTCCTTCCCAGACAAACAATATCCATGTTTCAAGAATCACCACAAAGAAATCAGACACAACTGTGTAATTTCTGCCGACTGTTGTGGTTAACTGCTCCCAGCTAGAGTTAAAGTTTCTAAACAAGCTCTTAAAAACGTCCATAATAGGGAGATCAGCCTTTACCTTATTCCGTCAAAACTGTTTACCTAGAAAAACTAATCGAAATCTTATACATACTATACAAGTCCAAAAATATTGCAGCCTTTTTAGTTCTTTCCGGTGCAGAGACTGGTAGCGGCCATCTGGTTGCAAGTATCATGCCCAGATATGGGCAATGCAGATGATGCCCAGATATGCAAATGACTCAGAAGAGGCCAATGAAAGTTTTAAAAGTTTTCAAAGAAAATACTTGACATTATTACAAAGAAAAAAATCGGAGCATATTCAAAAAGCAATCAACAATAGTAAAAATCCGTCAAAAACTCTGTGGGATCAAGTGAAGAGAAACTCAAATTTTAAAGAAAAAAGTAAAAATAATTTTATTTTAAATAGGAATGAAATACCACCGCATGAAATAATGAATGAATACAATAAATTTTCAACGACGATAAAAGAAAGGGTTACTCTCATCAAAAGCAATCTAGATCCACTAGCAGTAGTACCTAGAATAGAAAATACATGTGTACTACATCCGACGGATATCTATGAAGTGGAGACCATTATAAATGAACTGAAAAATAAAAGTTCAGTGGGTGAAGATCAAATTCCCATCCAGATAATAAAAAAATCAGTCAAACATACACGTGAAATAATAGCGAGAGTTTTCAATCTCATGATAGAATGTGGGCAGTACCCATCTGCCTTAAAAATTGCAAAAATTATTCCAATCTACAAGAAAGGAGAACCCTCAGAGTACAGTAACTACAGGCCACTAGCACTGCTGCCTAATTTCTCCAAAATATTTGAAAAATTAATTTATAAAAGGGTATATAAGTTCCTAGAAAAACATAGGATCTTTTGCAGGAAGCAGTTTGGTTACAGGAAACACTGCTCGACGACGGAAGCTTTGTTTGAGATATTAGACGAAATTACACAGGATGATTTACAACACCCAAATCTAGCAGTGTTTTGTGATCTAACAAAAGCGTTTGACTTAGTTGATAGAGACTTGCTGTTAAAAATTTTGGAGAAAGTAGGCATAAGAGGAAGAGCGGGCAGTGTCTTACGGTCATATTTACATCAGTGGCTTCAATATGCTGAAGTTAAAGTAGAAGGAAAAACGTACATCTCAATGAAATTATTAAACGAATATGGAGTCCCCCAGGGTAGTATCTTAGGGCCGCTTTTATTTATAATCTATGTAATGTATGTAAATAATGTACTAATGAGTGGCTCGGCTGTGGATTATGTAGATGACAAAACAGTGGTTTTCAAACAACTAAAAAACGAGGAAGACTGGAAATCAGTAAAAAAGGATGTAATTAATCTAAGAGAACTATATTCAGCCATGTCGCAGTCATTCAGCACGGAAAAATCAGTATACATGCTATTCGGCAAAAACGGAAAGCACGAAGTGAACTTGATTCAATGGAAAGACAGCCAACCACTGGGTGAAATCGAAAGGGTGAATAAACACAAAGTACTAGGACTAATAATACAGGAAAATATTGAATGGAATGAGCATATAGACGCGATAGTAAAAAAACTAGGATCCTACAGCTATGCAATAAATAGACTAAGACATTTACTAAACAGAGCTGATTTGATTAAGCTTTATTATGCCTTCATCTACTCGACGATAAGATATGGGATAATGTTCTGGGGAAACTCGAAAGGAGTTGATAGAGTATTTAAACTTCAGAAAAGAGTACTTCGTAACATTTTTGGACTTAAAAAAAGAGAAACATGTAAAGTGATATTCAAAGAAAATGAATTAATGACTGTATACAATATTTATATAAGGGAGTCAGTTTTGTTTGTAAATAGAAATAAGCACTACTTCGAATTTAATAGAGAAAAAGAGAACTATAGAGGTAGAAATGAGGTAGACATAAGCATATCAGAGATACCAAAAGGAATGATTTCCAAAGGGCCCAAATACAATTGCTCAAAGATATACAACAAACTCCCTAGATATATTAAAGAAATTGAAGAGAGAAGCACCTTCAAAAGAAAAGTAGATACATTTTGTAAGGAGAATGTATTCTATAGTATTGATGAATATTTAGAGTAAATTATGTATATTAGATTTATAACAATTTTTACTTTGACTTTGTAATCTTTTGTTTTGTTTTAAATCAAAAGAAACAATAAATTATTATTATTATTATTATTATTATGGGATCACGGCTACTAAGCTATGCTCGAGGCTCCTGGATCTTGGGGCATGGGCATAGTATGCTATGCTGGTAGGTCAAAGGCTCCGATCCTCAGCATATCATTTTCAGCATACGGATCCCGAGATACTCAGGTAGCTGGATAAACGGAGACCCTACAGATCTTGGCATCTGCGAAGTAACTGGATCCTGAAGCAGCCCTCGACAGCTGGGTACATCGAATTTTGGCCCGACGTTCACCCTAGGAATCCCGTGCGACGGACAATAGAGACAATGCTATCAATGCAAGCGTTTCAATGAAAATGCTGCAAATAGTGGTGGCAAATCTTGCCCTCAGTAGCCGACTAGTATCTGATACCTGGTGGATATTAGCATCTCAGCATATCAATGTAGCAATCCACCATCATTTGCTCGGATTCTTCATATCGAGGGATACCAGCATACCTCTAGATCCAGCTATCAACGTATGCTGGCAGATCCGGCTACTTGGGCATCCGGCATCCTGGTGTATGCGGCATCTCGACATATGCCAAGGGTCAACCTATGCTACCATACCCTGTTCTAGTGCCACATACTGTTTGAGCATTTTAACACTCTCAAATTCTTAATGACTAAACTAAAATTACCAACATTCAATCTTCAAAGATCAGAAGTTATAAAATGATTCCATGTATGACTTGTCAAACTAGCTACGTCAACCAGACAGAACAACAGCTGAAAAAGGAGACTCAACGTCCATAGAAACAACTCAGAAGGCAATGGAACACGAAAAATTTTCAACACCTAATGGGTATTGTTTTTTATTTTGATACTGTTAATGTGCTGAGTCATAAAAGTAGGTATTTTCCTAGGTTGCTATTGGTAATGATGGAAATTTTGCGACATGAAGAGGAAATCCTAGTCTCTGTTTGTTTGTTTTCCCTCCGATCACTGCAAAAGGAAGGTGTATTCATTCTCCTGGCTCTTTTTTTCTTTCTTTTTTTTTGCGGTTTTGTTTTTTGCTTTATTGCAGCCTTGTGGATCTATTTCAATGTTTTATTTCATGTGACTTTTACCATTAAAATATAACTAAGTAATGAATGAAGCTTTCAATTTTGGGCACACTTACTGGATGGTTCAGATTCAGCAGCGGTTTCAGTAGAAACAAAATTAGATGGAAAAAGACCTTCTCCATTCTGGTTGTACCCTTTCCACCAATTCGGATCCGAATCATCAAGAACAAAAACTGAAAAAATAAGAGACAAAACTTTGAGAATACATAATCTACTCGAATTGATAATGAAAAATGTAACGTTGTTCTACCATTTTGAACAGAGCTAATTTTCCCTGATAATGGGCGTCAACCATAGAAACAGCATGACCTGACTGAAATTCGCAGAGGGGGAAAGAACAGGAATGAAATGAAAGCTGCATTTAGATATTTCACTACATCCGACTCCTAAAAAGGCTAAGAGTTTAGCTGTCATGTCTGACAGCATTACTTACTAGTATTGCCACTATGGTCGTGTGTATTTTTGCCAAGACCAATCCATACAGGTCAGTCATTCCCGAGGACGAGTTTTGGTACTTTACTGCGCAGTGACGTAGTATTGAGTGCCTGCAATGTATTTCTTATGGGAGCACTCAATGCTACGTCACAATGGGTGCTGCGAGTTAGGGCCGGGCGGGGAAGTGGATTTCAAAAAAGCTGCGCAATGACTGACCTGTGTGGATTGGTCTTGATTTTTGCCTCTGTGTTCTTAGAAACTGACAGACAACTGGACTTAACTTCAGATTTTATGAGTACAGGCCAGTGGCACCCATTTATTTGAATTCATCCTCTGAGAGTGTGGAGGGAACTGTTCAAAGGAATTTTGGCAGAGTTTTTTAAACCCAAAATGGCAGAGATACCCCGTTTTGATAATGCCAAAAATGAGACCTGTTTGAAAGAGTATTTTTTGCAGGCCCTGATGGCGTATCAAGCAAGGGAGACAGCATTTGCTGATTGGCTGAAGTTATATTCAGTAGGGTGTCCCGAATTCGAACCATCCAAAAAATTTACTCGGATCCTCGATGTTCGATGGTTCTATTGTGTTATTATGAAAGTCCCCAAATTTGAGCGAAATCGGATGAGCCGCAACACGTTTTTAGTCGCGGCAAAAATGTTTGAGACTTGCCTTTTTAGCGTTTTGGATGCAACTTTCGAGGGCAGTTAGCAGCAATTACAGGCATCAAATTGTTTTTTATTGTGACTTTGCATAGTATACTTACAAGTAATAATCTTTGTTTTGACGTTGCAAACCTAAAAATTTTACTTCGAACCCCTTTAAATCGAAAAAAAAATTCCATTTTTCCCTCTTAAGTAACTAGTCCAGGACTTGTATGAAAATTAATGGAAAAAATTAATAACAAGCTGATATTTGGCACAAAGAATCCTTACGACCCCCTGAGTCCCCCCAGAAAAGTCCTCAATGATAGTGTCGAGGATTTGGAATTTAGGGGGGGGGGGGGTGGAGTGCCAAAAAATCGGTTTTGCCGACCAAAACACAGGAACAGTTGCTCGTATCACTACGAACAGCACCATTTTCTGAATCTTTGTAAAATTTTGGAGCGATATGCCTCTTTACCAGTTTCCTGCAGCCCCTTGTGCCTCCCAAAATTACAAAATCACTATTTTGAGGCATATTTTTGAAAATAATGGAGAATTTGCACGCAAATTGTTTATTGCTGCATCTGAAAGTGCCTTTAGAGCTGACTTTGCAGTTTTTTTCATTATTTTTTTCTGATATGGGGAATAGTATAAAAATGGATTCAAAAGCGCGAAAATGCACCGCCTAGTGATGTCATCTGGCGGCATTTGCCATTTAAACGCATGTACTTTAGCAGATTAGATCATTTTGTCATATCTTCTCCAATAATTGTTCAACATATGAATTGAGGGTATCCTCGTGTTCAGCTCACTTAGTACCGTCCACTTAAACACGGGATTCATCAAATTTCAGACACCTGCAAATTCTACATTCTGCAGGGAAAGTTTGACCAGGGCCTGTTCAACGATATATCCTGCTTTATATTGCACTCTGAGCTGTTGGTAAGAATTAATGTCAGCTCATCAGAGCCGGCCTGGAGCCGTGAGGGGCGAGGAGAACCCCCGAACATCGGTAGAAAATTTAATCGTGTAGAAGGGGTGTTCAACCTTGTTTCTCAAATCTGATCTTGCAGACTTGAATCTCTAAGAAATTGATTTAGGATTTAAGGCATAGGCTAAGTGAAAAAATAAACCAAGGGCGGGGGGGGATTGCCACCTTCAAAGTGAAGAGCCCCCCCACCCCCCACCCGTCGAGAATGCCCAAGGCCTAAGCAATACGCAAGGCCAGGAAAACAGGGAGCGTAGATTATGATCGAAGGATATAATGGAGTATAATCTTGATCTTAAATATTTTGACTTGGGCTTGTTCCTACATCATTTGAAGGAGCTGTCCAAAGGGTTGATTGACTTACAAAAAATGATGCCTTAACTTAAGTCTTCATGTCCATGTCCAGGTCAAAATATTTAAGACCATGATTATTTTCCATTATATCCTTTGATCATAATCTCCACTCCCTGTTTTCCTGGCCTTACGTATTGCTAAGGCCTTGGGCATTCTCGATGTGTGGGGGGGGGGGGGGGGGGGCTCTTCACTTTGAAGGTGGCAATCCCCCCCCCGCCGCCCTTGGTTTATTTTTTCACTTAGCCTATGCTTTAAATCCTATATCAATTTCTTAGAGATTCAAGTCTGCATAATCAGTTTTGAGAAACAGGGTTGAACACCCTTGCTACACGATTAAATTTTACAACAATACAACCACGGATCATGAACTAATGGCACATTTTGTTCTTCCTAAAATGAGCCAGAAATAGCAGTTCTTCATTGAAAATTGTAGTCAACTTAGCGTCTTCAATTTCAAAATAGTGTTGTTTCAGTTTGTGATATTTATTTGTGATAAATGTAATTTTAAGTAAATGCCCTCAGCATTTTGCTGAAAACATAGAATGAGAGCTGTGTTTTTTTAATTTTATAGAGGAAAGCAAGGGCATGATAAAAAATCATTTCATATAATCCACTGCACTGCAATGTGCAGAAAAATTGAGGCACCGGGTGCAAGAATGGCACTTCTTGGTTGCGGTGGTTCAAAATATCTACTAATATTTCATCAGTGAAGGAAATTCATGGATTTTGTTGTTTCTACTGAGTTATTTTTCATGATTCTGCAAATTTCTGTGAAAAAAATCCTTGAAATTTACCATTAGAAACTACTCTTCTAAACAAATATGAGCGACATAGATTCTGGAACATCATTAAAAAGAGCTGCCCTTCTCGAGCGCAGCGACTTAATCACAGAGCCGCCTAAAAATGCAAAGGAATTAAGAGCAATTACTTACCCATACTTTTTGAAAATGAACAGTATCCACGATCGCCAGTCATAAACAAGTGACTGAAGTATTGATTTTGAAATTTTTGAGCAGATTAAATAACACTAAGTTGCGACTCGCAAATTAGTTTGATAATGATGCTTGAACATTATCTTTTTCAGTGGAATAATCTTACATCTCGGTACTTTGAAACTGCCGAAATCGTTGCCCCTCTTTTTTAGCTTTTCATCAAATCTTTCTCTTAGATCAAGATGGACAATCAGTCGCGTAATCGGCGTGATCCGTGACGGTCGTTCCTGCGCTCGTCTGCTCTCTCTAATCTCAACTCCTATCTAATCTAGTACTGAGTGTATCCTAAAATCATTGTGCCAAATCGTGCTCCAAGCAACTTTAGGACATGTGATAAGTGTATTGTGACCAACTCCCTGGTGCCCACGTCGGTGTGGCACCATGGACAAACACGTGATAAGGCTACAATCAGGTGAAATTCCTCAGCCTCACCTTGAAAACATCACAAGTGAACAAACTTTAAATCAAATTCCATCTACTAACTCTAATTGTATAAACTATAATGAGGTACTTTTAGAAGCAAACAAAGCTATTGCTACCCTTATACCTACAGATAACTTAGGAAATGACACTGTAAAAGCACTTCTTGATTATAAAAATCTCACAAACAAACTATCTAATGCTCTTCAGAAATCAATTGATGAGACAAATAATTTTAGACACGAACTTATATCAGTTAAAGCTGATCAAGCTAAAAAAGATGAAGAAACAGATGCTAAATTTAGAATTCTGGAAGAAAAAATTAACCTACTTCAAACTAATCTCAACTCAAATATTAATGCTAATAATTCCAATAATAGCAATCCTATGAACAGTGAATCAACCTTAAAACCTACGTTAAATGATGAGGAGAATATGGACACAACTACATTTGCATTACCCGATTCGGATGAGGAAGAACGCATAGTTGACATTGAAACTCTGGCCTGGAAAACCAAGGTGAAAAGGAACAAAGGCGCCTCCAACCAGTCCAGGAAGGACAAACGTAAGAGGGAAGATTCCGCATCCCCTAACTCTAAACCTATCACCAACAATAATTCTACCCCTGGTAAGAAAGTCAAAATTATTACCCAGCATGATTCAGAACCGAACAAGAAGAAACAGTCAACTTTAATTCCTGGCTCAACACCTAAGGACGCACAAGCAGCTTTAAAGGAAAACCCGCCTCCGCCCATTAAAATCTGTAATGTCGAGGATGTCAACAATTTACGTACTTTAATTCAAAATGTAATTAAGGATGACTCACAGTTTTCGCTGAAGGCGATTACAACTGTGGGTACTAAAGCTGTATGGAAAGTGAATGTTATGAAAGAAGAACATTATCGTGTATTAACTAAAGAATTAAATAATAACAAAGAAATTTATTGGTATACTCACGAAAATAAAAATACACGTGACTTTAGAGTTATGTGCAAAGGCATGTCTCCTCAGACTTCGGAGGAGGATATTTTAGATTCACTTAAGGGAAAAAATTTCAATGTTATCAGTGTAGTCAATATTTTTAAGAAAATCCAACCCGAAAATGGCAAGGGAGGTCCCGTAAAAAAAGAACCTTTATTTTTACATCAAATCACCTTTGCTCAAGGGGAAGACCCCGAAAGAGTATTTAACTTAAAAACTATATGTAATCAAGTGGTTAAAATTGAAGCTTGTAAATCCAAACCTAAGTTAATTATGCAGTGCTACAGATGTCAGGGATTTTCGCATTCGAAAAGCTACTGTCATAAGCCCTGGGCTTGCGTCAAATGCGCAGGTAATCATCCATCCTCTCAATGCACTATTCCTGGATATAACTCGAACCCAAAATGCGCTAACTGCAACGCTGGCCACGTAGCCAGTTTTAGGGATTGCCCTGCTAGGAAAGCTGCTCTTGAGGAGAGATTCCAGAAAAAAACTGAAATAACTTCACAAGAGAATGCTAAACCTATTAATAAACCCACTGGCGCCAATAACGCCAACAATTCTTATAAATCTCCAAAGAATTGTAACTTAAAATCCTATGCATCAGTTGCTTCCACCCCTCAAAATGACTTAACACAGGTCATGGACTTATTAAATCAAATTTTTAGTCGTATGACCACTCTTGAAACCAAATTAAATGCTCATGATATTGCTTTGGGCGGATCCTCAACTTCGCACACAAGATGACAAATCCGACTCAGATTTCCTGTAAAGCCAGTAAAAATTTCTTTTTAGATGTTTCAAATGTATCTTTATTAAATAATGCATCTACACTCCGAATAGTTGCGTGGAATGCTAATGGCATTATAAATCATAGAGCACAGATCATACAATTTCTTAATGATTATAATATTGACGTCATGCTTATCTCTGAAACAAGGCTCACAAAAGAATCGTATTTCTCTATTCCTAATTACATTTTTTATCATGCATTGCACCCTGACAACACAGCGCACGCTGGCGCAGGCGTGCTGATAAAACGTAGAATTAAGCATTTCTTAAACGACTCAATTGTAAAGGAAATGTTTCAGTCCGTATCAATCACCATTAGTTTACAACAACAGGATCTAACAATCGCAGTTATATATTCTCCACCTCATCATAATCCCCAAGAGATAGATTACGCTAATCTTATTGATCGACTAGGCACGCGTTTCCTGATAGCCGGAGACTGGAATGCGAAGCACTTTGCCTGGGGATCAAAATCTGTGTATACCAAAGGCAGACATTTATTGAAAGCAATTGACTCGCTTCACGCGAGCATTGCATCACAAGGACGCCCTACGCATTACCCTACAGACCCACTTAAGAACCCCGATGTATTAGATTTTGGAATTTATAAAGGCTTTTCCAAGCAAAATATACATACGTCATTAATAGAAGATGAACTTTCGTCTGACCACATCCCCGTCCACTTTCATTTAGCAGCCTCTCCAATTTTTACAACACCTCCTACTGGACTTATAAATAAAGCCACTGATTGGGAATGTTTTAAGGATTACATTAATGAAAGAATTAAACTTTATGCAGACCCTAAATTAGACACTCCGCAAAAAATCGACTCTGAACTAGAAAATCTTGTTAAAATCATACAGGATGCGGCGAAAAATGCCACCCCTCCCCCTATTCAACACATTAAAGCCGGATATAAAACCCCCCCCTACATCCTCAAAATCATAAAGGAAAAAAGAAAAGCTAGGAAAAGATGGCTGCGCTCCAGAGACCCCGAAGATAAAGCCTATTTTAACTCCATCTCAAGAGAACTAACAAATGAGCTTTGGACTATTAGAAATAATCAACTTGAAAAATTTATTAAAACATTAGATGCCTCACCTGCAACCGACTACTCCCTTTGGAGAGCGATCAGTTACATAAAACGTCCACCACTACATAATGCCCCTTTATTTAATGATAATACAAGGAAATGGGCCAAAACTGACCTCCATAAAGCAAATTTACACGCAACCCACCTCGAAAAAGTATTTAAACCCAATTCACTACCCAATGCTACGAAACGCGATATTCTCCTGCATCTAAATGAAACAGATCTGATAGAAACAGAGCACGAAATACCCCATTTCTCTTTTGGGGAAGTTACCAAATTAATAAGCAAATGCAAAACAAAAAAAGCCCCAGGAAAAGACCAACTTACTGGCCTCATCCTTAAAAAATTACCTGATAAAGCAATTCATAAATTAGTCCAAATTTTTAATGCAATAATCAATCTACAATATGTCCCTAGCAAATTTAAAGAAGCAATAATAATAGTTTTTCATAAAAAAGGCAAACCCGAAAGAAATCCCTCTTCTTATCGTCCAATATCTTTGCTCTCATCCATAGCAAAACTATGGGAAAGACTTTATCTTCCTAGACTATTAAAAGTAATCAATATTAAAAACATACTGCCAGATATTCAATTCGGTTTTAGAGCTAAACACTCTACCATTGAACAAATACATAGAGTAACCAATTTTATTGAAAAAGCCCTTGAAAAAGGAGAATATTGCGTCTCTGCATTCTTAGACGTTGCACAAGCATTTGATAAAGTCTCTCATAAACTCCTTATTAAAATGTTAGCAAATCTTCTCCCTGCTTGTCATGTTAGATTAATCCAATCGTATCTCTCTGACAGAACTTTCCGAGTTAGAGTAGGTGAGGCACTGTCGGACGAAAAACCAATTCTGGCAGGAGTCCCGCAAGGCTCAGTTCTAGGCCCATTGCTATATTTACTGTTTACCTCAGATATTCCCGCTCCAACCAGAAAATCCCTCTTAGGAAAGTATGCTGATGATACTACGTATTTGTCTAGCAATAAAAGTCAGGAATTAGCTACACTTGAACTTGAAGATAACCTTCAAAATTTCTATAACTGGACGAGTGAAAAAGACATCAAACTTAATTGTGCAAAAACTATTTATAAGATATTCTCTAACCGTAGTATCAAGGACATTAACATTATATTCAATAAAGTCCTATTAAAACCTTCAGAAGTGGCCAAGTATTTAGGTATACACCTAGATACTAAGTTAAAGTGGAAGGAACACATAAAAATCAAAAGAGAAGAATGCTTGTTCAAACTTAAAAAATTGTATTGGTTAATAGGTAAAAAATCTAAGTTAAGTATTAGTAATAAGCTTCTATTATATAAACAAATTGTACGACCCACATGGGCATATGGAGCTCAAATCTGGGGGTGTGCAGCACGGTCCAATATAGAAATTTTACAAAGAGTCCAAAATCGTGCTCTGAGACAGATAGTCGGAGCACGATGGTATGAACGTAACTCTGATATCCATAGAGACCTGGGGATGGAGACCGTCTCGCAATTTATAACTAAAGTTGCAACCAACTATGAGAGACGGCTCCATCACCATCCTAACACCGAGGCTTTACTATTACTTGACAACTCAAATGAGTTTAGACGCCTCAAACGGGTGAAACCGTGGGAACTGGCCAGCCCCTTGGTTTGAACCATTAATTTTAATAACCAATTATTTCTAACCATTTAGATAAGTTACAGACTACCCGGTCGTTTGTACTCACACATTTATTTTGAATTTAGAAACAAAGTGTATAATTTCATTGTGAAAGTTCGCTTAACACTAATAAATAAAAAAAAAAAAAAAAGATGGACAATAGCTTTAAGTAACTCTCTCGTAACTTTTATATGCCTTTTTGTGTACAATACATAACACTATTCCTCGTTTTTACCCTTGATTTATATGATTGACCTCATTTTAAATCCTTTTTGTACCTTTTACAAAATTACTTCTTATCCACGCCGTCATCTTTACAAGCTGCACGCATTATAAGAACATCCGTCTGATACGCAGGTCACTTTCCTCATATTTTCAATTATGAAGCGTTTTTTCCAGTCAGCAATGACTGTAGAGAAACGAAAATTGTTCAGAATGATAGTAAATTTCATGCTATTAACATGTGGTCCTTGTAAATTTTGCCAAAAAATGAAGTGGGAACGAGTAAATTGCGAAAATCCGAGCGCGCAACTGATTTTTCTATGTACGCGCAATGCCGGCTCACGCTGCGTGGGGCTCACTCGCGAGCCCTCACCCCGCCCGCCCATCACGGAGCTCCGCCGAAACGGGCCACGCTCAGCTGACACGGCGGAGATAGGGAGCGCACGGTCTACTCTATTCAATGTCTTTGGTTTTATTATGTATCAATCTATTTTTACAATTCATTTGTTGTACTTACGATTTTATTTTATGGTAAATTAGTTATCAATGATTTGTTTCTCTTTTACTAGGGGAGGGGGGGGGGGAGTGGTGTCATTTTCTCTTCCATTTTTAAGTAAGAATGTTTGTAATCTTCCTTGGCTGCCATTTGTAAAAAAGAATAGGAGGCATTGCAACGTTACTGAGATTTTGCAACTCTCCCTACTAAAAAGCTAAAACAAGACAAGAAAATGAGATTTTTAGGGCAATTTTGACATTTTACGAGGTCTGTTAGATTAGAAACCGGATTTTGGTCATAACTAGCCCACAATGCGTCCAAATAACGTTTTCTTGAGCTTACCTAGTAGCTGAAAATATATTTAAGAACGCTACGTTCACAAATTTGAAAAATCTTCATTAGCTTTGTTGGTATGGGGCTTGAAGTAAAGCAACCTCATGGGTGTTTTGCGATTTTTATGTTTGACCGAACTTGTCTCTCTTTTCTCGGTCTTGCACTACATTTTTCAACCCACAAGGATGATTGGAGTTTCGTCTCCAAACCGTACACTCAAGTATTGTCACCGAAAATTATCTTATCCAAAAATGCAGGATCATTGTTAGAACGTTCAAGCAGCTAAAGGGAAATTGACATTTGGTTGGATTTTTGTTCAGCAGACAACAATCAAGGGGCAAGTGTACCTGAAACTCGATGCATGTCTACATATTCTATCTAAATTGTATGTACAGAGCCCTCAGAAATATTACAGTGTTCAGCGAACTCGAAACGACCATTTTCGAGCACTTTTGCCCGCACTTCTTCCACGTGACAAATGTCAGTTGCCGTTGATAGTCGATTCCCATGCTCCTTATCTTCGACAGACTCCTGACCAGTTTTGAATCGTTTGACCCACTCAAAACAGTGGAAACAACTCATACAATGATCTTGGTAAACTTTAGTTAGCATACCAAAAGTTTCGGTACAAAGCATACTGAGTTTAAAACAAAATTTGATGTTGAATCTTTGCTCTATCAGTGATCGCATGATGAAAATCGCAAAACGCACCTGACTCACTCGTATTCAAGATGACACAGAATAGACACTGATCAAAATAAATAAAATCTGTAAACGTAGCGTTCTTAAGTATATTTCCAGCTATTAGGAAAACTCAAGAAAACCTAATTCGGACGCACACTGGGCTATTTATCACCAAAATCCGGTTTCTAATCTAACAGACCTCGTATAGCACCTTTCTGGGATGTGAAGGTGTCAGAATATCGTTTAAGGAAAAAAATGGTCAAGTTTTCTTGTTGGTCAAAAACTTCTTTTATCGTAGCAATGATTTTTGTACGCATTGTCAATGAGGATGTGGAATGATAAATACCAGGGACAAAAATTGAAAATTGAGGATGTGGAATGATGAATACCAGGGACAAAAATTGAAAATTGACTTCCAAATTTTCCAAATATTGCTAAAAATTGTCGGTATTGACTGCTATCGAAAATAATTAATTTTAAAAATTGCTTAAAATAAAATGAAACTTCGCATATTCAGTCGCAATATTGAGTTCTATTACTCCTAGTTACATACAGGGTGTCCCAAAAGTCCGTACCCCCCTAACAATGACGATCCGCGCGCACCGACAAAAATCCGGGCGCCGCACAGTGCGGCACTTCCATAAGCGGCGTGGACAAAAATCAAGGGCACCGTCAAAATGGACTTATGGAACCATAAACGGCATGAAATTATCAATTTAGCCCCCCTAGACCTTTGTGTAACGGATTTTGACTTTTCCAGCATCTGAGAGCTGGCCCTGGCACAATAGGTCAAACGTGGCTATACACTGTATATGCAGGGTGTCCCAAAAGTCCGTACCCCCCCCCCCTCCTCGTAACTTTTGAACGGTTAGAGATAGAAAAACGAAACTTTGGGAATGTTTCTATCTTAAAGGGGACCATCTTCTAGGGGGGTCAAAATTTTTGTCCCCCCCTCAGGGGGGGCGCGGGGGCCCCCAACTTTTTTTTTCAAATGGTAACCCCTATCTTGTGATACATCATTAGAAAGAGCATAAAAAACTAAGACTTTTGGCGCAAACCGCAAATCAATATCTTAATTTTTGACCGAGTTATGATAGGTCAAAGGTCAAATTTGACCTATTTTCAAAAAATCATATCTCCGGTTCAAATTATCGTAAAGACAAAAACAAAACGGGAAACTTTACCAAATTGTAAGCACTTTTAAGTAAAAATCACAGCAATTACTTCAAACTAATTTTATGGGGGGTTTCCGACCCCCAAATACGTCATTTTAAAGGTCACACGATATTCTCGCGAAATGAGCCAATTTCCCCTTACTTTTCCTCAACATTATCATAGTGAGTTAAAAATTAGTTCAACATTGCGTTTTCAAGTCCCCAAATTTCGGGCAAAGTTCAAAAAACAAAATTTAAGGTGATTCAATTCAACCATTGAAATTTCATTTTTTTTAAAACTTTGCCCGAAATTTGGGGACTTGAAAACGCAATGTTGAACTAATTTTTAACTCACTATGATAATGTTGAGGAAAAGTAAGGGAAAATTGGCTCATTTCGCGAGAATATCGTGTGACCTTTAAAATGACGTATTTGGGGGTCGGAAACCCCCCATAAAATTAGTTTGAAGTAATTGCTGTGATTTTTACTTAAAAGTGCTTACAATTTGGTAAAGTTTCCCGTTTTGTTTTTGTCTTTACGATAATTTGAACCGGAGATATGATTTTTTGAAAATAGGTCAAATTTGACCTTTGACCTATCATAACTCGGTCAAAAATTAAGATATTGATTTGCGGTTTGCGCCAAAAGTCTTTGTTTTTTATG
The DNA here is from genome assembly GCF_918797505.1 of Bemisia tabaci. Lineage (NCBI taxonomy): Eukaryota > Metazoa > Arthropoda > Insecta > Hemiptera > Aleyrodidae > Bemisia > Bemisia tabaci. The sequence goes on along the minus strand of NC_092793.1, from coordinate 87,797,050 downwards.
CTCTTTCTAATGATATATCACAAGATAGGGGTTACCATTTGAAAAAAAAGTTGGGGGCTCCCACGCCCCCCCTGAGGGGGGGACAAAAATTTTGACCCCCCTAGAAGATGGTCCCCTTTAAGATAGAAACATTCCCAAAGTTTCGTTTTTCTATCTCTAACCGTTCAAAAGTTACGAGGAGGGGGGGGGGGTACGGACTTTTGGGACACCCTGCATATACAGTGTATAGCCACGTTTGACCTATTGTGCCAGGGCCAGCTCTCAGATGCTGGAAAAGTCAAAATCCGTTACACAAAGGTCTAGGGGGGCTAAATTGATAATTTCATGCCGTTTATGGTTCCATAAGTCCATTTTGACGGTGCCCTTGATTTTTGTCCACGCCGCTTATGGAAGTGCCGCACTGTGCGGCGCCCGGATTTTTGTCGGTGCGCGCGGATCGTCATTGTTAAATTGCTCGTAACTTCCTTCTCCGTCGTTTCCCTGAGAGGTATAATATATCAAAATGGAAAAGTACGAATAATACAATCAACAGTGTTTTGTTTGATTTGGAAAAGAGGCATTTGACATTGTACCCTAATTTAAAAAATATTGATCACGGAAAAAAATGAAACATGGAAACATTGTAAGTTTAAATTAATGAAATCTCCAATTTAATGACGCACTCGGAATGGACTTTAAGTTTTACACTTGCGACACTGCTGTCCGGAAACAAATTCGTTTTAGGCTTTGATTTTGCAGAAAGGCTTATCCAATGTAGTAGAATAACATACTAGAAATTGGTTCAAATCCAAGGGGGGGGGGGGGTGGTTCCGTTTTTGAATGAACCCCTTTCCCTGCATAATTACTCTCAGAAATATGCCTCGAAATGATGTTTTTGTAATTTTGGGGAGCACCAGGGGCTGCGGGAAACCGGTAAAGAGGCATATCGCTCCAAAATTTTACAAAGATTCAGAAAATGGTGCTGTTCGTATTGATACGAGCAACCATTCCTGTGTTTTGGCCGGCAAAACCGATTTTTTGGCACTCCCCCCGCCTCAAATTCCAAATCCTCGATACTATCAATGAGGACTTTTCTGGGGGGACTCAGGGGGTCGTAAAGATTCCCTGTGCCAAATATCAGCTTGTTAAAAATTTTTTCCATTAACTTTCATGCAAGTCCTGGACTAGTTACTTAAGAGGGAAAAATAGAATTTTTTGTAAAACTTTAAGGGGTTTGAAGTAAAATTTTTAGGTTTACAATGAGAAAACAAACATAATTACTTGCACGTCCTACTATGCAAAGTCACGATAAAAAACAATTTGATGCCTGTAATTGCTGCTAACTGCCCTCGAAAGTTGCATCCAAAACGCTAAAAAGGCAAGTCTCAAACATTTTTGCCGCGACTAAAAACGTGTTGCGGCATAACTACAAATCATTAGTTTTCACTCAAATTCGGAGATAAATGTTTAACATAAAGACACAACAGAACCATCTAACATCGATGATCTGAGAAAATGTTTTGGATGGTTCAAATATGGGACACCCTATGATTCAGGCTTCATATTGCTACATCAACTGGATTGCATGCAAAAAGGAACCACTAGCGTTGCAATGATGCTAAGATTGTGCAACTTCATCTTTTGCAATAAAATTGCGGAAATCGTGAAAAACTATACAATTTAGATGGTAATTTTTGTCTTAAATTTACAGTTTTTAGCGAGTAAAATAGAAACAATTAATGGATAATCGGGTTTTTCCTCCAAGACAAAAGAAGTTGCACAATCTTAGCAACATTGCAATGCTAGTGGTTCCTTTTTGCAAAATGCAATCCAACTCATCTGTTGGCTTTTGATTGGTCAGATTTTGATAAGCTTTTCCTCCTCTTAGAAATGACTTTTTTAACGTTTTGGAACATTTTGGTTTTTCTACATAAATTTACACATGACAATTTATTTTAAAAATTCCTGGGCACTGACCCATTGAAGATCTTTGTTTCAGGATGTACCTAAAGCTTCAGATTTTTTGGCAACACTGTAGAAACAGACCACAACGCCGTTTAAGAGACTCTAAATAGGCAAGTTCTCTGGGGCACCCCATCCTCCGATTATACAGGAAAATCTTTTTTTGGCCCATGTAAAGTACAGGTATAAAGATAACGACTTATAATTTCACAAACCGGCGACACTGCTTTTCAAATCAAAAGATCGCCAACAATATTCTTAGACATTTATTCTATTAATGATTTTAAAAGGAAAAACTTTAAGTAGTGATGAAGGGAGGCAAAAATCCATAGAATATATTTAAACATTATGGGGAAGTAAACAAAATATCCAGACAAAATCTCAAAATCTTCCCCTCATTTCTTCCTGATCATGACTCAAGGTCATTTCAAGCTTGGCCCCTATTGTCTCGCGGTTAGCACTTTGTCAAGTTGACAAAAAGAATGTCAAAAGACCGTGGCTACCCTGGTTTGAGGGCCATTTTTTAAACTCACTTTAGTGCATTAAAAGATAACTACTTCAATGATGAGAAACAATTGACTCTTTTTCAGTTGTAATTTTCGACAATTGTTTTATTGTATCCTATTTTACTTGTGAAAAACGTGTTTATACTACAGTGCACCAATTTCCTTTTAGCTTTCTGGTCAACTTTGTGCTTACAACACTGCTCAACGCGATTTTTTTGGAGAGCAAAAAAGAGTCTCCATAAAAGCCATGTATAAATAAACTTGCAGCTTTCTATACTGTAAAGTGCAAAGTATGTTTTAAATGTTTTCCTTTTGGCCGATCGATCAAGAAAAGTATTCCCTTCAATATTGCTTTGAAATTTTAGGAATTCATCAATTTTTGTCAAAACTTCATGCATTAGAATATTTCATTTGCTATACATAGCTATTGAAAACAATTTCTTAATTACAACTATAAAAATGAATGACATAAGAGAGTGAAAACTTACTAATTTCACCAGCCTTAAAAGTTAGTTCATTATCTTCTGCCGCCTCAAAGTCATACAGAGCTCTCACTTTCCGACAGTCTTGTGAAGTTGAGTGTAATTTTGTTGAAGGATACAAGGAATTGCTATTGGCACCAGTTGATTTTGACGGGCTGGTGCTCTCTAACAAACTCAATTCAATGGCTAAAAAAGAGGTAGGGAGCACTCATAAATGACAAAGATGTGCGTGAGTTTTGTTACATTAACTGTTAATTTTAATTGAAACTGTTACAATTTTTAAATGAAACATGTGAATTTGTTTTTAATTCTCTGAGGAGAGGTTGGAACTGATTCCAGCACTTTCTATTGCAGGAGTTTGAAACAGTGATAATACAGAGAAATAATAATTTTTGCTTTTTCAGGTAATGCAGAGGTAAAAATAAATACTCACTCACCAAAATTGGAATTTACTCCAAAATTAGGTAATTCAGACCCGTAGAGTACAATAGAGTCACAATATACTAGATAAAGTCACGTTTCGAGACTGTTTTGTCCAGTGCTCCTGAGACTAGTGTGCGGTGACTAGCAATGCCATATGTGCAGTCCCAGCTCCGGGCTTTGCTCAGAAAATCTTACTTTTCATTGTAAAGAGTCAATAGCCCTCCCGCCAGAATTTTGAAACTTGTGTTTTCGGTTTCCTCCGCCAACAGCGCGCAGGCCGGGGAACCCGAAAACACATGTCAGGCCTTCAGCCATTCCGTTCCTAGACCTGTGTGGATTGGTCTTGCGTGATGTAAGTTGTTTTTGAAATCAGCCCTTCGAGGCTGAATCCTCGTTTTCTCTTTAGTTTTAGTGTTCATGACTTGTGCGATCCATCGTGGAGGTTGGGCATAGGAGGGTTCCTCCTAACTCCGTGTTCTTTTCCTTTTTTTTTTTTTGATGTCCCATCCGTCATCCCTTCAGGACTCCGGTCCACCAAGGCGGCTTTTCCCCTAGCGGGAAAAGTCGACCTTTACATCATAAAAAGGTAAGCTCAGGTGGCTGTAACACAACAAACCTGACCGGAAAAACCAAGGAAAAACCTAACCCTGGGCATGTCCACTACCCCTTCCAAACCCTTCCTTCTTTTTCCCTTCTATTGCATCACCTCTACCTGCACTTTCTGCGCCCACTCAATCCCCTATCCCTTCTCTTACTCCGCCTCCATTTTCCCTTCCGGTTTTTGGCGATTTCCACTCCAGTTTTTGGCGATTTCCATTCCACCTTTATGCCTTTTCTCTTTCAACTATGCAGGTCATTTGTCTTTGTATTACATAAAATGCCTGAAAAGAGATATGAAGTGAGAAATTTTATCTCTGATGTTGATCCACCAGTTGGAGGACCATTTTAGAAAATTATTGACCAAAGGGCAACCAGAGTTTCAGGGAGGCACGTAGATAAACACCGATGAGGCATCTGCTTTATCAGTCCAGCGGTCTGATTATTGAAAATTATAGACAAAGCTATAGACAAAGCAGTTGAAAGATATATGGAGAGATCCTATTGGTGGAAGCGGATGGTTTTAATGGACAAAGGAGGAAGGTAATAGACTAGCTAACGGCAAGCCCTGTGAGACCCGACAGTTAGTCTATCATTCTCTCCGTTTGTCTATGGGAGCCACCCTTTTCAATCAATAGGATCGCTCCATATTCCCTATGTCTTTGTTGTCTATAGCTTTGCCCATCAATTTCAATAATCAGTCCGCAGCTCTCTGATGTGGTTGAAGCCGTCAGGGAGTTGAGGAATGCAAAAGCTTGGAGACCAACCGAAGGGTGCGCCAGAAAGAGCTATATAGCAAATTATGTATGCAACTTGTGTACCATGACATCCAAACTATTTCCAAAAAGTAGATTATAGTTCTGACAGTTTTGAAAATAAATTATGATCTTCAGGTTTGTCTCTCGCTCTGTAATGAATTTTTTGTAAACAGTTCCATTTTTTTATTTTTTTAAAATCAACTCTTTAGGAATAGCTGGTGGTTTCCAGTTAACTAAAATTGGAAAGGTAACAAAAGTTAAATGTACCTTTACTGAGATCATTGATTTCCTCTATCTCTTCTCGACTCTCTCCTTTGGACTGCTGAAACAGAATGAAAGACAGGGATACTAAGTAAAAAGGAGATATAAATGATAATTAATGAGAATTTAAAAGGTACCTAGCACTTCTCAGCCTGAGCACCATAAAATTGTAACCCTGTCCCAGTATTCAAAAGAATCAAGCAAATTTTCACCACAGATGGAAGACACAGGATTGTTCAATATTATGAGCAAAGCTGCAATAAGTTTGAGAAAAGTACATTGCACCAGTTATTAGGTTGAAACTGAATTTCTGTTTCAAGTAATAGCATCTCACGTTTTACATAATACAAGGTGATTTACAAAGTCCCTATAACTTTTTCGCTGATGCGGTCTTTGGGTCAACACTTCAGGAATTTCTCAGGTCAAAGTAAAGTACTCTTCGGCCCCCCAAGAATCTTAGGGAACAAAAGCAAACCCGAACGTCACCTTCCAAATGAAAAAGTCCTACTTTGTGATACATCTTTGAAAAGGACACAAGATAAGAAATTTTTGGGCGCCAAGTTAAGGTCTTCATCTATATCTCAGTTTTAAAATGACCGCCGGTTACAGTTCAAAATGGCAGAAAAAGTATCTCAGTAATCAATGAACGGATTTGCTCCACACTTTTTATCAAGGTATTTTTGGGAACACTGCACACAATTTAATGTTGGTTTTTCAAGGTACCCAGTCCTATGTAAAATTATGGCCTTGCGATCACGGGAAAGAGATATTTTCCCAGTATTCCAATGAAATTGTTTCACACTTAGTATTCAATACTGTGATGGGATGCTGAAACCGGTTATAACCGGAAATAAAGCCGGTTTATAAAATACTTCATCCTGGTCATAACGGCAGAGTTATCAAGAACTACCGATTTTCGGCTGGTCTAAGGATGCCATCTTGAAAAAACCTGTGAATTTAGAACTAACTTCACATTTTTGTTTTAAGTACTTAAAGAAACATCAAAATAAAAATTAACAACAAAAAAAAATACATTGGAGAACCAAAAAAATACAAGAATATTGCCATTCTAAGGCCGCCATCATGTAAATTGAATTTTTCGAAAAAAGAGTGTCAAATTCAGGTTTGGCACTCCAACGTTTGAAGAATTTTTACTCGTAGATCCAGCCCTGAACGTTTCCCCATAAGAGTATGGGAATTAACCTAATCTCTGCATCTTGATGTCTAGAAGCAGAATTTTGATGTTTCTATTCTCAATTTTCATGCCCATGATAGTTGAAAGCTCGGATCGGCTGTAAGGAAGTCTCTCTTTTGTGAGTGATCCGTGATAATAGTGAAAAACTAGAAATTCGAAACAATTATGTATCTTACAAACTATGAGCCCAAGGTTTGATTTCACCTATAATTGTCAAAAGTGAATCTGATAATTCTGATTGACATCCTCAAAGGAGTTATTGCTGCTTTAACACGTGCTAGATGTACCATCTAATTCCTGCTTGGCAGGAATTGCTACTTACAACGTTTGGCAGGAAAACCGCATTGGATGCTAAAAGACCCACGTTTTTTTCCAAAATCGTCCTTCAAACTAAGGCTTAGGCCACTTTAAAACCTGAATACAGCCTGAAAAGGACCAATATCCAATCCCTTCTGTTAAATAGATATAGAAAATTAGAAAAGAGTTATGAGAATTCGGGGTTGGCCCAGAAACGGCCCATATTGATTCCTTTCTTTTGATAAAACTCGACTAACTGGCTTCTGTTGGTTGAAAAAAAAAAAATCCATATTAGCGTCAACTGCACTGTATGTGCACATGTTGAGGATGGCCAGGTAAAGTGAGCATAGCCACAGCCACACTTGGTAAAGAAAAGCAGTTGCCCGTTCACTGCAGATTTGTAAGGTTACCTAGTGTTTAGTGTGGGTTATATTTGAATAAGCGAACACTTGGTTAAAACGATATTCATATTTATTATAGAATAAAAAGGGAATGAACACGACACGGTAACACTAGTATCACGACATGATGATCGGCTGACGCCATGACGAATGTGGTCACCTGACCCTCTGAGGGCAGTGTTGCCAACCTGTGCTGGGTAACCAACCCAGGCTATCCAACACCTCCCCGTTTTCAATTTCTATTTTTTTTTCTTACACTTTACTCCCTTTTGCAAACACAAACGAAGAAATTGAGGGAGTAGAGTCCAAGTCAAAAATATTTCAGAGGTGTATGATTTTTATCAGTAAAATTTAAAATTATACATGAAGAATAGTTTTTTAAACGATTTAACAGTTACAATTGAGGAATTAGAACTTGTACACTGACAGAAAACTGACACAGTATCTATTCGATTAATTTGCATTTATGAGACCAATCAATTTGAACTCAGAATTTAGTTGAAGTTATAATGCTTAGAGTTCACATCGATTTGAACGATTTGCAGTTTTGAAATCGACAAATATTACTGAAATTAACTGTATTTAGTCATAGGCTGTAGTTAACATGTATTAGCCAGGACATTAAACAACTTTCCAATTGATTTGCAATTCCGAAATCAAAAGAGATATGAGAGATCTGAAGCATTTTTGTTCAGAATCCCATTGAAGTACTTAAATCGCAGTTATGTAGTGAAATTGAAATTATACAACTTTTCAAATGATTTGCAATTTCGAAATCAAGAGAGAAATGAGAGATTTGAAGCATTTTTGTTCAGAATCCCATTGAAATACTTAAATCGCAGTTATGTAGAGAAATTGAAATTATACAACTTTTCAAATGATTTGCAATTCCGAAATCAAGAGACATACATATGAGAGATTTGAAGCACTTTGTTCAGACTCCATTGAAATTATTAAATCGCAATTATGTAGAGAAATTGAAATTTACAGCCATTGAGCTTAAATGGATTAACAATGGTTATTTAGAAATTAATTTGGTGACACGCTTTATGTAGAATTGAACAATATAACATGACTTAGATTGAGTAAAATAATTGTTGGAGTCACATATAAATATGACATTACTTAGAATGAATAAGAGCACTTAAAATTAACATGAAATTTCTTTGAAATTTATTGCAGAATGAATCAGAGAGATACTACAATTTACTTTGACAAGTGAGCAGCTTTTCTCGGTTGATCATAAACAAAATTTGGGTCTTTGCGAATTGGAACACCTCTTCCTAGGTGTCTTAATTTATTCACAGTTTGAGGAGACATTTTAATTGCAGTTTCTTTAGCTCCTCCAATATTTGTTTCAGTTTTGGAACAACTAGGTGATGATTCATTATTAGAACGTTTAGAGGCAGAGGCAATTGATTGAATTGGAGATGGTAATGTCTCTGTATTAAACCCAAGGAAGTCTGATGTGGTTGAGTCGTTTGGACTCTGTAATGGCTCAGTGTTGAACCCTAAAAATTCAGAGCTATCGGAGCTGGAGGATGACAATGTTATCTCTTTATCAGCATTTAATTTATCCAAATTATGTTCGATGACGGTAACATCCATCTCGCTTCCTTCAGAGGTATTGTCATCTTCCAACTCAGCGCTAGTTTCTGAATTGTTAGTGATGATATGACTATTCGGCAAAACAAGATCATGAGCTTCAATGTCCCCATCAAAGAACAACAACAAAGAGGGATCTACCCTCACCTCACTTGTCCTTTTCTTTAAGAATCTGGAGTTCCTTCTTAAAATATTGCCCTGACTATTCTTAACTAAGTATGATCGTGGGAATTTGTGAAATTTTTCAACGATAACTGCTGGGTGCCATTGCCCGTTTTGTTGCAGTAACCAAACTTTTTCGTCCGCATGGAATTCCTGTGCAAGTTTACAACTCTGATTGTAATGATTCTCAACTTTTTCTGAGTGAATTTTACGCTTTTCTTCAACACTAATTAATTTTGGTTGCAATTGTTCAGGACTGATAGGAATTTGTGTTCTAAGCACTCGACCCATTAGCATTTGAGAGGGTGAGGCTCCTAGATGTACAATGGGTGTTGAATTGTATTCTAGAACTGCGAGATCAATGTCACTTTTGGTTTCAAGAGTTTTCTTTAGTAAACTTTTTGCTCGTTTGACGGCTGATTCCGCCATTCCTTTGGACTGGGGATAATGCGGACTGGATGTAATGATGGTAAAATTGTAAGATTTTGCAAAAGTTTTAAATTCTAACGAATTGAAAGGCTGATTATCTGCGACCAACTGCGCAGGAATTTCATGCGTACGAAAAATGTTTTTGAGTTCCCTCACTACATCACCAGTTTTTTTGTTTTTAATTTCTCTGATTTCAAGCCATTTGGAGAAATAATCAGTGAGAATTAAGTAATTTTTATTTTGTAATTGTGCAATATCAGCTCCTAATTTGTGAAATGGAATTTCAGGGATTTGGTGAGGTAGTAAAGGTTCTTTTACATTTTTTCTTTGAAATTTGTTACAGACAGCACAAGACTTAACATAGTTTTCTATATCAGATACAAATTTAGGCCAATAACAGATTAATTTCGCTCGCTCAATTACCTTACTGATACCAAGGTGAGCTTCGCCGTGGAGTAGTTTAACATAAGTAGCTTGTAATTTAGAAGGTATAATCAATCGATTTTTATAAAATAATACACCATCGTTGATGGCTAGCTCGTCTCTAACATTGAAATATGGCAGTAAAAATTCATCATTACACTTGTCCCATCCTTCTGTGTGCATTTTGGTTACTTGGATTAAAATCGGATCACTAAGAGTTGCATTTTTCAATTCCTGATATCTTTCATTGGAAATTTGGAAATTTATATCAAGGCAGTGGACAATTTCCTCTAAGTTTATTTCATCTTCTGGGCGGGAAGTTTTGATGAAATTTCGAGACAGCATGTCTGCTACATACATTTTCTTACCCGGTAGATATTTGACCTTGAGGTCATATGCAATTATTTTTAACAGCATATTTTGCAGTCTGTTCGACATGACTCTAGAAATATTTTTGGTGAAAATGGCTTCTACTGGCTTATGGTCATTTTCTACTTTGATTTTGTAGCCATAAACTAAATTGTGAAATTTCTTTAGAGCGAAGACAATACTGAGCATTTCTTTCTCTATCTGTGCGTACCTGGTTTCGGTGTCAGTGAGACTACGAGAGGCGAAAGCAACTGGGCAGCCTTCCTGTAACAGACAGGCGCCTAACCCAAATTTTGACGCATCACTTTGCACTGTTATTTTTTTGGATGGATCAAAACTATGCAACCTTGTAACGTTGCAGATAGCTTCCTTGACTTTATCAAAATGCTCTGTATGTCCTGGCGTCCGAAGGAATTTTGTATTTTTCTTCAAGAGATTCCGAAATGGTTCGATTAGATCCGCAAGATTAGGAATAAAATCTCGAATGTAATTAATGGTACCTAAGACACTTTGCAATTGTTTTCGATTTTTAGGAATTTGTAATTCTTGTATCGCCCGAAGGTAATCATCATCGGGCTTGACACCGTCACCACTGATTAGGTGGCCCATATACCGAACTTCGGGTTGTTTGAACTGGAATTTGCTAGCATTAAATTTGATGTTGTATTTGCGTGCTCTACTAAGTACTCTAGCTAAAGCAATGTCATGCTCCTGTTCGGTTTCCCCGCAAATTAAAATATCATCAAAGTAGATGACTATGTTGGGAATGTCCCCAAAGTATTTTGTTAAATATTTTTGAAAAACTTCGGGTGCATTTATTAAACCGAAGGGCATTCGCAGGAATTTGAAACTCCCGAAGGGGGTATGAAAACCACACAAATCAGAGGCCTCAGGTGGCAACTGGCAGTGCCAGAAACCATCTTTAATGTCTAGAACAGAGACAATTTTTTTTCCTTTCAATTTCGGTTTTATCTCTTCAAAAGATGGAATCAGGAAAAAATCTCGTGTAACGACTTTATTTAGATTTTTGGGGTCCAGGCATAATCTAATTTTGCCATTCTTTTCTACAATGACCAGATTACTGAACCACTTGACGGACGTTGTATCCGGTGAGATAATATCAAACATAACCAGTTCAGCAATTTTACGTTTGAGCTTCTCTAATAATCTAACAGGCAGTCGCCTTGGTGGGTCTGAAATTGGCATAGCATTTGGATCAACTTTGATTTCGCATTTATCGGGAAATGTTCCTAGACCCTTAAAATCGGATTCATTATCATTTACAACCTGATCTTTGGTTTTGAATAGAGCATGCACATGATTCCTGGTGATAAAACCTAAATCTACGCAGGACTTTAGACCTAGAAGAGGAGTAGTGCCAGTATTGACAACGGTGAAGAACAGTTTATGAATTTGATTTTGATTAGGAATTTTGCAATCCAGCACCACATGCCCACATGAATCAATCTGGGCACCTCCGTAGCCTAGAACAACTGAACGATTGGGTAACAGCACATTTGCTGAATTTTTGATTGGGTCGAAAATTTGACGTGGTAAAACATTAACTTCTGCTCCCGAATCTAACTTAAAGCTGACCGTGTTATTGTTAATGATTAAATTTTCCATCCAGCACTTATCTGTGGATTTGGAAATATTTGACACATTATGAATTTTAACAGACTGCTTTACTGACTCATCAGAATTAGATTGATTAAGCTGATGATCGATGATTGAATGATCCTCAAGCTGACTGAATTTAGACTGATTAGTGAAATGCTCCAATTTAAATGTTGGTTGGACGGAGATTTCTAAAATGTAAACATAATCACTAGCATGAATATCTGAAATTTCAGTCGGATTAGAGATACTGTTTGGAGAACATGAGCACTGACAATGGACATTGACTAGATCAGCCGCTTTGGTATTAGCTGTAGAAGGTGCAATTTTATCATTGGAATTAGGTAACACAGAATTATGCCGAGATCTACACATAGAGGAAAAATGATTAAAACGCTTACAGTAATTAAATTGCTTCTTGTATGCTGGACATTGGTTGATAGGATGACTCGTCCCACAATTTCGGCAGTCGACCACTTTGCCTCGCCGTTGAAATGTTGGAGGGCTGTCCTTTGGCTGTTGAGTTGTAGTTCCAGTACCTGAGCTGCAGCTTGGCTGTTGACTTTTGCGTTGATTTCGGCTGTAATGCGGTTTGCTGACCCAGTTGACCTCAGTTGTGGATGATGTCCCTTGATCGTTGATTTCCTTCGCCCGCAATTTCCCAGACTCGACTGACCTGCATAGCTTGACTGTCCTCTCGAAATCATATTCTTCTCCCAGCATGCGTTGACGGAGTTCGTTAATTGGAGATTCCAATGATGATGCGATCACGGATGAGCGATGTTTTCAGCTCACCAAAGCCACAATTTTCAGCCAGCTTCTTGAGTGAGAGAAGGAACATTTCAAAATCCTCACCGTCCTTCTGCGATCTTGTGAAAAACTGGTATCTAGAAAATACCACGTTTGTCCTGGGCTTGACATACTCATCGATAGCTTTGACTGGAAGATCGACAGTTTTAGACTGGTTATTGGTGAGAGCAAGAGAGTTGATAAGTTCTTCTGCTTCGGATCCGATGAGGTTAAGGAAAATGGCCTTCTGAACCTCTTCGGATTTCTCGGTGATTTCGGCGCCAAGAGCGTAGTTTCTCCAACGTCTTTTGAACTTTTCCCAATTCTCTTTAATATTATCGTTGATTTCCAGTGGTTCTGGCTTCGTAAGAAATTCCATTGTACTGTCCGAACAATGATTACCTTGCAATTAGTGAAGGTTGATAACGACACAGATTATCATGAACTTAGAAGAAATTGACCCATGTGCAATTGAGAAATTAAAATTCGAACTTAATCGATATACTAAAAGTCATTTTCGAACTTAATCGATACACTAAAATTGAACATTCTTAGCGAAATTACATGTCTTGCACTTGAATTCACTTAAATACCGAGCGCGAGGCCATGGTTGAATTTAGGCCTTTTGTGCCGGTTCACGACATGTTCACGACGCGCACTTCCGTACTTCTTGCTGCGCTTCGTTGATTTCCCGTTTACATCCTCGTCGCCATGTTTAGTGTGGGTTATATTTGAATAAGCGAACACTCGGTTAAAACGATATTCATATTTATTATAGAATAAAAAGGGAATTAACACGACACGGTAACACTGGTATCACGACATGATGATCGGCTGACGCCATGACGAATGTGGTCACCTGACCCTCTGAGGGCAGTGTTGCCAACCTGTGCTGGGTAACCAACCCAGGCTATCCAGCAGTTAGACTAATCATCTATTAAACAATTGGATGTATTTCTGCCAAACGGAACCATGCGCATAAAAACATGAGACTTAAGACCCCTAAGAATGTATGTAAAACAGACCTCACATCATAATGCACATAGTTCTGTTAGGCAGAAATACGTCCAATTTTTTTTTTTTTTTTTTTTTTTTTTTTTTTTTTTTTTTTTTTTTTTTTTTTAACTACTTCAAATAGCCCACAAAGGCTAATCCTGCTCTTTATAGTCCCGTCCCCCTTCCGTCCCTAACAACCAGTCCCAGGAAACCATTGTTTGAGACCATCAAACTCGGGGTCGCCAGGTCTGGAATCGAACCCGGGACCTCCCGGACATAGAGCTAGCGCTACAACCACTACACCATGGGAGGCCGACACTAATGGCCGACAATTAATTGGATGCTGGGTAAAACAGAATTACCTAATAACTTACATTTAATTCTGGCTGCGGAAATACAACTCCTTCTTTCACAAGGTCTTTGTAGAGAGCTGGAATTAAAGCAAGTTGGTCATCTTTTTTGAAGTCTTCGTCCGCCCACTTTTTCAGCAGCATTTTCAACTTTTCGTTAACTTTTGGCTCTTGGACTTTGCTGAGTAATTTACGATAGTCTTGAGTGAAATCCCTTGATGCTACCACCAAACGAAAGTACTTTCCGCAGTTATTTACGCAAGCATCCAGAAGCTGAAAGAAATCATGGGAAACTTACTATAACGGATTTAAAGTATATAAAAAATGCACTTTAAAAGAACTACAAATTTAAAAAAAAAATTATAAAAGCATGGGTAAGATCTTTTTTAGAACTTCCAATTTTTAGCCAACGAACTTCCAATGTATAGCCTACGAGTGTAAGTCCATTGCCTATAATGAGCAAAAAAGAGATTCTATAAAAATTGAGTGCACTGTACATCGACTTACAACAACTTTTTGTTTTCCAGGATGGCGGAAGTGAAAGCAACGCCAGTAAGGAGCTCTGTAAATCCAAATCTTAAAAGTAATAACAATAGCAAAAATAGTGCATAATTAAAAGTCAGTGATACACATCCATGCCCAGAATGTGGAGAGGAAGTTGATAAGGGGGGTATCAAGTGCGGTAAATGTGGTATCTGGGTCCATCTCCGAGTAGGTCGGAGAACCTGTTCAGGTGTCAGTGCCCATGAGGGAACTGCAGAACTTGTCAAATCGTGGAGGTGTCGAAAGTGCGTTAAAACTCTGCGGTCATCTTTAACCCTCAGTGCCAAAGTTATTAAAACAACCTCTACCTAGAACTCTTCTCCCACAGCTGAAAACAATCCCAAAAGTGAGGTTAGGAATCAATCCAGCACTAGCTCGGATAAGGATTCACTCCAGCATTGTATCCACTGTAATTGCTGTGAACTCTTAAAAAGTAAGGTAGATTTCCTGTCAGCTAAAGTAACCAAGCTTGAACATACCCTTTACAGCTACTTGTCTAATACCTCTAAGAATTCTAGATTGTCACCACATTCACTTGTACCAGCATTCTCGAAAGCCGCCGACCAACCACATTAGCCTTTCATTACATCCAAAAATCAAGCTAAGAACTCGCCAACTCCACAATCTGATGAGTCAACTAAAATCAAACCTAAGGTCACAAAGTCAAATCACAGTGAAGTACAGAAACGGACCTCGTGCATAACACCACCAACTACATCTCCCTTAGCTGATCCTACAAATACTATAACAGCCACTCCTGCCGATGCCAGCCCATTGTCTACCCAAGGTCTACCTCTCTGGTCTTCCACAATAACGACTGGACCTGACCCTCCAAACTCACCAACTGGCGCAACAACTGGTTTAAGTATCTTCTCAGATAGCCATGGAAGAGGCCTCGATAGTATATTCAACTTCAAGTATGGCCTTAAGGCAACAAGAATACTGCCTGACGCAGACTTTAGCAGTGTAATTAATAATTTTAATAGTAATTGTAATAATTTTTATAGTAATTTTTCTCATAGTATGGTTATCTGAGCGGGAGCTTAGGATTTATACAGGAATGAGGCCACGTTTTTCCTAAAATCTTTGCTGACTTTCTTCAACATGTCAGCCACTTCAGATGTGCAAATAACCTTAATTAACATCCCTAAAAGATATGATGTACCATCTAATTCTCGCATGAATTTAGAAATAAACTAGGGGGCTTCGCCCCCTGGCCGCTACGAGGTCCAACCCTCCAGAGGCGCTTCGCGCCTCTAATAAGCAGATATCGTGAGATCGTTAAAAGATCATTACGAGTTAGGGAAAACCCGGTTTGGAGACGGCGGGAAGCATGTGAGCGTGCGCGGCGGGAGGGGAGCGGGGAGTGGAGGAGAAACCGGTTTGTGACATGATTAGCGTGACACCCTCAGCGTGACACGGCACCCTCATGATTTTATACTATAGAGTAAGATAACACTAACAAAATCATGTTTGAAATTAGCAAACTATACATAAATGTGACTGTGATTAGAACTGATAATCTAAAAGAGAAGTTCTATCATTACATTGGTACTTATCTGAATCAAACAGGTAAAGATATCGTGGCCAAAAGAATAGCGGCCAAATTGAATCTTAACCCTCTCCCAGTGCCGACGCCTCGCCCTACTAATTTAAACTAAAATCTTATGACAAATGAAAATCCAAGGTCTATTTTTTGCCCCTAGAACAGCACCAAATGAACAGGATAGCAGTTGTAAACTACAATGTCAGAAGTATCGACAACAAAAATAAACTTTTCTCTATCGAACTCGCAAAAGTAAAAATCATGCCAGACATTATCTGTTTAACAGAAACCTGAGTGAAGTGTCAGGTATCAGTGAGTGGATTTAGATGTGTCAACTCATTTTTCAGAGAACTGACAGCAGAGGGGGGAACTGCCATTTATATAAAACCAACTAAAGGCTTTTCGCTGTTTGAACAAATACTGGAGGCCGCTAAAAAAAGGGAAAACAAGTCTGGAACATTATCAACAAAGAAACCAAATCCGAGGCCCGTCCATTACTTGATACAATCATTGATGGAGATTCTGAAATCCATGAACCTCTAGAAATAGCCAACTTATTCAATAGCTATTTAGTAAACATCACGGCAAAGGAGGAGTTGCGTTTTGGGCCTTTTCCGGCCCCACCTGGATTTTGCTAAATGTTTCATATTTTCAAAGTACTAGTTTTAGGTAGACTCTGTGCCAAATATTAGACCGAACGGAGCCCATGCAAGGGCGCAGCAGCGCCTCAAACCCAAAATCCTGGAATCGAAAAACAATTATTTTCGTCGACTTTTTCGACTGTTATCACTCTTCCAGCACATGATTCTTATGTATTTTTTTGCGTACTTTTCGTTTCTGGCCTTTTTAAAGGCCTCCGATAAATTTTAAGGGGCCTTATGGCCCATTGTTGCCATTTTTGGCCCATTTTTAGGGGTTTTTTCCATTTAACACATTCAAAACTCAACTTAATCCAAAAACTGTGTACATTTTTGAAAAGTACGTAAAAAAATGAATAAAAAATGTTCAGTAAAATTTTTTCCTATGTTGCCAAATTTCCGAGAAAATTGGTCCCAAAGTGTCGAAAACTGCAAAAAATCGATAAATCGCCGCGTCTAAGGTTCAAGAAAGTGGAGTACATTTTTCATACTGTACCAGATAACAGCTCTTATCCATCCATACAACATACTAAAATATCATAGTTGTACCTGGATTCCCACGATGTGAAAATTGACCGAGATGCCGATTTTAGCGGCCTTTTTATACTTGAAGGCAGCTCTTTTGAATGTTTTTCGACCTTAGTCACCCTCTATGGGTGTGTACTATATATATTTTTCTACGTAGGTGAACTGGAGTGAAGGATAAAGTAAAAGCACCTTGAGGGCCCGTTTTGTCACGTTCATCTGCGCCATTACATGTTCCTTGAGATGCATTGCAATTTTCCATTTTCGATACGTTACTTGTAGTGAAAAAAAACTTGAAATTCACTTCCTGGAACCTCCGACGTGATGATTAATCCAATTTTTGGCATTTTTGACTCTTCAGGACGATTTTTCTCGAAAATTTGGCAACGTAGGGAAAAGGTACAAATCACATTTCTATGTATTTTTTTACGTTCTTTCCGAAATTGTACACGGTTTCTAGATTAAATTAAGTTTCACACACGTAAACTTGAAAAAAACCCCTAAAAATTGGTGAAAATTGGCAACAATGGACCGTTAGGCCTTTTAAAACTCACAGGAAGCCATTTTTATGGCCAGATATGAAAAGTACGTAGAAAAATACATATAGTACACACCCATAGAGGGTGACTAAGGTCGAAAAACATTCAAAAGAGCTGCCTTCAAGTATAAAAAGGCCGCTAAAATCGGCATCTCGGTCAATTTTCACATCGTGGGAATCCAGGTACAACTATGATATTTTAGTATGTTGTATGGATGGATAAGAGCTGTTATCTGGTACAGTATGAAAAATGTACTCCACTTTCTTGAACCTTAGACGCGGCGATTTATCGATTTTTTGCAGTTTTCGACACTTTGGGACCAATTTTCTCGGAAATTTGGCAACATAGGAAAAAATTTTACTGAACATTTTTTATTCATTTTTTTATGTACTTTTCAAAAATGTACACAGTTTTTGGATTAAGTTGAGTTTTGAATGTGTTAAATGGAAAAAAACCCCTAAAAATGGGCCAAAAATGGCAACAATGGGCCATAAGGCCCCTTAAAATTTATCGGAGGCCTTTAAAAAGGCCAGAAACGAAAAGTACGCAAAAAAATACATAAAAATCATGTGCTGGAAGAGTGATAACAGTCGAAAAAGTCGACGAAAATAATTGTTTTTCGATTCCAGGATTTTGGGTTTGAGGCGCTGCTGCGCCCTTGCATGGGCTCCGTTCGGTCTAATATTTGGCACAGAGTCTACCTAAAACTAGTACTTTGAAAATATGAAACATTTAGCAAAATCCAGGTGGGGCCGGAAAAGGCCCAAAACGCAACTCCTCCTTTATCCAATTCAATTAACAGAGAGATAGCCTTACAATACCTCTCTCGTCACCATGAACCCCTTCATGACACATTCACTTTTGTACCAACGACTTTGAAGGAACTTCATGCAATTGTACATAACCTTAAGCCATGTAAATCAGATACTCACAGGGACTTTCCAACCAATATCTTCAAAGACTTCTTCCACATTTTGGGACAAACATTACTGAAACTTCTAAACAATTGTATGCAGCAGGCTATATTTCCTGACTTCCTCAAAATCGCAAGTGTAACACCAATACACAAGAACGGCAGCAAAACAATGATCACACATTACAGGCCTAAGTCGATCCTATTAACACTATCAAAAGTCTTTAAAAATTATTGTGTAAACAGATTGTAGCTTATATTGAGAGAAATATGTTGTTAAACAATGATCAGTTTGGATTTAGAAAGGAACACTCGACAGTTAAAGAAGTGGCGAAGCTCATTGATTTTGTATAAGAAGCTATGGCAGAAAAATCACCAGTAATAAGCCTTCATTTTGACCTGTTCAAGGCTTTCGATCAGGTTGATCACAAATTGTTAATTGCCGAATTAAAGCACTAAGGCTTCAATAGTAATGTCCTAAAATTAATAACTTCTTACCTCAATAACAGGAAGCAGACCATTAAGGTAGAATCCCCTGATGGTTTAATATTTTCAGTATTTACCAACATTCTAATACGTCTACCACAAGGCTCAATCTTTTTCTCTTTGCTCTTTATAGTTTATATCAACAATTTACCTGGTTGTATCGACTTTCTTTGCCTATTTGCTGATGACACAACAGCAGCTCAGATTAGTTTTCCACAAACGGTCTAATCTTAAATCATTCTAGGACCAACGAACTGTTCTTTTCCTCAAAGCAAACCAACTCGCCCTGTAGTAAAATTATTTCTATCAATGATCATCTAGAAATACAAACCAACGAGACGGCCAAGTTCTTAGGCATAATACTGGATCAAATTCTTGACTGGAAGGATCATATCATATATAGCCTTTGTAAATAATGAAATACACAGCCATGCCTATGCAATCAGAAGTCTATCTAAAATAGTCCCTTCAAATTGCTTGGTAACATAATATTATGCCAACATTGTGTCCCATCTAAGATATGGCTTAGTGTTATGGGGGAGGAGCCAATCAGCTGCCAAGCTTTTCATTGAGCAGAAAAATTTCATCAGAATTATCTTCAATCTGCCTTATGACCATTCAGTTAGGGAAATCTTCAAGAGGCACTAAATTCTAACTCTGCCCGCATTGTATATCTACGAATGTCTAAAATTCGCTATTTTCAACAACATGATAAAGCCAGAGAACTTAACCCCTCCCCACACTTGCAACAGTAGGCATGTTTTTATTGAAGTCCCTAAACACCATCTAAAAAAGTCAAGAAATAATACCAAAATTGCTGCAACGCAACTTTTCAACACACTACCAAGCAATGTTAAGGAGTTGTTCAAACTAAAAAACATTACTGCATTCCTAAACTCACTTGGGAGCCTTTCAGCTGCAAAAGCCCCTTATACTGAAGAGGAATTCCTCAACCTGTAGGCATCACCTTAATTGCTTTCTATTTCTCATTGTTCTCATTGTATGTATGACCTGTATAACAGCCATGTGCTATTGGCTCATGTACCAATTTATATAAATAAATAAAATAAATAAACTTACCTGTTATATGGATCGATTTTGATAGTTCGGAGAGTTATGAATTTGCTAACCTTTTTCAAAAATTAGGCTAGTCAATTTTTGCTTTTGGACCAATATTTTGGACTAGGAATATTAAATGAGAGAGTTTGAACCAGCACTTAATTTTTTAAAACGATTCAAAAGAGACAGTTTCTATAAAACGACGTATGTAAGTCATCCTTTTTTTATTTTTATAAAAAAGGGTTATTTTTTTTTTCCATTACGTATTTTTCATTGTTACACTGATTATCGTTTAATATATTATGAAGATCTAATTAAAATCTTATGGGCGATTAAATATGTTTTCTATCATTTGATACTACTCAAAGAGTGACTTCTTAATTCGCTTTGTGATCTTCATTAGTATTTTCAGCATGACTCTCTCCATAATAGAATCATAGAGTACAATAGAGTCGCAGTGTACTGGAGCGCCAATGAAGTCAATCCATGCACGGGCCATTTCAAGCCCCTTGTTCGCCGGAAAGTGTGAACCAAGTGTGAACCCGACGGCATTTTGTAACACGGCGGCTTATGAGAGAATCGCGGACTGTAAGTGGTTTTTGGGATTTATTATTTTAAATCAATTATTATTTTTGCGAATTTTGGCAAATTATATTGACCAGTATCATAACAAATTAAAAAATGTACGGAACTCCCGATTTTAATGAGATAAATTTTATACCTGTATTTTCTGAGCGGACCCCGGAGCTCGGACCCCGCGGATACAGTACCGCTAATCGCCGCACACTAGTCTCTGAAGTCCTGGACAAAACAGTCTCAAAAAAAGACTTCATCTGCGCTCCAGTACATTGCGACTCTATTGTACTCTATGAATAGAATACAGGAAGTTTGGTTGGGTGTGGTTTCATTTCAATGTTTAAAGTTGCAAAACATGTGTTAGACATAGCAACCCTGGAGAAGGTCTGCTTATTTTATTACAGCTTTCCAGAAAAACTAAATAAGCAGTATCACTGAAGAAGATTCCTTGGGAACTTCAATTGCCTACTTTAAAAAATAAGAATGATTTGAACATTTTGAGCAATTTCATAGAACAGTTTACCAAAAAAACACCAAAATGTTAAAACACAGCAGTTCCAATGAAAGCTCTTGCACTCAAATTAAAACCTGCGAGTCATTAAAAATGTTCCTAGACTAAAAATGGAAATTGAAATAACTGATACATACAGTAATGGCCAGTAACTGAACGTGAGGATCTTCATGATTTAATCTCTTCAATATTGACCGGAGACTATCTCTTGCATTTTGCTCAGAATCACCTACTTTATCGCAAAAGTTCATGATAGCTGCCCAGTCTTCAGATGTTTGCTTTTCATCCGTCACTTTCTCTGTAACAAGAAACAAATTGAAAATTCAATGGATTTCTGCAACGATTACAAGAATGATTCACTATCTACAGTTTGAGTAATATGCTAAAATTCATAACGTCTACTAAGATCAAAAGAGAAGAAAAAAAAAAGGAGAAAAAAACATAATATGAGTGACTTCATGGTACTAAGAACAGAAGTGCTGTTAAAGAGAGAATTCCCCCTTTTCCCTCCTTTCTGAGTCTCCTGATTTTCGGCACTCACGCCCCGTTCAGTGCCCCCTTCCACTCCCCATGGCCCCTCGGATCTCGGGGCCAGGCCCGCTCCGTATTCATGATTCACTTGCCTCCCCTTACCCCACCGCACATTTGCCCTCCTCCATGCTCTCTCTCCCACAATTTGTATCCATGCTTCACCAATAGATATCGCTGTCTGGTCATTCGGTTCGCGTTCCTCTACAGTTTTTCGTGTTTTGTCTTTGATGGGGTCCGCGGCCGAAGCCAGCAGCCTCCGAGTCTCTGACACAGCTCCTCGTATAGTTCGACTTGGTTCTGCTCCTGCGACGTATGAGCGCGGACGGGCCAAGTCCCTGTAAGATTTTCACCTTGCTTCCTTCCATAGACCCTTCTCCTTGCCAAGTCCTCCGACACCGGTTTGTGCTTGCACACTCCGAGCTAGGAATGGCACGGAATATTGTCTATCCACCATCCTTGCAAGGTTAAATTTTTGGAAGGGAGTTCGGCTTCCGGCTCCCACCCCCCTTATTTGTCACCCTCCACTCAGCCCTTTAGTTAGCATTAGCCCCGCCAGCCATTTTTTGTATTCGTAGTTAAGTTCAGTTTGTCATCTTTGATTTTGTAAGTATCAATAAATGCACCCCTTTAGAGAGCTTCTGATGATGGATTTCACGCGCCATTAGATGCTCATCTCTCACACAGTCTGAGGAAGCTCCAAAAAGCCCATAACGCGTGTGGTGCATCCCCCATGTCAGCCCCCCTCTCTCATTTCCTTCATTTTTGTAGGTGGTCCCTCGGTTTCCCGCTTTTCCACCATTTTGACTGAGCTCCACCCCCCCCCCCCCCCCCTCTCAGTCTCGTTCAAGTGTCGCTAGTTCAGTTTTTTGCTTCTCCAAAGACACAGAAGGGAATACAATTATTGATAGAAATCAGTTACAACGGTAACCCTAGATTTGCTTAGGCCAAAATAATGTGCAAGCTGCCATTCCTGATACCTAGAGACGACGGAGAGGATGACATTAAACAAACTGAGTGTGCTTTTTTGAGATCTGTATTAAACTGAAGTTTCTACTTTCAGTTTTCTTTCAGCCTTAGATTTGGTTTGTCATAAAAAACTGATTTTGAAATTGAAGTATTCAGGTATTATGGGGACAGTCCTTGAACTTTTTAAAGGTCACCTAAAGGGTAAAACGCCAAGAGTAAGACATGAATACTTAAGTGAGAAATTAGCTATTGATCGGCATGTACTGCAAGGCCTTATCCTCGGTTCATTATTGTTCTTCATCTGTACGCTGGAGCTAGCTTTTTTCACTTTTCAAAAGGGGGTTATCCAAAAACAGCGATTTTGCCCCCCTCATGGATTTTGCCCCGAGTTGAACGTGTTGTTCCTTTATCCAGCGATGGCAATATTACAAACAAATTTCCTCTCAAGCTACAGCGTTGGCGAGTAGAAAACGTGACAATTCCGTAGGTGACATTAAAATTGAGATATACAGTCGCGGTTTGGACGAAAATTTTCTAAAAAGGTGTACAATTTAAGGATAAGTTCACGTTTTTATTATCCTATTAATTTTAACGAAGTGGTTATTCGGCGGTGCAGTACCGTCGAATAAAACGTTATTTGGCGGTACAGTGCCGTCGAATAAAACAGCATTAGCGGTAAAGTACCCTGACTACAAGATCTTCTGAGTTTCACTAAGGTGCCTTTACCGGATGACTTTTTAACCGCTAACCGGAAAACTTCCTACTGCTAAGGTGCCTTTACCGGATGACTTTTTAACCTCTAACCGGAAAACTAACTACCGCTTAGGTGCCTTATAGTCAGGGAGAAATACGATCAAAGGGAGTGCCCCAAATCCAAGATGGCGGCCAATTTTGAAAGGCAGGAGGCTGAATTTTTAAAATGCGCATATAGGTTCATGTGAGGTATCATTCCCTATGTAATTTTGGTCGTAGATTTCATTTATGGAGTCGTAAATGCCCTCCAGTCAAAGGGGGTGCTCCAAATTTCAAGGTGGCAACTAAATTTGAAAGGCAGGAGGGTGGATTCTAGAAATGTTTACGTGACATGGCAGGTGAGGTATCATTTAATATGTAATTTTGATCGTAGATTTCATTTATGAAGTCATGAGAGCCCCCCTGTCAAAGAGGGTGCCCCAAATCCACGATGGCGGCCAAATTTGAAAGCAGGAAGGTGAGCCAAAAAAACAACAATCACGTTAGAAGGCAGGTTGGCTATCAAATTCTACGTATTTTTAGTCAAGGAGTCTGAATGAAATTTGAGAAATTAATTTTTCACAAAAATGAGGCGTGACATGCATGATGGTGACCATTATAGTCGAGAAATCATTAATGGTAGGAAAGGTGTCTCGCTGATTAGTGCACAATAACTCAGACTCAAGTTCAGATGCCTTAGACACAGAGGATGAAAAATCTGAAATACCTGCAATGAATACTGGGATTATGCGGTAGAAGTTCAGTACGTTTTAGATGGTTGGTCTTCACTCCACCGAGGACCATGGAAAAGAGGTCAAACCGATATTATTTGGATTCATAAATTCAAATCATCGTACAGTTCTACGCCAAATTCTTTTTTCTTAGTAATCTGAAGCCACGGCAGTATTTGACGGGTGACAAGGAAATGGACCATTTATTAAAGACTCCACTCGGCTTAAAAGAAGCCAAAAATTCAGATACGCGCCTTCAGTCAATTTCTCACCAAATCTATCTTTTGTTGGTAAAAAAGAGGTAAATTTTGACAAATTCAGTCACTAAAAGTAAACTTATCCAAATCATCGGCACACGCCTCGAATCCACCGGTTGTAAGGTCGTGCATGTGAAATGAGATACAGCTTTTGATATCGTCAAAGAGGGTGGTGCACCTTGTACATAAGAAAACTGACACAATTATTGTGAACGGAAACGATTCGAACCTATCCGTTTTTTTTTAAAAAAAAATAGATCCGAGAACATCAATTTTTCTTTGCACTTAAGATGTGATATTAATTGCGGAAAGTCCAAGACGATTGCTCACAACATCCCTTGAATCCGTCACAGAATCGATCTAAGTTTATGTAAGCAGCTTCTGTTTCATCCGTTTTGGCTTTTGCTGCGATTTAACCTCTCACATGCACAGAATCGGAAAAGCATAACTATATTCGGTACGCTTATACCAGATCTTTACCTATGCAAAAATGCTGAAAGGTTCTTGAAACCTAAGCAAAGCTTTAAACGAACAGAGAAAGCTGGATAGAACGAGCCGATCTAAATCCTCGTCAATGGGAATGCTTTGATAAAAATGTCGACGAAATTCCTCCTATTACAAGCAACTTGCCTCCAGTCCGAAATCGCTGCGTGAGATTATTCGGTATAATGGTAAAAAAAAAAAGGTGTGGTACACCATGCGGTATGAAAGTGAAAATTTCAGAAAATTAACTTATGCTGCACAGACTTACGTATAAATGAAGAAGACTTCATAAACGCGGCGACACCCCAGGAAGAAGATCCTGACAATCCTGTCTCAGACTAAGAATTACTGCTGAATGACTGTGCTGATTCAGATTTTCGCCCATATTGACTAGAGTTTGTAGGTCACGTTTAATATCCTTATCTTCATTGGGAATGTATGTGCTTCAAGGTTAACAAAAATAACTCTTAGGTGCTCCTGTTCACATCTTTTCATACCCTGGACAGTCATGATGGTCACCATCATGCATGTCACGCCTCATTTTTGTGTAAAATTAATTTTTCAAATTTCATTCAGACTCCTTGACTAAAAATACGTAGAATTTGATAGCCAACCTGCCTTCTAATGTGATTGTTGTTTTTTTGGCTCACCTTCCTGCTTTCAAATTTGGCCGCCATCGTGGATTTGGGGCACCCTCTTTGACAGGGGGGCTCTCATGACTTCATAAATGAAATCTACGATCAAAATTACATAATAAATGATACCTCACCTGCCATGTCACGTAAACATTTCAAAAATCCACCCTCCTGCCTTTCAAATTTAGTTGCCACCTTGAAATTTGGAGCACCCCCTTTGACTGGAGGGCATTTACGACTCCATAAATGAAATCTACGACCAAAATTACATAGGAATGATACCTCACATGAACCTATATACGCATTTTAAAAATTCAACCTCCTGCCTTTCAAAATTGGCCGCCATCTTGGATTTGGGGCACCCCCTTTGACCGGGGGACTTTTTAGTGTATTTTCCGAAGGAAATACACTATTGCATTCTCCCATGATGTCGAATCCAGACCTGAGACATTGTGAAGAGCACCGATCACGGGTCGTAGATCACGAAAATATATGCCATTCAAATTCATGTGTATATATATATGTATGTATATATATGTATGTATATATATGTATGTATATATATATGTATGTATGTATGTATGTATTTCCGCCTTTTGAAGATTTTTCGATTTTTGAGTAGTTATATCTTTCTTACGTTGAAAGATATTTTGACCAATTTTTTTGCATTTTGTAGACTCATTAGAACTACTATTCTGCGAAAAAAATTGAAATTTGAGGCAAAACATTTTGAGGGGTGGGGCTCAAAAAAGGGGGGAGGTCAAATCTTGTCCATTCGATAACTCGAGCGAAAATGAATATTTTGAGCTGAAATTTTTACGGGTGGTAGTTCTCCCCTAGGACTGGTTTGGTATTGAATTTGAGCTAAATCGGCCGAGCCGTTTAAAAATGGCGAGCTTTGAAAGTTTTAGGCGAGGGGTGCGCGGCATGAGGGGAGCCGGCCGGAGCAGGGCCGCACAGTGGGTCGGGGGAGAAAGTTTTTGGACAAGCTGATCGTCGCACAGTGGGTCAGGGGAGAGAAGTTTTTGGACAAACTTTTCGTCGCACAGTGGGTCAGGGGAAGGAAGATTCTGGACAAATTTTTCGTCGCACAGTGGGTCAGGTTAAATGATCTGTTCTTGAACAAAATCTCACCATTTAACCGTCACAACCTTTCGCAGCGCGTTCGCTGGCAACGTACGCAACTACTATTTTGTGCTATTGCTTTCTGGTGACTGCCGGTGGGTATGTTGCTGCCGGACCGCCTCCACGTAGGCAATTTCTCGTACATCGTCCGTCCGCAACTCTCGCCTCTGGTCAATCAGCGCAGTAGTGGGATTCCCGCTCGCCGCGCACTCTCGCGACAAGGTACGCAACTTCTTGCTCACAACGTGCTCACCTGCTCACAACTCAACTTCTGTTTCAATTCTTAATTCATTCCCTTACAGATTGATCCCCCCCCCCCCCTTCGGAAAATACACTCTTCCCGCGGTGGACGCGCGGGTCGCTTAAGAAGACAGAACAACTGGAATGGACACTCAAACTAAAAAGCGCGCGCGAAGCGCGCGTCCCGGGGGGGCTTGGGGGGGCGAAGCCCCCCCAAAAAACCGGCGCGGAGCGAAGCGGAGCGCCGGTTTTTTGGACCTCATATCTGAATTTTACGACCAAAATTACATAGGGATTGATACCTCACATGACACTATATGCGCATTTTTAAAAACCGAAATCCTAGAGGCCTTATTATGGCCGCCATTTTGAAATTTAGGCATTTTGGGGGGGTGTTCCGGGGTCGGACCGGAGTAAACTTTTGGTATGATGTTCAGGAGGACCTACTGATGACGTTTACATAGGAAAAGTTTGTTAAGCAATTTGTTCCGGGTTAACCCCCTTTTTTTCGTATTTCTCCTTGACTATTAACCGAATGTACTGATAAGAGGAAAACACTGCAACGACCTCTCAGACCTAATGAGCGGAGCTCTCAGGATCGTGGAGGAGTGGTGCAGAGATAAGAACCTCAGGGTGAATCCTACGAAGACGACATTGGTCCCATTCACAAGGAAATACAACCTAGGTAACATCCAAGCTCCAAGCATTTTTGGAAGTGAAATTAAGGTGGCTGACACAGTCAAATATCTAGGTGTCTACCTAGATAAAAGAATGAACTGGAACCAGCACCTAGAGCACATCATAAACCGAGCAAAAAGGGCCATGAATTTGGCCAGAAGGTCGGTTGGCAAGAGGTGGGGGCTGAAACCGGCGATAACCAAATGGGTCTATACGTCGATAGTAAGACCCATCATAACATATGCAGCATGCATATGGTGGGAAAAAACGGAGCAAAAGGGAGCTCGGAATAAGCTGGACTCGCTGCAAAGACTGGCATGCTTGTACACGACAGGAGCAGTGAAAACAACTCCAACAGCGGCAATGGAGGTGATGCTAGGCCTGCCAATCCTGCACCTAGCAGTGAAGGGGGAGGCAGTAGCAGGAGCCTTTAGGCTGAAAACCAACAGCTTAGATGGCAAACTGCGGCCAAGACACCAGTCACTCTGTGAGAGTCTAAGCTTCCCTCCGGCTTTACACATGGTCTCTGATCAAATGAAAACAACGTACAACTTCGACATTCCATACAGGCTCCGCATCAGCGAAGGCGAGGGGAACCAGAAAATGGTAGACGATGCCCTGGCTGCCTCGGAAGTTAGCTACTTTACTGACGGATCTAAGTCAGGAGATAAGACAGGAACAGCGGTGTACGGAAACAAAAACTGCAAACTGAAGGCGAGTCTCGGCAGGAGCACCACGGTGAACCAGGCGGAGCTATACGCCATAATGATGGCAGCGAATAACGCTATAGACAAAGGCTGGAGAGACAAAAGGATCACCTTTTTCTCGGACAGCCAAGCAACTCTAAAAGCGGTATCAAACTTCAAGGTCAATTCAAAATTGACCATGGAGGGCATACAGAGGCTCACAAGACTGGCCAACGACAACCACGTCACATTGGTGTGGGTTCGTGGGCACACAGGTGTGAGGGGGAACGAAACTGCTGACCGCTTAGCTAAGGAGGCATCAGAGGAAAATTACATCGGACCAGAACCAGTGTTTGGACTGACCAAAAAAGGATTCAGAACAACAGTGAGGGACTGGGTGATGGAAGAGGCGAACAAAGAGTGGCAGAATGCCGAAGGCATGAGACATTCCAAGCAAATGCTGGAAGGCTACTCAAGGAAAATGACTGCAAACCTGCTGCATCGTAGCAGGGAGCAGCTAGGTATACTGTCGGGATTACTGACAGGACACAATTTCCTGCGGAAACACATGCACAGGATGGGTATCTTCAAGGATGAACCAAAGTGTAGGCTGTGTGAGGTAGAAGAGGAAACTGCAGAGCATATCATCTTCGACTGTGAAGCTCTGGAAAAGAAAAGACAGGACATCCGAGGAGATAACTCCTGGGATGACTGTCTAGCACCTGAGTTAGTTGCGGGCACTCTCCTGCAACTTGTTGAAGGGGAGGGCTTCTGGGACTAACCAGGAACCAACAACTGGGCACAATAGATCGAGAGGTCGCAGTGCATGGGGCAACCCACCAGAAAAAGGAAAAAAAAAAAATTAACCGAATGACTTTTCAACTACGAACCGGAAAATTTCCTACCGCTATGGTCCCGACAGTAGGTATGCATGCTGCAGGTAACATCATAACGCTAGGTACTTCAGGCCGAAGGTAAATGCACTGAGGTAATTCAGTGCTTTGATGTTCACGTAAACTTTAACTATTCTCCGCAAGCATTTCAAAATTTCTGCAGTTACCTTAATACACTTAAAAACTTGCGAATACAGGGTATCCCAGAGCACCCGTACCAGGCCTTTTTCTCGGTTGATTTAGGTCGAGCAAAGTCGAAAACTGCGGGGTGGAATAGGGAATCGACCCCAAGGATTCAGAATTACATGATCTCGAACCCCCCCTTCCCAGTGCCCCTTGGGAGGTAAAGGGGGGGGGGGGGTCCGGATCCTAAAAGTCGGGGTTTTCGATCGAATTTCGATTCGATTCCATTAGAATTGAAGAGAACAAAATAGAGCCGTATGCAAAAACATTTTTCGCCCCCCCCCCCCCCCACTAAAACTTATTCAAACTTCGTCTATCAGTTACTAAAACTGGAGCGCTTCTTTCCCCAAATTTTCCCCCTCCTTTAATGAAAGAAAACGATGGCTCCTCTAAAAAAGCTTAAAATGACCTCTCAAACTCAAAAAAACTATTTTTGGAACCGGCCCATTCGAAACGATCACTTTTGTAACAGATCCGGTACCCTTGTTACGTCACATCGCATGACAAACCCGGTATTTTCACTTACTATTACACTCATACTCATACTCATACTACACTCAATTCCTTACATCACTTACAATTTATTTTCCCACAAGGAATTGGCAGCCGCTTTTCAAATGCAAATATTGAGTCAGTCGATGATTTTTTTTAACAAAATGGAATTCAAAAATGGATTCCTTGGACGTTTAAATCTTTAAAACCTTTATTTAGGTAAGGATCATTTTTGGGCGTAAAGTGGTCCGATATTGGATTCTTCTCTTCACATGAAAGAGCCGTATGCAAAAACGACATTTTTCGCCCCCCCCCCCCCCCACTAAAATTTATTCAAACTTCGTTTATCAGTTACTAATACAGGAGCGCTTCTTTCCCCAAATTTTCAGACCCCCAAAAAATTTTGGGTGGGGGGCGCTAGGGGGGGGGGGGTGGAAGTCAAAACCTGTGAACCTCGATATCTTTCGAACGAAACAAGATATTGAAGCCCGGTTTGGACGAAAAATCGTCTAAAATTGCATACTTTAAGATTCTAAAGTTCAAAATCCCAAGATTAAATTTTTAACTTAACTTATGTGCTTTTTTTCAGTTTTTGAGAGAAACAATTTCTTTTAAACACACTAGACTGAAAAAGCACAATTTTGTATTTGAACCAAAACCAGTTTTTTAAATTGCTCGTCTTTTTCCGCATCCAACGAGTGGTCGTATAAGCTGGGGAACCGAACGGTTCCGGAGTTATGATCGATTGAAGTTTCCGCTCAACGCGCGCCGACCGATTTTCGCGCGCCAAAAAGTCGGATTTGACTGTTATTAAATCAGATTGAATGTTCATACTGAGCAAAATGCATTATTAGGGACTCTTGAGGGTCGGTGAGTTCAGAAATTACAGATACTTCCAAAAAATTCATGTTTTTAAATTACAGCTCCGTAGCGCTATTTTAGAGGCCCACTGAGCGCCGACCGGCCGCTCAGTGGTCCTGTACGGAGCTGTAATTTTAAAAACGTGAATTTTTTGGAAGTATCTGTAATTTCTGAACTCACCGACCCTCAAGAGTCCCTAATAATGCATTTTGCTCAGTTTGAACATTCAATCTGATTTAATAACAGTCAAATCCGACTTTTTTGCGCGCGAAAATCGGTCGGCGCGCGTTGAGCGGAAACTTCAATCGATCATAACTCCGGAACCGTTCGCACAGTGGGAAAAACAGCCGATCTAGCGCCGAAAAAGTCGGAAAATCGACATCAATGAAAATGGCCAAAATTGGTATGTATGTGTTCCTGGGGATCTACTGATCAAGAATCAGTCATGTTTTACTTCATACGGTCGATTTTATCAATGATAATCATTAGAAACGCACCGTATAGCGCAGTGCTGGTGGAGGACCGCCTCTGAGAGTTTATATTCAGTAGCCTCGTGTGTATGTTGAAGTGCGTCATGTAGTTACTTTTGATTTTTTTTTACAATAACTGACCTTTTCAAGAGTAAGGATACCATTTTTGTTTCTTATATACACTGTTGGGATCTACAGCAATTTTTTAAAGTTAGCCTCCGAAGGAGTCACAAATTCAAACTTCTAAAGACTGCATCTTCCAAGATTTACACAGATTCATGGAGATATTTACATCTACGAACTCGTCACACTATTAAGATTACAAAAATCCTTGGTTGAAACCAGCCTTCATGAGCCTTTCAGAGAAATTCGATGAAATCTAAGTCTGGACATGTGCTCAGAATGAATGTGAACCGTTGGGTTTGGCGTCAGATCACAGAATCGCATGGGGAGAATGCGTGCGCAGTGCGCTGCGCGCGCAACTCAGGCAACGAGTGCTTATAAACTATTATTATTCAAACTTCGTTTATCAGTTACTAATACAGGAGCGGTTCTTTCCCCAAATTTTCAGACCCCCAAAAAATTTTGGGTGGGGGGGCGCTAGGGGGGGGGGGGGGGTGGAAGTCAAAACCTGTGAACCTCGATATCTTTCGAACGGAACAAGATATTGAAGCCCGGTTTGGACGAAAAATCGTCTAAAATTGCATACTTTAAGATTCTAAAGTTCAAAATCCCAAGATTAAATTTTTAACTTAACTTATGTGCTTTTTTTCAGTTTTTGAGGAAAACAATTTCTTTTAAACACACTAGACTGAAAAAGCACAATTTTGTATTTGAACCAAAACCAGTTTTTTAAATTGCTCGTCTTTTTCCGCATCGAACGAGTGGTCGTATAAGCTGGGGAACCGAACCACAGTGGGAAAAACAGGCGATCTAGCGCCGAAAAAGTCTTGACGCGCGGGGCGTCTACTTTCCCATTGATGTTTCACACTTGATCGGTCTTATATATCTAATCATACACTAATAATAACATAATGCGCCGATTTTTTGTAAATTCAAGAGTTATTGAGCCAAATTTAGTCATGGGATCAGCTATAATTTACTTTCCTTGAGACTGTTTTGGTTTGTGGTATATTTGATCAGCCAGTAGAGTAAAATAAAATATTTCTCGTCGTTCATGCTATTGTCGGTTACTTTTTTCATTATCCTGTGCAAGTAACTTATTTCCCACCTTTTTTTGGAAAAGTTTGTGTGCCTATGTGTTAGTGTTTCAAGGTGAAGTTATGAGTAAGAATGAATTTAATCCGCATCGTAAAAGATGTGAATATAGATAAGATTGACATAGTAGGTAAATGGCATGTATTCAATATTAAGAGCAAATGAGGAGAAAAATCACACTTGAAATTTTAAATTTCCTAAAAAAAACCGTTGCATGGTGGAACAGCTATTACCAATCAACAGATAATCACGTTTCCTAATTTTTTTTCTCATTCCGGTCAAGATAACAATTAAGTTCCGAACCTTTAATTTATCATGAAGTGTTCTAAAATAGGAAATGTAATAGTAGAAATCCATATTGTCATTTTACCAATACACATTATTTTCATAAAGGTAAAGTGAAGTATTGTCATTATTCGGAAATGTTGGCAATTAATTCCTTTCGCTCAATGCATCTAATGTTTTTCTCCTCAAGACTTAATGTGAAGTAAAACCATTTTTTTTGGTGCAGCAAGTGTCAAGTAAAACTGAAAATATGCACGGAGTTAATTAATAAATTGTCTCCTCCGGGCAGGATCGAACTCACAACCTTCAAAATTGGAACCCGAGATTCTACCAACTAGGCTATCGTTTTAGCTCAGCTGACTGGGCTGAAACAGTTGTTTATAAGCACTCGTTGCCTGAGTTGCGCGCGCAGCGCACTGCGCACGCATTCTCCCCATGCGATTCTGTGATCTGACGCCAAACCCAACGGTTCACATTCATTCTGAGCACATGTCCAGACTTAGATTTCATCGAATTTCTCTGAAAGGCTCATGAAGGCTGGTTTCAACCAAGGATTTTTGTAATCTTAATAGTGTGACGAGTTCGTAGATGTAAATATCTCCATGAATCTGTGTAAATCTTGGAAGATGCAGTCTTTAGAAGTTTGAATTTGTGACTCCTTCGGAGGCTAACTTTAAAAAATTGCTGTAGATCCCAACAGTGTATATAAGAAACAAAAATGGTATCCTTACTCTTGAAAAGGTCAGTTATTGTAAAAAAAAATCAAAAGTAACTACATGACGCACTTCAACATACACACGAGGCTACTGAATATAAACTCTCAGAGGCGGTCCTCCACCAGCACTGCGCTATACGGTGCGTTTCTAATGATTATCATTGATAAAATCGACCGTATGAAGTAAAACATGACTGATTCTTGATCAGTAGATCCCCAGGAACACATACATACCAATTTTGGCCATTTTCATTGATGTCGATTTTCCGACTTTTTCGGCGCTAGATCGGCTGTTTTTCCCACTGTGCGAACGGTTCCGGAGTTATGATCGATTGAAGTTTCCGCTCAACGCGCGCCGACCGATTTTCGCGCGCAAAAAAGTCGGATTTGACTGTTATTAAATCAGATTGAATGTTCATACTGAGCAAAATGCATTATTAGGGACTCTTGAGGGTCGGTGAGTTCAGAAATTACAGATACTTCCAAAAAATTCACGTTTTTAAAATTACAGCTCCGTACAGGACCACTGAGCGGCCGGTCGGCGCTCAGTGGGCCTCTAAAATAGCGCTACGGAGCTGTAATTTTAAAAACGTGAATTTTTTGGAAGTATCTGTAATTTCTGAACTCAGCGACCCTCAAGAGTCCCTAATAATGCATTTTGCTCAGTTTGAACATTCAATCTGATTTAATAACAGTCAAATCCGACTTTTTGGCGCGCGAAAATCGGTCGGCGCGCGTTGAGCGGAAACTTCAATCGATCATAACTCCGGAACCGTTCGGTTCCCCAGCTTATACGACCACTCGTTGGATGCGGAAAAAGACGAGCAATTTAAAAAACTGGTTTTGGTTCAAATACAAAAATTGTGCATTTTCAGTTTAGTGTGTTTAAAAGAAATTGTTTTCTCTCAAAAACTGAAAAAAAGCACATAAGTTAAGTTAAAAATTTAATCTTGGGATTTTGACCTTTAGAATCTTAAAGTATGCAATTTTAGACGATTTTTCGTCCAAACCGGGCCTCAATATCTTGTTTCGTTCGAAAGATATCGAGGTTCACAGGTTTTGACTTCCACCCCCCCCCCCCTAGCGCCCCCACCCAAAATTTTTTGGGGGTCTGAAAATTTGGGGAAAGAAGCGCTCCTGTATTAGTAACTGATAAACGAAGTTTGAATAAATTTTAGTGGGGGGGGGGGCGAAAAATGTCGTTTTTGCATACGGCTCTTTCATGTGAAGAGAAGAATCCAATATCGGACCACTTTACGCCCAAAAATGATCCCTTAGAAAGGGGGACGAGGGCCCCCTCCATAGCTTCCCTTTAGTCAAAAATTGACGCAGATTCTCCGGGAAAAGATGATTTCCCAGGTAATCGACCCCACCTAAGAAACCATCTTTTTCCGGAGAATCTGCGTCAATTTTTGACCAATGGGAAATTATGGAGGGGACCGCTGTTCCCCTCTTTAATGGATCATCTGGATGGATGGATCTTTTGTTTACCTAATAAAGGTTTTAAACATTTAAACGTCCAAGGAATCCATTTTTGAATTCCATTTTGTTAAAAAAAATCATCGACTGACTCAATATTTGCATTTGAAAAGCGGCTGCCAATTCCTTGTGGGAAAATAAATTGTAAGTGATGTAAGGAATTGAGTGTAGCATGAGTATGAGTATGAGTGTAATAGTGAGTGAAAATACCGGGTTTGTCATGCGATGTGACGTAACAAGGGTACCGGATCTGTTACAAAAGTGATCGTTTCGAATGGGCCGGTTCCAAAAATAGTTTTTTTGAGTTTGAGAGGTCATTTTAAGCTTTTTTAGAGGAGCCATCGTTTTTTTTCAGTAAAGGAGGGGTAACGATAAGGGCCTTTTTTGGCCCCCTCCTAGAATCTGGAAATTTATGCGGGTTTTCCAAGGTGACTCAGTGCAGTTTACGGAAATAATCATGATTTAGCCCATAGGCCACTGGACACGTGTTAAACGGTTGCCTAAACATAGGACTGCAGGCGTATTTTAGCGAAAATTCGAGTTTTTCTTCCACTCCGAGGCTTTTTGGACACCGAGCGCATCGGCTAACTAAAACAAGCTTTTGATACGTTATTAAGGAGGCTTTAGGACACATTTTAAGCCTGGTTTGGTTTTAGTTAAATGATGCGCTCATAGTTAAAAAAACATTTTTTACAAAAATCGATGTTTAAGGGACATCCTCAAAAATCTTAGGGAAACACGTCTCTCAAACTGTATGCACGCTACGTATATTGTCGAGGGCAGTTATCAAGCCTTGTTGGACTCTTATAAGGAGATTTCCTTCAATTGTGTCCAAAATAAAATTGAATTTTCCATACAAACAGCTGTGAAGATAACGGATTTTGGAGTAGTGGAGGCATATTTTCACTAAACGCATAACATCAACTTTTTGGAAATTTAAACTAGTTTTCCAAGTTGACTCAATGTAGTTTACGGAAATAATCATGATTTAGCCCATAGGCTCCTGGATACGTGTTAAACGGTTGCCTAAACATGGGTCTGCAAGCGTATTTTAGCGAAAATTCGTGTTTTTCTATCAAACTGAGGCTTTTTTGACACCGAGCGCATCGTCTAACTAAAACGAGCTTTTGATATGTTATCAAGGAGGCTTTAGGACACATTTTAAGCCTAGTTTGGTTTTAGTTAGATGATGCGCTCATAGTTAAAACATTTTTTTTCAAAAGTCGACATTTAAGGGTCTTCCAAAAAAATCATAAGGGACACGTCTCTCCAACTGTATGCACGCTACATATATTATCGAGGGCAGTTATCAAGCCTTATTGTTAACCCCTTACAAGAAGATTTTCTTTAATTTTAGCCAAAAACAACCCTAACGACGTAATTCCCTTAGATTTTTGCGGATGTCCCTTAAACGTCAACTTTAGAAAAAGTTTTTTTTAACTATGAGCGCATCATTTAACTAAAACCAAACTAGGCTTAAAATGTGTCCTAAAGCCTCCTTGATAACATATCAAAAGCTCGTTTTAGTTAGACGATGCGCTCGATGTCAAAAAAGCCTCAGTGTGATAGAAAAACACGAATTTTCGCTAAAATACGCCTGCAGACCCATGTTTAGGCAACCGTTTAACACGTATCCAGGAGCCTATGGGCTAAATCATGATTATTTCCGTAAACTACATTGAGTCAACTTGGAAAACTAGTATAAATTTCCAAATTTAAGTTGATGATATGCATTTAGTGAAAATATGCCTCCACTACTCCAAAATCCGTTATCTTCACAGCTGTTTGTATGGAAAATTCAATTTTATTTTGGACACAATTGATGGAAATCTCCTTGTAAGAGTCTAACAAGGCTTGATAACTGCCCTCGATAATATACGTAGCGTGCATACAGTTTGAGTCATAATTAAAAAAAACTTTTTCAAAAGTCGACGTTTAAGGGTCATCCGAAAAAATCATAAGGGACACGTCTCTCCAACTGTATGCACGCTACATACATTATCGAGGGCAGTTATCAAGCCTTATTGTTAACCCCTTACAAGAAGATTTTCTTTAATTTTAGCCAAAAAAAATCCTAACGACGTAATTCCCTAAGATTTTTGAGGATGTCCCTTAAACGTCGATTTTTGTAAAAAATTGTTTAACTATGAGCGCATCATTTAACTAAAACCAAACCAGGCTTAAAATGTGTCCTAAAGCCTCCTTGATAACATATCAAAAGCTCGTTTGAGTTAGACGATGCGCTCGGTGTCAAAAAAAGCCTCAGTGTGATAGAAAAACACGAATTTTCGCTAAAATACGCCTGCAGACCTATATTAAGGCAACCGTTTAACACGTGTCCAGTGGCCTATAGGCTGAATCATGATTATTTCCGTAAACTGCATTGAGTCAACTTGGAAAACCCGCATGAATTTCCAGATTCTAGGAGGGGGCCAAAAAACAAGGCGGATAAAGAATGGTGGTCGCATTTCGATTTTGGCTGCCATCTTGAAGCATTGTGACGTCAGGAGGGTACGGGTTTTGCCGTGCAATCCGAGGTTGAGTCGGCCCCCCCGGCCTCGGCCAGCCCATGTACCCGATACCGTGTGACGTCCAGAGGGTACGAAATGCGACCACCATTCTTTATCCGCCTTGGCCAAAAAAGGCCCTTATCGATACCCCTCCTTTGCCATTAGAATCAGTTATCTCTTCGAAAATCCTCACACCTTGCGACAAGCCCATTGAGTAATACATTCTGCATACTTCTTTAAAGATGTTGGGGGAAAAAACTGTCATCAGCTACGTTCCTGGTGGCATGATAACACCTGTCTAGGGGGTAGATATGAAGGTAATTTAGATCCTCCTAATGCTTTCGCTTGATGAGACAAGCACATTCATCACCGCTATGAAATTCTATCCGTGATTTCACTTCTGCTCTCACAGAATTGCCCAAAAATCGTTAAGACATCTGCTGATTTTCCTTATTTGGAGAATAAAATAAAAGGAGGAACTAAAACACTGTATTCCATATAGGTATTGTTCTTCTTCACAGTAAAGAAGAATAGGGTTGCGCAGCAAGCAGAGTTGGGCACGAATAATTCAGCAATTGCAGAAATTGGTGCAGCAACTCTAATGAGACGCTCGGTCCTTAGAATTCCCTACCTAATAAGATAGATTAACCCCCAAAATATTCTTCCGCGCGACGATTCATCGGATGTTGCTGATTGACTAAATAATTCCCGAATAATTTTTTCCCAACTCAGGAAGAAAGTACTCTGCATGTGTTGTTAAAACCTCGAGCTTTGAAATTATCAATCAGGAAGTTGTTATGATGAACGTACAAGGAGTGATTGACACAGGAAAATATGCAAATGAAATGAGTTAATTTGGACATAAGAAATACCATTTTAGTACTAAAAATTAATACGAGCACTGGAGTTGAAAGAGGATGAGTATCAAGGAAGAAAAGTGACTTAGTGATGACCTTACCGACATCAGCATCAAATGGAGATGCGGCCCCAAATATCCCAAACATTATGAGCCAGATATCGTCGCACTAAATATTACCAACAAAGTAAAAATATTGGCTACAAAAGCAGGTCCCTTTAATACGTAGCTCGTATCCATAGAATAATAAAGCTAGTCGTAATCGTATCGTAGCTACAATTTGTTTGATGCAGATGCATAGAGTACAATAGATCCATAGATAGAGTACCTATATTGCATAGAGTACAGAGGGTATGGCCACTATGGAGCGCCGTTAGTGTCAAAAGTGTCAAACTCAAAACCCTTTTCTTGCGCGCGCGGAATTTTTTCTGGCGCGCGGTAGAGTCCCTTTATACCCAGAGTTAAGACAACTCGATTATCAGCTGACTGGCAGCCGGCCTTGGCTGGCCATGGAGGCCGAAACGAGTGCACCCAAACGAACGATATTGAGGGGTAAGGATCAGGAATCCTGCGATGTCTGTCACACAAAAACAACAACATCAACAAATTGATCAATTAAAAAGAAAATGAGATTGGTTTGTGAGTAATTTCTTTATCTCTTTTCATTTTGGACCGATGGAAATGACAATTTACTCTTGATAAACCACTAATAGGTGATATTTTCATTATTCTTGTTCACATTCGAGGTACCGCCATCTTGGTGCACTCGTTTCGGCCTCCATGAGCGAGAACCAATCAGAATTGGATTTTTTTTTAGGCCACTTTCAGCCGAACCATAAGTGAGTTGTCTTAACTCTGGGTATAAAGGGACTCTAGCGCGCGGAATATTTTTCCGGCGCGCGGAATTTTTTTTTGGCGCGCGGAAAGGAAAAACCCGTTTTCGATGAAAATCTCTGAATTTCCGGATTCCGCGCCGGTTTTCGATATATTTGCGCCGTTTGTGTCAAAACTATTTTTGTCGGCGCGCCGCTTCAAATAGGTTCCGCGCGCGGAATTTTCGATATATCGATTCCTGCTCGCCGTTTGTGCCGTTTTGACACAAACGGCGCAAATATATGTTGAGGGAATTAGGTGCAACTGCAGCTTTGAACTGATAATTATGAACGGGAGGTGAATATTTTGCATTATGTCGACCAGGTATAAAACAAAAAACAATAACATTACTCAGATATGGATAAAAAGAAAATATATTCGATAAAATTTTATTTTTCTGCTGTAGTGATATGCTACAAACGAAAATATAAAATTGATACTGAAATGTGTACAAATATTTCTAAATAATAACCGCTCCGAAATAAAACACCCGTAGTACACTCCCGCTTC
Organism: Bemisia tabaci; assembly: GCF_918797505.1. Lineage (NCBI taxonomy): Eukaryota > Metazoa > Arthropoda > Insecta > Hemiptera > Aleyrodidae > Bemisia > Bemisia tabaci. Next base: position 87,757,704 of record NC_092793.1, on the reverse strand, counting down.
ACGTGTAACCAGCGTTTATCAATTCAAAACATCGAAGGTAAACTACTGTTGAGGTTCCAGATTTCTGACCTTGAAAGTTTCACTTATAAGTGAAACATTTTTGAGACACTTCCTTAAAAATATGTAAAGATGTCGCAATAGTGCATTTGAGTAAATTTCTCGTTACGATAAGCAAAGAAAACTACATTTTGAGTCATTTTGCATTACATATGGCGTCCGCCATTTTTGGGTCCTAAAGGCTCCATTCAGCCTAAGATGGCTGAGCCAATCAAAGGTGGTAACCCCAGTGGCCATACTCTCTCAATATAGGTACTCTACTCTAGCCCAAGGCCCAAGCCAAGATGCCAAGGCTGAAGCTTTATCGTTCATCATCTAGAATTTCCATCATCACTCGATCGAGTGATTAAGCCGTGAGAGTAGAGTCCCTTTAATTGAGAGCTGCCAAGGCGGATAAAGAATGGTGGTCACATTTCGTACCCTCTTGACGTCACACGGCATCGGGTACGTTTCGGGTAGAGTCCCTTTATACTGAGAGTCAAGACAATTTGAATCCATTTCTGATTGGTTCCCGTATTTTAGGCCTCCACAGTGTCACAAACGGGAATAAAGATTACATTTTCACCAATTGCAAAGATTATAATCTAGAATGGACCAGGGAATTACGGGTTCGGCAAGGAACAAACGGAATGAGAGGAGGAACGGAGAGAGGCATTTGAGAATGGGCCGATCAAAGTAGAGTACCTTTATAGACAGAGTATGGCCATTTCTGTTCCGGTTTTTCATTGGTCGCGTGAAAATAGGCTGACACGATGTTCTTAGGGCCGTAAATAAACAAACAAGATGGCTGTTATCAGCATGCAAGATTGAGGTTATGCACATCTTACATCCTCCTGTGATAAAGGTGAAAGGCGATGTAACGATGTTTTCATGTGTTTTTCGTGTGTTATTCGTAGACATGCTAGTTTAAATTGTTATTACCGCATAATTGAAATTTTTCTCAAATTTAGCTTCTTATCGATGTTACGGTGAGCCGCCATTTTGTTTGTTTATTTACGGCCCTAAGAGCATCATGAAGCCTAAAAACTCGTCGACCAATCAAAAAGCGGAACAGTTTTCCTGTAGTAAAAAGATACGAATGGCCATACTCTGTCTATAAAGGTACTCTAGATCAAAGATTACGAAAAACGTTCAATTTCTGTAATCTTTATTCCCGTTTGTGACATCCATGAGCCGAATTGTCTTGACTCTCAGTATAAAGGGACTCTAGTTTCGGGTACATCCTGCAAGGCTAGAGTCCCTTTATACCCAGAGTTAAGACAACTCGATTATCAGCTGACTGGCAGCAAGGCGGATAAAGAATGGTGGTCGCATTTCGTACCCTCTGGACGTCACACGGTATCGGGTACATCGGGTACATGGGCTGGCCGAGGCCGGGGGGGCCGACTCAACCTCGGATTGCACGGCATAACCCGTACCCTCCTGACGTCACAACGCTTCAAGATGGCAGCCAAAATCGAAATGTGACCACCATTCTTTATCCGCCTTGGACTGGCAGCCGGCCTTGGCTGGCCATGGAGGCCGAAACGAGTGCACCCAAACGAACGATATTGAGGGATAAGGATCAGAAATCCTGCGATGTCTGTCACACAAAAACAACAACATCAACAAATTGATCAATTAAAAAGAAAATGAGATTGGTTTGTGAATAATTTCTTAATCTATTTTCATTTTGGACCGATGGAAATGACAATTTACTCTTGATAAACCACAATTAGGTGATATTTTCATTATTCTTGTTCATATTCGAGGTACCGCCATCTTGGTGCACTCGTTTCGGCCTCCATGAGCGAGAACCAATCAGAATTGGATTTTTTTTAGGCCACTTTCAGCCCAACCAAAAGTGAGTTGTCTTAACTCTGGGTATAAAGGGACTCTATGCAAGGCAAAAAGGCAAAGCATGTACCCGTTTTGCATCACAGCCTTTAAAATGGCGGCTCAACTCGAAATGCGTCCACCTTTCTTTATCCGCTTTGGAGTGCTGTGTGCACTTTGCAGAAGCAGAGTAGAAGGCAACCATGTGCATTGCAACTACACATTACTCATCCGGCATGTATTTTGTAATTATGGTCATAACTATTTGAAACCCTGAAACGTAATTGCTTTGCGCGAGAGGTGTAGCTTGATGACAGCTCGACCTAGTAGTTCCGCCAACTCGGTCTAGGATAATCGTGCTCTGGTCCTTCTTAGTGGAATGAAAAGTGACAGTGACAACTTTTGATCATATTTTATTTCTACTCCCAAAAGAAGTAACTCTTTTCTCTAGAATGAACAATCCTGTCAAAGCCTGCCTGTCTTTTCTATCTTACTGGTACTTCAGATACACTCTTGTAACAGAACTGTACATGGTTGAGCCGTGGGAAAGGAGAACGTGCAGTATCCTTTTCCCATTCAAGATCCTAAATCTTCCTTTTTTCTCTCGAGTTATTCATGTTCAAAATCCTAGTGATTTTCCGAGGTAAAAGCACCCATAGATTTTAACCCTTGCAGAGGCAATCAGACCACTAGGAATTCCGATTTTTTCATTGCACCTCTTTTTTTTGAATTGTATTTAAAATCGGGACTCCACTTTAAGCAGCTCTTACACGTAAAGTGTGTCTGCACAATCAATGACATTTGTTGTGCACTGCCAACTTTGCAGCTGGGGACGTTAGTTGCGTTTGTTGCGCTTCGAGCAATCTGTGATGAGAGGTGAGAAACGTTAAGGGGGTCTGTGATCTAGGTTCTTTGACCGAACATTTTTTCCAGCTTGCCCTTTTATGTGCCATTTTTACAAGGTGCTTTTACAATGCGCTTTTATTATATAGGATAATCCAAAAGAGATTGCAGTTTGAACTGTTTCTAGTGGTATCCAAAGATCTAGGATCACTTCTTATAATTTGGCACCAATGCAGACTTTACTGTCACATCGGTGCCAAAGTGAGATATGGATCCAATTTTTTAATTGTGTCTTGAGCCCTGTGTCCACTCGTCAAAATGGTCGCTCAAAGTGAACCGATATAAACGACATATCCGAAACTGGTCTGTCAATTTTGAGCTGCCCCTATACAATACAATAGAGTTGCAATGTTCTGGAGTGCTGATGAAGTCACTTTATGAGGCTGTTTTGTCCAGTTCTCCCGAGACTAGTGTGAGGCAACTGGCGATGCCGTATGCGCTGGGTTTCAGCTCTGGTCTTTGCTCAGAAAATACGGGTGTAAAATTTATTTCATGGGTCATTCCATGTCAACTCAAAGAGGTTTTGAACTTTGACCTCTCGGATCATGTTCAAACTTGGTGTGCTGCAAGTTCCTATTGAAAAAGAAATATTCCCCAAATTTTTGGTCTTTTGGTCCCTCCGTTAATTTTATACGGAATTTCGAAGTTAGGAAAAAATTGAGTGTTTTTATGACCGATAAAACTTTGAACGGCTGTTACTTTTCAACGGTTCATTGGAAAAACTTGAACTAGGTCGTGTTTTGAAGCCTAGAGGTTCTTCTCTTACTTTAAAAGAAAAAAATTGAAAAAAAAAATTTTGAAAATTTTTGGAAAATTTTGAATTTTTCAAAAAGGGCATTTTTTAAAATTTTGATTTTCTTTGTAGGTGATCCTTACAAAATCTTAAGGCATTTCCCAAAGTTTCATTGTGGGCCGCCAAGCGGTTCCTGAGTTATAGCAATATACGTACCGTAATCCTACTTAAAATGCATCATATGTACCTACTATATATACAGGGTTATCCAAAAGTCACTGCCCACCCCTGTAACTTTTTTCCAAATTGAGATAGAAGTTTGAAACTTTGGGAATGTTCCTCGGTCCAAGATAGCAACTTTTTGGTCTCCCCAAAATTTTCTGGGGCGGCCCCCCTTAAAGGGGGCGGGGGCTAACTTTTTTTTTTCAAATGGCAACCCCCCCTTTGTGATACTTCATTCGAAAGATAATAGAAAAAGAAAATTTTAGGCGCAAACCGCAGGTCAAAATGTTCATTTTTGACAAAATGGCGGCCGGTCGAAGTTCGAAATGGCGGAAATTTGGCATCTCCGTTGTTTATTGACGGATTGGTGTGAAACTCGGATTCCTTGGGTTTTTTGAGATGAGAAAAACGATTCTGGCATTGGTTTTCCAGAAAAGTGAGTCCTTTCCAAAATGGTGGCGATCAAAACGGCGGCCTAGAGCGGGAAGTGGATATTTAGGCTGCATATCGTTGGATTTGCAGGAAACTTGGTTTCTGGGGGTGTTTCGGCACGAGAAGAACGACTCTTTCATTGGATATCTGAAATTTTGACAAATTCCAAAATGGCGGCGGAAAAATTGCGGGAAATCAGTTTTACGGCTCTTTACGGATGGATTCGCATGAAATTATTTGATATTTCAAGAATCTAATGAAAAATTCCTTTTAATCCAGCCAAAAACCGCCAGGATATCGAATTTCATGCAAATCCATCGGTAAACAGCCGTAAAACTGATTTCCCGCAATTTTTCCGCCGCCATTTTGGAATTTGTCAAAATTTCCGATATCCAATGAAAGAGTCGTTCTTCTCGTGCCGAAACACCCCCAAAAACCAAGTTTCCTGCAAATCCAACGATATGCAGCCTAAATATCCACTTCCCGCTCTAGGCCGCCATTTTGACCGCCGCCATTTTGAAAAGGACTGACTTTTCTGGAAAACCAATGCCAGAATCGTTTTTCTCATCTCAAAAAACCCTAGGATTCCGAGTTTCACACCAATCCGTCAATAATCAACGGAGATGCCAAATTTCCGCCATTTTGAACTTCGACCGGCCGCCATTTTGTCAAAAATGAACATTTTGACCTGGGGTTTGCGCCAAAAATTTTCTTTTCTTTTTTTTTTTTTATTCATGTAAATGTACATAGCAATTACACTTGAAATTTTCAGACCAGATAGGTCTTTATAAAATTTTACATTAACTTATACCTAATAAAGTATAATACACACCACTTTTTAGAGTTGATAACAGAATTCAAATATTGAGAGGGGATAAAATTACAAAAGAGATAAAGATTAGATAACTGAAACTAAAGTTAAGAAAATAGGGACATCAAGGTGAGAGCTAACTATTGAAGGAAAGAATTTTACGAAAGTTACGAAGAGATTGTAAGAAATGAAAATTAAAAATAATTAACTTGAATGTTAAAAGAAAAAGGGAGAAAAAGTGGGAAAAACTAACAATGAATAGCTATGTGAATTCTCATGTAAAACATGAGAGTTTTTTATTTAAGAGTGCGTGACCCCGTCAGTCGACAAAGACTAAATCGGGGGCCAGTGGCACGAGCCTAACACTGGCGAAAGCGAGCCGTTGCCAACTCGTGGGGTTTTCTTCTTTTAAGACGGCGTGGAGCCTCCATCCAGTCCAGGAGCGTTATCGCTTCCGGGTTAGGGTGTACTCCCAAACGCTCTTCATAGTTGTTATACAACCTGGATATATATGAATCCATTTCTTCTATCCCGAGCTCGCTACGAATATCTGCGTTACGCTCGTACCACCTGGCCCCCGCCATTTGTCTTAAAATTTTGTTTTGTGTGCGCTCAATGATCTTTAAATTGGAAGATGCAGCACAGGCCCACATCTGACTGCCGTAGGTCCAGATTGGCCTTATTATGGATTTATAGAGTAATATTTTATTATTTAAGGATAATTTTGAACGCTTCCCAAGGAGCCATAGCATTTGACGATGCTTTAATTCGATTTGCTTTTTTTTAGTCAGGATATGTTTTTTCCAGTTAAGTCTGCTATCTATGATAAGGCCAAGATAACGGGCCTCAAACGCGTGAGGGATGGCAGTGTTTTCGAGAATCAACGGTGTGTGAACGTAAGGGCGGAGGGTAAACACCACGTTCACCGACTTTGAAGCATTAAGCACGGTTCGATCATTATTCGTCCATTCTTGGATGTTATCCAGGCCCGACTGTAAGTATGTAACAGTCTCGTTGTATGTGGGGGCTGACGATACTACGGCAGTATCGTCAGCAAAGATACCCAATTTACAATTTTTTGTTTTTGGGATGTCTGCTGTGAAAAGACTGTAAAGGAGAGGGGAGAGTACAGATCCCTGGGGTACCCCTGCTCTAATTGATTTAAATACAGAGTAAGCGTCTTCAAATCGGACTCTGAAAAAACGACTATCTAAGTAAGACATTAGCAGTTTGACATGATTTCCAGGTAGCATTTTGGATAGTTTGAATGCCAGTTTTTGGTGCCACACTCGGTCGAATGCCTGGGCAACATCCAAGAACACGACATTACAAAATTTCTTCTCTTCTAAAGATTTCTCAATAAAAGCAGAGATGCGATGGAGTTGCTCTATTGTACTGTGTTGTGGTTGGAATCCAAATTGCTCGTTAGGGAGAAGTTTTTTCTTCTTAACAATAGGAAAAAGTCTTTTAATATAGAGCTTTTCGAACAGTTTACTTATAAGGGGCAACAAAGAAATAGGTCTATAGGAGCTGGGTGCTGAAGGAGGTTTACCCGATTTTAGTAGGACTATTACTTCAGCCTTTTTCCATTGTAGTGGTACATATTTTAAGGTTATTACAGCGTTAAAAATAGTTGTTAATTTTCTAATTGCTGCTTCTGGAAGTTGTTTCAGCACAACACCCGATATGAGGTCAAAGCCAGGGCACTTTTTGATTTTTGTTTTATATTTGATTTCATTAAAAATGTCCTCAAAGTTAATTTTTTTTTAATTTTTTCATCGGGGAGGAATTGAATATCATTTACCTCGTTCAAAATTTCTCTCTCTCGTTCTGGGTCAGTACAGGGGTTTGGTTGAAACACTGATTCCAAATGGGCAGCAATTGTGTTTGCTTTTTCTTGGCTGTTGTTAGCCCATTCCCCGTTTGATTGTAAAATAGGGAAGCTTGTGTGGAAAGGGCGTTTCAGATATTTAGTTGCTTTCCACAGTGAGTAATCATTAATTTCTTTTGCACTTAAATCCCGAATAAATTTTTCGAACTGAGCGTTCCTGAATTCGTTGATGCGTTTTGTTACTGCTTTGTTCAATTGGTTGTAACGAACTTTGTCTGCGGGAAACAAGGAAGATTTTTTGCGTCGTGCAGCCCACTTTTTCCTATCAATTAAACGAAGAATTTCCGCCGGAAGAGTACATTTTGGGTAAAAGTTCCCATTATTACGTGCAACTGGCGTGCTAATTTTTGCAGCCTTTTGTATAAGGGAAGTTAGACGTTCAGCTTCAAAATCGAGGGATTTTTGATCGTTAATGGTGGTAGAATTATCGATCCGGTTTGTTAAGGTTGTACGAAATTTTTCCCAGTCCGTTTGGGCGGAAAAGAGACACGGAGGTCTTTTAGTTAATACAGGTGTAGCATAGATAGACAAAACGACAGGGACATGATCTTTAGGGCGTACGCCTTTTTTACTATTCAGAACATCGCAGACGGTTTTGTTAGTTAGTGAGAGATTATTAAAGACAAAAAAGTCGGGCACATCGTCGGTAACATCGGGCTCTTTGATTCCATCCGCTGGGTAAAATGTGGGTTTGCCCACAAATGTGGGTGTGGGGTGATGAAATCACCTCCGATTAAATTTACTGCCGTTTCCAAGTGTCTACCTTTAGGGTTCGTGAGTCTAGATCCCCACCTGACAGATTTACAATTCCAGTCACCGCCTATAATAAAGCGGGGACCCATCCCTTCGAGCAATTCGGTATAATGTGCAACGTCGCAACGCTGTCCGGGCGGTGCGTAGATGGCACCAATTTCGAAAGGTCCTAGAGATGACTCAATCTGAATGACTACAGACTGAAATCTCTCTTCTTCTATAATTTTGATAACGGAGTGTTTTAATGACTCCCTGATTGCTATCGAGGCACCCCCCGCGGTTTGTTAGATGGGTGTCTTGCATTATAAAACCGAAATCCCTTCACATAACCCCTTGATTCTGTGGCAAAGTGGGTCTCAGAAAAAAGGGCAACGTCCGTTCTTAATTGAGCCATGGTTTCACTAAATGCGAGTAATTTAGCCGGGGTTAGACCGTTGGCGTTCCATGCAACAAAATTTAAAATATTTTCTTTAGAATTAGAGTGATTCATGCTCGAAAGGAAGTAGAGCCGACAACACGGCCAAGTAAAGCTTGCTCGTATGTTTCTTGGCGTTTACTCATTTCTTCGAGCTGTTTTCTAATAGAATCAATTGTGAGTAATAGTTGACTTATCAATTCCGTTTGATGGTTATCACCGGATGACGAGGGGCTCGTTGCTTCTGCAAATGTGACATTCGGTTTGATTTTATTATGATTAGATAGTTTGGAATTTTTATTATTTTGAGTATTTACGTTTTTCTGATTAGGTTTTTCGGGAAGGGCAGGGAAATTTCCCCTAATACTGGATTTTTGTAGATTTTTACCTTTAAGAGCTTTGAGCCTATCTTTTTGCATCTCTTTGGCAAAGGGGCAGCCTCGATAGCTAGCCGGGTGACCTGTTACCCCACAATTTGCACACTTAGGGTTGATAATGCGCTTCGCCCAAGGGCATTCTGAGGATAGATGTTTAGCTGCACACTTTACACAACGTGCTTGCTTACCACAATATGCTTGGGAATGTCCGAAATTTTGACATTTTCGACACTGTATTATCTTAGTAGTACTAACTTTAATGGGTTCTACTTTTACAACCATAGAACAAATACCAACAATCTTATAGATTTTTTCTATATCATCAGTATAGTCGAAGTCGACCTGATGGACCGGTATTTTTATCAGTTTAGTTTTACTTACATAAGCAGAGTCAGCAATAAAAAGAGGCTCGTTATCTTTATCTGAAATTGTTTCTGGGGGGTAGGTTTCGTCTGAGTTTGTCTCATTGACTGCGGAATTTGTTTCCATAGCCGAGACTGAGTTTTGCTCAGGCACTGACTTAGGATCAGCCGTCTGTGGAGCTGGAACCACAGGTGGTACTGATTTTTTCAAAGCTTTAAGTTCCGCGTCCGACAGTGGGACGCGTTTCATGAGGCAAGTCGCTTTTTTAGGTTTAAAACCTTTATTTTTTAAGTCGTCAAGAATATCTTGCTCTTCGATTGAAGGGTGAAGCCCTCTTACAATAACTTTAATATCACGCAGATTTTTATTGCAGTGAGTGTAGTATTGCACTTTATTATTAGTCTCCTGTGTTTCTCTGAGGGATTCTAAAATTATTTTCGCCGTAGCGTCGTCTTTCGGATTTAGTTGCCAGACTTCATTATTAATAATTTTAGTTCCGACATCTTCCTTTTTAACTGATTTTTTTGTGATTATTTCTACAAGATTGACATAATTGTCTACACCTATAACTTTAATGGGAGGGGGGGTAAAATTTTCTTAACACTAGATGCATTTGATACACTATGATTAGGTATATTTACTGGAGCGCTCTCACCCGGTTTGGTTTGTTGATTATCGGTATGGCCACTTGAAGCTGAAGTGCTCGCTCTCTTACGCTTCCTTCTTTGAGATTGGATCGCTTTCCGTTTGGAGTTAAATTCGGGATCCGAGTTGTAGTCGACCCAGGTGTCGGAAGATTAAGAGTCATCAGCATCGTGATTCGATTCCACGTCGTCTTCCAGAAAGGCAAATTGGTTAGAAACAGGTGTTGTAGATGTACCTGGTTTTGGTGTAACTGGTTTCCCAGTGGCGAACTGTGTTAATTTAGATTGCCCTGAGGGCTTACGAGAGTTATTTTTAACTAACACCTTCGCAGATTGTAGATGGGCATCTCTAGATCGAGAGCTTGCATTTGCAGAGCTAATCGCATTAATTTGTTCCTGTAATTTCTGTATTTTTTTCGCATTTTCTGCTTCAAGGGAATTGATTCTATTCACCAGTTCATTTTTGTCACTGGACAGCGTTTTGACCATGTTTTGCGCCTTGGTCATAAAACTTTTAATTGATTTATCAATGGTAGGGGCCTGAAGAACAGGATCAATGCTGGTGTTTAAAATTTCATTAATGATTGTTTCTTTATCTTCTACCGACGCCACCGCTGTCAAGCTTGACTCCGTAGCAATAAGAGAGAGGTTATCATCCGCCCTTGCCGACTGAGAGGGGGGCGGAGACCTCGGGAGAAGAGAACTTCTCCCGAACGGGTTTTGATTTTCCATTTGGCTATTTGGCAACGTGTCTAGTTTAGTTCGAGGTACGTAGGTTAGGCCGATGAGCAATCCCCGCTTTAGGCATTTTTCGCACCCGAGAAAAACGTTGTTTACGTAGCTACACTGAACACCATGTTTACACTCTACAGGCCGGTCTGCCATGCGATTGTTTATTGTTTATGATGACTGGCACTAATATCACTTGGGACCCGGCCGCCAGAACACCGCGACGCGAGCACTTTTCTCGATTCCAGCAGAATCACATGCTGGTGGATTTCTTTCCGAAAATTTGTTGAAAAATACTGATCCGGCGTGAGCTGAAGCGCGACCGTCTCGCTTCAGAGCACAACAACGAGTGTCTTTTTTTATTATCTTTCGAATGAGGTATCACAAAGGGGGGGTTGCCATTTGAAAAAAAAAAGTTAGCCCCGCCCCCCTTAAGGGGGCCGCCCCAGAAAATTTTGGGGAGACCAAAAAGTTGCTATCTTAGACCGAGGAACATTCCCAAAGTTTCAAATTTCTATCTCAATGTGGAAAAAAGTTACAGGGGTGGTCAGTGACTTTTGGATAACCCTGTATATAAGTCATGCATAAGCCATGCATAGTAGGGACAGATTCCCTTAACACGGCTGTTAATAGTTAATAGGCTCTAAATAGTGGGAATAGGATGTTTTCATGGATGCCCATTGTTTAGTATCACCTTTTGTAAAATAGATATTTAAAACAATCGAAGGGAGGGGGGGGGGAGGAGAGCGGGATGCCTGCTCGCTCTCCACATGGAACATTTTTGCCCTGCCTCAACAGCAAATTTTTGCAAGGTTTTTTTTTTTTTCTTTCCTCTTCTTCTCTCTTTTCCCCCAGTGAAATTCAGAAAAATGAAGGAAAAATAAGAATCAAGCAGTTAAATCAACCAAGATTAAAAGAAGTATGTATATTAAAGACAAAATTATCATTAGTGGTAACCTTGATATTACTTCTGCTGATCTTCTAAGTAGTACTCATAGCTAGATATAATTTCTTATTTTTCCCTCATTTTTCTGAATTTCACTGGGGGAAAAGAGAGAAGGAGAGGAAAGAAAAAAAACCTTGCAAAAATTTGCTGTTGTGGCAGGGCAAAAATGTTCCATGTGGAGAGCGAGCAGGCATCCCACTCTCCTCCCTTCCCCCCTCCCTTCGCATGTTTCAATATCTATTTCACAAGAGCACACAACTACTAAACAATGAGCATCCATGAAAACATCCTATTCCCACTATTTAGAGTCTATTAACTATGTTAACAGCCATGTCGAGGGAATCTGTCCCTACTATGCATGGCTTATGCATGACTTACATATGTATATACATAGTAGGTACATATGATGCATTTTAAATAGGATTACGGTACGTTTATTGCTATATCTCAGGAACTACTTGGCGGCCCACAATGAAACTTTGGGAAATGCCTTAAGATTATGTAAGGATCACCTACAAAGAAAATCAAAATTTTAAAAAATGCCCTTTTTGAAAAATTCAAAATTTTCCAAAAATTTTCAAAAAATTTTTTTTTTCAATTTTTTTCTTTTAAAATAAAAGAAGAACCTCTAGGCTTCAAAACAAGACCTAGTTCAAGTTTTTCAGGTGAACCGTTGAAAAGTAACAGCCGTTCAAAGTTTTATCGGTCATAAAAACACTCAATTTTTTCCAAATTTTGAAATTCCGTATAAAATTAACGGAGCGACCAAATGACCAAAAATTTGGGGAATATTTCCTTTTCAATAGGAACTTGCAGCACACCAAGTTTGAACATGATCCGAGAGGTCAAGGTTCAAAACCTCGTTGAGTTGACATGGAATGACCCTCATAGAAAAAGGAAGTGTTGTACATTTTTTAATTTGTTATGACTTCGGTGAACACAATTTGCGGAAATAATGATTGAATTAAATTAATAAATCCAGAAAACCACTCGCAGTATGCGATTCTCGCTCAGGTAAGCCACGGTGTTAAAAAATGCTGAATGGTTCACAGATGGTTCCCACTTTCCGGCGAACAAGGGGCTCGGAATGGTCCGTTCATGGATTGACGTCATCGGTGCTCCAGTACATTGCGACTCTAATGTACTCTATGGCTGCCCCATCCACTAAGTTACTGAAAACTCGCCGGAGCTAGCTCCTGATTGGTCCAGCAGCAATGTTGTACTGGGAGTGCACATATCCTCAAACCTGAGTAAATGAAGCATGTCTCATTTGTTTTGATGGTAATAATTGTAGCCGGTTAACAGTTTAACAATGCTAACAGTCACATCTCACCCAATACTTCACCTGACGCGTGAGACCTGAGGAATGCCAGCAGGCGTTTGCGATATCTGATGGCGATTGTTGATCACTAAAGAGTTGCGCCGCTCTAATCTGAAATGTTACCATCATCAATTGCATCAAATCCCAACTTAGAGCCATTTTGACAAGTGGAGACAGTGCCACACTTGCACATTTAGGAAGGTGCAGGGACTAAAAAAGGTGCTTGCATTTCAAGCAACTTGGAAAGAGGGAGAAATGGTGTAAAAGCGGTACAGACATTTTTTTTTGCCTTCGGGCCGTTCCATGAGAAATCATCCAGAAAGGTTGACGGACCCAAACACTTTTTATATTTTTTGTACATATTCTTGTTTACCAACTAACTGCAAAATAATTGATTCAGCTTTTTCTCATTTTTCTCTTCCTGCAGCGGAGGCCAAAAGTGCCGATCATGAGAAAAAACAGGGTTTTCGGGAATGGGCATTAATCCAAGGCAGATTGCCCCATTTTGGGTCCCGTAAAACTTGAATGAAAGGTGTTCATACAGGCTATCCACACACAGGCTGGGAAACATGGTGGTATGGGGACCAGTGTAGGAAAAATTTAGTATTTTGGGGGAAAGTATGGAACCAAGCAATAAGAAAGCAGACAGACACAGTGCATTAAAAGCATGAAAATGCAGAACAAAATTCCTACGAATTACAAGAAACGGACAAATCTCTGGTAAAGGGGGGGGGGGGCGAAGGCGTTGAAAAGACCAAAGAAGGTGGAAAAAAACCTCCCATTCGATTCAGCTGTCGATTTCTGTATCGAATGCGAGGTCTTTTTCCAATCACTATTTTGCTTTCAGTTCTCTAAATTCTGCCAATTTTTGGGTTTAGAATGAATTTTTAGGCTCATGCGTAGGGGCTATCGTCCTCTTCGCTAAAAATTCAAAATCTGCCGAGATTTTGGACCTAATCAATGCGATATATCGCATACCAGTTCGACCACGTCACTTGAGCTTGAAAAATCACCCGAAGAACTATGAATGTTGGCAAGGCCAGGTTTGTCACCCATGCCGTGTTGACCTACCTTATTTGCGACGTACGGTAATGTGGTATTTTTTTAGCAGAATGTGATTTTGCTACGTTTCGGCGAATTATCGCGTTGAATTATTGTTAGAACGACGTTAAAAATGTAAAATGAGATCAAAACTTGTGTAAACATCATCAGTAGGTTCCCTCGAACAGTGTTTTAGAATTCTTTCGGTGTCCGATCCCGGAACACCCCCAAAATGCCTAAAATTCAAAATGGCACCCATAATACGGCCTCTGAGATATCGGTATCTTCAGATGTGCATGTCGTGGCATGTGAGGTATCGTTTTCTACGTAATTTTGATCGTAGATTTCTTATTTTAAGTCGAAACAACCCCCCGGTCAAAATTGGTGCCCCAAATCGAAGATGGCGGCCAAATTTGAAAGGCAGGGGGGTGCATTTTTATGAGAAAAAATCCAGTGAGATGGCAAGTGAAGTATCAGTTTCTTCGTAATTTAAGTCAACGAAATGAATCTGAAGGAAATACGAAAAATGTATTTTACTCAAAAACGTGACGTCTTATTCAAGACGATGACCAACATGGCTGACAAGTGACAAGTCACAAATAGTGTGGTGTCTCACTGATTACTGCAAACAAACGAAGAACTCAAGTTCAGATGCCTTAGACTCAGAGGATGAACAATTTACAAATACCGAAAATAATATGGAAAGCGTTCAGTACGTTTTGGATGGTGGGTCTCTCTCTACTCCATCGAGTGCCATTGAAATATATGGTCATACTTACAAATCCATCGCTCAATTTGATGTTCGATCGGTTGTTTCCAAGGACAATGAAGCCTACGATTTGACCTCTCACATGCATGGAATAGGAACAACAACTTTATTCAATACGCTTTTATCTGATCCTTACCTGCAAGAATCTGCAAAAAGATTCTTGGAACTTAATCAAAGCCTTGAAGGAATGTAGAGAGCTGGGAAAGAGTAAATCGATGGTGAAACTGCTTGAATGCGTATTTCGGTTTGGGGCGTTGCAGACTTCCTGTCATACTTCAGTTTCTTCGTAAAAAATTACCTACTAAAAGTCTTTTTTTAAAAACTCTTGGTTATTGTTCCTCTCCACATGAGGAATATTCTGTAAAAATTTCAAGTTATGATGTTGGTTTGGTCCCTACTAAAAAAAAAAAACAAAAAAACAAAAAAAAAACAAAAAAAAAATAAAAAATAAAAAGTACGAGCAGATATTTTGAAACATTGCAACGGAGATAGGTACGCATTTTTGGCGAAACATTACTTCTGTATGGTAATCAAAAAATATATGACTTTCGAAAACCTCTGTCATCACATATCCTAGGAAAAAGTTGCAGTTTTCAAAGTCTTTATTCAACCAGAGAAATTACCCTCGACATTATCAGCCATGAAGTAGGTACCATTAATTTAGGAGCTACTTTCAAATTCAACTGTGGATGGGATGGAGCGATCTGGATGTTAGTCGGTGGGTATGGATGAATAACAACAAGAAGCTTCATCCTATTTTAAGCGACTTGCCTCCAGCTCCTGCGGAGTCCCTGCTTAAAATTATCCGGTGTAATTGTAAGAAAAGAGTGTTTCATGACCTCATCTTTATTGAAAAAATACATGGGCTTCTAAATGAATAAAATAACTCATGATACAGGGTGTTTCAAAAGTCCCGCTCCCCCCATCTAACTTTCAAATGGCTAGAGATAGAACGTGTGCAAAATTGAAAAAATCCCTATAAATGGGCAAAAAATGGCAACCGTGGACCGCAAGACCCCTTAAAATTCATCGGAGGACTTGTTAAAAAGCCAGAAACGAAAAGTACGCCAAAAAATCTATTTGAATCGTTTGCTGAAAGAGTGAAAACAGTCGAAAAAAGCAACGAAAATAACGATTTTTCGAAGCCAGGATTTTGGGTTTGAGGCGCTGCTGCACCCTTGCACGGGCTCCGTTCGGTAAAATATTTGGCATAGAGTCTACCTAGGACTAGTACTTTTAAAATATGAAACATTCAGCAAAATCCAGGTGGGGCCGGAAACGACACTCCTCCTTTGGGGGAAATTGGCTCATTTCACGGGAAAATCGAATGACCTTTAAACTGGCGTATTTGGGGGTCCGAACCCCCCCTTAAAATTCGCTCGAAGTGATTTCTGTGATTTTTACTTAAAAGTGATTATAATTCAGTAAATTATCCCGTTTTATTTTTTTCTTCACGAAAAGAACCAAAGTTATGATTTTTTGAAAATAGGTAAAATTTGACCTTTGACCTATCATAACTCGGCCCAAAATTAGATAATGATATGCGGTTTGTTGATATTGATCCTCCCTCTGCGGAAAAAAAATTCTCAGTTTTTAATGTTCTTTCCAATGATGTCTCACTAGATAGGGGTTACCATTTGAAAAAAAAAGTTGGGGGCCCCCTGCCCCCCCTCCCGAGGGGAGGACAAAATTTTTGACCCCCCCGAGAAGATTGTCCTCTTTGAGATAGAAACATTCCAAGAGTTTCGTTTTTCTATCTCTAGCCGTTTGAAAGTTAGATGGGGGAAGCGGTACTTTTGAAATCCCTGTAGATGCTCCTTCTAAATTCATTTTTACCCCGAACTGCCACACTGATCACCATCTTGAACATCACGTCTCTTTTTCATATAAAATAAAATATTTAAAATTCATTCACATTCGTTTCGTTGACTTAGAATACGAAGAATTGGAAACCTTACTTGCCATCTCAAGTGATTTTTATCTCTTCAAAATGCACCCCCCTGCCTTCCAAATTTGGCCGCCATTTTGAACTTACAATTAGGGTGCCAATTTTGACCGGGGAGCTCTTTTGACTTCATATGTGAAATATACGACCAAAATTACGTAGGAAATGACATATCACTTGCCTTATCACCGAATGAACCCATGATTTTGCCGAGGGGGGGGGGGGGGGGCTAACATTCGAACCGGACATCATCATGGAAGGGGGAAAGGACAACAATGGAATCATTAAATTACTATGACTATGCCAATTTTATCATGATTTATCTCAATTTATTTAGAACTATCAAATTTCATCAGCCTTAATACAACGTTACTAAGATATATCAAGTCAAATCCTCTCGTAAAAAGGTGAAAAGTGATAATATAAATATCATAAAGAATAGACAAAAACATGACGGGAGGGGGGGGGGGAGGGCATGAATATGAATATTGGGAATAATAAGAATCTGAAGTAACATAACAGTGATGTGTAAAAATGAGAATTTGAAATGCGTCTAACTAGAATTTCAAATGTTCATACAAATTTCTGTTTCAAGGGAGAAGTACGGCACCACCTCTGAACTGAGGGATATTCCATATCCGGAAAACATGGTGGTAGGGGAGACAGTCATCTTCTAGATAGAAAAATAAACTAAAAAATAGAATGGAACGAACGAGGGAGGGGGAGGAGGATCGAATAATGGAAACAAGAAAATGTAGCATAACCTATTACCCAACGATCAGAGCCGGATTTAGGTTTTTGCCCCCTCCTCCCTCTCTCGGGTATTTGGTGAAATATCTTAAAGGAACATGCGATACGCTAGAAATATAAGTTTTGAAAACACGGCAAAAGCGTAATCTGCGTACTTTGATTCTGCGATAGTTAAAAGGATGCACATTTATGCAGAAAAATGTTCTAAACAAATATTTTTGGAGGGGGGAATGATTCCTTCTTCGAGGAAGGAGGATTCATGACACGACAAAGGCAAAAATGAAAATCCCGGCAGATTTGGAGTTTAAATTTATTGCAAGCACTCTCTCCAACATTTTTTTAAATTTGTGTTTTGTTGATCAACAATTTGCTCTTTTATTTTCTGGAAAGCGTTTTGACAATGTGTAATTTTATCAATTTTCTTTAACATTTTTTATGTAGATGTTCTGATCATTCTTGTTTTGATTTTGCTGTCCATCTTAAACAACAAAGTTATTTTGCCAATTTGTGCATCTCTTTTCTTCCCAGAACTTGTGGAAAAACAAAGCTAGCTTCATTCTATCAGGTAAAATATTCGTTTCCAATAACTTTATTTTGATCTTATAATGGAAATAGGTAACATGTTCTTTGCTAAAACACCTCAAATAGAACACCTTATTGAAAGTGCATCTTTCAAGTTCGCTTTTCCAGATTCAGTTCACAATTGCAGGATCACAAGAATTTCCTTCCTGAAAGCTGTTGCTCTTTAGGTTTTTTACTCTTTTTCTTTTATTCTATGAAGATACTTTAGAAACACAACCGATTGCTTCGATTTGGTATCGGTCGTAACTTGTTAACTGCAATTTCAAAAGGAACAAAAGGTTTAAGTGAAATTCACCAAGGAAAAAAAAGTTGGAAGAAGAGAACCAGAGCTTTGAACTTTTTGAGCTGTTGTGTAAGGATTGGGAAAAGGTTTTGTCCCAAAACGATACATATGCAATTATACATGTATAAATATAGTCCATGCTAAATACGTTTATGCACTTCTAGACCGCGAAAGAAGATCCGCCATCTTGATTGCTGTATTTACTTTCATCGCTAAACTGAGGTCAACCGATCCCTTGGTGCAGTCTGAAAGAGTGTAAACTCATTTGACATGGACTCTACTTGCTTGGTTTCAATTAAATGTGCTCAGCTCCCAAAAGAGGAGACATGCTTAATTCACTTAAAACATCTTTATATTGAAGCTGTCGGGTGTATTGAAGACCAATTTTAAGGGCACTTGGAATAAAATATTCCAGCAGTGAAACTTCTGGCTCCTACCAAGGGAGGGTTTCTTGAAATTAAAGGCTGCAAATTATTAGGAACTACATATAGAGTATGCCAAAATACTCTCTCTGTTTCCTCATCTGACACAACTGTAAATCGTTGTTTTACAAAGTACAGGTGGTTGATTATTAATTTCTAATGAAAATAAATCGTGCAAGAACATTCTATAACATTGCAATGGATTTTTCAGTGTTCAATCTGTTCCAATCATACCTGTTTCTTCCATTTGCAAGCGGACCGTTCTTTTATTTTATTTGTAACTTGGTCAAATGCTTTTGTTTTTCAGCTCTAATTTGGGCTAAGTTGGACCATGAGCAAAGTCAACCCCTTGTCCTTACAACAGAAACAAAATTTTCTGGCCCTGCTTCAATTTTTAGTCAACGATCTGCACACTCCTTCTTCATCAGTCTCTGCTCAGATTTTTGCCGATGCATTTGCAGTATTCCTAATTTATCACACTATTTCTTTCAATCTTAAGTCAGTGTCTAACTTGATTTTTGAAAGTAGTTTTCTTCATTCAATTGAAATTCTTGAAGATTGCAATAGATTTGTGATTATGCACGAGGATTTATGTCGTCTGCTGCATATCAAAAATTTTGACTGGATTATATTCTCCTTCAAATCAAATTCTAATGTTGCAAGAGCAGCTTGTCTAAGAAGATCCTTTCAAGTCATTTCCCTGTCACATGGGAAACATCTAGAAATATCAGTGACAGATGATACTCTGTGTAGCATTCTGAATCAGCTGAATACAACTGTAGATCTGCTAAAGATAACTTTCTTCAGAAAATGGACAGGACTCACTCCAAAAATTGCCACAAAAGCCACTGTTCAGCTCCTGGAAACATTCCATCTTCCTAGTGTCAACATTATTGATGACATTTTTCACTCATATTTCAGCTGTCCGAGGTTTCTAAATCAATATGACATCTTCTCTATCAATGTCCTCAAGTATTTCCCGGAAAAGTTTTTTGCAGCCAAGCATTTTACTCCCAGTAGCATGCAATGTAAGGTAGTGAACATTCATGCAGAAAATGAAAGTGACAATAGTGGATTTCTTGTCTCGAATAATGACACCTCCCTCTCACAACTGCATAACTATCACGGTTTTTTAACAGATGCAAGTTGCCATAAGAGTCATCACAAGCAAGATTTTAAGCTAGTTGCAACTCCTCCTCTTCCTAAAGGATTCAAAAAATATTTTTGTCGTATCCTTTCTTGGTGCAACCTTTTCATGAGAAACAATCAAAATGGTAATAATCTTTTCTTTCTTAATTTTTCGTTCCTGTTTTTCATTGTTTTTGACATTGAATACAAGGTTCATCCTGAAAATAAGATCTCCTACAGATCTCGTTAACCATTAATACTTTAAATAAAGCAGTTACACTGCTTTATCCTACAGCTTTAATGTAAGCTCATTTTTTAAAAGTGGATCCCAGGAACTTTAAGGAAGGCAGATAGATTTTCCATGTTGCTGTCATTAATCTCACTGCAAGATTCGAGTACCTCAAAACAACTTCGAGAAGTATGGGAAGTCCTGGAGTTCATGCAAAAACGTGATAGTCATTGCAGGAAAAATAATCCAGTTTACTTTTAACTTTTCAATTTACTTTTCAACGTAAGTGCTGTTGAAATTGAAACAATTTCATGTCCTGGGGCAAGCTGGGGAATCCCTTCTTCAAGGAACTGATCAAGTTCATTATTGAATCAATTCACCACTGTTGCATCTTGCATCCTGAAGTGGGAAGGATAAAGACGAGATGAATAAATTAATTTCAAAACTTTGTTCAAATCCTCAGAAAAATAAAAAAGGGTGCATTATGGGTATCACCACTTTTTGAAGTGAGTTTTGCCTCAATGAATATAAAGCGGAAACTCTGGAAATTTCATGAATGTAAAAATCTGATTAAATTTTATATTAAAGTAGAGGGTTTTTGCTTCAACTGCTGATGATCTTTAAAATGATGATGATCTGTTTTCAATTTTCTTCTTTTCTTTCCTAGAAAAATTGGAAAGTTTGCATAATGGGTGTGACAAATCGTCTCTCTAATATACCATCAATTCTAAGAGAATTAAAGAGTTCAAATCTTCCTCTTCTTCTCCCACTCTCATTGTAGGCAATCTTGAGCAATAAATCAATCAGCAGTCGAGGCCATGGCCACCTGATCACCTATAGCTGAAAACATAGTTGTGAATACATAGCATTTGAAGTTCTGATTATTAGATGTGTCACTGAGTTTGCGTAGCAGGAAAACTGCAAAAGCATTTTTCTGTAATTGATGATACCTTCTGATCAATCCGCTGTGCGTTTTTGGAAAATATTTCAGTTTTCACCCTAAAATTGTTGACTTAAAAAATGATGTTATAGAAAGTCATTCTACCTACCATCAAGTCCCAAGGTAAATTGGCTGTTTTCTGTTCTGAAGAATAGGTACAATCGATGCTTTGCAACAGTCTTAGAATGTCATGTAACGGAGAATGACGGCCCTATGACGTAGATGAAACGCGCGATTACGTGAATAGGCAGAAAATCATCTATGTACGCATGGGTACGCGTATATAGGTGATCATTCTACCCAAATGGCTGTTAAATTGCTTTCAAACCCAAATTGATGCTTTGTAACTAAAATATAACTTGAAATGATACTAATAAGCTAAAAAACACCGGTACTTGTATAGCTGGTTATTCCATCCACCCGCCAGTTTATCTATCTGCACTGCGTTAAGTTAAATTGAATTCTTTAGCCCAGTAATCTGGGGAACGACTTGCCATCACTCCCAGCGGTACCCAAGGCCACTATAATTTAAACAGAGCAATGGGGGGGGGGGGGGGGGGGAATAACCACCTCAGAGGTATAGGTGGTTATTTGTGGCATGGCTTCAATGAGACTCATTTTAATATAGAACATGCCGAAACTACGTTTTGCTCCATGGGTCATTCCATGTCAAATCAATCGGATAAAGGCAAAAATTTTCTCGACCCCCTCCAATTTTGATGAAATTTGACTCAAGTACTTGTTATACTAACTGAGAAACTGACTGATGGACATTTTTAGTTGCCTTATGCGACGGGGGTCAAAATTGCCCCCAAAATCTCCAAGTTGTGACACTTTTTCACCTTCAAAATTCAATATCTCTGATCCTATTATGGCAACTTTTGGTTTCTTCTCTTCAATAAATACACACTCCGACGGCCAAATAATGAGAAGTGAGGTGACATCTGCATTATTGAAGCCTCTTCTCATTGGCCACACCCATAAGGTGTCATACCTGTAACACATCTTTACCCATTAATTCTTTTGATACAAATTTGGTGAAAATATGCTGAAGTTGCACTTGACTTGAAGGAAAAAAAGGGATGGGAAAAATTTTGTAGGGAATGGATGTAGGAAACAATTTGTTATCTTAAAATGACATAAATTAAAATACTGTGGACTGGTGTGAATAGAAACAGTGAATTTGAACTTTAACTGTTGGTAACTCTCAAAGGCAGTAACGAATGTTATTTTTTTTTTACACATAATTTGTAGTCTCTGATAGCACTGTCGATTACCAGAAGAATGTAGCTTTTCCAAAAAAAATTCCCTACCCCCCCCCCCTTTTTTATTTTTCCGGCCTATTCCTATTCGCCCCTGGGTGGGGTGAATAGGAATACATGTTGACTTTTAATGATTGTTCCCATTCTTTGGACAGTGGGGTGAATAGGAATGGTGGCGGGGTTTTAAAAAAAATTTAAGGAACAAAATTTGGGAAAGAACGTCCGAAACAGCAATTTTTAATGAAAGAACAAACGCATTACTTACATATTCAGAAACAAATGCAATAAATTAGAAAAATAAAGATAGGAACAAGACCTAAAGTTAATTGTCGCAGTTTTTTAGTATCTTTGAACTAGGTACAAGGTAACAAGTAACAAAGGAATCTTTTAAGAAATACCGACATGCTAAAAAAAAAGGAACTAGTTTTTGACACAAAGGAGCTTACTTAATCAGTCAAATCGGCTGTTATAGTGATGACGTCACATTTCGAGATGTTTCGCGATTTTAGGCCTGGTGCCCCACCTTGGATTCGGTTGGTTCGATTTACATAGGATTTTCCATACGTAGAGTCCTTTTACACATCTCAATTCTGGTTGGGCTGAAAGTGGCCTTAAAAAAAATTCAATTCTGATTGGTTCTCGTTCATGGAATCACAAAAGAGTGCACCAAGATGTCGGTGGCTCAAATGTAAACAAAAATAATGAAAAAATGACCTAATTATGATTTATCAAGAGTATTGTTATTTTCTTCGCACCAAAGAGGAAATGTTTCATTTTGGTGCAATGCATGTGTAATCGAATTGAATAACGGTCATAAAAAATTGTTTCCTTCTAGATAAATGCTTAAAACTTTCAGAATAACTACTTATCAAGAACTGTTATATTTCAGGACACTTTTTGGCCAGTTTCAGTATGATTGAGGATGATTAATTTTTAAAAAATTAGTAAAAAACTTTAAGCTGCAAGGCTGATTACGCTAGAGTAAATTGCCAAAAAGTTCCTGTTTAAGCAAAGTAACTTTAGGTGTTACTAAATTAATTATAGGATGTGGTTCAGGAATGATATTTTGACTGAATGGGATGAAATCAAAACTTTTAATAAAGATTTGAACAGGGCTGATGGCACCTGCCCAGTTACCCCACGAAGGAGAAGTTTTCAACGTAACTGGGCATCAACTCTTCGCAGCCAGTGTTTTCATCCAATAATGTTGTAATTGCTCACGCATTACACAAATACATGATACATTAAGAGGAAATGTCCAAGTTAAATAAATTATTTCCTTGGAGTGAGATATGAGGCTCTTTCCGGGATCACCTTCGACGTTGCTTTGAGAAAAAAGCTGTTCCTTTTTTGGCACTTCACCCTTCACCCAAAAAATTTTTTTCGGAGGTTATGTATACATGTTCTAGATGGCTTACGTCATAATGAAGGTATACCAAGTGTAAAAACAATTTTAGCACTAATAGGCTAGAAATACGGAGGTATCGCCCAGTTACTCGACCTCACCTCATAATAAACAGTGATTACTTTTGGAAATAGAAACTTTGCCGGAGCCCATGTTATCTGTCTCGGTAAATGTAAACATATTCTCAATTTTTTTCTCCAATTTATTTGTCTTCTACTTCTGTTTATTTAGTAACTTAGGAGTCTATCTATAGACACGAGTTTTTTAAACATGATTATTTTATTGTCAGTAGATATCAGGGGGATTTTTGCACATCCATGCTCCGGCTTTCAAATTTTCAGGGATTAGAGTCGAGTAGAATCCGTTTCTGCCGATCCACTCGTCAGTTCCGTGAAAATTTGTCGCTACAACCGCTAAACCTTGGACCTATTGGTCTAGAGTTAGACGCGCTGACCGCTAGGTCATCCTAGAGTCCCTTGATGGTGAGAGTAAAGACAATGCGAATCCATTTCTGATTGGTTCCCGTGTTTTAGGTCTTCACAGTGTCACAAACGGGAATAAAGATTACATTTTCACCACTCGTAAAAATTATAAACTGAAATGGACCGGAAAATGGGGGGTGTGGCAAGGTACAAATGGAATGAGAGAGGGAACGAAGATGGGAATTCGGGAATGGGTCGATCAAAGATTACAAAAAACGTCCGATTTGTGTAATCTTTATTCCCGTCTATGACATCCATAAGCCGCGTTTTCTCAACTCTCTCTACAAAGGAACTAAAGGTGATCCTGGCCGGCCAACCTCAAACCTTGTTTTGGCGGTCACATCAGAAAAAAGTGCTGCCAAACTGTCTCTCTTTATACAGTAAGATGAGACCAAGCGACGGAGTTACAAAACACGGAAAAATTGCGAGCATAAAAATAGTACGGAGGTAAGACGCATACATTTCCGAAAGCTAGTAATATAAAGGAGTCCATCAATAAATATTGTTGGGTCATTTGAAGGGGGAAAAAAATACTTCCTGGATTACCTATGTGTGGAATGACCCAAGTGCATCGCGCCTCCTTGAAAACATCCTGAATATACATTATCTTGATTTTGACGTGTGCTGTTTTCATTTTTATTTTGCTGGCCATGTTTCATGACACAATATCCTGACTAAGTATCCGAGTTACCATCTTTAGTTACATCACTTGACAACTCAAACAATGATTTTATGTTTAGCCTCAGATACGTACAATTTTTATTTATTGCTATATGGAACTCATGCTCGGTGGAAGTGCTAATAGAAAATTATTCTACTTAGATTTGAGGCATAAAACTTCACCCACTGATTTTAATTCACTTGTGTTTGTAGAGAAGTGTATGAAACTCACTACCCTAGTAGCAGTGGCTGTTGAGAAAAGTTGTTAAAAACTCGTCAATTTTAAGAGAACTTGAAATTTACTTCAAAACCACTTGAAAATTTCGTAAAAAAAAAAAACTCTTGAAATATTCATGAAGAATAATATGCTCAGGATTAGCGAGGGAGTCAATAATCATGTTACTTTACCATAAGAAAGAGAACAATTTTATGAGCAAATTTATGATGCACTGAAAAAATCATTGAAATCACCTGAATAAGTGGAAAAAGTAGGAATAAAAGAATGAAAAAAAACCAGCTAAATCACACGAAAGAACATTCGCAAAGTTGCAGTGGAAACTGGCCTGATCTGGTCTGAAAAAACTGGAAGGAAAAGTGGGAGTGGAGTAAGACCTCTATATGAGAAAGAGTAGCGGATTGAGTAGGCGCAGAATGAGCAGGAAGAGGTGATGCAGTAGAAAGGGTAGTGAAGACGTCCAGCGTTAGGTTGTTACACATTACGCTAATGATTTTATATTATAGAGTAAGTATGAAGTATGATAGAGTATGATATGATGTGATTTGTTTTTATACCCCTCTCTGCACACTCCAATTTTGAGGTTTCGAATTATTGATGTTCAGGATGTCAGGTCCGGATTCGCTTCCTTCTTACCATGTTTGATTTTTTTAATAGATTTCCTTCTTTCTTTTTTTAGATTTATGCCTTCTTCCATTCTTTCTTGTCAGTGGAGCCAATGGTTCAGGGAGATCAACCATACTTAAAAGTGTTGCGAAGTTTTTAGGGCTTCAGTATTTCAAAACTGATTGCTTATTCCTGCAGACCCCTACACCTGGCTATGCAGATGCTCAGCTGAAAAACCTGTTCTCAAAATTTAGCACTTGTGCTCCCTGTCTTGTTCATTTCGCCAATTTTGAGGCAAGCATAAACAAATTTTCAGCGCACGTTACTTACTTTTGCAAAGATCAAGAACTGTCAGATCCCAAGTAACTAAGGGTCTGTCATTTTGAAAAAAAATAGCGAAACTTACGTCTTGAGCTAAACTTTTAGAATTTTCTACAAATGCATCTTAATATCTATTTTAGTGGTCGAAATACCGACCTCCTCTTAGTTTTGTCAGGACAGCTTATTATAGGTACTCTGCATAAAGTGTTGATTCTTATAATCTTTTAGAAAGGAAGGCATTTATAAGTCTGCTCAACGCATGCAGATTGATAATAAGAAACCCGCAACTTTCTTCTCTCTATGGATGCTTTAATTAAGATTTTTTACAATGTAGAAAATCTCTCTCTCTTCTTCCTTTAATACCAGGCTTGTTGAGATCATTCTCAGCCTTCAAAAATTAAAAAATTCATGAGAGGTTGCCTTGAAACCTTACAATCCCTGAAAATATGTCTCCTCCTAGTGCTACTCTGGAAGGAGCAAAATCAAAGATCCATGAGGAGAGTAAAATTAATTTTATATTTCAGGCACTGTGCGTCAACTCCAATGGGATGAAGGATGATCGTTTAGCCTCAAACTTCATCAATCAATTTAATGACCTGAAGAGTGAATGGCCAATCGTAATTTTTGCAACAGCACAAAACTCTGCCAGAATTTCTGGAACCATTGCTCGTTTATTTTTGGAGTCATTAGAAATGGAGGCCCTCGATCAATTTGAAAGAATGTCTGTCCTGTTTTGGACTGCAGAGTTGCAACAGATTGCTATTAATCCAGGATGTCTTCAAAATTTAGCCGAACGAACAACTGGATTCCTGTTCACTGATCTCATCAATCTCCTGGACCAAACTATTTTGTGAGTATCAATTTTGCCCTGTTTTAACTCCGCCCGAGAGTATGAAGTATTATGAGGTGTCAAAGGTCAAAACTTGTAAGCTGTGAAAAGGGTCGGGAAAAGTTTGCAACCTTTTATGGCCTTGTTTCCATGGAACATTTTCATGAGCTTTGTGCCAGGGAAAAGTCTTTCTCGCGAAGTTGGGAAAAATGTTGACCAACTTAGTATTTTTGACAGCAAGTACCAAGTATCTACGTTCATTATATTCCTTGTAGAGAACCAAGACCAACTGAGAGAGGAAGAAGAAGTGAGAGCAAACTGTGTGATATGTGTTAGGGTTGTTGGTGGGAGAGCATATTGAATCGACTTGATATTGAACGAATGGATTCTTTATTCATAAACGACACAGAACAGTACAAGAGAAACGTAAAATCCTGAGAATTGGCGAATGACCTCGCGTAAAAGCACTCTCAAATGGAAAACCACATAACGAGGTGAAAAAAAATAAAATAAATGGCCGAGCGACGTGTATTCGGGGCTCCTCTTTCCTGCCAAAAAGCCTCGAATCCTTACTCCACTCTCTCACTTGACGTCGCCTCCCCTCCTCCCCCCCTTTGATAAGCCGAGAAACCGCTATGCAATCCTCTGATCGGCCAGGGGAATTTCCGCAGTGGTGCCTCAAGAGAAGTGCCTCGGTGCACACAAATGAACTACCGCTAAGACACTTGTTTCAATTGATTGATGGGATAACAACCAGTCCTCAGTTCTTTTCAGGGCCTATTGTCAAAGCGTTGATGGAGTGCAAGTCATTAGGTATCGTCAATTTTTCTCCCGTTAAGACAGATAAAGTGCCGTACTTATCAGATGTAGAAATTAAGCAACTCTCCCCGGACCAAACGTATCTTAATGAGATTGTATTTGCTGTCATTTCTGGAAACTGCTCAGAGGATCTGGCTAGAAGGGATCCTGGTTTAAAAGGTGAAAAGTTTAAATCCTGGTTTACTAAACCATGCAAGATGGTTGACCTTGGCCAATCGAATTTTACATTTGTACGCAGGAAGTTAAAGGCCGTTGAATGGTCTTAAAATTTTAGTTTCCTACATTGTAACCGTCTATGCGCCTGTTGGGTTGTGAATAAAACGGAATCCGAGGTGCGAAAATGGCGCTCAACATTTTTTTGAAGATTTTCAACTTTACAATAATGCACAGATTTTATGCTGCATTATTTGCTACATAAGAAACTGAAAGATATTCAACCCTGTAAGTCGTTGAAAATCCTACTATAATGGATGACATAGAAGGATGCATGTCATTGAAAATCTTATGACATGTCGTTAGGAATTCTAGGATGATGAATGACATTAAATAATGCATGTCCTCGGTCATCCCAGGGTAACGAATGACACTGAAAGACACTGAACGATGAATGTTGCTGGTAGTTCAAGGGGAGCATGTTTGCTACAGGAAACCCCACAACGATGAATTAAGTTTGACGTAGAAAATGTATAGCAAGGTATTGATTGACGCGCCTCATCTTCTCTGAATAACACTTACTCAGTAACTCTTCATTAATCACTGATGTAAAGTAGCTTGAGATTTTGACTGTGAGACCCTCAGTTTTGGGGGGATGGGGGCACACAATGTCTCTAATTTAAACTTAAGAAGTTATAATTATAAATCATGGCATTCAGATCTACTTTAATGATGCCGACAAATACAGCTAGATCACTAAAAAGTATGACAGAAAGTATTCAAGGATTTGAACCACATAAAATCAAAATTTTCAGGTAAGATAGGGCACAAGTATGTAACTCAGACTTGAGAGGGCATCAAACTTGCAGAGATGAAGTTTCATGATAACCATCAAAAGAAACTGTAAGAATAATTTATTGAGGTCTTTCTGTGTTGAAGGAGCATGCATTAAAGAATTATGGAAAAAGTGACTCACCAAATATAAAGTTCTTCTTTAAAAATTAAATCCTGAACAACTTGGTTTTACTGATTCAGATGTTTAGGTGTTTCTAACACTGCATTTACAATTTTCTTCTTTCTTTGAAAAAATTAAGATCTGGACAAATCAAACGTTGAAAATCACCTCTTATAATTATTTAAGTTATACTAAATCTTCCTTGATATCAATGTTGTCTTGAAGCACTACATGATGAATTTTGAGATGATTTGATTTTGCTGCTAACCCTCTACAAATACAGATTGCCCTGATTCCTCAGATATAGAATGGACAATCAGATCATAGAATAATAGCGGCTTGGAAATTCCAGAATACTTGGAAATAAATCTGGGTGCAGATGCTTGTCTGGAGTGAGGCCACTGAAAAATAGATGAAGAAAATGACATTACACATCAGCTATACACCTAAAGAGTCAAGCTATGTTTACGTCTTATATATCCACTCTGTCTTACAAATCAGGGGTTTTTATCATTTAAATACTGAACAGTTCAAAACTAACTCATAAAAATTCTGTGAAAATCACCATTTCCATTGATTTCTGAGAGACTCTGCAACCCCTTGAGGTATGTTATTGTGAACAAATCCTCCTTGCCCCATGAGGACCATCCAGCGGATGAAACCAAAATTAATTAGTGAATGAGTTAAGCTTATTTCACCCAAGATAGGTCTTAATGAACAAGGACAATTCCAACCCTGAGCAAAGATGAAAGGACCTAGTGGAGAAGAAGTGAGATGCAGCCTAAAACTCGCTGATTAAGTACATAAGTCTACAACTTATAAGCAAACTCACTGATTGAGTACATAAGTCTACAACTTATAAGCAAGTGGTACATAAGCCAAGTAAGATTTAAATAGACTACAATCACGGGAATTTTGGCTTAGGAAACTGAATGGTGTTCTTGCCGAAGTAGTAGTCTTAACTTCTGGAGGGCAACTGAGGATCAGCTATCCCCCACTTTCATGCAGAAATATTCAAGAGGATCAGCTATCCCCCACTTTCATGCAGAAATATTTTGAATTCAAACATAGTGCAAATTTGAACCGAATGGTAAACTTTCTTTCATCCCTCAATGAAATAACTAACTAAGAGATAAATACTTCGGTTTTATTTCTTGAACGAGTGGCCGAATTGAACACCTGTAAAGAAAATGAAAACGCAATAAGAAAATAGTGAAAACACTCACCCTAAAAAGTGGATTTCACACTCAATTCCATAGGCGGTCATGACTCACATCACAACACACAGCAACTCGGTCGAAAGACGCGCGCTGAGCGGAGTCTTAGGCTGCGGATCCGGATCCTGCTTGTCGAGAAGGCACATCCAGACTCCTGCATTTCTCTACAGCTCCAAACGCACCACACATGTGTCTAGGTGCGTTCGCCAACAACTCTCGTTCCCGACTCATTAACGTTCAACCACTAGAGATGGTGGACGAACACTGCGAGAAGCGCGCTTAACATCTCAACCTACAATCTGCCGCTAGAGACTGTGAGGAGTGCACTTAGCAACTCCATTTTCAATCGACTGATACATTTTGTGAATAACGAGAATATTGGAGCGAGCTCCCGTACGGCTAACAGATCCAAATGACGGAGTTTAATCTTGCTAACTGGGGCTATATGTGATACCGTTCCCGGAGAATCAAAATAAAATGCAAAAATGGCGCATCAGACATAAAATCTGTGCAGATAAATAAAATTCGCTCATGAATGGCTGCTCCTTGTCTCTGGGTTTTATCAGAGTGACTAACCGGAAAAGTATCATTTAATGCCTCTTCAGGATAATCATCTAGTCAAACGTTGGCCTCTGTTCCGTACGTTGAACGATTAACTCTAGCAGGATCGCTGTCGCTCATTCGGAAGCAAGATTAGAAGCAGACTCGGGAACATATTTTAATGCATTTAATCTTTACTAAGATCAAATAGAGCACCCAAACAGCAAGTGAGGAAGTTTGAATCTACAGGAAATAAGAGTATGAAGAAAAAGTAGACAAAGAAATGCGAATTAGGAAAACGGTTTTCAAAAGGACAGCCCAAGTATTTTTTTTATATTTCTATAATTACTGACAGAAACACTCTAAAGAACCAATGACAATTTTTCAAATAGGAATAACATCAAATGTAGAATGGAGTATTGAAATTGATGACAAAAAAAAATAAAGTAGGACTGTTAACAGTTTAGGTCAGGAAAACTAATATACTCAGGTAGCTGCATTAAAAGAAGAAATCCGGAGCAAACCGTACGAGTTTCCCTGGCTCCTAGTCTTATAGTATTGACTTTTCCCTTTAAGGGAGTCTCAAATCACTCCTAATCATGCATCATACCAGATTTCAAAGCATGAATCGAACCCATAAAATTTTTATGACTGTCTTGCCAAAGCTCTATTTTGTTGCATTTTTTTTTTTTTTGGTTGTTGTTTTCCTGGTGCATTTTCCTGCTTCTTTGAATAACCCAGTCTAGGGTCAGTAGGATAGATTTTTATTGGACTTGGGTGCAGCATACTCCAATTCGTGGGAGGCACTCCAGCTAGAGGAAAAGAACTCGCGGTTAGAGGTTGAAAAAGTGATAACCGGCTCCACCCAATATTCAAAGAGAAATTTTTGAAAACCTGATTGGCTCAATCCGACTCTAACTGTCAGATTGAGTCATATTCATTGCAGACTTGAAAATTTGCATGGCGGTCGTAATGTCATTCAAAGGTCTAGTTCGTGAAATTTTTCAAAACTCGAAAGTGGGTACTTTCTGAATTTCACCTATATGGTCTGCAAGACTGATAAATCCTCACATATTGACACCCAAAACAATTGAAACAAAACGCAAAAACAAAAACCGATCGCAACTAAATCTTGCTAGGAAGTTCCTGGAATGTCCTCTCAATTACCAATTTCCAGTTGTTAATTGCTAAAAATCATGCCAGAGTAAACCATACGAGTATCAATTGGATTGCATTTTGCAAAAGGGAACCACTAGCATTGCAATGATGCTAAGATTGTGCAACTTCATCCTTTGCAATAAAATTGCGGAAATTGTGAAAAACTATGAAATTTAGATGGTAATTTTTGTCTTAAATTTACAGTTTTTAGCGAGTAAAATAGAAACTATTAAGAGATAATCGGGTTTTTCCTCCAAGACAAAAGAAGTTGCACAATCTTAGCAACATTGCAATGCTAGTGGTTCCTTTTTACAAAATGCAATCCAATTGGACTTCACTTTACAATTACGAACTATAATTTCTAGCTCATCAGTTAAAACACTTATGTACATCGAGAAACTAATAGTTCATGCGTTGTTTCTTAACTGAGCCAGTAATTTTAGTTCCAAATTGCAAAATGCAGTCCATTTCTCAATATATTTGTACCTATGTTTCTTATTTCCTTTCCGTTTTTGTTTTGCCTTATTTTTTTTAAATAATTTTAATCTACTTTTTGTTCTTTTCTCCCTTTTTTTTTTTTTTTTTTTTTTTTTTTGGGGTTGCAGAAACTGGCACAAGACTAACTCCCTAATGAAACCACAAACTGGCTCTTTGGAATGGGAAAATTTTGAAGCAGTATTCAGTGAGTCATTGTAACTTGTATGATTCCTTACCAGTGACTTTTTTGACCCTTCTTCATTTGTTTATCCTCAACCTAACAATCCCTAGTAAAAAGAGTGGAACAGGGTGTCGTTTTTAAGCGAGTATCAGAACTCTTTGATCATCAGTATCTCCCCCTTTCCATTTGGTATTTTCAGGATATTTGTGAGGTTTAAACATTCTGTGCTGGCCTTAGGGCTTTTTACCAGTGCCAGCTCTTTTCCTCTTGTACCTCCTAGGAGAAGGGTGAAGTAGTGGGTGTGGTGTTGAACTTACCCAGCTCTGGTGAGCAGTGGTAGATCTAGAGACAGCTCGAGAGAAGGACATCTGGCGATTGCGAGTGGGGGGTCTGGGGTGTAACGGGGAAATTTTTCCCCCGTTTTAAGTTTAAGCCCATGTGTATTCAAAAATTGAGAAAAGAAGAAAATCGCGAGCGCGCATGCTTGGCACTGCTGCGGAGCGCACAAGCTTAGCGTCGCCGCGTCTCCACCGACGAGCTAAGGAGGAAAAAGAATATTTCGACGCCCGGAGTCCGCTCGAGTACCGTGACGCGCTAACAGGGAGCACTGCGGCGAATCTTATCGTTAAGTATTTTGCATTTTTTTTTTTGAAACTTCAAAACTTTTGTACCAAAATTCCAATCACATGAATCGCTAAACCAAATTAGGCCAAGGCCAAATGTGTAAATTTCATATTTTTATCGTAATAATAGTTCATCTTTACAATGATGAACGAAACTCGAGCCCTTTGTTTTTTTTTTAAATTTGTAATTTGCTGGCCTCCTAACCAGACCAAATCTTCAGGGGGAAGTTCCCATCCAGCAAACAGTCAAGCACAGAATCCAGTAATTTTTTTTCTGTCTATTTGATGTAATTGTGAAAATAATAAGGAGGTAACCAACTGGCCCGAAATACTTTCTTCCAAATCAGGATTTTCCCCAGTTTCTGCTGTTTTTGCTGGAATGCCTGCTTGGTAGATATCTATTAAAGCTAGATAATGAAGATAATTTTTCAACCTAGAATATTTTGCCCTTCCCTCAACGATGAAACATAATTTTTCCTGTCATATTTTTCATCAGAGAAAATTCAGTTGACTCATGCAAGCAGCATAGGAGCACCAAAAATCCCTGCTGTCTCATGGGATGATATCGGTGGACTTGGATGCCTGAAACAAGACATTTTGAAAATGTTATCTACTCTCCCAATCTCCAACAACCTTCGCCGTTCAGGTACTTAACTTCTTTCACTAAGACAGAAGTGGGAAAAAATTCAGAAATCTTCAATATTCAACCTTACACATCAATGGTGAAACTGCAGAAATACTCGTCTTGGTTGCAGTGTTTCAAAATATCAGCTTCTATTTAATCTTTTAATAGGAGACAGAACCATCATTGTGCCTTGACGTTTGCACAGCATATTCCTCTCGTAGAGAAGGAGGATTATCAAAGCCTCCATGAAATTATGTTTTATAGATTGCCATGTAGACAATGAAGTATGAAGGGAAGTATGCAATGCTGCAAACAAGATACGCATTTCTGCATCTGCAGTTTTACCATCGATTTGCATATTGTACAGGATGTCCTAGACATCCTGTGCCAGGTTTTTTTCTCCATTTTTTTAGGCTAGATTATGTCAGAGACTTCAGGGACATTAAGGGAATTGACTTCAAGGAATCCAAATTTCACGTTCTTGAAGCCCCCTGTCCTCTCTCAGGGGTATAAGGAGGGTCATGACTTTGAAAGTTGGGCTTCCTGTCAAAATTTTGAAATTCTCCTATTAAATGCAGAAAGGGCAGAAAATTTTACCTCAAATCAATAGCAAAAAATCTGAAAGCGGCCTCTTCCTGTTCGAAATATTCCTCTCCGAAATTCAGTATTGCTTAATTTACGTGGAGGCTCAGGAAAAAGACGTTCGTGAAAATAACCGACCTCCAGGAATCCGAATTTTTCAGTTGTGAAGCTCCTCAAACATTTGTTGATGCGTTTCAGGGCGGCCCTAATCTTAGAAATTTTACAAAATTACAGCCCTGTATCCCATCAGCAAATGTTTAGGGGGCTTCAGGGCTGTCAAATTCGGATCTCTGGTGGTCGATTTTTTTAAATTAACACTCAACAATTTCTATAAATATGAATGCATTATTTTTGTTTGCTTGTTGCGTCCGTATATACTAATTCATCGATGAGGAAGGTATTTTTTTAAGCGCAGCAATGGCACCCTAGTCCATTGGCTAACAGTCAGTAGTTGTAGGCAAAAAAACGATGTTATATCAACACTGTGCAGTCTGTCAGTTCCAAGATTCACCTTAGTTCAAAATCAATTTCGATAATCCAGAGTTGGGATAACACCATTAATTTGTTCAAATAATCTGGAATCTTTTGTACATTAATGCCTTGTAATTGGGATTATTCCCATTGAATTTCAATAAATTAATAAATTCTGTTGAATTTTTCTGATAAAATGGCAAACTAAAAAAATGTTCAACATACTTGAAGTTCTGCAGAAAATGGGGGGGGGGGGGAAGAGACATTTTATACTAATATCAAAATTCAGGGTTTTTTTTTTTAAAAAAAAAAATAATATCTCAAATTTTTTGGCAATCTTAAAAACATGAGCAATGTTGCAATTGTATTTTAAAGAGTCAGCCGTGGTTCTAGGAACTTGGTAAAACGGTGATAATATCAGAAACAGTTCAATTTTTGCACCTGGTTTTCTCAAAAACCAAGGGAATTAAATTGTTTGATGACTGACAATTTTTTTTGTAGGTCTACTCCTTCACGGCCCACCAGGAACTGGAAAGACACTAATTGCCAAAGCAATCGCTACTGAGTGTAATTCCAACTTCTTATCAGTGAAGGGCCCTGAACTGTTAAATATGTACGTGGGACAAAGTGAGCAAAATGTCAGAGAAAGTGAGTTTAACTATTCATTAATTTATGTCTTTCTTTGATATACAAAGTGCTTGGAGGACAAGGTACGTAAGTGCAGTTTTTGAAAGAAAAGAGATTTTAATTATTTTAAGTGAAACTACTTAGTCTTGAAATATAGTTTGTGAAAAATTCACTACGAAAATCCAATTTTTCAGAATCAAAAAGTGAGTTTCAACTTTTATCCGCCATGATGCTCCATGTAATTAGGAAATATTTTAAACACATATTTCTTGAAATTGCAAAAACTGTACTTACCTCTGTTGTTCTTCAATCCCTTCATTTCTGATATGTCAAAGAAAGTATAGGAAGTTTATTAGGAACAGCATTTTCAACAGACAAAAACGTTTGCATGTGTTTTATTGTCCTGAAAATCCCAAAAGTTTAAATTTCTCCATCAATATTGAAGGTACGACCAAGGTGTGTCGTCACATTACTTTCCACTAGTGTGTCCATTATGATGTCTTGATCATTGTGCTGTTCTATTTCTACTTATTCATAAACGTTATTTTTCGTCCTTTTTTGTGTACTCTGGCAACATCCATTTCACAACTCTTGCGGCTTGTGTTTTGTTTCCATCAGATAGTTTGATATTGAAGTAACAAACAACAATGGAAACAAGAAGAGGGGCATCCTGGATATCCTAATGACCAAAAAGACTGAAAAGATTTGAAAACAACTTAATAACACCTAAGTTGTAGACAAAATGGAGTGGATTTCCATTCCATCAAATAACATGCTTAATACTTCTACCATCTTAATTGAGATGGAGGTTTAGTAGCAAGAGTAATCCCTGTCCACAAAAGCGGCAAAAAAATTAAGCTACGAAATTAAGACCCTATCTCTATAATATTACCAAACATCTGAAAAATCTTTGTGAAAGTCATAATGAAGCAAATTTACAATTTAAATTATTTCCTGAGACTCCTCACGAATTCAGAAGAGTGAAGAACTTTAAGTGCACCTGGCAGTGTACAGAATGATAAAGGGCATTGTTGGAGTAAAGAAACTAAATAGGGAAACATTTAAGGTGCAAGATTGACTCCACATTGACCTGGCAAGCACCTTTCATGTTCAATCAAAAAAAAAAAAAAAAGAATTGGGCTCTGGTTGGTATCTGGGAAAAAAGCAATTATTCCAGTAAAATATTTCTTGAAGAAAATGGGACACATATCAGGAATAAAAAAGCTAAATAAACCATACAAATCCCAAAAATATGAATTAAAACATGTGTAGCTCGAGGTCCGATTCTTTGCCTGTCAGTGTTTCTTGTACATATTAATGATCTACAAGGAACTTTTGTCAAATTAGGCATCGAAGTATTGGTAATGTTTGCTGATGATGTCAATATTTTATTATTTGGTGAAAACATACTTAAATACCGGCGCTTCGCGCCGGCATGTGAGGGGGCTTCGCCGCCCCTTCATGGTGCGAGGATCGTACAAGACTTTCCCACTGAAGCCACTGCTCCGCGCCAGCACAGGCTCTTTTACTGTAATATTTAGAAAAATACTGCCACTTTCACAAAATCATAAAGTTCGATGGGAATTTTGATCCAACAATAAGAGTTGTGAAATTTTCATGCAAACCACTAAACTTTATCGTAAATCTCTTCACGATATGTGATGAATTCATATATTCAGAATCGACTTGTCGATATTATGAGGCATGTACAATTAAATAATTGATAAATGATGCCATCTAGTAAAGACGGTGATCCTAAAAACCTTAGCTTTTCTACGATTTATTAGGATCTATTTGATTCATTGACATCATACCCTAGATGTGATTATATTTATATTATAATCTTTCCCTAAGCACGGTAAAGAGCTATCAAAATCCTACCTCAATGGGTAGAATCACTATTCGATGTTTAAATAGTCTTAAAGTAAAACGGGTGAAGGCGAGCATTGATCCCAGGACTTCAAGCAGGCAGTCGATGGCCCTATCCACTCGGACATTGGGAAATGCTGGAAATGACGACGGAAATCAACAACATAGGAGGTTGTTGGTTGTCTGCTAGAGAGCTCTTTCACTCTCCCTGCTGGAAATAGTTCACCATCCGCCCGCTGAGAGCGCCACCGCCTTCGCTCGTATCATATTGTTGTATCCCCGTGTGAACAAACAATAACAAATGTGGACTATGATAAACAAATGCGCTTTCATGAAATGATTAATCATTAAATTTAAATCAATCATGTTCGTGCAGTATTATTATACTAGGGGACTATGCCCCCTGGCCGCTACGTGGCCCAACACCCAGAAGGCGCTTCGCGCTCCATTAGGCTCGCTTAACCAGAAGAACGATCAAAAAATGAAAAGATTTTCATACTTGACCATCTCGTTTGTCCCTCTGGCCGAGAGCGATTGAACCAATAAGAATCGAATAAAAAAAATTGGCATTTATTCCAAACTTCTAGCAAAGACTGAAACGAAACGGAACAAAGCGTTCCATCGCTTCTGAATAGTCTGCACCAAAGGAGCATACCTTCTATTCACCTACCTTACCCTACTAACAGACCAAGATTCTGCATTTCCCGCTTAGTTAAATTTTCCGCTAAAGGAATTCCCGCCATTTCTTATTAGCGGGAATTTCAACTGTTGCCCCCTTTTTTAAGCTTCCTGGTCTTATCTTATACAAAAAAAACTAGGTCCTATTTCCAAAATCTGATTAAAGCAGGCTCATTTTAGACCTATCACCTGTCGATAACCGCAAAAGTCATAGATATCGGCCTAGTAGAACGCTCAAACGAACTATGACAAAAAATATGAATTTACATTGTTTAAAAGGGAAAATTCGCAACTTTACCATGTAATATAAAAAAACCTTGGTCATATTTTAAAAATCTAAACGAAACGGGCTCATCTAGAGACGATTTTCCATCGATAACCGCAAAAATCATGAAAATCGGCCCGGTAGAACGCTGGAACTTAGCGTTACCAGCTATGCAAAAAAAGGAGGCCTTGGAGCTCATAGTTTAGATTTGTGTTCAGTACCTAGTACAGAGGCACCGCGAAAGATGGAATCTGCCGGGAATATTAAGTTCATCAACAACAAACATATTAGTTTCTAATAAAGATCTAAGTGTCAGTTCTTGTGTTAGCTTCGATGATTCATAGTATGTAAGTACCTAATTAGTCGTCTAATTTTGCTTGGTGTGTACCTATGGAGTAATTTTGGAGATAGTATATGATGCATCATATAATGCATTTGAAATCCTAGGTTTCACCTGACTCAAAGCACTTGCTGCTAATTCCGAGGAGTCTCCCGTTTCCTCGAGCATTCAGCCCTCAATGGTGATTTGCTATGGACCCCTCTTCAATCAGGTATTAGATTAGTCCAAAGATCTTTTAGGAACTTAAATTAATGACCCAGGTGGTGCTTTGTGCCAACTTGTATACCATTAAACGCCTTTTTACAAAATCTACTGCCCCTCTCAGTGAGCTCTTCGTGTGATCAAAGTGCCCTCGCTCTATGACGCGTTACCAGCTGATGGCCGTTGCCGTCCCGGTATTCGGTGGGCCCCTTTCATGAGGGGCGTTTTGGTGACCCTCATGATGGGGGCACTGTAGCGACTTTTTCCTCTCCTCATCAAGAAAAAAAAAAAAAATACCTAGTCTGAGCGCTTAAAGCATCTACACTGTAAGCTCCAAGGCCTCCTTTTTTTGCATAGGTAACTGGTAACGCTAAGTTCCAGCGTTCTATCGGGCCGATTTTCATGATTTTTGCGGCTATTGACGGACTGTAGTCTCAAGATGAGCCCGCTCTATTCAGATATTCAAAATATGATCCAGGTTTTTTTAATATTACGTGGTAAAGTTGCGAATTTTCCTATTTAAACATTGTAAAATGTTCTTTGTCATAGTTCGTTTGAGCGCTCTATCGGGCCGATTTCCATGATTTTTGCGGTAGTCGACAGGTGATAGGCCCTAGATGAGCCCGCTCTAATCAGATTTTGGAAATAGGACCCAGGTTTTTTTACAGTCAAGTTATTAAAGAATGCGAATTTACAGAATGCTCCGTGCCTGCTACTGCTATGCGCAGAAGGTTGCGCAGTGGCCAAGTAGCCTGCGCATCAGCTCTACTTATCAACACAAAATTTGCCCCCTGCACATTAAGATGAGCAGTGGCTGAGTCGTCTAAGATGTCGGAAGCGCCCACCCCATATATCCCTAGATGAGGGTTTGATTCCTGACTTCTCAGCTATTTTATTATGACTTGATTATTCGTTGTCTTACTGCTATATTTCATTAATCAGTCATTGCAAAACGTGTCCTTTTGACTTCAATTTTTTTTTCTTTATTCATCATAACAAAAATCATTTCATTCTAAAAGTAAAGTATACCTCATATCGTAATTTTTAGGGGAAAAATAAAACGAACATTGATAGGAGGCTAAAAATAGGGCTGCAAAGTGGCCTATTGATGGCGTGGAGCGCCTACGCCTCCTGGTACAAGATAACGGTGACATGTAGATGTTAAATAGAAGAAGCGATAGAGAGTTTCCTTGGTATATTCCCCTTTTTATTGCTATAAGCTCCGTTGATATTAATTCCCCATCTATGCTCACATAAAGTCGGGTGGCCCAAGTATGCATCATGCTTGCAAGGGCACTCCCCACTTTTTGGCTGGCCCCCATCATTCGTAAAGATTTTAAAATCCAGGAATGTGGTACACTGTCAAAAGCTTTTTTGTAATCAATCCATGCCATTTATAGGTTTCGTTTTTTTTTTAACTATCGACAACGACTCATCTTGATATTAGCAGCTGGTCGTGGCATCCTCTTGCTCCCTTTCGACAGCCCTTTTGCTCTATCGGTAATGCTCCTGTTCTATCTACAATTAGGTAGATCCTTTCAGCCAGCATACCTTTACACAGCTTGTACAATGTGCTCAGACAAGTGATGGGTCTATTATTATATTATTCTTTATTGTATTACGTATTATTATTAATTGACTTTTGGAATAACCCTCCCATGTGTTCTACAAGAATCGAAGTCACAATTTTTGCTCCTAATTTTTGCTTTCTCTTTCCGCAGTCTTTTCCAAAGCAAGATCAGCTTCACCTTGTGTTGTGTTTTTTGATGAGTTGGATTCTTTGGCTCCAAATCGTGGCAAGAATGGTGATTCAGGCGGTGTTGTGGACAGGTACTAGAATATTGGAGTTTTACATTTCATCAGGCAGACTAGTTCAGATAAATTGAATTTGTGGCATAAAATAAGGAAATTCAAAAGCATTATTGTCTCTTGTACTAGGAAACATTATGGTGGCCCAAATTTGGCAATGTCGGAATTTTTTTGGTCTTACCCCCTAGAATTGTTCCATTTGATCAAAAAACACTCTCTGCCAAGTTTCAACCCAATCGGATAATATTAACCCGTGCCAACGGAGCCATCTTTTTTATATGGGATTTTACATTGGAAAACACTTTTTTCCAAAAAAATCCAATTTTCGAAAAATGTGTAATTTCTAGAAAAAATCTGAGGTCATATTCGGCTTCAGCAGGAAAAATTGAGTGGGAAAACATGTATTGGAAACTTCAAAAAAAAATTTTTACCCCTCGTTATAGCGGCGAAACAACTGAAACATCTAGAAAACGCTAAAAAAGGATGAAATGACGGTGATAAATTCGAAATAATTACGAACGTCTGCATCCGAAAACAAAGCTCAACACATGGTAGATGAATCCTATGTACTTTTATTCGCTGCGTCCAAAAATGCTGTCCATTTTTCTCTATTGCATCAGGATTTTCCGGAAAATCGATTTTCTTGTATAAAAAGAGGGTTTTCCGGGGAAAACTCAATTTTCAGGAAATAAACCTCAACATGTGAGGGATGTTTTTTATGTGTTTTTCAACGCTGAGTCCGAAAATTATGTCAAAGTTGCTTCATTACATCGGGCTTTTCCGGAAAACCGATTTTCTTGTTTAAAAAGAGGGTTTTCCCGGGGAAAACTCAATTTTCAGGAAATAAACCTCAACATGTGACGGATGTTTTTTATGTGTTTTTCAACGCTGAGTCCGAAAATTATGTCAAAGTTGCTCATTCCATCGGGCTTTTCCGGAAAATCGATTTACCGGGTTTTCCCTGGAAAATTACCTTTTTTACAGGAAAAATTTAGTCCCTCAGATATAACGGTCGCTGCGGGTAGGGCCAAAAGGGCACTCTACTCCCAACTACCTCTCTCCTTTGGGGCGATCTTTTGCCTCCACCACCGTGGATTGATGGATGAGTTCCACGGGACTCGTTTTAGTAGATATGGGGGTCTTACCACCTACACAGGTCGACGACTCAGGATAGATGAAAGGACTAAGATACGATGGATGGACTACTAAATGGATGATTTTATTTGACAGACTCTACAACTCAAATGATCTGATAACTACTTATTACTCAACACTCTAATCTAAACTCTCAACTCTAAACTCGACAACAATCACTCAACGAAAGGGGGGAGGGGGGGTTCTCGACAAGGCGAGGGTCGCACTGAGTTTTGGGCTCGACGCAGTGAGGAGCAGCTTGGGTGACACCTCGGAGACTACTAAACTTTGAAGGTGGAATCGCGGTCGAGCTTACCATGGGACCCTCCTGAAAGTCCTTAGCTGTTGTTTCTCGTTTCCGGCACTGTATGTTTACGGATTTCCACGTTCAGCGGAAAACCATGCTATCGCGCCGGACCTCTAACAAAACGGTAGATTTGCCCGCTTGCAGGGTGTTGGAAATCGCTGTTTTGTCCGAAATCCGGCGCGGCAGCACGGCGCGCTGGCCTGATGTTTTGAGTTAGTGGCCGTTCACACTATGCTCAGGCGGAGTTTTCGTGGGAAATCCGGGGACTTCAGCAAGCCGGGGCAATGCCCCCGCTCCGCGGCTATCGCCCTCGCCGAAATCGCCATCGCCCCATGATCCGATCGTTATATCAGAACCTTTCAGTGGAATAGAGGGAAACGGTTATGATTTTCGAGTTCACCGTGAAACAACACATGAAAAACCTCTATTACAAGTCGATCGTTCATTTCCTAACAATTAAGTTTTCCCCGGAAAACCCTTTTCTACGTGAAAATCGATTTTCCGGATAATCTCGATGTAATGGAGCAACTTTGACTTCATTTTCGGACTCAGCGTTAAAAAAACTTAAATAACACCCGTCACATGTTGAGGTTTATTTCCTGAAACTTGAGTTTTCCCCGGGAAACCCTCTTTTTATACAAGAAAATCGGTTTTCCGGAAAAGCCCGATGTAATGGAGCAACTTTGACATAATTTTCGGACTCAGCGTTGAAAAACACATAAAAAACATCCCTCACATGTTGAGGTTTATTTCCTGAAAATTGAGTTTTCCCCGGAAAACCCTCTTTTTATACAAGAAAATCGATTTTCCGGAAAATCCTGATGCAATAGAGAAAAATGGATAGCATTTTTGGACGCAGCGAATAAAAGTACCTATGAATCATCTACCATATGTTGAGCTTTGTTTTCGGATGCAGACGTTCGTAATTATTTCGAATTTATCACCATCATTTTATCCTTTTTTAGCGCTTTCTAGATGTTTTAGTTGTTTCGCCGCTATAATGAGGGGTAAAAAATTTTTTTTGAAGTTTCCAATGCATGTTTTCCCAATCAATTTTTCCTGCTGAAGCCGAATATGACCTCAGATTTTTTCTAGAAATTGCACATTTTTCGAAAATTGGATTTTTCTGGAAAAAAGTATTTTCCAATGTAAAATCCCCTATAAAAAAGATGGCTCTGTCGGCACGGGTTAATATTATCCGATTGGGCTGAAACTTGGCAGAGAGTGTTTTTTGATCAAATGGAACAGTTCTAGGGGGTAGGACCAAAAAATTCGCAAAATAAATTTTGCTGTGTATAATTGGGCCACCCTAAGGAAACATTTAGAATCAAAATCTGTAATCAATGAGAGGTGAAGCACTTTCTTGAGGTAAAAGCAACAAAACATACAATAGACTGACTGAATGAAACATTC
This sequence comes from Bemisia tabaci, assembly GCF_918797505.1. Lineage (NCBI taxonomy): Eukaryota > Metazoa > Arthropoda > Insecta > Hemiptera > Aleyrodidae > Bemisia > Bemisia tabaci. The sequence goes on along the minus strand of NC_092793.1, from coordinate 87,714,959 downwards.
TCTGTCAGGATGAGATCAGGGACGAATGTAAACAAATCTGACGACAAAACTGAGGATCAGCATGGTACCAACCCATGAAAAAAGTGAATGTATCTGAAAGTATGCACCACACTGCGCTTTGTCCCGGCAACAAGTCCTCTTCAAACTTTCCCTCTTTCTTTGTCACCAGAGAATTGCATAATTTAACACTTTCAATGAAAGGAAGCTTGAACGTGTTGTGCTTTGAACTATGGAAAAATATTCCTCAAACTTACTCCAAGTATCTTGGGGGGGATAAAATATGGGAATATATGCAGGAAAAATAAAAATAAGATAAAAAACCTAGCTAGAAAAAATCATAGCAAATTGACAGTGTGCATCTCGCAAACGCAACTGCAAGCCAAGCAACCAAAAGAGTCAGGCAGAGATTCCTTTTTAGCTTGCCCAAGCGTATACTGCCCTGCTCATACTCAGACGTTTTCTCCCACGTTAAAGCAATCCTAGGGACCGTCTTTTAGCGCATGAAACTTTGGATGAAAGAAAATAACCTTGAGAGGGAGAAATAGAAAACGAATCAGCGCTATAGCCGCAACAGCATCTTTAGAGAGAACTAAAGAGAATTTTAGAGCACTTTAAAGAATCCAAAAAAAAAAACTGAAACAGAATCGACCTACATTTTACCTGCAGGAACAGAATCAGCAATTTTGGAACATGGTTAAGGAATCCCTTTGCTAGTGGTTAGCATTGTTTTCTGTTGTGGTCAGTGCTTTAAACTTGTCGCTGTCAATATCAAGGCACTCGAGATCTTGAGAGATGAGGTACCCAGCAGAGTTTCCAGGGGTCGAATTTTGTCGGTCCTCTCCACCAGCCTCGAATATTTTAGTGAATGTTTTGCCTAACTTGTAATCTATGGGGTTAACTGGGAATGCCCTCTTTAATCCCATTTGGTAGTGTTCAGTTAACCCCATTTGGTAGTGTTCAGTTAACCCCATTTCGGAATTTCAGAGAAAAAAAATCATAAATAGTACTCAATTGGAATAATTACCAAAGTAATCACTGGAAATAGTACATAAAACTATAGATGAAACAATAAAGCACTTACCAAAGCCTTCCTCAAAAGCTAGATATGTCATTTGAGCTTCAGTTCACAGCACCGGGAATTTACTTTTCGCCCCACGAAACACGTTTGTAAACATAACTTCAAAAAAAACAAAGATTATCAACTCAGCGCCAGGTACACTAGTAAGGGTCTATAAACTGATGGAATTGACGCGTAGTTGGTTTTGAGTTTGCCCACCAGGTGGCAGCTAGGTCGAGTGTTCAGTTAACCCGCCGTGCCCACTTAACCCCAGGCTACCCTACTTAGAAGGAGTTTCGACCGCACTTACGTCCGGCTTGGCGCTTCTGATTGGTCGGTGGTGCGGTTTGGACTTATTGATGAATGCTGCTTCTTTGAGTGAAAGAGCCGACAAAATTCGGTCCTAGAGTATCAGCCGCTTCATGAGATGTGATGACAGTTGGCGGCGTAGCCTAGTCTTTCTCCTCATCATCATCCTTTCCAGCCTCATTTGGCTTTAGATGACTTCAGCATTAGTGAGAGTGCCCCATATATCAACGCTGTCATCAACAATAACGACCGTCCCGATTTTACAGATAGGTAAACGAGTATGAAAGTGGTGTGTAAGTTCCATCAAAAACAACCGATGTGGGTTTTCGAATTACAGAGCATATCATCCAATCACTTCAAATTGAAAAGCGTTGGGTCCATTTCCTTCAAGTTATCATTTTTTTTTTAACTTGGAAGAGGGAATACTTCCGGTACAAGTATTACTGACGGGCCACAGGCCAACGTCGGTAGTATACACTATCTTGCTTGAATGAAAAGTACATTTTATTTTAAAGTAAAATTAAAAAATTAATCAATATCAAGAAACGACCTGACAATACTTGACGTGCTTATGACGACGGACTTCTGCACTGAATGAAGCAGGTAACTCTCTATTCCAAATTCTGGAAGATGTTAAACTAAACTTTTTGGAACCATCCCCGTTACTGACATTATAAGGGGCTTGATGCAAACAATTTTCAGGTTCCATAACCGCTTCATTTTCGCAGCTAAGGGCAGATATTTCGCCATCTTTTTTTGATACTTCAGCTCCAAGTTATGATTATTAGGGATGCTAATATCGATGATGTAAGCGGTGCGATCTCACTTGTCAACAAGCACTATGTCCGGCCTGTTAACCATGATGGCTTTATCAGTAAAGATCGGGGTGTCCCAATAAAGCCCGAAGTGCTGATTCTCCAGGGCTGTGGCAGGGCTATATTTGTAGTAGGGTTCAGCAGTTTCACAGAGTTCTCGATCCTTGGCCAGCGCTGGGTGTATAATTTTAGCCTTGTTATTATGCCGCTCAGTATATTCCTTTCCTGTAAGCAATGCGCAACCAGATGTAATGTGATCTATTGTCTCCAATGCAGCGTTACTTTTTCGACAATTATCACTCTCGACCTTCTCCTTCAGTATATACCTCTTGTAATTTCTGGTACTAATAACTTGGTCTTGCATTGCGAGAACAAACCCTTCCGTTTCTAGATACAGCTGGATTATTATTATTATTATGTATTTTCCTCACAAAAATAAATAATTTTTGGATTTAAACCGATTGAAAGACTTGGCCACGGCCCGTCTTTCAAACTTAGAGCCTTTTAAAATTGCTAAAATTTGAGAGTTCATAAACTTTTTAAAAAGAGTTGTCAAAATTTTAAAAAGATTGATAAAGTAAAAGAGTTGTTAAAAATTTAAAACGATTATGAAAGTAAAAGAGTCGTTTAAAAAAATGTAAGCTAAATAAACTACGATATTAGCAGTCGGTCACATAATTAAAAATAATAATACAGTCACTGCCCTGAGCTTAGGTTTGATCTAGTGGTATTATAGGTGTGCAGGATCACAGCTTCCTGGCTTTGGGTGTGAACGTTTTCACTTAGGTGAAGCTGCTTCAGATGTCTTAGGAAAGAATAAGGAGTGACCCCCGTGACGGATTTTATAAATGGTACTATAATTACTTCTTTAAGCTTCCACAGTCGCTGTATTTCAGTTGCTAAGGGCAGATACTTTCCGATCTTATCCCTATACTTAGCATATACGTTGGCATCAGCAGGGACTGAGATATCCAGGTGCACAATGCTCTGCTTCTCACCCAGAAGGACCATATCAGGAATGTACTCTTCTCATAAACAATAAGAGGAAGCTCTTTACGTTCAACCCAAGTAGCATTTCTTAACAGAAAAATCGCTATATATTGCAATTTTATTGGCGACAAAATCGCTAGGCTAGGATCATCAACATCTGAGCAGTTATTCTCGATCTTATCGGGATAAAATCGCGATTTAATCGCCCGTCAATTTATCGCGATATTTTCGAAATTAGAATTGCGATAAATGGCGATTTAATCTCGATTTAATCTCGATTTTATCGACGAAAATTGATCATGATTTTATCGAATCAAAAATTGCTTTGTGTAGCGATTTAATTGCCATCTATCGCAATTTTTAATGCGATACTATCTCGATATGTTGCCAACGATATAATTACAATAACCAACCGATAAAATCTCTAATTAAACATCTAAAAAAAAAAAAAAAAAAAAATCGATAAAATCTCTATTTATCGCAATCACTGCCACTTGGGAATAGGGATGTAGTGAACTCTGGACATAGAAACAAAAATAACATCAAATTGCCAATAACAGGAGATCCCCATGTGTTCGAGGAAGGACCAAAAGCAGAATGCATCGGAGCCTTCAATCATCTGCCTAAAGAACTAAAAGCAATAAAAGATCAAAACATTTTTAGAGACAGAGCTCAAGGCAAAGGTTTTTTTTAATAAAATAGAGGAATTTTTCGAGCAAAACGTTTAAATGTAGCCTTAAATTTTTTATATTTTAAATGTAATCATTGTTTCATTTGAAATAAATTGTACGCGTATACTTTGTAATAAGTGAGAGAAAAAAACACTAAAGAGTGGCCAGAACTGTATGAAACAAGGTGGAGAAATGGTGCTGGGTCCACACCATTTCGCGGGGAAATCAAAGCCAAGAAGTTCCAAAAATTATAATTAGAGTGAAAACTATTTTTTTTTTTTAACTCTAATGAGTACCAGTACAAAACTGAGGAGGGAGAATGTTCAGCTCAGGCAGTTTGCATTGGAATATCAAGTTGGAGCCACGCCGAGAGATCTATACCAGTTTGCACCTTTTTTAGACCTCATTAGCAGATCACACTTGTCAGTGGACCCAACTTGTCATGCCGCAAAATCCAAGACGGCGTTAAAACGCTGTCATGGATATAACCCGAGGTATGACACAAAAGTGTGATCCTCGCACCATCTACCGTCACTGCTGAACAACTCTCATAACAAAACAAGGAAAACCCGAAAAAAAGGTTAGACCCAAGACCCTAACCAGTATAGATCTCTCGGCGGGGCTCCAACTTAATTTTCCAATGCAAACTGCATGAGCTGAACACTCACCCTCCCCCCCCCCCCCTTCAGTCTTGTACTGGTACTCATTAGAGTGAAAACAAATTTATTTTTGACTCTAATTATAATTTCTGGAACTTCGTGGCTTTGATTTCCCTGCGAAATAGTGTGGACCCACTACCATTTCTCCACCTTTATAATAAGTAAAAGTAGTTTTTAAGTAGTTTTTTAAGGTGACAATAAACTCAATGGAAATGTGAATTGTTTTTCATTAAATATTATTATTATAAAAGGGGAACTGAGCACCTGGCGGTCGGTATTTGCGAACGACTCACAACCCGCAGATAGAACTTAACCTAGGCAGGAAGGCATAGTGCCAACCTATACACTAATTCACCATTGAGATTGGCGTTGCCAACCTTGGATGATTTTCTGAAACAACGCTAAGGACGCCCCTTACAGCGCAACGTAGTCGTAGTGGCGAATCTCGTCCCTAGATCACATAGAATTACCTAAACATCAAGTATTAGCCATTTTTACAACGTAAGCCTCTCCAAAAGAATTGATTTCTTATTTTTCTCTTGCTATGAACCCGTCTCTATTTTTTTGCAGAGTTGTGTCACAATTTCTGGCTGAAATGGATGAAGTGCAGAAATCAGATGGAATTTTTGTACTTGCAGCAACTAATCGACCAGATTTGATTGATCCTGCATTACTACGTCCCGGAAGGTATGCAACCTGATCTAACACATTTTCACTGAACCTGTAGTTTCGGTCTTAATTCGATATTTTAGAGGAGGAGGACTAATTGGAGTTTCCCAGCAAATGACAAGTTTTCATGTCTCAGTGACGAATAATAATGTCAGAAAGCTTTTCAACAGGAAGGAAAATATGAAAAATAGGTCTCACTTGTTTCAGTTTGAATCAGATCAGACACTGGATTTATGCTGATCTCTACAAATTGACATAAACTGTGTATTTAGTGTCATCAATGATCAAAAAGAGTCATTACGAAATGTGAACAGCATTCTGTGCAAATGCTGAGCTCAATGCTGTCTAATTGAATTACATTTTGCTATAAGAAGGTACTATATCTGACTCATTTTCAAAAATAACATATGTGCCATCGGTCTCCCTTTGTAGATATGTGATCCTAAAGATTAGCCAAAAATAGTCGTTCTATATGTACTTATTTCAAATTTTGGTCCATAGCTCCTTACGTACCTCGTTTACCATTTACCCATATTCCCCTCTACCAAACCCTAGGGTTTGGTAAATGGGAGTGCCAGGAACTAACAGGATGTGAGGTGGACCTAGGAATCACTGGGCATTCGAAGCCTGTATCAGGAATTTTTTACTAAATTGCGTATGAGAGTGGTTGCATTGAGCTGCTAGGCACGCAGATCCGTTGGTTAGGCAGGAGAGCAGTGATCTTGTGGTGATGTAGGAGGGGCTCAGGGGAAGTTTGTGCACTATTTCTGAAGTTCATGATTTCCGAAAATCATCGAAGCATCGATAATGTTAATCGCTGAATTATAAAAGTAATATGCAGTTCCTCAGGTTTGCAGAAAACACCTCCACACGCATAAGTGGTTTTCACAGGATGGTCCCCTATTCCTGCCCCTTTCCTCTAGTTTTCCTCTCATTTATAGTTAACTTGAACAAAAATCTCCATAAGTTGTACGGAAGGTCACACAATTTTATTTCGGTCAATTGGGATACAGCTTTGTGACTTGAACTTTAAAATCCTGAGGAGGGGAGGGTTCTTAAAGAATCTCCTTTTTCGAGCTTTTGGCTGCTTCTCCAAAATTTCTCTCCAGTGAGTGATGAGAATTATTCAGACTGGGGGTGTGTCTTCAATTATTGACGGCACATAACTAGCTTTGTAAGTCTATATTATTCTGTGGTTACCTATTGCCCATTCTCTTCTTCCAGATTGGATAAATTAATCTATGTTGGTCCATGCAAAGATGAGGAATCAAAACTACATGTTTTGAAGTCATTAACTAGAAAGTAAGTAGGCATTATATTTATTTTCAAATCTGTTTGTCTGTTTACTGAACAAGATTTATCAAAACTTTGAAAGCTCCGTATGAAAGATGAATCTTTTCTTGAATTTCTCGGTAAATTTTTATTATCAAAGTAAATAATCGATAATAAATATTAATATAATATTAATATTTAATAATTAATATTTGATAATAAATATTAGTTTTTTTCCTCGTCAAACAGTTGGGCCATGCATCTTTGGTAGTCATTTAGATGATACCAGTGGGATACTCTCCCTAAAAGTCTATGCTTTTAGAGTTGTAGCCTCGTTTACTGCATTCTTGATGTGACATTTCTTTTTGAAATTTGGGAAAAAGATAGAAATCTTGGGTTGTTAGAGCCATATACCAACCCGTCAAAAAACCCTGTGCCTGTGTGGAGGAAAAATAAGCTTTTGCTGTGTGTCTTTTAATTTTTACTTAATGAGTTTAGAGGAATTATATCATGCCAAAATTATAATAAAAATTGAAATATGAGCATAGGAAAAAAGAGGATTAAAACATAATCACTTGCTCATTAGGAATTTTCATGCATTTAATCATTTTCTCTTTCTGTCTCACAGACTTTTTTGATGGGGCACAGGGGTAACCTCCACACAGGTTAAATTTAAAAGTTCAGAGTCCCCCTGTGCCCCATTAGATTAGTCTCTGAGGACAACGGGACCCTCAAAGGAGGGGTATCGTTAAGGGCCTTTTTTGACCCCCCCCTAGAATCTGGTTTATGCGGGGTTTCCAAGTTGACTCAATATATTTTACGGAAATAATCATGATTTAGTCCATAGGCCACTGGATTGGTGTTAAACTGTTGCCTAAACATAGGTCTGCAGGCGTATTTTAGCGAAAAATCGTGTTTTTCTATCACTCCGCGGCTTTTTTGACACCGAGCGCATCGTCTAACTAAAACGAGCTTTTGATATGTTATTAAGGAAGCTTTAGGACACATTTTAACCCCAGTTTGGTTTTAGTTAGAGGGTGCGCTCATAGTTAAAAAAAACTTTTTCAAAAGTCGACGTTTAAGGGACATCCAAAAAAATCTTCGGGAATTCCGTCGTTAAGGGTTTTTTTTGGCTACAATTAACGAATGCTCCTTGTAAGGGTTTGACAAGGCTTGATAACTGCCCTCGATAAAATACGTAGCATGCATACAGTTGGAGAGACGTGTTCCCTAAGATTTTTGCTGATGTCCCTTCGTCGACTTTTGAAAAAGTTTTTTTTAACTGTGAGCGCATTATCTAACTTCAACCAAACCGGGGTTAAAATGTGTCCTAAAGCCTCCTTAATAACATATCAAAAGCTCGTTTTAGTTAGACGATGCGCTCGGTGCCAAAAAAGCCGCAAAGTGACAGAAAAACACGAATTTTCAAAATCCGTTATTTTCACTGCTGTTTGTATGGAAAATTCAATTTTTTTGGGACAAAATTGAAGGAAATCTCCTTGTAAGAGTCCAACAAGGCTTATAACTGCCCTCGATAATATATGTAGCGTGTATACACTTCGATAGACGTGTTCCCTAAGATTTTTGCTGATGTCCCTTAAACGTCGACTTTTGAAAAAGTTTTTTTTAACTATGAGCGCATCCTCTAACTAAAACCAAACCGGGGTTAAAATGTGTCCTAAAGCCTCCTTAATAACATATCAAAAGCTCGTTTTAGTTAGACGATGCGCTCGGTGTCAAAAAAGCCGCGGAGTGATAGAAAAACACGATTTTTCGCTAAAATACGCCTGCAGACCTATGTTTAGGCAACAGTTTAACACCAATCCAGTGGCCTATGGACTAAATCATGATTATTTCCGTAAAATATATTGAGTCAACTTGGAAACCCCGCATAAACCAGATTCTAGGGGGGGGCCAAAAAAGGCCCTTATGGATACCCCTCCTTTGGATTCCTTGCGGTCAATTCCCTAGCTATCCCCGCAATCCTGGATTTCGTACGACCCTTAACCGAAAAAAAAGGCCTGGTACGATAGGTCTGGGCCACCCTGTATATCATTTTGACGAATCCCTTGGACTTTCAATGTTCATGGGCTGTTTTTTATTAGTTAGCAAACTTTTTTAAATACCTGACCTTTACTTCTTCTGCTCGGCACCCTCAGATACAATTTAGATGAAGACGTGGACCTGGCAGTGATTGTGAAAGATTTAACCAAGAGAGTCACAGGAGCTGATATCAGTGCTATTTGCTCAGCAGCATGGTTGAATGCAGTAAGACGCCTTATCACCAATCATGAATCTGATGGTGAGAATACTTTTCCTACCTATTTGGTTTGTATGATCTCAAATTGTAGTCCGTTCTTACATACACCGCAGGCTGGAATAGGGAATTGACCCCAAGGAATCCGAATTTCATGGTCCCGAAACCCCCCCCCACTCCCCCCTTGGGAGGTAAAGGGGGGGTCACGATGCTAAAAGTCACGGTTCCCGACCGAATTGCGGATTAGTCGCATCAGAATTGAAAAGCACGGAGAATTTCACGTGAAACTGACCCCTAAAAATCCATAATCGGCCCATCCAAGGCCCAAAAATGATCCCCTAAAGAGGGGGGCAGTACCCCCCTCCATAATTTCTCTTTGGTCTCAAAATTGACGTAGATTCTCCAGAAAAAGATGGATTCCCAGGGAATCGACCCCGAGAAATCCAAATTCCATGGTCCCGAAGCTCCTCTAGCCTCCCTTGGGGGGTAAACGGGGGGCCCAATTTTAAAAATCGGGGCTCCTTTCCGAATCGCAAATTGATTGCATCCAAATTGAGGAGCAGAACACTTTTACATCTTAAGTGACCCCCAAGAGTTTTAATTGACCCCCCTAAACGGCAGAAAGTAACCCCTGAGGAGGGGGGCTTCGCCGCCTCCAAAAGTTTCTCAAGATTCCTTCTGGTCGCAAAGTTGACGTCGATTCTCCAGAAAAAGACGGTTATCCAGGTAATCGACCCTGAGGATTCTGAATTTCATGGTCCCTAAGCTCCGCTACCCGCCCTTTTGGGCAGAAACCGTCTTTTTCTGGAGAATCGACGTCAACTTTGCGACCAGAAGGAATCTTGAGAAACTTTTGGAGGCGGCGAAGCCCCCCTCCTCAGGGGTTACTTTCTGCCGTTTAGGGGGGTCAATTAAAACTCTTGGGGGTCACTTAAGATGTAAAAGTGTTCTGCTCCTCAATTTGGATGCAATCAATTAGCGATTCGGAAAGGAGCCCCGATTTTTAAAATTGGGCCCCCCGTTTACCCCCCAAGGGAGGCTAGAGGAGCTTCGGGACCATGGAATTTGGATTTCTCGGGGTCGATTCCCTGGGAATCCATCTTTTTCTGGAGAATCTACGTCAATTTTGAGACCAAAGAGAAATTATGGAGGGGGGTACTGCCCCCCTCTTTAGGGGATCATTTTTGGGCCTTGGATGGGCCGATTATGGATTTTTAGGGGTCAGTTTCACGTGAAATTCTCCGTGCTTTTCAATTCTGATGCGACTAATCCGCAATTCGGTCGGGAACCGTGACTTTTAGCATCGTGACCCCCCCTTTACCTCCCAAGGGGGGAGTGGGGGGGTTTTCGGGACCATGAAATTCGGATTCCTTGGGGTCAATTCCCTATTCCAGCCCGCGGTCTCCGACTTTGTACGACCTAAAACAACAGAGAAAAAGGCCTGGTACGGGTGGTCTGAAACACCCTGTATACATTAATGCACAGTGCTCCTGAAGGGGGTTTAAATCGATGTCTGTCGTGAACGAAAAATTTGAGCTGAAATGTCAAGAAAAGCATCCTCAGCTACTAAAAACCACAATTTCCAAATAGGTTGTTGGAGCTCCTGGAGAAATAATCACGATTTTATCGGTTTCTTAGGCTGTTTTTGGATGAATGGCTCATGTGAGGCAACTAAATTCCCCTCCTGCCACATTTTATATTGGATTGATCTCATTTTCTAGTATGTTATTCTCCTGTATGAGGTACGATTTTTCTGAAATTTTCATGGCGGAGAAAATTTCTTGTTTGTTTTTTATGTTTCCGTTACAACATTGCAAAGTTCCAAACTCTAAATTAAGGATTTTGCGAAAAAATTTGGGCATTTCTAAAATGGGAGTAATTTTAAAATGGTTTGGGGAAACTGTGTTAACTACATTCAAGTTAATAAAAAGTAGTGCTTATAAATTAGTTTTTACATTTGCAGCGGCACGCATTCATACCTCGCAAAATGCCTGGAGTCGACAGAGGACTCGACTTGTTAAAGTCATATTTGTGTATGTGGCAACATTGACGGAGACATTAACTTTTGATGCAAAAACCGTGCCAGTTACGTAAAAGTGCGTAATAAGTTGTGCTTGCAGAACATTTTTTGTTTAACCCTTGCGCGGCAGGTCAAATGGCTGGAAACTGCAAAATCCGTAAATCAGGCTCGCGCGCGGCTCAACTTTAATGCCTATGTGGCACGGCTTCGGGGTTATGATTTTTTTTTTTAATATGTTCATCACTAACCCAATGAGCCAGTTGGGCTGAATTTTTTTATTGCATACTATGAAAGTACTAGGTGGAGTGAGTATACTTAATTTTTTTCAGATTTTTTTGAGGACTCTGGTCTGTGAAATACCACTTTAAAAACACCTTAAATTGAAGGTCTCTGAAACGCTTTTTGAATCCGGGCTGTTGGCGCCACACGCTTGACGCCATTGTGTAACGTCACACGTTAGGTGACCCTTGGTTTATTCATAGAATAATAGCTACCAGAAAGTCAGCAGTCGGTCATCTTTGCTCTGATTCTTGAAATCCCCGCGAACCCCGTTTAGCCTACCTCGCGAGGAAAAAGAGCGAAGTCCGGCCGCTCTTACCCTACGTCTCCCTGCCGTCTCAAATTTCGCGGGGAAAAAAGAGCGAAGTCCGCTTCGAAAAAGTGACTATACGCAATCTTACGGGAGGATCTGCCAGTTACCTTTCTGTTAGCTATTATTCTATGGTTTATTTCGAATTAGTCCGAACGACATGGCCGCTGCCCGGTTTGTTTATTTAGCTAAAGTTTCTATTTTTGACAGTATATTGTGAATTAGGGGTAAAATTTTGACTGAAACACAAGTTCACTGAAGCTCTCGGTTTGGTCCGAAACTAACTCCTTCTTGATGACAAAGGCGTTAAAGTTCACGAATTTTATTCGACAGGCGACCGCAACGGATCGGACTGAAATGAAACTTTAGGAATGTTCCTATCTCATAGGGGACCATCTTTTGGGGGAGTCAAAATTTTGGGGCCCCCGCCCCCTCAGGGGGACGGGGGCCCAACTTTTTTTTCCAAATAGCAACCCCTATCTTGTGATACCTCATTCGGAAAAGCATAAAAAACTAAGAATTTTGGCGCAAACCGCAGATTAATTTTTGACCGATGTATGATAGGTCAAAGGTCAAATTTGACCTATTTTCAACAAATCATAACTCCGGTCCAAATTATCGTAAGGAAAAAAATAAAACGGGAAAATTTACCAAATTGTGTTCGCTTTTAAGTTAAAATTGCAGAAATCACTTCGAACTAATTTTAAGGGGGGGAGGGGGTTCAGACCCCCTATTAAGTCAATTCAAAGGTCATTCAATTTTCCCGCGAAATAAGCCAATTTCCCCTAGATTTACCTTCTTATTATCTCAGTATGGTCAAAATCAGTTCAATATTACGTTGGCAAGTCCCCAAATTTCGGGAAAAGTTAAAAAAAAACGAAATCTAAACGGTCAAATTTAATCACCTTAAATTTCGTTTTTTTTTTTTTTGTCATTAGAGGATGATTTATCTTTCAAGATCAAGTCTCTTAGTAGCTTGGTTTCGAAATGGGCGCATCAGTCTACTTACTTCTGAGACACCCCTTGTGGTTGCTTTGGCTCTTTCTGTACCGCAATGTTTAGTTACGATGTGAATGTTGTCGTTCTACATATAGCTACTGTCCTAAAGAACCTAAAATATATTATAATTACTTCCTTTTAGATGTCTTCTTTTTTCAATTTAATTAACATGAAAAGAAGGTTTTGTCTCCCTTGGATATTTGTGCACCTTAAAGTCATCAAGAGCTGTTCCTTCTTCTCAACCGTGAAAAAGTAGCTCATTTGGTATTTAAGAGTTTCGGCTCAAAATGTTTCATCTTATCTCTTATATCAATTTTGATATCCATACATTTTTTATATTTATACATCAGCAGATGTGGTATCAGCTCGTGTCTTTTGCCCTAGCAGAAAAAGTTATTGTACCCTCTTTTCTTTCCTTTTATTTACAGGAGGAACAATTTTTAGTGAGACAGTAGTCGTGAAAAAAGAGGATTTTCATACCTCTATCAAAGCTCTGTGATGTTGATTTAACTAACCAAGTCACCATTTCTTCAAGGGACCCAGGCAGAGAACCATGTCATGGATGATGCTGAAACAGGACATGATTGGCATTTCACAACGGTGATTCTGTATCTTCAAATGTTGCTTAATTAAACTCATTGAGAGAAATTGTAATCGATAATATTTTGTTGTATCGTTATTTGGTACGGCCTTGTTGCTACAGCCAATTTTCAAGACATTTGTTGCGGTCTCGAATCGCACTGAGAGTTTTTGCCATCACCATCTCCACGGAACAGGGCTGTTCTCAAATCCTGTCATGGTTACTTGGAATTAGTATTGAAACTTTCATTATTAACACAACTAATTCTCCAAAAGTTGAATTTTGTTTTTATTTTCCTTTTTCTTTGGAAAAAGGTTCTGAGTGGTGTATGTATATTTTTTATATTTTATTTTCTACTTTTTTCAACACTGTTGATCAGACATATTTTAACTGGAATGTCAGACTTGTGCTGTCGCTCTCGATGAGATAATTTTCAATCAATTGTGGAATCTGAGTTTATTTCTATATAAATTTTATTTAAATTATTTGGCAGAAAAATGTGTGCTCCTTCATTTTCAGTTCAGATCCCTTATTTCACGTGATATGTTCAAAAACTTATCTATAAATGATTCCTGTAAATGCAAATTTACTATCCAACCTGAAAAATGCTTTGCATAGAACTAGTTGAATGATTCTCTTGTTCAGGATTACCTGTGAATACTTTAGAGTAAATATTTTGTCCCAAAAATAATGTGACTGGTTCCCTAACGAGTGAGAAAATAAAACGAACAGAATGCAACCTTAACGAACTTAAAAAGTAGCTTATTTGCTGTAAAACAACCCTTGTAAAGCTCAATTGGACGTATTTCTGCTAAACAGAACCAAGCGCCATAGAGGGAAGAAGGGGAACGCAGGTTGGATTGGCGGGTGCAGTCGGACGATGAGTTCGTTCCGTCTCATGTTCTTACTGCTTTTTATGGTGCTTCGTTCCCTTTAGCAAAAATACATCCTATTAGTCACCACTTATGTGATATTAAAGATTGTTTGATAATGTTTTCTCTTGTAATGGTTTGTGGCTAGTGAGTCGATTCTTGCAAGGTATAAATGATGAATAGTCATTAAAATCAATTTAAAACATATTAATTTACTGAGGTTCCGAAAGGAACATTTTTACTTGTGTTATTTGAATGCTAGTGCCACCACAGTTAATATCAGGTAATGGAATGGCAAAAGTTTTACCGACTGGAACGGTTGGAGGTGCTCAGCATCTTATTTACTTTTTCTAACTAAGCTTTCTCTTGCTTTTTTAATCTTGATACAAGTAATCTTGGCATTGCAATTATAAGCGAGGGGGTATGTCTTGGTTTCCTCTGTACTACTTATTTCCTTTTCTGATGCTATCATCAAATGATAAAAATCCAGCATGAGCTAATGAGGATAAGACTGGCCAATGTATAATACTTTCGTTTTTAGCATGACATTTACTGAAATCTCTGGAGCCAATGATCTCAACTGGCCGTTAGTGCTTATGCTCATTAATGAAGAGCAAAACCCCCAGCCTCAGTCAGCATGGGCAGGCCAATGACAGACATGTGGACTGCGTAGCAGACAGGAACCAAGCCACGTTAGATATTGCCAAATTTAACTGGAAATTTTATTTTTTACAAGAGATATGAAACCTCGATGATTTTTTGTGAGTTGACAATTAAACATTCGACGCTAAATCATTTATTGTAAAAACTCCCGTAAGATCCCATGTATTTGAGGTTATGACAAAGATAGCAATTGGCCATTTTCACTCCCTGCCCATCTATCGAACGACCGCTCCATGTGTGTTACGTTTTTTTGTGGACCACCACCAATCTACAGTTTCTAGATTGTTGTACATTACATTCTCAAATACATAAGGTGTTACCAAGTAAGCACCAAATTACATTCAATGTATGGAAACGAGTGAATAGATAAGAAAATTAATGATAAAAAATGCAAGAATTTATTATTAAAATAATGAGTTGATTTTAATCATCCACTTAAAATTTGTTATAATGATTCTTTATTACAACAACTATTTACAAAAAAATGATTTATTTCGTTTGAAATAGTATCTGCCATTGTTCAGAACATTTTGTTAAAACTTTAAAAAGACACAATCAACCGGCAAAAAGACTTCTGATACAAAATAAAATATACAAAAATAATAGGAGTAAAAAATTTCAAGATTAAATTGATGGCTTGAGTTGGCAACCATCAACTCTGTAACATTCATCGGGAATCATTCGATTCACTGTTATCTGAATCAATAAATTCAACATGTGTGAATGGAAAATGGCCTGTTTTGCCATTCAATTCACCCTCCCATTGTCCATTGATGTTCATCTTTGTAACCTTGATTATATCACCAACTTCTAATTTAAGTGCTGTCTTATCATAAGCATTGGGCACTCGAACTTGCTTCACTCGTGCAAAAGCAGGTAGCTTGCGCTGAAACAAATCAAGTACAGCGATGAGAATTACAGTTCATTTCTCCTTTTAAAAAAAAAAGTAATAGTTAAGTACATCCATTTTCAACTGAGCAATTATAATTTTCTCGCTCCCTCATATTTTCAAAAATTCACTGCAGAGCGAGAAATGAACCTAGAGACCTCATTTTTTTGCTGAATATGTAGGTAATTGAGTCTACTTTTTAAAGGACTACGTGCAAAACGGGCCATTCGGGGCTCGGGGCGGATACCTTTGAGACTTGCCCTATTCATTAACCTAACAATGCCCCATCTTTTCCCAAAGTTTCAAGCCCCCCAAAAATTTTGGGGAAACGCGGCGGAGGGTCAAAGTTAAAAACTAGCAAAATTTTCGCGAATTTATTACTCGAAAACCAAGAAGTTTTGGAAAATGCGGTTTAAACGAGCGTATTCAGCGTGACGAGAGCTTTCAGAAAATGTATAACATCATAGGGTTTTGTCAACTTCAGCTCGAATTATCGCCTCCGAAGCGCCGGAACGCTCAAAAAAGACCCCTTATTTTTTCACGTTTGGGCCGATTTAAAAAAAAGCCATTTTTTTATTTTCGTGAAAAACTGATATATTGTTCCTGACTCTCTGTAGCCCCTCTAGCTCTTTACCGCATGCTGGGGAAATGTTTTGGTCGCGAGTTATGAGAGCGGAAAGGAGCGAAGGTCGGGAAAATCGGCTATTTTAAACTGCGCGCGGTGACGGATTAGGAGACATGTGGCAACAATGCGAGGTCGGCAGAGGAGTGTGATTCGCCGAACTGAGTGGGAGGGGACGTTTTCCCTCCGATCAACGCCGCGCTCGCAGTTTAAAATAGCCGATTTTCCCGACCTTCGCTCCTTTCCGCTCTCATAACTCGCGACCAAAACATTTCCCCAGCATGCGGTAAAGAGCTAAAGGGGCTACAGAGAGTCAGGAACAATATATCAGTTTTTCACGAAAATAAAAAAATGGCTTTTTTTTAAATCTGCCCAAACGTGAAAAAATAAGGGGTCTTTTTTGAGCGTTCCGGCGCTTCGGAGGCGATAATTCGAGCTGAAGTTGACAAAACCCTATGATGTTATACATTTTCTGAAAGCTCTCGTCACGCTGAATACGCTCGTTTAAACCGCATTTTCCAAAACTTCTTGGTTTTCGAGTAATAAATTCGCGAAAATTTTGCCGGTTTTTAACTTTGACCCTCCGCTGCGTCTCCCCAAAATTTTTGGGGGGCTTGAAACTTTGGGAAAAGGTGAGGCATTGTTAGGTGAATGAATAGGGCAAGTCTAAAAAGTATCCGCCTCGAGCCCCAAATGGCCCGTTTTGAACATAGTCCTTAGCTATGAGTTTGAATGTTATGGTAAGTTGAATCCAAGCAAAGTTGAAAATTGAGAATATTTGACCGGCATTTTCTGTATTTATGTCCATATAAAGGTCCCGATCGAAAAATACTATACATTGAACATGAAATTGCAGAATAAACAATTAACAACTAGCAACTACCTTGTTATCAAGGTATCAATCTGTAGAGAAAAAAAAATATTTGACATTAAAAATGAGAGTAACAATGGTTGTACAGTTTGCTGTACCTAACTTTTTATAAGAATATAGGAGGTGGGAAAAACTTGCAAAAAAAAACCCAGACTGCTAGAAATTAGCTCTAAAAACAAATAAAAGACAACGAAAATTTCAGGGATAAGAAAGGATCTACAGGGTATTCCATTTTTAGAATGGATGGCAAAATGCAGTGTAGGTAATTTTGAAGATGATGCGTTTGAAATCGTAGGGTTCATCTGACTCAAATATCTGGCTGAGTTTGTATTGCTGATACCCGGGAAGGTCCCGTCTTCAACCTCAGACCCAGTCAACAATTTGAACAATTTCTCGTTTTTGCCCCGTAGCCCCCCCTCCAAAAAAAAAATCCTCCCACCCTCCCATCCGCCCATCCTCCCACCTATAATAGTTACCAGACCTATGTCGTCAATTCTTTCGTTCACGATAACTATCGTTTGATTTACGTTAGCCTATTCAAATTTTGTAATTTTGTCCATTTTGGTCTTATAAAGAACTGTATAGATTTTTAGTTAAATCGCACTTACCGTTTACTGATAAACGGTAATTAAAGTAAGTGACCCACTTACGCTGTTTTCCACTAATCTGTTTATATGAAAGTTCCAACTTCCAATCCTTGGTTTCCTTGGTAACCTTTGTTTGCTATCAGCTGATGTTTTATTTCAGTTTCTTTTTTTTTCATATTTATCATTGCTAGGTTAGTTCTAATTTTTTTGCGGCATTTATTCTACATCCCCCCAGCTCATTTTTCTAGCTCCATCACCCTCCCCCCTCAACTCATTTTTCTATCGATTTTATCATTTTTTTTATGGCATGTCTTGCTCCCCTACCACCATTTTTTCGGGGTCATAAATATTTTAGCGGCCTCTAGACCCGTGACTCCAGTCACGGGCATTTCGCTAGTACTGATATAGGTACCTCAGAAATACTTGAAGGGTATCAGAACATCATATAGATGGCCGTCTCTGCCAATTTGAATGATTACTTTCCATTAAACGGTCACACGCACAGTACTTGAAGCAGGGTTGCCACAGTCAGGGAAAACCGGGAAATGTCGGGGAGTTTTAAAATGTCAGGGAAAATGATGAAAATGACGATAAAGTCAGGGGATAATGGTAAAATAGCCATTCTTTGCTTCTAAGATAAAGTCCGAAATTTCGAACAACTAATGTTGCGTGTTCGGGTTTGGAGGGGGCGATTTTGCGGACGAATTTACGCGTCGCCCTGCTCCTGCTCCCCTCACTCCTTCCCTTCAGTGGCGGATCCAAGGAGGGAGGGCATTGGTGGCATGACAACTCCCCCCCCCCCCCCCTAGGGCCAAAAAAAGGAGAAGGAAAATACCCTGCAGTTAAAATTGTAGATCGTTCTTTTAGCGTTTATTTGGTGTATTACATCATGGGTTCAACATTAAAATTAAGGGAACAAAAGGGCAAAAACAGAGCGGGTCGACACGCGGCCTCTTATGTTTCGAATCGTGAACTGGCGATTTCGGGTGGCACATATGACAAAGATGGTTAATTCAGCTCTGTTCGTCTACCGACGACCAAAATGAATTATCTCCATCATAACCCAAGTAGCATTTCTCAACGGAAAAATCACTATACCTTTATTGCGAATTCATCGGCGATAAAATCGCCAGGATCATCAACATCTCAGCGATTATCCTCGATCTTATCGCGCTCTTATCACCCGACAATTTATCGCGGTATTTTCGAAATAAAAACCGCAATAAATGGCGATTTAATCTCGATTTTATCGACGAAAATTGATCATGATTTTACCGAACCAAAAATTGCAATGTGTAGCGATTTGATCGCCATATATTGCAATTTTGAATGTGATGATACTCGATTTTTGAAGCTTTTCTTTCAACTATGAAAAGCCTCTGAAAATTGAAGGCCGAATTTTTGCTTACTTACAAAATTATTAAATACATTTAATGAAAAAATAGAAGTTTTAATAAAAATTCTAATGAACATTTTATCAAAATCATTATCATTGTTGTTATCAAATTTTCAGCGACTTTCTTTTGCCTTTTTATGATGCCTCTGAAGTGGTACAAAACAATTTTTACCATTTGAAACTACCATAAATAGAGTCTCCAAAAATTTGAAGCCCAATTTTTCAGTCACCCCCCAAAAAATATGCTAAATTAGCTAAAAAAAATCGATAAGAACTATATCTTTTGACCCTGCTTGGCTCTTCTAGGACCTACAGAAATATCCCGGGGTGAAATAATTCTTACACCCTCCTTATCTACCATGAAAAGAATCCCTAAAATTTTGAGTCCAAACTCTCATGAGCTAGCGAAGTCACTGCAAAAATTGGTAAAAAATGGAAACTAGTGTTATTGCCCACACTACTTGTCCCGTGGATGGACAAAAACACTTCCTTGTTTTTTATGGCCTGTACCATCGCACACTTTTTTGAGAAAGATTTTTATCATCGATAACGCAAGATAAATTCATGATCACCATCATAACGTTAGTCATTCGTGCAATTACTTAGCGATACAACCAAGACACTTTTACTGGAATATTTAGAAAAATACTGCCTCATTCACAAAATCATAAAGTTCGATTGGAATTTTGATCGAACGATAATGGTTGTGAAATTTTTATTCAAACCACTAAACTTTATCATAGGAAATCTCTTCACGATATCTGCTGAATTCATATATTTAGAATCGAATTGTCGATATTATGAGGCATCTTCAATTAAATAATTGATTAATGATGCCTCGTAGTAAAGACGGCGATCCTTAAAAATCTTAGCTTTTCTACGATTCATTAGGATCTATTGGATTCATAGACATACTTTCGATGTGATTGTATAGTAAAATCTTTCCCTAAGCACAATAGAAAGCTATCAAAAACCTACTTCAATGGGTAGAATCACTATTCGATATTTGAATAGTTTTAAAATATTATGAGAGAAGTTGAGCATTGATCCAATTTTTTAAATGGGCGGTCGAATGCCCTATCCACTCGGCCATTGGTGATGCACGGACGGATAAGGAAATTAGCAATATACGAGGTTGTCTGCCAGAGAACCCTTCCACTCTTCCCGCTGGAAATGATTGAACATCCGCCCGCCAGGAGCTCATTAATCATTAAATCAATCATGTTCATGCAGTATTATTATATTTGTGTTCAGTACTTCGTAAAAGGAACCGCGAAAGATGGAAACTGCCAGGATTCTCAAGTTGATGAACAACAAATATATAAGTTATCATTAAAGATCTAAGTGTCAGTTATAGTGTTAGCTTCGATGCGTCATAGTATGTAAGTACCTAATTAGTCGTTTAATTTTGCAGATGTATACGGAGTAATGTTAGAGATAGTATATGATGCATTATATCCCAAGTAGCAGTGATTGCGATAAATTGCGATTTAATCGGTGAATGTATCGCGATTTTATCGACGTCGCGATTTATTGCAATATTATCGAATAAAAAATCGCGATAAATTGCAATAAAATCGCGATTTTAACGAACGCGGTTTTATAGAGATGAAATTGCAATTTTTCATCAACGCCCACTAACGCATGAATGACGCATATAAAAGATGTTTCTATGCCGCCGCCGCCGTTTTTATTAAGGTCCGTTGGTAACTTAACCATCTCATTTTTTTTTGTCAATTAATGGTAATGTTACAAAGACAGATTGGTAAGCTTACCTAAAAACCGTATTTTTACTGATTTTTTCAGGTAAGAATACCACTTTTATTGGTAATCAATTCCCGGTAACTTTACCATTTTATCTCGGTAATGAGATTGTTAACCTGTTTCTAATTCTTGCATTTTCAGAAACTGCATTGTCTCCTGATCACACAGTAATTTTTTCAGCTTTTTTCGAGCCGTTTTTCCCTCCGAAATCGACTTTTGAAGTTCGAATTTTTAAAATGCCGCGTTTGCCCGCGCTTTAGCGGCAATTCAATATGGCGCGGCGCCGGAATTACCCCCTGGCTTTCTTGCCACACATTCGACCGGGCGCCGTCAGCGGGACCTCTACGCGTTCGAATATCGAGGCTAATCAAAACAACCAACTGGCTGTTATCAATTTCATCTTTTGACAAAGATTTCTCTAGTTTTTGGCATATTTTCTGAACTGTTATTCGTTCAACTAAAATATCTAACCCTGCTTTACGAATATCTCGACCTGCAATCTCCTTGGAACGTTGGAAAATCCGAAAATATTGACCAAATTTGAGCTAGTTTACTTAGTCATTTCCACTGGGATACTGAGTTTCTATGGTAGTGAAGTGAATTTGGGAATAATTCTTCTTGAAAATGTTGAGTGCATATGTTTTTGCAATAGTTTTTGTTTAAACTTCAGAAACAACAACAGATCGGCCGGTCAAATCCTGACACTGTTAGTGACCATGCCGAAGCTTCATGATGCGAAGCCTCGTGCTTTGTTTCGGGAAGTAAATATTTTGGAGAAAACTTCCTACATCTCATTTACAGCAATCTAAATAGAATCAGTGATCGAATGTCCTTCCCTTAATGGCTCTCTTTAAAGAAATATCCACAATATATTACATGTAGGTATCACTTGTTTACTCTTAGGAAGCCACCCAAGAATAAATAGCCTTCGACAATTTTCTATTCTGGGACCGTAAACTTATTAAACTGTTCAGTGTTCCATAACTATTAACAGGTATATTGTGAATTGCTAGTGTGTGCCATTCTTTGATAGTTTGTCTCAATGCGAGATATAACATCAGTGATTTAATCTCAATTTCTCATCCACTCATTTTCTACGTAATCACATCCTCCACATGACTTTGATTCACTTTGAACCTGATTTTTTTTAGTAAATAATGGCTCACTATGCTGAGCGTTTTACCAGAAAGTCAGTTTTAAGTTACATTCTTCGACATGGAACTACATACAAATTTTGTGAAGATGCATGCCCTGACTCTGAATAAATGGATGTTATTAAAAATCCTGAAGATGAAAGGTGAGTAGCCAACTACTTTGTAAGTTCCCTTCTCAATTTCAATTACCTAAGTATATGGTTTCTAATGGCGAATAGTAAGAGTCATCTAGAACAGTGGCGTGGCGTGAATAATCGATAATCGATATCTCGCCATTTGAAACTATAGTAAAGAATCGATTACTAAGGTGTTCGCTGCGAACACCCTATCTATCGATCCTTTTCCATAGGTTTAAATGGCATAGCAATCGATATATCGCAATTCACGCCACGCCACTGATCTAGAAAGTAAGTTTACCTGTTAAATACTTCCTAAACGAAGATAGGTAGAGACAATCTGTAATAAGCTTTGAAAAGTCACTACCCTGGTTCTCTAATACGCTGTAGATTTTTAAATTTGGCTTGATAGAACTCTAGAAGAGTGGGATTTTCTGAACCCACCTCCTCTCCGCACGGGTTCAAAATTAGCGATAGACACAGTGGCTCATTTGCGAATGAGGCTCTGTAAAATTTTGGACCTGTGCAGAGAGGAGGTGGATTCAGAAAAAGCCACTTTTCTAGAGTTCTATCAAGCCAAATTTAAAAATCTATGGCGCGTTAGAGAGCCCAGAGTATTGGCTTTTTAAAGTTTATTACAGATTTTCTCGAAGTACCTATCTCAGTTTAGGAGATATTGAACAGGTAAACTCATCTCTGGACGATCCTCGTGGTTGTTCTTCCCTCTTTCTTGCAAATTCTTTATTGAAATGAAATACATAAGGCTCTTTATCTTTGAAATATCATTATGAAAAAGCAACTGAGTTTAAAGATTGAGACAAAAAAAGATAATGGTGACAGTAAAATGAGGTGAGAAAATCTACCAACTGGAGGCATCCACTTTAAGATATTGCAATCACATGAATTTGTTGGCTAGCGCATCCATCTACATAATTGATTTTAAGAGTTTTCATGGGTGTACTGAAGGAAAATCTAGACAAATTTTCTTTGACTCATAATTTGATCAGTACCTAGACATTTCTGCTGTGAAATGGAGACCTCAGGTTTCCATGTCAATCCAGTGATAAGAGAATACCTTGGTGTGCCTTCGAATTAACACTTGCTACATTTTTTGTGATTTTCAATTACTGGATATTACATTCATTGCACACCGCAAACATTTTTTATGAGAAAACTACATATGTTCCAAAGAATTTAAAACAAGTCATGTGCACGTTGGAGCAAATTTACTTCTGTTCTAGTTTGAACATTATTGGTACGTACCTTTCAATTTCAGGATTTAACGGCTTTTGCCAAAGGGTCTGTTGGTGCCGGCACACACAGTTCCAGGGTAGAATGGAGATCCATGTCGAAGAAAATTGATTTGAACTGATTTTTTAGTAAATAAATGCTCAGATAACTGAAGCATAATTTACTACACTATCAGACTTCAAAGGGAGTTGGTCATGAGGAAGTATTCAAAACAGCAAAGGAAAGAATATGTGGATATACAAGTAGAGGTACTTAATGAGCAAATATACAGATTACTGACTTTAACACTCGCAAGAAAGGAGGAAAAATCTTAGAGTAAGTGCTTGGTATCAGATGTTCTAGCAGCATAAAGCCCGTCCAATGTGAAGATTGTTTGATTACCCAATGGTTGCAAGTGCAAGAATCTATGTATGACCGCAGAAAATGTATCATTAGAAGAACACTTATAAGTATATTTTGACTAACACAAACACTGTAAAAATCGTGTGCAATGTTAACCCCAACACCAAAAACACGGTGATTTCAACTGAAAAACCAAGCCTTTCGATACTTAAGTGATAGGGACACACACATATAACTAACACAGTTTTGGAAGCTATTTCCGGATTTCCCAACGTTTCAAGGAGATTGCAGGTCGAGATATTTGTAAAGCAGGGTTAGATATTTTAGTTGAACGAATAACAGTTCAGAAAATATGCCAAAAACTAGAGAAATCTTTGTCAAAAGATGAAATTGATAACAGCCAGTTGGTTGTTTTGATTAGCCTTGATATTCGAACGCGTAGAGGTCCCGCTGACGGCGCCCGGTCGAATGTGTGGCAAGAAAGCCAGGGGGTAATTCCGGCGCCATATTGAATTGCCGCTAAAGCGCGGGCAAACGCGGCATTTTAAAAATTCGAACTTCAAAAGTCGATTTCGGAGGGAAAAACGGCTCGAAAAAAGCTGAAAAAATTACTGTGTGATCAGGAGACAATGCAGTTTCTGAAAATGCAAGAATTAGAAACAGGTTAACAAGCTCATTCTACCACAGTCGATAAAAAATATTGGCGTTTTTACCAAGGTCCATCGGTAACTTTGCCATCTCACTATTATTGGTAATTTTACAGAGACAGAATGATGAGATTACCAATAGAACCTTATTTTACCAACCGTACTTCAAAGTATGAAACAAAATACAGAGGAGGGAAAATTGACTAAGAAAAAAAAAAAAAAAAAAAAATCCAATGAAACTCGGTGTCAGTCAACGCAAAGACATAAGCTGTAAGGTTGCGAAGCGCCGATCCATGTAGAAGAGGCTCCAATTCGCACCCGGGGATTTTACGCTCGTCTTCATCAAAGGACTAGGACCTGACGGCTGAACCTAACGGCAATCGGCTAACAACGTTAACCCCTTTTTTGGCAATTTTATCGGTGATAAAATCGCTAGAATCATCAACATCTGAGCGATTATCCTCGAACTCATCGCGATAAAATCGCAATAAAATCGCGAAAAGATAGAGGATAATCGCTCAGATGTTGATGATCCTAGCGATTTTATCGCCGATAAAATCGAGGATAAACGCGATTTTTCCGTTAAAAAATGCTACTTGGGATAATGCATTTGAAATCGTAGGTTTCAGCTGACTCAAAGCACTTGCTGCTAATACCGAGGAGTTTTCCGATTCCTTGAGCGTTCGGCCTGAATGGCGATTTGTTATGGGCACCTTTTCAATTTTGAGTCTAGTCCAAAGATCTTATAGGAACTTGGATGATTGACCCAGGTAGTGCTTTGTGCCACCTTTCACATGATTAAAGGCTTTCCACAGTATCTACAGTCCGTCAAAATGAGCGAGCCCTCTGTATGATCTCACGAAGCAAAGTGCCCTTCTTTTGTGCCTTGTATCCCTTGAATTTTGAGTTTGGTCCAAAGATCTTTGAAGAACTTAAATTAATGACCCAGGTAGTGTGCTTGATGCTTACTTTCAAAGAATTAAAGGCATTTTTTCAAAATTTACAGTACTCCAGAATGAGCTGTTTGTGCGATCTTGCGGAGCAAAGTGCCCTACTTTCCAGCCTCCTTACTGCCTTTTATCCCTTGAATTTTGAGTTTAGTCCAAAGATCATTTAGGCCTTGTCTCCACGAGCCGTTTCACGAGATTTGTCCCAGGGAAAAATCCCACTTATGAAGTTGGGAAAAATATTGAGTTAATCAATATTTTTCCCAGTACCAAGTATGGTACTTGTACCCCTAGGACCCACTGAGAGAAGAAGAAGAAGTGAAAACGAATTGTGCGATATTTTATTCATTACTACATTGTTAATGTTTGTTTAGTTAAAATAATGTGTCTGATTGTCAATTGAGTGCAATTATTATTTTAATCCCGGTTAAATACTCGACTTTAATCAATTTATCTTCCCGCGAAAACTAGTCGCAGGACTGTATGAGCCCCGTCCCGTGGAGACGGTAAGTGGGAAAAATCCCAGAAGTTTCATTCCTGCGATTCGAACTTGGGACAAATCCCATGTAAACGTCCCGTGGAGACAGGGCCATACCCGCGGCTCGGACTCCGACGCTCATGAGACTTCGCTCACCGTCGCCGAACTGGGTGGTCTTATCACCGTGAGCGTCGGAGTCCGAGCCTCAGGTATGGGATGCGGGGAAGCGGAGAGCGGCTGAAGTGGACTGGAAGGGAAGGGTACAAGAAGCACCGCACAATGGTCCGCCCAGCGAAACCTCAATTTACGCACAGAAGACCACTAATATCTCGAAAACTGCTCGTGGGATCTCTTTTGGCCCGTAAGAACTTTAGTTCAGAATGACTAGCTGAGCAACATATCCAAGTTAGAGTACCTTTACAGAAAGAGTATGGCCATTCGTACCTTTTTACTACAGGAAAACTGTGCCGCTTTTTGATTGGTCAACTAGTTTTTAAGCTTCATGATGCTCTACAGCCGTAAATAAACAAACAAGATGGCGACTCATCGTAACATTGATGAGAAGCTAAAATTTGACAAAAAATTTAATTATACGGCTGTAACAATTTAAACTAGCATATCTACGAATGACATATGAAAAACACATGAAGGCACTGTTAAATCGCCTTTCGCCTTTATCACAGGAAGATGTAAGATGTGCAAAACCTTAAACTTACTTGCTGATAACAGCCATCTTGTTTGTTTATTTACGGCCGTAAGAACATCGTGTCAGCCTATTTTCACGCGACCAATGAGAAACCGGCACAGAATTGGCCATACTCTGTCTATAAAGGTACTCTAGTTCTGATGCCCTTCAAGTATCTCTAAGGTACCTATATAAGTATTTTTTTTGGGGGGGGGGGGGCTATGGGGCACAAACAAGAAATTGTTCAAATTGTTGATTGGGTCTTAGGTTGAAGACGGAACCTTCTTAGGTATCAGCAATATAAACTCAGCCAAATATTTGAGTCAGGTGAACCTTACGATTTCAAACGCATCATCTTCAAAATTACCTACCTACACTGCATACATCAAGCGAAATTGGAAGGCTAAATATGTTCATGTTCATACCATGAATGGGTCTGTTATATGTAAAAGATACAGCCAAATAAATGTATGTGCTTTTTATAGGTGAAATTACACGAAAATCACGTTGGGCACATTAAACGCGACTGAAATTCATTTCTTACCTCTCAATCTGCACAGATTGTAACACACTCTTTAGTGTATTTTCCGAAGGAAAAATACACTATTTGCGTTCTCCCTCATGGTGGGACCAAGACCTGGGACCATGTAAAGAGCACCGATCTCCAGTCGTAGATCACGAATATATATATGTCATTCATTTTCAGTCATATATATATTATGTATGTACGTATGTATTTCAGCCAGCGTGAGGATTTTTCAGTTTTCAGAGCTTTGAGCGGCAGTTAATTTTTAAGTTTCTTGAAACGAAACTTCTGGGGTTTATAGTCCCCTAAGAGTACTTTTAAACTGTGAAGAAAATCAAAATATGTTAATTACTTTTCGCACAGCGAGCGGTCCAAGTGGGGGGAGGTTTAATTTTGTCCAAGCGATAACTCGAGTAAAAATGAATATTTTGAGCTGAAATTTTCATGGTAGTTAGAGATCTACTAAGACTGGTTTCATTTAAAAAAGCATGTTACACACATAAGATTTTGCCCTGAGGAGTGAATTTCAAACTTATTTTGTGTGCACGATGTGATTTTCGAGCAAATTCACCTAAAGAAAGTATATTCAGTTATCTGTACCTCTTGGGTGCGACAGACCCATGGATCAAATTGTGTTCAATTGAAAGATTGACACTTAGATCTTTGGAAGCTAATATTATGGTGTTCATGAACTTAAGCATCCCGACAGATAGTATCTTTTGCGGTCCTTTAATACAAGGTAATTAACTCAAACATAATAATTTCACACGCACATGAAGTCACGAACCGATTGTTTATTGAGGTTTTCATTCGTTCAACTGAGACTAACCCCAAAAGTAACATTCACAGGGGCCTGGCAAGTGACTCATCATCAGGCCGCACCGCACATCTACCTATCCTCTGGGTTGGGCATCCTCTACCTTTGCAAGAACGTTCTGTGTGCCTTTGAAAATTACCTTCCTTCCTTTTTTTGTCCAAAAGGATGTTTTCGGGTATTGTTCCGATTTTATTGAAAAAAAAAAAACAAAAAAAATGAAAAACCCATTGGTTTCTTAGGGCTGGGGAAAACAAGGCCAACCTTGATGTAGTTATTACAAAGAATGGCGTTACTCCGTTAATAATACAAGGTAAGGTAACAGCACCAGTACCCGGAATGGTACCAGTATCCGGAACGTCGCTCAGTTTTTCGTAAAAAATAAGCGGTAGGTACATCAGTGCAAAAAGGGCATCAGGTTTTCACAAATTACACTCAGAGGGCGCCACCTTGCAATAAGTGTGATGGTAGTGCGCTCCTTCTATTATCTGTACCATGCTTCCATAGTGACGTATTCACAGAACGAACCGCTCTGTGACCGGATACTGGTACCATTTCGGGTACTGGTGCTGTTACCTTAATGGCCATACTGCAGGAGTTAACAGCTGAAACTTAAAGAGTGTGTGCTGTAAGCCTTCCAAAAAGAGAGGTTTTCAATGTACTTTTTTTTTTCCTTACCTGTAATTTGTTTCTCTTAATAGTGGTATCTGGCACATTGTTTGCAACAGTGCCCACAGCTGGGGAATGACTATCCTTCACACTATCAGGCTGAAGTGAACCCTCATACTAAAATGAACAAAACATAAAATAGGAACTGAAAATTTTGTCGGAATAGAATAAGATGATCATGACTTACTTAAGCCGGTGGGGACAAGAATCATCAACACAAGTCGATCGAAAAATGAAAACACAATTTAATTGACATAGATCGAGTGAGATGCTGATGTTAAAATTATTTGTGATTATGTTTATGCCCCGGTTGCCACGATTTCTTTCATTAGTATTTTGATACCATTGGCGAACGTTGATAGCTAGTAGCCAATGATGACCAACGCTCAGAAACAACTCTGTAATTTCATATTTTGAAAAAAGCGCGGCGAATTTCGTCTTACACGCATACATACGTAAATTTCAAGAAAATGTACGGATTTCACCGATTTTGCGGAAAAATCTAATCTGTGGGAAAAATTTGGATGATTTCAAGGAATCCGCACGATTTCGGGATATAGTCCAGTCAACGAAGGGAAAAGAAGGGCTTTTGGTGGAACAAACTAGAAAAAAGCTGAATTTTTTACCATCGACTAGATCTTCAAAAGCAGTGTTTTCCAAAAAGTCTTCACTTTTACCCCCTCTGCTTACCCCCCAGCCCCCCTTAAATGCAAGAATTACCCCTTTTGTTCTCCCAGTGATCAACTGGAGATAACTTTCTTATCACTCTGCCGTTAGATCAATGTAAAAATCTCGAAAAATCTTCAAATATATCGAATTGTAGTGAGGTTTTGCCGTGTTTAAATGGGGATTTTTATGACTATCAAGCGATTTTTTGTATGTGTGTCTGCAATTCCATAAGATCCCTCATAACACGCTTTAGTATAAGTGTGTATTTTACACGGGTTTTTCGAGACTATCGATAGTCGCTATTATTATTAATTAGATTAATATTAATAGATTATATTATTAATTAGATAATTAATACAGTTTACTTAAAAACGGAGTTAAAGAAGGCAAAGATAAGGAAACTCGGAAAGAACAATGTATTTTGTAGGAAAGGGTTGGTAGGTCTAGAATTGAATGGACGTATCGACATATTGAACAGCGACTATCGATAGTCTCGAAAAACCCGTGTAAAATACACACTTATACTAGAGCGTGTTATGAGGGATCTTATGGAATTGCACACACACATACAAAAAATCGCTCGATAGCCAACAACGTGGGAATCCAGGTACAAATATGATTTTTTTAAATGTTTTATGGATGGATAAGAGCTGTTAGATGCTTCAATACAAAAGTTGTACTCCACTTTCTTGAACCTTACGCGCGGCGATTTATCGATTTTTGCCGTTTTTGACGCTTTGGAACGAATTTTCTTGGAAATTTGGCAACGTAGCAAAAGTTTTACTCAGCCTTTTTTAAGTGCTTTTCAAAAATGTACATAGTTTTTGGATTAAATTAAGTTTGGAATGAGTTAAATGGAAAAAACCCCTAAAAATTGACCAAAAATGGCAACAACAGACCATAGAGCCCCTTCAGAGTCATCGGAGGCCTCTTTTAAGGCCGGAAAAGGAAAGTACGCAAAAAAATACGTAGGAATTGCCTCATGCACGAGTGATAACAGTCAAAAAAGTTGAGGTAAATAATATTTTTCAATTCCAGGATTTTGGGTTTGAGGTGCTGCTGTGCCCTTGCACAGGCTCTGTTCGGTGAAATATTTGGCACAGAGTCTACCGAAGACTAGTACTTTGAAAATATGAGACATTTAGGAATATCCACATGGGGCCGGAAAAGGCTCATAACGATATTCCTCCTTTCACAAAGAGTGATTCATACGGAACACATAAGGTGGAAGTAGATAATCACAGATGAACAGATACGACCAGTTATTGGTGCTTACCCTATGTACGTATGGTACAGGAATGGAACCAGTTTGTCCCAGGCAATTTTTTGCTGTCCACCATTGTTCTTCATCTTTGGCAACTATAGTCAGAATATCTCCTTTCCTGAAAGGTAAGTCGTCTTCATCCTACAACAAAAAATATAAGGAATGAAAATAAAGGGAAAGTTAGATTAGGTTAAATAGTATGTTCGATTAGGTTTGAATAGGTTAAAATTCAATTAGGTTCGATTAGGTCAATTGGAGTTCAGTACGTTCCATTGTAATAACTTATCAGGTTCCTCTCAGAAGAGGGCGGCAAGGACATCTGGTAAAAATTTAGTGGCATGAGGTGGAGAAAGAAATACTCTAAATTCTGTTCAAGCAGGTTCTTACGACATCTTTGTCAATAGGACTGCTAAACTCAATTATAAATTACCACGAGCTTGGGTCATGTTACTTCAAGAGTAAGGGGAAAACTTCATTCTTGGGTCATGTTACTTCAAGAGTAAGGGGAAAACTATTTTTATTAAATTGGGAGCTAAAACTTAATGGCCAGTTTACATTCCGCTGATTCATTTAGGTATATTCATTGAATGGGCCTATCTGGTGAACAAGTTCTCAAAGCCCAGAAATCTCAAAATATGCATTGCATTTTTTATTTAATTTCGAATTTCGAGAGTCACGAAAGATCTTGAGATGATCACGTACAGTAAGTAAAACACCATACTTGAAAACGTTTTAACAGCTTAATATTACCACACCAGGAGCTTGAACACAAATCTGAAACTCAGTTTGAACCTGTTTTAATAACTCTCTTAAAATATAAGTTGGGTTGCAGATGATTGACTCACACAACTTTTGTAGAAAATTTTATATTCTCAAGAAATAGAGGGTATGGAGCAAAGTGAGTAATAGAGGGAGTCATGGATCGCAGGTTATCTAAACATCCATGCGTGAACTGGTGTAAAGAAAGAAAATATACTCAGGAAGTGAGCTGAACCCTCAAACATTCTTGTATCAAATTACAAGGGTCATCCAAAAAGTAAGGTTCCTTACCTTGTATCATCCGAACGAAAAGAGATAAGTCAAATCGATAAAAATGCATTATCAGGCATAATCCAAGCTTTAAAGAAAGCCCAAGTTTTTGAAAATCGGTTGAGGGGTTCGCGAGGAAACTCACTTTTACTGCGACAACCTCCTGTTGCCCCGTGCCCACCTCCGGAGTCCGGATTCGCGAAGAGTCGATTATTTCAAACTCGGATTTTTGCCGCTGAGCATCATATCAAAAAGAAAATTGAAAGTTTTTAGTGAGGAGACCTTGCCTCACTTTTTGACATAGTCGCCACCTCTGTTTTGACATTTCTGTTATCAATATTGCGGCTTCTTGGTGCCTTCCGCGTAAAGGGTCTTGTTTTGGCACCGAAACCAGTCATTGACATACAGCGCTCTGCATTTCTTAATCTGTCGGAGACCGCTTTCCACCGATAAATGTTTTCAGCTCAGGGAACAAATGAAAGTAACATGCAAAGGCGTAACGGACTTCCGCTGGGCCTTCCTGCAAAATTTTTTCTAGGGGCCTCCCAAGTCGATAAAATTCCAAAATTATCCCCCCCCCCTCTCCCTTCCTCACCCCTTCCCGTTTTTTCTCGTATGGTCTAGGCCCGCAGCCCGAAAATTTTTGAGAAAATCAGCCTTAATCACCAAAAAATCAAAGTGGCAGTAGCTTATATCTTTTTACCTTTAGGTATGGTATGTGCAGGATTTAGCCTACTTTTACGTTATGTTCTGAGGTGGAATTTGATTCACTTGCATGTTTGCGCAAATAAATATATTTAAAAAAAAATAAAAACGTAAAAGTACCCGATTAAATGGAGCCCCTAAAGGATCAATGATCTAAAGGAAGGCGGGGGCTCAGCCCAGGCCCATGAATCAAAGGGCCCCCAAGGCTTTTGGATTCTTGGGCCTCCCAAAACCCGAAATACGAAAAGTGGAATCATTGAGTGGACATGGGAAGGCAGGGGCCCTCCAGCAAACAAAAAGTTAGGAAAAGTCCAAGAAAAGTATGAAAAACCCCGAGCTAACAATAAAAATCAAAGGAAGAAGCCCCATCTCGATAAGTAAAGGCCCAAAGTTTGAAACCAAAGCTGAGGATCAAAGAGAGAGAGAGAGAGAAAAAAATTCCGGCGGCCGAGGGCCCCCTAGGCGCCAGGGCCCCCCTGCATAGCAGGGTCTGCGAGGGCGCCCGTTACGCCACTGGTAACATGAGGCTAAATCGAGAGAGTACGGAGAATGTGGAAAATTTTCTTATGCAAAGCAACTGATTCGGAAGTGCAGAGCGCTGTCAATGACTGGTTTTGGTGCCAAAACAAGAGCCTCTACGCGAAAGGCACCAAGGAGCTGCAATATTGATAACAGAAATCTCAAAACAGAGGTGGCGACTACGTCAAAGAGGGAGGCAAGGTCTCCTCACTAAAAACTTTTAATTTCCTTTTTTATATGATACTCAGCGGCGAAAACGCGGAACGAAGGGCAGGATTTCTGGTCCAAACGCAGCCTTAATTGGCTCGACGGGGAGAGAGCCTAAGCGATATTTCGGAAAACCGTCAAAGAGCCCCAGCCCCACCCTTCTCCCCGGACGGAAGGATCGCGGAATCCGACCTTGTCGAACATCGCCGAGCCGCAGGTGGAACAGGAAGCCAGCGGGCTGATTGTTGAAACTTATGGACAAAGCTATAGACAAAGAAGACAGAAAGGATTTGAAGGGATTCTTCTGGTGAAAACAGGTGGTTGCGATGGACAAAGAGGTGGTTGTGATGGATTAACCTACAGCAACGGACAAGAGACCCTTCAGTTAGTCCATCATATTTCCCCTTAGTTTAAAAGAACCACCCACTCCCACCAATAGGACAGCTCCATACTCCCTATGTCTTCTTCGTCTATCAATTTCAACAATCAGCCCATCGGGGTACGAACGGGAACGTACGAAATAGGAATCTTCATGCAGGGGTCGAAAAACCGGCCTTTCAGTGCGCGGCGCCCGTCCGGAGAGCTCGAGGTTGGAGACGGTTCGAACTTAAGCTCCGGCAGCCCGGGGGATCCCGCGTGCCTGTTGAAAATTTTTGTTGTGATTGTTGAAATTTGTTGTTTGTCGGGACGACATAGATGACATAGGTTAAAAGGCGAAGCGTGATTGGTCGGCTATGTCTTTTCGCTGCTTTGTCGTGCCTATGTCGGGTTGACCTCTCGACAAGCTAACGGCACCTCTTCAGTTTCCGACAGTATGTCGATCATTCCACCTGACAAAGGCACGATAACGCAGCGATAAGACATAGCCGACCAATCACGCTTCGCCTTTTAACCTATGTCATCTACGTCGTCCCGACACACTAAAAATTTCAACAATCAGGCTGCTCAGGACGGGAACGGCGCACAGTGGAGCGAGTCAATTAGAGAGGTCGGACATGAAATGTTTAACTAAGACTGCAACTTTCGATGTTCAATTCGTCAAATTTTAAAGTTTAAGGGGTGCCTAAACAAGACATTTTAACAAGGAAACCAATAGAACCACTTTAAAAACCTCCATGTTTAGTATTAACCGAGTTATAAGCTTTTCAAATTTTGTCCGACCTCTCCCACTGACTCGATCCACCGTGCGGCGGCGGTTTTCCCAAAAAAACCCTTGAGGGCTGCAGCAACCCTCCGGAGGTTCGCACCGGGAAACCCGGCGGGAGAACGAAAGACCCGGCCGCCGAAGTCCCGCAGATGGATTTTCAGGGGCTTGGAGCACGGGGGAGCCGCGGAATCGGGTCGAGAATCTCAAGGTCACGGCAAAGCGCCAAAAATGTTATTATTATATAAATTTATGTCTGTTGTTACTTTTATTCTATGAAATTTTGTAAGCTCATTTTCATTAATGCCTTTTTAGGCTCTATGTTCATTAATGCCTCTGTGGCTCATTATTTAATGTGCCTATGTGGCTTATCGAATTTCATTCATGCCCCAATGGCTTACTTGTTTTTACTGATGCCCTATTGGCTTACTTGTTTTCATTAATGCTCTAATGCCTTGTTTTCATTAATGCTCTAATGGCTTACTTGTTTGTATTAATGCCCCAGTGGCTTACTTGTTCTCATTAATGCCCCAATGGACCACTAGGCGAGGTACAAAAGTAAGCATTTTGATACATGTTTCTTAACCAAAATTTCACGTAGAACACAATTTTTGCAACGATAATTAATGAAATTAACCCCTAACCGAGATATTGAATGTTTCTTGACCCATGAATTCAAACCTCCCCCTCATGAAAACTCAATGGTTTGCACGAGTAAAATAGCACACTAGACATTACCGTGGCAGTCTCTGCAATATGAAAATACAGGGTTATCCAAAAGTCACTGACCACCCCTGTAACTTTTTTCCAAATTGAGATAGAAGTTTGAAACTTTGGGAATGTTCCTCGGTCTAAGGTAGCAACTTTTTGGTCCCCCAAAAATTTTGGGGGCGGCCCCCCTTAAGGGGGGCGGGGGCTAACTTTTTTTTTTCAAATGGCAACCCCCCCTTTGTGATATTTCATTCGAAAGATAATAAAAAAAGACAATTTTTGGCGCAAACCGCAGGTCAAAATGTTCATTTTTGACAAAATGGCGGCCGGTCAAAGTTCAAAATGGCGGAAATTTGGCATCTCCGTTGTTTATTGACGGATTGGTGTGAAACTCGGAATCCTAGGGTTTTTCGGGATGAGAAAAACGATTCTGGCATTGGTTTTCCAGAAAAGTCTGTCCTTTTCAAAATGGCGGCGGTGAAAATGGCGGCCTCGAGCGAGAAGTGGATATTTAGGCTGCATATCGTTGGATTTGCATGAAACTTGGTATCTGGGGGTATTTCGGCAGGAGAAGAACGAATCTTTCATTGGATATCTGAAATTTTGACAAATTCCAAAATGGCGGGAAATCAGTTTTACGGCTCCTAACCGATGGATTTGCATGAAATTCGATATCCTAGCGGTTTTTGGCTGGTTAAAATGGAATCTTTCATTAGATTCTTGAAATATCAAATAATTTCATGCTAATCCATCAGTAAACAGCCGTAACACTGATTTCCCGCCATTTTCCCGCCGCCATTTTGGAATTTGTCAAAATTTCAGATATCCAATGAAAGCTTCGTTCTTCTCGTGCCGAAATACCCCCAAATACAAAGTTTCATGCAAATCCAACGATACGCAGCCTAAATATCCACTTCCCGCTCGAGGCCGCCATTTTCACCGCCGCCATTTTGAAAAGGACAGACTTTTCTGGAAAACCAATGCCAGAATCGTTTTTCTCATCCCGAAAAACCCTAGGATTCCGAGTTTCACACCAATCCGTCAATAAACTACGGAGATGCCAAATTTCCGCCATTTTGAACTTTGACCAGCCGCCATTTTGTCAAAAATGAACATTTTGACCTGCGGTTTGCGCCAAAAATTGTCTTTTTTTATTATCTTTCGAATGAGGTATCACAAGGGGGGGTTGCCATTTGAAAAAAAAAGTTAGCCCCCGCCCCCCTTAAGGGGGACCGCCCCCCCAAAATTTTTGGGGGACCAAAAAGTTGCTACCTTAGACCGAGGAACATTCCCAAAGTTTCAAACTTCTATCTCAATTTGGAAAAAAGTTACAGGGGTGGTCAGTGACTTTTGGATAACCCTGTATAGTAGCCTCAATCAAGACGCTTGGGCTCAGCTATAGCAAATTATTTACACTTTAAACGATAAAGGTTGGGAATGGAACAGTACTCGATTGAGAAGCGTGCCGAAACCGTTGTAAGGCGCGATTTTACGATGGTATTTTCTTCCTTCAAGTAAGGGAGAAAAGTAAGAATTTTCTTTTACTTAGAAACAGGAAGTGCTGCCTTGGTGGCTCACCAGCCATAAATGACAATAACCCTCATTTTTGAAGCGGCCATTTTGGCGTCATGATTGCTGTACTGCTTGTTTTCTGTATAAGATTTTGCTATTGATGGTTGCAGGCTCTTTATAGATCAATATGCGTTTTTTAAAGTGAAACTTGTGTCATGGTGTTCTTTCTGAGCCCATCAGTCGACCACAATCAAACAGTAAAGGCTAAAATGGTAATTGGGTTTAATACGGATAGTACTCACCTTGCCATCGAAGTCATACTTGGCGATCACAGTTTCTATTCGTCTAGGTGCCGGTCTAATAAGAGGAGTTGTGTCTAAGTAATGAAGTTTATAAAAAGCTATTAGGTTAGGGAGGTCTGGAAATGTCTGATCTCCAATTCTGTAACTTATTTGATCATTCTGCTGCATTTTGTTTATGATGTAGTGACTAACTTTCTGATCTTCCCTGAGGAAAAGAAACAAAACAAGCAGAAAAACTGATGTATTTGATTGCAAGATTAAAAATATCTATCATCTGATTGAGAGACAATACCACCCATTTACCAACAACAAGGTTTGTTCTGAAGATCAAGTAATCTCCGAAGCCGCATACACTTTTGCAAGCTAAAGACCTTCAGTTCAGTTCAATTTATTAAAAATTTTAACAGATATAGGTTTCAGAACGCATTTGAAAGGAATAGAAGTGTATGCACTGAGGAGCAGCGCTATTTGCTTGAAAATCAAAGAACAAATATTGTTACTTTTTCCACGCTGCATTCATATTTGTAACAGGTCAATTCAGCGCTTTGAGTACAAGAGGGTGCATACATGCATTTACATTTTGCCTGCGATCGATAATGCTACTATTGCTGCACAGACGTTCTATACATTGCACCTTCAGAGTAACTTCCCTGAAATAGGAGACTGTTGTCTGAATGATAAATGAGAAAGCACTTGTTTCTTTTTTACAAAATATTATAAGTAGAAAAAAAGAATTGGGGGGGGGGGGGGCAGCAAAATTTCAAGCAGAGCTAAAGCATTTTTGGCATGAAAAATGACTTACCTAACGCAAAGAACGTAGTCTCCTTGTATCGTTACACTATCTCTCACTAAGAAAACGCCCCCTTCTTTTTCCGCCATTAAAAGATCAGTTGCATCTTGTCTTGACATTTGTCCAAAATACCAACTATGAGAAAAATTACAAAAAACAGGATGTAATTACTTAAATATAAAATTAATAATCATGAAAAACTGAACTCGAGAAACGCATAGTTTCTGGAATTATGGGTACGTAAATAAGATTTTATTTAAGGAATGATTGCTTGGGAGACTCGAAAATGGCTTAGATTATTATTTTTATACAGGGTTATCCAGAAGTCCGGGGCCCCCCTTATAACTTTTGAACAAAAAATGCTGGAGATTTGAAATTTGGGGAATGTTCCTAGGTCTAAGGGAACTACTTTTTGGCGTACCCAAAATTTTGGAGGGCGCCCCCCCTGAGGGGGGGGCGGACCCTAACTTTTTTTTTCAAATGGGAACCCCTATCTTGTGATACATCATTCGAAAGGGCTTAAAAAAAGAAAACTTTTGGCGCAAACCGATTGTCGATACCTCAATTTTTAACGAAATGGCGGCCAAAAAATGGCGGAAATGCGTTTTTTGGTTATTTGCGGTCGGATTCGCTTGAAACTTGGTTTCTACAGGTTTTCGAGCACGAAAAAAAACAAATACGATATTGGATTTGTAAAATACCCGAGCTTTTCCAAGATGGCGGCCAAGATGGTGAGTAATTTCAATTAACGCAACGCGTTAACGCGTTTTAGCGAACGCTATTAAAATGTGCCTCAGTGGTCGGGCGCAAGGGGAAGCACGGGTGGGACTCGACGCGTAGCCACCTCCCCGTGGTGAGTCCTGGGTAGTTGAAATGACAAATCAGGAAACACGATTTTCAACTGGCTGAGAGCAACGCACAGGAAATCTGACACGTTCCGATTCAAACTTATTTTCCCGCCATTTTTCGGCCGCCATCTTGGAAAAGCTCGGGTATTTTGCAAATCCAATATCGTATTTGTTTTTTTCGTGCTCGAAAACCTGTGGAAACCAAGTTTCAAGCGAATCCGACCGCAAATAACCAAAAAACGCATTTCCGCCATTTTTTGGCCGCCATTTTGTTAAAAATTGAGGTATCGACAATCGGTTTGCGCCAAAAGTTTTCTTTTCCAAGCCCTTTCGAATGATGTATCACAAGATAGGGGTTCCTATTTGAAAAAAAAGGGTTAGGATCCGCCCTCCCTCAGGGGGGCCGCCCCCCGAAATTTTGGGTACGCCAAAAAGTAGTTCCCTTTCACCTAGGAATATTCCCCAAATTTCGAATCCCTAGTATTTTTTGTTCATGAGTTATGAGCGGAGGCCCAGACTTTTGAATCAGCCGCCATTTTTTGGCCGCCATTTTGTTAAAAATTGAGGTATCGACAATCGGTTTGCGCCAAAAGTTTTCTTTTTTTAAGCCCTTTCGAATGATGTATCACAAGATAGGGGTTCCCATTTGAAAAAAAAAAGTTAGGGTCCGCCCCCCCCTCAGGGGGGGCGCCCCCCGAAATTTTGGGTACGCCAAAAAGTAGTTCCCTTTGACCTAGGAACATTCCCCAAATTTCAAATCTCTAGCATTTTTTGTTCAAAAGTTATAAGGGGGGTCCCGGACTTCTGGATAACCCTGTATATCCTCATGACATGTTCTCAGTAAGAAGTAGGAGCCTGGAACTTTCATGATACTGCAGTATGTGGTTTCAAAGTACTCTTTTTCCCAACTTCAGAGCACTTGACAGAAGTTGTTACATTTGAAGAAACAGCTTCTGAGAGCATTTGACATGAGTGGTTCTCCATTCAATCTGTTAAATTGAGGCGGCAGACTACACAAACCACATATCACTGGCTAATGGAGAAAACATTAAAAATCAGATGTCGACATTGCAAGTCACTGCTTGTGTTTCACTTTACTAAAAGATAATAAACCTACATTTTCTAATGAATTTTTTCGAAAATTGTCTCCATTCACACTAAAAAGTCACCCAAAATTACAAAGAAGCATTTTGATTCGTTTTTATTGAGGAAAATAAAATTTTGTTGAGTTTTTATGACATTACAATATTGAGATATGCTTCCTTCGCAGTTGACCATCGAATGTTAATGAATGAAACTTTCTCTTTTCTTTTTAATTTTGCAACAAAATGCAGGAAATAAAGATTTCTTTTCAAGGTGCCCTAGGTACTTAAAACTACTCAAACAATTTAAACTTTTTATATTTTGCTTCCTGACTAGTTGAACTTTGCCTCGACTCTTAGGATTAAGAAAGGACACAGTAGTTATAAACAGGGGTGCAGAAAGTTCCGAATTTGGCGATCCTAGGCTCGCAGCAAACATGAGGCAAATCTTCGGTTGGGAGGCAATTATTAAAAGTGATAACCTTTTTTTTTCTTTTCTTTTCTTTTGCTTCATACTTCAAAAATGTGGGACGAATCGCATATTTTCCCAGAAAATCGGCCATTTGACTAATGAATCGACGATGACCGTGAAGCAAATACGAAAGGTGCCATGAAGCAAGTACGAGGGCTGTCCCAAAAGAAACTGGACTTTGGTCATAGAAGGCAAACCGAGCGTCGTAATGAAGTTTTCTTGGGCTTGTTTGAAAGCTGATAAGCTACTGGAGATGCTTGTTTTTACAGAATGCAAAAATTCGTCTTGGTAAGGAAACTACACGCTTTGGAATAAAGGAAAGTCAAACTCGAGTTGCGATTTTTGTCTTTATTTCAAGAAAAATTTGGATACAACTTAAAAAAAAAACCCAGGTTTTATGTTAAAAACTTCGTTGCTCTCTTATTCAAATGCTTAAAAATAAGGAAATTAACATTTTAAGCAGCTTACCAAGTCATCACCTATCCCCTTCAAAATACTCGCCAGCTTTGTCGATGCATTTTTGCCACCGTTTGTTCAATTGGAAGAAACACTGTTGGAAATCCACAGGTTTGAATGATCGCAATTCCTTCAAGGTGTTCTCTTGAATTTCCGGAATGGTTTGAAAACGTCGACCTTTCAAGGTAGACTTAAGTCGTGGAAATAAAAAAAAATCACTCGGAGCCAGGTTAGGTGAATAAAGGGGATGAGGGAGGACACTCATGGCATTCTTGGCACAAAATTCGCGAATTTGGAGGGATGCATGGGCAGGTGCATTATCGTGATGCAGAAACCAGGAATTGGCTCCGTGTGATTTTTTCTTATTTCCACGACTTAAGTCTACCTTGAAAGGTCGACGTTTTCAAACCATTCCGGAAATTCAAGAGAACACCTTGAAGGAATTGCGATCATTCAAACCTGTGGATTTCCAACAGTGT
Source organism: Bemisia tabaci (assembly GCF_918797505.1). NCBI lineage: Eukaryota > Metazoa > Arthropoda > Insecta > Hemiptera > Aleyrodidae > Bemisia > Bemisia tabaci. The sequence continues at coordinate 87,674,590 of NC_092793.1, read as the reverse complement.
TTCTTCCAATTGAACAAACGGTGGCAAAAATGCATCGACAAAGCTGGCGAGTATTTTGAAGGGGATAGGTGATGACTTGGTAAGCTGCTTAAAATGTTAATTTCCTTATTTTTAAGCATTTGAATAAGAGAGCAACGAAGTTTTTAACATAAAACCTGGGTTTTTTTTTTTAAGTTGTATCCAAATTTTTCTTGAAATAAAGACAAAAATCGCAACTCGAGTTTGACTTTCCTTTATTCCAAAGCGTGTAGTTTCCTTACCAAGACGAATTTTTGCATTCTGTAAAAACAAGCATCTCCAGTAGCTTATCAGCTTTCAAACAAGCCCAAGAAAACTTCATTACGACGCTCGGTTCGCCTTCTATGACCAAAGTCCAGTTTCTTTTGGGACAGCCCTCGTAAGTCAGTCCTATGGAACTATTTCCACTCCTTGGTTACGTAGAGTGAAGTTTTTTTAATGAGTAAAATTATTGCTGTACCTGCTTGCATTGAAGAGAGCCTAAATTTTTTAAGTTTAAATTTTGAGCTGGTCTGGCTGAGATTAAAAGCAAGAGGAGAGAGAGAAATAAAGAATGAAGCACCAACCGACCTGGATTTGTCGTGAGGATCAAAAGACGCAGTCATTCTTTAATAATGGTGTGGAAATTATGAGGCAATGAATCAACGGTTTGAGTAAATTTGAGCCATGAAGATGAGATTTACCAAGGATGATTTTAAATTTCAGCCTTGATTTTTCTGACTCTCGATCTCAAATCGTGTTGATCCTCCAAGCATCAGGCATAGAAAGTATTGATCCTAACACAAATACGCCTGTAAGGAAAGAAAAAATTTTGAGAGGGTTGCTTTTTACCTTCATAAATCTGATGAAAATGAGAAAAGTGTACCTAAGACGTAGGATGTTGAAGATGAACACAGCTAATATTACAGAGTAATATGAATGCTGCTGGTTTGAGAAGAGTATATGTTACAATGGACCACTAGACAAGGTTCGAATTTCAGCATTCTGATACATGTTTCTTAACCAAAATTTCACGTAAAACACGATACGCACAACGGAAATTATTGAAATCAACTCCTTACAAAGATATTTAATGATTCTTGATGCGTGAATTCAAACCACCCGCTCATGAAAACTCAATGCTCTACGTGAATCACATCGCGCGCTAAACGTGTATCATGACAATCTCTGCGATATAAAAATCTGGCAACCTCAATCTTGACGCTTTGGCTCAGCTATAGCAAATAGCTTATAGTTTGAACAACACATGATGGGAAATGAACATTGCTCGATAGAGAAGATTGCCGAAACTGTTGTAGTGCGCGATTTGACTCACTTGGTACATGCTTAGCAATTGTCCTGAGTTGATCAAAATTATTCCAATTCCAATCCGCTGCCTAGGACGCCCGCAAGAGCGAAAAGTTGTTTCGCCCCATAGTATTGCATTGGAGATACGCGGTTGTTTACGCGCACCGAGCCGAACAGGTTCAATCCTGTCGCGTGACGTCACAGCATTGAAGACTAAATTCCGGGTTTAAGGGGGTGTTTTTCGACGGATTTTTGTGAAAATTGGTCGCAAGCGGTATTTTTCGACGGGAAACTCGAATTTGGTCGGATTTTCAAAATTTCAAAATCCAAGATGGCGGCCGTGGCCTAAAATGTTAAGTCGGCTCCTGTTCGATCGATTTTCGTGAAACTCAGTGTTCAAGGGTACTTTTCAATGGGAAACTCGAATTATCGGTCAGATTTTCAAAATTTCGAAATCCAAGATGGCGGCCGTGGCTTAAATGCTAGGTCTGCTCCTGTTCAATCGATTTTCGTGAAACTCGGTGTTAAGCGGTATTTTTCAACGGGAAACTCATATTTATGGTTAGATTTTCAAAATTTCGAGATCCAAGATGGCGGCCGTGGCCTAAAATGCTAGGTCGGCTCATGATCCATCGAATTTAGTGAAATTCGATATTAGAGGTTACATTTCGACGGCAAACTCGAATGCTTGGTCAGATTTTCAAAATTCAAAAATCCAAGATGGCGGCCGTGGTCTAAAATGCTATATCGCTTCCTGATATCGATCAAGTTTTGTGAAATTCGGCATTAGGAGGTATATTTCGACGGGAAATTAGAATTTTAGGTCCGATTTTCAAAATTAAAAAATCCAAGATGGCGAACGTGGTCAAAATTGCTATCTCGGCTTCCAATCCATCGATTTTTGTGAAATTCGGTATTAGGAGGTGTATTTCGACGGGAACGTCACAGTCTTGTAGACGAAATTTCAGGTTTCAGGAGGTATTTTTTGGCGGCTTTTCGTGAAAATTGGTATCAGTGTGTATTTTTTGACGGGGAACTCGAATTTTCGGTCAGATTTTCAGAATCAAGGATGGCGGCTGTGGCCGAAGAAGCTAAGTCGCCTCCTGTTCGATCGATGTTTCGTGAAACTCGGAATCCAGGGGTATTTTCCGACGAGAAACTCGAATTTTTGCTTAGATTTTCAAAATTTCAAAATCCAAGATGGCAGCCGTGGTCTAAAATGCCATCTCGACTCCTCTTCGCCTTCAATTATCGTGAAACTCGGTAACAGAGGGTATTTTTCGACGGAGAACTCGAATCTTTGGTCAGATTCTCAACATTACAAAATCTAAGATGGCGGCAGCGCTCTATAATGCGTTCTTTGCTCCTGGACCATCGATTTCTGTGAAGATTGGTGAAAAATAGTATGAAGATGAAGATGTTGTCTTCTCATTAAAGTTAAAAACTATGTGGGGCGGGGGCGGTTCGCGGAATGAGTCGTAAGTTCATCGCGAAGCGAAGAACCGGGGGTCCAGGGGCACTCCTCGGATAGGCGTGTCAGCTCGCAAAGCGAGCTAATCACGGCTAGGTACTCTATAAAAAGCTGCTGTTACCACTTGAGAGTCCCTTTATACCCAGAGTTAAGACAACTCGATTATCAGCTGACTGGCAGCCGGCCTTGGCTGGCCATGGAAGCACAAACGAGTGCACCCAAACGAACGATATTGAAGGATAAGGATAAGGAATCCTGCGATGTCTGTCATCCAAAAACAACAACATCAACAAAATTGATCAATTAAAAAGAAAATGAGATTGGTTTGTGAATAATTTCTCAATCTATTTTCATTTTGGACCGATGGAAATAACAGTTTACTCTTGATAAACCACGATTAGGTAATATTTTCATTATTTTTGTTCACATTCGAGTCACCGCCATCTTGGTGCACTCGTTTGTGACTCCATGAGCGAGAACCAATCAGAATTGGATTTTTTTTTAGGCCACTTTCAGCCCAACCAAAAGTGAGTTGTCGTAACTCTGGGTATAGAGGGACTCTATTACCACTCACTCAGCCCCCCTAGGGAAAAATTGGCGGAAGCGATTTCCTTTGAAATTTGTACATGCTTAGCTATTGTAATGAGGAGTTGATCAAAATTGTTCCAATTCTAATCCGCTGCCTAGGACGCCCGCAAGAGCGAAAAGTTGTTTCTCCGTATAGTAATGCATCGGAGATACGAGATTGTTCACGCGCACCGCCCCAAACAGTTTCAATCCTGTCGCGTGACGTCACAGCATTGTAGACTGAATTCCAGGTTCTAGGGGGTATTTTTCGACGGATTTTTGTGAAAATGGGTGGCAAACGGTATTTTTCGACGGGAAACTCGAATTTTTGGTCAGATTTTCAAAATTGTAAAATCCAAGATGGCGGACGTGGTTTGAAATGCTATCTAGATTCCTGTTTCATCGCTTTTTGTGAAATTCAGTTTTAAGGAGCTTTTCGCAAGGGAAAACTTAAATTTTTGGTCAGATTATAAACATTTCAAAATCCAAGATTACTTTACAAAAAAACTGTGGAAGCGATTTCCTTCAAACTTTGCAAGAATAAAGCTAAGAAACACCTTTGCATGCCAGAAAACTCAAATATAGAAAAAAATGACGCTGGAGCCTAAAAAAAAAAATAATAAAAGTTGATTCTCCTTATACTTATGCGTTGGGGAAACGAGGTTGTCCAGGCGCACCGCGCCGAACGGGTTCGATCCTGTCGCAAGACGTCACAGCATTATAAACGAAATTTCAGGTTTAAGGTGGTATTTTTCGACAGATTTTTGTGAAAGTTGGAGGCAAGGGGTACTTTGTGGTGGAAAACTCGAATTTTTGGTTAGATTCCCAAAATTTCAAAATCCAAAATGGCGGCAGTGGTCTAAATTGCTAAGTCGGCTCCCGTTCGATCGATTTTCGTGAAACTCGGTTTCCGAGGATATTTTTCGACGGAAAACTTGAATTTTTGGTCAGATTTTCAAAATTCCAAAACTCAAGATGGCGGCCGTGGCAAGCGTGGCTAAGATGTTATCTTCTCATCATTATATTATTATCATTTTAATGGGTAATATTTATGAGGGGCGGCTCGCGGAGCGAGTCGCAAGTTCATCGCGAAGCATGGAATCGGGGTCCAGGGACACTCCCCGGCTAGGCGTGACAGCTCGCCCAGCGAGCTGATCACGGTGATTCCATATGCCATAGTGTGGTAATTTTCTTGAAGCTCTCGACTAGTAGAATACGATTTTTTTGTTTACGCGAATTCTATCGTGGTGGGGGAGTGAGCCACACCCCCCCTAAATCCCCCAAAATTGCTCAGAATTCCGACTTTTCGCAAATTTTCCCATTTTTCTCGAAGAAGCTTGATTATGGGGCAAAACTCCAAGTAACAAGTCTGATAGCTCGTGAAATTTCTTGCGGGAAAGTTATGTGTGACTTTGGCCATGACCTGCGACAACCTCAAAATGAGGAGGCTTAAAATGTCAAAATATCTCAAATTCCCGCGAGAATAACCCGTTTCGCCGCGATTTCTCGCCAATAACGCGGAGAAGGTTGGTGAAATCGTTAAATTGTTTATCCTTAAAATGATGGAGCATAACTTTTTCATTCCAGAGAGAAGCTAACCCCTCGAGGGGAGGTAGGCGGGCCCCTACTAGAACCCACCCTACAAAATCCGTCGAGATTGGTAGCTTCTCTGAAGTACCTCTCGTAGGAGGTCGCGGGGGGTTACATCCTCCCCCTTCCTCTACCCAAAAAATAATCACGAAAAAAGTTAAATAAACGTGAAAATTCCACTTTTTAAGGCGACTTTCGAGGGTTGCCATTAAAACGCTCACACTAATCTTATTTAACGAGGGAAAGGGTGGGGGGGGGGGGGGGGTTAAAAAGCCGTTGTTATCTTCCCTCCCCAAAAATGCCTATTTCACTTATGCTTCCTATGAGATCATTGAGAGTTTTTGGCATTGTTTCCGAAGAGATCCGGTCAAATTCGAGTGCTCCTGAGCAATTTCCAGCCGTGCTTCTCTGGTGGTCGTATTTCAAATGAGTTCATTGTTCCAAGTTTAGCACTAGTATAATTTGTCGTTTATATATATAGTTCACCAGTAAACTTTTACGAGGCTGTAGAAAGCTCAAATGCATGCTAGTGAGGCTTATTGTTTCTGCCATGAAAAATATTCTTGAGAGAAGCTCGAACCGTAGTAGTTGATTAGTAGTAATCAAATTTTTTTTTTTGAAGGAGAGTATATACAACATACGAATTCCTCTAGAGAAGCGACTATTTGACACTGTTGTAGATTGATCAAGCAACTTGAAACCTGGGACAAACCGTTGATTTTCATGAATTTAGGACAATGCAGATTTTACGTCACAACCTGAAAACGCATGTAAATTCAGTAAAGCATGGCACGCATCAGGTCCCAACTAACTTGCGACAGAGTGAACATTAATCACTCTTTGATAGTTGCCTCTTTCTGTATTAAAAAGCACAGTTTTTTTAATATTGTGGGCGTATCGAAGAAGGAGCATAAATACATCTGTGTCTGGCGAACGAACTCTAATTGAGGGATAGTTATCCAAATTGTTGGACTCAGAAAAAGGCAAAATTATTCGAGTGTCCGCTTCTTTTTGGTTTGCTTTTTATTGAGTTTGCGAGGTGAGGTAAACTTTCATGCCACCACCGGAAGTAAACAGGGTGCACTCTTCTCCATGCCTTATTTATACTTTTTTCTGTGAAAATATAGGGCTTATTTCTTTCAGTCCCTTCAGTTAAGAGGAGATTGTTAAGTTGGTTCTTATTTTTAACCTTGCCAAGAAAACTTTTCCATTTACGGGGAATTTTGGTTGGGGGGCCCTTCATAAAAACAGTATTCCCTAATCCCCATTCCTAATCGCTTAATGTTTTTTATAGATATATTATTGCTGTATGTGTTGGTTACGAAATGAATGATTGAATAATTTGGCAAACAATCCAATACGCTTGGGCCTATTCTCCAAACGTTTCTAAAATATTGACATAAGCTTAAGAATGTACCTACCCGTCAATTATGAAAATACTTACCTCTGTTTTGGTAATTCCCAAAAATAAATCTGTAGATCGATGTTTGTGGACTACGCCCTGATTAGGTATTATTCCTTCAATTCTTAAACTTCTCCTACTGCAGCTGGATTTCCTCATTCCTCCCATTACATTAGTAATGTATTTACATTACCCCCACCCCCGACCTTCTTTAAGGTTGGCTGGGGGGACTCTGATGCCTAATCCCCCTTCCCCCTTGTTGCAAATATACTATTTAATTTTCTTTGTGTGGGCGTGCCAACGACAAGCCTTGGCAATCGCTTTAAAAAGTGGAATTTTCGTGATGATTTGACTTTTTTCGTGTTTAATTATCAGGGAGAGAGGGAACAGGAGGGGAAGGGGGAGGATGTAACCCCCCCCCCCTTCCCAACCTCTAACGAAAGGTCACATGGATGTACTCCTAGAACAATCGCTACTTGCTTTCATTTTGCTGCCCATTTTTGTAAATAACGCTACTTCAGGGAAGCTGCCAATCTCAACGGTTTTTGTAGGGTGGGTTCTGCTAGGGGTCCCCTTCCCTCCCACGAGGGGTTAGGCTGCCCTTGGAATGAAAAAGTTATGCTCTATCATTTTAGGGATAAACAATGTAACGATATTACCGACCTTCTCCGCGTTATTGGGGAGAAAACGCGGCGAAACAGTCATTCTCACAGGAATTTGAGATAATTGGACATTTTAAGCCTCCCCGTTTTGGGATTGCTGCAGGTCATGGCCAAAGTCACACATAACTTTCCCGCAAGAAATTTCACAAGTTATCAGATCGGTTATGTGGAGTTTTGCCCTAAAATCAAGCCTCTTTGGGAAAGATGGGAGCAATTTTGGGGGGGCTTACTTCTCCTCACCACGATAGAATCCCCATAAAAAAAAAAAATCTTATTCTCCTAGTCGAGAGCTTCAAGAAAATCACCATCTTCAAAGTTCTCACAGGGTGGGGAGGGCTACCCCTAGCTGGCCTACGGTCTAAGTGTTCTTGAAAATAACAAAATTTTTACAAAAGGGCAAGAAAAGATTTTTGAGGGGAACAGGTTATGAAAACTTTCTGTATCGTGCGTTCCACGGTTGTTAATCGGGCTGTTCTATTGGTTGTCGATAAGCTACCGAAACAGTTCCGTTAAGAAAACGTTACGATAAGAGCGCTCTTGCCGATAGCTATCAGAGTTTTCAGAGCTGACGAAAATAAGCTGTTGCCATTTGTGCATCTATTTCACGCGCCGCCGCGCCAGGCAATCTGATAAACTGACGCACGGGGCAACAATGCATTGAGTGCGAGCTCTCAAAAATCCGATAAGGCCGGCTGTTGTCGATATAATAGCCACTGTCGGTACTGCTGCCAGTTTCAATAAGAGACGATATCGATAGTGTTCCAGTAAGAATTCCTTTGAACACCCCTAGTTGTTATGCACACAAAATCCATTATGACAAGAGACTAAGGTTAGGATTCCCATCAAGTAGGATTTATCTTGTCTCATTTTTGTCGTCTTGGCTGGGACACTATTGGTCCCTCTACAGTGGGGAGGAGAAAAACTTTGTTTACTCATATTTTTGTGCCAGAGGAATATTTCTGGAACCAACAGTTAGAAACTGTCTCAGGTCAGTTCATTTTCCCAGTGTCACCGAAGCTTTGCTCACTCATGAGTGGGTTGATAATACATCAGTAATACTGCGTTTAATACAGTTTTTCTTATAATGACAACCAATCTGAAATGATAAATACATTTCACTGAATTAGGTTTTGATTAAAGCATAGATAGCAGCATGATGAACACACCTTGTGTGTAGTATATCTACCGAGAGAAACACAGCATAGCAATCTTGGAGACAGAAATAACTTACATTAAAGCTGACTTAAATCTGCAGCAATCATAGAGGGAAGCCATGGAATAACATTTCAATGAAGCAGTATGCAAACACCATTTTACATTGTGTGATAAGTATATTTTGATACTCAATCCAGAGGTAGGTGACAGTAACGTTCTCAGATCCGAGTATCATAAATATTACGACTGTTACTCTGATTGATTACTTTCCAAAGTTTTAAGAGAGAGTGAGAGCTTCTTCCTAGTAGTAAGTGAGAACAACTGCTAGAGAATGAAAACTATCTTTACCGATAAGAACTCGAGGGGACGCACTATCACAATGCACTGAGTAGATAAACTATGACACGCCTGAGGCTGAAGCTGAAACTGACGGTCGGTTCGGGGCTTCAGAATGATGGTTAATGTAAGGAGAAAAAGAAATCAATATTCTTGCGATGAAAAGAGAAACTGCATTGAGGGCGACGTCTGATTCGGACAAAAAAGTAACTCATGGACCGAAATGCTGACGGAAATTATGGGGAGTAGAGCAATCGGACATTTCAATACCACATTTCAAAAACAACATTCAGATCAAAGTTGAGATCAAAGAGTATAGAAGTTTAGAGGCCCGACTGGATAGGGAAGAATTGAAACTGAAGTTGAGCCGTGAGCAAGCAGTTGCGTACGTTGGCGCGAGAGTGCGCGGGGAGCGGGATTCCCATACCACTGCACTGATTGGCCATGCGAGAGTTGCGGACGGACGATGTACATTTAAAAAATTGCCTACGTGTAGGTGTTCCGGCAGCAACATACCCGCCACTAATAATAACGGGAAAACAACAGAAAATACTAGTTGCGTACGTTGCCTGCGAGCGCTTCTGTTTCAATTACCTAGCATTGAGCCGGGCCTCTAACCTCTCTAACCTTCTATACTCTCTGATTCACATCGATATATAGGTAGAGTACCTATACAGGGTTATCCAAAAGTCACTGACCACCCCTGTAACTTTTTTCCAAATTGAGATAGAAGTTTGAAACTCCCAAGTAGCATGGATTGCAATTTCATTGCAATGGATTGTGAGTTGATTGCAATTTTTGCTTGTTGCCTATACGTTCATTTGAAGGCGCTTAAAAAGTTGCAATTTTATTGCAATAAGTTTGCAAGAAATGTAGATTATGCTTGTTTTTCAAGGCACTATAAAGACTGCAATTTCGGTGCAATCATGTTGTAACAAATTCACGCCATGTGCCTGGCATCCAATTCTCTAGTTGTTTTAAAGTTTTTTCGACTTAAATGTCTCACCTACCTAACCCATATAGCGCAACATATTTTGAAAATATTGTCACCTTTATCAAAATATTTTCATGGCAATATTGTAAGTAAAATATTTTCAAAATATTTTTAAAACATTTTAAAGGAATATTTTGAAAATGTTTACAAAAAATATTTTCAAAATAATTCAAAAATATTGCCTGTAAACATGCATGTTAAAAATATTCCTTAAGAAAGTTTTGAAAATATTTTAAAAATATTTTTTGAAAATATTTTTAAGTTCTCAAGTTAGTATGTGGTGTAATTTACACCGGTGTAAATTTAGTGTGAGTACCTATTACGTGATATCGAAAAAAAAAATCAGACAAAAAAAATATGAAAAAAATAAATAACACGAAAAAAAATAAATAATAGGCAAAAGAAAGAAGCCTGAGAAAAACGGCGTTAATCAAATCTATGATGAATGTTGAGCCACGCACTGACGCAATGCATGCGATAACAGCCTTAACAGGCGTGATTTCAACTCAGCTCATCATCAGCTCCCTGTAGCTCAGTGGAAGAGTGCTCCGCTATGACATTCGCGGGTCGGGTTCAAGCCCACTCAAGGGCGTCCGGTATTTTATGCTGCTAAACGTCGTAGGACATTAGGTAAGCATGGATTCGAATTATTATAATTTCCCCGGAAAATTTAGGGGTTGAAATTTAAAGGTCGTCAATATTGAAATTTCTTTGCAAAAAAAAAATTGCAACTTTTTTACAATGAGGGGGTCAGATGTTGTAAAATAATTGCAATTTTCTTGCAAGAAAGTTGAAATCATCTGGAAATTTTATTTCATTTAAATTGCAATTTTTTCGTTGCAAAATGCTACTTGGGCTTTGGCAATGATCCTCGGTCTAAAGTAGCAACTTTTTGGTCCACCCAAAATTTTGGGGGGCGGCCCCCCCTAAGGGGGGCAGGGGCTAACTTGTTTTATCAAATGGCAACCCCCCCCCCCCTTCGTGATACCTCATTCGAAAGATAATAAGAAAAGAAAAATTTTGGCGCAAACTGCGAGAAATCAGTTTTACGGCTGTTAACGAATGGATTTGCATGAAATGCGATATCGATAATTTAGTGTTTCAAGAATTAATGAAAGATTTCTTTATATCCACCCAAAAACCACCAGGATATCGAATTTCATGTAAATCCGTCGGTACACGGAAAAAAAAGATTTCCTGAATTTAAGTAAACGCGTCTACTTGGATTTTTTACTTATTTCAAAACGGGTTTGACTTGGAAGAAACTAACGGTTTTCTTAATGTAAGACAACATGATTCGCTTGAAACAAGCGAATCGTGTTTTCTTAGGTAAAATAAACGTTGTTTTAAAATAAGCCAACTTTTGCTTGAATGAAGAAACCAGTTTCTTTAAAATTAGTAAACGGGGTGAACGTCCTTCTGAGTCCGGCCGTTGCCTCTTTTTAAGTCAACAGCATGCTTGGTAGAAGAAAATACGTTGTGTCGAAAGAAGAAACCGGTTTCCTCAAAATTAGTAAACGGAGCTAACTCCTTTCGAGGCGACCGGATGCAATTAGCAATACGCCCGTTGATTTTTTACAATTCAACAGTTTGCTTGGTACAGTGAAACACGTTGCGTTTAAAGAAGAAACCGGTTTCCTCAAAATTAGTAAACGGGGCGAACGCCCTCAGCGGGGGAGGATGCAATAAGCCAGACGCTGTTGCCTTCTTTTAACACAACAGCTTGCTTGGTAGAAGAAAACACGTTGTGTCGAAAGAAGAAAACGGTTTCCTCAGAATTAGTAAACGGGGCGAACGCCCTCAGCGGGGGAGGATGCAATAAGCCAGACGCTGTTGCCTTCTTTTAACCCAACAGCTTGCTTGGTAGAAGAAAACACGTTGTGTCGAAAGAAGAAAACGGTTTCCTTAGAATTAGTAAACGGGGCGAACGCCCTCAGCGGGGGAGGATGCAATAAGCCAGACGCTGTTGCCTTCTTTTAACACAACAGCTTGCTTGGTAGAAGAAAACACGTTGTGTCGAAAGAAGAAAACGGTTTCCTCAGAATTAGTAAACGGGGCGAACGCCCTCAGCGGGGGAGGATGCAATAAGCCAGACGCTGTTGCCTTCTTTTAACCCAACAGCTTGCTTGGTAGAAGAAAACACGTTGTGTCGAAAGAAGAAAACGGTTTCCTCAGAATTAGTAAACGGGGCGAACGCCCTCAGCGGGGGAGGATGCAATAAGCCGGACGCTGTTGCCTTTTAATAACCCAACAGCTTGTTTGATGAAAGAAAACAAGGTACGTCAGAAGAAGAAACCAGTTACCTTAAAAGTAGTAAACGGAGTGAGTCCCTTCCGCGGGGAACGGATGCGGCATGGGACATGTGCGGTTGCCTACTTTCAATATAACATTTTGCTTCGAAGAAGAAACCAGTTTCCTTAAAATTAGTAAACCGGATGGTGACGCCTCCTATGAGAATGATACATGCAATTGCTACCAGATGCCGTTAGCATCTGCTTAAACCAACACCATTTATGACGGAATAAAAGGAGACGGAAGTTAAAAAATCAAGATGCCCATTATATTTGTCTACAAAATAATTGTTCTTTAGGGAGAAATTCATTTAATGTGTCCTTTGAGAAATCACTCATATGCTCGGCGTCGACAAAAAATTAAATAAATAAAGAAGTAAAGAAGGAGAGGAAGAGGAAATATTTGCGTTGTTTTAAATAGATCGGCACTGTGCATTTGAAGTTTTAATTTTTATTTTTAAATGAAGGGGGCCTCATAAAGAGGACTTAAATACTTAAGTAGATTGAAGCCGGGAGTTTTTTGCATTGCCTCAGTTCAGTTTCATCGGACAATGTATTTCCTCACACTAAAAAATCGCAATTTTTTTTACTTATTTTCTTCCTTACTTTTCCTGTCCTGATGAATGAAAGATCCCTCGCAGATAGAATTAAAAAGGGTCAAATAAAATGCATGCTTATGCTAAGGGCCGAGGAAGAAATTAAAAAATGTGGAGAGAATCATACTTTTCAGCATGTCACCCACCAAGTTGACAGATGAAGATAATCGAATAACTCTGCTGCTACGTAGTGTTTACACTGTTCAATATCGATTTTCCGGGTCCCTTTGATTTATGAACGCAACGATCATATCTTGAAGGAGGAATTCCCATAAGTATATCCCGATTCTTTATTTGTTTCACTACAATAATGGCAGACACACAATCTTTACGACAGCATGGAGTGAAAGTGCGGTGCTTTACTGGATTAGCACTCCTACACTTTCAATGCCTATATCTAAGTACCTATTGTAAGATCATTAGAAGCTCAATCAACAACATGATGAATTTCTGCGCCTGCCATAATTATTTTTAACATGACTAAAAATTACCTATGGCAACTTTTCTGAACTCAGAATATAAGCTCGAGCATGATTTGGAGGGTTGTTGAGATTAGGTATTCATTCAATTTTAAAGATGAACGTGAAATGATTAAACATCTACTGTCATTTTTCCTAGAGTCCCTTTATACCCAGAGTTAAGACAACTCGATTATCAGCTGACTCGCAGCCGGCCTTGGCTGGCCATGGAGGCCGAAACGAGTGCACCCAAACGAACGATATTGAGGGATAAGGATCAGGAATCCTGCGATGTCTGTCACACAAAAACAACAACATCAACAAATTGATCAATTAAAAAGAAATGAGATTGGTTTGTGAATAATTTCTTAATCTATTTTCATTTTGGACCGATGGAAATAACAATTTACTCTTGATAAACCACAATTAGGTAATGTTTTCATTATTCTTGTTCACATTCGAGGTACCGCCATCTTGGTGCACTCGTTTCGGCCTCCATGAGCGAGAACCAATCAGAATTGGATTTTTTTTTAGGCCACTTTCAGGCCAACCAAAAGTGAGTTGTCTTAACTCTGGGTATAAAGGGACTCTAATTTTTCCATTGACGTATTAGGCCTTGTCTCCACGGCGCAACTGTTGAAGGAAGTTAGCGCAACTGTTGCGTGTTTGTTCCGCGTTTGTTGCACCAACCGAGGTTCCCTGTCTCGACACACGGCTAAGTTGCTAAGTGTTCCCGGAACATTTAAGCGGGAATATTTGAACGACTCAATTACTTTTGAGGTTAATCAGTATCAACTTTTGTAAACAAAGCACTTGTAGAATTGATTGTCCATGTCGAGTTTTCTTATATTGTCATAATGAGTGATGCTCGGTTGAGTGCGGCATATTTTGCCTTTTTGACGAGTGCTGCAGCTGCATCCCTTTATTTTTTAAAGTGTAAAAGGGTGCCACCAAGGTGGTGGGTAAGACCATGGGCAGATTCCCGTCGAGGTACACTGGCCATGGCTCACAACGAGATGCGAAATGAGGATGTAGAAAGCTTCACCCGAGCTTCTAATGATCTTACAATAGGTAGATATAAGCATTGAAAGTGTAGGAGTGCTAATCCAGTAAAGCACCGCACCTTCACTCCATGGTGTCGTAAAGACTGTATGTCTGCCATTATTGCAGTGAAACAAATAACTAATCGGGAATACTTATGGGAATCGCTCCTTCAAAATATGATCAAAATAAGCGGATATTGATAGGTCAACAATGTATCGCTGAAGCAGAAGCGTCTAAATCCTCTTGAGGCAACGGACGATGACAATCTTAAAAAACTGATGACGCTTCACAAATTTTAAATTTCCACATTCCCAGAGATACGCGCTGAAATCCTGTTTCTCACCCCTCTTTCCGACTGCTCTCCGAGTCCATGAGCAAGACAGGAAGAAAATAGGCAAGCTACCTACTACTGTTTGCCTACCTATGTGTTTTTTTTTCTGAAACTTGATTTTCAAAGGTGACTCATGTAAAGAGCAACTGACAAACAAGATTTCAGAACCTGCCATTGCATTTCACTAACCTAAGACACAAACCCAACCTTACCATTGATATTCTTTCGCTTACACTGTATATAATTCTCCCATTGAGATTCGATATGAACTCAATTCAAAGATGCTTTTGAATTTAATTATTCGGGTAGATTGGAATAAAGAGCTTTCGGTCTACCTGTAAAGTGCATTTACTAACATTCACTGCTGTCACAAGATATTTTTGCACAGGCAGAGCCACTTTCCACAGTTGATGGATCTCTAACGCCAAGGCTCAATTATAACAAGTGATTAAACGACCAAAAATTGTTACACGCCTCAATAAAAACCGTATTCTTATCTCAAATTGCAAATCTTGGATAACAGAGCACTCACCAAAAAATCTCCTTCCTTCTACCTCAGTATGAGAAGAGTGACGATACTTTGGAGCAATAACTTTGAACTAGTTTCAATAAATGATGGCCTCAGAATTTGAGTCATCATTTACAAGAGATTGGATCAAAGAAATAAGTCAGCAGGTCACGGTTGTGGCTGGTCTCACACTTCCAGTAGGACAACCAGGAAATAGATACATGGATAACACACAAATTCAAGAGCTACACAGCTCTGATTGGATCAGATTCTAGATTTAATCGGTAGATTGAAATGAAAATATTCGGTGCACTACTTAAAGGGAAGCAGGGTGCCTTATCTTGAAATCTTAGGCAAATCGTGTGGATACAGTAAAAAAGTTCTCCGCAGATGATGAACTGGTAGGTAAGGCTATAACTCAATTGTAGCCTGTAAAGCTCTTTGCTTGCTTTGCTTCTGTAGTCATAAAATGTTGATTAGAGTTGCAAGAATTATCTGAAAAAGCAGTTAATAAGCCTGGATTCCATCTGACACTAAACACCTTCACTAGAAAATAACGTCCTACGTTTAGCTAAATAAGGATAAATAAGCCACATATAACTGAAGGAATCACGTAAAAGTGCTTAAGCAACAATTATAGTAAAATTATGATTTAAAATATGTTGAATAATGGCAAAATTAAAGCTAAATCGTGGGATAAGCACTCACTCAATCGTTTATTTGAGGTTAAATCAGACGAAAAAGGTAAACAACTGTTCCACGTTCGAGGCTTCTGACCTTGAAAGTTTCTGTTATAAGTGAAACATTTGTGAGACAGTTCCGTTCCTTCAACAGTTGCGCCAACTTCCTTCAACAGTTGCGCCGTGGAGACAAGGCCTTATACAATCTAGACCGCGCATTGGGCCCGACTTTAGGCGGGGAAGGTAAGACACCTAGGGGGGTAAAGACGCGCCTTCAGCCTAGTTGATACCGCCGGATATACGAGCTAAGGCCTTGTCTCCACGGCGCAACTGTTGAGGGAAGTTGGCGCAACTGTTGAAGGAAGGAAGTGTCTCAAAAATGTTTCACTTATAACAGAAACTTTCAAGGTCAGAAACCTGGAACCTCAACAGTTGTTTACCTTCGTGTTTTGAATTGATAACCGCTGGTTACACGCGAAGCGGGAGTTTATTACGGGTGTTTTATTTTGGAGCGGTTAATATTTAGAAATATTTATATACATTTCAGTATCAATTTTACATTAGAGTCCCTTTATACCCAGAGTTACGACAACTCACTTTTGGTTGGGCCAGGATTGGGCTGAAAGTGGCCTAAAAAAAAATCCAATTCTGATTGGTTCTCGCTCATGGAGGCCGAAACTAGTGCACCAAGATGGCGGTACCTCGAATGTGAACAAGAATAATGAAAATATTACCTAATTGTGGTTTATCAAGAGTAAATTGTTATTTCCATCGGTCTAAAATGAAAATAGATTAAGAAATTATTCACAAACCAATCTAATTTTCGTTTTAATTGATCAATTTGTTGATGTTGTTGTTTTTGTGTGACAGACATCGCAGGATTCCTGATCCTTATCCCTCAATATCGTTCGTTTGAGTGCACTAGTTTCGGCCTCCATGGCCAGCAATGGCCAGCCAAGGTCGGCTGCCAGTCAGCTGATAATCGAGTTGTCGTTACTCTGGGTATAAAGGGACTCTATTTTACATTTTCGTTTGTAGCATATCACTACAGCAGAAAAATAAAATTTTATCGAATATATTTTCTTTTAATCCATATCTGTGTTATGTTATTGTTTTTTGTTTTATACCTGGTCGAAATAACGCAAAATATTCACCTCCCGTTCTTAATTATCAGTTCAGTTACCTCAATTGACATCGTTTAACCTAAAAAAATTAACGTTGTTCAAATATTCCCGCCTAAAAGTTCCAGGAACACATGCTTGTGCGTCGAGACAGGGAACTTCGATTGGTGCAACAAACTCGTAACAGTTGCGCCAACTTCCCTCAACAGTTGCGCCGTGGAGACAAGGCCTAAGTGTACCCGTATCAGGCAACGGCACTGGCAAGACTGGCATTTCCACGAATTCCACTATGGGCCTGTTGCAAACTTTTGCTAGAGCAAAAATAAGAGTTGTTTCTTGTAGATAATGCCTCAAAAATCACGATGAGCGCATCGGCAAAGTCTGAAATGCACTCATAACTTCACAATCTGCGTAAGAAATTTGCGTTTTTTTAAGCTTCCCGCTTCAAAAACGATACTACGGCATAGGTGAACATTTTGTTAGAGGAGTCGCTCCATCGTCAGCGATATTCATCATGGCCGACGCTTGCACGCAGTTCCGCGCGTAATTCAAGGAGAGTTCAAGGTCAATCAATTCGGGCGTGGAAAATATGAACGTTAACACACCGATTGTTATCTGGTCTAATCCAGTTCAGGTGTTATCTCGTCCCATCAAACGTGTTTTGGCGGATTGGCGTCGGCTATGATGATTATTGCCGACGATGGAGCGACTCCTCTTACAAAATGTTCACCTGTGCCGTAGTATCGTTTTTGAAGCGGGAAGCTCAAAAAACCGCAAATTTCTTACGCAGATTGTGAAGTTATGAGTGCATTTCAGAGTTTGCCGATGCGCTCATCGTGATTTTTGAGGCATTATCTATAAGAAATAACTCTTAGTTTTGCTCTAGCAAAAGTTTGCAACAGGCCCATTGTCTCGCCGGTACACTTGCTGTGTGTTGCTAGGTTGCCTATCGTCTCGCTTGAATTTCGTAATGCGCGGTCTAGATTGTATTATACGTCAATGAATTTTTCCAACTGTTGCTCAGAAAGTCAGTAAAGGCTTTTCTAGTGAAGATGAAGCCTCCGCTTATATATTGTGGAAAAATTGAACATACACAGGTTAAAAGAGTAATACCTAATAATTTATTGAATCAATTCATGGTGGAAAAATGAAGTATAGCTTGTGAAAATGGCGCCAACATGAAATTCAAGTTCAATCGAAAATATGCGCATAAACAGCGCCAAAATCGGAAAGTTTGATTTCCCGCGAAAGTCGGGTTACAGCGCCCGCATAAACCCGACGGAGGAAACTTGCATTACAAACTCGGGTTTCATGAAACCCCGGTTTCGAGCCTCGCATAAACGTAGCTAGTTTTGACACAAACGGCGAGCAGGAATCGATTTATCGAAAATTCCGCGCGCGGAACAGATTTGAAGCGGCGCGCCGACATAAATAGTTTTGACACAAACGGCGCAAATATATCGAAAACCGGCGCGGAATCCAGAAATTCAGAGATTTTCATCGAAAATGGGTTTTTTCTTTCCGCGCGCCAGAAAAAATTCCGCGCGCGCAAGTAAAGGGTTTTGACACTAACGGCGTTCCATACCTCCCATCCTATGCCTCCCATCCACAAAAACCAAAACAAAGCACCGCCATTTTTGGGTCCTCACCCGTGAGGTGTCTTGGGCCTTGTCTCCACGGCGCAACTGTTGAAGGAAGTTAGCGCAACTGTTGCGTGTTTGTTCCGCGTTTGTTGCACCAACCGAGGTTCCCTGTCTCGACACACGGCTAAGTGTTCCCGGAACATTTAAGCGGGAATATTTGAACGACTCAATTACTTTTGAGGTTAATCAGTATCAACTTTTGTAAACAAAGCACTTGTAGAATTGATTGTCCATGTCGAGTTTTCTTATATTGTCATAATGAGTGATGCTCGGTTGAGTGCGGCATATTTTGCCTTTTTGACGAGTGCTGCAGCTGCATCCCTTTATTTTTTAAAGTGTAAAAGGGTGCCACCAAGGTGGTGGGTAAGACCATGGGCAGATTCCCGTCGAGGTACACTGGCCATGGCTCACAACGAGATGCGAAATGAGGATGTAGAAAGCTTCACCCGAGCTTCTAATGATCTTACAATAGGTAGATATAAGCATTGAAAGTGTAGGAGTGCTAATCCAGTAAAGCACCGCACCTTCACTCCATGGTGTCGTAAAGACTGTATGTCTGCCATTATTGCAGTGAAACAAATAACTAATCGGGAATACTTATGGGAATCGCTCCTTCAAAATATGATCAAAATAAGCGGATATTGATAGGTCAACAATGTATCGCTGAAGCAGAAGCGTCTAAATCCTCTTGAGGCAACGGACGATGACAATCTTAAAAAACTGATGACGCTTCACAAATTTTAAATTTCCACATTCCCAGAGATACGCGCTGAAATCCTGTTTCTCACCCCTCTTTCCGACTGCTCTCCGAGTCCATGAGCAAGACAGGAAGAAAATAGGCAAGCTACCTACTACTGTTTGCCTACCTATGTGTTTTTTTTTCTGAAACTTGATTTTCAAAGGTGACTCATGTAAAGAGCAACTGACAAACAAGATTTCAGAACCTGCCATTGCATTTCACTAACCTAAGACACAAACCCAACCTTACCATTGATATTCTTTCGCTTACACTGTATATAATTCTCCCATTGAGATTCGATATGAACTCAATTCAAAGATGCTTTTGAATTTAATTATTCGGGTAGATTGGAATAAAGAGCTTTCGGTCTACCTGTAAAGTGCATTTACTAACATTCACTGCTGTCACAAGATATTTTTGCACAGGCAGAGCCACTTTCCACAGTTGATGGATCTCTAACGCCAAGGCTCAATTATAACAAGTGATTAAACGACCAAAAATTGTTACACGCCTCAATAAAAACCGTATTCTTATCTCAAATTGCAAATCTTGGATAACAGAGCACTCACCAAAAAATCTCCTTCCTTCTACCTCAGTATGAGAAGAGTGACGATACTTTGGAGCAATAACTTTGAACTAGTTTCAATAAATGATGGCCTCAGAATTTGAGTCATCATTTACAAGAGATTGGATCAAAGAAATAAGTCAGCAGGTCACGGTTGTGGCTGGTCTCACACTTCCAGTAGGACAACCAGGAAATAGATACATGGATAACACACAAATTCAAGAGCTACACAGCTCTGATTGGATCAGATTCTAGATTTAATCGGTAGATTGAAATGAAAATATTCGGTGCACTACTTAAAGGGAAGCAGGGTGCCTTATCTTGAAATCTTAGGCAAATCGTGTGGATACAGTAAAAAAGTTCTCCGCAGATGATGAACTGGTAGGTAAGGCTATAACTCAATTGTAGCCTGTAAAGCTCTTTGCTTGCTTTGCTTCTGTAGTCATAAAATGTTGATTAGAGTTGCAAGAATTATCTGAAAAAGCAGTTAATAAGCCTGGATTCCATCTGACACTAAACACCTTCACTAGAAAATAACGTCCTACGTTTAGCTAAATAAGGATAAATAAGCCACATATAACTGAAGGAATCACGTAAAAGTGCTTAAGCAACAATTATAGTAAAATTATGATTTAAAATATGTTGAATAATGGCAAAATTAAAGCTAAATCGTGGGATAAGCACTCACTCAATCGTTTATTTGAGGTTAAATCAGACGAAAAAGGTAAACAACTGTTCCACGTTCGAGGCTTCTGACCTTGAAAGTTTCTGTTATAAGTGAAACATTTGTGAGACAGTTCCGTTCCTTCAACAGTTGCGCCAACTTCCTTCAACAGTTGCGCCGTGGAGACAAGGCCTTATAACTCAGGGTATAAAGGGACTCTAGGTACTCTCCCTATACAGGTACTCTAGGTCCTAAGCCCCCTATTAGCCTCTCCATGGGGCCCAGTGGCCATGCTCTCTCAATATAAGTACTCTACTCTATTGTACTCTATGGATGGATGATTGCGTAATTTTGAAAATAACTGACCGCGGCGTCCGGGCATGTCCGGGTCCAGAGGATTTGAACTTGGAAGCAGTAGTTCTTCGTTTACACCTTCATTTCATCTTCCTCATCCCATCATGTATCACTATCGACATCGTTCCGATCCTCGTTCTGTTAGCTTCTGAAGAGACGATTTCTTGAACTTCTAGGATATCTTTCTTCCCCCTCATTCATATCATGAGGTAAGATGGGCCATGTGCCTTCCTAACAATGATTAGAGTTTTCTTCGGAAAATTCTGCGTTCAGGTTTTCAGTTTTTTTCTATTCTGACAGGCTTAGTGGATAGTCTATTAATCCTAGCAAAGTACAATCAATTTTGTATAAGTACTTGAATTTTGTCCTCGTTACCGTTTAAGGTTATTCGATGGATGCCATATTTTGTGTCAGAACGGCATGCGATATATCGCATCAATTGGTTCCATTTTTTCAACTACTTATCATTTTTCTCCACTTTTGGGATCGCAAATCAGTTGTCAGGAGACTAAAACACTCACTTACCAATTTTAACAAAGAAATTCAAGGTAATAAAAACGTGGTTTTTAAACTTATTAAATATATTTAAACCTATCTCGTTAGCGATGTCTTAAAATCTTGGCTCCTATTTTATTATCTTTGAGGCGCACAAATAAGCATCATTCTTAGAAGATTTCAAATGAATTTCCCTTGAACAGAGAACAAAAACATGGCAGTTTTTCCACACTGCCATTCAGTAAGTAGTTTTCCACTTGAAAAATCAAGAGTGGCAGGAAGTCTGCAACGTCTCAGTCAGAAATATGTGGTCTGGGAGTGCCTCTATCAAGTCTTAACTCGGAGAGAGTCCGGACTGAAAAGTTTTGTCCAAATCTGGTTTACGTAATGAACTGTGAGCAATTTTTTCTGAATGTCTCTGAAAAAATACTCCCATAGCTGATCTCGCACTTTGCGACCACTAAGTTAACACAATTAAGTACCATTAATCATCTGTGTTCGAAGACAAATTAGGAGATTAAAATCATACCCCTGACCACTACTCAGTTGATTCCACGAGAAATAAGAGTCCCTACTGAGCATATCAATGAAAATTAGAAAAATCATATGAGAATCACACGGTATGAGAATGTATTAAAAATTCTTACCAATCTATTTTGCCCATAGGTAATTGGTTCAACTGATTGAATCATTCATTTTGCTGCACCTTTGACCATTAAAAATGCACACCTCACCTGCAGGTATCTGTGTCTAATATTTGAACACAAATTTGCCGTTCCTTTCATGATTCGTGCTGATTTTTGAGCTCGAGAAATATTTAGGTACTCTCCTGAAGAAAGCTTTTGTAATAGGTAGTACCTATAGAATGTCCTTTGCTCTTACATAAATTATTAAACTGCCCTCTTTATTTTTTATTTTTTAGCGGAGACGTCACAAAAGTTCTGCCTCCAAGATTCAATGGACAAACTACAGGATGTTTGCAGATGAATGTCAAGACAATCCGTTGGCTCTTTGATTCCCCTGGTCAAGTCGTCGTTGCAACATCCTGGTGGGGTGATGACTCCAAGTGTCTCTTTATGTAAGTTCTTCAACCTTTATTCATTTTTCAATATGAAAAAACATATGATACACAAGGTACTATGGCCCTACAAATGCTCGGTCAGGGAGCCCACAAATAGATACAACTGAATTCTGTGTTCATAAAAGTACTTTAGTGGCTGGCATTAAATAGACAGGCCCCGCAATGAGTGATACAGGCCAAGTTGTGTTAGTCAGTTTCAGGGGTCCAGGCAGTATAGTCTTTGTTTATACATGAATCAAGGTTACCTACTCCTATGAAAGTACTCTATCAGTGGAAAAGCTCAGTGCATACATCAGACCCTACTTTCACAAAGAAGTAGCATGCTCAACATTCTTCCTATCAAAAAAGCATCGCATTTGGTTAATTAACTCACCAAAACCAATTTGCTAGTAAGTCTCTTTCACCAAAATCAACGCTTCTTCCAGCTTTTAGAGCATTAAGAAATTAATTTAGAGAATAAATTTTAAAAAAAATTAAAACTCCTTGACTTCTTTCATCATAAATTTTTCGCCCTCAACTAGTTTCACGGAAAACTGGAAAGCACAGAATTGCGGTCCAACAATCAAACATTTTCTGGACCACAGGTCAGTGAGATAACCAGTCATTGGTTACAGAAGCATAAGGCAATGAAACCACCACAATTTCACAGCATAAGCTTACTATCCATGAAGCTAGTCTGAGGTGGTGAGGGATATGAGTTGCTGAATTTTTTTTCTATCTTTTGGAAATTAGTTCAAATTGGAATTATTAGATAATGTCCAGATAAGGAATATGCGGAATTCGTCTGGGAATGAAAAATTTCAGCGGAAATCAGGAAAAAATCAGTGAATTTGTTTGAGAAACAGGACACTTCTAGTATGGACTAATTTCTTTCTTGAACTTCTTTTGAATATTTTTCACGTTATCTTTTAACTAAATTCATTTGCCGAACGTTTATGAAAGTATAATATTGTCCCAGCTAGTGGTAGGATATTCATAATAATAATAATAATAATAATAATAATAATAATGATAATAATGATAATAATGATAATGATAATGATAATGACAATGATAATGATAATGATAATAATAATAATAATAATAATAATAATAATAATAATAATAATAATAATAATAATAATAGTAATAATAATAATAAATAAGCAGGGAGGACTGCCTATGGTCTGGGGTATTGACGCACCTCCTTTCCCGAGTTACTCTGGACGCACACTCTATGTGCCAAGGAGTACTTAATGAAAAGCCCAACCCGGGGTGTTATGCGAACCGTGCCCATCGGGTCCCTTGGCACCAGGGCGCTTATGTTGGTGTCGACCTACGGAGCCCTGGGATACCAGGCGCCCTCCCAGAGTTAATATAGCCTTACCCGGAAAGAGGTTACGGGTGGACCCTCTTAAAGCCTCATCTTACTCGTGGGAACAAATATGGAAACGCGCAACTCTAAAGCAAGAAAAACCCAAAACTACAAAGGAAAAACCGACCGAACCGATGATAATGCAGAAGAATTGACTCAGGTCTCTGGGACAACACGGAAAAGAACGCAGAAACAGCAGAATCAGCTGAATCAAACACCACAGGCCCAAAGCCCACCACCAACTAGCCCGGCCGGTAAGAACACAAACGCACAGCGTAGGCAAGCAACAGAGCGAGTGAAGTGGACCACAGAAGAGTATAAAGAAATAATATGGTGCTACTGGTACATCAAAGAGAGCACTCAAAGCTGCAATATAAACGCCAACTATGACCTCTGGAGAAAAAGGAATCCGAACACCCGCCCGCATATCGATGCAAACAAGCTCGCCACACAAAGACGATTCATTGCGAAAAACCAAAAACTAAGTGAGGCACAAATTGAAGAAATCAAAGCTGATGTAGCCGCAAACCTAGCAACACAATGTGAACCGGGTGTCACCAGAAAAACCCAAAATACCAATAACAACCAAAACTCCCCTACCACAATGAATAATGCAGCCAACCACACCCAGAGAGTACAATGGACCGTAGAGGAATACAAAGAAGTCATATGGTGCCATTGGTTTGTTAAGGAAAACACGGGCATCCACAACATAAAGGCCATCACGAGCTATGGAGGCAACGAAACCCTAATGCCCGCCTGCATCTCAACGCTAATAAGCTAGCCACGCAACGAAGATACATCGAGAACAAGAAAAAACTAACCGAACAACAGCTTCAAGAAATTAAAGACGACATTCACTCCACCATAGAAGCATCCACTGACCAACACACAACTGAAAGCTCACCAGGTGATGCCACAAACGACGAGAACCGCCCGTCGAGACGGAATGATCCAACTGACACCAGGGAATCAGAGTCAACGCCAAACATACCTCAAACCAACGAAACTCCCAGAAGAAGTAAGCAGCTAAGAATACCATCTCCAGAACCAGAACACGAAACAACTCCCCAAGAGCAGAGCACGGCAAGCACACTAGAAACAACGACCTCTACATCAAAGCTAAGAAGCGTGTATCAAGAAGTTCTCGAGATGAATCTGGAAGAAAGAGAGCCGATAAGGAAAATAAAGGGGGCGAAAAAAGACCAAGAAATCATCATGCGAACTAACAATGAAGTACAAAATATGCTTGAGAGCGAAGAAAATCTCGGCCTGTGGAAAATCAACTGCTTGCTCTACGCTGCAGCCCTCACAATCAGTGACGAGTCGAACGGCCCAAAAGGAACTAAAATGAACAAGAAAGAAAGTAAGCCCCTATGGCAAAAAAGAATTGAGTTCAGAATCCAAGATCTGAGGAGGAACCTTTCAGTACTAGCTAACTTCAAAATAACGAGCAAGGAAAAAGGACAACAGACAACCCACAAAGTCCAGTCAATCCTGGATAAATACACCGCGGAAGGAGAAGAAAGCAGTATAGACAATGTACTGGAGCAACTGAGGCAACGTATTGCTGTCTTTAGCCAAAGAATAAGATGATACCAGAAAAGATCAAATCAGTTCTCTCACAACAGAAGCTTCGAAACCAACTGCAAAAGCTTCTACAGGAACATCAAAGGTGACTCCTCCGACATCGGTGAAACCCCAGAGAAAGAAAAGGTGGAAGAGTTCTGGAAAGGAATCTACGAAGTCCCTACTCAGCACAACTCGGAGGCTGGGTGGATCAAAGACTCAGAGGTCACGAACAACAAAATGGAATGGACAGATCTCGGTGATGATGAACTGATAACTACCATAAAAAACCTTGCAAACTGGAAAGCACCCGGCCCAGATAAGATACAAAGCTTCTGGTTCAAAAAAATCCCTAGCATCCATAAGTACCTAACAGCCGAGTACAATAAATTACTGAACGGGAAAGAATTCCCACCATGGCTGGCCAAAGGGACTACATATCTGATAGCAAAGAATAGAGAAACGGCAAATCCCAAAAACTAAAGGCCCATAACCTGCCTCAACATAGCGTATAAGATCTTCACGGCACTCTTGGCCGGTAAAACGTACAAATACCTAGAAAGTGCCAAACTACTCCCTATAGAGCAGAAAGGGTGCCGCAAAGGAGCTAAAGGGTGCCTTGACCAACTCTTAATATCCAAAACCATCATTGAGGACTGCAGGAAGAACAAGAAGAACCTATCGATCGCATGGCTGGACTACCAAAAAGCCTTCGACAGCATGCCTCACAGCTGGATCATCCGTGCACTGGAACTCATGGGAGTGCACCCGAATATAGTAAACGCCTGTAAGAACATGATGGAGCACTGGTCAACATGCATCCAACTAAGAGGAAAAACAGATACAATTATCACCTCTGAAATTAAAATAAGACGAGGAATCTACCAAGGGGACGCGTTCTCCCCCCTTCTGTTCTGCGTTGGATTAATACCCCTCTCTACACGACTAAACAACATGAACAATGGATATAACATCAAGGCAGGCCATAAACAACTGACGCACCTCCTGTATATGGATGATCTGAAACTGTTCAGCAGCAGCGACGAGAAACTGCAAAATCAACTCGAGACGGTGAAAGAATTCAGTGACGACATAGGTATGAAATTTGGCCTAGATAAGTGTGCCAAGGTAACCTTCAAGAAAGGTAAATACATCCACGGAGAAAACATGGATATAGACGTCGACACCAGCATCCGACAGTTAGACCCAGGTGAAACATACAAATACCTCGGAATGGAAGAAAGTATAGGTATCCAACATAAGACAATAAAAGAAAAGGTAAAGAGAGAATACATACGTCGAGTAAGAGCAGTACTAAAGACAGAGCTAACGGCAAAAAACAAGATAACTGCAATCGGAGCGCTAGCCGTACCCGTTCTACAGTACGGATTTGCAATTCTGAATTGGAAAATAAAAGAAATAAAAGCGCTAGACATAAAAACAAGAAAATGTCTGACAATGCATAAAATGCACCACCCATCCGCAGACGTTGACAGGCTATACGTGAGCAGAAAACTAGGAGGACGAGGACTTAGGCAAATTGAATCAACATACAAATCTTCCATCATCAATGCGAAGTACTACCTCCAGGAAAAAAAAAACGAAGACCCTTTTCTCAAAGCCGTGTATGCCGTCAACCTTGCTCTAGACAAAGACCACATTGCGAAAGAAGCAAACAAGTTTGAAGCCGAGCTCGGAGAAAACTTTGAAGTGGCCCCCATAAACAGCAGGAAGCAAAAAATCAAAAAGAAAATCTCAGAAAGCATCAGAACCAAATGGAAAGGAAAGATCATGCACGGGCAGTATCCACTGATGCTAGAAAATGACTCTATCGAGAGTAATCTCTCTACCATCTGGCTCAGTAAAGGTGTACTAAAAGCAGAAACAGAGAGCCTAATTGTAGCGGCACAGGATCAAGCCTTAAACACAAGGTACCGAGAGAGGAAAATCCACAAGAAACATGTGAATAGCAAATGCAGAATCTGTCACCAGTTCGAAGAAACCATTGAGCACATAACATCAGGTTGCCCAATTCTAGCCCAAAAGGACTATATCGAGAGACACGACAGAGTATGCACCCAACTTCACTACAGCCTCTGCAAAGAATATGGAATCGAAGTCGACGCAGATAAATGGTATGAACACAAACCGAAAAACACTGCAACAACCAGAGATGGAGAGACAACGATCCTGTGGAACTTCCCTATCAGAACCGATAGAACTGTTGAGGCAAACAGACCGGACATCATCCTACGTAGGAAAGGCCAAACGTGTCTGCTGATTGACGTCTCTATCCCAGCAGACAGGAACATCACAAAAAAGGAAGCTGAGAAGAAACTAAAGTATAAAGACCTAGAGATCGAAATCAGCAGGATGTGGAAGACCAAAACCCGAGTCATACCCTTTGTGATAGGAGCTACCGGAGCAGTCTCTAAAGACTGGACTAAACTGAAGAACGAAATCCCTGGGAAACATTCGCTAGTATTGGCCCAGAAGTCTGCTGTGTTAGGCACTGCCAGAATCCTCCGGAAGGTCTTAAGCTAGGTGGAGCAGCGCGAATACACCTAGAACGTTCCCACACACCAAAAACACCCCTACCGCCTACCACCTCAGGAAAGAAACCTTTAGGCAGGCGTCCTCCAGACACCTACCCTGCCTCGGTTCCTAAAACAGGTATCCTAGTCCGTGACGAGCCACCCCCCAAGGGGGAGTGAAATAACCACCACCCGGCCACCCAAACCACAAACAGCCCTCATACCTAGGAGCATTGTTTGCCCCTGTGTGAGGGCTTAAAGCAACCCAGCAAAGCTGGTGACAGCAGTGAATATGAAAAATAATAATAATAATAATAATAATAAAACTGCAGGGAGGACTGTCTATGGTCTGGGGTATTCACGCACCTCCAGTCCCGAGTCACTTTCTGAGCACTCCCTTTGTGCTAGGAAGTACTTCAATAAAAAGCCCAACCCGGGGTGTAAGCAAACCGTGCCCATCTGTTCTCTTGGCATCGGGTGCTTCTGAAGGTGTCTACCCACGGTGCCCTGGGATACTGGGCGACCTCCCAGAGTACGTAGCCTTACCTGGCGAAGAGGCTGCCGGGAGGACCGTCCAAATCCTCCTCTACTCGTGGGAACAACATGGATTCCCGAAAAATTACTAAACAACGCAAGAACTCTCAAATCACCCTAACGAATAGGGATAGAGATGAAGAGACGAACAGACCAACAAACTCGAGAACAAACCGAGCGGACCTAAGAAATGTCCCTACAAACACGCTACAAACTCTCAGCCCGACTCAAGTACAACCTTTGAGTAGCCAGCCAGACTCTCAGCCCAACCATACAAGGGCGCGAACAAAATGGAGCGAGGCAGAATACGAAGAAGTCATGTGGTGCTACCTCTACATCAAAGGAAGCACAGGCAGCTGCAACATGAAGTCCATTTACAATCTCTGAAGAAAGAGAAACCCAGCTACCCGTCCTTATATTGAAGCAAATAAACTTGCAACCCAACGCAGGTACATAGAGAACCAAAAGAAACTGAATGAAATGCAACTCTCCGAAATCAAAGCAGACGTCCGTCTCCACCTCGGACAGACATCTCAGAGCCCAGAAATTGAGACAGAACGTTCGCAAAGCAGCTCAGCCAACCAAAAAGATCCAGAGGATGAGGGAATATCGTCTCAAGTAGCCCAATCCTCACAAAGAATTAAATGGACTCAAGAAGAGTACAAAGAAGTTATGTGGTGTGACTGGTATACTAAAGAAGGCACAGGCTTTTGCAACATAAAGGAGACGTACAATTTATGAAGAGCTAGGAACCCTGACACCCGATTACACATCAATGCGAATAAACTAGCCAAGCAGAGAAGATACATAGAAAACAAAAGGAAACTTAGTTATGAGTTGCTTGAAGAAATTAAAGCAGATGTTATTGCCACACTAGAAGCATCAACTGAGGAACATGCCGGAGAAGCCCCCGAAGTGGCACCTGATGCACTGGATGATATGCTATCCCAAGACATCCTAGCCGAGCTAAACATCTCAAACCAAGCGTCACAAACTCCTCCTGGAAACCAGCAACCTACGAGCGATGAGCTGACAGAGACCAACCCTGAGCCGTTAGCCCCAACGCCAGAACCCAAGTCGTCACAAAACGAAAAGCCAGAGTCACCAATTAGGAGACTCTACCAAGAAGTACTGGAGATGACCTTAGAGGAAAGAGAACCGATCAGAAAACTGAACGGCGCAAAAAAGGAGAAGGAAATCCTTGCACGGGCCAACAGTGAGATGAAGACTATACTAGAAACCGAACAAGAATTGGACTGCATTTTGCAATTTGGAACTATAAATTCTGGCCCGGTTTAAAAACAAGGTATGTGCTATTAGTTTTCCTTTGCACATAAGTGTTTTTTCAGATAAGCCAGAATTTATAGTTCCAAATTGCAAAATGCAGTCCAATTGGACCTCTGGAAAATAAATTGCTTACTCTACGCGGCAGCTCTAACAGTCAGTGATGAAGCAAACAACCCAAGACCAGTAAAAAAGAACAACGCGAAAGGAGCGAAACCCCTGTGGCAAAAAAGGATCGATAACAGAATAAAAGAGCTGAGATGCAACCTTTCAGTGTTAACTAATTTCAAGGAGACTAGCAAGTCTAACGAGAAGCCAATGACACAGCGAGTTAAATCAATACTAGAAAAATACACTGACGAAGGAGAAGAATGCAATATTGACAATGTAGCCGAGCAACTTAAACAACGCATATCAGTGTTCAGCCAAAGGATCAGGAGATACAAAAAACGATCTAACCAATATAGGGAAAATAGGATGTTTGTAACTAACTGTAAGAGCTTTTACAGAAAAATCAAAGAGGACGGAGCAGAAACCGGTGCAACCCCTAAGAAACAAGAAATAGAGGAGTTCTGGAAAGGAATTTACGAAACTCCCACAGAGCATAACACCGAAGCGGACTGGATTAAGGATCTAAACGTCGAACATCAGATGGAATGGACTCCCCTAAATGAGGCAGAAGTAGCGAATGTCTTGAAGAATCTTGCAAATTGGAAAGTACCCGGCCCAGACAAGATACAGAGCTTCTGGTACAAAAAAATGCACCCCATCCACAAGTATCTAACAGCAGAATACATAAAACTACTGGAGGGAGAAGAGTTCCCACCTTGGTTAGCTAAAGAGTGCATGTACCTGATACCGAAAAACAAAGAAACAGCGAACCCAAAGAACTTCCGCCCGATCACTTGTCTTAACATTATGTACAAGATATACACCGCTTTAATGGCTGGCAAAACTTACAAGTATTTAGAAAGTGCTGAACTTTTCCCAATAGAGCAGAAAGGGTGCCGAAAAGGAGCAAATGGATGCTTAGATCAACTCCTTATATCCAAGACTGCCATTGAAGACTGCAAAAGAAGGAAGAAAAATCTATCCGTTGCATGGCTAGACTACCAAAAAGCCTTCGACAGCATGCCACATAGCTGGATCATACGAGCACTGGAGATAATGAGAGTCCACCCAAATCTAGTCAACGCGTGTAAGAACATGATGAAACACTGGGCAACTGTCTTCCAACTGAACGGAAACGCGGGCCAAATCGTAACTTCGGAAATCAAAATCAGGCGTGGAATCTATCAAGGAGACGCATTCTCGCCCCTTCTGTTTTGCATAGGACTAATACCCCTATCGAAGAAGCTGAACGAACAACAGAACGGATGCGACCTCGAGGATGATTACAAACAACTGACACACCTTCTTTACATGGACGACTTAAAACTCTTCAGTAGCAATGAAACAAAGCTTCAACAACAGCTTAAAACAGTAAAAGAATTTAGTGACGATATCGGAATGAAATTCGGCCTAGATAAGTGCGCTAAAGTGACTTTCAAGAAAGGAAAGTTTTTTAAAGGTGAAAATGTAACCATCGACAATGAAACCAGCATCAGACAACTGGACCCTAGTGAGACTTACAAGTACCTAGGCATGGAAGAGAATTCAGGAGTGCAAAATACAACAGTCAAAGAGAAGGTCAAGAAAGAATACATCCGAAGAGTTAGGGCAGTATTAAAGACAGCTGTCAGCAAAAAATAAGATTTCGGCCATCGGAGCACTTGCAGTTCCCGTGCTTCAGTACGGATTTGCAATCCTAGACTGGAAGATGACAGAAATCCGAGCTCTGGACGTCAAAACAAGAAAATACCTGACAATGTACAAAATGCACCACCCATCCGCGGATGTTCACCGACTCTACGTCAGCAGAAAACTGGGAGGAAGAGGGTTGAGACAGATAGAAGCAGCGTACAAGTCCACCATTATCAGTACGAAATACTATCTGAGAAAGAAGAGGAATGAAGATCTGTTTCTTAAATCGGTACACGAGGCGGACACCCAGCTGAACACGCTGCACTCGATTACCAAAAAAGCTGACAAGTTTGAAACTGAGTTAGAACAAAACTTTGAACAAACACCAGTTTAAAGCAGGAACCAAACAATCAAGAAGAAAATAGCCGAAACCTTAAGATCAAAGTGGACCGAAAAGAACATGCACGGTCAGTACCCTCGCTTACTGGGAGAAGACAGAGTCGAAAGCACTCTTTCAACCATGTGGCTGAGCAAAGGAGCATTAAAAGGAGAAACCGAAAGCCTAATAGCAGCAGCCCAAGACCAGGCTCTTAACACTAGGTACCGAGATCGGAAAATACACGGCAGAGCCCGAGACAGTAAGTGCAGAATTTGCCATCAGCACGAGGAAACTATAGATCACATAATATCGGCGTGCCCGATCCTTGCCAAAAAGGACTACATAGAACGGCATGACAGAGGGTGCACCCATCTCCATCATAACTTGTGTAAAGAGTACAATATAGCAGTCGAAACAAACTGGTACGAGCACAAGCCAAAAGCTATCACAGCAACGGATGATGGACAAACAACTATCATATGGAATGTTCCTGTCAGAACTGATAGGACGGTGCCGAACAACAGGCCTGACATCATACCGCGAAAAAGGGGGCAAACTTGCTTGCTTATCGACGTGTCAATCCCAGCGGATAGGAACATATCATTGAAGGAAGCCGAAAAAAGACTCAAGTATAAAGACTTAGAAATCGAGATAAGTAGAATGTGGAAAACAGACACGAAAGTCATACCCTTCGTAATCGGCGCGACGGGAGCAGTCTCGAAAGAATGGAAGAAATTTAAGGAAGAAATCCCTGGGAAGCACTCTCTTGTCGCAGCTCAGAAAGCAGCAATCCTCGGAACTGCTAGGATACTGAGGAAAGTCTTAAGTTGAAAACCTTAACCAAAGAATCCATACTCATTTGTTCCCACACACCAAAAACACCCCTACCCCCTACCACCTCAGGAAAGAAACCTTTAGGCAGGCGTCCTCCAGACACCTACCCTGCCTCGGCTCCTAAAACAGGTATCCTTGTCCGGGACGAGCCATCCCCCAAGGGGGAGTAAAATAATCACCACCCGGTCACCCAAACCACAAACAGCCCTCATACCTAGGAGCATTGTTTGCCCCTGTGTGAGGGCTTAATGCAACCCAGCAAAGCTGGTGACAGTAGTGAACATAAAGATAATAATAATAATGATGATGATGATGGGCATCCAAAACACGTGCTCGAGAAGTTCAATTTCAAGCGGCGGCCGCTTGAAATTGAACTTTTCGAGCACGTGTTTTGGACCTTTTGCGCTCCAGAAAAACGGTGTCGCGGCGGCAGAAAAAAGGTGCCGCGGCGACAAAAATATGGATCGCGCTATTCAAAAAAACGTCGCGGCGACAACTGCCGCCGGCGACACGGCGACACGAATCGCGTGCATAAATGGGCTCTTAAACACATCGAAGTTTTTATATTTTATTTCTTTATGAGTGAAAGGCTGAAGGGGCAACTGTCGGGATATTTTTAAGTAAGAACATTTGTCCTGTATGGTCAGATATAGCTAAATCGCAGTTGTAAGATATGAATTCACTTATATTAATATTAGTGAAGACATTGTCAATAATGGTCGCTGAGTGATCTGAAACACGCGTAGAATCAAATATGGTTTGCCTTAAGTTCTTTTGTTGCAAAATTTGTAAGAAATTACTTGTTTGATTATTTTCAAGATCTGAGTCGATGTTAAAGTTGCCTGTGCACAATTTTTTGATTATTTGGAACCTCATCGAGGAGGTCTGCCATGGATTCTAAAAATGTATTTACGTCTCCGCTAGGAGATCTGTAAATACAAAGTATAAGATACCGAATTGCATTGGTCGGAGTGAAATAGCAGGCAGCAATTTCTTGTTGCATTTCAATCGCTGATTTTTCCCAATGCTACATGCAGTAACATAATTCATCAAGGAACTTTTGATCCATACGGCGCAGCCACCTGCTCTATGATCTGTCGGACAGAAATATGAAACTAATTTGTAGTTTTCAATCTTGATACTAGTCAATTCTTCTTCTTCTAAACCTACTTCAGTTACACACATTATGTCAATATCTTCTAAAAAAAGGAAATCCTTCATAACAAAGATTTTTTCTCGTAAGTACTCCATATTCTGATGAAAAATTCCAAGATCCACAGCTTGAGCGACATTTTCTAAAAACTGATCGACTGTTGTTGACAGCTGCTCAATCTATAACTATGCCCGCTCGTGCTTGCCTTGTCCAGATTTAACAGTTTAAATGACTCAAAATAGTTTTAACCATTTTGGAAAGTTCGATTTTACCATTCTTATTAAGGTGTTGACCGTGATCGGTGAATAGCTTACGATCAAAATTATGGACATCTAACATGTAAACATTGTCAAACATGCCAACTAGGTTACATAATTTGCTATTTGTTTTCCTGATTTCTCTATTTATATGGGAGTCATTGCTTGGATCACGGCGTGGCGGAATTGTTGCCAATAAAATATTTTGGTCTTCATCAATATTAAAAAGCATTTCGTAAAGATCGTTGTAAAAGTTTTAGAACTTTTAGATTTTGAAATTTGAATAATGTAGCCGCTTACAGTATCGAATTGAAAATTGCCCCAAAAAATGCCCCATAACTTCAAAAACTGGGGGTTTAGGGGAAAAGTGCAAAGAGTATAATGTTCTTATTCTTTGCTGTAGATTCCGAATCCACAGTCAAAATGTACCCTTCCTATTCGAAAATCGCGAGATACAGGGGAGCACCTCCCCCCCCAAAAAACACCCCCAAGGGGCCATTTTGGGGGCTGAAAATATTTTGATTCGAATCTTTGGGGTGGGTTTACCCATTGAAAGTTTTTGTCCCGAAGCTCATTTTCCGCCGTTCTCGAGAAAAAGATAGTGGACGGCTGGTCTGTATCATCCTGTATAGCAATGTAAGAGTGTATTGCTAAAATATGAAGAGAGATGAATAGTGCACAGGTGGGTGACCGGCGCACAGTGGATCGAGTCAATAGGGGAGCTCGGACAAAATTCGGAAACTTTAAAAGCGCATAACTCCGTTTATACAAGACTTAGAGATTTTAAAAGTGGTTCCATTGGTTTCCTCATACAAATTTCTCTTAGAGGCACCCCTTAGAATTTAAAATGTGACAAATTAAATATCAAAATATGCAGTTCTAGCAAAAAAAATTCATGTCCGACCTTTCTAATTGACTCGATCCACTGTGCGGCATGGCCCAGGCGCAAACGGATAATGGTCAGCTGCGCAAACGCATAATGGTCAGCTGTGCAGACGGATAATGGTCAGCTGTGCAAACGGATATTGGTCAGCTGCGCAAACAGATAATGGTCAGCTGCGCAAACGGATAATGGTCAGCTGCGCTGACAGCCAATTAGAGAGGTGGCTGGCGCCATGACTTGTGACAAGGGCTGCCAACCACACAACTGAAACTATGGTGACTATGGACAGGAATTACCGAAACGTTTATAAACTATCTTAAGGAAGTGAAACTCTTTTCAAACCCACCTGGTGAAAACACCTCTATTTGTGCTAGATGCATTTGAGTGCTGTTGGTGCTCTTAAACGCGTCTAGTACGGGCAAGATGTGTTTTCACAAGGGGAGTCAATGAATTAAAGTGATCTATACTGCTTCCATTGTATCATAACCGCAGGAGCTGTTTTTCAGTAGTATGCTCATCCATAGTGTAACAGATAATAAAGTATCCAAATTTCCTTTGAAGATGACGCTAATTTTAATTTAAATTAAATAATGCTCATACTTTTACCTATTCATGTTTTGGTCCTTTTTCTCTAGGCCTAAAGAAGACAACCAACCCATCAGGAATACAGTACAAAATCGGTCGTATATTTTTAACATCTGTTCCAGTCGGGAGAAATTTCTCACTTACCTGCAGTACCATAAACGATTAAAGTTTCTAGTCCTGAAAGAGAAAAATGTCCTAGGAGTTGGAACTCTTGAAAATCTTTCTCAAATTTTTCACAACCGTCATTACGATAATTTTGTTGATGTATATGACAAAGACTCACAATTGATCGCAGATGTGCATGTCTGTTTCAATCTAACAATTTTCCCTGAAAATTCCCCTCGAAGTTTCATCCAGAGAATTGATTCTCATGAAAATGATCTGAATCCGCGACGAACAGTTCCATTTTATTCTCAAGCTGAGAAGCTTAGAGTAGGGTTTGGTGAGAGGGCAGACGAAGAACCAAGATGCCCAGTGTTTAGTCATTTGGATGACACTAGGAAATTGCTTGAGTATCTTCAAGCCGATGAAGAAAAGAAAAAGATGTCTCTTGAACGAAGGTGCCCTGTTTATAGTCATTTAGATGACGAACGGAAATTGCTTGATTACCTGAAATCAGAAGAACGAAAGAAAAATGTCTCACTTCTGGATATCACAAATCTTTGTTTGACGGACGAAAGTGATGAAACCAATTTTGCATTATCATCTCCTTCCAGTAAACTATCATCTACCAGTGTAAAAAGCTGCGACTCAAGATCTACAACTGAGTGCTTGCAAGATTATTTGAATGGTAATTATTTTTCCAAAAAATTTTCCTGTCTTTTTAGAAGGTTTTTGAAGAAGGTGAGTACATTTGAATGGAAATTCGGACAAAGGAATGCATTTTTGTTCATTGATGAAGATTTTAAAGCGCGGTAAGCATATCGACGGTGTAAGTCGGCAATCACATAACTCGTTTGCGGTGGCTGAAAATTTCCGCCTCTTTGTTATTTTTTTAAAATAGAACAAATTGACATTCCTTGAAGTTTATGCAGAATTTTCTTCGTACAGAGAAGACAAAGCACAGAAGTTTTAAAGAATTACCGTTGAGTAGTTTTCCGTTTAAAAAATAACGTATGACAGGAAGTCTGCAACGTCGCAAACCGAGTTATGTGATTGCCGACTTACACCGTCGATAT
This sequence comes from Bemisia tabaci, assembly GCF_918797505.1. Taxonomy (NCBI): domain Eukaryota; kingdom Metazoa; phylum Arthropoda; class Insecta; order Hemiptera; family Aleyrodidae; genus Bemisia; species Bemisia tabaci. The sequence goes on along the minus strand of NC_092793.1, from coordinate 87,638,251 downwards.
ACCATGCAGACCGTGCTTCATGACTGGTTGCGAAAATCCGCGGCTGATACATGAAGCATCACCCATTGCATCCTGGGTTATTTTCAAAGCCTCTCCGTGGCGGAAGGGAAGTTGTATTTTCTCATCGTGATAATTAAACGTGGAGACCGTTTAGTGTGCTGGTAACAATTTTCTAATTAATGCCGTGAACAAAGGAATCTACTATGACTCTTAATGTCCTGCTAAAGCTGTCTAATATTTACGTAGCTACCAATTTGCTTAGAGCAGATCGCTGTTTGAAATTTCCTTATCAGTTACACGTGCAAGCTGCGACGCCATGTAACAGGGTTTCCGATTGGCTATCATTTCGGCAGGCAGTGAAGGCCAAGATACACCGGCAAGTTACCAAGTGTCCAGCGACTCACCAATCATTGCTATGACGTCACGAGACCGTAATCGTTGACCTCTCCGTCTCCTCCTCCTTCACGGGGACACGTCATTCCTGTACCCTGTATCTCGGCTCTTATAGCAAAGATTTTTGTAAAACTTGGCGTGTGGGGGTATTTTTTGATGAAGAACTCGAATTTTCAGTCGCTTTTTCAAAATTCACAAATCCAAGATGGCGGATATGGACTAAAATGCTATCTCGGCTCCTATTGCATCGATTTTCGTAAAACTCGGGATCAGGGGATATTTTTGGACGAGAAAGTCGAATTTTCAGTCCAATTCTCAAACTCAAGATTGTGGATGAGGCCCAAAGTGCTGTCTTAGCTTCTGAAATGGATAAATTCATTCTTGTTAAACATGGTTTCGTTGTCTCAAGTAGCATATGAGTTGTGTTTAAACTCTCTCATGGTGTCAGATTAACGTTCACTTTATTTACGGCTGACCGTAAATCAATCAAACGCAAGCTGTGATGACAGAAGTTGCATTGAACTACGAAAAATATTGATAAGTTTGAATCGATTTTTTTAAAATTTGTTTGTCCAAATCTTGCGTTTTCCCGATAGTAGTGTTTAAGACAGCCGAAACTTTACATTAATGTCAATAAATTTTACTTGACATCTATTATTTGGGATATCATTTTATTTCATGCGACGAATGTTTATATTTTAATCTTCGCAGCTCATATTTACATGGAAATGTTTTCGTTTTCCTTTTGGCACCATCTACTTCATAGCTTCCCTCTATCAAAAAGTTCAAGTTGTCACTCATCGATTAAACTTCCTTTTCCTCCCATAAATTGTCGGTTAAATTAGGATTATTCATGATCATGCCGTGCTTATCAAACACCTTGTGTTGGACTTTCCTGCTTGTTTTCTTTTATGGCTAGAATTATAATTTCGAGAAAATCGCATTTAAAGGTTCGATTCTCAGCGTTGCTGGGTTTTCGCGGTAGGATAACTGCATGAGCATTTTTTCGTAATTGATAGTATCCCTTAAACGACCCACCCTGCTGTTTTTGGAAATATTTTAGTTTTCACCATAAAATTGACAGTTTAAAAAGGTTGTTACAGGTGTTTATCCCGTAGAACACGTAATCTCAAGGTAAAATGGCCGAATGGTTTACTAAAAAACACGATTAATGCTCTATGACTCGTCATATATTGCAATGGAAGTAGACTACAAAGAAAAACTTTTAATTTTGGCCGTGAACAACGATGACAAAAGTAACTTTTAATCAAAGACGAAATTAGGTAAGAAAAATAGGAACCTAAAAATCAGTCTTCTAAAAACTTGGAGTAATCAGTTTGGAAAACCATTGCCGAGTGTACCTGGTGCAGTCACAGTCTTGACACACTGATGCAGGGCGTTAACGCGTTGATAAATGGATGACCCACCTATTCGTGTATCGGTTTATTATATATCAGCTATTCCAGAGGCCCGCCAGCTGGTCTGACTTCACTTCACTAAATTTGGATTCTTGAGCTGGTAATCAAGGGATCGACTTGCTATCATTACCAGTGGTACCCAAGGATACAATCGAACAGACCGATCTCCGGAAAAACCACCTATAAGCATATAGGTGGTTATTCCACCATATATCTCAATTACTTATATGATGCTCTCTCCAGTTTCTTGAGCATGAAATGGTTTAAATTCAAAATCATCTATGTACTAATGTCAAGAAAATTAGGGCGGATTTTCTCTAGAAGTAATGTTGCAGCTTCATCAGATCATTACAAAGGAAATCTCTACCTTTCTTTTCAAGAAGATAAATGCGTGAATTTTTGCTCTGGTATTTTCTAAAAGGATGCTGAGACTAGAGTAGGTATCAGGCTTGAATGTACATACGGGTGTCCTCTCAGTTTTTGGTATCGTACTTGAACGGCACCGTCAAGGAAAGTAACAACAAGGAGAACCTTTCTAAAATACACTAAAATGTGCACCTTGTCATTGACTGAACGCTTCTCGTGCAGAAGCGACCTGGTTTTAATGCAGGTACCATTTTTACCGAAGTTGACCTATCATTAATACATACGTTTTTCCCCTTCAATTCAGACCAAGATTTCTGATGAAGCACGAATTGAAGAAGAAAAGGAATCAAGAACTTTGCTTATATTTCTAAAATAGTTCCTGCCTCCAAAATCCAACTTTTTCTGAATCCAAGCGATATATACTGTGACTACTTTCTGTTTTTGCAGGCTTCGACATGTGCAAAGAAAGTAGAATGAAAGCGCTCCAACTAACAAAGAAATCAACTTCAAGTTTAATTAATTTTGCAGAAGTGTCGGACACAGAGGAGGTAATGAGGGTAAAGAATCGCGTTTCAGCATGAAAAGTAATTTTTATACTTATTTTAGAATAGTTGGTCTAGAATGAAAAAATCGAGTAACCCAGGCATTCAGGAGTGCCCGATCACGGGCCTGACCGGGCCGGGAGTGCGAATATGTGGAAAGGCCTCGATTTTGTGATCAAAAAAAATATGGATATGAGGTAAAACTTAGGAAAGTAAAAAATGTTGCACGTTTCAGCATAAGTCTACATATAGATTCGTGATACTTGCCCTTTCCTGTGGAGCGGACAACCTAATTAATACAATTTGTAGGAACTTTCAAATTATTCCTAAATAGAGGAAGACAGGTCGACTAATTCTGATTGATCAAGTCTCGTGTTTTGCTTCTACCTTCGATAAATTTATCGTTTCAAAATCAGGAGGAACCCTGAAGATATCTCTGTTTTCCAAGTGAATCAATGTATGGAAGACTTTACACATTTTCGGGACCTCTCCACATTTCCTTCAACTGGATGAAAGTTATTTAAATGTTATGAAAAGATGATGCAGACAGTTCCAGAAGTCAGAAAAGTGCACTTTTTATCATCCTCCCTTATCTTATGCTTTTTTACGTCTCTTCCATGTTTTTACAGATGTCATCCTGAAATTGTGGTAACCTCTCCATATTTTTCCCAGTAACTGAAAGATATTGGAAAGTTGAGAGAAGAGGCTGCTGACGTTGTAGTCGGATCTTTCATGTACATTCATGGCATGGGCCATCCTTCTGGAAAAAGTTTATGTGTGGTATCAGTCTCTTCGTCACGATGTCTTTAACCAGAATTTGGATGGTGGTAACCTTGGAAATTGTGCAGAAAGCGCCTAAAGTAAACGGCGGCCGCTCGGCAGCCACTTTTTTCGAAAGTTCTGTATAATGCATTATAAAGTATCCATTCCTATGTTTTTGGGGTCGTAGAATCCGAGTATGATGTTTAAGATTTCCCTGGTTGAAAGAAATGTTGTAAATCCATCAAGGCAACCTAAAATACCCACGTGGCAAGAAAATCGCTTTGTAATCATTTGACCGTCAAGTGAGGCTGCTACTGATTGTTTTATCTGAGTATAGAGTTACAACTCACTGTACAGCACATACAAACCCCCCAAAGCCAATATGGCGGCCATCATGGCAAACCCTTTTAATTGGTATCGGCGAATAGCGTCAAGTAAAGTATCGCCTCGAATGTATTTTTGGTCATTCATTACGAGTATGAAATCAAAAATTACTCTTGACCAATCTGGAAGCCTGTAAATCCAATTTGGCGACTAAAGTGCAGCCACAGGAAGAAAACAGCCATTGTATTTAGCAAAAGGTGTTATTCAATGCATTTCTGGGGCTCTTTGTTCCATCAGAGTGGTTCTTCTTTGGACTTTTGAGAACTAGAAACTCAGCACCTCTGCGAGGCAAGTAATTTGATTAAAAATGAACGTATGACAGAAAAAAAATTATTATCACCCGTGCTGCACAGACACTGAAGTTGAACTCGATTTGCGGAGTTTGCAGTTGCTGGCCAGTTGGTCCGTTGCGCAAGGGATAAAAATGCGCCAAGCATTTAAAGGATGGTGTTTATGTTTAGAGGTGGTGGGTGAAAAGTAACGGACACTGTGTTGTGGATTAATCCATATTATATTCTAAAAATGAAAAGACACAATCACATTAAAAGCAATTGGTTGGCCGACGCCATGATGAGTCCTCCCCCTCTCGGGGCCGTGTTGCCAATCTTTGCTGGTTGACACCAACCTAGGCTATACAACAGTTTAAGCACATTTTTTACACACTTGTACGTAAGTGCCATGGTTTATATCTCAAAATTTTATTATCATCCTTTTTTCTCCATCAGTGTCGCCATATTCCCAAAAATGACTAACAGATCAAGTCCTCTGCCGACTCAGCGCGTCTCGCGGAGTATGAAAACGTGCCTGTCTAAATCTGAAAACTAGTCTTTAAGCACAACTTTTTATTTACTTGTATGCCATTAACACAGTTTTCCCCCAAACATTCTCTAAATATCCCTCTTCCCACTCAGTGTAGCCATATTCGCATTTTTGACGCTAACGAACTGCACTCGGCAAGGTATGAACGCATGAATAATGTGTTTTTTTTCATAATTTAGCGACTTTTCCGGAGGATTTTTTAAAATAAAGTTTACAATGTATTTTGGCATCAAAAATTATCATAACTTCCCTTTTTCAACAACAATCTACAACGTGTAGGACCAAAATAGAAGATATGTCTACTTTGTCTTAATTATTCCAGGCATACGAACTGTAAGCTACGGTTTGCGATTATTGTAGAACAGTGATTTTAACATGATTCCGATGTAGTTTTTTATGTAGAATCCGAGTTTGAGGTTTCTTTTAAAAATTTCCCTACAAAAAATTGCCAAATCGTGCTAATACTGCTAAAAACCGGCTGTTTTGCACGATTCAGCATTTGTTAGGGAAAATTTTTCAAGATAAAGTTCAAATTCGAATTCAGTGTAAAAAAACTCATTAGAAACTCTCTTCACACAGAATTCTGTAACTATTGCAAACCCAAGTTTTTCTTTGCCTAAATTGGCTGCCGACCTGTCGCGCGCAGAAAAATCGCTGTAATTCGGGAACATATCATTTCCCCAAGATCAAACATAATCTGGCAGATTCAGAATTTTACAGAGAATCACTTCAATGGTTTTTATTTCACGTAGCAAAGATCGCCTTGAGAGGAGATACGAAAAAAGAAAAGAAGTCGAACCATCGAAATCGAAAAAATCGAATTATGACTATGATAAATTATGCAACCATCAAAATAGCATCAATGTACGTGCACAGAATATTTGTTGACGTTTTTTAGCACCAACCGTTCGCGAGATATCAATTTATAAAGTTTTGCCAAAGTGGCAAATTTACCCGCCTGCCCCCTCCCATTTAATTATCCGAGGGGGCTAAAATTTTGCCCAGGCATCGGGAGCACTTAGTACAACATCTGAGCAAAGTTTGGGCCAAATCCAGGAGGGGGGGGGGTTAGAAATATCAGCGGTTTTTAAACAACCTCTTTCCGAACAAACGCGTCGGTCACTTCCTGGAAATACGTGTACAATTTTGCATGAAGACCGGTTATTATATTTTAAGCGGCACACGTTCATACCTTGCCGAGTGCAGTTCGTTGGCGTCAAAAATGCGAATATGGCTACACTGAGGTAGTAAAAGGGATATTTAGAAAATGTTTGGGGGAAAACTGTGTTAATGGCATACAAGTTTTTAAGAATTCAGTAAATGAGGGGGGGGGGTGGAAATATCCGCGTTTTTTGTACAACCTCTTTAATGGGTACCTTTTTTTAGGTAGATTTCGAAGGAATCTCTACCTATTGCAGATAGTACGACCACGAAGTCTTCCCTTGAAAAATTCGAGAAACGAGGAGTAGCATCCCTTAAAACTCTTCCAAAATGGGTTGTCAGGGGAAAATATCTTCATTCGTATACAGGGGGGCCCAGACCTACCGTACCAGGCCTTTTTTCGATATCTGGATCGTACAAGGTCCAGGATCACCAGGATGAATAGGGAATCCGAATTTCATGGTCCCAGAGACCTAAGGCTAAAATTCAAGTTCGTTAAATTGACGTAGAGACTCGAAAAAAAATGTGTTTTCATGGGTAATCGACCCCAAGGGATCCAAATACGTGGGTTTCATTGTCTGCAGAGACTTTTCTGATGGGGCACAGGGGGACTCTAAATTTTTAAATACAGGGTGTCCGGAAGTTAACGTATTTAACTTTCAGGATCGCTATTTCGGCTCAAAATAAGACTTTTTTTTCCTGTACACATATGCCCGAAAACGCTTCATACGTGAGCTATGCGCTTACAAAGTTGCCATTATTTTTCGTTCAAATTAATATAGCTCCTCGTCATTTTTTCATAGGTGGCTGAAACTTTGCGTTGGGGGGTATTTTTTAGCGCTCTATTCATTTTTTGTGTTTTCAAGGACGTACGTCTTCGAAAAATGACGTCACAAGCTTTCCCGAATTTGAAAATTGCGATAACTTTTTTGGTAGATGATATTTCGAAAAACGGATTACGGCACTTGAAAGAGCGTAAAAAATCAAGGGGTCCAAGTACTGCACAAAATTTTCCAGAAACGCGTTATTTCGACGCAAAAGAACTTTGAAAAATTTTAAGATTTTCGAAGCTCCTTGCTGTGTAGGCAATTTTTACTGCAAGGATTGAAAAATTGCCTACAGAGCAAGGGGCTTCGAAAACCTCGAAGCTATTGAGACGGCTCTTGACCTTTCCCTCACACTTTTTCAAGGCTTGGGACTGGCCCGAGCATCATCTTACTAAAATCGCGGTTAGGCGGCGATATTTTTGGTATCAAATATCCACCGAAAAATCATACTTGGTGGCTTATCGAAAACATGGTTTCAAAATGGAGCTTCGAAAATCTTAAAATTTTTCAAAGTTCTTTTGCGTCGAAATAACGCGTTTCTGGAAAATTTTCTGCAGTACTTGGACCCCTTGATTTTTTACGCTCTTTTACGTGCCGTAATCCGTTTTTCGAAATATCATCTACCAAAAAAGATATCGCAATTTTCAAATTCGGGAAAGCTTGTGACGTCATTTTTCAAAGACGTACGTCCTTGAAAACACAAAAAAAGAATAGAGCGCTAAAAAATACCCCCCAACGCAAAGTTTCAGCCACCTATGAAAAAATGACGAGGAGCTATATTAATTTGAACGAAAAATAATGGCAACTTTGTAAGCGCATAGCTCACGTATGAAGCGTTTTCGGGCATATGTGTACAGGAAAAAAAAGTCTTATTTTGAGCCGAAATAGCGATCCTGAAAGTTAAATACGTTAACTTCCGGACACCCTTTATAACCAGTGTGGGGGTTACCCCAGTGCCTCATCAGAATAGTCTCCGAGGACAACATGACCTTCAAATTTGGATTCCTTGGGGTCGATTACCCATGACCACACATTTTTCCGAGTCTCCACTTTTTAACGAACTTGAATTTTTTGAAAGGGGGCTCTGTCCCCCACCTTTAGGGGTCGGCATTTTGGACACGGATGGGCCGTAAAAATTTCCGAACTTCCTGATTTCGATGAAATAGTTTCAAATTTTGACGGAAACCCTTCCTTTTGATGTATGGGTCCCGCTTTTGACCCCCAAGGGGCGCCGGGAGGGAGGGGTTCTGAGACCATGAAATTCGGATTCCCTACTCATCCTGGTGATCCTGGACCTTGTACGATCCAAATATCGAAAACAAGGCCTGGTACGGTTGGTCTTGGCCACCCTGTATACGAATAAGCGGGAGCTAATGAACCTTTGCAACCATTTTTTTCTGGAACTATCCATACGATGAAAACGAAACTAAGCATGGTTCTTCACTTAAATGTTGTCTAGATTAAGTTTCATATTGTTGAAAATCGGTTCATCCTGTACTTCTACATATAATGCTATTAGGGGATGATTTTTTAATTCGTCCCATCTCAGCCGCTGATACCTCTAAATACTCGTTTCTTTTGACCTTCAAAATATCCTATATTTACCTACTCTCTGAAACCACCCCTTACCCTGAAAACTTCAAGTCCAAGAGGGTGATGCTTTTTCGAATATTGTCCAACCTTAGCCGCCGATACCTCAAAACACTCATCTGTTCCTAGCGTTTAAAACAGCTTATTTTCACCTATTCTCTAAACCATCCCTTATCCTGGAAAGTTCATGCCTGAAAAGGGGATGATTTTTCGACTCATTAGATTTATTATGGTTACCCATTTTCACTGAGTTGTATGGTCGAAATCTACCTTATCCTTTCTAAGTTGGGTGGAAAACGTTTTTTACCCCTTAGAAGTGCCACATTTTGTTGTTTCCCAAACGAAAATGTAACTTGCACACAACCATACTGTATTTTTACTTACAAAATTGTTGGACGTTTTGAATTGAAACTCCCATTAATTTTTCTTCCAATCACAAGCTAAAATTAGTTAAAGCTTCCTGCAGAAATTGCGAAATTTTATTCCAATTAAAGATTTAATCGTTATTTGATTTGCACTATTGTAATCTAACCCTGAAGTTGCATTCCCTTATTTGGGTAACAGTAATTTGCGGGCCTGTATTTAAGACCAATTTAACTCTTAATGATACGTGATTCTCGCTACCACCATCATAAATTGTTGTCCCCCAGATAAAGACGTGCAACCTCAAGCGTGATATCAAGGTTACGAAAATGCGAGGCAACAATTAGATTTTTTATAGGAAAATAAGTTGCAAGTGTTGGAAATGCTACATTTATTTTATACAGGCCTAGCCATGTTTGATTTACAACATTTCTTTCAACTGGGGTGATCTTATACATCATCGGTTTTACTACCCAAAAAACATAAAAATTGATACCTCACATGCCACTGTACAGAATTCTCAAACATAGGTGCTTCTGGAGGCTTTTGGCGCTCTCTGTATGATTTTCATATCACCATCTAAATTCTGATTCTAGACATCATAACAAAGAGATTGATACCACTCACCAAGTTTTTTCAGAGATTAGTCCATGAGACAGGATTTTTATACATATTAGATCCAAAAATTATGATAATTTCAACATGTTTTCACAATGTCGGCTTTTTCAGGTATTTTCTGTTTTTAGTGCTCTCAGCTTCCAAGCAGTGTCGCATTTTTCGGACATTTCCACATTTTTGGGTCTTTCCACTTTTTCAAATGCTAATCAACTTCAAGTTTTTTTAATGCTTTCGAGGAATTTCCACATCTTCTTGCCTTTTCCACGTGTTCAAAGCATTCTCAGATTTTTTAAACCTTTCTCAATTATCTAAACCTCTCTACATTTTCGAAACCTTTCCACGTTTTTGAAACCGTTTATTTGGGACCTTTCACTTCTCTTCCCTTCACTGAACTATAAAATCATTTAAAAGTTATGAAAAGTCGATAAACATTTGGATGAATCAAGGACTTTTTTCTTTTTCCTTTATCCATTTTTGTTTATTTCCATTCTCTACTTCCGCCTCTGCCATGTAATTTTCATTTTTTTGCCTCCTTCGTGAATAAGAGATTTTACTGTAATCTATCAGTTCGATCATTTTGAAGTGATATCCTGTAAACAATCGCATTGAATGTAGCTAACAAGATAAAATTATCTTAAGGAAGTATTCTAATTATATGAAGCAAGCACTGCAACAGTTGTTTATGCTTGATGCTTATTTTCCAATAAACACGTTCAATGCATATTATTCACTTCTAAATCGAATGCGTTGAATTTAGATACAGTAAATTTTTTGATGAACCAAAAAGAAAAGAAAAAAAGCCAGCGGCCAGCCATGTAAAAATGTGGAGGCTTGAACGATACTGCACCCCTGTTTAAACGGTGCAATTAATGGACCACTAGACAAAGTTTGAATCTCACCATCAAGATGTATGTCTTCACTTTATTTGACGTTAAATTTGATTTGTACCACGAAAAGTAGGAAGGTAACTGACAAACATATTAATGTTTTTCAATGTAGTCCAGTCATTCTAGCCAAAAAAAGGGCCTAACCTCGGACAAATTAGCACAAACTTCTCTTGTGTTTTAAAGCGCTCCAAAACATGTCTTGTGCCCCCCAAAAAAAGTTTACCATTAGCCCCCCTCGGGAACACAGTCAAAATTGCTTATAACAAAATGGCGGCCGTCTGAAATTACGTATAAATTGATTCTTGACTTCGTCAGCGTTTTCCCGATTTTGCGTAATTCTAGTGCATCCAGTGAAAAAAATCATTCTTGTCGTTTTTTTAGAGGATAAAATTTTGCTTACAAATATATATTAATTTTTTAAATTTTGACTTGTTGGTGCCGAGCTACGAGGTCCGACACCGAAAAAAAAAAGGCTAGAATTTTCTTGAAATTTCAAGTTTGGTTTGTAACTTTTAAAATACAGCTTCGGCAGAATTTTTTCTCTCAAAACTGTTGGCACCAATGGAAAGAGCATGAAATTTTCTTTTCAAAACACATATTACATCAAAATTTAACTGAAGGTATAAGACCTTTATAGGGCTTTTTTGGAATGGTGTCAAATTTGACATTTTTTACTTTGTGTAAATTTTGGCTTGAATTTCGATTAGTGTGACCCTTTTTCACGAATATTCGACTATTTTTGAAATAAATTTTGTTATTAATTTAGTCATGGTAACATAGTAAGGGGAGAATCACCTTAGAGGGATGGTCGACCGGAGGGGGGGGGGGGGGGCGGCATACCTGATCCGTTTACTGTTTGGCCTATCGCAGCTAAAGATTCTAAGAAAAAAAACTGTAAAACACCTAGTTGTCGGCAGATTTTTATGAAATTTGGTGTACCCCGGTATATCGATCTAGGAAATTCGAATTTGACGTTACTTTCAGTCTGAATCAAAATTCAAGATGGCGGAAAAAAAGATGGCGGCAATAATTTGTTAGATACCTGCTTATCGACTGATTTGCATGAAACTTGGTATAACCCTGTATTTAGCCCTAGAGAATTTGAATTTGATGTCGAATTTAACCGGAATTGAAATCAAAGGTGGTGGGAAGAAGGTGGTGGCCATAATTTTTTAAAATTAAAGATGGCGGGTACAATTTGAAAAATACCTATTTATCGGCAGATTTTCATGAAACTCGGTGTATCCTGGTATTTTGATCTGGTAAATTCGAATTTGACGTTACTTTCAGTCTGAATCAAAATTCAAGATAGTGGAAAAAAGATGGCGGCCTTAATTTTTAAAATATCTGTTTATCGGCTGATTTTCATGACATTGAATATTACCCAGTATTTTTACCAAAGTTTGTCGGTTTTGGTTTGAAAACTTATAATATAAGGTAATAAGACAGGGTAAAAAAGTAATTGAGGGGCTCGGAGGACAAGGCACATAAGTGCAGATTTCGAAAAAAATGACACATTAGTGGTTCCAACTAATTCTAGGTTTAAAATAAAGTCTGTGAAATATTCACCGGAAGCATCCAATGCTTAAGCATCAAAATGTGAGTTTGAACTCTCTTTCTGCCATAAGGCAAACAACATACATAAATACTATAATAGTTAGCAACTTTAAACATGTTTTTCTCGAAATAGCTCAACGAGGTGCACTTACGCACCTCGTCCTCCAAGCTGTTTAATTGAGAGTATAAGTGTTAAAACGTAATTTTTTCAGTATCGTCGAATATTTAATTGACACAGATTAAGAAATACAAAGCCGAGTAATGAAATAAAATATGTACTAATTTTCTACTCGGTCTATTGAAAGCTAAATAATATTAAATAATGTGCGAAATGATGTCGCATATTCGGCTGACAAGATGCCGAAGTCAGTAAAATTTTAATGTTTTTATTATTTTCCTTCTTATTTACTTAGATTTCACCATTTCATACGTGCCTGCGGTACGTCACGTAAAGCATAGGTGCATACCCCTCTCCCCTGTTGATAACCCCGCCCCCCCGCTGACATCTGTACTTTCGTTATAATCCTTGTTCGCGCTTACGCTAGAGTTGGCCGCCCAAAAGTTCCAAACCTTCAACGGTGTGTTGAATTTATCATAATAATTATTAGTTTTACTATTGATTCCTCCGACGCAAAAAGACCCGCTCCCCGAGCTGCCGCCATTACACAGCCCAATCCCTCACGTAAAGCGCTTCGCGGCGGCGGCTGTGCTCGCATTGTAACTTCCCTCATATGTGAGATGTCCCATTCCGCAATATTTTTAAAGACCCTTAAATGTACAGATTTCGCCAAGCTCTGTCCTATTCGTTTATTTTTACGTGATTGTATATCTTATTGTAAATTTTATGTACTTTCACGTGGTTATAGTGGTTTTTTGATCAAACACTTTTAAAATGCTTAAAAATTAGGAAAATGGAGCTAAAAACGGACTTTTTTCAGAAAAGTGTCATTTTTGATCCCGGAAGAACATATCCTACCGGCAAATATAATTACTTAAAAGGATGTTGAACATACTTTTCTAGACCAAAATTTTACGTACTTTTCAGTTACATCATTCACTTTAACTTTAAAGCTCATTTTAAAGCAATAAAATCTCAAAAATAACAAAAAAGTTAAATTTCATCATTTTTTTCTTAACTTTTTTTAACCCTAAATTCAGTGCTCAGACCCCTCAAAAAGGTTTTACGGCCAGTTTTAATAGCCCCAGGTTATGGGAAATTTCATGAACTTTTCATTTCGCACCTTGTTTTTTTTCTTAAACGCCTTTTAACACGTAAAAAATAAGAAAAACCGCGGGAAAATTTTTTTCGGACAAATTGCAATTTTTTTCAACATTGCCTTCGCATTTTTACGAGAGACGCCAAAAATACAAATAAAGGTAAATTTCTTACACAAAATTTGACTAGCTTTTCGATGATTACCATGGTTTGATTGAAAAAATTGTTTGCAGCCATGAAAAACCACAAAAACATGAGACAAAGCCGTGTTATTGAACAATTTGTACATTTTTAACGTCTCAAAAATTGGCTTCTAAGTACACTTAAATACCTTCAAAAATGTATTCATTAACATTTTTTTAACTTTTATGTGCTATTACATTGGTACCATAAAATTTACTTCAAACAAAAATGACTAAACTTGAAAATTTTGGGTATATGTTAAGAAAAAGGTTCTAAACAGAGCAGCCGGGTTTTTCCAATAGACAACTTTAACGCCTTATCTAATTCTCTTTATAAAATTCGAAACAGTAATTTCAGGTATGCAATTTTTTGGAAATTTTATGCTCTAAACAATTATAACCATTGTTGAATCGTATCGTTAGTTTCCAGCTGTCAAAAAGCCGAAAATCGTTGAAATTCTGCAATTTCTAGAGAAATCATTTTTTAGCGTAAATCCCTTAAATACGCTTTTCAGGTACATGTTGTAAAATTTAAAGGAAAACCAGTGTGTTATTTGTCTTGCAAATTTTATAACCTTTCAAAAAAGTATATATAAGTTGTACTTTTGTTGAAAAATAATTGATCGAAAGCGCTGGAAACGGAAAAAAAACAGCTGAATTTGTTGTTAAATATTGACTTCATGCTTTTGAATGATTCGTCTCACAATGAGGTCATAAAAGATGAAAAGGTAAAATGAATGGGTACACTTATGTAAAATTTAGCGTACTTTTCAGTGGTGTCGTTGTTTTTAACCTTTAATTAATTATTTTGACCTAAAAATGGTCAAGAACGCGAAAAATCGTGAATTATCAGCAGATTTTGCCAGTTGTTGTTTTTAAATAGTAAAATTCGGGAAGAAAAAAAATAATAAAAGCCTAAGTTTTGTATATGATTCTTAATCAAAATTTTATGATCTTTAAATCTGATCTCTTGCAATTTTTTTGTTCAACGCATTATTTTTGAGTTATAAAGGCAAATCCGTATGCACGTCCTCTTTGAAAATCACCGCAAGTCGCCATTTTGAAAAACTGCGATTTGACCACTTTCCCGGTGGAATTTTTTGGTAAACTTTTTTTTCTGTCTTATTGGATACCTAGAGACCCTATATACCAAAGGAAAAGTTTGTGCTAATTTGTCCGAGGTAAAAAGCTAGAATGACTGGACTAATGCATAAATTCAATCTTCCTGCTTATAAAAAAAAAAAAAAAAAAAAAAAAAAAAAAAAAAAAAAAAAAAAACATAATTTACTATAGTTAAATAATTGCACATTAAGCGTTATTGTGACGGTCTTTGCGGTGTGAAAATAAGACAACTTCATTATCAGTGCTTTGGCTCAACTGGTGCATGTTTTTTACACTTTGAACAACACACAGTGAGCAAAAAATATTGCTTAGCCTGCCAACGCTGCTGTTGTGCATGATTTGATTCATGGAGACTCCGGTTTTTCATGTGAGCAGGAAATTCCAATTTGTCTTAATCAATGCTAAGTAAAAATGTTCTCACCTTTGTTGGGAGTTAGTTTTAGTCATTTTTGGTGCATTAATCATGTTCTGCATGAAAGTCTGATGAGAGACATTCATCAGAATGCTCAAATTTGCTCCTTGTCTACCGGTCCATTGTACTAATTTACTAACAGAAGCCACAGAGGGTGAATTTTGATTGGCTCCGATTGATTCTCCTCCCTCTTTGATGACTAAAAAAATGATCCATCTTTTTTCCAGGTTTTTAATGATCGATCACTATCAAAAGGCGAACTTACAGCATCTACAATTCACTCAAAATATTCTCGTGATTTAATTTATTTGGCATCTAAAGAATCAAGTCCGGACAAAGTGCACCCAGTTGCAAAATTTCCTGCCTTGTCAAATTCAGATGTAAATTTTAGATTCCACAGTAGCCCACCAACAAAGCAAAAATCCTTCAAAGCAGTTGGTCCATCCAAGTCAGCAGGTAGTAATTTTATTTTCTTCTGAGTCTGTAATAGGAAAATAATTTCGGTAAGTAATTGTAGTAATGAAGTATTGCATCTACTTTTTTCAATAATAATAATAAGAGAATCCTCTGAACGAAATAGACGGAGAACAACAACAACAACGACGACGACGACGACGACGACGACGACGACGACGACGACGACGACGCGACGACGACGACGACGACGACGACGACGACGACGACGACGACGACGACGACGACGACGACGACAACGACAACTCTGCAGGGAGGACTGCCTATGGTCTGGGGTATTGACGCACCTCCTTTCCCGAGTTACTCTGGACGCACACTCTATGTGCCAAGGAGTACTTAATGAAAAGCCCAACCCGGGGTGTTATGCGAACCGTGCCCATCGGGTCCCTTGGCACCAGGGCGCTTATGTTGGTGTCGACCTACGGAGCCCTGGGATACCAGGCGCCCTCCCAGAGTTAATATAGCCTTACTCGGAAAGAGGTTACGGGTGGACCCTCTTAAATCCTCATCTTACTCGTGGGAACAAATATGGAAACGCGCAACTCTAAAGCAAGAAAAACCCAAAACTACAAAGGAAAAACCGACCGAACCGATGATAATGCAGAAGATTGACTCAGGTCTCTGGGACAACACGGAAAAGGACGCAGAAACAGCAGAATCAGCTGAATCAAACACCACAGGCCCAAAGCCCACCACCAACTAGCCCTGCCGATAAGAACACAAACGCACAGCGTAGGCAAGCAACAGAGCGAGTGAAGTGGACCACAGAAGAGTATGAAGAAATAATATGGTGCTACTGGTACATCAAAGAGAGCACTCAAAGCTGCAATATAAACGCCAACTATGACCTCAGGAGAAAAAGGAATCCGAACACCCGCCCGCATATCGATGCAAACAAGCTCGCCACACAAAGACGATTCATTGCGAAAAACCAAAAACTAAGTGAGGCACAAATTGAAGAAATCAAAGCTGATGTAGCCGCAAACCTAGCAACACAATGTGAACGGGGTGTCACCAAAAAAACCCAAAATACCAATAACAACCAAAACT
Source organism: Bemisia tabaci (assembly GCF_918797505.1). Taxonomy (NCBI): domain Eukaryota; kingdom Metazoa; phylum Arthropoda; class Insecta; order Hemiptera; family Aleyrodidae; genus Bemisia; species Bemisia tabaci. The sequence continues at coordinate 87,622,108 of NC_092793.1, read as the reverse complement.
CCCCTACCACAATGAATAATGCAGCCAACCACACCCAGAGAGTACAATGGAACGAAGAGGAATACAAAGAAGTCATATGGTGCCATTGGTTTGTTAAGGGAAACACGGGCATCCACAACATAAAGGCCATCACGAGCTATGGAGGCAACGAAACCCTAATGCCCGCCTGCATCTCAACGCTAATAAGCTAGCCACGCAACGAAGATACATCGAGAACAAGAAAAAACTAACCGAACAACAGCTTCAAGAAATTAAAGACGATGTTCACTCCACCATAGAAGCATCCACTGACCAACACACAACTGAAAGCTCACCAGGTGATGCCACAAACGACGAGAACCGCCCGCCGAGACGGAATGATCCAACTGACCCCAGGGAATCAGAGTCAACGCCAGACATACCTCAAACCAACGAAACTCCCAGAAGAAGTAAGCAGCTAAGAATACCATCTCCAGAACCAGAACACGAAACAACTCCCCAAGAGCAGAACATGGCGAATACACTAGAAACAACGACCTCTACATCAAAGCTAAGAAGCGTGTATCAAGAAGTTCTCGAGATGAATCTGGAAGAAAGAGAGCCGATAAGGAAAATAAAGGGGGCGAAAAAAGACAAAGAAATCATCATGCGAACTAACAATGAAGTACAAAATATGCTTGAGAGCGAAGAAAATCTTGACCTGTGGAAAATCAACTGCTTGCTCTACGCTGCAGCCCTCACAATCAGTGACGAGTCGAACGGCCCAAAAGGAACTAAAATGAACAAGAAAGAAAGTAAGCCCTTATGGCAAAAAAGAATTGAGTTCAGAATCCAAGATCTGAGGAGGAACCTTTCAGTACTAGCTAACTTCAAAATAACGAGCAAGGAAAAAGGACAACAGACAACCCACAAAGTCCAGTCAATCCTGGATAAATACACCGCGGAAGGAGAAGAAAGCAGTATAGACAATGTAATGGAGCAACTGAGACAACGTATTGCTGTCTTTAGCCAAAGAATAAGAAGATACCAGAAAAGATCAAATCAATTCTCTCACAACAGAAGCTTCGAAACCAACTGCAAAAGCTTCTACAGGAACATCAAAGGTGACTCCTCCGACATCGGTGAAACCCCAGAGAAAGAAAAGGTGGAAGAGTTCTGGAAAGGAATCTACGAAGTCCCTACTCAGCACAACTCGGAGGCTGGGTGGATCAAAGACTCAGAGGTCACGAACAACAAAATGGAATGGACAGATCTCGGTGATGATGAACTGATAACTACCATAAAAAACCTTGCAAACTGGAAAGCACCCGGCCCAGATAAGATACAAAGCTTCTGGTTCAAAAAAATCCCCAGCATCCATAAGTACCTAACAGCCGAGTACAATAAATTACTGAACGGGAAAGAATTCCCACCATGGCTGGCCAAAGGGACTACATATCTGATAGCAAAGAATAGAGAAACGGCCAATCCCAAAAACTATAGGCCCATAACCTGCCTCAACATAGCGTATAAGATCTTCACGGCACTTATGGCCCGAAAAACGTACAAATACCTAGAAAGTGCCAAACTACTCCCTATAGAGCAGAAAGGGTGCCGCAAAGGAGCTAAAGGGTGCCTTGACCAACTCTTAATATCCAAAACCATCATTGAGGACTGCAGGAAGAACAAGAAGAACCTATCGATCGCATGGCTGGACTACCAAAAAGCCTTCGACAGCATGCCTCACAGCTGGATCATCCGTACACTGGAACTCATGGGAGTGCACCCGAATATAGTAAACGCCTGTAAGAACATGATGGAGCACTGGTCAACATGCATCCAACTAAGAGGAAAAACAGATACAATTATCACCTCTGAAATTAAAATAAGACGAGGAATCTACCAAGGGGACGCGTTCTCCCCCCTTCTGTTCTGCGTTGGATTAATACCCCTCTCTACACGACTAAACAACATGAACAATGGATATAACATCAAGGCAGGCCATAAACAACTGACGCACCTCCTGTATATGGATGATCTGAAACTGTTCAGCAGCAGCGACGAGAAACTGCAAAATCAACTCGAGACGGTGAAAGAATTCAGTGACGACATAGGTATGAAATTTGGCCTAGATAAGTGTGCCAAGGTAACCTTCAAGAAAGGTAAATACATCCACGGAGAAAACATGGATATAGACGTCGACACCAGCATCCGACAGTTAGACCCAGGTGAAACATACAAATACCTCGGAATGGAAGAAAGTATAGGTATCCAACATAAGACAATAAAAGAAAAGGTAAAGAGAGAATACATACGACGAGTAAGAGCAGTACTAAAGACAGAGCTAACGGCAAAAAACAAGATAACTGCAATCGGAGCGCTAGCCGTACCCGTTCTACAGTACGGATTTGCAATTCTGAATTGGAAAATAAAAGAAATAAAAGCGCTTGACATAAAAACAAGAAAATGTCTGACAATGCATAAAATGCACCACCCATCCGCAGACGTTGACAGGCTATACGTGAGCAGAAAACTAGGAGGACGAGGACTTAGGCAAATAGAATCAACATACAAATCTTCCATCATCAATGCGAAGTACTACCTCCAGGAAAAAAAAAACGAAGACCCTTTTCTCAAAGCCGTATATGCCGTCAACCTTGCTCTAGACAAAGACCACATTGCGAAAGAAGCAAACAAATTTGAAACCGAGCTCGGAGAAAACTTTGAAGTGGCCCCCATAAACAGCAGGAAGCAAAAAATCAAAAAGAAAATCTCAGAAAGCATCAGAACCAAATGGAAAGGAAAGATCATGCACGGACAGTATCCACTGATGCTAGAAAATGACTCTATCGAGAGTAATCTCTCTACCATCTGGCTCAGTAAAGGTGTAGTAAAAGCAGAAACAGAGAGCCTAATTGTAGCGGCACAGGATCAAGCCTTACACACAAGGTACCGAGAGAGGAAAATCCACAAGAAACATGTGAATAGCAAATGCAGAATCTGCCACCAGTTCGAAGAAACCATTGAGCACATAACATCAGGTTGCCCAATTCTAGCCCAAAAGGACTATATCGAGAGACACGACAGAGTATGCACCCAACTTCACTACAGCCTCTGCAAAGAATATGGAATCGAAGTCGACGCAGATAAATGGTATGAACACAAACCGAAAAACACTGCAACAACCAGAGATGGAGAGACAACGATCCTGTGGAACTTCCCTATCAGAACCGATAGAACTGTTGAGGCAAACAGACCGGACATCATCCTACGTAGGAAAGGCCAAACGTGTCTGCTGATTGACGTCTCTATCCCAGCAGACAGGAACATCACAAAAAAGGAAGCTGAGAAGAAACTAAAGTATAAAGACCTAGAGATCGAAATCAGCAGGATGTGGAAGACCAAAACCCGAGTCATACCCTTTGTGATAGGAGCTACCGGAGCAGTCTCTAAAGACTGGACTAAACTGAAGAACGAAATCCCTGGGAAACATTCGCTAGTATTGGCCCAGAAGTCTGCTGTGTTAGGCACTGCCGGAATCCTCCGGAAGGTCTTAAGCTAGGTGGAGCAGCGCGAATACACCTAGAACGTTCCCACACACCAAAAAACACCCCTACCGCCTACCACCTCAGGAAAGAAACCTTTAGGCAGGCGTCCTCCAGACACCTACCCTGCCTCGGTTCCTAAAACAGGTATCCTAGTCCGTGACGAGCCACCCCCCAAGGGGGAGTGAAATAACCACCACCCGGCCACCCAAACCACAAACAGCCCTCATACCTAGGAGCATTGTTTGCCCCTGTGTGAGGGCTTAAAGCAACCCAGCAAAGCTGGTGACAGCAGTGAATATGAAAAATAGTAATAATAATAACAAGCAGGAAAGTCCAACACGAGGTGTTAGATAAGCGCGGTATGATCATGAATAATCCTAATTTAACCGACGATTTATGAGGGGAAAAGGAAGTTTAATCGATGAGTGACAACTTGAACTTCTTAATTGAGGGAAGCTATGAAGTATATGGTGTCAAAAGGAAAACGAAAACATTTCCATGTAAATATGAGCTGCGAAGCTGAAAATATAAACATTCGTCGCATAAAATAAAATCAAATCCCAAGTAATAGGTGTTAAGAAAAATTTATTGACATTAATTTAAAGTTCTCCTGTCTTCAACATTACTATCGGGAAAACGCAAGATATAGACAAAAAAATTTACAAAAATCGATTCAAAATAATCGATATTTTTCGTAGTTCAATGCAACTTCTGTCATCACAGCTTGCGTTTGGTTGATTTATGGTCAGCCGCAAATAAAGTGAACGTTAATTTGACCCCATGAGAGAGTTTAAACACAACTCATATGCTACTTGAGACAACGAGACCATGTTTAACAAGAATGAATTTATCCATTTCAGAAGCTAAGACAGCACTTTGGGCCTCATCCACAATCTTGAGTTTGAGAATTTCGAAAATTGAACTTAAAATTCGAGTTGCTGGTCGAAAAATACCTCCTGGTACCAAGTTTTACGAAAATCGATGCAATAAGATCCACTCGTGAACGTATGGCGGTCGGACTGTACTGCTTGTTTGAGTTGACTGTGTGACTGATGATATGTACGTCCGTGCACTAGCAATGGGTGCCGCGGGTGCATTTAGCTCAGGCATATGGAGTATCGAGCGTGCGGTATACTCAAACTGTTCCTTACTCTATTAGTGGCACACACTACACACTATGCTACTGGTTTTCGCGTGTGTGACGACGATAGAGTAGGCAAGATCAGCTGGGGTGAGATGGGACCAGGCATTAATAATAATAATAATTACCTCTTCCTCCCTATCAACATTTGAAAAGTAAAGAGTATATTTCACAACAGCTCTTGCTAGATTCTTTTTTTCATTTTTCTAATTTTCTAGTCTCAACTTTTTTTCTTTTTTTTTCGCAATTGCGGAATGTAAAGAATTTCTGGTAACTTGAATGAGTCTAATTGGAACTTGTAATGTTTATAACCATTTTTCGTAATTTTTGTGACCTCATAGGCAATCAAATTGTCCTAAGTAAAGAAAGTTTCTAAAAATTAATTTCATCATTATATTTTGTCCCACTTTTGAAAATAGGAAGGAAATCAAGGTACTCTAAGTTCTAAAATGCCAACTATTTCTCACCGGGCAGTCGCTCTGCCTCATGGCAAAATAGGTGATTTTACTTACCTCATTTTTACTCTCAAGAACCATCTAATTTTTAAGACCTTTCTTTAGAGGTTTTTTTCCCCTTCACTTCCCAAGATCCGCCTTTTGTTTACTGCGATTTGTGGACTGTGAGATCTGGCATTTTTTGCATCTCCGAAGCAAATTTTGACCTTCTTTAATTGTGGTCTGAGGTTCACTTATCAGTTATTGATGGATCATCACCTTTTATCCAAATATCATCTACAAAATAAAGTGTGGTTTTGTCTGTGAATTAATAAGTATAGTATGTGTGTGTAGTGGAGTAGTAAATCTTAGTGTATCAACTGAATCCATAATTTTATCTGCAGGTGTTTCAACCAAGATTAACTTTTACCGCATCTCTTTGGACAGAATAATTTTTAATTCTGATGGCTTACGCAAGCTTAATGGATTTCACAGTGTGAAACATCAACAGCAAAATTGTAAGTGCTCATTAATGAATTTATTCTTTCTTGCCTTGTAAAAAACTGAGGAGGTCAAATCTGGGAGATTGATATTTTTTTTATTTGCCAATTTAGACATGGATCTCAACCTATGGATGTCACATTGATTATATAATTTATTTTTACACCTAAGTGCAATATTTTTTGGCATTATTTTAAACCTTGGCAATCATGAGCAGAAGAAAAGGGGGCCACAAATTTACAGGGTGTTTCAGACCACCCGTACCAGGCCTTTTTTTCGGTTGTTTTAGGTCGTACGAAGTCGGGGACCGCGGGGTTGAATAGGGAATCGACCCCAAGGAATCCAAATTTCGTGGTCCCGAAACCCCCTCATTCCCCCTTGGGGGATAAAGGGGGGGTCACGATGCTAAAAGTCACGGTTCCCGACCGAATTGCGGATTAATCGCATCAGAATTGAAAAGCACGGAAAATTTCACGTGAAATTGACCCCTAAAAATCCGTAATTGGCCCATCCAAGGCCTATAAATGACCCCCTAAAGAGGGGGACTGTACACCCTCCATAATTTCTCTTTGGTCTCAAAATTGACGTAGATTCTCCAGAAAAAGATGGTTTTCCAGGTAATCGACCCCGAGAAATCCAAATTTCATTGTCCCGAATCTCCTCTAGCCCCCCTTGGGGGGTAAACGGGGGGCTCAATTTTAAAAATCGGGGCTCCTTTCCGAATCGCAAATTGATTGCATCCAAATTGAGGAGCAGAACACTTTTACATCTTTAGTGACCCCCAAGAGTTTTAATTGACCCCCCTGAACGGCAGAAAGTAACCCCTGAGGAGGGGGGCTTCGCCCCCTCCAGAAGTTTCTCAAGATTCCTCTTTGGTCGCAAAATTGACGTCGATTCTCCAGAAAAAGACGGTTTCTGCCCACAAGGGCGGGTAGCGGAGCTTAGGGACCATGAAATTCAGAGTCCTCAGGGTCGATTACCTGGAAAACCGTCTTTTTCTCGAGAATCGACGTCAATTTTGTAACCAAAGAGGAATCTTGAGAAACAATTGGAGGGGGCGAAGCCCCCCTCCTCAGGGGTTACTTTCTGCCGTTCAGGGGGGTCAATTAAAACTCTTGGGGGTCACTAAAGATGTAAAAGTGTTCTGCTCCTCAATTTGGATGCAATCAATTTGCGATTCGGAAAGGAGCCCCGATTTTTAAAATTGAGCCCCCCGTTTACCCCCCAAGGGGGGCTAGAGGAGATTCGGGACAATGAAATTTGGATTTCTCGGGGTCGATTACCTGGGAAACCATCTTTTTCTGGAGAATCTACGTCAATTATGAGACCAAATAGAAATTATGGAGGGGGTACTGTCCCCCTCTTTAGGGGGTCATTTATAGGCCTTGGATGGGCCAATTACGGATTTTTAGGGGTCAATTTCACGTGAAATTTTCCGTGCTTTTCAATTCTGATGCGATTAATCCGCAATTCGGTCGGGAACCGTGACTTTTAGCATCGTGACCCCCCCTCTACCCCCCAAGGGGGGGTGAGGGGGTTTCGGGACCACGAAATTTGGATTCCTTGGGGTCGATTCCCTATTCAACCCCGCGGTCCCCGACTTCGTACGACCTAGAACAACCGAGAAAAAGGCCTGGTATGGGTGGTCTGAAACACCCTGTATTGGGTCCCTCCCAAGAAATGTGAGGGATTGTGCTGAATGAGTGTGGTACGTAACATTAATTTTCTGGTGAAAATAGCTCAAAATTATTACTTCTGAGCAGACACAATTTTTAAATTTTTCCGAGGAGGTCATGCGAACTTGTTTTTGGAGCTAAAGAAATCCCCGGAGGACTCCAACAGAGCTGGGAGAGTCCCATAAATCTCTCTTGATCGGGTGTATTTTAATGCCGCACAGATTCCCCCTGCTTAGGTGCCCCCATAGAAAGTTCCTAGGTCCACCCATGTTGGCAACGTTACTCTCTCACCTGGACAATGCCACATAGTCCTTTCAAGTGTTTTCACAAATCTCATTTAAAAATTTCATTTCACTCAAAATATGCTTCACAGTGTGAGGTGCAACAAGAACATGAACCTCTAGCAAAGAAAAATTTACCTGCAGGGTGTCTACAAGACCTGAATTTCCGGAAAGTCCGGGAAAAGAACTGATTTTTTAAGGACGGTCTGGAAGTACTGAAGAAGTGCGGAAATTCCACAAAAGGGTCAGGAATTTTTTCATTTTTTCGTCATTTTTGTCGAAATTTGAGCGAGAAATTCTAATTTTTGAAATTTGTCGAATTTTGTCGAATGGAAGTACTGAAGAAGTACTGAATTTATCTGTTGAAGAAGTACTGAATTTCTTGGAATTGTACTGAAATAGTACTGTAAATGTACTGATTTTCGGCTAGCCTGTTTTAGTAGACACCCTGGTTCCTGATTTCTACTGACATCTCTCTTTATCATATAACTGATTAATTGTACTTTTTGTATATGTTTTATTAGGTCCTCATGGCACGTACATCATTCAGTATCAATTGTCCAAAGTTGATCCTAAATTTAGGCTTGAGAAAACATGGCCTGTTCGGCATATATCTAGAAGGACATTAGCTAATGGTAATTTTCATATTTAGAATCCTTAGTATTTGTTTCTTAAGCTGCATCTTCATGTAGCTGCATTCTGCATTTCAGCTTCATTCTTTGGTTAAAATCTACTTTAATTTCATTTTATTCTTACATTATATCTATACTATAAGCTCTCAGGTCTCCTAATTTTTTTTTTTCCTGGTATCAGTTCGTTTTTTAGGACCTCTAGGGTTCTGCTGGATCGATTTTCATGATTTGTACAGCTGTCAACAGGGGATTGTCTCTAGATGAGCCCGCTTTATCCTGATTTTGGGAACATGGCCGAGGTTTTTTGTGTATAACGTGGTAAAGTTGCAAAGGACTATGTTCAAAACGGGCCATTTGGGGCTCGAGGCGGATACTTTTTAGACTTGCCCTATTCATTCACCTAACAATGCCTCACCTTTTCCCAAAGTTTCAAGCCCCCCAAAAATTTTGGGGAGATGCAGCGGAGGGTCAAAGTTAAAAACCGGCAAAATTTTCGCGAATTTATTACTCGAAAACCAAGAAGTTTTGGAAAATGCGGTTTAAACGAGCGTATTCAGCGTGACGAGAGCTTTCAGAAAATGTATAACATCATAGGGTTTTGTCAACTTCAGCTCGAATTATCGCCTCCGAAGCGCCGGAACGCTCAAAAAAGACCCCTTATTTTTTCACGTTTGGGCCGATTTAAAAAAAAGCCATTTTTTTATTTTCGTGAAAAACTGATATATTGTTCCTGACTCTCTGTAGCCCCTTTAGCTCTTTACCGCATGCTGGGGAAATGTTTTGGTCGCGAGTTATGAGAGCGGAAAGGAGCGAAGGTCGGGAAAATCGGCTATTTTAAACTGCGCGCGCGGCGTTGATCGGAGGGAAAACGTCCCCTCCCACTCAGTTCGGCGAATCACACTCCTCTGCCGACCTCGCATTGTTGCCACATGTCTCCTAATCCGTCACCGCGCGCAGTTTAAAATAGCCGATTTTCCCGACCTTCGCTCCTTTCCGCTCTCATAACTCGCGACCAAAACATTTCCCCAGCATGCGGTAAAGAGCTAGAGGGGCTACAGAGAGTCAGGAACAATATATCAGTTTTTCACGAAAATAAAAAAATGGCTTTTTTTTAAATCGGCCCAAACGTGAAAAAATAAGGGGTCTTTTTTGAGCGTTCCGGCGCTTCGGAGGCGATAATTCGAGCTGAAGTTGACAAAACCCTATGATGTTATACATTTTCTGAAAGCTCTCGTCACGCTGAATACGCTCGTTTAAACCGCATTTTCCAAAACTTCTTGGTTTTCGAGTAATAAATTCGCGAAAATTTTGCTAGTTTTTAACTTTGACCCTCCGCCGCGTCTCCCCAAAATTTTTGGGGGGCTTGAAACTTTGGGAAAAGATGGGGCATTGTTAGGTTAATGAATAGGGCAAGTCTCAAAGGTATCCGCCCCGAGCCCCAAATGGCCCGTTTTGCACGTAGTCCTTTTCCCCTTAAAACAATGCAAATTTTTATTACATGTCACAGTTCATTTTAGCGGTGTGCCGACAAAATCCCGCCGCAAATATCCCGCGCGACGAAATCCCTCCGTATGATGATTCCGCGTAAATCCCGCGTTTTTAAAGAAATGCGTGTTCCTTCCAAATAAAGCGAAGATGCTTACAAAGAAGTGTTCGAAGAAATTTTAAATTTAAAGCCTACTCTTAAACCAACATCGATCATGAAAGATTTTGAGAAAGCAGCCGAAAATGCCGCGCGCGAGGTTTTTGGTAAAGAATGTCGGGTGCATGGATGTTTTTTTCACTTCTCCGAATACGTGTGGCGGCTCGCACAATCATGCGTTCTACAAGAGGAGTACTCAAGTGATCCAGAATTCGCTCTGAACAAAAAACATCTGTCCTTTTTGGCTTTTGTTCCAGAAGAGGCGGTGGACAATGCATTTCAAATTTTACTGGACTCTGAATTTTATAAAAAAAAAAAAACGAAGATCTCCTGACCGTTTTAATCAACTACTTCGAAGATACGTGGATTGGGCGCTTCGACAGGCGCGGGCGTAAGCGAAAACCTCTTTTTCCAATTGAAATGTGGAACTGTTTTTTATCAGTCGCGGGTGGACTGCCTCGCACCAATAACCCAGTCGAAGGTGCAATGAGCTAGCCGCCATAACGCCAAGCACCCATCTATGTGGAAGGTAATAAATGTATTTAAAAAAGAGGAATGAGTGTGCAGAAAAAAAATTGAAGATGTTGCTGGGAAACCCCTTCCTCCGCAACAAAAAAAGTACCGCGATCTTTCGCAACGGCTTGAAACTATCTGCGCTGACTTCCAAAACCGCCCAGTAGATGAGTTCTTGCGCGATACTGCACAGAACTTAAGCTAAGTTCTAAACTAAATTCTGTTAATTTTAATGTTTTCATCATTTTGACAAGGGCTCCATACACCCGCTCTATTCTTTTATCACTCTCGGTCGCGCAACCAATTTTCTAATACTCTCGTCATAACACTCACAAGGATCAGCTTATGGAACATGGAACAATGGAAGGTAAAATCTCCAACTTTTAATGGTGTGTATTACTTTTTCATTTATGGCGGAATTATGTCCGCAGGATTTTTTTCAGTCGGGATTTCGTCGCGGAGATTTTGACCGCGGGATTATGTCGGTAAATCCGTTCTAGCATTCTACTGGGCCGATTTTCATGATTTTTGCGGCAGGGTGATAGTCTGTTGGTGAGCCTACTTTATTCAGATACCGGTAACAGATACCGGTAAGTATGACTCAGGTTTTTTATAACCATTTTATAAAAGTGAACGAATCGACAGAATGATTCGGGCGACTCCCTCCCTAGTCACTGCTGCCAGAAGATTGCGCATCGGCCAATTGGCGTATACATTACCGCTACTCTTTGAACACAAGATTCACAGCATCTTCAACATCACAGGTAGTCTAACGGGTAAAAGCATCACAACGCATGTTTTAATTCCCGAGTCGGGATTTCAAATACGATCAGGGCAAGACTTCTGTAACCCTATGTAAAATACTTGTTATTGTTTCAATGAAATTGCGGATTGATTGATCTTTGTGATCGATTTTTGGATCGATCATTTCTTCAAAAACGCATTTGACTGGGACGTCAGTCCCATCGGGTGGAGGAAAGTGACAATCTGTGGCTCTTCTTCCGCGATTTGACTCGCTGAAGTAGCAAAAGTTCATCCTTACTTTCTAAGAAAATTATCGGTGGCGCTGGGGTCTAAAAACTGCTCAACGATAGTGTAGTTCGGGTTCCGAATCGCTATGAGCCCACTTGTGTTTTTTCTTATATTTTCATTGCATATATTTTCTCTGATGTTTTTGTTTTATTCTCTTTGATTGCAGAAGCAATTATATCCTTATTTTATTTCCTTTCCCTTCAATTTTTTCCTTTTTTTTTAACATCTGTGTCCATTCACAATTATTATTTAAAAATAGCTTCCCCTAGAATACATTTGATGCTTCAAACGGAACCAATTTGTTTTATTAATGACATTTCCGGCTAAATCATGGGTTTTCCCAGGAACGCCTCTTGTCCCTCCCAGACTCTACTGTTGGCAGATAACTTGCTTTTTCAGCACTTTTCCCAGTTCAAACCCATGTTAAGTATTCAAATTTATCGCACAATCTGGCAACCCCTTGAAGGAAATAGAAAAAGGTGGAATCGTCTGAAAAAATGAATCCTTCAAAGTTTATATTATTGATACACACACACACACACACTAACATATATAAAATAAAGAAATGACTGTTACCTAGTACATATTCACATATGCACGGTGCGGGAGCCATCCAGTCAATACAAACTCTTCAAAAAACAAGTTTATTACAATTTGAAAGTTACATGTACCGCAGACGTTTCGGTGCCATCATGCAGACACCATCATCAGTGCATGAAAAATATAAACAAATTACAAATTCGAATATGATACAAGCGCTGCTCGTAAAATGCTGTTCATTTTGTTATATTTTTCCGCTTCTAGATGCGCTTGTATCATATTTGAGTTTGTAATCGTTTATATTTCTCTTGCACTGATGATGGTGTCTGCATGATGGCACCGAAACGTCTGCGATACATGTAACTTTCAAATTGTAATAAACTTGTTTAAATTTGAAGAGTTTGTATTGACTGGATATATATATATATATATATATATATATATATATATATATATATATATATATATATATATATATATATATATATAAGTCTAATTTCATGGTTATTTTATGTTTAATAAAGCGAACTTCATGAGTTGTATAACCGTAACTTTTTATTTATTTTAAACAAAAAATTTTTTTACAATGCGACGTTTCGGTGGCTTATTATTCCCACCATCATCAGGCAGAGACTGAGGCGACAAAACAAGGAAAAACGAGAAATAAACACCTAGTCCTCCGATCCAACACGGTCAGGGAAGAGAGGAAAAGATAGTTACAATCTAACGAACATTACAAACATTGTTGCCTGAGTTACAGCTATTAATAAATGGTCGACAAAACAATGGGTAACAATTAAAAGGTATCGGTACCTACCAAATAATCCTCAAAATGGGAAAATTCTGTCCTTGAATTCAGAGCGTTGCTATTTTTAAGGATGCTTAACCCTTCTAAATTTAAACGGACCTGCTCATTTTTCTCTTGTTTTAGCACTCTGGTGTTATCATAATCAAATTGATGGTTTGTTTCTTTTACGAGCTGCTTAAGTGCCGTTTTTTCATGCTTATTAAACTTGTGTCCGTCAAGGCGCTTATGTACATACTGTGAAGTCTGCCCAATGTAGACCCCTGGGCACCTTTGCATGGGATTTCATAAACCACGTCGGACATTTTCTCGTTTGGGATTTTGGTTTTTAGAGCTGATTTAAACCCTTTCAAATTACACTTATTTGTTGTTACTAGCGATAATCCAAATGGTTTTATTGCGGCACTTAATTTTTCAGAACATGAGGACAAATATGGTCCAACCACCGTCTCTTCTTTTTCCCTATTTTTGCGAGGGGGGAAACCGTTGTAGCAAGAATTTATTACCTCTGCAAAAATTGACTCGATAAGTGACCACGGGTAACAATTCTCAATCAACAATTGCTTTGCCTCTTTTATTTTGTCTTTTCTGAGCAAAGGATGTGTCAACAAACATACACGCGTTGCAAGATTTTTTACCACATTGATTTTTTGTGGAAGTGGTTGCACAGACAAAAAATTGAGATATCTACCAGAAAATATTGGTTTTTTAAACCATGACGTGATCAATTTCCCTCTGTTTTTTATGACAGTGACATCCAAGAAATTTAAAGAGTTGTTGACTTCACGCTCGAGTGTAAATTTGATATTGCTCGAAAAATTATTGAAAAAATGGAAAACATTGTCAAGATCATCTTTGTGACAGCATAAGATAATATCGTCTGCAAAACGTTTATAGAATAGCAATTTATAAGGGAACACGTGAAATAATTTTTCTTCAAAGTATTCCATTACCAGGTTGGTAACATTGGCGCTTACTGGTGACCCCATTGCCAAGCCGTTTATCTGCTTGAAGCATTCTTCGCCGAAAGTGAATACTGTTGACTCTAAACATGCTTTAATGCCGGCTAAAAATTGATCCTCTGGCAACGTTGTATGGGGAGCAATTGTCATCCATTTTTCTTTAATAACATCAAGGGCTAGTTTTATCGGAATATTTGTGTACATAGACACAACGTCTAATGAAGCTAAAACAAAGTCATCAGGTACTGATTGGGTTTTGAGAAAATCTACAAATTCATAAGTATTCTTGACAGTGTTCCCACTTTTCCCTACAACTTTCTCTAGAATATTTCCAAAATACTTAGACATATTATAAAACGGACTTTTTAAGGCACTTACAATTGGACGAAGTGGCATCCCCTCTTTATGAGTTTTGACCAACCCATAAATTCGGCATGGAATTGCGTTCACAATTGTTAAATTTTGCAACGTGGCTTTGCCTATCAATTTGGTGATTATTCCTAGGTGTTTATTTCTCGTTTTTCCTTGTTTTGTCGCCTCAGTCTCTGCCTGATGATGGTGGGAATAATAAGCCACCGAAACGTCGCATTGTAAAAAAATTTTTTGTTTATAATAAATAAAAAGTTACGGTTATACAACTCATGAAGTTCGCTTTATTATATATATATACACATACTTCCTTTGCGACCTGCTATGTGGTCTACATCAAGTTTCAAATGAAGAAAAAAAACACTAAAAAGGGGCCCGAAACTGTATGTAACCGGAGACTGCATATGATATGCTTCGATAGCTCATAAAGGCACGTATCACGTCAAGTGTCGAGAGGCCGGATCGATTCATCGCGGACACTGGCTTCAAATCTGAATGGGATTCCCCCTTTTTTTGTTCTGCGATCAGAACTCAGGTAGACGGATGCGATGGGCCAGCAATGCGGTTGAAATCTTGACATTTGAGGGATCGATCCGGGCGTGATCATTAGATCCTGAGTTAAATACCATTGCCCGGCAATGATATACAAATCCATGTGGTCGATAGCATTCTCCGATGTTCGCTAGTGAAATCCAGTCTTTGGAGTTAACTAACCGGCCCCGGCAAGTTCGCTCAACTTATCCGATATTTGAATTTGCCGCGTAAATCAGACTACCGCTACCTCGTTGCGCGGCGCTTCCATTCCTACTGCGTTATCTATTCTAACTATTATTACAATCCTACTATTTTTCTCCTTCTTCTTCTTCTTCCTCCTCCTTCTCCTCTTCTTTTCAAATGATCTTCGCATCAAGAAACTCGTAAATTTTAAACAGACAATCTCAAGAAAAATTGTTTAAAAGTAGTTCTAATAAAGCCCTTTTTAGTGTGCAATTTTGAAACATTATATCAATAATTAAAATTACATCAGTAAAGAAATTGAAACATTTGACTTTACTGTAACTTTTTACTTAATCTGGTTTTCACCAGAATTGAAAGAGTTGAAAGAAAAAAATCATAATAATGCTTCAAACACAAGGCTTCTTTTTCAGAGATCTATTATGTAAAAGTCCTGAAGCATTTTTCCTTTAAAAATATACCAAAAGTGTTATTCTAATTAATATTTCTTGACAAATTTTTTAAGAGTTTGTGTAAAGTGCTTCACGTATTCGCTTTTACTAGGTCAAATCATCTTCATACTGTTGTTTATACTTTTGATGGTAGAAGTGTAGAACCCTCCTATCTACCCTGACCGCATTTCGGAATTATTGGTTTTAATTTATTGGGAAGAAAAGTCTCATCGATATTTCCTGCGAAAAATTTGACAGAGACTAGGAAAAAAAAATTCTTGTTATAGATACCGGTAGGTTTGCGTTTTTTCTTTCTCCCGAAATGTAGATTCACATACATGTGAAACAAAACTTTCATTGCAAACACAGAGATTGAAAGTTTTCTTTTACAATGAATTGCGCGGAGGAATAAAACCTTACACCTCCATCACTTAATCAGTCGTTTTCGGGTTATTTCCCCGGCCTAATTATACCCACAATAATAGTACTACTCTCTTTAATATATTAAGTACCATCCCTGAGATTTCAGCCACTTCCGAAAATGATGATTCATTGGAGCCTTTGAGTTAATAGATCACGATATTGCTTTTCAGTACCCACAGATGCGGTGATTAATGTGTGTCAACGTGATGGGCCGTTGATAGCAAAGAGGGCAGTAAGTGCCAAAATGAAGTTTTGGTAAAACGGGCTCAGAGGCATGTGACCGGAAAATTTTATTACAGAAGCCTCCGTTCTTTCTCAAATTATCACGAATCGTCCGAAAGATTCCTAGAGATCGTTTGGATGATTAAAAATCGACTGATTTAATTTCCATTACATAAAAAGGGTATTTTTCATTTTCATGCTCATTGTTAGGCAAGACAGCCGTAAGTGCTATCTTCTGCATGCTTTCGTGGTTGCGTTTTGGACGCACAACAAACACATTTTCAGGTTAGAAATTGGCAGAAGAGGGCGGCACTTTACCGGAAAGCACTGTTCTCATTGGCTCTCATGCATCTACAGCTGTCTTGAAAAAAAACTGTGTCATTTTTTGTGCACTTAAGGCTTTTACATACGTCTCGTTTTCATTAAATTAGGATAAATTTTGCTGTTTTAGCTGTCTCAGTAATTTCATCTAAAAGAGTTTAGACGAATTTTGAAGAAAACTCGACTTCGAAAATTTTGCACTTACGGCTCTCTTCGCTATCACGGCAGAACTGCTACCTTGCCTGAAACTACGTCATTTTTTGCGCACTTGCGGCTTTCTCATATGTCTCGTTTCCATAAAAATAAGATGAATTTTGCTATTTTAGCTATTTCTGTGATTTCATCTAAAATGGATTAGACGAATTTTGAAGGAGCCTTGATTTCGAAAATTTGACCCTTACTGCTCTCTACGCTATGACAGCAGTGAGGAGAGCGTTAGACAATTTTGTTTTTACATCTTAAAGGATTGGGGCCCACGTCACTAAAGCTAGATAAGCGGGGAGGGGGAGGTTCGGAAACTCCGAGTTCAGTGTTACGTATTTTCTGAACAATCCCTAATCGCACAGTGATCAAATACACACAATTTTGGCGTTAATAGTACCACTGAGACTATTTCACGGCCCAAAAAATGTGCAAGAGGAACTGTAGACGCACTTCCCTCTCGACGGCGATACCATATTAAATAAATTAGCAAAAGCGTATTAAATCGTAGATTATGACATTTTCTCTATATTTTCTTATGGTGTATAGTATTTTGATCGAATTTTTTGCTTCACAAAAAATCTATCAGATGGGTCCTTTATCAGATCAGCCCTCCGCCCCCATTACCGGACGTGATGCACTAATCTCTGAAATATCGAGGCATATCATATCGACGGCTAAAGTGTGACAGCACGTATCTCCATTGCGGTGTCTCAAAATAATTTATTTTTCCAAGGAGGAACAAGTCAGCTTCATAGCTTGATATCTATACAGAATATCCAAACAACAGAGAAAACAATTAAAGAAGTTTTGTTAAAATTACGTTGACTATAAGTTTACAAGAAAAAAATAATGTATGACTGAGAGTCTAGAATCTCGCAAACAGATATATGCGGTCTCGCACTTTAGGCATCGATATGTAATCTCTGAGCAGGTGAACACAGAACAATAACAAATCTTAACTTAATTTATGTCTGGCAAACGACTAAAATATACAAAATTTGTGGTTGATCGCACAGCCAGTCCTTGCTTGATTTTTCTTAAACCATCGAGTTCAACGTGAGCTGCCTATTAGAAATTAGAATACACATCAGCACATGACGCAAGTTCGTGGATTTTCCTCTTTTTTGACAGTTTTTTAAACAATAATTTGAGGCAACTCTTTTTTTCGAGAGCTTTTTCTGTTCATATTTTCTTCTTATGCTTAATTTAAACTTTTTGCCTGTACTGGATCGCACAATTATTCAAATATTTTTTCCTTGCTATTTTACTCTATATTATAGCTCAAGAGCTTGAGGAGGCAGCATATTTTCTGCGGCAGAAAGATTTTTAGGTATATTCCCCGACAGCTAAAATGGCAGTTCAAATTTGGATTAAAATGAACGATTTGGCTATGCATAGACGATGCATCGCTTGGCTAACATAGGGGCGTAACTGCACATTGAAATGAGCCCGAAAAAGCTTTGAAATGTATGGAAGATAGGGTTCATTGTAGAGTGTAATTACGCCCTTATGTCAGGTAGGTGACGATATGCATCCCTTCAACAAATGACAGTGGCCGGCTGCTCATGTGTCAGTTCGTGCATTTAATTCCGCATTCAACCGGCCAGTTTGGCCTTTTAATTCCAGGCGAACAGCCACCAGCCCTCGATTGCTGAACGAGAGCTAGACACGGCCGAAATCTGGTCAGACGCCACCCTGGAAAACCCGTACGCGCGGTGGGCAATTGAGTCAAATGATCTTTGTCGCGACCCTTTCTCCGTGGCCCGTGGCACCGATCCCGCATACATTCCTCTTTCACTTTTAACTTTTCCTTTCCGTGTTTCCGTCGATCTTGATGAAATGACGGCCGCGAAGCAGTATGAAGTCCTGCCTCTCCTCTAATTGACGACGCGCTCGTGGACCATCCTCGATTTTATAGTATGTTCAATCTTTGGGCTCAATTTGGCGACTTGGTTGGTTAAGTCAAGGGGCCTACGACAGAGCGACGGATTTTGCATCGCATGATCGAGAGATCAGAAATTCAGTTATCTAAGTTTAAAGAAATGTTTTACTGATAATCATTTGCGACAGATCTTGGTTATTATAAAGACAGTTTATTTCATTTTAAAAATTTTGTCAACTTCTCAGGGAGTGGAGGGGGCGCGGTGCGTGACTCATTTTATTAAATTACATCACGTGGAAGTATAGTGACTCTCATTCACATGTTGTGTAAAATCTCATGGTATTACCCGCTGAATCGATGACTGATGATAAGTAATTTTCGGGAAGATGGTTTCGTGGAGAAAAATGATTATTAGCGGTGTCTGAGGAGTATCTTACAAGCAATTTTTGTATTTTTCGTTTCCGCAAAGTATGTTTCTTGAGAATTTGCCATAGTCTGTTATATGAATCGAAGATTTGTTTTGGCTGTCGATTAATATGCAGATATGTTTTGGCTATTGTTGATATGATCATTAATGCCTAAGGACAGGGATACGTAAGTTTCGGTACAGGTTTTGTGGACCCTAGCGCGATAACAGAAGGCAAATTCACAGATTATTAAGAAGCCCAATTTATGGCTCTTAAGCTGGCCAAGTGATGAAGTATAACAAAACTCAAATCGATATGGAATATGGATCCCTCGGCGAGACCTTTGCTTTGTATTCCAATGTATCAGCCAGAGCTGAATATTCACCGTCTCAGTCGTACACTGATACTCATATTAAAGGTTCTCTTTAATGAAAATGTTGTCGAATAGGTATTTGACTTTGATATATATATATGCAGAATAGTATGGGCCCAGTGCTAATCTACAATGCACTATTCTAGATTCCCGATACTAACAGATCGGGGCACTTTTTTAAGTGCTTCCTTTCCCATTTGAAAAAACCCAATGACGTTGCAGAACGAGGTGTTAAGGTCATTGAAGATTAAAAGTGAATTTCAAGTGAGGATGGTGGGTATTTTCAATGCAACCTGTTAAAGATTATGGAGAGAAGTTCCCCATTACAAAAGTCCAAGTTGCTCTTGGTTCTCGAAAAAAAGGGATTTTCAAAAATCATGAAGATATTTTGTAGCTTCCGTGTGCGTCAATGTACGTGAGAAAATGCTGAAAAATTTCCTCTCTTTAGGTGATGTTTATCATTACTGAAAGTAGGCACCGAATGGCGGAAAATCATGAATGCTACGTAGCTTGTTGGGCTTACCTATTTTGTTGTGAGCCCAATTGAGAGATTATACACTAGGCTCGTTAAAAATCTGAGAAATTTTTCCTTGCCGTCACGTAAAAGTTCGTAAAGAAGTGCACCGGAACACAATTCTCTGTTTTCGTGGGAATTTTGAATCATCACTCAGAGTGAGCACCAAAAGCGAAAAATTGCTTAATTTTGCGAATCAGGTTGAACGCATAGAATTTTCAGCCTACTTCATTGGTCGAGGTTTTGTCAACAATTTGAAAAGTTTTTGGTCGCCTTCCCGTAAGATTAATCAAAAAAAGTTTTGCCCGAACACGCAATTGTGTCTGTCTAATCAGCGTCGTAGGCACATAACAGACGATAGCAAATCGTAAAGAAATCATAATTTGCGGAATCGCAATGAACCAACATCTCCCCCCCCCCCCAAAAAAACCCTGAGGCTCTCAAAAATGATGTTAAAACCATTCTTTTCCTGTGAGGTCCTCCGAAAAAGACATCAATTCAAGGGGAAAATTAGAAAATTTGAGTAAGTGGAAGATATTGCCGCTCCTCGGGCGGAAGGGCGTAACCCAATTTCCTCGTGAGCTGCGGTTCACATATAAGTTCATGCTTTCTAGGGCTCATGTAGAAACCGAGGTACACCTTAACGTCAAAGAAGCGACGCTATAAGCAACCCAAAAGTTGGTCAATACAACAGCGGTGAGACATTGTAAATGGAGGTCATGCCTCTAAAGGACTTATCAATTGTCACTAGCCCAATATCAAAAAACAGTAACGGCAACGGTCTAGCCAGAGATTTGGAATTTGATGAAGATGGAGTTTCCAATCGACATCCTCTCATCAGTCATTAGGGGATGAAAGTAATGTGTGAACAATGTGAATGGCAACACGGCAGGCTCCTCGCCGATACCCTTCGCAGTTCGCACCGCGGCAAGGCTCCATTCAGCCTGCCTCGCTTCCCGTTCCCGGAACTGCTCCTTGCACCGGGGTAACTAAAGTATAAGCTCAAGGAAAATTTTTTGTTTCTCATTTTCTGGGATTAACTTTTCTCAATGTATTCGGATTCTGCATAAAATTTCAATCAATGTGATATAAAAAAATCCAAAAAGTCAATTATTCACCCAGGAGAAAAATGTTTGGTATTCTGAATATTTATAAGGAGAGCAAATCAATTAATTATCAGAACTAAAGCTGCCATTTTTTTTGTCCTGCCACCACAACGCCTAAATTGGATCCAAGTCTGGGAGACGATATGGCTTGAGGAAGTGAGTGTATTGTTGGGTTGGGAAAGGTACCAGCAAGGAGCTATTTTGGATTACCGGAGAGAGCAGTTAGTCCAAATGTTGAATGTTATCAATGAAATGGGCCTAGTGCTGTTTAAACGGAACATTTCATTTAATGAGCCCACCATTTTCGTAAAATTCGCAATGATGATCGGAAAGTCTATTATGTCTATGTATAGAAAAAATGAACCACGGTGAATAGAAATGGTTTACCAAAGGGTTTGTCATGTCGCAGTTTAACAAGTTTTCTCAGTTTTAAATGCAACTTTGACAGCTGGTCGAGTGTATTTCGTGATTATACTACGGTTTTAGGGGTGCACGTGTACCAGGAAATTGTTGAGCTATTTAATGTTTTTACCTCAGTTTTCCGCGGTTATCAACATCCATAATGTAGGGAGGAACCCAGTAGATGTTCAACGCTCCCATGCGTGGGAAAAGCACGGTTATTAATTCCGCATAGCACTTAAGGCTTTCTTGCCTAAAACTAGCCGAATATGAAAATAAATAATACCCTATTATTATGAATTTGAAATAAAATCGGTCAATTTTTAATCATCCAAACAATTTCTTGGAGTCTTTCGGACGATTAATGATATTTGAGAAAGAACGGAGGCCTCTTTCAGTACAGTTTTCTGGTCAGACGCTTCTGAGCCCGTTCTATCAAAATTTCATGTTTGCAGTCACTATCTCTTCGCCATTAGGTACAGTAGAATACCAGAGGGTCCGCCTTTCGCCTGCTCTGCGGTCAAACGTACGGAGATTAGTGTCTAATGTGAAGTATCGAGAAATCATGAAGAAACGTAATGCAACAAACAAATCGAAAGCACAGTGGTATGCGGTTATGCGAAGAAGATTGAACAATTGGACTATATTATCCGATTTTTTTTTTTCTTTTTTCTCTTTTGGAACTAACATTTCAGGCTCTCGTTATATCCAAGTGAAGTGGTATAAGTATAATTCCAATCCCTCTCCACATCAAAAAATTAATTAAAGTAACTCGATTTTCAGTTTTTTTTTTTTCAAATTAATTTCCTTTACTCTCTTTCGATTGGAAATATCCGAGAATATCCCGTGTCCTAACTTCCTGAGGGCTTTTCAGTGAATAAAGAAAACTCATCACAAATAAAATGACGGTACATAAACTAACTGAGATCCGTTTCCGAAATATACCCTCGTTATTTGAATATTGCGGGGAGCATATCATAATCGATGAATATACTTATGTACGAAGTTGGGTTCAGACCAAACATGCAACTACTTTAACTCTGCGGAGTGCCGGGTTGCATACGCTTGATTTTGCGGGCGAAAACTAAGATCTGCCCAGGCTTTCGCGATAAAGTTGCGAATGGGGGAAGTTGCATTTATTCTTTACACCCTCCTCTTTTAACTAAATTAGGGAAAATTTAAATTTTTAGTTATTTTACGTGTAAAAAAATCAGCTTATCTGGTATGGTCATATTTAACGAATGGCGGATGAAAGACTGCCTGAGGAGGTACTGAAATGGTTTCCTCTTGGAAGGAAACGTATAGGAGACGCCCAGCAAAATCTTGGATTGGTGGCATTCAAAATGAAATTACGAGGATCTATTTACCAGATGACCTCTGTTCCGATAGACAAGGATGGCGATTAGGTGTGGCAAAGCGCCCGCCGGGAGCACTGTAAAAGCGACGGGTAAATAACATAAAAAAATACGTCATGATCATTGATCATTGATATTATGGTCGAATCAATTGAAAGCAATTTTTTGTAGATTGACTAACTAGGAATCAAAACATTTGTTTAAAATAAAACAATGTAATGTTGTCTAATAATATTTAAGCAATTTTTTTTTTTAAAATTGAATAAGCCTCAAGATATTCAATATCCGTTCCCTGCGGTAAACCCGTTTCACGATCGTGAATTTTTATGACTTATAATAATTGTAAGGAGCCTGTTGTGTAAAATATATGAAAGAAATGAGCGATCATAAACAGTTAAGGTTTGAGAGGGAATAGCGAAGTATAGAAAAAGTAGATGTTATTGCTCTCGTGCATCATTTCAGTCGGACGGACGAAAATTAAACACGAGAGGACGCGGCCAAACCAGAGCCACCATCCCGTGCCTGGACAAGGCTTTGAAATCGCGGAGGTTGAGCAAATTGTCGCCGACCGTTGAATCAACTCGAAATCACTGATTCTGAGCGAACTATCCGGCCGTGGATAGTTAACTCAAGATTTCACTTTCATCGGAGAAGAGACCGATCCGAGGTCCTGATTTTAACCGCATGCGTTTCACATCCCCTCGCGCCTCCGAAGGGGTTGACAGCGCGGTACGCGTTCCGATCCCGGTACAGTTGCCTCTTGATACCTGAGGCCGAGGCAACTCGGTTATGAGCTATTGCGGTCTCTGACATCAAGTTTCATTTATGGTGAAAATCGGCCCATCCCTTAATTCAGTAACGTCAAGGTCACTGGGGGATGATTTTTAGAACTTGTCTGATCTTAGTTGGTGATACCTCAAAACGCTTGTCTCGGCGTAGCCCTTAAAACAAGCCATATTCTTCCACCCTCTAAAAGCACCCCTAATCCTGAAAATTTCGAGTCCAAGGAGAGATGATTTTTCGACCTGTCAGGCTCATTAGGCACAACTGTTTTCATAGGAACGATTAGTCGAAATCTACCTTTTTGTTGCCAAAAAGCTTGAAAGCTTGAAAGCGTTGCTTGAAAGCTTGAAAGCATTGCTTGAAAGCGTTTTTTTATCCTTTGATCTTCTAATTTCGTTCAGATTTGTTCCAGTAAATAAATCGTCATCAGTTGAAAATTGGTTTATTTTGCCAACTCTGGCATCATAATCTCCTGAGACAGTGATGTTAGCATTTTTAAATTTTTCTGTTACTTCTCTCAGTGCTATCTCAAATACTCCTTGTGTAGCAACGGAAGGGTTAGTATGAGCCTGTAACAACTACCAATGAATCTGTTTTAAAATAACCTCCTTGACGAATTAATATAATCCTTCTTCAAACGTTTTTTTTTTCCTATCAGGTGTAATTTATGGGGAGAATGATGTTTACAAGGTTCGAGATCTGCGCTCTGAGGATGTTGTGACCAGTTTTAAGATAAGTTGCCAGTTTTTGAATCAGAGGCTGCCTATGTTTCTTGGTGACACTGAATCCCTTGTGATCAAAGAAGACACAAAATGTAGTCTTTTCATCAAAGCTGTTAATGGTATTACGATTGGGAAGCTGGACATCCAAATAAATGTTGGAAGCAGCATTGAATCTCTACCCCCGCCTGAGACTTGTAAGTCCTCTCATTTCAGGTTGCGTATCTGTGGTAGTTTCTTTAGTCGTAGAGTTTTCCTAACAAGGACTTGAGATATTAATTGCTCATTTAAGTGATGGCAAGGCAATAATAAGAACCTTCAAAAATTGTACGCTTGGTTTTAAAAATTGACATGAAGCTACTTAGCTGTGAAGAGTTGTGGCTAGGTAGTTAGGGAGCGAACCTTACAACAGGCTTAAATTTTTCAGGCTGCCCCTTTTGACAGACATCATTTGTGCAGAACTGCCATTCACCTGCTGGCGTTATTTGCGAGACGACCATTTGCAATCAACGAGTTTTTAAAGTTCTGCCTTGGTAATCTAGCCAACATTGCTACTATGTTGGTATATTTTTTACAGCCTCAGCAGAGCTGTCCACACTGATAATTCTTACATTACATCAATGTGTTGTTTACTTATTATTCTATTTTTTTACAATAAAATTTCAGTAAATATACTATGAATTAGTGGCATGAATCTCTAGCTCATCTGCAATTTTCACCCTTAACAATTTTTAGTGAAGTTCTCAGCTTCTTATCAATTGAATGATTCACTAGTATCTTGTTACTGCACTTGATATTTTTCATCGAAATAAACTCAAAAGACGGAAAACAAAAACAAAAAAATTTAGACTAATTTTAATGGAATTAAAAACTGATATGGACCTCCATAAATATCTTCTATTAATACTGTCGCAACATACAATTCTCTGATGTGAATAATTTTTGAAGATTAGAATATCTCAGTCAAAAACGAAAGTATTTTCGTTTACTCAGAGGTAAATTTTCCTTACATTTAGAAAAATCAAAGTTACTTCTTACGTCCGGATGAAGCTCAGACAGTATCGGACGTTCCCTAAATAATATGACTCTGAGAATTGTGTCTGTCTTGATATTAGACGTGGAGGACGGTTACTTTTCTCAGCAGTAAAGATCTGTAACGGTTTTTTTATTTTTTTTGTGGAATGTGTAATAAATATATTTAGTACATGACAACAGTTCTTAATGAGAGTGTAAGTTTCACAGTGTATCCCTCTATTAAAAGAGATTTCCATCAATTTCGACCTGCAGTTGACGTTTTTCGTCCTAAATAATCCAGTGGTTTTGACCTAGCGACTCATCATAACTTTTCCTTAAATGGTATGCTGGATTACGTCCTTTTTCTCGACATCGAATTGATGTATTCGTATCAACACTGAAAATAACATGAAGGTAACTTGATGCTTTTCTCATTTAGTTTCAGAAGTGTGCAGGGAAGAAATTGATGAGCTGATTCCTAGCTCAAATTTTGAGTCTTTCAGAGCCAAATCAAATGCTTCAAAATACTTAATTCTGAAAGCTCAGTTGAGAAATGCTAGTGATGAAAAATTGAAAAATGTTCCTTCGGCCCAGTATAATTCTTATGTAGACAACTTTAACTCTCCCTGCATAACTCCCCTGGAAACTTGTAATGTCGCAAGTCTCCAACATCCTCCATCTCAGCCAACTAGTTACATGTTATCAGATTTACACAGCAGTAGTGGTGATTTCACTGATGAGCACTCAACAACCCCGCAACTTGATGCTCTGAACTCCAAGACTAATGCTAGATCACATGTTGGTGCGCAACAATATTTCAATCAAAATTCTAGCAGGACAAATGACTCCGCTGATTTTCACAATGCTGCTCCTAAGAAATATGCGATTGTCACTCATGAGTTTAATGTCATCATCAGAAATTTTGATCATCACCAAGACTATGTGGTCAGTTACGTTTTTCCTGAAAGCACCTCTCATGAAAATGGGAAAGGTAAGTTAATCCCATCTTTGGTAGTATTCCCCCATCTCTCTTTTAAATTAAGGTTGAAGTGCTAGCTGACTACATTTTTAATGTTAGCTGATGAATGTATAATTTTGCTTATGAAGAAGGTTAAAAAAATTCATATTGAGACAACTGCTTATAACTGCTGGTTGATATTATTTAATGGTATAATTTGAATAATTTATTATCCTAAAACTGTGAAGTAAAGAAAACATGGTAACCCGGGCGTGATTTAAATTGGCGCAAGATTCAAGACAACTGTAAAAGAATGAAGATTTTCCAATGAGTGGAACTATGAAGTGGACTTGTGTTATTCATGACGGAGACATTCAGTGATCGTTTGAGCTTCTTTCAAAGACAAATACGCAGTGATCAATCTCTTCTTATTTCAAGCATAGATTTGCGCAAGACATTTATTATTGCCATTCGAACTCTGCGTCAATGTCAAGCATGTGCAGTGATCCCTCAATATCATACTTTAAGAAATACATTCATGCAGTAACCCATTGAGTTCCACAACTATTAAGATTACAATCGTACAATGGTCTTTGATCTCCGTGGCAACGTCTCGATAAAGGTGTGTAACATTTTATGGACGGAAGGCCCACCGTAAGCTTCCACATTTTTTAGTAGTAGACTCTTATTTCTTTCAATGCTTTTATCTGAATAAACATTCTCTCGGTATGTTAATCAAGAAAACGGTATCACATAATTTACGGCCTCCGGGGCCATATTTAAATTGAGTCGCCAATTTGCGAGACGTTTTGACCCCTCCCTCCCCCTTTGTCACCTACAATACATGTCACTCACCTTTAGACCCCCCTTCCCCTAAAAATTATGTCATATTAAGCATACCCTCCCTCTTTTGCGTAGATGTGGGGATGTTAGAAGCCTTTGCCATGGATGTATCACACATTGATTCATAGGCTTAAATGGCTCGAAAATAACGTTAAGCCCCTAGTAAAATTCTAAATTCACTCCTCTTCTCAGTATGCATGTTTTTAGTTTCACTGTTTTGCAAATGAGGTATACTACACTAGTTAGCTTCTTTCTTCAGACACGCTGCACTTTTGAACTACAAGATTACACCACGTCTGCGGGCTGATTGTTGAAATTGATAGACAAAGGAGACATAGGGAGTATGGAGAGACCAATTGGTTGAAATGGGTGGTTCCAATAGACTAAGGGAAAATGATGGTCTAACTTTAAATTCTCTTGTGGGTTGCAGTTAGTCAGTCTATTACCTACTTCCTTTGCCATTGCAACCACCTGCCCCTACCAATAGGATCCCTCCATATCCCTTTTGTCTTCTTTGTCTATAGCTTTGTCTATCGATTCCAACAATCACCCCGCAGGATATGGTGATGTCACTTTTGCTTCAGCTTCCCTCCCCCTTTGTCACCTAAATGTCACTCACCTCCAGACCCCTGCACTCCCCTGGGTGGCCGATGTTTTTAATGGATAGCCCCGAAGCCCAGCCTCTATTATGGATAAAATCATGCAGGAACATTTTTTCAGATTTTTAGCCTTCTGATTGCGTATTTTAGTTGAAATTGTTAAACCCCAATTTTTAATTCAATTTTTTCATAGTTTTTTCCAGTTGGTCTGAAGTCTCTATTTCAACGAACCTTAGTCGTCCTTTCTTCATATCACTACCCTATGGAGTATCACTGAAAAATTTCCTTAAAAAAACTGGGAAAAAGTCGATCATATTTTATTTCAAACAACCATCACAAAACAAGACATCTGCCAAGGTAATCATGCATCAATTCTTGCCAACATCTTCAGTAAACCAGGGCAAATTTATTTAGAAATAGATTGAGAGAGTATGCCAGAAAATACAGTATTGAAGGTTTTAATTAAGCCAAATACATTCTCATCCGAAGGATTATCCTCATTAGCGTGGAAGATATTTAGTAGTTAAGCAATTGCTACGAAATATAAGCAAAGAAAGAGTAAGACATGCTGAGATGCTCAGATGGTGCGTCGTTGCCTAAGTTACGCATGTTGCTTCAAATCATGTGTCTAATGGAGGTAATTGTGTGTTTGCTTCGCTCAAGTTTCTATAAAACCAACCTTCCATGGGTGACAGAAATTGCCTACTTAGATTGGGTGGAGCAATCTAATCTGACAATTTGTCTCTGAGAATTGACAACTACCTCTTGATTCTATCAATTGCTCAACCGTGTGGCATGCCACTTCTGATGAACATGTGAATTCAGCTGGCATTAGTGGCATTGTTACTAAAATTCCATAACAATTTATAAACCAGGTCGCTAGTAGCTCTTGTTTGCATCTTTACATCAAGTTTGTAGCAGTCACTATTCCAAACTGTTGCCCAACTAATTTATTTTAGGGATTGTTATTTCAGACTATCTTCGGAGATGGTCTCCTCTTCTTCCTCTTCCTGTCTTTGGGGCGGCCCTGTACTAAAATGAAGGAGAACAGCTCCAACTAAATCTCTGTTAAATATCTTATTTTTTGTTACATTCATTTTAAGTATTCATTGTTCCCCTCAGGCTGTGTTGGATCTTGCTGAGTTGTATCTGATTGAGAAACTGTACAGGTCATCAGCCTGTTCATCTTTCTGTGCCAAAACACTCAAGGTTCCTCTTTTCAAAGGAAATAATGAAAACCCATGTGGGGTTGTGGAAATTTGTATTGAATACCGTAATTGGATCAGAAAATTTGACAATTTCAAGAGTGAATCCTTACCCTCTGATCAAATAGTTCACAAAAGTCTGAGTGCAAGATCCAGAAATAATTTGAAACCAAATTTGCGCCAAAAAAATGCAACTTCATCAAGAATCTCTGTTGATGACGGTGCTCAACATCTTGAGCAAGAGCAATCAAATAAAGATTCTACTAATTCCAGACTGCTAAACGTAACTTTCTGTGTGAATGAAAATAAAAATGTCTTGCAGGAGTCTCATCAACATACATTCAGTGATGAGTCGAAAGTAGGATCATTGGATAGTATTCAGATAACAGAGGATAGTGGAGACTCTCCATTAACTATTCATTATGAAAGAGGGAATCCTTCAACTGTCTCAAAATCTGATAGATTTAGCCACCCTATATTTACTTTACCTGATTGTAAAACAAAAACTCAAGAGGTGAGTGGCTTAAATGAAAAGGCTGAGACAGATGCAGTACAGTATTTAAGCCAGCTAAAAATAAATGATGCCAGTCCTTGTTCTGGTGAAAGGCAACAGACTAAAAAGAGTGATGAAGCAAATCTAAGCGCCCTCTCAATTTTTAAAACGTCTCGTTTGATTTCACCAAATGCTGTCTCCTCATATTTCCAAACCTCTGCATCAAGTGGTATGTTTGCTGCTCCCTATTCTCATTTGGTTTTGGGTGGCGAATCAATCAACAATGCTTATAAAAATGGTTACGAAAACATAGTTGCAGATCAAACTCAACCATTACTCGCTGGTAGCTTACCTACTACAAGTCCCAATCAGATCAATGGGAGCAAAAGGATGGCAGAAGAATCATTCATTGGGCCTAACAGCACTCCAACCTTCAGTGATGAACAGATTTTCAATTTCGATACCGACAGAACTAATGTGGCTAAATCACATCTGCATGAATCGAGCAGAAAAAATGTAACCTTAGCAAGCTTTGACCCAAGGATCAAAGTTGAAGAAACGCTGTTTGATAAATATGACAGCTTCCCAAAATGTTCCGTTTTCAAAATGGATCTCGTTTTACCTGACTGTGAAAATGATGCAGTTCCTAAAACCTGTCTCTCTCCTGAAATCAGGACTGTTTCATCAGATGTGAGCAGTAAACATGAAGAGAACTCAAGTAGCACTTGTTTGGCTGAAAACGCAAGAAACTTCTCTGAATTTACCACTGTTTCTTTTGAAAGAAGAAGAAATTCTGATTCTGGTTTCTTTGGCACATCAGTGATAGATGCTGAAGAATTTTGCCCAAGAAAGTCAATCAAGAATCAGTTCTCAAGTGAGCCAAATATTTGCAAGCCATTGAAAAGTCGCCCACCTCTTGATGACTTCGGCATATCTTTGAGGAACACATCGCAAGATAAATGCTTTTTGGCTCGAATTGGTATCGTCCGATCTTTCAATATTCCCATGATAAAACTAAAGGGCACCAAAAATTTGACACAACCTACCACATATGTAACTTTCCATGATTGCTTCAAACGGTTACACACCTCTTGCACAGTCGTTGAAACACTTATACCTGAGTATAACTCTCGACACAAAGCCTGGCTGTCAGCTGAACTGCTGAAGGATGTGAGTATAACTCTTTCATCAGTCAATTACTGTTTTTACGAGCTTTTATAATTTTCAGTAAATTATTGCTAATTCTATTCTTAGAGCTCATGGCACTTGCATAGGAATATAAGGAGCCTGTTCAAAAAGTGCCCCTTTTTGGGGGAACTCAGTGGCCTGAAAGAAACCGTATGTCAGGGCAATCCGCCACTGAAAGTTTTTGCGTGTATTCAAAACTTGTTTTGGCACAACAGCGTTGCAAAGTTTACCCTTTTTATCATAAAACAATGCTAATATTTTGAAGTTCCTCTTTTGAAAAAGCAACTTAGGTTACTCCTGTTTTATTATCTGAAGCAATGTTTCATGAGTTGATGTAAATGTGCCTCAGAAAATGAAAAGGGCTGCACTTGAGTAGTTTATTTAACTGAGGAACTAACTCAAGCAGAGAACTTATCCTGAGTTGACAGTCATCAAATTCACACGCAATTTTGAAGGTTGTGTAAGCACTTACAATCTTTTACCCGAAATATTGCAAGACACTCTGAAAGTGGGATATTTTTTGAGAGAGACTGCAAACCGGTGTAGGTCTTTGGGCCTGAACTCTTTTGAAGTTTTATGAAACTCTCCAAGTAGTGAAATCAAATTTAAGAAACTACAAGTATTTGGCGCTCTGTATCCTATATCTTTCTGCCAAATTCTTATTTAATAATAAAATATTACATTTTTCCAGAATTTTTGCATACTTTTCAAGCAATTTTGTTTTTAATAGGCAGATTCAGGCTAACAGATGCAAAATTAATTCAGCGGTTTTTCTCAATTTTTCATCAGCTGTGAGTGACATTAGGTCCATTTCTCCAGACCCCCCACCTCCCCAAAATTAAAATTCAAGATCGACAAAGTTTTGTACTAGTTTTGTACCCAAATGTACCGCACAGAAAAAGTTTTATACCCATCATGTAAAGTACGCACAATTCAAACGCAGGAGGGTGGGGGGCTGGAGAAATTAAGCCCCTCCACCTCCAAAATTCTACTTCTTTTTATCGCCAAAGTTTTGTACTAGTTTTGTACCGAAATGTACCGTTCGAAAAAAGTTTTGTACCCTTACGATAGGGGAGCTACGAAGGGGTCAAAAGTGGGGGGGCTGGAGAAATATTACCGAATTTTACCGTCGGTCCTATTACACTATTATACTATTATTATTCTAAAAGCCGACCGTCCTAAACCTTCTGGCCCACCCTGTATACGAATCGGGAGGAATGTTGGCACCTAGAATAAAATTTCTCCTTCGAAAAAATGAAATTTGCTTTTGTTAAGGAGATTTTCTCAACTTCATGTAATGAATAGGTGAAATCCCGGAAGAAAATCCATTTCATGCGCGGCCGGAACTCTAATCTTCCGCAGTCGCAGATCGCCGCTATCGAAGATCCGGAATTTTTGCGCGGGATATTCAAACCGGGGCGGATCAGCGCTCGGGGCCGGAATTTTCGTTCTGGCAAAGGAACGGATCGACGGACTTCAAAAATCTATTCAAATACCGAAAGAACAACTGACGCAACGCAATGCACAATTGTTTCCAACAATTTTAAAGATTAGTTCTTTCTATAAGCCGCTTTACCTTTTCAAGACTCTGTTTTTTGGCTGTGGCAAGAGAACGGTTCAACGGATTTGAAAAATCTCTTCGGATATTGAATGAACTATTAATCCATAAAATATCAGCTGCAAAGCACTCTTGTTTTCATCAACAGCTCTCCGGAAAAGCAAAGAAAACAGTTTTTGGACGTGAAGTTCGCTTATCAGAACTGGTTTATTGACTGTAATAGGAAAACAATTTTTAATTTAAAAATTTCCATTTTTATTTTCATAATGAAGTAACATTATCGATTCTGATGAGGCGTTTTATTTTTTTCGGTTAAGAATTTTTCTCTTGGATTTTGTTTCCTTTCAACTTGCACATTCAAAAATGAATCATCTAAAATATAAATTTTGCACATTTTGGTCAAGAAGTGCCAATGTTTCATACGTGTCCGAAGTTCCACGATTTTCACGTGTTCTCTCGCTGTGTTGAAAGTGTTTTCCCGGAATTTTGCAAGCATCACTCGTCTCTTCTTCGGATCGGGCGGGTTGAAAAGCAGGAAAAATCATGAAAAGTGCAGGTAATACAGGAAAGGGCCCTATGAACGAGAAAATTTTCGCCTCTTCTAGTGTTCCCACTTTTTCCTTATACGTGAAATTGAAAAATTAGGTCTACAGGAGAGGTTTGGGCCACATAAGCTTAGATTAGGTTATTTTAGGGCAGGACATGTACGGTTGGACAAGGCAAGTAAGGTTAAAGTTAGGTACGATAAGGTCGAGGGGAGTTATGTTCTGTGAAAGGTCTTTTTCAAGCTTACAATGTAAAGTTGCGTAAAGTTGGCCTACCAGAACTGCTTTCTTGACTATAATCGGAGAACAGTTAAAGAATACGTAGCATAGTGTCAACAAACAGCTTTTCAAAGTTCTTTTTGACACCATGATCATCCAAATTTTATAAATTCTGACTCCTATGAAAGATGATCACGGTGTCAATTATCTCGATGTCAACGAAGCTTTAAAGTTCCCTCTATCCTGCCCAACGAACCTAACCCACTTTCACAGAACATAACTCCCCTCGACCTTACCGTACCTAACTTTAACCTTACTTGCCTTGTCCAACCGTACATGTCCTGCCCTAAAATAACCTAATCTAAGCTTATGTGGCCCAAACCTCTCCTGTAGACCTAATTTTTCAATTTCACGTATAAGGAAAAAGTGGGAACACTAGAAGAGGCGAAAATTTTCTCGTTCATATGGCCCTTTCCTGTATTACCTGCACTTTTCATGATTTTTCCTGCTTTTCAACCCGCCCGATCCGAAGAAGAGACGAGTGATGCTTGCAAAATTCCGGGAAAACACTTTCAACACAGCGAGAGAACACGTGAAAATCGTGGAACTTCGGACACGTATGAAACATTGGCACTTCTTGACCAAAATGTGCAAAATTTATATTTTAGATGATTCATTTTTGAATGTGCAAGTTGAAAGGAAACAAAATCCAAGAGAAAAATTCTTAACCGAAAAAAATAAAACGCCTCATCAGAATCGATAATGTTACTTCATTATGAAAATAAAAATGGAAATTTTTAAATTAAAAATTGTTTTCCTATTACAGTCAATAAACCAGTTCTGATAAGCGAACTTCACGTCCAAAAACTGTTTTCTTTGCTTTTCCGGAGAGCTGTTGATGAAAGCAAGAGTGCTTTGCAGCTGATATTTTATGGATTAATGGTTCATTCAATATCCGAAGAGATTTTTCAAATCCGTTGAACCGTTCTCTTGCCACAGCCAAAAAACAGAGTCTTGAAAAGGTAAAGCGGCTTATAGAAAGTACTAATCTTTAAAATTGTTGGAAACAATTGTGCATTGCGTTGCGTCAGTTGTTCTTTCGATACTTGAATGGATTTTTGAAGTCCGTCGATCCGTTCCACAGTGTGTCAAACCCCCAACCTAGCTGCTCAAAACCCCCCTTATATCAAGTCAACAAATGATGTTATTTATGGTCAGAGTGGTTCCACAGGCACTCACTGGTTACGTATGTATAATGGTTATCACAAAAATAAATATTGTGGTCGCTAAAATGAAAGGGATTGCAGCCGGTAAACGTCCTGCCTCAATCTCGCCATCAGGAGTGGTGCCACTGTATTGCTTTTTTTAGAGTACTTCGTGGCGAAAAAGTGTCATTTCTGGATGGAACGAGATGTCAAAGGCCAGAGAAAGGAAATATGACCGTTGATTTCTCCAAAATCATTATTCAAGTATTATAATTGCTCATTGAAAACAGAACCCGAGACCGTTTACTTTTCCTGGCTTTAGTAGAGCCGCAAAAGCGCGGAACTACACGGAACACCATGAAACTTATATGAGAGTGTTCAGAAAACTATGTAGATGTGATATATCTTTAGTTTTACTGCAACCTTCCGCAACCTTGAGAATAAGAGCACATTTCGTTCGGCGATTCCTTGTGTAAAAGCGTGCGGGCGGCGTTATGTGCTCTCCCCCTACAGGCTGTCACAGGTGAATTGAGACGGAGGCAGCATCTCATCGTTCGGTCCCCTGATTCGAGTGAACCTTATAATGAGGCTTTTCACCGGCTTAGATAAGACAGAATTGTGGCTCAGTTGATAGCTTCCTCCATTATTACCTGCGAGACCGGGGTTCAAATCCCGAACCGTCCAATTTTTTAAAATATTATTTTCTTTCATTACGATTTTGCCCAAATTTTCCTTTACAGGCAAACATTTTGAAAATATTACCTTTGACTGATCATTTAGAGTTGCCGCAACGTATCATTTTAATAATATGGAATTCATATTTCTTTGGACGGCCAAATGAGAAATTCGCCATTTTGAAGTGGAATGCATAAGCCCGAGACATCCTCCAGGACTTATTTTGGATCTAAAAACACAATTTAACTGATTTTTGGGGCGCACATATGGCGCCTAGAAATTAGTTGAAATTATAGGATTTTTACATGAGTTAAACAGGATTTTTAGATGGCTGCCATTTTGAAACTTTTGATGACTAAGTTTTGAAATTTTAGGTGAACCCTCTTCAAGCTTACACTAATGTCTGTGCAAAATTTGGTGGTTATCCGACCAAATTTAGAGACGTTAAGAGGTTTTGAGCAGCTAGATTGGGGTTTTGACACACTGTGCGTTCCTTGAACGAAGAACGAAAATTCCGGCCCCCGAGCGCGCTGATCCGGCCCCGGTTTGAATATCCCGCGCAATAATTCCGGATCTTCGGTAGCGGCGATCTGCGACTGCGGAAGATTAGAGTTCCGGCCTCGCATGAAATGGATTTTCTTCCGGGATTTCACCTATTCATTACATGAAGTTGAGAAAATCTCCTTAATAAAAGCAAATTTCATTTTTTCGAAGGAGAAATTTTATTCTAGGTGCCAACATTCCTCCCAATTCGTATACAAAATCTTGGAAGCGCTATTTCTGACGAACTGCCGGACCGATAAGGATGATCTTTACATGTATGTCATCTGTAGTAGATGTAGATGTGCAAAAAATTATGAAACCCCGAACTTTTAAAGTTGTAGCGCTTTTAAAGCTCATGTCAATTAAGTCCAATGTTAATAGCGTGAGAGATATGTCGTTTCTGCCAGAAACGTCAAGGTGTGGGATTCTACCTGAGCGACTCGAATAAACAATAAAACAATGGAAAAGCTCGTGAAGGGCTCCTCATTCGAAGAGTTGAGGAACGTTGCATCGCTCAGGGTTCAAGGTTCTAGGTCCAAAGTATAAGGTTTAACTCAATTTTTCCTGCATTCTTCCGACTTAGATTTGTGGCATTGGTCAATTTACTTGATTGCTGAATTTCTATTAATATTTACAGCAGATAAACAGCAGATACAAAGTGAGAAGGCAGGCGCTGCGTCGGGACGGGACGGACCAAATATTATTAACTCTTAACGGTCGAAATGCGTTTTTTTTTTTTTTAAATTAAGTATTTAAAAATATCATAATAAACGGAAATTGCTCCAATAAGTGGACTGTGAAATTATGTGTACATCCAGCTATTCATCATCATTTACAAATCTGAGTGTTACGTCAAAAAGAGGGTTATACAAAATCGACGATTTTACCCCCCTCTTGGATTTTGCCCGGAGTTGGATATGTTGCTCCCTATCACAAGACACGCCTTTTTCCGGCGTTGACAAGTTTTTTCCCGCGCGCTACAGCGTTGCCAAGTTGGAAACAGGCAAATTCCGTAAGTGGCGTTAAAATTGAGCTATGAAGTTGCGGTTTTAACGAAAATTCTCTAAAAATTGCGTACTTTTAGGAAATGGCCATCAATTTAATGTCACATTAATTTTAACATGCATCTTTGCCAATTTTTCGATTTTTTAATTCGACTAATTTTACAAATCCGCAAATACCCAAAAAAACTATCTTCAAATTTGAGTAAAAAGTTGTTCAATCGATAGTTCGTTCGATTACGCATCCATCGATATATTATAGCTCGCTGGAAAACTTTTGATTCGCGAGGTATCATCATTTTTGTAAACAGCTTTATGGAGCGACGACGCTTTTTGAGTCCGGGCGGATAGAAATTTTAGCCTCCAAAAACACAGGTCAGCATTAATTCCATGGTTTCCTATGTAATTTTTGGCGCTAAATCTGAATTTGACCATTTCATAACAAAATTGTCACCAAGAAGTTGCCAAATTTGGCAAAAATGGCTTAAAATCGGCCTTTTTGGCGGATTATGGCCAGTGACTTGCCAGGAGTTGATCAGACGACAAAATTGGTTGTTTCCACAGTTAAAACTCGTTGAACTTTCTACAAAGCCTTTGTTCCTTTTTAAGCCTCTTATTGCCCTTTCCTGGGCGGCTTCTTCACTTTGGTATTGTTACTTTTTTCTATTAAACTCCATTTTCTCAGAATTATAAAATAAAATTGTATACTGAATATAGGGCGATGAATAATAACGGTCAAATACCGCCAAAATTCAACGATTCTACGTAATTTTGGCAATATTGCACTGCGTCTTGTCTTTTTTTAATGAAGTCAGTCTGAGGAGTACATTTTATTCGTTAATTTTTAGCAGAAAGTTTTCTATTACTGTTTCAAAATGTGATTTATTGACACGATTCGACAAAACTCGCTTTTTTATGAATTTTTCCTCTCTGGAATAAATACCCTAGTAATTAGTTTATATCTAAGTTGAAAATTAAATTATTCTTCAAAAGTGTATTATTTTGCACGAGAGATACATTTAAATAATTTAAAAATAAGAAGTGAACAAAGAATATAGGACAAATATTGAAAAAACCAGCGAAAATGCAAGTATTTTGTTTAAGCTTGGCAACATCGGATTATGTTCGATTTTATTTTACTGTTCATTTTTATTAAATTCTGCTCATGTTGTTCATTACTTTAGTCAAGAAACATTCTCTTAATCGGGAAACAAGGACCTTAGGACAAAAACCGCAAAAAGCGCCGATTTTGGTGTCTTTTTTTCAGTTTGCTGCTTGTCGCGCGTTTAATTTTGCCGTGAGCAGAAAGAATTTGACTCAGCTTGTAGAAAGTTCAACGAGTTTTAACTGTGGAAACAACCAATTTTGTCGTCTGATCAACTCCTGGCAAGTCACTGGCCATAATCCGCCAAAAAGGCCGATTTTAAGCCATTTTTGCCAAATTTGGCAACTTCTTGGTGACAATTTTGTTATGAAATGGTCAAATTCAGATTCAGCGCCAAAAATTACATAGGAAACCATGGAATTAATGCTGACCTGTGTTTTTGGAGGCTAAAATTTCTATCCGCCCGGACTCAAAAAGCGTCGTCGCTCTATAAAGCTGTTTACAAAAATGATGATACCTCGCGAATCAAAAGTTTTCCAGCGAGCTATAATATATCGATGGATGCGTAATCGAACGAACTATCGATTAGACAACTTTTTACTCAAATTTGAAGATAGCTTTTTTGGGTATTGCGATTTGTAAAATTAGTCGAATTAAAAAATCGAAAAATTGGCAAAGATGCATGTTAAAATTAATGTGACATTAAATTGATGGCCATTTCCTAAAAGTACGCAATTTTTAGAGAATTTTCGTTAAAAACCGCAACTTCATAGCTCAATTTTAACGCCACTTACGGAATTTGCCTGTTTCCAACTTGGCAACGCTGTAGCGCGCGGGAAAAATTTCGGTGAACTTGTCAACGCCGGAAAAAGGCGTGTCTTGTGATAGGGAGCAACATATCCAACTCCGGGCCAAATCCAAGAGGGGGGTAAAATCGCCGATCTTGTATAACCCTCTTTGTAATCGATGCAGCTCGAACGCAAAATGGTGTATTAAAATGGAAGAACATTTTTGCCCATACATATGCGTATAGGGCCCGTGAAGCGGGCCTGAGGGCGCGAGGCGCCCTCCCGGGGGTTGGGCCGCGTAGTGGTCAGGGGGCAGGGCCCCCTAGTAATAGTATAATAGTGTAATAGGACCGACGGTTAAATTCGGTAATATTTCTCCAGCCCCCCCACTTTTGACCCCCCCCCCCCCCCGGTAGCTCCCCTATCGTAAGGGTACAAAACTTTTTTCGAACGGTACATTTCGGCACTAAACTAGTACTATATAAAGGAGTAAAGAAACATTCTGATGTGATCACCCGGGGCACAGAAACGGCCCGTTCAATACTGCCACGGGCAGGGGGCCATGGCGGGGGTGTTCCCCCTGGGGGAGGCTTTACGGTAAAAAAAGTGCGGTTTTTTCGACGGTACATTTCGGTACAAAACTCCCAGTATACATCCTGAGGGTTTTCGAGTACGAAAGTCCGTTTTTTCGAAAATATTTCTCCAGTCCCCCCCACTTTTGACCCCCCCCCCCCCCCCCGTACCTCCCCTATCGTAAGGGTACAAAACTTTTTTCGAACGGTACATTTCGGTACAAAACTAGTACAAAACTTTGGCGATAAAAAGGAGTAGAATTTTGGAGGTGGAGGGGCTTTATTTCTCCAGCCCCCCCCCCCCTCCTGCGCTTTAATTGTGCGTACTTTACATGATGGGTACTAAACTTTTTCTTTGTGGTACATTTGGATACAAAACTAGTACAAAACTTTGTCGATCTTGAATTTTAATTTTGGGGAGGTGGGGGGTCTAGAGAAATGGACATAGTGACATTTGCACTCACAAGGTGCCATATTTGCATAAATTTGAAACCTGAGAATGGTTGTTTTACAATTATTAAGTAGAATTTTCTTTCAATAGTTGACTGCCGCAATGCAGCCGTAGGCCACCAGTTATTTATATTCTAGAAGAGAGTGTCCGTAAAGATAACTAGAGTTGGAACGGAAGGTAAAAGATCCAAGTTCAAATGAGACCTCTGCACATGATCCTACAACAGTTTATAATGTGTGTACCTGTACATTTCACCCCTTAGAAATGTAATTTTCAACTCGAAAAAGATCAGTAAAAGAGTATGCAGTTCTCTTAAGTTTGTCCTTGTGTGTGTGTGTGAGGGTGTATGAGGGTGCGTATGTATGTGTGTGTATATTCTGACAACATCCCCTGATAAAGTACCATGTCCAATTCTATCAGATTGAGGATCTGAGAGACTGTACTGCTCTTTTTGTCGCTTGCCCCAAGAATACTCATCAACGAAGCCCACCCCAGTAGCCAAAATACGATTTATAATACCTATCAATTTGAATATTATATAGCTGAAAATTGTTATGAAAAAATGTTTTAAAATATCTTCTTTTTAAGGTATAAACTCCCGTTTAGAATAGGTTGAATAAAAAAGCCTTAGCAAGAAGGGATATAGTGCAAGTTGTTGATAGGTACTTAAAAAGTGAAGAACCAAAAATTTAGTGTTGAAGGGCGATAAAAATTGATGAATGAGCTTTCACATGGTTAATCACAGTCACAGTTGGATACACTGCGATAACGTAGCAAAAGAGCAGCATAACCAAAAAATAGCAGGTAGCAGGATAGGAGTAGAGAGCGGATAGCCAATCACGTGAAATCTCCGATTATTACAATGCATTGTGGGTGCTACGGAGGCTGTAAAATTAACCGCCATCTTTTTTTCAAGGTAAAAGTAGCAGTGAACCCACGGAGTGATTTATCACTGGTTAACCTAAAAAAGAGAATTTAACTTTAAAAAACATGGCCTAATGATGAAAATTGAAAGCTATAAAAATATTCACCTGGCTAATCACTGCGAGAATTTTTTAAAGTTAAATTCTCTTTTTTAGGTCAACCAGTGATAAATCACTCTGAGACTTCACTGCTACTTTTACCTATGACTTACAGATCGCTCAGGAAATGATGTTCTTGTGGATTAAACAGTGATAATAAAATATTACAGTATCACTGTATCCACTAAAAGTGATTTGAGAAGAACAAGTGGTTTTTAGGAGTTCTGTAGAAAATCAGTGGTACTTTTAATTTTGATGTAGAAAGCATTTCAGAAAAATCGTCTGCTCAGGTTAAGCTGTGATAAATCACAGCATAACTGCCACCTGCTACTTTTAACCTGTGATCCAATCAGAGACAACGAACGGTTGGAAAAGGCGGCATTTCTAGGTTATTCCGTGAAAAATCACTGCTACTTCTCACTATGATTTTTGAGTAGCAGTAACAGTGATCCTGTTACCAAAAAGTAGCCGTGAAGCACAAGCCTGCTTGTGTAAAAAATAATCACGCAGTTGAAAGATATTAGGTACCTCCTCCCCCCCCCCCCCCCCCCGTGAACGATTTTCCTTCTCATGCTGTCCAAGGATCATAATGATCAGACCACTGTATTGTATGTTCTCATCAGTGGGTCATCTTGGTAAGCTAAATAATCAATAGATTGTAATAGAATGAGGCCATATCACTTACGTTTCTAGGGCCGCATTCTATTATGCTTTCTAGTTCCTTCAGCCATCGCTTTCGGAGCGCAAGCTCGCGCGTGCATTTTGGCGACCTTACGGACCCTAACTTTTTTTCAAATGGGAAGACCCCCTTTGTGATACCTCGTCCGAAAGAGCATAAAAAAGAAAAATTTTCGCGCAAACCCGAAGTCATTATCTCAAACCGTTTCAAAATGGCGGCCGGTCAAAGTTCAAAATGGCCGAAAATTGGCACCTCTGCTATTTGCGCATGGATTTGCTTGAAACTCGGTATCTGGGGGTATTTTGGCACAAGAAAAACGAATTTGACGTTAGATTTTTAAAAAAAAACCAATGTTTCAAAATGGCCGCCGGTTTAGGCTCGAAATTTTGACAAACTCGATTTTTTGCCGATGGATTCACCTGAAATTCGGTATTAGGGGGTATTTTCACCCGAGAAGAACGGATTCGACGTTAGATTTTTAAACAAACCCTCATTTTTCAAAATGGCCGCCGGTTTAGGCTCGAAATTTTGACAAACTCGATTTTTTGCCGATGGATTCCTGTTAAATTTCAAGCTTCAGCTTCAGGATTCTCAGCTTATCGTTTTTCTCCCACCCAGATACCCCTAAACATCGAGTTTCAGGCGAATCCATCGGCAAAAAGTCGAGGTTGCCAATTGTTGACAATTTTGAACTTTAATCGGTGGCCATTTTGAAAAATGAGGGTTTGTTTACAGATCTAACGTCGAATTCGTTCTTCTAGGGTCAAAATACCCCCAGATACCGAATTTCAGGTGAATCCATCGGCAAAAAATCGAGTTCGTCAAAATTTCGAGCCAAAACCGGCGGCCATTTTGAAAAATTAGGGTTTTTTTAAACATCTAACGTCAAATTCGTTTTTCTCGTGCCAAAATACCCTGAGATACCGAGTTTCAAGCAAATCCATGCGCAAATAGCAGAGGTGCCAATTTTCGGCCATTTTGAACTTTGACCGGCCGCCATTTTGAAACGGTTTGAGATAATGACTTCGGGTTTGCGCGAAAATTTTTCTTTTTTTATGCTCTTTCGGACGAGGTATCACAAAGGGGGTCTTCCCATTTGAAAAAAAAGTTAGGGTCCGTAACCCCCCCCCCCCAAGTGGGGGCCCCCTAAAATTTTGAGGGGGTCAAAAAGTAGCTCCCTTTGATCTAGGAACACCCTCCAAGTTTCAAATCTCTACCTCAATTAGGTCAAAAGTTAGAGGGGGGGAGGGGACTTTTCGAACACCCTGTATAAGTAGGAGTACAAATCATCAACTTGTAATTTCTGAAAAAGAAAGACAACAGCGTAACCTAGAGATGAACCCACCTCTAGCAAGTATTAGATTTGTACAAAACTTTTTAGATGCATAGCATCTTTAGATACAAGCCTTTAATACTGAATGAAACTTCAATTAAGTTTAGTGTCCATATACTAAGTATCTAATTTATTAAGTATCTGATACTACTATACTAGGGCACTGCTTCTGTAATGTATGTTTCAACTTTTGGTTCAGCTCACAATTCAATAGCCTTCAGTAATAAATTTCATTTTTCAGCCCGAAGAACGGTTAGTTCTACAAGTTTGGTGCAAAAGATACCAGAATGAGTTTGCTGGACCTGATCGTGTTAGAGATCGCTGTCTAGGTTTTGTTTTTTGCAACTTAACCGTTTTGATGCGCAATTTTCGTTATGCTGGTGGATGGCATCAGATCATATCACCATCTGGGAAGAATAATGGACAGATACAGGTTTGTAAAATATCAAATCACGCTTATGCAAACAGGTTGCTTTCCTTTTCCCTCATAATAGGGCTGGTGCAAGCTCCATGAATTGCCTTGAAAATAGGTGCCTCTAAAGTTTATTTGAGTCAGAGATGGACTTATTTATGCCAAGAGGAACTTTGTTGCATGCAAACCCTATGCACGTAGCTCCTTTTTAGCATACATGTTCACTTCAAACAGCAATAATATTACGAGCATGATCGATGTACATTAACTCTTGTAAACAAACGCGAGTGAAAGGATACACGGCACCCATTTGAATGAACCCGATCTGAGGGGGACAATCGGTAGCCTCCCCTTGTTAGTATTATCACTATTTAGTGTACATCACGAACAGCCGACTTTATCTCATCAAAGTCGTTTTTCAAAAATCCTAATTTAAATAGCTTTCTCATGAGTAATCTTGTCAATAATGACCCTGAACGTCCCTGGCCTTCCCCTTTTCAAGTTGTCTTTCCATTCTTGAAAACCCCTCATTTTTTAGAATTTTGCAAAGTTGATGGACTTGATAAATTTATTTTTCATTGGTTGCTCTTTTGAATTGTCCACAATTTTTGCACTCCAATAAGCTAACCTTCCCATTTTCAGAACTTTTTTCATCACCTTTTCATTTTAGTGTGTAATCTCGCACAGCCTGTCGGCTGCAAGGTAGGGCTGTGTCCGAACCAATATTTCGCTCGTTAGTTCGTACGAAACGATCGAGCGATCATTTCGTAATCGTTCACTTCGAAAAAATCGTTTCGAAAGCCTGTTTCGATCGAGCCTGCTCGATCGAAATCCGTTTTGATTTTTTTTTTTTTTTTTTTTTTTTTTTCCTCAAGCAAAAGTGTACTACTGCCCCTTACGGGGCATTAATTACATAGGAGTTAATGTTCGAATAAAGCTAATCTTAAAACTAATGTATAAAAATTTTTTTTTATTTTGAACCTATTACATTTTTTCGATTGGAGCAATCTCATTAGGATTCCCGTGGGCGTTTCACGCACCGCTGATGAAAGCTCTAAAACGTCTTCCGAAGAAAGTTCACGGGATGAGGGATCCCTGGCTAA
Organism: Bemisia tabaci; assembly: GCF_918797505.1. NCBI lineage: Eukaryota > Metazoa > Arthropoda > Insecta > Hemiptera > Aleyrodidae > Bemisia > Bemisia tabaci. The sequence goes on along the minus strand of NC_092793.1, from coordinate 87,578,689 downwards.
AGTCTTCCCAGTAAAATGTTTTTGGAAGGAACAAGACCAGGCTCCACATATTTTTACGCGGTGATTACCTACTTACTTGTATATTACAAGAGCCAAAACGGGTAATGCTCGAAAAAAACCGGAACCTTTCTACCCGTTTTGTAACTTTCTCGGGAATCTTTGATCCCTTATCGGGTGAAAGTACTTTCGATGGGTGTAAGATGCTTTGGATTGCATATCAATGCCATACTCCGTTGCGTATCGCGCTGCGCTGCATCGCGCCGGCGCGGCCGTCGACCGCGTTTTTTATCTCCCTCTGGCTTCCCTTCCCTGAGGCTGCCTCACATTCAGCCCGCGCACATTTTAGACCTTTTTGACCGTTTGCTTTGAATCGGTCGTGTTATGACTTATGAGTAACAGCAGCCTTCTCGCGTCAACTGTGACGCCTCATTCACATCTTATCTTTCGGGCAAGGCATTTTGTGACCCACTCTCTCCGTTCTCGCTCGCTCCCTCGCACCTGATCCTCCGCTCTGCTCCCGGTCCACACCTCCACGTTCGCCGGCATCTCTTTACTCACTTTTCCCCCTCATATTGCTCTTGTTTTTCCTCGATTTCGGATACCTTTTCGATCGAATGTCACCTGTTTCTTAGCCGTCGCCTTTGCCTGTCGATCGTCACCACTGCGTTACGTGCAACGTGCTCATCTGCTTCGCTTGGCGTGGCGCTGCGCTACCGGCCGTCGGCCGAGTTTCTTCTCTCTTATCTCTCTCTGACTTCCCTCCTCGGGGTTCACCTCACATTCGGTCCAGCGTACATTTTGACTATTTTTTGCTTGAAACTGGTTATCGCGTCAACCAAAACCTAATTGGCAAACATCACACATCTTTTTCGGGCAAGGAATTCTACGGTGCGCTCAGCCCCCATCCGCCCCCCTCCCCCGCTCATCGGTCTTTCTTCATTTACCTAGTTTTCCTTGTTGTCGATTGTCTATTTAGGTCTTCACTGTCGCCTTTGTCTTTGTCCGTCGATCGCCAATTTGCCATCGCCACACTATTCACCGGTCTCCACTCAGATTTTTATTCACTATCACTTTTTTCCATTCCTTCCGTCAAACAAATGAACTCGCCGCGTTGGCTGCTCCAGCATGTTTTGATTACCTTACCCGCTTTTGCTATCTCGTCCAATGATGCCGAAGCTTTGCTAATAATATTTTTCAGCACTTTAGTTTTCATTTTAAATTTAATATTACATTCTCTACAGCAAGAGGGGTATCCTTCATTGGCGTATCGTGTCTGGAACCCCGTAGCCCCCTCTCCCCCTCCGTATGGTATCATTGATAAGTCGTCTTGCAGAGAGGACTCCAACAATCAGATCAGGGATGCTCCAACGCACCTTATGGACGGGTTTTCAATACACGCAGCAATGCACTTTCTTCAAGCTAAAATTTATTTTTGGTAAAGAAATATGGACTCAAAAAATGCATTTATATCAGAATTGAGACAAAATAATGCTAGAGAACTAAAAATCTATAAATATTGAGTTCAAAAAACAAACAAACGAAAAACCTCATTTCGTTCTGCCGCGACTACACCTCTCCACTCTAAACTTATTGTTTTAGAGATTAGCCCCCCTCCCCCCGAAAAAAATTATGAATCTACGTGCATTAAACGTGTCTGCCAAGAATTCATGCGAAGTCACAAACAAGAGTTTTCAGATATTTATATATTTTCATTTTTAAATTTTCAAGGATTTTAAAGTTTCAACATTGGAACTTTTTCTGCATATCAGCATTTAAAATGAAAAAGGTTTTCAACAGCGAGCCAATATACTGAATTAGGAAACGCCTACATTTGCTGTTGTCCTGGATCTGAAGGAAGCACGCTTAGGGGTTCGACTTGCACTCTAGGTTGTACATATGAAGGCTGATAAGGTTCAGCCCTCCCATAAATTGGAACTAACGTGAAATCAAAGGCATGGTACAAACAAATACAAATAATTAATTAATTGAGGGGATTAATCGAAGGAAAGGAAGAAATTAGTAAATAAGTAAATATAAAAAATCCAAAATTGTAGTTTTTGACTTTGTCCGTTAAATAACATATGCGTCTCTTGCAGTCATCGTCCCGTCATGAAAATTGACCAGCTACGGATTCACTCTTGAGAACTCACGCTTTTCGATCCCTAGTAGCTTAAAATCTGTTCTTTGTCGCCCCACCCCCAAGAGTTGTATCTTCTGCAAAAAGAAGGAGGGAATCACTTGCAGAAGATACGCAATTTGCTGACTACCTGACTTTTCTACTTACACTGTTAAAAATTCTGGAGCGAAATTCTATGCCGGAGTCTATATATATGGCACCGAGAACTCCCGAATGATTTGAACGCGGAGCGGAATTTACTTTTTTTTGCGGAGTGTCATACGGTTTTATGGTGCAACTGTCACTTCGCATTCATTTCATTCGGGGTTTTTGGGCGCTATGTAGATGCCAGCACCGAATTTCACTCCTCAATTTTTAACAGTGTGTACCGGCCTTTTCCCCGAAACACGTAATTTGATCACGTGTTTGATTTCGTAGAAATATTTTTTATTTTCCTCAATCTGGCGGTCTGGCACTCACATCCACATCGTGAATGAAGCTGTAAGTCGATGAAGGAGAGGGAGGGATGATGGGATTCTCATATGGGACTCCGTCTGGCGCAATGGACGGAGGACGCGCAGCGCGGCGACGGCCGACGCGGACACGCGTTTAATCGCCGTCCCTAGCCTGCCTGAAACCCCTGAAACCTAGCTATATACGATTTTCGCATTTTTTCCCCCCTAATTTCCTTATCATTCCCCTCTCTTTCTAACCCAGCTGAAATGCGGCATCTACATAGGCTGTCCCAAAACAACTGAGAGTAAGTCTGTATTTCAGAAACAATAAGAGATATTGAAACGCGGTTTGTGGGAGGTTGTAGCTCATATCCTTAGCTATCCAACGAGCTCAAGATTGGCTATTTTGGTCAAAATTTCGCTGAGTTACAGCAATTTTTTGGAGCCGTGTAAAATATAACCCTACAGGATTTTTGAGTATTTTTTTCCTTGTCTGAGGTGTTGTTCCGAGATCGCAACTTTGCGAATCACGTTGGCACTGGTCTAGATGCAAGTTCTAACATGTTTGCATGTGCTTTCATTGCATATCAGAGATTTTCTTCAACTTCCCAGCTCAGGGAAGCCAACATTGTCTAGCGTTAATGACACGTGTTCTCGTTTGGTGCTATGAGTTCGCCCGCGGAGCTGAAACAAGAGCAACGCTATGCCATCCGTTACTGTGTTTACCAAGGTTTAACTGTCTCTGATACCGTGAAAGAGATGTTAGTTGTTTATGGAGAAAATCGCCTTGGGGAGAGCACCATTTATCGGTGGTATGCAACTTTTTCCGAGGGTCGCGAGTTGGCGGCTTTGATTCCGCATGGCGGCCGGCCGTCAACTTCTGCGGCGGAGGAAGAAAGTGTCATTAACGCTGGACAATAATGGCTTCCCTGAGATGGGAAGTTGAAGAAAATCTCTGATATGCAATGAAAGCACATGCAAACATGTTAGAACTTGCATCTAGACCAGTGCCAACGTGATCCGCAAAGTTGCGATCTCGGAACAACACCTCAGACAAGGAAAAAAATACTCAAAAATCCTGTAGGGTTATATTTTACACGGCTCCAAAAAATTGCTGTAACTCAGCGAAATTTTGACCAAAATAGCGAATCTTGGGCTCGTTGGATAGCTAAGGATATGAGCTACAACCTCCCACAAACCGCGTTTCAATATCTCTTATTGTTTCTGAAATACAGACTTACTCTCAGTTGTTTTGGGACAGCCTATGTATTTCAGCCTATGCTCCCTTGTTCAACACCTAACCTATTTCGACACGTGACACGTTAGGGTGGCCCTTATTTTGGACTTTTTGGAATTTAATGAGCAGCACCCCCTAGATTGGTTCTATTTGATGTAAAAACACTGTAAAAAAAATTTGAGGCCTTTACGTCAAGGGTAAATGGTGCCGAAAACAGGGGAAAGATGCAGCGCGTAAAACTGAAGAAGCGCATTTTTACGCTTTTCGCCGATTTGACTGCCGTTTTTAAGGGAGTTGTAGATGCTCAACACCCATTATTGATGCTGTTTCTAACACAACTTTTTGCGTAGATTTAGGATATTTTAACAGATTTGTCCTCAGATAATTACCTACCCCCCTTACGGTAGGCTAAAGTGGCCCAAAACGTCATTTAAACTCCCGAAATCGTTTTTTTCCGAAGTTCGGCGCTTGTTACAGGCAAATGCAAAGGCTTCAAGAACTATAATTTTCTTGTATGTGGTACAACTTATTCCGTAGATTAAGTATATTTTAACAGATTTGGCCTCATGTAATTACCTACCCCCCTTACGGTAGGCTAAAGTCGTTAATCGTTTTTTTCCGAAGTTCGGCGCTTGTTACAGGCAAATGCAAAGGCTTCAAGAACTATAATTTTCTTGTATGTGGTACAACTTATTCCGTAGATTAAGTATATTTTAACAGATTTGGCCTCATGTAATTACCTACCCCCCTTACGGTAGGCTAAAGTGGCCCCAAAACGTCATTTAAGCTCCCGAAATCGTTTTTTTTCCGAAGTTCGGCGCTTGTTACAGGCAAATGCAAAGGCTTCAAGAACTATAATTTTCTTGTATGTGGTACAACTTATTCCGTAGATTAAGTATATTTTAACATGGTTTACCTCAGGCAATTATCCCTCCCCCTCCCCCGCCCTGCGCACAGTAGGTTGAGGGGCACTGAAACGCGATTCAAGCTTTTGGAATCAGATTATTTCAAAGTTAGGCGCTCGTTACTTGCAATTTAAAAGACTGGAAGAAGCATAATGTTCCTTCACGTATAAAATAACTTTCAAATGCACAAATTTTAAGAAAAATACTGAGGAAGGGTGTAAAAAAAACTTACAATGACTTTGGTTAGTCCGCTCTACAGTTTCTTCCGTAAAGTTGATTTTTTAACATTGGGAAAAGCTTTCCGATAATCGCTAATTTTCTAGCCATGTTGATGGATCTTCTTTAAGAAAGTTTGACGAGAGATGGAATCGCTCAAACAATTTATAAGACGAACAAGAAATAAAATTGGAAACATCTTTTCCTGAAATGTCTTCTGCTGATTGTAGTTTTGTTTTCTTCTCTCCATCTTCGAGAGGGTTTTCTTTAGATAAAGAAGTTACCATTTTCCGTTTGCACTCAACAGAAATATCTCTATCAAAGAAAGAAAGCGCTGCAGCTTCAGGGATCAGGTACCACAGATGGCTCATGAGATTTGATACCGTAGCTTCTGTAGCTACATACGTTATCAAAATTCAATCAATTTCAGCAAAATATTTCCTAGGAGAATTTGGCTCCAATCCGGTAATATACGCACCAGATGCTTTTCACCACGCGCGCTGGATGATGAAAGCGATTTATTCACTCAAAATTTACCTCTTTAGAGGACAATTTGAGCTTAGCGAATCAGAGCTCAAGGGTATATCTCTGATGTCTGTGTTTTTTATTGTGAAAGTTTACATCAAAGCTTGGTTTACCTCAACGCGCTCAGTGAAAGCTCCCCAACATGACATCGAGTTCTTGCAAATTCTATCAAATTATAGAAAAATCGATTCGGTAATCTCTGTAGCTACGGTATGAAATCTCATGAGCCATTTGTGGTACCTGATCCCTGAAGCAGCAGCGTTTTCTTTCTTTGACAGAGATATTTCTGTTGAGTGCAAACGGAAAATGGTAACTGCTTTATCTAAAGAAAACCCTCTCGAAGATGGCGAGAAGAAAACAAAACTACAATCAGCAGAAGACATTTCAGGAAAAGATGTTTCCAATTTTATTTCTTGTTCGTCTTATAAATTGTTTGAGCGATTCCATCTCTCGTCAAACTTTCTTATAGAAGATCCATCAACATGGCTAGAAAATCCTCAGTACCTCAAAAATCGCGAAATTGTGAAAAAAATCAAGGTTGTCAACGACACAGCCGAACGCGGCGTTAAATTGTTTGAAGAGTACAGCCAGAAACACACGAAATCGGACGAAGAGACGCAACAGATTCTTCAGGATGTTAGCGATTATCGGAAAGCTTTTCCCAATGTTAAAAAATCAACTTTACGGAAGAAACTGTAGAGCGGACTAACCAAAGTCATTGTAAGTTTTTTTTACACCCTTCCTCAGTATTTTTCTTAAAATTTGTGCATTTGAAAGTTATTTTATACGTGAAGGAACATTATGCTTCTTCCAGTCTTTTAAATTGCAAGTAACGAGCGCCTAACTTTGAAATAATCTGATTCCAAAAGCTTGAATCGCGTTTCAGTGCCCCCTCAACCTACTGTGCGCAGGGCGGGGGAGGGGGAGGGTAATTGCCTGAGGTCAAACATGTTAAAATATACTTAATCTATGGAATAAGTTGTACCACATACAAGAAAATTATAGTTCTTGAAGCCTTTGCATTTGCCCGTAACAAGCGCCGAACTTCGGAAAAAAACGATTTCGGGAGCTTAAATGACGTTTTGGGGCCACTTTAGCCTACCGTAAGGGGGGTAGGTAATTACATGAGGCCAAATCTGTTAAAATATACTTAATCTACGGAATAAGTTGTACCACATACAAGAAAATTATAGTTCTTGAAGCCTTTGCATTTGCCTGTAACAAGCGCCGAACTTCGGAAAAAAACGATTTCGGGAGCTTAAATGACGTTTTGGGGCCACTTTAGCCTACCGTAAGGGGGGTAGGTAATTACATGAGGCCAAATCTGTTAAAATATACTTAATCTACGGAATAAGTTGTACCACATACAAGAAAATTATAGTTCTTGAAGCCTTTGCATTTGCCTGTAACAAGCGCCGAACTTCGGAAAAAAACGATTTCGGGAGTTTAAATGACGTTTTGGGGCCACTTTAGCCTACCGTAAGGGGGGTAGGTAATTATCTGAGGACAAATCTGTTAAAATATCCTAAATCTACGCAAAAAGTTGTGTTAGAAACAGCATCAATAATGGGTGTTGAGCATCTACAACTCCCTTAAAAACGGCAGTCAAATCGGCGAAAAGCGTAAAAATGCGCTTCTTCAGTTTTACGCGCTGCATCTTTCCCCTGTTTTCGGCACCATTTACCCTTGACGTAAAGGCCTCAAATTTTTTTTACAGTGTTTTTACATCAAATAGAACCAATCTAGGGGGTGCTGCTCATTAAATTCCAAAAAGTCCAAAATAAGGGCCACCCTAGTGACACGTACGTGGTTCAGCTATCGTCTGAAGCGCTGATTTTGTGCACTTTCTTGTACTTAAGAAACGTCTTCCCTAATTTATTTAAAAAAAAAAATTAAAAAATTAAAATTGGTAAATTTTACGAGTACGCAAGATGCACGTAGAAGATCCCGTAAAAAATCCGAGTCGGAGAGCTCAACGTAAAAGAATTTTGATTAAAGATGTAAAAAGAACTTGATGGATTGAATTGAAATCTTGACGTCAAAAATTTGCGAGTTTTTGCGCAAAAAAATCCGGAAAAAATTTGGAAGAACGTGAAAAACGTGAACGAGATTTTTTACGTGAAAAATCTTACTTTCCGTACATTAAAAAGGAGGTCAGAAAGTAATGCAAAGAAGACAGATTGAACTACGGTTTTTTACGTAAAAAATTGACGTCTCTGATTTTTTTTTCTGACTTTTTCACGTAAAAAATCACGATTTTTCTTTTTTACCTCTTCGAACATCTATTTTTCATGTAAAATTTTTGATTGCGAAAACCAAAAAATTGAGGAAGAATATTTGTACTAAAAATTCGCTAAATTAGCTAAATAGGAAATACCTTTGGAGTATTTGTTACTAGAATGATACGCCGAAAATTCGAATGTCCCCTAAATTTTTTTTTTTGTAAAAAGAGTAAGCCCGAAAACTAGATACAAAATTGTTTCGAAACCAGAGTTTTTAAGAATCTGTGAAGATTTTAAGAACTTATCTTTATTATATTGGTTTTAAACATTCAATAAAAAATTGGTGCATTTTATAATAAAATTTAAGAAAAGGAAAATGTCATTTCACTTTTGGTTTATTTTACATCTTGTTTTACGATTTTTCTTTCTTTTTTTGTAGATTTTAAGTCTTTGTGCTAGTATGGGAAGAATGATTATATTTTCTCTTTGGTGTCCAAAGGATTAAGGTCAACCAACATCCGTGGAAAGTTCTGAAATAACTAATTCCTTAGGAACAATTTAGTATACTTTCTTTTCATTTGAAATTATGGACTTGCATAATTTTCCAAGTACTAAGTGAATTAACGTACAGCCGATATGCATGTGCCAGCCTCTGATTACAATTTACACCTGCTGGGGATCAAAAATCGCGCATAAGCTCCTTCTAGTGATGTGTAAATAAATTGTAAAAGAGGGTGTACTAGTTTTGTGTACTAGTTACTTCCTAAAAGTTCGATCCATTCGATTTTATGAAGAGAATTTGATGAAGAGCTTCAGCTGAACGGTGGCGTATATGTATAAAGATAGTGAAAGAGGAAGGAGACGCGGATCACGCGGACGACAAAGGTGAGGAAGGGAAGAGAGTGGGCAGTAGCGGCACTGATAAGAGCTTCAGTCAAACGGGAGCTAGGTGCTAGGATCGAGATCTTGAAAGAGGAAGGAGTCACAGTCGTGGGCGGCAAGGGGAAACGGAGATAGTCTGCGGTGCCGTCACCGAAAGGAGAGGTGCATGAATCAAAAGCTATGCGAGGTATGAGGAGCACTGGAGCAGGCCAGACGCCATGGGTCAAACCAAATACCGAACCGAAGAAGAGTGTAATTGAATCAGCTATTACAGAAAGGGCACAATCGACATTTTTTTCGAAATTGAGTTTTTTGCGGTTTTCGCATTAGTGTATGTAGACACATCCTGTAGTGCAGACAGGGCACTTTATTCGCATTTTTTATGTGTTTTTGACAGGGGTTAAGTTCCTCACGTAGAGCAGAAAGGGCACTGTTGCAGCAATATAGTGCCGTTTCTGCAGTACATGCCCACTGGGTGCGCGCGCATCAGCAGCGGCAACTCGTCCTTTGTTTTGTTTTGATACGATTGAGAGGTTAGTTTTGCGTTTCGAAACGACAGTGATCACGCTACACGCTTCACTCACGCTGAAAATGAAAGGAGTGAGAATTGAACCTTGAGTGTAGGAAGTGAGAGGAGCCCTTAACAGGTTGGATGAGGAAGTAGGTAGAAGATTACTACGGTATTGAACTTCAAAGGATACATTTTTTTTTTTTTTTTTTTTTTTTTTTTTTTTTTTTTTAAATTTCTTGACTTGAAATCAGCCAGAAATATTTTTAAAATTTACATAGCTATGGGCAAACCACATGGTAAAAGTTCGAAATTGCATACCATCAATTGCGACATTGCCAGTTTTATTTCGTCTTCTTTTTTTGTTCTTAAGTATTCTCTATTGAAATTTTGTGTAAATTTTCTTCACACCATCAAGATTGTTTTCTGAAAATTTCATGGGAAAATCTCTATTTGTTCTCTTTAAAAAAATAGTGTAAAAAGGGAGCAGAAATTTTGAAACGTTGCAATGGAGATATACAATTTCCAACTTTCGCTATAGACATGCATCATTGCCATACATTTGAGATGAAAAACAAGGGCTAAAATAATTTTCTGGCTTAATTCTATCACTCTTTATGGCTCCTTCCCCCATGTATTACAGAAAGGGCACTAATGCTCTTCCTTCAAGTGTCATTATTTACAACCCAGAAAGAGTATCATGTAAAAATTTTTTATGGAAATTGTCAGTCTACTTGGGGGACAAAAGAAAACCTCGAAAAAAATTTTTCCAAAAGCTTATTGTTTACTCAAATCGGTTTTTTGCATTTTCTGAACAGTTAACATTTCTGCAATAGTGTCCTTTCTGCAATATGTGATTCAATTGTGTGATATGAGGAAAACGAACGGGGACGAGGTAAGGACGATTCGACGTAGGATGGTGAGGCGTGCGTGCGTGCGTGTGTGTGTGTGTGAGGGTGTGTGTGTGTGTGTGTGCAGTGCGGGCCGACATATGTATACTGAGCAGATGCAAAATTCGAACGAAATGGTCAAAACTGTCTAAATGCAGCGAGTATCATCATCATTGTCGCGGCACACGCAGCGCTGGCGAGCGCCGAGCCATACTACCAGGGTCCATTGGATCATTATTGTTATTGGTGATGGGCATTTGGGCTAGGAGCTAAAGGAGCATTGAGATCGGGAGGTAGGGTAGCGCAGCGGACCTCTGATACTTTACAAATAAATGGTTGGTAAAAAATGGAGTGAATGCGATAAGCGCATATATTTTTAATAATAATTGATCTGATAAAATAACTTAAGTAAATAGACGAGAATCGAGACCTGGTATTTTCATGATTTGTGTGGTTAAATTAATTTGTTTTGTTGTGGGAGGGGGAGGGGGGAAGATTAAGCACATGGAATGATTTTCGGTAATTCTATGTATACAGAACACATGGTAATAATATAATTTGCGGACAGAACTGCTACGGTACATAATGCTGATGCTGTTATTTCAATCGAATTTGAAAGGAAGAAAAAAATTAGAGGAAGAGGAATTCTTGACAACAATATGAAAATTCTACAATTATTTGCTAAACATGGTAAATCTTATTTCAACATTACAAAATAACATTTTGATCGAAACGGCTTTCGAAACAAACGTTTCGATCGGGCATTTCGATCGAGCAGTTTCGATCGAAACAGGTCTTCGAACGAGCATCGAAATAATCGATCGGTTCGGGGACAGGCCTACTGCAAGGTAGAGAAGCTTCTGTGCAATTGATTGTCAAAATATCCCTTGATCTTAAAAAGTAATGAATAAAATTTGTTGTCAATTTCCAGATTCTGGTGAAACCACTTCAAAGTATCGATTTTGTGAAAGATCTAGAGTGCGAGGTTCTTGTCCATAGTGAGAGTAATTTGATCAACGACCTCCAGCCGTACAACTTCTACTTGAATGCTGCTGTTACCAAACAGAAAAATGATGTTTCGTCCAAAGAGTTATTGAGGTGAACATCTGTTTGTTTTTTTGTTTAAATTAGTGCGTTATAGGAAGCTTTATGAAGCAGAACTGTTACAGGTCAAAATTTGAGAGCTTCAAGTTAAAATGATTCAAAGCAAGGATTCAATTACCTCATATACTGTTTTTTTTATAATTTTTACTTTCTCGCTCCCCTTGCGGGGAGAAGAAGTATTGTCATCGTCCAAAAAGAAAAGAAAAAAAAAGTTGAAATTTCATCATTTCTAAGCGTTTTAAGGTACCTGGAGTCAAAATGAACATACTTGAAAATATGTATGTCCGTCCGTCAGGCGTACCCTTTTTCTGTGCACAGCCATATCTGAGAATCTATCTGTTCAATTTGATTCAAAATGTTCATGGAAAACCATATCCATGGTCTGCTTATGCACGTCAGGTGGTTTTGGAGTGCGCCAAAATTGGGAGGGGGGGGCTCGGGTCAAAACATGATTTTCATGAAATTCACACAGAGAGCTCACTTTGACGGACTGTAGATTTTGAAGAAATGCCTTTAAGTTTTTGAAAGTTGGCACAAAGTATCACCTGAGTCATTAATTTAAGTTCCTCAAAGATCTTTGGGCTAAACTCGAAATTGAAGGGGTACGGATCCCCTTGCAAAGGCACTTCGTTCCACGAGATCACATGAAGAGCTCACTGAGAAGGGCTGTAGATTTTGTAAAAAGGCGTTTAACCGTGTGAAAGTTGGCACAAAGCACCACCTGAATAATTCATTTAAGTTCCTTAAAGATCTTTGGATTGATCTCAAAATTGGAGAGGCCCAAAAGCAAATTTTCCGCTAAATGAGACGGAACACTCTTGAGTATTAGCAGCAAGTGTTTTGAGTCAGGTGAAACCTAAGATTTCAAATGTATTATCTCCAAAATAACTGCATATATATCAAGCAAAATTAGACGCCTAATTAGGTACTTACATACTATGAATCATCTAAGCTGGCAGTAGAGCTAACACTTAGATCTTTATTGGAAGCTAACATGTATTTTGTTCATGAACTCAAGCATCCCGGCAGATTCCATCTTTCGCGATTCCTTTTTACGAGGTACTGAACAAAAATATAATAATACTGCACATACATAATTGATTCATTGGTTACAGTGATTACATGAAGCATGAAGCGACTATTTTGTTTACTAAATTACCACACACGGGAAATGTGAAAAGTGAGGTTGGTGACAAGTTAGTGAGGCTGTGAGACTCAGGTGCGGCGCCGCGCTCCCGGCGGACGGGTGGTGAATCATTTCAGGCGGGTAGAGGTCCCAGGCGGAGAACCTCGTATATTGCTAATTTTGTCGGTCTTGACATATCTACCCTGTGGCCCAACAACTAACACAGAACTCAATTGAACTCCTAGTTATTGGGAGTTCTTGTCCCGATATTTCTCCTAAATTTTTAACGGCTCTTCAGATCCTGCATCATGATGCTTGGTCCAAATAAGTCTCAAAACTCATTTTTTTATTTAATTAATTTCATTTTGAAAATAGTTGTGGCAATGAAAAATACCTAGATCAGTACCTACTTCAATTAAAGATTTCATGTTAAAGCTGCGCCTTCTAGTTAACTTTCCGACTTTTCACAAAGCCGTTGAGCGAGAAAGTTCATGGTGGTCTCTGCACCACACTACAAAGCGGAGGAAGGCCAACGCTCCTCAATATGCCGGCCATATGTAAGAATAGGAATCGAAGTTTCTCGGGAATGTCAATTATCATGAATGAGAGAGTTCCAGTAACGGATCAAGGAAGTTCTCGGAAACATTCCTCTGGATGTGATCGATTGCTCCTCCAGCTGTGAGTCATAAACTAGAACCAGTTGCAGGCTACTGGCTCCTGGAAAGCTGAAGTACCTCACATCAAACTTCAGTTATAATAATTGATAGCTATCAAACTCCAATTCATTTTGTTCGCTCATATTTCATGTTTCTTTATATTTTTGCTTTCTTTCCTTTCCCAAAACAAGAGAAGTATCATGATCCATGTGAGAAATATACGAGGGGTGTTCAGTAAAGACCATCTAAGATGCAAAAAAGATTGTCCAAACACTAATTTTATCAGTCGCTTAACTAAAATCTGTCAAATTCGACCTTATGACTCTTAGTAAAATCACCTTTCAGTGTATTCAAAGTTTTTCAACATTTTTTTGACTCCCTGAAAACGTGATCAAAAACACCCTTCGCCAGATATTTGAAACTCGTCTCTGGTGCTTTTACTACTGAAATGGTAGCTTCATAATGTCAATCTTTAAGGTAATTTTTGTTCTGAGAACAGTATAAAAAACTCACGAGGGATCAAATTTGGACGATTAAGTAAACGAAGTACCATTTCACAATTTTTCTTGGCCAAGAACTTTATGACACTTCCCGAGACATAAGGCCAACACTGAGAGGTACCGCAGAATCCACCGAGTGCAAACATCAGCAGGGTTCAGATAATCATGCGACTGTGTTAAAGCCATCCCATTCCATATGCCCTATCAGTATGCTCTAAGTATTGTGATAACATCTCTGACTGTTTGTAAAGCATCGATCTGCATCAACATACTACCCCTGTTGATAATATTCTTGATGAAAGCTATATCATAGGGTACTGTAAAATAGGGTGTTTTTCGAATTTCGAACTGGGAGTTTGGCAAAAGGATCATTTCACCATTGTAAACAACTGTGCAAAATTTGGTTTCGATCCGATGCCATTTTCAGTCTCTGCAAAGGCCTTAAAGCGCCTAAATTTAATTTCCATGTATTAGGGGATAATAATAGTCATATCCAACAGATGTTGTCAAGTTGCGGCTCTTTAGGGCAAAAATTTCGGCCGTTTTGAAGATTTTGTGAGTCTACAACAAGAATAATGAAAATCGTCGTCACACACCACGCGCCATAGGGAAAGCAGCTCAAGACTCCGTGCGGGCGCACCGCACCGCCTCCAGCCTTTGTGCGGTATTTGTACACAGCCACAGTGGCTCTGCTTAGGGAGTTTTGCGTTTAAAATAGCCTAAGCTACGTAAACGAAACATGGCGCAGTGAATTTTCCTTTCTATGGCTCAAAGAAATGAGTACTTCGTGTTAAGTACAGCTCTTCGCTCCACCACGTCATCATTGTAACAACGAAGTTTCCCCAGAATCCACCACAAAGAGGTGACTGTACGGTGGGTCCCACCACCACACCCTACCCAACCACCCGACTTTGTAAGAGTGTATGGAAAATTATGATAATTAATTTATATGATTCTAATTACCAAACAAGGAAAAGCAAGGATTCTGGGGAAACTTCGTTGTTACGTGTATTTTCGCGGAGCCTCAGGATGCGTGCCAATGCCTCTTCCTTGATAATTTGATCTTCATCTACCAACATTGCCAATTAATCATTTTCTGGATATCCGAAATAACCATTATTTTGAATAACGGGCTGAATTAAAGCCTTAAAAATTGAAAATAATTGACCAATTATTCTCAATTTTCAATTTCTTTCAATTTTACTCACATTTAAATTATATTGACATTCAAAACTGTAGTCTATTCGTAGAGTAGACTCAATTACCTACAGTTTCAAAAAAAATTGAGCTCTCCAAGTTCATTTCTTATGCAGAGAACTTCTGAAAATATGTCCAATTTTCAACTTCATCGGACCACTGTGCAGAATCCCCTAATGGGATTTATGGGGACTTTAGGTTAAAAACACCTTTTCATATGAAAAATCGATTGGGCCTAAATCCAGCCGTATGTTAATTTTTGGCCATCAATATGCTTCGTTTACTGGACTATATGTATTCTCCTGACTTCTAGTTTGTGTTAAAGGCAACGATTTTCAAAGAAAAGGACAAGATATGATCTCCAATCTTATCAAAAGAAAAAGCGAATGACAGTCTGAATCGTTTAACTTTCCCTCATAAAGGCCTTTATCTGTGAGTAAACATTTGGTAAAATACAAAACCTTTGTATATTTAAGCTTTTACCTAGTGTCAGTTAAGTCTCTTGTCAAGACTGCCTTCTTTTTAAAAAAAAACCTGTCTTCTTGCTCCCCTAAAAAATTATTTCTGTTCCTCTAGTGCGGTTGTTCAACTACACGGGCATTAATAATTAACGAACTCACAGTCTTTACAATTGATGATACGATTCATTATAATAAATTTGATAAGTTTCAACAGAATTCACAACCCTGATATAAATTGCATCAACATAACCACTTAACGACAAACAACAATCATCGATAGTTTGCGTCCATGATGCTTTGATGGCGCAAAAGGGCTATTCATTCGAATATGTATATTTTGACATGCTCCTTCAATTTTTACAATATTTTGCGAAAAAAATGAATAATATTTACTTACACTGGATATCGACGCTATTTCAGTCACTATGTTTTTCTGATTGATGAGAGAATTGATAAAACATAAAATTTAATTGACGCATTTTGATTTGGCATAGAAAATGATAAATTACTTTAAGTTCAAGAAATTTCCTAATTTAAAGAATCGGGAAGAGCTAAGACTTCTAGTTAAAATATCGGCTTGCTGATATGCTGTATGAATCTTTTTGACTAAAATTTGACCTTTATTCATGTAGTCCTGAACTAAGTGATAGGAAATATCGATATGTTTCAAATTTTTTGTGAACTTGCCATTATTGGCTAAATCTAAGGCTCCAGAATTATTTTCGTAGACTATAGTTGGTGTAGTTTTGATGTTGAGCTCGAACAAAAGTCCTTGTACAGGGAGAACTTTAGTGACTTATTCTGCGAGAGCATAATATTCAGCATGAGTGCTGGCTTGTGACACAATTTTTTATTTTTGAACGTTCCACAGAATCGGGTTTCCAAATAATTTGAGAAGAATACCTGTCGTTGATTTCCTATAGGTTAAATCAGATGGAAGTCAGCCTCAGTGGTGTAGTGGTCAAGGCAGTTCGCTGCCAACACTGAGGTCCCGGGTTCAATCCCCGGAGATGACTGATATTTGAGGACACTCAAATATCAGTCATCGTGACTGTGGATGACTATGCCTCTCCAATACCCTGACCCTTCGAGGTTACAGGGTGCGGGAGGGACATAGTCACCCAGTAAGTAATCCGTCTGCACTGTTCGACTGGGTTGTGAAAAATCGGTAATCACTCGTAGTGTGCGCGACTGCCAGCGCTACCTATCAGTGTAGATTGCATCAACACAGTCCAACTCGGTGGAGGCATGGCCGTGCTCCGAAAGTCCGTGCTCTGCAGCGTCTGCCACAGTCTTTGATAAGACCTTCCGTTGGCTATCAGACGGCCGCTGAGCCTTGCGGAAATATAGATGATACTCGATGTGTCAATAGTACGAAGATATGTTAAGGAGTACAGTCCAACTTCGGGGTGCACGACGGCAGTTGCCAGTTGCCTTGGCCCCTTGAGGGCGCCTCGCCGGCCAGCCCGGCCTTACTTACTTACTTACTTACTTACTTAGGTTAAATCAGATGGAAAATCGGAATCTACAAATGCCTTTAAGGTTTCAATACTATTTATACAATAATTAAGTTTAATGATTTAGTGGAGCACAAATACTGTAAGATTCTAAGTGCATACTTATAATGAGTTTTGGATTAAGTGTTCTGAAATCTACTGACATAATTCACAGCAAATGCAACGTCTGGTCTTGAGCCGCTAGCGATGTAAAGTATAGAGCCGATCAAATTGCGAAAAGGTTAATTTTCTGCTAGATTATCAGATTCTTCAGGTAGTAACCTTAAATTAGTTTCCATTAGCGTTTGAAAAGATTTAGCTTAAGATTTAGCTTAGAAATAATAAATTCATTGAAACATTCATACCATTTTCTACTGCTACCTCTAAGACCGTATAGTGCTTTTGAAACTTTTTAGCGAGACTTTCCATAAAGTGCTCTTGACTAATATTAATTTTGCTATTTTGTTGACAATAATCAATTTCTAAACCTAAGGAATTTTTTAACTGGCCGATGTCTATCATTCTACATCTACTTGACAGTTGAGTTTTTACCTTTTGAATCAGCAATTGATTTCTTCTTAAGATAAGTAAATCATCTACATACAGGGTGCGGCAAAAGTCCCGGGACGGCTGTTTATTTGTTAAACGGCTACACGTAGAAAAACGAATTTTGGGGGATGTTCTTGGGTCAAAGTAAGCTACTTTTTGGCACTCCCCAAAATTTTTTTTGGGGCCCCCCTAGGGGAGGGCGGGGGGCAACTTTTTTTTTTCAAATGGCAACCCCCCCCTTTGTGATACCTCATTCGAAAGATAATAAAAAAAGAAAATTTTTGGCGCAAACCGCAGGTCAAAATGTTCATTTTTGACAAAATGGCGGCCGGTCAAAGTTCAAAATGGCGGAAATTTGGCATCTCCGTTGTTTATTGACGGATTGGTGTGAAACTCGGAATCCTAGGGTTTTTCGAGATGAGAAAAACGATTCTGGCATTGGTTTTCCAGAAAAGTCAGTCCTTTTCAAAATGGCGGCGGTCAAAATGGCGGCCTCGAGCGGGAAGTGGATATTTAGGTTGCATATCGTTGGATTTGCATGAAACTTGGTATCTGGAGGTATTTTGGCACGAGAAGAACGAATCTTTCATTTGATATCTGAAATTTTGACAAATTCCAAATAGGGCGGCGGAAAAATTGCGGGAAATCAGTTTTACGGCTCTTTACCGATGGATTTGCATGAAATTCAATATCCTGGCGGTTTTTGGCTCGTTATAAAGGAATCTTTCATTAGATTCTTGAAGTATCAAATAGTTTCATGCAAATCCATCGGTAAAGAGCCGTAAAACTGATTTCCCGCAATTTTTCCGCCGCCATTTTGGAATTTGTCAAAATTTCAGATATCCAATGAAAGATTCGTTCTTTTCGTGCCGAAATACCCCCAGATATCAAGTTTCATGCAAATCCAACGATATGCAACCTAAATATCAACTTCCCGCTCGAGGCCGCCATTTTGACCGCCGCCATTTTGAAAAGGACTGACTTTTCTGGAAAACCAATGCCAGAATCGTTTTTCTCATCTCGAAAAACCCTAGGATTCCGAGTTTCACACCAATCCGTCAATAAACAACGGAGATGCCAAATTTCCGCCATTTTGAACTTTGACCGGCCGCCATTTTGTCAAAAATGAACATTTTGACCTGCGGTTTGCGCCAAAAATTTTCTTTTTTTATTATCTTTCGAATGAGGTATCACAAAGGGGGGGTTGCCATTTGAAAAAAAAAGTTGCCCCCCGCCCTCCCCTAGGGGGCCCCAAAAAAAATTTTGGGGAGTGCCAAAAAGTAGCTTACTTTGACCCAAGAACATCGCTCAAAATTCGTTTTTCTACGTGTAGCCGTTTAAAAAATAAGCAGTCGTCCCGGGACTTTTGCCGCACCCTGTATAATAATACCTACACATCATCATTATCGACTTGTGTATAATACAAGCAATAGTCATATTTTGACCGTGTAAATCCGATAGAAATAATAAATTCATTGAAACATTCATACCATTTTCTACTGCTACCTCTAAGACCGTATAGTGCTTTTTTAAGTTCAAGAACTTTATTGATTCCAATTTTGAATCCTTGCGGTGGTCTAACATAGACAGATTTTCTTAATTTTCTGAGTAGGAAGGCTGTTTTCACGTCCATTTGAAAATTAGACCAATTAAAGAAACATGCTAGAACTAGTAAAATTCACAAAGTGAACATTCTAATGACAGGAGAATAAATATCTTCATTTTCGACATATTCTTGTTGGAGCCTTCAGCTACAATTCGAGCTTTCAGTTGATTGTTTGGCTTGACTTTATACATCCATTTAAGATCAATTACCTCACAGTTTTTTGGGCGATCAACTATTGTCCAAGCTTGATTTTCCTCCAAGCTACTGATTTCTTCTTTCAATGCTAATTTTCTTTAATTAGAATTTACTGATGAGATCGCTTCATAATAAGAAATTGGCGCATTTGCATCGCAATAATTCACAAACACATTAACTTCAATGAGTCTTCTAGGCGGTTTCATCGTGTTTCTGTCCCTAAGTTCTCTTACCGTTTGCGTTTGGTGATTCAAAGCAGGACTAAATGAGGGTGAGCTTGATGAACTTGGAGTATTAATGCCGTGAGTATCTGAATTTGGTGTTACAAACTGTTGAGGGAAACTATCAAGCTAAATGTTATTTTCACAATCTGAATTTTCATCATCCGAAAAGGTGACAAATTTTTCTAGATTATTTTTGTCTTTCGGAAATTTATCACTGACTGTTTCATTTTTACATAATGCTTCAATAACCTTACAATTATTCTCGATAAACTGCACATTACGACTAATAATCACCTTGTTATTTACCAAGATTCGATATCCATGTTCGGTATAACCGACTAGAATTCCTCTTTGAGCTTTTGGGGCAAATGTAGAGGACCTTTTTGTATCGGGTGTTTTTACATAAGCTATACCACCACAGAGATGGAGATTTGATACGTTTGGTCTCTTATCGAAAAAGACCTTGTAGGAAGTCTCAACGATTTTTGTGTGTGTAATATATCTGTTACTAAGATAGTTAGCTGTTTTGACATACTCAGGCCAAAAAACTATGGGGAGTTCTGCCTCTTTACGGAGACATCTCGCTTTGTCCATTATGCTTCTGTTAAAGCGTTCAGCGATACCATTAAGTTGATTAAGTTGTTTAATTTTGTTATCTTGAACATTTTTACATAGTTATTAAACTCCATTATGATTTGCGGAGCTCCTTTTTTGCTTTTGATACAATAAATACCTGAAAATTTACTAAAATCGTCGATAAAACTTACAAAACATTTTTCACCGTTATATCCAGCTTGTGTTATTGGACCGTGTACATCGGTGTGAATAATTTCTAAAACTTTTGATGCTCTTGACGTATTATTTTTTAATTTAAGATTTGACATTTTGCTTTCTAAACATATTTCACATTTTAAAAGATCTTTTTCTAAAGTTTTCAGGAGTCCATCTACTAAATTGAAACTGCGAAGATCTCTTAAGTCTTTGGAGTTAATATGACTAAGGGTGCGGTGCCATTCTTCCAAATTTGACATTTCTACATTATTAGCAAAAACATTTTTCTGGGCAGAGTTTTTATTTTCAGAATTGAATCTACTTCATACAAATTAGTCCTTTGTTAAGCAACCGAGACCAATTCATTACTTTCTTTAAAAATTGTAGCACATTTTGTATTAAAAACAACTCTGTTTCCTAATTTTGTCGTACTTGACACACTTAACAAGTTTTTGGTCATCTTGGGTGAATAATAAACATTGGTTAATTTAACTTTTACGTCCTTTCTATTGACATTGAAAAAAGCTTGAATAATGCCTATTATTTCTGATTTTAGAGAGTAGCCATCGCCTACTTTAATTTTCATTCATTCTTTTAGATAAACAAAATCTGAAAAGAAATTCTGATCGTTAATAATGTGAGCACTCGTACGGGAGTCTAAAAGCCATGATACGTGTTTATGATTAATTGTAGTAGTGTTTAAATCGAAATTGTTTACAACAATCGATGTAGGTTCTACAATATCTATAAAAAAGGAATACTCATCGTGTGAATTTTCATGGAGATTCGCTGATTTAGGGGCTTGTCCGCCTCGAGTCTGGAAGTTTCTTCTCCAATTGCGCTGTGAGTGATACCCGTTTCTTGATTGATAACGATCTCTAGATTGACCTTTGTATTGATTTTGGGAGTAAGATTGGTTGCGCTGGTCCTGATAATTAGAGTGATTAGCATTGAGATTGTTCTAACCTCGGAACTTGTAGTGTCTTCTTCTGGGATAACGTGGTCCATGGAATGATGGCTTTGATTTGACGGACAAACTCAATTTGATGCTTGATTGTTTGGAGTACTGATACGAAAGGCTTGCATACTTTGGTTGAGTCCACTGGTCGAGTTATCTTCTTTGCTGACCTTCTTCTCATAGGTAACTTTAATTTTTTATTTTAAGTAGGTTACAGTTTTGTCTGGTGCAGGAAAGCGTCAATGACATCGGCAAGATGAGACATTGAATCTGGCAACGTTAGGAGTAGATAGTCGACTTTATCTTCTTCATCGATAACTTTACCGGTTTGTCGCAACTCATTAATTGCTTGCTCAAAACTTGGAAAAAGGAGTTGGGATCAATGGATTCTGAGAGTCTTAGGTTAAGTACCTTTCTTTTAGCATGAGTTTCGTTGCGCAACTGGATACCTCATTAGTTTCTATCTAGTTTCTGGATGATTTGCTTAGGTGTATCATCTGCAGAGATGAGATCAAGTTGAGCGTTGGACAATGAACTAATAATATAATTGTGGACTTTGGCTTGCTTTTTCCGCCAGTTGGCTTCGGTGATATTTTTGGGTCTTTCATCCAGGTCTGTAACTTGTTTGCAACCTTGGCTGTGAGCAGGGCTTTCAGTTGGAGCTTCCATTTGTGGTAATCGACTCCGTCAAAAACGAAACTTTTTTCGCTAAGAATTTTTTCGTCGTCTGACATTCTGTTTCAATTCGTTTTAGCGTGACCGGGCGATTCGCGACGGCATGGCACAGGGACTTCGAAAAAAATTGGAATTCCTTTTTTCATGCAACCACGAACTGCTACCATGTTGAACTACACGGGAATTAATAATTAAGGAACTCACGATCTATACAATTGATGATACGATTTATTTTATTAAATTTGATAAGTTTTAACATAATTCACAGCCTTGATATAAATTGTATCGACATAACCATAAGATGACTTAATGACTAACAACAGTCATCAATAGTTTGCGTCTGTGATGCTTTGATGGTGCGAAATGGCTATTCGTTCGAATATGTATAATTCAACAGCGGTCTATAATGCTTCATAAATTATGTTGATATTTTTTAACCATTTGACAAGCACAAGGTCCTCTGCATTGCTCCAGTAAATGATATTGTGCGCTTAACTTTTGAATTTTACGAAGGACTGCCTATCATCATTCCCTTGTGTGCAAAATCCATTCTCATGTTGTGTACAGATGACAGAAGGAGTAGCGTTGAGGGCCTTTTTTGGCCCCAGCTGGATTTTGCCAAATGTTTCATATCCTCAAAATTTTAGTCCCAGGTAGACTATGTGCCAAATATTTTACTGAACGGAGCCTGTACAAAGGCGCAGCAGTGCCTCAAGCCCAGAATTCTGGATTGAGAAATAATTATTTTCGTCGACTTTATCGAGTGTTATCACGTCCCTTTGTATTTTTTTGTGTACTTTCCATTTCTGACGTTTAAGAAGGTCCCCAATGAATTATATGGGTCTCAGAGTCAATTGTTGCTATTTTTTGCGAATTTTTTGGAGTTTTTTCAATATCATACTTGTAAATCACAATTTAATCTAAAAACTGTGTATATTTTCTAAAAGAACGTAAAAAATGAACGTACAGACTTCGATGTGTCTTTTTCCTACATTGCAAAATTATCGAGTAATTGACGATCATCATTGTAATCTGTTTTTGGATTCCTTTTTTTTTTTCGCAGTCAAGAGATATTGGAACTCGAAAACCAGATCAAGGAGTTGCAACTGTCTCATAAAAAACGGTCGATGAAGGCAGAGTCATCAAAGATAATAGCTGGAAAGAATGCCGAAAAGAATTCTCCCATCAGTAGTGGTAAAGGCACAGCAAAGAAGATTGCTAGATTTCTATCGTTCAGACGGAAATCAAGAAAACATAAAAGTCTACCAATTTCTGAAGATGTTAGCGGTTCTGTTTCATCTGGAAGTGTAATAGAGTCAGAAAATATCAGAATCGCCAAAAATAATTCTGATAAGTATGACAGTGCTCCAGTGTCCAGTAATGAGAGTGAGTCACCCTGCTCCGAATCTGCCTGTGATGGTAAGGAAGAGGTTAAAAAATCCTCTTCTATTTTTGTTCGCAGCTTTTCATTCAAATTGAGAAAATCTGGAAGAAAAAGTAAAGTTCATCAAAATGCTTTGCTTCAAAATTTACCTCTGTATCAAAAAAATTCTCCACAAAATCTTGATGAATTTGATAAGTGTATGAATATAAATTCCATTTAAGCAAAGCAATAAATCCTTATCCATGAAAAAGAAGTAGGCCTTTTTGTCTCAGTTTATAGTGTCATCAATTTTTTTTGTACATTTTTACAATTTTTCGCAAGTTCCTTTACTTTTTTGCAAGTTCCTTTAATTACGGCACACTGTTTTGGAACAGTTGTTTTTAAAATTTTTTAATTTTCTCAATATCATCATATGAACTAATTTCAATTTTACACTTTTAGATTTATGATTAATGTTTTCTTTTTTTATTAATTGAAAGAGAAGTAACTTTACAAGCAGTGCCTATCTGTATGCATTTAGCCAGAAATCTTCTCAGTGCCTGTTTATGCTCCTGTGCTTCTCCACGATGCTTCTCTCTTTGGCTCAGGAAATTTTTGAATTAAGTTAGTAGATTGTTCACATTTTTGTTGAGTTCGGTTCTGAGATAAGTTCTGTTTGGTTTTACTTATTCTCTCCAAGGAACTTTTTGCATTCGGGTGTTTTATCCTTAAGCGTACACCACACCTGGAGTGGTAGGAAGTCATTAAGTGTAAATTTAATATGAAAACAAAGTTCAAATCACAAGATTTTTGGCATTTTACTTTTTCCTCTCCTTTTTTTTTTGTGTTTGCCGTAGGAAGTTAAATAGGTTGTAATTAGTGCTTTCCTGTGCAAATCAGTTCAATATGTAGGAGTCTTTTCTTTTTTTATGCTAAATGCGTCATCTACATTATCTGGTCATTGATTCGCTTCTATCATGATTATAGTACGGTGGCTAGTTGCAACTTAGTGGCAAATCGTGATACAGTTTAGCGGTTTTCAGGGGTCAAAGTAGATGACATTTTAAGAGTTTTGAGTCGAAGAGGCATTTCGAATTTAGTGGCAGATCCAAGATGGCGGCCATTCAAAATGGCGCCCGGGCGCGTACTTTGAGCCGCTATAGATCGAGATCCAATGAACCGATTTAATTTTTCTTTTTTTTGTTTAAAAGATAATTTAAAGGTAAATATAAAAAAATTACAAAATTTTTGATTTTGACTATATACAGGGTGTTTTTCCCACAAAAACCGGTTTTTCAGAAACCCAAAAATCGTTTACATTTAAATAACTGTTCAGGATGGGCGTACCAGCAATTTAAGATGTGTTTATTCTGAAAGTGCTTGTTTTTAGCTTTCCAACGGTATATTACACTATGGGTCTGTAATTAACAGTTTGCGTAATATCTTAATCCGCGCGGCGGCGGCACGCGATGGACCTCCGAAATAGCAGTGTAGCGCATACGCCATATCGCTCTAGTTCCGCTTCTACTGAACTGATTTCAGATTTTTTTGTTTTGTTCGGAAGGAGTATCAACGGAGAAATTTGAAGATAGCTAAGGAGGGTCTGAACCCCCGACTCCTTTTTTATTCAATATAGAAAATGTCTATTTTTGTGCTATTCAGTGTTTTTTCCTTCTAGTACGTTGGCTTAGTGCCAAAAAAAGGGCAAAATGCTGCAAATCGTGTTATACCACTTTAGGAGGTCAAACAAGATGACATTTGAAGAGTTTTGAGTCGAAGAGGCATTTTCAAAATGGTGGCAGATCCAAGATGGCGGCCATTCAAAATGGCGGCCGGCGCGTACTTTGAGCCGCTATAGATCGAGATCCACTGAACCGATTTTATTTCTCTTTTTTTTGTTTGATAGATAATTGAAAGGTGAATAGAACAAAATCACAAACTTTTTGATTTTGACAATATACAGGGTGTTCTTTCCACAAAACCCGGTTTTTGTGCATTGATAAAAAAGCTTTTAACCCATATATCTTTTAAAATTGCATTTTCAAGGCCCCTTTAAATACTCGCCATGTAAAAGAGCGTCTTTTGAGCTTTCCAACGATATATTACATGATGGGTCTATAATTTAAGGTTTTCGCACCACTGCGATCCGCGCGACGGCGGCACAGCGCGGGCCTGCATAAATTAATCCAGGGGCATATGTTGAAAAGAAGCCTCCCGTGGAATAGTGAATGGAGCAAGTGTGAAAAGTGGCCTAATCTCTTCTTTTCGATGTGCAGAAAAATAATTTAGATGTTGTCTAGCTCAATTTTGCGTCCAACCCCTCCAATTCAAGATGGCGGCCAAAATGGGGGCTCGGGGGTTGAAGATGTTGGAATTTGTTTTTGATGCCGTGTAAGGGGTCTATCACTATGTAACTTTGGTCGTAGAGTCCGAATTTGAGGTCCAAAATTGTCTCCGGCTCAAAGGGATGCCCAAAATCCAATATGGCCGCCAAAATTTCCACGATAGGGTCAAATCTCCGAAAGTTGTGTAAAACTGCCAAGTAGTATATCTTTCATAGGGTTTTCTGGGTCGTAAATTTCACCGATGAGGTCAGAATTTCACTACAGGTTTATTGAAGCCCAGAAATTTCAAAATGGCGGCCAATATGGCTGCCGTTGCGGAGTGAAATATTTTGTTGAGGCTCGTATCCTCGAGTGAGGTGCCCCTGCATTGGATTTTTGGGTCGCAAATTCCACAAATGAGGTCCAAATACCGAAACAGGAGGATAAATGTTCTCTAAGAACCAAGATGGAGGCCAACATGGCTGCCGCTCAGATAATGAGAACGGTAGAGAAGTTACCTTTCTGTCATTGCGGGATTGGCTGATGGTGGAATTTTTGGTATCGATTTATCTTAAATCTCAGCTTACTATCTGATTTTATTTAAAAAAAAAAAAAAAAAAAAAAAAAAAAAAAAAAAAAAAAAAAAAAAATTAAAATCGTGGTGAGAATCCCGCTCTCCAAAGTTGGAATCCCCCTTTGTCCGCTGAACTCCCAAGGGTGACCTTTGTATTCAGAATTGTGTATTTTGTCCTTCAAGCGAGAAAAGTATCTTCTTAGGAAAAATCAGGAAATACGTTCTTGAACATGTCCTAGATGTACTACCGACAACTATCACTACCACTCCGATGTACTTGATGACTACATACAGAATCAGAGGGGTACATAACATGCACGAAAATTCATCATTGTATGCATGGTAACTTCTCTACCGTTCTCACTATCTGAGCGGCAGCCATGTTGGCCACCATTTTGAAATTTCTGGGCTTCAATAAACCTGTAGTGAAATTCTGACCTCATCGGTGAAATTTACGACCCAGAAAACCCTATGAAAGATATACTACTTGGCAGTTTTACACAACTTTCGGAGATTTGACCCTATCGTGGAAATTTTGGCGGCCATATTGGATTTTGGGCATCCCTTTGAGCCGGAGACAATTTTGGACCTCAAATTCGGACTCTACGACCAAAGTTACATAGTGATAGACCCCTTACACGGCATCAAAAACAAATTCCAACATCTTCAACCCCCGAGCCCCCATTTTGGCCGCCATCTTGAATTGGAGGGGTTGGACGCAAAATTGAGCTAGACAACATCTAAATTATTTTTCTGCACATCGAAAAGAAGAGATTAGGCCACTTTTCACACTTGCTCCATTCACTATTCCACGGGAGGCTTCTTTTCAACATATGCCCCTGGATTAATTTATGCAGGCCCGCGCTGTGCCGCCGTCGCGCGGATCGCAGTGGTGCGAAAACCTTAAATTATAGACCCATCATGTAATATATCGTTGGAAAGCTCAAAAGACGCTCTTTTACATGGCGAGTATTTAAAGGGGCCTTAATAATGCAATTTTAAAAGATATATGGGTTAAAAGCTTTTTTATCAATGCACAAAAACGGGTTTTGTGGAAAGAACACCCTGTATATTGTCAAAATCAAAAAGTTTGTGATTTTGTTCTATTTACCTTTCAATTATCTATCAAACAAAAAAAAGAGAAATAAAATCGGTTCAGTGGATCTCGATCTATAGCGGCTCAAAGTACGCGCCGGCCGCCATTTTGAATGGCCGCCATCTTGGATCTGCCACCATTTTGAAAATGCCTCTTCGACTCAAAACTCTTCAAATGTCATCTAGTTTGATCCCTGAAAGCCGCTAAACTGTATCACGATTTGCCACTATTTGCCCTTTTTTGGTAATTACCCACCGTACTATTAGTCTAATCGTAAAGATGATGAGTATTTGTTATATTTATTAGTGCAAATTCTATAGAGAGGCAAAGGAGACTCTTGGTGAATCAAAAGTCTATTAGGTCTATAAAAACCTTTTTTTCGAAATGTTGACCAACTTACAAAATAAGCTCTTTCCTTAGAAAGGCTTTTCTCACTTATTTCAGTATTCAAAACTTTGTACCCGAAATGTTCCAAAACATAACCAGCTTTCCTAGGTTTTTTACCGCTCAGTGTATATTATTTTATTTTAAGTCTGCAAGGTTTTTTCTTTCTGTTGTTTTTATTTTTCAGAATCTCATGTGTATTATTAAAGATAGATGGTTTTTGTTTGAATGTATTAACCTCAAACATTTATAATTGTTATCACTGACGTCAGCACTTAAACCTAAGTAACTTACTTTAAGGTTTGCGGCATACTTTAGTTGTGGATTGTCAAAATAAGATCTGTTTAGAGCAACGATTTCATAGGGGCATCTAGTTTTTGTGGCATCTACCTGTTTGAAGACTGCAGAAGATGGTAATTTTTTTCGTTTTAGATAATATTTACCCTTTAGAATCTCAATGTATTTTCTCCTTTTTAATTTTTCCGACTTTTTTTTTTAAAATGTATTGCTCAGGAATTTACTATTGTAATTTTTCATTGTAGGTTCTCGTAAGTGTCTTGTACAATCATAAAGCAGGAGTGAAGGAACCTATTTGTTTGAATTAATCTCATATTTAAACATTTTTTGTGAAATGCCCAATTTTCTTGCCAGCAGTTGTTAATCAATGCTCCAAAAAACATGTCCCCTCATCAGAATCGAACACTAGACCAGACTAAGATGAGAAAGAAATTCCTGTAGAGTCTTGATTATCTGTGATTTGAATTATTTGCAGCTTTTTCCCCTTGCAGATTGCAGTCCAAAAATGTTGCAAATTATTTTTAAAAAAATTTCTCCAGAAATCATGTTTGCCCAAATAAGTGCTTTTACTGTAAAATTAATTCATATAGACTGATAATTGCATTTCTGCCTAATATTTGACGAGTTTTTTAATAGAATCTCCTAAAATACAGTCTTTTCGATTGCTTTTTCCCGCCAAATTACCATGGCTTATTTTTCGACTATTTACATTTTTTACTATCTGCGGTAGCTGTAACCACTGCAGATAATCAAGACTCGAATGTACGTATATCTATGTCTGGAATAGATGGATCCAAAAGGACCAAATTTTTTCTGAAATTAAAAGTATAGGTGTCAACATTAATATACCAGGAGGCAAAATTGGAAACATCAGTGCACAATGGGCCTGTTGCAAACTTTTGCTAGAGCAAAACTAAGAGTTGTTTCTTGCAGATAATGCCTCAAAAATCACGATGAGCGCATCGGCTAAGTCTGAAATGCACTCATAATTTCACAATCTGCGTAAGAAATTTGCGGTTTTTTGAGCTTCCTGCTTCGAAAACGATACTACGGTACAGGTGAAAATTTTGTTAGAGGAGTCGTTCCATTGGCGGCAATACTCATCATGGCCGACGCCAGTCCGCCAAAACACGTGTGATGGGACGAGATAACACCTGAACAGGATTAAACCAGATAACAATCGGCGTGTTTACGTTCATATTTTCCTCGCCCGCCTTAATTGACCTTGAACTCTCCTCGAATTACGCGAGGAACTGCGCAAGCGTCGGCCATGATGAATATTGCCGACGATGGAGCGACTCCTCTAACAAAATGTTCACCTGTGCAGTAGTATCGTTTTTGAAGCGGGAAGCTCAAAATAACACAAATTTCTTACGCAGATTGTGAATTTATAAGTGCATTTCAGACTTTGCCGATGCGCTCATCGTGATTTTTGAGGCATTATCTATAGGAAACAACTCCTCATTCTGCTCTAGCAAAATTTTGCAACAGGCCCATTTGGACCCACGATATGCACTGAAAAATTGACAGAGATGCAATGTTAATAATTCTTAGAGCTGGAGAACTACGTACGAAAAGAACACATTAAAGACTAAGAGATTTCCCTCTCTAAAGCCTTATTCAGACAGTCAAATTTTTAACGTGACAAAAGTAGACAACAAGTAAATGGAGAGTTGGATGCAAAAAAGTTCTACTCAATTACTGTTGCCATGAGATACTGTCCTTACTTTGAAAATTAGCATGCCAAGATCCTTATCAGCCTCTGGTTTCAATCGACCTTCCCGAACTTTTGAGCAGCTTCGGTGATGTCGATCGGAAGATTTTGTTTCACCTTTCGGTCCTACTTTCCATCCAATATGAAAAGTTGAGAGTGATGTCAGATTCAGGTTTCTGTTCAACCTACCATCTGATTGATGCGTTCTTGTGTCAGTATCACAAGTTTCAACTTTTCATCTGACAAAAGCGAGAGAAAAGTCCAACAGAAAGTTTGACTTGTCTAGGCTTAAAGATTTTTGCTTTCAAATGTAAGTTTGTTGTAATCGAGATGAATAAAGTAAAAGTTCACTCATCTAGATTGTTGAGGAGCCTCTCTGTCCATAATTAATTTTTTCGTAATTTTAACCATATTTTCTTAAACATTTTTTATGAAAAAGTTTGCATGAGACAAAAGAGATAAGGTTCCTCTCCATTAATCCAGCCACATCCACTTAATTTTATAATTTTTGTCAAAATGTATTTTTTATAGTAAAAGAGGACGTAACAAAATTTTATTTCACCGATGACGTGTAACACTTCGAAGTTTTCATTTTGCATTACGTTCATTATTTTTCCAAGTAAGTATAGGTTCAGTTAGTTCATACATAGACGAGCATTCTTGCAATCTTGACAATTGAATTCATTGATAGCTCTGTTCTTGTCTAATACCTTACTTTCTACTATCTCTCAACCTCTCTCCAGGCTATGCTAATTATTTTTCCATCCATAGTTGTTAATATTTGATGTAACCCTAAAAGAAATATCAGTAAACTTGATTTGATACAAAGTACAATCATTGATTTTCTTGCCTTCATTTTTTAATTTTTTTTTTCTTTCCATTTGGCATGTGAGCCATGTTAACTTGGGTGGATCGAAATTTTCGACTTCGAGAGGGGAAACGCGATCATCAAAAAAAAAAAATTGTCAATGGGTCCCATATGAAGTACCAAAAATGTCACCGCATAAAATTGACTCCCTCCCCCTAGTACCGCATATAGACCTAGAAGGCCTACATTTTTAATACATCGTATAAAAGGTTCAAACACACGTTTACTTAGAGATTTGTCTAATTTTTGCCTCAAAGTTCAAAAATTTCGTCCGTTTTGACGTATCGTGCACGAGTAATGCACATTTGACCTGTTTTCACCCGATAAATATTCGGAAGCGCCCTCTAGAATGGCCCATCTACAGTAATGTCGTAAAA
Organism: Bemisia tabaci; assembly: GCF_918797505.1. Lineage (NCBI taxonomy): Eukaryota > Metazoa > Arthropoda > Insecta > Hemiptera > Aleyrodidae > Bemisia > Bemisia tabaci. The sequence continues at coordinate 87,548,218 of NC_092793.1, read as the reverse complement.
GTGACTGTGGATAGTCAATCCAAATGGATTTTGCCGAAATTACGACCCCAGATAAAAATTTCGTCCGTCTTGGCGTATTTCCAACCGTTCACCCACCAACATGCGGAGAGGGCGTTTGAGCGATGCATGCATTGCACGGATCGTCGCGTTGCGTCCACCCGGTGCCCGCTTCGACCGTTCGGTGCCGGTCGGTCGGTCTAGGGAAACCCGCCGGCGGCAAGGTGCCGGCACTGGTCGGTGTCTGTGGAGCCGTAAACAGTAAAACTCACTGGCAAATCCCGTGTTCAGGAAAAAGCTATGTGGAATCTAAGTTAGATAAGACGAGTGAAAATCCGCGACCTTTGGCGTTGTAGTGCTGACCCTATGTGATCAGTTTTCTCTGATAATTGCCTCCTCGGATAATTAGGGGGGGGGAGGGGGCAGGGGGGCAAAGTTGCAATTTTTTTAAAACTTTAAAAATCGATATCTCGCGAACGCTTTGAGTGTGAGTGTTGCGGTTTAGGCTAAAAAACGTTAAAAAACATTCTCTACAAGAATATTAATGCTGTTTGCAAGGTTGCGTAATTTATCGCGGTCATAAATCGATTTTTTCGATTTTGAAGGTTCGACTTTTTTTTCGTTTTTCGTCTCTCCTCTCCAGGCAATCGTTGCTACGTGAATGAAAACCTGTTGAGGTGATTCTCCATGATATTCTGCATATACCACACTGTGTTTGACGTTCGGGAAACGATGCGCTCGTGAGATACAGCGATTTTTCTGCGCGTTACCGATTACCCGCGGGCGGTATATCGGCGGCGCTCCATCCCGCGCGGGCAAGGCAGAGGTTGTTTCACCGCTAGGGCCTTATATTCATGCTGTAGGCTGTAATTATCGATATTTTCTCCTCCCCCCACCCTTCCTCTCCAATAAATATTTTTTTAATACTACGTTATACAGGGTATGCCAGACCACCCGTAACAGGTCTTTTTCTCGGTTGGTTTAGGTAGTACGAAGTGGGGGACCGCGGGGTTGAATAGGGAATTGACCCCAAGGAATCCGAATTTCACGATCCCGAAACCCCCCATGCCCCCCTTTGGAGGTAAAGAGGTAAAGAGGGGGTCACGATCCCAAAAGTTGGGAGACGTTGTGTCTCCCCCTTTTACCCCCCGAGGGTGGCTAGGGGGGCATCGGGACCATGAAAATCGGATTCCTTGGGGTCGATTGATTACCTGGGAAATCATCTTTTTCCGGAGAGTCTATGTCAATTTTTGACCAAAGGTAAATTATGGAGGGGGCCGATGTCCCCGTCTTGAAGAGATCATTTTTGGGCGCAAATTGACGTAGATTCTCCGGAAAAAGATGATTTCCCTGGTAATCGACCCCAAGGAATCCGATTTTCATGGTCCCGAGGCCACCCTCGGCGGGGGCAATGTGCACAACGTCTCCCGACTTTTGGGATCGTGACCCCCTCTTTACCTCTTTACCTCCCAAGGGGGGCATGGGGAGTTTCGGGACCGTGAAATTCGGATTCCTTGGGGCCAATTCCCTATTCAACCCCGCGGTCCCCCACTTCGTACTACCTAAACCAACCGAGAAAAAGACCTGTTACGGGTGGTCTGGCATACCCTGTGTAACGAAAGAATCAAAAAAATATTTATTGGAGAGGAAGGGTGGGGGGAGGAGAAAATATCGATAATTACAGCCTACAGCATGAATATAAGGCCCTAGCGGTGAAACAACCTCTGCCTTGCCCGCGCGGGATGGAGCGCCGCCAATATACCGCGCGCGCGTAACCGGTAGCGCAGAACAACCGGATGAGTTATACATGGTGTTATATGGGCAAATAGGAGCACTGGTCCGCAAAAACCTCGATATTAGTATTAGGAAAGAAACTTTAATAGGCATGGAATACTAAATTCCCTATGAGATCTTGGCTGCTGAATCCGAACACGGATTTAGCATTTTTCCATCATGCACAGATTTTCCGGAACACTGATACTTCTCTGGAAAAGCTAGATTTGTAGGGAAAATTCCTATTTTTGCGGAAAACATTGACGTAATACCTAACCCAAAAAAACGGACGTGATGTTCGATATCAGCGTTCATCAATCTATCCGAGGTGGGGTGAACAATTTCAAACAAATCTAAAAAAATTAAAAGTGGACCATCGCTCCCAGTAAGTATGTATCTCGTTAATAACTCGATCATCTGCGCTATTTTTGTGCTAAGTACATTGAAGAACATTGAAAAGATATATGGGTTAAAAGCTTTTTTATCAATGCACAAAAACCGGGTTTTGTGGAAAGAACACCCTGTATATTGTCAAAATCAAAAAGTTTGTGATTTTGTTCTATTTACCTTTCAATTATCTATCAAACACAAAAAAAGAGAAATAAAATCGGTTCAGTGGATCTCGATCTATAGCGGCTCAAAGTACGCGCCGGCCGCCATTTTGAATGGCCGCCATCTTGGATCTGCCACCATTTTGAAAATGCCTCTTCGACTCAAAACTCTTCAAATGTCATCTAGTTTGATCCCTGAAAGCCGCTAAACTGTATCACGATTTGCCACTATTTGCCCTTTTTTGGTAATTACCCACCGTACTACAGATGCGCACGCATGCTAATATGAAGTGCAAGGTTGACAAGTTTACAGCATTAACATTAGATTGAAAATATTATTAGGGGTGGAACACCAACACTTCCCCTCAATCTAATTGTTAAAAAAAAGATTAACAATTCAATTGACGACTAAAGTGACAATTTTAACTTGAATGTTTCGACAAAACAATTGCATGTTATGCTTTAACAAGAAGGTTGAACTTGTGTAATGCATGTTTCAAATGTAATACATGTGCAGTACTATGAAAATGACGGTCATCGTCTGAACTTTCATATCTACTTGACAGAGAAAAAATAATAAATTGAAAATAAATAAAATATTTTGAAAATATTTTAAAAATATTTTACCGAAAATATTTTAAAAATATTTTATCGAAATGTTTACCTATTAATACCATGCGCCCTATCAACGATTAACGGCACTACTTGCTTCTGTATGCACGTCTGTACACTCAGCGCACTCTGTCAAGTAGATATGAAAGTTCCGACGATGACCGTCATTTTCATAGTACTGCACATGTATTACATTTGAAACATGAATTACACAAGTATACAAGTATTGAATATTATAAACCACTTACTTGATGTCCTGCGACGTTTAGTAGCGTAAAATACCCGGACGCCCTCGGGTGGATTTGAACCCGGACCGCGCGCGCCGTAGCCCAGCACTTAGCCGCTGCGCCAAAGGGAACAGATGGAGAGCAGGGTCAAAGCACGCCTGTTAAGGCTGTTATAGCATGCATAGCATCAGTGCGCGGCTCGACTTTCATCATAACTTTGATTAACACCGTGTTTTCTTAGGCTTCTTTTTCTTCCTATATTTTTTTTTCATTTTTTCGTGTTAATTTCTTCTCGTGTTATTTTTTTTTTTTTACCTCGTCAGCATTGACTCAATACTGTTGTTTGATATATTGAAGGTATCAGTGTTATATTCATGCTGACGCGGTATACCTTTTAACCGACAATCTTAATATCATACTGCATTAGTGTTGGTGATATCATGTCAACATCCAACAATATGTATCAGTATTGACATAAGATTCTGTGCTATGTGGGATATGTATTTGGTGAAATTCTGGTGCATTATCACTGAAAAGTGCGGGAGATATGAAATAAAACGTGAAATGGGAAAAATTCCCCGAAAAATGGGGTTTTAGGGTCTGGAGGGGGGGGGGGGGGGGGGTTGGAGTCAGGAGGTCAAAACTGCCCGAAACCATGTTTTTAGGACCTCCTGAAAGGGTTTAGACCATTAAATTCAAAATCCGCGAGGAGGGGCAGTTTGGTGCCCTTACCCAGGGATACTCTTTCAGCCTAGAATCACAAGTCAAAAGAAAAGCAAAAAGCTTTGAACCAGTTTGGAAACTTAAAAATCTGTCATTTTTAATCTGAATTGTGGCCTAACAAAGAAACAAAAATTGAGTAGCCTGCAACAGTTTTTAATGAGATAGGTATGTAAAGCATATGAATTCTTTCATCCCACAACTTCATCCCCTCACTCTCTCAAGGATACCCCCATAATGCGATCGGTTGATCAGTAACTGACAAATCTTTGTGAGACTCATGCCTCAACTATACCACCAATAAAATCAAGGTGAAAGTGAAAGTTTGTCGGTCATTTCTAATAATAGCCACAGGACTAATGAGAAAACCAATTAGTGACGATGAACCCTTCACACTGCAGAAAGAGGAGAATCTGTCTCCTGTGAGTGATTTTCTCATGATGGAATTTGTGAGATATTACCTTGTCAGGCTTACACTGGATTCCAATTGAATTACCTACTAATATCATTGTACTCTTACTCTAAACCCCACATAGTTGTGCTTTCTGTTGTCTACATCATCAGTTTATTTCTCAGCTGAACAGCTAAAACCATTTTCCCCTCCTTTTTTTCTGCCATGCTATTGTGTATTTTTTCCTAATCCTTAACAATAATGTGGGGTTTCAACAATTTTTATTGGATTATTTTGAAATTTATTTTATCCAACAGTTTTCTAAGAATTTTAGAGATTCAATTCCTATGATAATGTCAGAAATGTGTCTCATTGTTAAAATTAAGTAAAATTAATAGGTTATTGTGAGTGAAGTACTGAATTGTAGGGGTGTTTTTTTCTTCAAACAAATTTTTGGGTGGATCCGTGGCCAAGATTTTATGAACAGCTTTGTAATGAAGTCATTTCCTTCTCAGAGAATCTTCTTGGAAATGCTGAACCAACAGTAGTTCCTCCAAATACGAAACTAAATAGCAGCGTTAAGAGGTAATTTTCATAATTATTTCTTTTTTACTTCTCAAACCCTGTAAGTATTTAAGATTTCAGTCAAACTATTTTAGTGTAAATCAGCCTAATATCAACTGCTTTGTCCCATGGATAAAACATAAAATGTTGTTGCTTCTGAACTTTCAGCTAATAATGAATAGGTGAAGAAGTCAATTTACCCATGGGTACCCCAGTGCACTGTGGTCTCTGAATAGAGGTTTGTTTAGCAGGGAAGTTTCGATTTTCCCTAAGAATCAATCTTCGTATCAGTTTTCTCTCTCTCTCTCTCACACAGACACACACACACCCTCACGCGCGCACGCACGCGCGCACACACAGTTATGTTTCACAACAGAAGTGGGGCACCTTGCGACAAAAAGGCTTATTTAACCCATTCTAACCTAACCAAACCTTACTTGACTCATCTTAGGGCCTTCCTAACCTAACTGACCTAACCTACCTAACCTGACCTAACCTAACCTGACCTAACCTAACCTAACCTGACCTAACCTAACTGACCTAACTAACTAACCTAACCTAACTAACATAACCTAACCTACCTAACCTAACCTACCTAACCTGGCCGCCCCGGGGCTCTCAAGGGTTTTCGGGGTTTTTTGGGGGGGTTTTGGGGGATATTTTCCAGAAGTGGGGCCACGGACCATAGTGAGGCAGCCAGTTCTGTTGGTATTTTCATGTCTGCCCCAGTTCTGAGGCACACTCCACAGTCTCGGCCCCACTTCTGATGTAAGACATGCACACACACACACACACACACACACACACACACACACACACACACACACACACACCCTCACCCAAACACACACGCGCGCGCGCGCGCGCGCACACCCTTCCTTACATACATAGTGGGCCTAAGTAACTGAAAAGTGTCTATTTTGGAACTAAAAGAGATAAAAGATTCCGGTTTGGACCTTAATTCATTGTGGCAAAGGGCTGACATTTGTAGGGAGGCTCATTTATGAGGCCCCCAAGGGAGTCCTTCTCAGGGGGGACGTATAGACCGTGGGCCAGCAAGGGGTAACCCTCCCCCCCCCCCCCCCGTGGGAATTTTGAAGATGGTGATTTTCTTGAAGCTCTCAACTAGTAGAATAAGATTTTCCTTGTCTACGCGAATTTTATCGTGGTGGGGGGGGGAGTAGGCCCCCCCTAAACCCCCCAAAATTGCTCAGAATTCCGACTTTTCCGCGAATTTTCCCACTTTTACCCGAAAAGGCTTGATTTTAGGGCAAAACTCCAAATAACCATTCTGAAAGCTCGTGAAATTCTGGTCTAGACAAGTGTTAAGTGACTTTGACCAGGACCCGCGGTCCCCCAAAATGGGGGGGCTTAAAATGTCAAAATATCTCAAATTTCCGCGAAAATGACCGTTTCGCCGCGATTTCTCGCCAATAACGCGAAGAAGGTTGGTATTATCGTAAAATTGTTTACCCCTATAATAACAGAGCATTAGTTTTTCATTCTAAGGGCGGCCTAACCCCTCGTGGGGGGGAGGGGGGCCCCCCAGCAGTACCCACCCTATAAAAACCGTCAAGATTGGCCGCTTCCTTGAAGTAGCGTTATGCGCAAAAATGGGCGGCAAAATGAAAACAAGTAGCGTTTGTTCTGAGAGAACATCAATGTGGATTCTTGTGGAGGGTGACAGGGGGGAGGGAGGTACATCCTCCTCCCTCCCCTCCCCCTCTCCCCTCCCCTCCCCCCAAAAATAATCACGATAAACGTTAATTAAACGCGAAAATTCCACTTTATAAGACGATTTCAGAGCTTGTCATTGACACGCTTACACTAACATAATCTAACGAGGGGGGGGGGGTGAGGGGAGAGGGTTTTACCCTCCCTCCTCCTCTTCCACCCCTTTCCCCTCCCTCAAATAAATAATCACGAAAGAATTTAAATAAACGCGAAAATTCCATACTCTAAAAGGCGACTTTCAGGGCGAGTCATTGTCACGCTCACACTAATATAATTTAATGAGGGGAGGGGGGATGTTAGACATCTTAGCCTCCCCAGCCAACATTAAAAAAGGGTGGGGGAGGGGTAATTTATAAACGTTACTTACTTAATAATAGGAGGGACGAGGAAACCTAGCTGCAGTAGGAGAATTTCAAGATCTGAAGGGATACGGAATTAAATCAGGGAACGTAGAGATACTATTTTATTTTTTGGAAATGACTGAAACTGAGGGGAGTTTATTCATAATTGACGGAAATGTACATACTTAAGCTTATGTCAACATTTTTGAAACGTTTGGAGAATAAGCTCAAAGTGTTTTGGATCGTTTGCCAAAGTATTCAATCATTAATTTGGTCACAGACAGAAACTGCAGTGAACTCTGATTTACGAATAGTTATCAAGACAGTTCGACTCGGAAAGAAGCAAAATTATTTGAATGTTTCCTTCTTATTGGTTTGATTTTTATTGAGTTTGTAAGATGAAGTCAACTTTCACACCGTCAGCGGAGGTTAACTGGCTAGACCCATCTCCATGCCTTTAATATACTTTTCCCAGTGAGTATATTGGGTGTATGTCTTTCGGTTCCATTCAGTTAAGAATAGATCGATAAGTTGGTTCTTGTTTTTACACTTGCCTAAATTACTTTTCAAACGACGGGGTATTTTGGTTGGGGGTCCATTCGTGAAAAAGTATCCCTTAATCCCCCCCATTATCCCTGAATGTTTTTGATAAATTTATCACTGCAGTTTCTGTCTGTGACCAAATTAATGATTGAATACTTTGGCAAACGATCCAAAACACTTTGAGCTTATTCTCCAAACGTTTCAAAAATGTTGACATAAGCTTAAGTATGTACATTTCCGTCAATTATGAATAAACTCCCCTCAGTTTCAGTCATTTCCAAAAAATAAAATAGTATCTCTACGTTCCCTGATTTAATTCCGTATCCCTTCAGATCTTGAAATTCTCCTACTGCAGCTAGGTTTCCTCGTCCCTCCTATTATTAAGTAAGTAACGTTTATAAATTACCCCTCCCCCACCCTTTTTTAATGTTGGCTGGGGAGGCTAAGATGTCTAACATCCCCCCCTCCCCTCATTAAATTATATTAGTGTGAGCGTGACAATGACTCGCCCTGAAAGTCGCCTTTTAGAGTATGGAATTTTCGCGTTTATTTAAATTCTTTCGTGATTATTTATTTGAGGGGAGGGGGAAGGGGTGGAAGAGGAGGAGGGAGGGTAAAACCCTCTCCCCTCACCCCCCCCCCCTCGTTAGATTATGTTAGTGTAAGCGTGTCAATGACAAGCTCTGAAATCGTCTTATAAAGTGGAATTTTCGCGTTTAATTAACGTTTATCGTGATTATTTTTTGGGGGGAGGGGGAGGGAGAGGGGGAGGGGGAGGGAGGAGGATGTACCTCCCTCCCCCCTGTCACCCTCCACAAGAATCCACATTGATGTTCTCTCAGAACAAACGCTACTTGTTTTCATTTTGCCGCCCATTTTTGCGCATAACGCTACTTCAAGGAAGCGGCCAATCTTGACGGTTTTTATAGGGTGGGTACTGCTGGGGGGCCCCCCTCCCCCCCACGAGGGGTTAGGCCGCCCTTAGAATGAAAAACTAATGCTCTGTTATTATAGGGGTAAACAATTTTACGATAATACCAACCTTCTTCGCGTTATTGGCGAGAAATCGCGGCGAAACGGTCATTTTCGCGGAAATTTGAGATATTTTGACATTTTAAGCCCCCCCATTTTGGGGGACCGCGGGTCCTGGTCAAAGTCACTTAACACTTGTCTAGACCAGAATTTCACGAGCTTTCAGAATGGTTATTTGGAGTTTTGCCCTAAAATCAAGCCTTTTCGGGTAAAAGTGGGAAAATTCGCGAAAAAGTCGGAATTCTGAGCAATTTTGGGGGGTTTAGGGGGGGCCTACTCCCCCCCACCACGATAAAATTCGCGTAGACAAGGAAAATCTTATTCTACTAGTTGAGAGCTTCAAGAAAATCACCATCTTCAAAATTCCCACGGGGGGGGGAGGGGGGGAGGGTTACCCCTTGCCGGCCCACGGTCTAGTAGGGAGCTTACTGGAGATCAATCCAACTTTTCTTTCTCGAGATGTTAACATTCATGTATGTGTGTCTCAAAGTTTTGTGACCGCAGCAACAGCCAGTGTCATGACTTAGAGCGCGCTTAGAGACGAAGGATAACGACACCGTGATGTCACATTTTCAAACGGCGCAGCGAGCCCTACCCCCCCCCCTTCCCTCCGTTTAAGCCCATAAGTGCAAATGGGACTATTACCGCTTTTTGGGCTGTCAATTCGAGGGGCATCGGCCTGATCGATACATCGATATAATCGAAGGAAAGCTCGTGTTGAATGTGTGGCAACCGCGCGCCATTCTCTGAGCCGAGCGCCGTAGGTACTTGACGCTTTTTGCGAAATTATGAGCTGCACCCCCCCCCCCCCCCCCCCCCTGACTCTAGATGTATCGCTTTTCGTGATTACGTTCAATATAATTTTATTTTACTTTGCGCATTCCCACCAGAAATGTGGGCTGAGATTCCCAATGCCCTTTCTCCAAGAACCACGAATGGGGCAGAAATATTTCATCATCATTTCAAAGGTAACTTTTATGGGCCACACCTTCACGTTTACTACTTCCTTGAAACTTTAAAAGATGTACAAGCAGAAACTTATGTTAAAATTCGAAGTGTCCGAAACCCACCTCTTAAATGCAAGAAACAAACTCAAAAATTAATGTTCTTACCGAAAATATACGATGAGCTTGTCAGCAATGAATTATCTACAATTCAGTTTTTGAAAAAAGTTGGCATGAAATTCCAAGGTAGGCGCTTGTAAATGGTTTCCTTCTATATATTCGACGCAAACTTTCTCTAAAGTGTAAGGCTCACCTCAACAAACTCAGACCGATTTAGAAAAAAAATGTAAATAAGCATGGGCGTAGCTAGGGGGGTCCTGGGGGGCCTGCCCCCCCAGAAATCTCGTGCCCCCCCCCCCCCCCCCAGGAAAACGGGATCCTCCATCCCTGCCCCACCCCCCGCTCTCTTCACCACGAGAGGTGGTCCCATGCCCCCCCCCCCAGAGAAATTTCCTAGCTACGCCCCTGTAAATAAGGCACGGGGGGGGGGGGGGGGAAGAGTTCCCAGGTTTCGCTTTTTGCATGCACAAATCAAAAGCAGAGCCTGGAAACTTTTTGTCAACCGAACCTTGTCAATCATCGATTTTTCACTGATTTGCGTTCTTCTGGACTCAACTACCAAGGAAAAAAAGGTAAATAACGTTGCGCCATTTTCACGCTTCTGCTTTTATTCCTCCCTTTAATTACGCTCCATTCGATATATCGAAATTCTGGTCGATTATTTCATTTGCGCTTATGGGCTATGAATATTTCCGCATATATTTGGGCTGTCGATTTCGGAAATTTGCGCTTATGGGCTGTCACCCCTTCCCTCACCCATCCACCCCCCATCCCACGCGAACCGACGGGAAATGCATCCTCGGACAGTTCGGCTATGAAAGCAACAGCAGTTCTAAGAATTTTAAGCCGTAGACGGCCTTTTTGGAATTTTTCAAACAGGACTAATCAAATTTTGAAAATTGGGTGAAATGGAACTATCATCGTGAATATCTCGAGACCGAAAAGTTGGATTGATCTCCGGTTGACGCGAGCATTCTTTGTTTTTTATTATTTACTTCCTTCTTTGTGACAAAGGGGTGGGGGGGGGGGGGTTGCCATTTGAAAATTTCGAGTTGCCCTCCCGGGGGGGGGGGGGGCGTCCTTGGGGGCTCCATGAATGAGCTCCACTCAACAAATCCGTCCCTTGCCACAAAGAACAATGGTCCAAACCGGAACCTTTTATCTCTTTTTGTTCAAAAGTTATAGACACTTTTCAGTTAAGTACTTTTGGCCCACCTTGTATATTTATTCACATGAATTTGGATGGCATATATTTTTGTGATCTCCGATCCGCAATCGGTACTCCTCATTACACGGTTTCAGGCCTGGGTCCGACATCATGGGAGAATGCAAGGCCTTGTCTCCACGGGCCGTTTCACGGGATTTGTCCCAGGGAAAAATCCCTCTTACGAAGTTTGGAAAAATATTGAGTTAATCAATATTTTTCCCAGTACCAAGTTCGGTCCTTGTACCCCTAGGACTCACTGAGAGAGGAAGAAGAAGTGAAAACGAACTGTGCGATATTTTGTTGATTACCTACTCAATTTTTCAGTTTCTATTCGTTAAAATAATGTGTCCATTGTCAATTGAGTGCAATTATTATTTTAATCCCGGTTAAATACTCGACTTTATCTAATTTATCTTCCCGCGCAAACTAGTCGCAGGACCGTATGAACCCCGTCCCGTGGAGACGGTAACTGGGAAAAATCCCAGAAGTTTCATTCCTGCGATTCGAACTTGGGAACTTTCGAAGAAAATACACTAAAAATATAAATGAAAAAGCGGGCCGTTTGTTTTCTCATACAGCAAAAACGTATTTGTCCCCTTTTTATTCGTAGAGGTGCACCTTACCTTTAGGGTGGAGGGAGAAAAACTTTTTTTCGAAATCGCTTGAAGCTATATCAGAAAAGTCGCCTATCATAATATAAACGGACCCATTTTATTTCTTTTTCCAAAATTCCAACTGCCTCCGTCGGTTATTGGCACGGTCTACCCAAATAAAGTTTCGAATCTTTTTAAAAAATCATGTTTTTTCACATAAAAAACGGAATAGCGCCGTATGGTTTCAACTTTACGTTTTGAAACTGACCCACCCTTATGATTTTGATACGCCGAGATCATGTATGACTATTGCGGCGTCGCCAGATGCACGTAATATGTCGTAAATTCGATATTTTTGCAAAACTTCGAGAGAAAACGAAATTAATTTCGTTTTATCTCGGAGAAAGAACAAAAAACGACAGGAACGGAAGAAACGACAAAATGTTGTCGTTTCTTTCTCAAACAACACATCTATAGTAGGGCCCACGAACGATGATCCTGAAAAATTGGGCGAATAAACGCATGGACCATGTAAATGACAACGCTGCAATGTCGAGCACGCACATCGACGAGACCGGGTATTGTGAACGCGAAAAGCTATTGTATGCGAACGGCTGCTATTCTACCCCTATCTTCAGGTCAAAATTCTTCATAGGAAGCCTTTTCGTAAAAAATCAATTTCTTGTAATTTTGCCCCAATCTCTTCGTCCATTACATGGTTGGATTGCTCGTAAAATTCTGAGCTAAATCATTTATAATTGTAATATAAAATTTTTATTTTTTCCTTCTTTTTCCTTTTTGAAGCTAAGTGCAATTTTTATTTATGACATCGTATCTCGAACTGTATAACTGTGCTGCTATTTGACCGATTTTTATAAACGAGGCCTCTTTTTACTCGTGTTTTAAAGGAGAGTAAGGAAACACTTGCTAAAAAAATGTTACACAACTTTCAGCAAATTTTGGTTTTTTCTAGCGGGAGGGTGAAATTTGAAATTACGCGTAAGTAATTAGGGTTCGATTGTGGTTCGGCTCGGCATTGTCCGCGAACTCGAGACTCGGTCCGGGGCGGGGTGTCGCTGTTGCCAGTGTTTGCAAGAAATACCCGCGGCTCAGGGATCATCGTTCGTGGGCCCTACTATAATGATCTTAAAGTGAGCTGTGTACCACTTTTGAAGCATTAACATACTTGGAATGGTACTCACATCATTCAATTCACAATGACTATTGTTCAAAACAGCAGAACAGACGGAAACGACCAAAAAATGGGGTTTATTCCGCTAAAACAAGCGGGAAATCTTCATTTAATCTCCCAGTTCCACCCAACTACGCTACCTTGGGGCAGGACATGAAAAATGCCTGAAAAGATTTCTGCCGAGACATTGATCGCGATTTTTAATTCAATTTGAACTATAGGACTGTTGTATTAAATGATGCGAACTTACGGTGGAAGAGGGAAGACTTTATAGACCGTGGGCCAGCAAGGGGTAACCCCCCCCCCCCCCATTGAAATTTTGAAGGTGGTGATTTTCTTGAAGCTCTCGACTAGTAGCTAGAATAAGATTCTTCTTGTTTACGCGAATTCTATCGTGGTGGGGGGGGGGGGAGTAAGCCCCCCCTAAACCCCCCAAAATTGCTCAGAATTCCGACTTTTCCGCGAATTTTCCCACTTTTACCCGAAAAGGCTTGATTTTAGGGCAAAACTCCAAATAACCATTCTGAAAGCTCGTGAAATTCTGGTCTAGAAAAGTTTTAAGTGACCTTCGCCATTACCCGCTGTTCCCCAAAATGGGGGGGCTTAAATTGTATATCTCAAATTTCCGCGAAAATGACCGTTTCGCCGCGATTTCTCGCCAATAACGCGGAGAAGGTTGGTAATATCGTAAAATTGTTTATCCCTAAAATGATAGAGCATTAATTTTTCGTACGGGGGGCGGCCTAACCCCTCGTGGGGGGAGGGGGGCCCCCCAGCAGTACCCACCCTATAAAAACCGTCAAGATCGGCCGCTTCCTTGATGTAGCGTTATGCGCAAAAATGGGCGGCGAAATGAAAACAAGTGCGTTTGTTCTGAGAGAACATCAGTGTGACTTCTTGTGGGAGGTGACAGGGAGGAGGAAGGTACATCCCCCTCCCCCTCCCCTCCTCCCAAAAAATAATCACGAAAAACGTTAATTAAACGCGCAAAATTCCACTTTGTAAGACGACTTTCAGGGCTTTGTCATTAACACGCTTTACACTAACTTAATTTAACGAAGGGGGGGGGGAGAAGGGTTTATCCTCACCCCTTCTTTTCCACCCCCTCCCCCTCCCCCCAAAAAATAATCACGAAAAAATTTAAATAAACGCGAAAATTCCATACTCTAAAAGACGACTTTCAGGGCGTATATCATTGTCACGCTCACCATAATATAATTTAATGAGGGGAGGGGGGAGGGCGTTAGACATCTTAGCCTCCCCAGCCGACATTAATAAAGGGTGGGGGAGGGGTAATTTAAGAACGTCACTTGCTTAATAATAGGAGGGACGGGGCAACCTAGCTGCAGTAGGAGAATTTTAAGATGTGAAGGGATACGTAATTAAATCAGGGAACGTAGAGATACTATTTTATTTTTTGGAAATTACTGAAACTGAGGGGAGCTTATTCGTAATTGACGGAAATGTACATTCTTAAGCGTATGTCAACATTTTTGAAACGTTTGGAGAATAGGCTCAAAGTGTATTGGATCGTTTGCCGAAGTATTCAATACACGCTGATCCAACGATCCAATACACTTTGAGCCTATTCTCCAGACGTTTCAAAAATGTTGACATACGCTTAAGAATGTACATTTCCGTCAATTACGAATAAGCTCCCCTCAGTTTCAGTAATTTCCAAAAAATAAATAACCCTTCTCCCCTCCCCCCCCCCCTTCGTTAAATTATGTTAGTGTAAAGCGTGTTAATGACAAGCCCTGAAAGTCGTCTTACAAAGTGGAATTTTGCGCGTTTAATTAACGTTTTTCGTGATTATTTTTTGGGAGGAGGGGAGGGGGAGGGGATGTACCTTCCTCCTCCCTGTCACCTCCCACAAGAAGTCACACTGATGTTCTCTCAGAACAAACGCACTTGTTTTCATTTCGCCGCCCATTTTTGCGCATAACGCTACATCAAGGAAGCGGCCGATCTTGACGGTTTTTATAGGGTGGGTACTGCTGGGGGGCCCCCCTCCCCCCACGAGGGGTTAGGCCGCCCCCCGTACGAAAAATTAATGCTCTATCATTTTAGGGATAAACAATTTTACGATATTACCAACCTTCTCCGCGTTATTGGCGAGAAATCGCGGCGAAACGGTCATTTTCGCGGAAATTTGAGATATACAATTTAAGCCCCCCCATTTTGGGGAACAGCGGGTAATGGCGAAGGTCACTTAAAACTTTTCTAGACCAGAATTTCACGAGCTTTCAGAATGGTTATTTGGAGTTTTGCCCTAAAATCAAGCCTTTTCGGGTAAAAGTGGGAAAATTCGCGGAAAAGTCGGAATTCTGAGCAATTTTGGGGGGTTTAGGGGGGGCTTACTCCCCCCCCCCCCACCACGATAGAATTCGCGTAAACAAGAAGAATCTTATTCTAGCTACTAGTCGAGAGCTTCAAGAAAATCACCACCTTCAAAATTTCAATGGGGGGGGGGGGGGGGTTACCCCTTGCTGGCCCACGGTCTATTACTATTTGGAGACTTCATATTGGCTTTTACGTGTGGAAAGCTGGCATAAGTTGTCTGGATATGTAAAGTTGACCTCTGATGAATCTCTCTCTTTCCTTTGGTGCGCAACTTCGACACTCCTTCGACCCCGACTGCACGGCTCTTTCTACACTCTGAGTGAGGCATGGAATGTCTTGAGAGGTCGGTCCCTTTCGTTCACAAAATCCCTCAGGTTTTCAGTAGACGTGAATTGAAGCAGCAGCAGTTGAGTATAACTTTAGTTTTCTTCCAATCTATCAAATCGCCGTAACTCTCAGGATTCAAGTTAATTTCTGGAACTTTGAATTTTCTGATTACCTACTGTTGTATTTTTGCAGTTCTGGTTTCCGGTAGAGTCCCTTTATACCCAGAGTTAAGACATCTCGATTATCAGCTGGCCTGCGGGGCGATTATTGAAATGATATCGACTCTATGTCGCGCCACTTTGTCGTGTCGCGCAATCGACTGAGAGGCACTTAGTCGATTGCGCGGCACGACAAAGCGGCGACATTTAGTCGATAGAGTCGATGTCATTTCAAAAATCGCCCCGCTGCGGCCGATTATTGAAATTTAAACCAGCCCGATAAGACATCGAATTGCGATATATTGCACGGTTAAGATAGGGCTATGTCTTGTCGTAAGCGGCGACATAGAGTCGATGACATTTCAATAATCGCCCCGCAGCTGGGCTGGCCATGGTGTGTCACAAAAGTGTGCACCCGAACGAACGGTATTGAGGGATAAGGATAGGTAAGGAGTATTGCGATGTCTTTCATCCAAAAACAACAACATCAACAAAACTGATCAAAACCTAACCAAAGAAATTGCAATAAAATAAAATTAGATTGATTAGTGGCATAGAGAAAAAAAAGGAGGTGTTTTCATTTCGGGCATCTTGGAATTTTTTGATGACTTGATGACGTAGGTGGGTACAGGCGACGTTTTTATCCTGTCGATTTTCTTGGAAATGGTGTAATTTAAGGAAAAAAGTCGCACTCTATAAAAAGTGCTTGAAATTATATAATGAGTTGATTTAAGTAAAGAAAGCGGACTTTATGGTCCGTTTTTCATATTTAGCTAAACGTCGCTGTACCTACCCACCTACGTCATCAAGTCATTAAAAAATTCCAAGATGCCCGAAATGCAAACACCTCCTTTTTTTCTCTATGGATTAGTGGATAATTTATTAATCTATTTTCATTTTGGTGCGATGAAAATAATAATTCACTCTTGATAAACCACAAAGGAGATGTTGCATGTGTGAGGAATTTGCGATTTGACTGTTGATTCTCATGTAAAAGTTCGCGAGAAACATGATGGTGCCACTGGTTTTCTCTGAAATCAATTCCCAAGCTCAAAAAAAGCTCTCGAGTTGAGGCCAAAATGGAGGGGAAATGGGGAATATCCCACCCTACCCTGAGAGTCCACGTCTACATCAAGGCCTTGTCTCCACGGGACGTTTTCATGGGATTTGTCCCAAGTTCGAATCGCAGGAATGAAACTTCTGGGATTTTTCCCAGTTACCGTCTCCACGGGACGGGGCTTATACGGTCCTGCGACTAGTTTGCGCGGGAAGATAAATTAGTTAAAGTCGATTATTTAACCAGGATTAAAATAATAATTGCACACAATTGACAATTAGACACATTAGGTATTTTAACTAAACAAACCTGAATAATGGAGTATTCAACAAAATATCGCACAGTTCGTTTTCACTTCTTCTTCCTCTCTCCGTGGGTCCTAGGAGTACGAGGACCATACTTGGTACCTACTGGGAAAAATATTGGTTAACTCAATATTTTTCCCAACTTCGTAAGAGGGATTTTTCCCAGGGACAAATCCCGTGAAACGGCCCGTGGAGACAAGGCCCAAGACAAACTATCTCTATGCAAAGATAGAGAGCAAATACATTGACAGGGCTGCCGTTTTATTTGGGGACTCCAAAACTGAAAACACGGCAACCCTGCGAATGTATTTGATCCCTATTTGCATGGAGAGTTTGTCTTGATGTAGACGCGGACTCTCAGGGTAGAGTGGGATGTCCCCTCCATTTTGGTCTCAACTGGAGAGCTTTTTTTGAGCTTGGGAGTTGATTTCAGAGAAAACCAGTAGCACCATCGTGTTTCTCGCGAACTTTTACATAAGAATCAACAGTCAAATCGCAAATTCCTCACACATGCAACATCTCCATTCGGTATTATTTTCATTATGGTTCACATTCAAGGTACCGCCATCTTGGTGCACTCATTTGTGACTCCATGAGCGAGAACAATCAGAATTGGATTTTTTTAAGGCCACTCCCGGCTCTCGGCTTTAAGGCTTTTTAAAAGTGAGATGTCGTATAACTCTGGGTCAAAAACATTGAATCACGTAGACCGTGCATCCGGGGTTACGGAATAGGCGAGACAACTTTTAAAAATTCGCATGCCGATGAGTGGTGGCATCGACCCGCATCGATGAGTTCGTGTCCAGTTGCGCACATCTGCGCACGCGCAGCAGCGGCTCCAGTGAATTTTTATCGGATTGTGAGGCTTTTTTCCTCGGTTAATAATTTGTTCAGACAACTGAAGCAATGCTAATTGGGTGTAAAATAATGTGTTCTAAAACTTTTCTTCTTAGAAATTTTGTCTGAAAATGGACTCGAAACGAGATATTCGTGAAAAACCGAGCGCAGGCATGAATTCTCCATTGCCTCTCTGCAGTCTCTTCGAGTGCTTGGGACATACGCTCTCTCTTCCCATTCTCCGCCCGCCCATCATGGGGCTCCGGAGACTTGATTCGCTCCGCCAGCACTAAACCGAGCCGGACGCACGGTCTACGTGATTCAATGTCTTTGCTCTGGGTATAAAGGGACTGTAGTTTTCGGTAAAAGCGCCATGCTTTCTTCCGCCGATTTTTATCGAAAATCATCGACAGCAAAATGTTTTCACAGTGGGCAATTTATCCATTCCTTTGAATGACAGTTTTTACTATTTCTTGCAAGTCGGCACTAAGGCTCCCAATCAAGATGACGTATTCGAATAAATGGTGAGCACCATTAATTTCGAAAAAAAAAATGTTTTTCGCTCCACCCTATTGTACTTTCTTCTTCCGACCCTAATATACAGGGTGTCCCAGAGCACCCGTACGAGGCCTTTTTCTCGGTTGATTTATGTCTTACGAAGTCGGGGACCCCGAGGTTAATTAGGGAGTTGACCCCTAGGAATCCGAATTTCATGGTCTCAACCCCCCCCCCCTTCCCTTGGGAGATAAAGCAGGGGGGGGGGGGGGTCACGATCTTAAAAGTCGGAGTTCTCGATCGAATTTCTATTCGATTTCATTAGAATTGAAAAGTACGGAATATTTCACGTGAAATCAACCCCTAAAAACCCAATATTGGACCACTTTACGCCCAACAATGAATCCTTAAAGAGGGGGACAGCAGCCCCCTCCATAATTTGCCTTTGGTTAAATATTGCCGCAGCTTCTCCGTGCAAAGGTGGTGTACCAGGTAATCGACTCCAAGGAATCCGATTTTCATGGTTCCGAAGCCCCCCTAGCCTCCATTGGGGGGGGGGGGGGTTAACATTTCAAAAGTTGGGGGAATTTGTGCCCCCATTGTACCCCCAATGGGCGGCTAGGGGGGCTTCGGGACGATGAAAATCGGATTCCTTGGGGTCGATTACCTAGCAAACCACCTTTACCCGGAGAAGTACCCATAGCCTCCGTTTAGGGGCAAAAGGGGGAAGCACAATTTCCCCCGACTTTCGAAATTGTGCCTCCTCCGTTTACTCCCAAGAGAGGCTAGGGGAGCTTCGGGCCCATGAAAAACCGATTCCTTGGGGTCGATTACCTGGTAAACCACCTTTATCCGGAGAGGCTGCGTCAATTATTGATCAAAGGGAAATTATGGAGGGAGTCGCTGTCCCCCTCTTAAAGGGATCATTTTTGGGCATAAAGTGGTCCAATTTTGAATTTTTAGGGGTCGATTTCACGTAGAATTTTCCGTACTTTTCAATTCTAATGAAATCGAATCGAAATTCGATCGAGAACTCCGACTTTTAAGATCGTGACCCCCCTTTATCCCCCAAGGGAGGCTAGGGGGTTTTGAGACCATGAAATTCGGATTCCTTAGGGTCAATTCCCTATTCAACCCCGCGGTCCCCGACTTCGTCCGACCTAAATCAACCGAGAAAAAGGCCTGGTACGGGTGCTCTGGGACACCCTGTATGTCTAACAAATAGCTGATACGGCATTCTCAGTCAGTGTCAATTAATATGTAACAATGCCTTGTCTTATCAGAAACTCATCTTTTTAATATTGATTTTTGGTTTATAAAATTCTTTTGTCGGTATATGAACCCCCTAGTTTGAGCAGTGAGTGATATGGCTTTATCAAAAAGAGAATATAGCCTTGGCGCTAAAACTCAGGTTTTGGAGGGACGGGGTTTGTCCCAATACTTTTCTCCTTTCCTCTTGCTTCCATGTGAGTGAGGTGTGCATTAAAGTTTATTTTCATTCTTTAACAAAGTACATTTTTAAAGTCCCAATAATTTCAGCCATGAACTTTTGAGTTTTAAAATGCCAATGGTAGATTTTAACTTTGTTTTTAATCATGAAAAGCTTTTGCTCAGTTCTTCTCCTAATGTCTAATAAACTCCCTCGTAACCTTCTGACGTTTATTACGGATCATCATATGAATTGGAATTGCATTAGGTATGCAAAAAGGAACTAAAAAGCATTCTGATGATTCTAGAATTGTGCAACTTCATCCTTTGCAATTAAATTACTGAAATTATGAACAGAATAGGTATTAGATTTACAAGGTAATTTTTGTCTTAAATATACAGTTTTTAGCGAGTAAAATAGAAACTGTTAATGGATGATCAGGTTGTTCTTATCCAAAACAAAAAAGATTCCACAATCTTAGCAACTGCAATGCTCCTGGTTCCTTTTTGCAAAATGAATCCATATATTCTTTATTTTGTTGAAAATCCTTTTAGCGGAAATTCATTAACATACGTTCATAAGGGTGGTCCTAATTTTGAACTTTTCTGAATTTCATTGGGACAAACGTGTCCGATAATTTTTAATTTACACAATGTAGAAAATAGTCTTGAGGAACATGGAGAAAGCCCCTTTAAACCGCTATAAAATACCTACTCTATAATGTGCGTTTTCAAATTTTAATTTAATCAAAAGCCAAACGTAATGTCTATTCATAGATACCAAATTGTGAAAAAATCGAAAATCAACCGCAAATCGCTCTCTTTCCTGACTTTGAGGAGCCAGAATGTACTTTCCTGAACCTGAACACCAGAAAGAAAATTGCCAACATCAATAGGACATAAACCTTACTTGTGTGTCAAATCTCGAATGTTTCAGTAACTTACTTTAAGCCCAAGTTTCAACTTCATAAGTGTCAAGATGGGCTAAAAATAATTCCTTTCTCCACCTCAATGCAGTGATCAGTGGTAGTTTTCAACAGTATCGATACTCAACGTGAATATTCTGACAATGCATATTGCAAATCAGCAACTTTTGCGGACGGCGCTTCTTGGATTGGGATTTTTCTTTCTTTTTGCTGGGTATAACTCCCTCACTAATATGGAGGTAAGATCCACACTGCCCTATTTTTCCTGAAATCTTCTTGTTAAGTCTATCATACAAACGAGTATTTCAAAAGTACCCTGTGCTTTTTAAGAGGAGAGCAGGAGCATAGGTTGGTATGTTAAGACGTTATTTTGTGCGATCAAAATCCTAGTAACTATCGGTATACAAGACTGACATGAGCTGTTTGAGCTGCAATTTGACTAAGAGTTCTAAAAATGATTTCTCGAGTTGACCTTTCGAGGATTTTCCGAACAATTTTGAAGGAAAGATAGATAGGCCGGTGCAAAGAATTGGTGGTTTCAAAAAAAAAAAAAAAAAACCCGGAAAAAACTGTAAACTATATGGTAACAGCCAACTCTCTTCAGGATTGAAATAGATATCCGTCATTAAAGTCAATCTTAATAATTTCATAAGTGAGCTAAAATTAAATTGGACAATAAAATCTGCTGCCTGGAAGTTCATTACATTTACCAGAATGAAGAATTACTCTATGATCAAGCTTTTAATAATGCTTTGGAAAACTTCCATGTACCTACATGGCCTAGTAGGGCTACAACTAGGGCTCAATGATACGTATCATTGACCCCTGCCATCAATGATAATCGAGGAGAAAGAATTGATAAAAAATAAAGAATGCAGTAAAAGGAAGTGGAACCTTGAACGTTCTTATATAGAGAAAGTAGGTAGGTACAGTCGAACCTTAGCTATCCAGAAATTCGTGGCACCGACCCATGTTGGGTATAGGCACTGAAAACGCCGGATCAATGAAAATCCACAGAATACTTTTAAGTGGTGAAAAAACTTTAAAAATCGAACTTTAGATCGAAAATGTGTCCTGAGAAATTCTCAAAATGACCTTAGGCTGTCCACTGGATAACTGAGGCGCTGAATGATCGAAGTTTAACTGTATGGCCATTTTTGTATCGATTTTTGATTGCTCCCTCCACAAACATCTACATAGCGCTTTTACAGCAGTCAGTAGATAAACAAAGAGGAAATTCACATTACTGTTGGATTTCCTCCGGGAAGAATTCTTCTCATGAAATGTACCTACTGCCTAGGTATTTAAAGATGAGAATACAAAAAAAAAAAAAAAAAAAAAAAAACCATTGCAAATTTTGGGGCATAATACCAAGTGTTATTTGAAGGATGCGGGTCACATCTGGAGTAGTTTTTTGAGAGAGGGTTGGCTTACACTTGCTGAAGCCAATCGACAAACAAAAGTGCTTGATTACTTACAGCTGTGAGGACTCAATGAAAGCCTTTAACCAGTAGAGTAATCACTTTTCATATGCAGATTTTGCTATGAATAATCTATTCTATGCCCAAGAAGTTCAAATACCCATACACTTCTTTCGAGTACTCAGGCCTCAAATTAAGTAACCCTCACCCCACGAAGGCCCCGCCTAGTGGCCTCCAGGAAAGATTTTTGTGCCAAAGAAATTTTGGAAATAATTTCACTTTAGCATGCATGCAGACCTAAAAGTAAATCGTAAAGCTGAAAGGATCCTGCTTTAACGTCTTCATACTAACAATAAGTCATAATCTGGTGTTTTGTAGACTTTTTTCATAGGTATTTCAAAATTTCATTCACTTTAACTTTTTGCAGCTAGATGTTCAGTTTTTAGTGGAAATATTTAAATTAAATTTTCTTTCCTACAAAGGCCGATAAAATAATCAATATATACTAAGTTTCGCCTGATACTATGCAACAGTCTTCTTGGCTGGAATAATCTTGGGAGAACCATCAAGCTGATTTTTAGTGGCTTGCACCATGTCAACTCGAGAAATGAAATGACTAATAATATTTCATTTGCTTCGCAGAAAACTTTCCTACTGAGCCTACAAAAGGACGTTCCATCTTTTCATGGGGATGGCTACATTGCTCAAAGTATCGTTTATGCTGTATTTGCCATAACATTGTGGTTGGCTCCTTCAGTTATAAGTATCACCGGACCAAGATTAGCCATGTTCTTCAGTGCAATTGGTTATGAGTGAGTTGTTTTCTCTGTCTTTCTGAAACAGAAAAGGAAGTCTGCACTGTCTTTTTCCTTTTAATTTGTTTTTTTCATTTATACATTTTTACCTGAGAACTACTTACCACTGCTCGCCATCAAAGAGACTCTAGAAAACTTTGGATTGTCAATAAGAGGGACATAGGTAACAAAATAGGATACATAGGTTTATGTCAGTAATACCAACGATAATCAAAATAAAGTAAACCAAAAGATGGCAAAAGATCAGTGGCAAGGAATTTTTGCGGGGTTGTATTATAGTTATTCTGACCTGAAAGAAGGTTATTCTAAATACACGATCTTGCCCCCCTAGTGGATTTTTTTCGGAATTGGATATGTTGCTCCCTATCCCAGGACACGCCTTTTTCCGGCAATGGCAAGTTCACCAAAAATTCTCCCCGTGCGCTCCAGCATTGCCGTAAGTTGGAACCGTGAATAAAATTCTGTAGGTGGCTTTAAAATTGAACTATGAAGTCGCGGTTTGGACGAAAATTTTCTAAAATATTCGCATTTCGAAGATATCTTAATGATTTTAATGTCCCATTAATTTTAGCATGCGATGTCGCCAATTTTTCGATTTTTACATTCATCCATTTTTACAAATCCGCAAATATAAAAAAGGGCTCTATGTTGATTTGAATGAAAAGTTGTCTATTCGATAGTTCGTATGATTTCGCATCCATCGATATATTATATCTACCTCGCATGAAAATGCTTTGCTCGCGAGATATGACCATTTTTGTAAACAGCTTTATGGAGCGACGACGCTTGTGATTTCCATAGTTGAAACTTATGTTAAATTTTCTACAAGCTGGATCCTATGCTTTCTGTTCACGGCAAAATTAAACGCGCGACATGCGGCGAACTGAAAAAAGGCGCTTTTTGCGGTTTTTGTCCTGTGTCTCTTGTTTTCCGACTGAACGAACATTTCTTAGGACAATCTTAATTATACAGAGTGTAACGAAAAACTATTGCATTATTACATACGTACACAAGAGCCGGCTAAATAGCGGTCTCTTGCGCTCTGCGACACCTAACCGCCATAGTGCCTTCCTGGTCTCCATGGTCCTCAGGCAGTTGGAGCTCTCTTATTCCTTTTAAAGCCCCTTATCAGCCTTTCCTGGGCTTCCTCTTCACTTAGGCATTCTTAATATTCTTGTTTTATCTCCATTTTCTCAAAATTATAAAATAAAAATGTATAAGTACTGAATATAGGGCGATGAATGATAATGATCAAATAACGCAAAAATCCAAGAAATGTAGGTACGGAATTTTGGCAATACCTATTTCAATGCGTCCTGTCTTTTATCGATGAAATTAGTCTAGAGAGTCCATTTTATTCATTAGGTAATATCAGAAAGTTTTCCATTAATGTCTCAAAATGTGATTTCTTGACACTACCCAACAAAATTCACTATATTAAGAATTTTGACTTTCTGGGCTAAATATAATAATTATCAGTACTTATAAACCCAAATTGAAAATGAATTTATTCTACCGAAGTGTATTTTTTTTTTTTTCTGCATGAGAGTTACATCCATAAAATTTAAAAATTAGAAGTGAACATGAATATAGGGCCAATATCGTCAAAAACCAGCATAGTAGGTATTATATTTAAGCTTGGCAACATTGGAATATGTTTTATTTTATTGTTCGTTATTACCCTGCTAAAAATTTCTCATGGGAATTTCACTCAGGCTGTTTTGGGCAGGGGAATAATTCCCCTGAGAGGTGGCTCTCATGAGAAGTGGCTCCCATGAGAAGTGGCTCCCATGGGAAGCTCCCTAGTCCGTGCCCAAAATGCCGTCTCCACTAGCAGAGCCATAGAAGAAAAAGATTAAGGATTAAACGCGAAAATTAATTCGTAATATTGCCGTGGCATGTTTCAGACATGAAAGAAATTCTTTGCTATTATATGCAAACCTCCGCAGTGCGGTCAATCCCAGGCGGTCTCCCATCTAAGTACTAACTACGCCCGACGTTACTTAACCCTCGTGATCGCCCGAGTGCCGCTGCCGTGGAGCTCCGGAGGCTCACGTGTATTCGAGGGAGATTTAGCAAGCATCAACATCCCCAGCGCCGCGCCGCGTTGATTCCATGATGGAAAGCAACGATATTCTTGAAAATTTCTACATTAAGCAGTTGCAAAGAAACAAAAATAATAAAAAATTAGATCAATTTTAGGAAAGAAAGAAGTGAATAACACATGAATCAAAATAAAAAAAAAAGTATATATAGTTTTTAAAAACGAAGAAAAATAAATGAATGAAATTAAATTAAATTGAATTAAATAAAATAAACAAGAAAATGAAATAAATTAACCTAAATAAATAAATACATTGAATAGATTGTAATAAATAAATGAATAAAATAAAATAAAAAAGATTAACATAAATAAATAAATAAAATAAAATAATGTATATGAAAATAAACAATTTATAAGTAGAATAAAATGTATTTTCATAAAGAAATAAAATATGTTAAATTATTTATATAAAATAGTACTACCTAGTGTATCGAATTTATTTGGCTCCATACTATCTCTTTGGCTTTAACGCACCTGAAAAATATTATGAAAATAAATCAATAAATAAAAAAATCAATAAATAAAAAACAATAAATTAAAAAAATCAATAAATAAAAAAATCAACAAATAAATAAAATGGATTGAAAAATAAATAAACTAAAAAAAAAACAACCGATAAGCCGGAAGTCAACCAACCGAACCTTAAAGCTACGGGACGCGCGGGGACGGAGGGACAGGACTGAAGATCCCCAGACTCCCATGGGTGCACAGGTGACCCCTATTCATTTCCTTGGGAGCACAGGGGATCCCCTGTCATTCCTTGAGGAGCACAGGGGCTTTCCTTGCTATTCCTCAGGGAAGCAGATGTGATCTCGTGTGCAGCCCCAGGGGAAATATTTTTATCAGGGTATAACTTGCAAAGCATCTAAAGTAGATAAAGACGCAGTGTTTTGTCGCACCGTATCCGTTCTTAAGTTCGGTGACGTCTTTGTAGGACGCTGTAAGGTCCTGTATGCATTTCCCGTGAATATAGTTCTGTGATGCTTCACTTTGGTGGACTGCAGTCACATTTGGGCCCGTGTTATTTTCCCGGAAGTTCAATGATGATCCACGGGACACCGTGAGAGGTCCCGCGAGAGCACATATACGGGTCACATACTCACATGTACACTCTCATAGGAGCGCACGGGTCACATGTTAGCTCCCATGGGAGCTCACGGACTCCCTTGTCCATTCCCCAGGGGAGCACATGTGATGTCGTGTCATTCCCCTGAGAGCACATGTGATCACATGTCATTCCCCTGGGAGCGCATGTGATCACATGCCGTTCTCGTGAGGGCACATGTGATCACATGCCATTCCCGTGAGAGCGCATGTGATCGCATGTCATTCTCATGAGAAATTTTTAGCAGGGTATCAACTTCTGCTCATCTTGTTCATTCGTTTATTAAAGAAACACTCCCTTAGTAGGAAAACAAGACACGCAGGACAAAAACCGCAAAAAGCGCCAATTTCACCTTGCCTCATCTTGCCTTTTTTCACTTTTCTCAATTTTGCCGGGAGCAGAAAGCAGGATCCAGCTTGTAGAAAATTCAACAAGATTCAACTATGGAAATAGCCAATTTTGTCGTCAGATCTACTCCTGGCAAGTACAGGCCAAAATTCGCAAAAAAAGGGGGCTGATTTTAAGCCATTATTGCCCAAGAGGCTGTTCCAAAAACGCCGATTTTGGCCCCCCCTGGATTTGGCCCAAACTCTGTTCAGATGTTGTACTAGGTGTCCCCGAACCTTGGGCGAAATTTTAGCCCCCCCCCCCCCCGGATAATTCGGGGGGAGGGGGCGGGGGGGGCAAAGTTGCAATTTTTTCAAAGATTTAAAAATCGATGTACCTAATCGCGAACGGTTTTGAGCGTAAGTGTTGCGGTTTGCGTTAAAACACGTTAAAAAATATTATCTACTAGAATATTGATGATGTTTGCACGGTTGTGTAATTTATCGTAGTCATAAATCGATTTTTTCGATTTTGAAGGTTCGACTTTTTTCATTTATCGTCTCTTCTCTCCAAGCAATCGTTGCTGCGTGAATAAAACCTGTTGAGGTGATTTTCCATTAAATTCTGCATCTATCACACTTTGTTCGACCTTGGAGAAACGATTCGTTCTTGAGTTAAAGCGATTTTTCTGTGCGTTCCCGGTTACGCGCGGGCGGCATATCGGCGGCGCTCCATCCCGCGCGGGCGAGGCAGAGATTGTGTCACCACCTGGGCCTTTTAAAAGTTTTGAAAAAATTGCAACTTTGCCCCCCCTGCCCCCCCTAATTATCCGAGGGGGCTGAAATTTTGCCCAAGCATCGGGGACACCTAGTACAACATCTGAACAAAGTTTGGGCAAAATCCAGGGGGGAGGGGAATCGGCGTTTTCGGAACAACTTCTTTGGCAACTTTCGGGCAACAATTTTTGATGAAATGTTAAATTCAGATTCGGCGTCAAAAATTACACAGGAAATCATGGAATTATTAATGCTACCCGGTGTTTTTGAAAGCTAAAATTTCTATCTGCCTGGACTTAACAAGGCGTCGTCGCTCCATAAAGCTGTTTACAAAAATGGCCATATCTCGCGAGCAAAGCATTTTCATGCGAGGTAGGTATAATATATCAATGGATGCAAAATCAAACGAACTATCGAATAGACAACTTTTTATTCAAATCAACATAGAGCCCTTTTTTATACTTGCGGATTTGTAAAAATGGATGAATGTAAAAATCTAAAAATTGGCAACAACGCATGCTAAAATTAATGGGACATTAAAATCAGTAAGATATCTTTGAATTGCGAATATTTTAGAGAAATCGTCCAAACCGCGACTTCATAGCTCAATTTTAAAGCCACCTGCGGAATTTTCACGGTTCCCTGCTTTTTCCTGGTTCTTATCACTCCTTCCCGGAACCCTACATGAGTAAGGCCAAGAATGCGCCTTACTAAGTTCACCGCAACATTCTTCTCGTAGGTATATGGCTGAACTGACAAAAAATTCAGGTAACTGCCGGATGACGATGGCTTTTGGTACCATTTGCATGTCACGACATGACCCATACTAATTAAGGTCATGTCCAAAAAATTAATTCGTCGATTATTCTCAACTTCCAAAGTGAACTGGATGTGAGGATCCAAGCTGTTAAAAAACTGTAAAACCAGATGAATATCATCCCGATGGACACAGAGTAAAATATCATCCATAAATCGTTTGTAAAAGAACACCAAATACTGTATTGTGCTCAACGCTGTAAGTTCAAAATCCTCCATCACGATATTACCCAACGCTGCCGAGACACATCCACCCATAGCAAGGCCCATAATCTGCTTGTAAAACAAACCATTAAATTCAAAAACTGTTGACGTAATGCAGATTTTTAGCATGTACATAAATTGATCCTTTGGGATGGTGCAGAACTGCTCTGTCTCATCCCACCTGTCACTCACACACCTCAGAGCCAGCTCTGCAGGTATGTTTGTGTACATGGAAACGACATCGAGAGAAATAAGGTGAAAACCATAGGGCAATTCTAAATCATTGACTAAATCAAAAAATTCAAATGAGTTTCTTACATGATATTCAGATGGATATATTCAGATGATATTCGCGCTGATGTTGATAAACTGAGTACGACGTACCATCAATTTTTCCTGCCCCCTTGAGACACCCTGTATCGGTGTCTGATTGGTTTTTCTGGAGCACCCTGTACTTAGATGTTTGTTGATGTTTTTCGGTTCGGTCATTGCTGCCATTCGGTAGCCGCGGTGACTTATTGTTTTGATTGTGATTTATAGGTTAAGCATTGGCGAGATGGGGAGGCGGTAGTTTTTTTAGATTTTTAGCTTTATTTTTTTGTTTCAGCCGCTGAAGAAGGGGTTGGTTGTTTCGCCCCGAAACGACCGGTATTTTATATGTGTTAAAAAATCAGCTTTTATCCCAAATTTTATTGTGATATATATATATATAAATCGAAGAAAAATAAATGAATTAAATTGAATAAAATAAAATTTAAAAAATGAATAAATATATACTTACCTAACATAAATTAATATAACATAAATAGGTAAAATAAAAAAAAATAAAATAGAGTAACCTTAATAGATAAATAAATAAATAGATAAATAAAAAAATACATAAATAAAATTGATTGAATAAAAAAATAAAATAAAAAAAACAAGCGAGAAGCCGGAAGTCCGCCAACCGAACCCAAGATCCATTCATATAGGTCATGTCATTCCCGAAACCGAAATGAGAATCTTCTGCGCATGACGTCAGCATTACTGCCGCGAAAACCAGAACAAGTCGGTCATTTTGAGTTCACGAATGACGTTTCCAATGCTCATGCTGGGCATTGGATGTTCTCCCAGTAAAGTGTAAAGTCTCCAAATACGTACTTCACTTCAAATTAATTTTTTTAAATTATAAGGGTTCGAAAAAATGAATGATCATTTAGGTATTCCTTTGTAACCACCACAGTCCTTTTCTTTGATTATTGTCCCAGTTTGATTTTTGTTGCCATCTTGAAGTTTTGTGACGTCAGGCGGGTACCACTTTTGCCAGGCGACTACCGAATCTGTAGCGCGCATTTCAAATCTTCGCCTGCTCTCAACAAGATTAGAACAAGATGAGGACGAGAAGCATTGTTTGATAAATGAGATGACGATGAGATATAAATTAGATATAAATGATCCGTCACATTCCTTTCCTAGAAATGTGCCTGTTCCAGCTGAATTTAGTTTTTTATTTCTGAATGATGAAAGAATCTCAAAGGATCGAAATATGACTAATTACTAGCTCTGTAGCTTGCAAGATAACGCCCTTACCTGAGTTATGAATTTTTCCAGTATCGTTGAAATATAAGTAGAGTACCTAGTAGCGGCACCCAGTGTCACAGTATGTCATACCTATTTGATGTACCTAGGTAATTCTCATCCAAATAAGAGAAGAATAAATATTTACCTTCATTAACACCAAGTAGACGAAAGTTCCACTGTGAACTTAGTTGGCCAATAAAAATGCAAACAATGAAGCAATTATTTTTATTTCCTGACTCCAAATGGTAAGAATTATGGTAAGAACTCTAAGGCATAGTAAAAACTGTATTTATCATTCCTCAATAAATACAAGGTTGACTGTTTGCATGGAAATGATAGTACATTAGTTGGCGGCTTATCTATTATTCTAAACTTCAGATTAAGTTGATGAAGGTAGCAGGTTGTTGTCAGCAAGAGCTGTTGATATGAGTATGTAGTTTAGAATGGTCAATTTTTAATTCTGCCAGAGGAGCATCATTAGTATTTAATACAAAACTCTCAGGGGTCTCTGGATACTATGCCACCTCTTATCAAGAATGTTTATGCTAATTTTGTTGCTATGTGGTGATGGGAGAGATAATTTCAAGATTATTTTGGTAAAAGTCGGACAAATATGAGGATGCCAAGTTTATAAGAAAATCTCACAAACCAAAGTGAACATTGTTTCATGCCTCTGCAATTTTCAGCTTCGGGCTAGGTTCTCGCAAGAAGGTCAGCACAACGCGCTGATCAAACTTTTGTGGAATTTCTTGTTAATTTTAGAATGTGTGCCAAAGTCACAGTAAGTATTCCACAAAAATTGCAAATCTGAAAAATCTAGAAAAATAACAAGTACCTCTCAGCCTCCGCGCAATTCGCACCCCTGCTAATAAATGTTGGAGAATAGAGAACACTTTACCCTCAAAACATTACTCGCACTGAGTTTAAACTAATATGTAATTATATGTGTACGATGGTGGATCTGAGCTGTACTTACTTACCAAACTTTGTTGAGCGAAGTTGTTACTTAGGGGAAATTCATTAACTGCTGCCAAGGATTCACAAACTCTGACCTTGATAAATATTTCCGACATATACTTGAGATACAGTCAGATGTTTGGAATTCTGGACATTCAGTTATTGTTCACATACAAAAGAAATTGACTAACAAATACAACCGTTTTATATTTACATAACTGCTCAACAGAACATACCGACAGTTGTGATTAGTTTCTCGACAGCACTCTGATAGCGGTAGGATAGCTAAAGGATCCCTACCCTACGGCAAAAATGGAGTTGATTGAAATTTTGATTCACATGGTGCTAATGCTGTCAAGACACAAGACAAAATTACACTCCACGCACAGTCAAAGAGTATTTTGATAAGTAAGATTATCCATTAAGGAAGTTGCACAAATCACAAATCAAACCGAAGGACACGGACAAACCAAGGAGCCAGCCATAGCCAGCTCAGAAACTCGGCAATTCAGTTTCTCTCACTGCAAAAGGTGGAACCATCCAAAGTACCATCAATGTTAAGTTGAAGGGGTGAATTACTTATTTAAAGAGTGCTAAGTCATTTTGGGACTTTTTCGAAGAGATTTAAAGGAAAAAATTGGAAAATGCTCAACTATAAAATGAACGTAAACAATCCGCCATTGTATCAAAGCTGACGCACAAATGAAACAAGCGCTAAACACAAGGGTAAAAAGTACATACGTAAATTGATTTTGTTTTATAAGGAAAATGGTGAAAAAGTTAGGAAATTCATATTGGAAATTGAAGCTTTAAGATATAAAGAACTTCAGATAATTAATACAGTTTATTTAGAAACGGAGTTAAAGAAGGCAAAGTTAAGGAACTCAGAAGGAACAGGGTATTTTGTAGGAAAGGGTTGGTAGGTTTAGAATTGAATCGACGTATCGACGTATCGAACAGCGACTATCGGTAGTCTCGAAAAACCCCTGTAAAATACACACTAATACAATAAGCGGTTACATCAGATCTTATGGGAGCGCACTCACACATACAAAAAATCGCTTTTTCAAGCGATTTTTTACAAGAGAACAGAGGAGAATCTCACTAGCGATCGAGATTTTTCGAGATTTTACATTGATTAAATAGCCCAGAGTGAAAGGAAAGTTCTCTCCAGTTGATCACTGGGAGAACAAAAGTCGGAAACAATGCTTTTCTCATGGGAGAGAGCAAATTTGTCTTAATGAATCATTTAAACTTACTTTTAAATCGTTGGAAACTTTCCGAGTGTCGAAAGAAACGTTTCGACAATAGCGTCCAGAATTTCAAATAAGCTGAATTTGCGTTTTTATATTTTTAAATGATTTTTGTAGTCAGCGATGTAACAAGCCATCTAGTGGTATAGATTCGCGTGTAAAAATGGCTGATGCAGAGTAAACTGTAAAAAATGAAAGAACACAAATTCGGCAAAATCGAAAGCCTGAATGCTAATGTCTAAACGTTCCTTTCGACACTCAGAAAGTTTCAAAGGATTTAAAAGTAAGAAATTTAAATGATTCATTAAGAAAAATTTGCTCTCTCCCATAAGAAAAGCATTGTATCCGTGCTTTTTCGCTTTCGCGGCAGTAATGCTGACGTCACGAGCCAACTGAGCCAATGGATGGGGCTTACCCCGAGCGGGGGGAAATCTGCGCAATGACTGACTTATATGGATGGATCTTGACCGAACCTTAAAGCTACGGGGCACGCGGGGACAGGGACAGAGGGACGGGATATTGAAGATTCCCAGACTCCCCCCCACCCCCACAGGGACCCCCTGTTCACTCCCATGGGTGCACAGGTGGCCGACCCCCTGTTCATTCCCTTGGAAGCACAGGGGATCCCCTGCCATTCCCTTGGGAGCACGGAGGCTTTCCTGTCCATTCCCCAAGGGAGCACATGTGATCTCGTGTCCATTCCCAGGGGAAATTTTTTATCAGGGTATAACTGGTA
Source organism: Bemisia tabaci (assembly GCF_918797505.1). Classification (NCBI taxonomy): domain Eukaryota; kingdom Metazoa; phylum Arthropoda; class Insecta; order Hemiptera; family Aleyrodidae; genus Bemisia; species Bemisia tabaci. The sequence goes on along the minus strand of NC_092793.1, from coordinate 87,515,727 downwards.
AGACATCTAAAGTAGATAAAGGCGCAGTGTCTTGTCGCGCTATATCCGTTCCCAAGTTCTGTGAAGTCTTTGCAGGACACTGTAGGGTCTTGAATGCATATCCCATGGATATAGCTCTATGATGCTCCACTGTACATGGTGGGCTGAAGTCATATATGGGCCCGTAAGTTTTCCCTAAAGTTCTATGATGATCCATGAGACACCGTGAGAGGTCCCGCACGAGAGCATATACGGGTCACACATACTTTCTCATGGGAGCACACGGGTCACATATCGACTCCCAGAGGAGCGCATGGGTCACATGTTAGCTCCCACGGGAGGACACGGGCTCCCTGTCCATTCCCCAGGGAAGCATCTATATTATACAGCTACAAGCAAAATCTTGGAAGCACTATTTCTGATGTATGTAGTACGTATGTTATGTAGTGTCATTCCCCTGGGAGCACATGTGATCACATGTCATTCCCGTGGAAGCGCATGTGATCACATGTCATTCCCAAGGGAAATTTTTAGCAGGGGAGCTCCGGCTCTTCCCAGGGCCTCTTAGTGAGATTGTAGAAAGCATAAATTATTCTTGTGTGTACAGATAATACAGGGTGTCCCAAAAGTCCGTACCCCCCCTCGTAACTTTTGAACGGTTAGAGGTAGAAAAACGAAACTTTAGGAATATTTCTATCTTAAAGTGGTCCATCTTCTAGGGGGGTCAAAATTTTTGTTCCCCTCTCAGGGGGGGCGCGGGGGCCCCCAACTTTTTTTTTCAAATTGTAACCCCTATCTTGTGATACATCATTAGAGAGAACATAAAAAACTAAGAATTTTGGCGTAAACCGCAAATCAATATCTTAATTTTTGACCGAGTTATGATTAGTTTGAAGTAATTTCTGTGATTTTTACTTGAAAGTGCTTACAATTTGGTAAATTTTCCCGTTTTATTTTTTTCTTAACAATAAATTGAACCGGAGATATGATTTATTGAAAATAGGTCAAATTTGACCTTTGACCTATCATAACTCGGTCAAAAATTAAGATATTGATTTGCGGTTTGCGCCAAAATTCTTAGTTTTTTATGCTCTTTCTAATGATGTATCACAAGATAGGGTTTACCATTTGAAAAAAAAAGTTGGGGGCCCCCGCGCCCCCCCTGAGGGGGGAACAAAAATTTTGACCCCCCTAGATGATGGACCACTTTAAGATAGAAATATTCCCAAAGTTTCGTTTTTCTATCTTTAACCGTTCAAAAGTTACGAGGGGGGGGGGGGTACGGACTTTTGGGACACCCTGTATAAGGAAATATAAGGAATAAAATTAATACTTACTTTACTTCAGGAGAGGAAAAATTTAGGAAAATTTTGCATAGGATTTCAGAACATTTGGAGCGGAAAGGATTTCTCTTCTATCCACCCTCCCTCTATCGTTTTGTCAGAATTTGAATGAGATGGCCAATGATTTTGGTTAAAGGCTACATCAGGAAAAAAATTGGTGGATAAAAGGAAAGACATGGATAACATTTGCGTTAGACCTTTAGATGTATAGCTCTTACAGGAAACTCTGCTTCTAGACTCAACATCTCTAGTGTCTGGCTGCGGTGGTTTCTGGGAGTTTCAGCTTGGTGAATTTGAGCGTCAAACAACATTTGCGCTCGACTGAACATGAAAAATGCAAAATCATGATTGGAGAGCTTTTCTGTACTTTTTCTGCATTCTTTCTTTGCTTTGCCTTACGGGGAGTCGGACTTTGAAAAATCGAAAAATGTATTATTTTCAGTTTTTTGTGTAACTATTTTTTACATACTCTCAGGATTAAGATGAGACAAAGATGAACTCTTTCTGATCATTAGTTGAGGCAGAAAGAATATTTGAATGCGTCGAGGTCGTGCGTTGTCCCAACCTTACTATACCTACCCCAAAAGTCTTACTGAATCTTTAACCCTTGATTCCCGCGGATAATCACAATTTTTTACACATATTTTTCTGTTTCTCAGGATCTACTGGGTTTTTTTCACTTTTTTTTTTTGTTTTTGTTTTTTTTTTATTCCTTGTACTCTTTTGCACAGTTTAACACAGGCTTTTCTTGATAAATTGATTTTTATAATTTTGAGGACACTTTAAAGTCAATATTTTTGGGAAAAAAATATTACGAAATTGAAAAAATTCATAAAAAGTCGAATTTTCAAAATTTTGGAAAACCCCCGTGTTAAATTCATCCTGAAGGTGTCAGAAATCTAACAAAACAAACCGGATGAAAAAAGACCTAGTAGACTCTGAGAAAAAGAAAGTTGAAGTTCGATAAATTAACATGGGCTAGCATAGGAAGTCCGACTCCCCTTAAAGCAACTTCCTGATGCATTAACTCTATACATTATTTCTTTCTTCAGTTTTTTGGGAGGATTATGCGGAAATTAACGTAAACTTGTGAACTTTATGGATGATATAAAACTTTTGTTCTTTCGCGTGATGAAGAGTTTGGATGCAACAACATTGTTTCACCAGCAGTTTTTACACCCTGCTGAGATGAAGAAAGGGTTTGGTAAAAATAATAACTATTTAAAACAGGTATCGCAAATTATTTTAAGATCGGCCTGTTTGGTCGACTTTTGCTGGATTCCTCTCTATTGAAATGTTGGAAGCAAACAGGGTTATTCAAAATCGGCGATTATGCCCCCCTCTTCGATTTTGCCTGGAGTTAGATATGTTGTTCCATATCACAAGACACGCCTTTTTCCGGCATTGGCAAGTTCACCCGAAATTTTTCTCGCGCGCAAGTTGAAAACAGGCAAATTCTGTAAATGGCATTAAAATTGAGCTATGAAGTTGCGGTTTTAACAGAAATTCTCTAAAAATTGCGCACTTTTAGGAAATAACCATGTTTTTAATGCCGCATTAATTTTAACATGCATTGTTGCCAATTTTTCGATTTTTAAATTCGACAAAGGGTATCCCTGGGTAAGGGCACCAAAATGCCCCTCCTCACGGATTTTTAATTTAATGGTCTAAACCCTTTCAGGAGGTCCTGAAAACATGGTTTTGGGAAATTTTACCCTCCTGACCCCAACCACCCCCCGTCCAGCCCCGAAACACCCATTTTTCGGGGAATTTTGGGGTATTTTCACGTTTTATTTCATATCTCCCGCAATTTTCGATAAAAATGCACCAAAATTTCACCAGTTTTACATCAGACCAGTCAGATTCTTGGGTAAAAAATCAAATTTATCGTACCTTATTTAGACCCCTAAAAAAATTCGTAAAAATCGTCAATTTCCATTTTTTCAGATTTTAGCGGTTTTAAAAAAAAACGAGGACACATACATTTTTGTTCTTGCCTTAAAATGTAGGTAATATACCCAGTTGTTACCAAAAAAAATTCCCAGCCTTCACGCGTGGTGCGTCCCACCGAAAAAATGGGTTTTTTGGCGCCAAAACGGTTAAAATGGCTCTTTTGAAGTGGCTCTTCTCAAGATAGTAACACTAAAATCTCTAATTTTTGGTTTCAATGTTTCAAGAAGCATGCCCTAGTATCGTCAGAAAAGGTTTCAAGTCGATCGAGTCCTTGCGCCCCACGTAAAGTATCGATTTTTGGCGCCAAAATGGTCAACATCGCTACCTCAGAAGAGGTTACTCGCATTTTTGAATTTACGGAGTTTAAAGTGCGGAGCCTTGCAAATGGTTTCATTTGATGAGAAAATAGCGGGGAAAAAATAAAAATTGAGAAAAAAATGTTTTAAAACGCGCCTCAAAGAGCCTGAAGTTCCGAGCGTGGCGTGCGAAGACGCGTTTTTTTGTCATTTCGCGAATTTTTATCATCCCTTTGAAATGTTCCTACAGCTTTGAAATTTTTAGAGGTTATACACTGTTTAGAGTACTTTACGAGAAAAATAATAAAATTTACATAGCTCAGTTTAAAATGCTCTTTTATCCCCATCAAAGAGGCCACGTCGTGCGATTTTGCCGATTTTCCCTTAAAATCTCCCCGCAAATCGGCAAATCGTAACCCAGGAGACTAGGTACATTGCCAAAACTCTTAATCATAAATCCCGTTACTGATTTCTTGTCAGTGTCACCACCCCAGTCAGAATCCAAAAAACACTGTAAAAGTTTATCTTGATTTCCTCTGATAAACGCCAAACGTAAATCAGCAGTAACTTCCGATGTGTACGACTGTACGTATAGCGTTTATTCCAACTCTTACATTTTTCATCATCCGCTTTTACAATGAGAATTTGACCTTGTGTGATTATAAAAACAACCTGATAAAGATTGTCTTGATGTCCTTCGCAAATCATTTCTGCATCTCGATAAAGCTCTACCATGCTGTCCTTGAAAATCGTACTTATGTTAGCATTGTCTAATTTTCTAACCGACAACCGATTCTTTCGTAAATCAGGAACATATATAGGTAAGACGTCTCAAATATTGCTCGCTATTCTTCCAATAGAAATATTCCCTGCTAAAAATTTCTCATGGGAATTTCACTCAGGCTGTTTTGGGCAGGAGAATAATTCCCCTGAGAAGTGGTTCCCATGAGAAGTGGCTCTCATGAGAAGTGGCTCCCATGGGAAGCTCCCTAATCCGTGCCCAAATTGCCGTCTCTATACTAGCAGAGCCATAGAAAAAAAAGATTAAGGATTAAACACGCAATGTAATTCGTACTATTGCCGTGGCATGTTTCAGACATGAGAGAAATTCTGAGCAACTTTGCTAATCTTTGGCACCGCGGTCATTCCCTAGCGGTTTCCTTTCTAAGTATTGACTACGCCCAACGTTACTCAACCCCCGTGATCGCCCGAGCACCGCTGCCGTGGAGCTCCGGAGGCTCGCGTGCTAATTGAGGATAATTTAGCAAGCATGAACGTCCCCTACACCGCGCCGATTCCATGATGGAAAGCAACGATATTCTTGGAAATTTCTACATTACGCTGTTTCAAAGAAACAAAAATAACAAAAAAAAGATCAATTTTTGGAAAGAAAGAAGTGAATAACACAGTGATAACACTTGAATCTAATAAAAAAAAGTATAGTTATTAAGACGAAGAAATATAAATGAATTAAATTGAATAAAATAAAATGAAAAATGGATAAATATATCATATAAATTAACATAAATAAAATAAAATAAAGTCAATTAAAAATAAAAAAATATATAGATTAACCTAAATAGATAAATAAAATACAGGGTTATCCAAAAGTCACTGACCACCCCTGTAACTTTTTTCCAAATTAAGATAGAAGTTTGAAACTTTGGCAATGTTCCTCGGTCTAAAGTAGCATTATTTGGTCCCCCCAAAATTTTGAGGGACGGGGGCTAACTTTGTTTTTTTCAAACGGCAACCCCCCCCCCCTTTGTGATACCTCATTCGAAAGATAATAAAAAAAGAAAATCTTTGGCGCAAACCGCAGGTCAAAATGTTGATTTTTGACAAAATGGCGGCCGGTCAAAGTTCAGAATGGCGGAAATCTGACATCTCCGTTGTTTATTGACGGATTGGCGTGAAACTCAGTATCTTGGGGTTTTTCGAGACAAGAAAAACGATTCTGGCATTGGTTTTCCAGAAAAGTCAGTCCTTTTCAAAATGGCGGCCTAGAGCGGAAAGTGGATATTTAGGCTGCTTATCGTTGGATTTGCATGTAACTTGGTATCCGGGGGTATCTCGGCACGAGAAGACCGAATCTTTCATTGAATATCTGAAATTCCGACAAATTTCAAAATGGCGGCAGAAAAATGGCAGGAAATCAGTTTTACGACTGTTTACCGATGGATTTGAATGAAATTCGATATCCTCGTGGTTTTTAGCTCGATAAAAAGGAATCTTTCATTAGATTCTTGAAATGCTAAATAATCGTTATCGAATTTCATGCAAATCCATCGGTAAACAGCCGTAAAACTGATTTCCTGCCATTTTTCTGCCGCCATTTTGAAATTTGTCGGAATTTCAGATATCCAATGAAAGATTCGGTCTTCTCGTGCCGAGATACCCCCGGATACCAAGTTACATGCAAATCCAACGATAAGCAGCCTAAATATCCACTTTCCGCTCTAGGCCGCCATTTTGAAAAGGACTGACTTTTCTGGAAAACCAATGCCAGAATCGTTTCTCTTGTCTCGAAAAACCCTAAGATACTGAGTTTCACGCCAATCCGTCAATAAACAACGGAGATGTCAGATTTCCGCCATTCTGAACTTTGACCGGCCGCCATTTTGTCAAAAATCAACATTTTGACCTGCAGTTTGCGCCAAAGATTTTCTTTTTTTATTATCTTTCGAATGAGGTATCACAAAGGGGGGGTTGCCGTTTGAAAAAAACAAAGTTAGCCCCCGCCTCTCAAAATTTTGGGGGGACCAAAAAGATGCTACTTTAGACCGAGGAACATTGCCAAAGTTTCAAACTTCTATCTCAATTTGGAAAAAAGTTACAGGGGTGGTCAGTGACTTTTGGATAACCCTGTAGATTAAAATAAATAAATAAATGAATAAAATAAAATAAAAATAGATTAAAATAAAGGAGTAAATCACATCAAATAAAGTAGATTAAAAAAACAATTAATAAGTAGAATATAATGTATTTTAATAAATAAAAAAAAATATGTTAAATTATTTGAATAAAATAGTAGTAGTGTATCGAATTTATTCGGCTCCATAGCATCTTTTGGGTATAACGCACCTGAAAAATATTATGAAAATCAATCAATAAATAAAAAAATTAATAGCTAAAAGAAAACGATAAATTAAAAAGATCAACAAATAAAAAAATCCTACATAAAAAAATCAATAAACAACAAAATTAACAAATAACTATGAAATAGATTGAAAAATGAATAAAATAAAAAAACAACCGAAAAGCCGGAAGTCCAACAACCAAACCTTAAAGCTACGGGACGCGCGGGGACGGAGGGACAGGACTGAAGATCCCCAGACTCCCATGGGTGCACAGGTGACCTCCTGTTCACTTCTTTAGGAGCACAGGAGCTTTCCTGGCTATTCCTTAGGTGAGCACATGTGATCTCTTGTCCATTCCCATGAGAAATGTTTATCAGGGCATAATTTGCAAACCATCTAAAGTAGATAAAAACGCAATGTTTTTTAGCACTGTACCTGGGTGAATTCAAATAAGGGTCAAATTCCAGGTTCTATTTCCTCCCAAAATTTTTTTCTGAATTTTTGGGCAAACCAAACTTTATTTTGACTATCATTAGGTGTAGACTTAGGAAATATAGCTCGTCGAGCTTAATAGTTGGGCTTAAACCCGAATTTTCACCGTCAAGTGTATCACTTCCCAAAATTTGCCGTAATTTTGCCTGATTTCCTAAATTTTCATCTCAGAGGTGACATATAATACTTTTAATTAAAAATTGAACACAATTGTCATAAAAGCATCGTCGAGCACTAAATTAAAACATAATTAAAAACATGTAACCCTTTCATATCTTGCAGAACCAAAAAAATTAAGAAAAAATTCATCCGTCATGAAAGATATCTGGAGCTTATTCTGCTTGTCTTTTAGACAGTTCCGTCTGTTTATCAAAATGCGCACTGTTTTCGTTTCACACAAGAAGAAGCTTTTATTTCTTGGAATATTGCAATACAAAATGGATTATAAACACCGAATTTTAAAACTTCGAGTGGGCGTGTACCCGCTAAAGTGGTGATAAGGCCAGGAAAAGTTTGAGGACTTACATTAACATAACAATTACACCGGTCAACTTTTTTTTTTTTTTTTTTTTTTTTTTTTGAGTTTTGATTTTCCGAAGATTTGCCAATGGTTTCGGAGTAGATTTTTGGCGCTGATTCTAAAGAACACCTCCATTTACCTGTATCAATGCGATTTATCCTGGGAAAGTTCGGAATTTTTCCGGAGAAGTCGGAATTTTCCTTAAAAATCTAGCTTTTCCAGAAGAGTCAATTTTCCGGGAGAATCTGTGCAAGATGGAAAAAACACAGGAATTTTTCGATTTCGTATCCTATGATACATAAGAAACCCTATTGCACCCCTATTATAATTTCCTTTCTTTTCCTTATACCAAGGTTTTCCGGTCCAGTTCCATTAAAATCAATTAATTAGTCACCGAGATAGTGTTTTAAGCCACGGCCACCATCTTAGATTTTTGAACTTCGGAAATTTGACTAAAATTCGAGTTCCCCATTCAAAAATACCCGCGGGTACCAAGTTCCGCGTAAATCGATTGATTAGGCTCTGAGATAGCATTTTAGGTCATGTCCGCCATCTTGGATTTTCGAATTTTAAAAATTTGACTAAAAATTCAAGTTCCCCATTGAAAAGTACCCCCGGGTACCAAGTTTCACTTTAATCGACTGATTAGGTGCTGAGATAGCATTTTAGGCCACGTCCGCCATCTTGGATTTTCGAATTTTGAAAATTCGACTAAAAATTCGAGTTTCCCATTCAAAAATACCCCCGGGTACCAAGTTTAGCGTAAATCGATTGATTAGGCGCTGAGATAGCATTTTAGACCATGTCCGCCATCTTGGATTTTCGAATTTTCAAAATTCGACTAAAAATTCGAGTTTCTCATTGAAAAATACCTCCGTGTACCAAGTTTCACTTAAATCGGTCGAAAAGAGCGCCTACAGGGCTTAAACAAACAAGTCCCAGTTGATTAGGCGCTGCGATAGCATTTTAGGTCATGTCCGCCATCTTGGATTTTCGAATTTTCAAAATTCGACTAAAAATTTGAGTTCCCCATTGAAAAATACCCCCGGGTACCAAATTTCACTTAAATCGGTAGAAAAGAGCGCCTACAGGGCTTAAACAAGCAAGTCTCAGTTGTAACAGTTTTCCACTCTGTCCCACTTAACTGGGACATGGGACAGGATGGAAACCAAGGCGGATAAAGAATGGTGGTCGCATTTCGTACCCTCTGGACGTCACACGGTATCGGGTACATGGGCTGGCCGAGGCCGGGGGGGCCGACTCAACCCAACTCAACCTCGGATTGCACGGCAAAACCCGTACCCTCCTGACGTCACAACGCTTCAAGATGGCAGCCAAAATCCAAATGCGACCACCATTCTTTATCCACCTTGGATGGAAACATATGGGACAGGATGGAACGGGACAGGATGGAATAAGCTGTTTTTTAAGCTTATCTCTAACAGTAAAGACAATTTAGGTGTTTTTTTTCACGGAATATTTAGTAGCACGTCCTAGAGGATCGGAATAAGAGAAAATTTTCCCTAACGCACACTTCGAAAGTATTTTACGAGCTGATATTAGTGTGTGTGTGTATGCTTGACGCCCTGTTAGTTATCATGTATAGCATTCTGTTTGGCATCATTAATGGCGTTAATCTTGCTCAAAAATTTGTGAATTTCAGAATTTTTGCCATCTACGACGTGTGAACTAGTCAATCAAAACAAAAAAAGTCGTTTTTGGAAAAACCTCAACGTTACGGCAATCATTTAGAGCTTATTACATCGTTGCCATGTCTCTCCTGACTGTTGCTGACTGTTGCTCGGGACAATGATTCTAGCGCGTGAAAAAGTTATTGATGGAGCAAAAAATAAATTGACATATTTTTTTTCTCAAATTCAAAAGCATTACCTATCATCTCCGATAAAGTTTTCTTAAATAATCACTCTAGTTATGCTGCAACATCGATTTAAAGTCAAGAACCAGGCACGGGGGACACGCAAATTTGGGACAAATGTAGGCAATTTGCACATTCAAAGTTCTCCTAAATTTTTATTTCAGTCCAAATAAAGTGGGAAATAGCATGTAATAGTCAACAATAGTGTGGAAAATGAGAAAAAAATTTGATCTGCCCATGTTTCTCAGATTATGACGATTAAAACAGCTCGGGAAACCAAATTAGACGCTTATTTGAACTCACCCACCTGTTCCCAAGTTTGGTGACGTCTTTGTAGGATGCTGTAAGGTCTTGTATGCAGTTCCAATGAATATAGTTCTGGGATGCTCCACTATGGTGGACTGCAGTCACATATAGGCCCGTGGCATTTTCCCTGAAGTTCTATGATGATCCACGAGACACCGTGGGAGGTCCCACGAGAGCACATACGGGTCACATATACACTCTCATGGGAGCACAAGGGTCACATGTTGGCTCCCAGGGGAGCGCATGGGTCACATGTTAGCTCCCAGGGGAGCTCACGGGCTCCCCTGACAATTCCCCAGGGGTGCACATGTGATGTCGTGTCATTCCCCTAGGAGCACATGTGATCACATGCCATTCCCCTGGGAGCGCATGTGATCACATGCCATTCTCCGCATTCTCGTGAGAGCGCATGTGATCACATGGATTGCATTATGCAAAAAGGAACCACTAGCATTGCAATGTTGCTAAGATTGTGCAACTTCTTTTGTCTTGGAGGAAAAACCCGATTATCCATTTATAGTTTCTATTTTCGCTAAAAACTGTAAATTTAAGACAAAAATTACCATCTAAATTTCATAGTTTTTCACGATTTCCGCAATTTTATTGCAAAAGATGAAGTTGCACAATCTCAGCATCATTGCAATGCTAGTGGTTCCTTTTTGCAAAATGCAATCCACATGTCATTCCCATAAGAATTTTTTAGCAGGGTTAGTAATGACGTTTGTACTTCCCACTCCAAATGCTTCCATAAAATTATGATTTTGTGCGAGAGCAATTTTAATCGGATCTTTCAAAAGAATAAGTTTACGGTAAAACCTTTTCTAGAAAACGATATGATTAGAATCATTATTTCAACTCACATTACTGTCGGTGAGAAAACAGGCACTGCGTAACTGCTGCTGCTGCTGCCAGCAGCGTACAATTGACCCCTTTCTGCTTTCTTCCTTTGGATGTCGAATGCTGCACTTTCCAACTTCGTTGGTCGCCATTAGATCGAGAGCTCACCCGAAAAATTTAAACCGAAAATATCTAAAAATGGCACCATTTTTTTTTCGATGTCTTTTTTGTTGATGTCCAAAAATCTGTCGGTCTGACAGATCATATCGGTGACGCTTAACGGCCATGTAACCTCAAATTTAAAAAGAAATTGTCAAAATTTAACTGGAGAGAGCTATGCATGAAATTTTCATCATCATGTAGATTTTATGCCCATAATGCAGATGAATCGGTCTGGCAGTCGAAATCGGTGACCGAATGGTCGCCAGACCAATTTAAAATTTGAAAAATTTCCGAAATTTTAACTGGGGAGATCTACAGATGAAACTAGTCTCATTGTATTAGAAACATTGCCACGAATCGATATCACAGGCGGTCGCGGCAGTCGATATCGGTTACTAAAAGGCTTGCCGGACCGCCCTAAAGTTGGAAAATTGCATTGTAATTTATATCTAATGAGGCACTAAAGCTCGCGTGAGTAATTGAAACGCTGTGTGAACTTGGTTTCAGTCATCCTTTTGAATTTAATCCCTGAAATGAAAATGGCTTGGCCTGGTGTCTGAAGCAAGTGACGTTATGGTCACCTTTCAAAAAAATTTAAAAAAAAAAATCGAAATTTTAACAGGAAAGATTTACTGATGAAACCGGTCTCATTTCATTGGAAAAATAGTCACGAAACGACATTTATCGGTCCAGCAGTCGATATCGGTGACCATATGCTCGCCAGACCGTCCTAAAAGTAGAAAAATTGAATTTTAATTTATTTTGGGGTACCAATGGATTGTGAGTTTTAAAAGGGCTGCATGAGTACGGTTTTAGCCACATTTTAATCATTCGTCAGAATTTAATCCCTAAAGTACCTTTGTATTAAAGTACCGAAGACCCAGTGTTTCGGTAGCTTACCGACAACCGATAGAATAGCTCTATTGGGTGGTGGTCGCCAATAAACGATCCTCACGGACCACGCAGCGGCGCGAAAAACCGCAGAGGTACACTCAGAGTTAAGAAATTTCATGAAAGATTATAAAAAGAAATTTCATTTAATACGCAGAATTCAGGATTAAACCCTTGAAACTTATGAATCTCCTTAAGTTCATTTATAGGCACGTGGTAAACTGTGAACAGGAACTTTAGAAATGCCCAGAAAGTTGAGTGAAACAGCAAAAACATAATTTTGAATTTTTTATCTTAAATTTTGGTTGAACACACAGCCGTACCGGTTGAACACCAAAATAAATTTTACGGATAAAGTAAGACGTTAGCTTTCATATTTGGAGCAAAACAAATTTCTTGACTATAAAGAATCCTAGTACCCCCTAATAGTATATCGTTCTTTTTTGGTACAAAAGAGAGGGATCTTGAACTATCTTTGAAACAATTTAAATGATTTTTTCATTTGTCTCTGATTTTTTCAGAAATTAACAGTTTGAAATTTGAGGTTAGGGTCCCCGGTCCCCCTCCCCATGATGAGCCAGAACTGCCAGAAGAGAAAGAGTAGTAAGAGAAGACCAGAAGAGAAGAGCTGAGAGAAGACCGCGCTCCAACTGGTCTAATTGACGAATATTATTCTCTTTGAAAATAAAAACAAATTCTGTTAGAAAAAATAAGCATTTTTGACATTTTGTCGGTCGAAAGAAATTTCATTGGGAAAAAAGAAATTTCTTTTAGCAACTCTGGGTACACTGCGATTCCGCGCTAATATCAGTCATAAACCTTGAGACGGAAGCAAAAATCCCCGTGGAAATCGGAGCAACCGAGAAGAATTTATTTACGAACATAGATTTCATTTCCGGATTTATATATTAAGTATTACGACGATTAAACTGATGTACCTAAATATGAAGATATTAAGATTCAAATTAAGATTTTGCTATTTTTGTTAACCTCCCATATTGGAAATAGTGATAAAAGAAAGATGGTCTCCGCCAACAATGGACCATTAGACAAGGTACGAATTTAAGCAATCTGATATATGTTTCTTAACCAGAATTTCACGTAGAACACGATTCAAACTACGAAAATTACCGAAATCAACTTCTAGCGAAGATATTAACGTTTTTATTTCACATTGGGTACGAGGAATTTGAACTGCCCGCTCACAAGAAACTCAAAGCTCTACGTGAGTCAAATCGCGCACTACAACGGTTTCAGCAAGCTTCTCAATCGAGCAATGTTCATTTTCCACCATAAGTTGTTCAAACTATTGGTAATCTGCTATAGCTGAGCCAAAGTGTCAAGATTGAAGTTGAAGATTTTTACATCGCAGAGACTGTCATGATAAACATTTAGCGCGCGATGTGAATCACGTAGAGCATTGAGTTTTCATGAGCGGGTGGTTTGAATTCACGCATCAAGAATCATTAAATATCTTCGTCGGGAGTTGATTTGGGTAATTTTCGTTGTGCGTATCGTGTTCTACGTGAAATTTTGGTTGAGAAACATGTATCAGAATGCTGAGGTTCGTACCTTGTCTAGTGGTCCATTGGTTCATTTTTCTGTTGAAATTCCTATCAGAATTCAACACTTTGTAGGCCCCTTATACAAAAATTTAAATACATACTGTGTAGGTCGAATTCCGTATTGGTTCAATTTTCTGTTGGTCAGAATGTGTGAAGGTCAAATGTGGGTAAAATATGTATGTTCATAGATTGTGTTATATGCTAAGCTTTTAAGGTCAAGGGACAGGTAACCTAGTTTATACCCAAGTAGCAGAGGTTGCAACAACTTGCAACAAAATCGTTTGATTCTTGCAACTAATAGATTGATGTGCAGATTGCTTACTCTTTCCCCCGAAGGAGCTATCATTGTCGGAACTAGTTGCAATTAAGTTGAAACATGTTTCAACTTCAAAGTATTGCTGGTTGCCTATCTTTAGATTTTAAACAACTTTGGTGCAGCAATTTTGGAATCTCAGCAGGTGCACCTTTGTCTTCCGATCAGATCGCCGGAAATCGGCAATTATCGACCAAAAGTTGACCGAAAGTTGCAATTTTGTTGCAACTAATACCAACATTGTTTCAATCTGTTGCAACTTTTACATTGAAAAATGCTATTTGGGTAACTTTGTAATGTCACTAACTTTTAAATCAATTTCCATTTAACAGGGTATTTATTCTGTCTCTGTTCATACCATTGACATGGGTTACATATCTTAGTTCCATTATGGCCGGTTGCATGGCTGCAATTTTGTGGACTGGTCATGTCAATTACTTAGTGTTGAATTCAGAACCATACATGATTGCCAAGTGTGCAGGCCTATTCTCTGCAATTTTTCAACTAAGGTATGTTCCTTGTATATTTAGAATGCTGCATGAAATGCATGATTTTTTCTTCTTACTTTCAGGAATAAAATCATTCGTGTATTTATCGAAAAAAATGAATGGACTGAATGCTTAAAACAAAAATTACAAAGAACGATGTAAAAATCAAGCATAAAGGCCAAAAATAATGCTTTTAGGTCGTTTGGTTTACTAAAAGCTGGTCTACAACGACGTCTAATAAATTACGTCTAATGAGAAAAAGTCTAATTTATTAGGTCCACAGATAGTAAGTCTGAGAAGTCGATCGTGTAACCCAAGTAGCAGTGATCGCGATAAATAGCGATTTTATCGGTTGGTTATCGCGATTATTTCGATGGCAATATATATCGAGATATTATCGCATAAAAAATTGCGATAGATGGCGATGAAATTGCTACACATCGCAATTTTTGGTTCGATAAAATCGCGATAAATTTTCGCCAGTAAAATCGAGATTAAATCGCCACTTATCGCGATTTTTATTTTGGAATATCGCGATAAATCGTCCGGCGATAAAATCGCGATTTTATCCGGCCGATAAGATCGAGTATAATAGCTCATCAGATTTTAATGATCCTAGCGATTTTATCGCCGATAAAATTGGAATACATCCCGATTTTTCCGTTGAAAAATGCTACTTGAGAAGAATTAAGAGCTCACCCTGGTAAAAATAGCCATAAAGGCGATAGAGAAATCTTGTGGCCGGCTGTAGGATTTTCTATAGGTAGCTTTTACAGCTGGCGATAGGATTTTCTTATCGCCCTTATGGCCGGCGATAAAAAGCTCTATCGCCACGAATGGCCGGCGATAAAAAGCTCTTTCACCACGAATGGCCGCCGATGGAACGCTCAATCGCCGGCTATAGCCACGAATGGCCGGCGATAGAACGTTCAATCGCCGGCTATAGCCACGAATGGCCGGCGATAGAACGTTCAGTCGCCGGCTATAGCTACGAATGGCCGGCGATAGAACGTTCTACAGCCGGCGATAGCCACGAATAGCCGGCGATAGAACGTTTTACAGCCGGTGATAGCCACGAATGACCGACGATGGAGCGTTCCACAGCCGGCGGTAGCTATGAATAGCCTGCGATAGGACATTCAATAGCTGGCCATTTGTGGCTGTCACTAGATAGGTAGTGGTGGTAGGATAACGGCAATAACCATCCGCTGCCAAGACAGCCATCTGTAGCCGGCAACAGAATGTTCAGTATCTGGCGATTAGAAATACGCGTGAGCACGAGGGGCAATTAAAAAAGTAACTTTTTTCGAAAATCATCATAAGCGCCAGTGAATCTATCCTGAAAATTTCTTTTCTATAAATATTTTTCTTCAATTTTTTCTCAATATACTTTTCGATAATTTGATTTGATTTGATTTTGATTTTTTTTTATTTGAATCGACCATATACACTGTTAAAAATCGTTGATTCCGTCCGACGGAAAATCCGGAGTGAGAATGAATAGGGGAGTGAGATTCAGAGCATAGGTACTGAGATGTGTCGCATGAGTGCGCAAAGCACTCCGCACCGGAGATTCAGTTGGGCCCTATAAGCAGAGTTAAGAAATTTCGTGAAAGATTATAAGAAGAAACTTCATGAGGAAATTTCAAGAAATTTCATGGGGAAAAAAGAAATTTCGTGAAATTTAAGAAATTTCACGGGGAAAAAATTCTTTCCGCTGGAAAGTGAAATTTCATAAGGCTCGAATAAATTTTACAAAAGTTGAAATTTATCAATTTTTTTTAGAATTATTGATTGAACCTTTGAAGGTCTGAAAGCGTCACAGATGGTCTTTCTGTTGACGCTGCGGTGTTATGCTTCTCTACTGAAGGTGCCAGACACAAAGAGGGGGTAAAAAGGGGAGTTTAGAGAGGAAAACCCCAACCTAACTTCTGAACTAAACGGAACGTTTGCAACGCGCGAATGTTGGCTTGGGCTGAGTTAAGAAATTTAGTGAAGGATTATAAAAAGAAATTTCATGAGGAAATTTCAAGAAACATACAACAATAAGAATGCAGGATTAAACCCTAGAAACTTATGAATCTCCTTAAGTCCCTATATACACACGTGGTAAACTGTGAAAGGGAACTTTAGAAATGCCCAGAAAGTTGAGTAAAACAGCAAAAACATAATTTTGAATTTTTTTTCTCAAATTTTGGTTGAACACACAGCCGTACCGGTTGAACACCAAAATAAATTTTACGGATAAAGTAATAGACGTTAGCTTTCATATTTGGAACAAAACAAATTTCTTAACTATAAAGAATCCCAGTACCCCTTAAGTAATAGTCTATCCTTCTTTTTTGGTACAAAAGGGAGGGAGGGATCTTAAACTATCCTTGAAACAATTTAAATGATTTTTCAGAAATTAACAGTTTCCTTCGCCAACATATTTCTTTTTTTAAATAGGAAATATTTGATAAATAAGTAGCTCCAATTGGTCTAATTGACGATTATTATCCCCTTTAAAAATAAAAACACATTCTGTTTGAAAAAACAAGCATTTTTGACATTTTTTCAGTCGAAAGAAATTTCATGGGGAAAAAAGAAAATTCATGAAATTTCTTGTGAAATTTCACGAAATTTCATTCGATGAAATTTCACGAAATTTCATTCGATGAAATTTCTTTTAGCAACTTTGGGCTTGGGGTAAAAATTTAGAATCACTGTTTCTAGACGTTTCTTAGCCACCTGAATGTATCCCCAGAAGTTTCAATATATTTCATGATATTTCGTGAAAGAACCCCGCACAGAGCATGGGCTCAGCGGCTCTCGATGAAAGTTGATGAAACTTTAATAGATTGTTATAAAGTTCATAATTAAGGGAAAGCCAAAAAATTAGCTCACTTTTACGAGTAGAAGCTGAGATATTCGCGATTGAACCCGGACTATTTTCTGTGCGGCGGAGGTAAATGGGCGCTCCGCGTCGCCGTCGCCTTATAGCACTTCGGCCAGGAAACCCCCTCTCCCCACCAGGTAGCTACGATGTCGCATTGTTTACACTCACAAGGGGAACTTACGGACCTGCTGCCTCCGATTGGGCTGAATTTTTTTTTACAGACTCTATGGACCAATTCTAGAGGTTAAGTTGAGCCGTTTTCCCGAATGCGCAATAGGAAGGGCGTAAAAAATTCCCAAAAGTTGCGTTTTCGGCGTGTGATTTGGTCGTGCGGCGCTTGGCAACACTGAAGCAGCCTCTTGTACCGCTTTATCGGCCTGAAGGTTTCAGCGAAGTCCGGAGCCCTACTGCACACGTACTGGTTCCATGATAGTGATGTCCCGGGTTCGATCCTCGACTTTTTATTTTCCGCATGACCACGTAACATTTTATTTTTATTTCTTCATCCGCATTTATAAATCAAGCAGTTCCGATCACTATCCCCCCCCCCCCTCATTTTACGTACATTTTCCCCCGATATTTATTCACATTGGCCACATATAATCGTATGAAACTTCATTGATATAAATTAATGAATTAAAAAGCAAAGGGCTATAAAATAATGTGTTTCTTGGTGACCCTTGCGTGCACATGGGTTTGGGGTTGCTCTTCGATTTATTTACACATTACATATTTTTCCAGGAAAACATTGGGAGAAAATGTAGGAACTCTTATGTTTTCTTTTGCTTTTTAATTCATTAATTTATATCAATGAAGTTTCATACGATTATATGTGGCCAATGTGAATAAATATCGGGGGGAAATGTACGTAAAATGAGGGGGGGGGGGATAGTGATCGGAACTGCTTGATTTATAAATGCGGATGAAGAAATAAAAATAAAATGTTACGTGGTCATGCGGAAAATAAAAAGTCGAGGATCGAACCCGGGACATCACTATCATGGAACCAGTACGTGTGCAGTAGGGCTCCGGACTTCGCTGAGACCTTCAGGCCGATAAAGCGGTACAAGAGGCTGCTTCAGTGTTGCCAAGCGCCGCACGACCAAATCACACGCCGAAAACGCAACTTTTGGGAATTTTTTACGCCCTTCCTATTGCGCATTCGGGAAAACGGCTCAACTTAACCTCTAGAATTGGTCCATAGAGTCTGTAAAAAAAAATTAGCCCAATCGGAGGCAGCAGGTCCGTAAGTTCCCCTTGTGAGTGTAAACAATGCGACATCGTAGCTACCTGGTGGGGAGAGGGGGTTTCCTGGCCGAAGTGCTCGAGCAAGGTAAGGCTAGAGTACCTGTATAGGGAGAGTAGCGACAGATCTGAAACTCCGAAAGTCCATCAGGCCTTCACCGATGCCTCCGCGAATAAAATTAGGGCCCAAAAGGGCAGCCAACCTATGAATTTCGAATGTCCAGAGCGATTTACAAATACAATTGTTACGAACCGTCGTTTAGAAAGCATGTATTTGGTTTACTTTTTGCATAAATTTACTTATTTTTGCGAAAGAACGCTCATTTATATACATTCTTAGCCATCTTGGTTAGAATTGAAAGCTGTAGGCTGGCAGTGAAATTTTGTGTGTTAGAAGTTGCTCAGAAGGGTGGCTGCACTTTTGGGCCCTAAGCCCTCCATGAACCGATCTGTCGCTATACTCTCCCTATACAGGTACTCTAGGTAAGGCGACGGCGACGCGGAGCGCCCATTTACCTCCGCCGCACAGAAAATAGTCCGGGTTCAATCGCGAATATCTCAGCTTCTACTCGTAAAAGTGAGCTAATTTTTTGGCTTTCCCTTAATTATGAACTTTATAACAATCTATTAAAGTTTCATCAACTTTCATCGAGAGCCGCTGAGCCCATGCTCTGTGCGGGGTTCTTTCATTCGAATAAACTTCATGAAATTTTCCATCTCTGTTCTCTTCAATTATTGTCCCAGTCGGATTTCTGTTGCCATCTTAAAGTTTTGTGACGTCAGGCGCGTGCCGGTTTTCCCGGCGACAACCGACCGAATCTAAGTAGCGCGTATTATTGCGCGTTTCAAATCTTCACCTGTTCTCATGAAAATGAGGATACGATTCGAGGCATTGTGTGAAAATTGAGAGATAATTTATCCGTCACATTCCTCCCTAGAAATGTGCCTGTTCAAGCTGCATTTAGTTTTTTATTTCTGAATGATGAAACAATCTCAAAGGATCGTAATATGACCTATTTTTAAAGCATGATCTATTTCAAAGACTCGCATAGCATCATTAGTTTGAAATTGCCCAAAATCGTCAGAGCATGAGAACTAAAGTTTTGGAAAACTGGATCTAAAATTTTTCTCCTAAAAATCTGAGGGTTTGCTTTCTTTCTTTTGTTTTCCTGCTTTGAATAATTCAAATGGGTCAGCCTAGGGATCTAGAAGCAAAGTGGGTGCTCGCACAATATAGCCGTAGACTATAGTCTTAATTACGTAGGGGGAATTCAAGTCGCTACGTAGTCTTGTGGGGAAATCCCGTTTTTCTACGGGAATAAGTTCTCCTCGTGAGAGGAAAAAGTTTTTATGGATGCAATGTATTAACAGCGTGATGAAGTTTGTGGTCTAAAACTCTCAACAAAATATCAATTTTCCTCGATGAAATAATCAAGCTTATTGAAGTGAAGGCCTCAAATGACGAGAAAACTTACTGTTCTTTTGACTGCGCGAGATTCATATTTTCCCATCATGCTCTGCGCGACGGGACTAGTCTCTCATTGGCTGACTGGGAGATTCTGTGCCGTGCGAAGGGCAAAGACATTTAATCACGTAGACCATGCATCCTGTGTTACGGAAGGCGAGAAAACTTTTAAAAATTCGCACGCCAATGATGAGTGTTGGCACCGACCCGCATCAATGAGTTCGAGTGTCCCAATTGCGCACATTTGCGCATGCGCAGTAGCGGCTCCAAAGAATTTTTGTCGGATCGTGAGTCTTTTTTTCTCGGTTAATAATTGGTCCGGAAATATGAAACATTGCTATTCGGGTGTTAAATTATATGTTCTAATACTTTTCTTTTTAGGAATTTTGTCTGAAAATGGACTCTAAACGAGATATTCGTGAAAAACCGAGCGCAGGCATGAATTCTCCATTGCCTCTCTGCAGTCTCTTCGACTGCTTGGGACACCTCTTCCCTTCCCCGCCCGCCCATCATGGGGCTCCGAGAGACTAGTCTCGCTCCGCCTGTAATAAACCGAGCCGGGCGCACCGTACGTCACGCGCCGTCACGCACGGTCTACGTGATTCAATGTCTTTTGGAGACAGGCCCGCCACATCTCATCTCGGGCCCTGGTACCAGTTTTAAGGCCCGGGCCCCCAACACAGCGGGGGTCCAGGAGCCTCCCCCGGAATATTTTAAAAATGTTAAATCTGTATACTTAGACGCATCTTGAGGCTCCCATGACGGAGATTTTTCATCAGTTTCTGCAGAATAATAATCACGCCTTTTTTTTTACTTTTAGCACAAAATACTTTCGGATTGTTGCATTCAAAACATCTTAATTTTTTTTTAGGGTGGGGGAGCAGAGGATTATTTTCAATTCTAGGGGGTCCAAGCCCCCGTGGACTCCTCTTTCGTACGTATAAGGCAAGGAAGTTGAGCCATTGAAGTCGAGAATACCCAGACTGGAAACTCTTAGCATCCAACGACGGAAGAAAATGAAACGCAGTTACTAAAAATATCAATCTATACTAAAAATCTTGAAAACAGATAGAAATCTTTAAATTAGTAAGAAAAATTCTACAGGGCCCAACGTGTTTCTGAAAATGTATTCACCTTCTGCGAAATTTATAGGGTACATTTTTCACTTTTCCTTACGAGACAAAGGTTACATGTGAATTCGTAGTGGTTTTTTACCAGAGGCACGGGCCCCGGAACCAGGAACCCAGTATCCCCCCCCCCCCTTGTGACGGGCCTGTTTGGAGAAGGGGTGCGCGAGTACCCAATTTGCTTCTAGATCCCTATATAGATCAGTCAAGTCATTTTTCTTTTTTATTGTGTCATTCGAAAGTACAAAGGCTGTCCAAAAAGTGCCGGGACTGGTTCCATGACTCAAAAATTAAGATGGCTAGAGAATTGATCTTGGTCTCATTTGAAAGATCAACTCAATAGGTATCTATCGATTGAGACCAAAATCAAAACTTTCGGTCAAGTATTTCAAGAGTTACACAGTGGGTTTTAACTAAATCTAATTAAGAAAATGAAAGTCCCCATGTCTGAAAGCGGAAAAGTACAGCGAAACACCTCAGGAAAACATCCCCGCTGAAAAGAAAATCATTCGTTGGGCCGTTTTTTTTGTTTTTTTTTTGCCCCCCCAAGCCAAAATGGCGGCCGATATGCGCCGCCGCGGGGTGCAAATGTTACAACTCCCTCACAATGTCAAGTGACGTTTTTATCAACTATTTAAATAAAAACTCAGAATTTCACTGTTAGAACGGCGCCAACCACACCAAGAATGCTCTATTCTTACAAATAATGTTTGACCTTTTTGCCTAGCAGGGGCTATAGTCCCCTGCTTCACAAAAAAACTAGCGCAAGAGAAATAGGAACAAAACAAAAATAATCTTCTTTGAACAGTGAAACAGTGAAAACAGTGAAATTCTGAGTTTTTATTTAAATAGTTGATAAAAACGTTACAATCAAGGTGCTAAGGGACAAATCTTACCTTCCGGCCGACAGGGACACAGTTTGGATCCCAGTTTCTGATTATGTGGTCCAAAAAACATGTAAAAAGACACCTCACTCGACTATACGCGTCTTTCGGAAATAATATGTCGGCCCCAAAATGGAAGCCATTTTGGATTTGAGGGATCCATGTCGGCCAGAAGGGAATTTTTGACCTCAAATTTGGATCCTATGACCCAAAAAACATAAAAAAAGACATCTCACTCGTCACCAAAAGCTGGAATTGAGAATTTTTACTCCGGGGCCTATGTTTGGCCGCCATCTTGAATTTGCGCGATCCCTTTTGGTCGTGAGGGATTTCTGACCTCATATTCGGATTCTGCGACCAAAATTTCATAGGAATCGATGTGTCACTTGACATTGTGAGGGAGTTGTAACATTTGCACCCCGCGGCGGCGCATATCGGCCGCCATTTTGGCTTGGGGGGGCAAAAAAAAAAAACGGCCCAACGAATGATTTTCTTTTCAGCGGGGATGTTTTCCTGAGGTGTTTCGCTGTACTTTTCCGCTTTCAGACATGGGGACTTTCATTTTCTTAATTAAGATTTAGTTAAAACCCACTGTGGTTACGACCTGTTTGTAAAAAAAATATCTGGACCCCCTCCCGTTTTTATCGACCGTTTATTCTTACCTTTTTAACCTTATCGTCTTCACTTGCGCTTGAATGGTGTACCTAGGTCCTCCTTTTCTTTTTCAAAATATTTTCCATTAAACTGGATGAACTTTTCAATTCTCTCTTTCCACTTGTCTAAGATAGTTTTCTTGAATTCCTTTGCAGGTATTGTGGTAATATAAACAATTTCTGCATTTCCGTCTTGATTTCCGATCTTGTTTCAAATTTCCGACAGCAAAACGCTGTTTTAAGTTCCGGAAACAGCCAAAATTACACGGTGCTCAATTAGAACTATACGGGGGGTGACGAATAGTTTTTATTCCGTTCTTATTCATGAAATCGCTGGTAAAATTGGATGTATGGGGTCTGGCATTATCTTGGTGAAACATCCACGTGCATGACGGCCTTTAGATGTGGCCGTTATTGCGCGCGATATGCTTTCTGAAATCCCTCAGAACATCACAATAATACACACTGTCGACAGTTGTTTTTTCGGGCACAAAATGTTACACGCCTGAGTCAACAAACATAATAATAATAAGCATTACTTTACACGCGCGCAGATTTCTCGTGCACCGTGCACTGATCGTTAATTTAGAGAAAGCTCTCGGCAAAGAGAAAATACTCACCAAAAACGATAGGGTCCAGGTATTTTTTTTTTTTTACAGTGTCGTAATTTTTGAAATACTTGACCGAAAGTTTTGATTTTGGTCTCAATCGATAGATATTGAGCTGATCTTTCAAATAAAATCAAGATCAAGCCTCTAGCTATATTAATTTTTGAGTTATGGAACCAGTCCCGGTACTTTTTGGACAGCCCTTGTAGTATGCGACTAATGTCATGCATTTTTTTATTTTATTTTATTTTATTTTGGATCCATAACTTTTGAGTCATAAATGAAAAACTGTTGGAACGACGTTCTTTTTGAAAACCGCCCCCAACCGCCAATATGACTATAGGTAACTGCGATTTAACCACTTTCCAAGTGGAACAAACGTTTTTTTTTTTGCTGAAATCTTTCCCGAGCCAAACTGATTTATTATGTTTTATCATTTGTTTTCAGTATGTTTCCCGGTAATTTATTTGTGTACTTTAAATTTCACAACATAAAGTACATTGATGTTGAAACCAGGAAGTCAATTCTGATTGTTTTAGCTGGGATTATCTCAATAGGTGTCATTATAATTGGCCTTGCTCGACCTCCTCACCGCACAAGCACCTTCGATGCAAACTTAGACGAGCATTTGTCGCACAAAAAGAGAGGTCCGATCCAGGCATTAAAAAAACTATGGACCACATTCTTTCTCAAAGAAGTAGTTGCATTATATTTCATTTATGGTGCTACAGGTAATTTTCATCTGACAATGTCTGTCCTCCGAATTTTATTTTTAGCATTGGCTGGTGTACAGTACATCATAGTGATCGATTCATTCACTTTGAAAGTCATGCCAAAAGAGGGTTATTCATGCAGGCGAGAAATGTTCCTCGCCCGGAATGTACGAAACTTTGTGGGCTATAGCACTAGTTGAGAGAGGCATACTTATCCCTAGTCGGGATTTTGCAGGAACCCCAGTAAAACAGCGTTGAAATTTTTTAAAGTTGTATAACCTTCAAACATTCATAACTTTCGCAAAAATTCAGTAACAGAGCTTGTATTTACACCAAAAAATGCAGAAGATTACGCTTTACGACTTATATACCACAGAAATTATAATCTGAGTCCATTGTTGCCACGTTATGGCCATTCTTTTTTAAAGTTTCAAAATTATATTAAGAAAATCTCGTTACCTCCTAAAATGGTATTTGCAGTTGGTGGGAGTTGAATAAAAACATCAGAATTATTTTTCGTTCGATTCCGCATCTATTAATTGATATCTTATACTTTTCTGAGAGTCTTAGGGAATACGAGTTACCTGTAGCGATTTAAAAATTCGGCAACACGCCCGACACCCGATTTTGACGCTCATTCCCGGACGTTTCGCGACTCCGGGGTCGAAGCAGAACGCCTAAACGAAACAAAACTCTAACAGTCAGTTCATGTCTTAAGCTTTTTTGAAACTTTGACATGAGTTTTAGGAATTCACTTGGCGCGAGAGTAGCCGGGTTTCAATGCGATCACAATTTAAAGTATTACCTACTCATTTGACCACCTCCAACTACAGATTTCAACCTGAACTTACCATTTTCGACATGGTGTACACAACATTTCCTAATATCCGTAGGAATTCACTATAGATGTGGGGTTCCCAGTTTTCAAGAAAACCACCACCGCAATCACAAAAAAAATGTATTAGGTACTCATTTAATCACATCCAGCCACATACGTTCAGCCTTTAATGGGCATCTTTTATCGAAAGCTTTTCCGAAAATGCAGCAAGAGTTGCTTCAAAGTACGCTTAAGACGTAATTCTTCTTAACTCGAAATTTTCTTTGTATCCTAGGTGCTTCTATAAAGATCAGTGTAAAGCTCATCGCCTTCCTTAAATTCCGTTTAGTATTCCTCAAGCTGACTTCAATACCACTTTTGCACACCATAGTGTTTCGATCTGTACAAAAGCTATCTTACTAGAGGTGCAGGGACTTTTTTTATGCGGCGCACGCTCACTTCCTTTTTAGGTTCCTTCTAAACATTTCAATAACAGCTCAGAAATGATGATTTTGGGTTTTTAAAGGACAATACTTACCTGTTTTCAAAATCGTAGTAAATTTCTGTGACCCAAATGTCTTCTATATTTCTCAATATTGCAAGAATTAAGTAAATTATGCAACAATGCTTATTGCAGGTTTGCTACTGGCTTTCAACCATGTTGTCAGTGCTAGTATTGGCTTCACACAACATTTTGGAGACACAAGGAAACGCTATGTCCCTCTGGCTGGGTTTTTCTGTGGACTTGGTGGCGTAGTAGGTAAGGAAAGTCTAACTGTATGATTTTATCCCCAATTGGCTCCCATTTATCCTGATTCACAGAATTTGATCCTCTTCAGGCCTTTTTAGAGTGAGCTTGGCCCGTTTTATCTCAGATCATCCCAATTTACTATGAAATACCCCTCTTTATCCTTTTATGCCTCAAATTTTCCCTATTAGCCCATACGCATCTCAATTTCTCTCAAAATGTAAGTATCCCTATTCGTCTGAACTATTCTCATTTAAAACGATCTATCTTTGATGTCCCTGATTCATCCAAAGAAACGATTCATCACCCTTAACCTTCTTAATGTATACGGATTCCTCCAGTTCTTTTCCATTTAAGAAGATGCCAGTGATGTTCTCTTAAACACTAAAAACTCGAGGTGATTCTGAAATATGCGTCAGATACGTCCGTTGTACAACGAAAAAAAAAATACAATATTGGTTTTCTATTTTTCAAATATCCATAGAAAGTTCTTGAATTTCACTTTATATTCAGGAAAAAATGATTTACTTAGGTAAATGAGCACTTAATTTTTTTTTTTTTTTTTTTTGGGGGGGGGGGAGGGGGGAGCGATTGCAGTAGACGTTCTAGAAACAAGGATGGATTCAGCATTTGGTTGTGGAGCCTCGGATACATACCCATAAAATACCCTGGCACACCCTCTAATGTGAATCACTTTTCAATAGATCTTAATTTCATGCCAGCCCAAGTAGCAGAACCATAGAAGGAAAAGATAGGTAAAGATTATTGCGAAAGTTAATTTTTTTTATATAACGCATGCATACGAAAGTGTTAAAAGTGAACATTATTATGTAACCATTATGTAAAAAAAAGTCATAGTTTTCGTGAGCTTTTCGCAAACATACTAAAAAATCTTCTAATTCACGAAAAGCTCACGATAATGATGACCTGTTTTACATAATAGTTACATAAAAATGTTCACTTTTAACAGTTTCGTATGCATGCGTTAAACATATATATAAAAAAAATTGTCTATAAAAAAAATTACCTTAGGCATCTAGATTTTATCATTTTTCATATATTATGGTCAGGTCTGAACTTTGATTTTTTATAAAAGCGTTATATGTTTTTTATATGAAACTACCATTTAGATAACAGATATGTTTTTTTATACTTTTTTTAGAAAAACAATAATTTGTTTTGCTACTAGGGAGTTATCATAGCCTCTTTATGGCAAGTCTCAGATACTTCCTTGATAGTAAAAGGTGCAAAATGCAACTATTCCCCTGTGGAAATCGAGATTTCCCAGAGTAATATTTTGTCTGGAAATAATGCATCTTGATACGTATCTTAGGGGACATTCAATTACGCAAGGCATTTTTGCCAAATTTTTGGCCCACCTTCCCCCTATATGGCACCCGTAGCATAAGAAACCTCTTTCAATCGAGGTCAAATCTTACGTAAGATTGACCGGGACCCTCCCCCCCCCCCCATTTTTTAGAAAAAAACCCGGTGAAAGCCAGGTAAAATAGCTGGAATAAAGAGCGACGCCAAAACCGACCGTTTTTTGCACAATTTGGGTCAGCGGGGATTTTTCTGAAACCGGGCCCAAACGATACCTTATGATACCCTAAAACTCTGGTTAAAATTTTAGCTTGAGTATACGCACGGTTTTTGAGAAATGAGGGGGCAAAGTTGCCAAATCGCCATCATTCTGGACAGCATTTCTACAGCAAAAAGACGGGAAAATGAACGAAAAAGGTACACCTTTGATGGGTTTCGGCTGTAAATGTTCTTATTGGGCCCCCAAGCATTTAACTGTGTTCAGTTTCAAAAACTTTGGTCGCACAGTGAGCCAAAATGGGGAGAAATCGTCGACAAATCAGGATTCTTTGTCAAATATTTAAGAATGGAAATAAAATTTTCGGTCTGCTGCAGTTTTCATGGCTATAACAATGTTCTTATCGGTCCTCAATGCATGAAATTGTGTTCAGCTTCACAAATTTACATCGCACAGTGGTCAAAAATGGGGGAATTAGTGGACAAATTAAGATCCTCTGTGAAACTTTTTAAAATTGAAATGAAACTGTTGGTCCTCTGTAGAGTTTAGATCCCGGAAAAATTCATGTATTTAATTTTTTTAATCATTACTGCATGTCAGACCGTATTGTTTATAGAACGTTGCTATAAAATAGACTTTGTAGCATTATCTCAATAAAATATGCAAACTTTCAGAACTTAAAAAAAAGAAGGAAAAATGGAGAGAAAAAATTAAAAAAAGATTTAAACAGTCCAAAAAAGAATTTAAAGAATTTTTCCGGGATCTAAACTCTACTAAACTCTACTAAACTCTACTCACTTCAATTTTAAAAAGTTTCACAGAGGATCTTAATTTGTCCACTAATTCCCCCATTTTTGACCACTGTGCGATGTAAATTTGTGAAGCTGAACACAATTTCATGCATTGAGGACCGATAAGAACATTGTTATAGCCATGAAAACTGCAGCAGACCGAAAATTTTATTTCCATTCTTAAATATTTGACAAAGAATCCTGATTTGTCGACGATTTCTCCCCATTTTGGATCACTGTGCGACCAAAGTTTTTGAAACTGAACACAGTTAAATGCTTGGGGGCCCAATAAGAACATTTACAGCTGAAACCCATCAAAGGTGTACCTTTTTCGTTCATTTTCCCGTCTTTTTGCTGTAGAAATGCTGTCCAGAATGATGGCGATTTGGCAACTTTGCCCCCTCATTTCTCAAAAACCGTGCGTATACTCAAGCTAAAATTTTAACCAGAGTTTTAGGGTATCATAAGGTATCGTTTGGGCCCGGTTTCAGAAAAATCCCCGCTGACCCAAATTGTGCCATTCTTGGCGTCGCTCTTTAAGGCTTTTGTAAAGGTATTTTAATGAAAATCTATACAAAAACGCAAATAATTGAAATTTCATTGTCAGGGTGTTTACCAGCTATAAAAACCCAAAAGTGGGGACTTTCGGGAGCTTTTAGTGGTGTTTTTTCAAGAAAATCGGGGACTTTTTTCCTGATATAGTAAGAGGAGGGGAGCTATTTAGAGCGTTCAAATGCGCATTTTATACGACACTAATATTACAAGTCATGTTGAACCGATGAAAACACACGAAAAACCAAGCAATACGTTTTTGGAGCGGAAAGCTTACGTGAGACTCGGCTTGACACCCCCCCCCCCCCCCTTCGTAGGGCCCCGTAAGACAACGGACCCCCCCCCCCCCCCAAGTGTCTTACGTAATACTTGAACGGCCCCTTAGTGAAACTTGACACATTTTTTTCCTTCATAACTTTTATTCTCATGATTTCATTTTTTGGCTAATTCATATTCAATATGATTAGGTGGTTTTACTGTATTGTTAAACTTAATTTAATAATAACTTTGCAAAGTTACCCAATGAATGAATTCATTATGTTTTTGTCTACTCAGGTGCAATTTTACCATTCTTTGTAACAACGAAGAAGAACTTTCTGTTTTTGAGACCATTAACATTCATCGCCATGGTCACTATCATTTTAGGCTTATTACTTTCCTACCTTGTGTTACCAGAGGACGCTTTATTCGGAGATACCACGACCCGTCCGTTTGTCGAATCAAAGTAAGTTGGTCTTGTAATATTTGAGATGGAGTGAGGCAAACAGGCCCTTAAGGTGGAAAATATAACATGCCCATATCAAAACTTAGAGACGTCAGTTCTTTATCATTTAGCTCACCCAAGAAGGACCCCGCACACTCCTGAAGTATGGGAAAGTGCACCACGGTCGATTTTTAATTTTTTAACTGCATTCAAGTCACCCAAGTAGCATGGATTGCAATTTCATTGCAATGGATTGTGAGTGGATTGCAATTTTTGCTTGTTGCCTATACGTTCATTTGAAGGCGCTTAAAAAGTTGCAATTTTATTGCAATAAGTTTGCAAGAAATGTAGATTATGCTTGTTGCCTAACCTTCTTTTTCAAGGTACTATAAAGACTGCAATTTCGGTGCAATCATGTTGTAACAAATTCACGCCATGTGCCTGGCATCCAATTCTCTAGTTGTTTCAAAGTTTTTTCGACTTAAATGTCTCACCTAACCCATATAGCCCAACATATTTTGAAAATATTGTCACCTTTATCAAAATATTTTCATGGCAATATTGTAATTGAGATATTTTCAAAATATTTTTAAAACATTTTAAAGGAATATTTTGAAAATGTTTACAAAAAATATTTTTAAAATAATTCAAAAATATTGCCTGTAAAACATGCATGTTAAAAATATTCCTTAAGAAAGTTTTGAAAATATTTTAAAAATATTTTTTGAAAATATTTTTAAGTTCTCAAGTTAGTATGTGGTGTAATTTACACCGGTGTAAATTTAGTGTGAGTACCTATTACGTGATATCGAAAAAAAAATCAGACAAAAAAAATATGAAAAAAAATAAATAACACGAAAAAAAATAAATAATAGGCAAAAGAAAGAAGCCTGAGAAAAACGGCGTTAATCAAATCTATGATGAATGTTGAGCCACGCACTGACGCAATGCATGCGATAACAGCCTTAACAGGCGTGATTTCAACCCAGCTCATCATCAGCTCCCTGTAGCTCAGTGGAAGAGTGCTCCGCTATGACATTCGCGGGTCGGGTTCAAGCCCACTCAAGGGCGTCCGTATTTTATGCTGCTAAACGTCGTAGGACATTAGGTAAGCATGGGTTCGAATTATTATAATTTCCCTGGAAAATTTAGGGGTTGAAATTTAAAGGTCGTCAATATTTAAATTTCTTTGCAAAAAAAAAAAAATTGCAACTTTTTTACAATGAGGGGGTCAGATGTTGTAAAATAATTGCAATTTTCTTGCAAGAAAGTTGAAATCATCTGGAAATTTTATTTCATTTAAATTGCAATTTTTTCGTTGCAAAATGCTACTTGGGCATCTCAAGACGCTGATCAAAAGTGATCCTTTGCGCCAACTTTCTACAATGCACTGTTTTTGCACAATACGCGCAGAACGCTTCAATTATTCGGCGATAGAGAGTGAAAAAGAACAAGGCATTCGACAACAGGTGTAATGTGAATAGGGAAAAACGTATCGTGTCTGTCTTCTTATCTATTCCTACCTACTCTGGGGCTATCTCCCTTCTGCTCTCGTCCGTTTGACGTTCACAGTTTCTCTCCGACTTTCCTGTTCTTATGCTCTTCACGAATCTGATTTGGATGGTCGAGCAGAAAAGATGGTCGCGTAGAATCCGAGATAAAACTGCCGCTCTCTGCTGGAGTTCCCCTGATTTCCTTGTTGACACACAGCCGATCTTTCGTTCGAGTGCTGAAATGAGGAATCTTTCTGACTCTTCGCAGAATAATTGAATTGTTCCAGGCGCATTGTGCGAAAACGGTGCATCGTAGAATGTTGGCGCGATGATGACTTTTTTCATCAGCATCCTGAGATGAGATGAATGCAATAGAAAAATTAAAAATCGATCGTGGTACACTTTGCCTTAAGGAGTGTCCGCACTATATACGCCCTTTCAGATTTGGACCCTTTTCAAGTGATTTTTGAAGACGAAAAATGAAGAGTTCGCAACGAACGCTAAAAATTTGCTTCTGTTGTCAGCTTTAGCGATGATACTGTTTTAATGCTCATAACATCATTAGTTTAAAATTGCCCAAAATCGCAAGAGCATTAGAAAGCATTTTTAAACCCTGATCTAAATTTTTTCTACTAAAAATTTGTTTTTTTCTTCCTTTTTCCCTTCCTTTCTTGCTTTCTTTCTTCTTTCTTTCTTTCTTCCTTCCTTCCTTCCTTCCTTCCTTCCTTCTTCCTTCCTTCCTTCCTTCCTTCCTTTCTTTCTTTGCCTAAATTTTTTTATGTTTTGTGGCGTACCTCGTCGGAGACCCATTGTGTAAAATTCACAAATTCCGATTGTTCTATTTTCATTAAAAATGATCTACAAAAGCATAAAAACACAAAAACTTGCGACCTGCGGGTAATCCGAGGGGCGTAGGTGACCTTGAGACTCGGAAACATACACGGTTCCCGCCCGCCGCGTCAACTTTGAAGACTCATTTTAACTCCGCTTCTAATCGTTTCGTCAAGATGAACTCGGGCTTGTTTTAAACCTTAAACCCTCTAATTTCATTTAGGATGGTTTTTGTTTTGCTGCGTGCGAACCGAACTACCGAAAATCTCGAAAAACGAAAATTTGCAAAAGGGGGATCTTGTATAATTCCCCCCAAAAGTGGGTCAAACTTTAAAATTGTATTAATTTCATACATAAATTCTGAAAGCTCTTATTTCTTTGGAAATTTTGACACCAAGATCATCTTTCTACGACAAACCGTTGAGAAGTTATGGTGCTTTAAAGTTTTTTACTTTGACCCCCCTCCCCCCGTTTTCCTGGGGGTATGCAAAAAGTATGACCAGTTTTGAATGTTTGGGAAGACCCTCTTTCATCCCTGCGAAAATCGTAGGATTGCATGTTTGGGC
This sequence comes from Bemisia tabaci, assembly GCF_918797505.1. Classification (NCBI taxonomy): domain Eukaryota; kingdom Metazoa; phylum Arthropoda; class Insecta; order Hemiptera; family Aleyrodidae; genus Bemisia; species Bemisia tabaci. The sequence continues at coordinate 87,484,012 of NC_092793.1, read as the reverse complement.
CGATTTGGCCGTTTTGTTGTAGTTAGGGTTCTTTTTGCCTCTCCCTCAGGGGGGCGCACACTGTGGTAGGTATTTGACCGAAAAACCTGGCCAAAATCTCAATTTTAATTTTTTTTTTTTTGGAAAGCCAATGTGATATTCGAAATCTACACTGTTTTTTACCCCAGTAGACATGTATGTGCCATTTTTCGAGTGGCTCAATTTCCCACGAAGAGACCACAAAGTTACCTCTATTTCTCAACAGTTATTTTGATATGTTTCGGCGCGCTACTCGTCGACCAGTTTACTCTAACTGTGCGACCATAGCAGGGAAGTTCGGCGATATGCAACACATTTTTAGGGGTGCATTCTACACAAGTAACCACAGTATTTTCGAAACTTCTTTTTTTAGTGATTTACACAGGAGGTTGAAAAGTGATATAAAAGTAAACGTTTTTTTCGAAATTTAGAGGCCGATTTCTTTTTTCTCCCAACTGTTCTCAAGCGGTTTAAGGCGGAATGTTATAGTCCGAAATAGGTATTTTCAGGTTTCAGGGGTGACAGACTGAGGAAAACTGAGGAAATTGAAATTTTTGACTTTAAAGATGGACTTTTGAGCGATTTTCACAAACATGAATAGGAAAAATTATATGTCGATACTAACGACTGAAATTGTTCTTTTCCAGCAGCTCTGACCATTTAGTACCAAATTGGGTGATATTTGGTCACGCAACCTGTTTCTCTGGCCCCTGTGCCTCCGAAAGAGGGATGAAAAAAATAATCTGAAAGCGGATGGGAGGGTCATTATAAAGTCTTGCAAAAGTGTTTAAGTCCGTTATTTAACAATCTCTTCGTGCATTATCCTTGAGTATAGACATATGTATGCCATGTTTTACTTTGACAGACAAATTTGATTCCATACGGCCGTGGGGTGGGGTTTCAAATGTGACCCTCTGGCACCATGAAATTACGCTGAGAGGCACATTTGAAGCCTCATAAAAGTAATTTTACGATTTTTACTCAACCAGCAGATTGTAAAGGGACATCATTAAAATTAAATCTTCCGAACATGTAGCAATCGCGATCACGCGAACTTGTTGAGAAAAATATAAAATAAAATAAAAATGAATACGTTACTACGTTATCAGCGCGCGCAGTAACGTTTTTATTTTCATTTTATTTTTCTCGACAAGTTCGCGTGATCGCGATTGCTACATGTTCGACCTGAAGATGGACCGGAAAGGCCCGAAATGATCATAGTTGTGTTGTAACAGAAAAATCAGGACCGAAGACTAAAAAGTAAGGAGAACACACAAGTCAAAAACACCTGATAAAGTAATGAACTCAGCCAACTTATTACAGTTATGTTTGAGTTTTTATTTCTTTCTGCATTAGAATTTATTGTGCGTATTTTATTTAAGTGTAGAGGGGTTTCGATGCCAAATTTCTGGGCATTTTTTTTCATTTATCTGGGCCCATAACCTAATGAGTTTTTCATAAATAAGAAATTAATTAAAATACATACGATGGAGGATTAACCTTTTATTACACAGTTGGAATTACTTAGGTTACAGAACAAAGGCATGTATCTAACATCTGATATCAAAACATAGTTGTCAAGTTACCTCATACCTGTAATTTCGATTACCTCAATAATTTCGGTAGTTACTTGTAAACGGTAAATTACTTTCTTCCTCAGTGCTCGCAACTGTATTAGATCGTTAAAAGTATAGTTTTCATTTTGAACTTTTGTCGACTTATTTTCTTCACTATAACACTCAAGTTTCAGTTTTCGATTTCGTATTCAAATTAAGAAAATACGTTCTGCATGATATTCACGTATTATTACAATTTGGATCAAGACCGTCAACACTTAAATAGGTGTATCATACACCTATTTCATTTACCATGATACACTCATTTTCATTTCATTTCAATCAGTTCAAATCATTTCACTTTTATTTCATCATACACCTATTCAATCATTCTATACAGAATGATTCAAAACCTAAATTTTGAGAAGGAATACAATTGCACCTAGATAAGTGAGGTATGGTCTTTGTCACGAATTCCGCAATGACTTGTTTTATATTAATAAAGGAAATTTCAAAGGTAATGGAGTGCCCTCACTTCTAGATGTGGACCATGGGTTAGAAAGGAACCTATCAAAATGAATCATTTTCGCAGGTGCTTTCTGTCCTTACAATGGTTCTTATTATGATAAAACTCATTTTCATCTTATAGGTTATCCTCAAATCATCATATGGAGGTCCCGGCACTTTCATACTAGCACTAATTTTAATTCAAAACTGTCAAAAATCTAATTTTTTTAATTACTCCTCAATGTGAGAGATCGGCTGTTTCGTTAAAAATTTTGAAGTGACTTACGCTGTTTCATAAAAAAAACCATTGATGAGGTCATAGAGAGTCCTTATTTCGAAAAGTAGACCATAGGTGAAGGAGAAACTCGTCTAAATGCACCGCTTTACCCAAGTAGCAAGGATACCTATAGATGGACATAAAATCGTAGGAATGTTGCTATATTATATTTGCCATGCGTATTGCCTACTCCCTCATTTGAAGGCGCGGAAATTATTGCTATATTGTTGCTATGATGTAGCAATAAATTCTGATTATTGGTTGTGTCACCTGTTGCCAATCTGCTAATTGCAAGGCGCAAAAATTATCGCAATAATCTTGCTATTAAGTATGATGAAAAACTCCCGCGTGTTCCTTTCCGTAACTTGTTTTCAAATCTCTAGCATGAATGCAGGAATGTATCGCAACAATTTGATGAAACAACCATTTTTCCTCAATTTAGTCTTCTCGAAATAGCTCAAACTCGATAAATCTGAAACTTTAAAAATTTCAATGCTTTTTTAAAAGGTTTGAATTTCCAGTCAATCAAAATAAATATCGTCTATGCTTTTAACCAAGTTCTGGGAAATTTAATTTTACTTCTTTCATGCCTTTCTTTCCTCCCTTTTATTTCGTTTCTGTTTTTGTTACTTTTAATTCTTTGAATTTTTTATTTCATGCAAATGCGCCGGCAAGGGTTTCGTTTCATGTCGGAGCTATATAATGTGTGAAAAGTGAGGCACCCGACAGGTAGCCTGGCTAGCTCAAACGGTAAAGGCGGCGCACGGCAGTAATCCGAAGGTTGCGCGTTCTAATCCCGCCTCGGACAGAAGAATTTAAAGGGTGCTGGATGATCGAATCATGAAATTCCTGTCAATTCCGGCAAGATCGGATTTTCGAATGGATTCTGCAACGTTGTAAAAATTAGGGTAGACTGATAAATTCCTCAATTTTCCTAAAACCATTTGGCACCGCCACAAATAGCAATGACATTGCTATTAAGTATAGATTTTTTTTATCGATCTGACCTGACGAAATCGGGAAAAATCGTCCAAATGTTGACTGAGAATTGCTACTTTATAGCTATATTATTGCAATATTTTTTACAACTTTAAACCTATAAATTGACACATTATATCAATTTTTACGTTGAAAAATGCTACTTGGGTAGTCAGATACTTTGCGTCCTTTTAAAGGCTTTTTGGAGGGCTTCTTCCATCCTCTTTAAACTCTCCGCAAATGGTCATATGATGTGTTAGGTGGGTAAATTGTGCATATTATCACTTAAGAAGAAGTACTGATTGTAACATATTTTTAAAACTCGGCGATATCTAGTGATGTATAGTTTTGGCCAGCTTTTCAGGTCCAATACCACAGTGTGGGGCGGGGGGCCCCAACTTTTTTTTTCAAATTATAATGATAACCCCTATCTTGTGATACATGATTGGAAAGAAAATTAAAAACGAAGAATTTTAACGCAAACCGCAGATCAATATCTTAATTTTTGACCGAGTTATTATGTTAGGTCAAATGTCAAATTTGACCATTTTCAAAAGATCATAACTCTGGTTCAAATTATCGTGGCGAAATAAATTAAACGGGGAAATTTACGAACTTGTAAGCACTTTTAAATGAAAATCACAGAATCACTTCAAACTAATTTTTAGGGCGATTCTAGGGTGGAGCGAAAAACACTTTTTTTCGAGATCGCTTGACGGCTATATCAGAAAAGTTGCCTTTCTTAATGAAAACGGACCCGTGTTTTTTCATTTTCCGAAATTCTAACTCCTCCCGTTGGCACGGTCCACGTAAAGTCTCGAATTTTACGAAAAAATCACGTTTTTTCACCTTAAAAACGGGCTAGCGCCTTTTGATTTCAACTTCATGTCTTGAAACTGACGTATTCCCATGTTTTGGACACTCCAGGTTCATTTATGACCATTGCAATGTTGACAAAAATACATAATTGTCGTAAATTCGATACCTATTTTTGCAAAACTTTGAGAAAATATACGAAATTTTATCCTTTCTTCAACAAACGAACACATCCTGTAATCACATCCTATAATCTGAAAGTGAGTTCCGCACCACTTTTAAAGTATTAACACACGTAGAATTGTATTTTCATCATTCAATGAACAATTACTGTTTTTCAAAACTGCAAAACAACCGGAAACGACCAAAAAATGCGACCATGAAATTTCCTTACTTTTTTGTGTTATGACAATATGCTGAGCTTTTTCGACACCATTAAAATACGAGTATCATGAGTTTGAACTTTGGACCTGAGACTGCTGCCTGCATGTCTTGATACCTATGAATTGAATGCTGGCTGACACCGCACCGGATGAGACCAACTGCATTCCGGAAAATTCTGGCTGCAGAGGAACCGAACGCTGCACATGCAGGAGATAGGTATCCCCCAAATAAAGTTGACCCTCGAAAAGTTACGTTTTCCGGTTGAAAAAGTGTTTCGATTGGTTAGAAAAAGTTTTTGACAAAGTTTCATATTTATAGGTAAAGTTTAAGTGCTGCCGCATCACACATTTGTAATATTTGCGATTCCGACAATTGAGATTTTCGACGATTAGATTATTTATTTTCAGGGACGAAGCAGTCACGCTAGAGCCCCAAAAATTTGAGATAATAGCCTCCTAACACACTAATTTTGATATGAAGTAAACATTTTGCCGTGTAAGACGCGCATACCTACGTATTTTTTCAAAATTCGAAAACTGGACCGAAAACGCTGTTTAGGCCCAAATGGGATACATTACAGCGAGTTGATTGATTATTTAAAGTTTGAAGGAATATTTCTATCGTCGGAAAAAGTCAAGATAGGAAGTGAGACTTCTATTACACTACTTTTGATATAAATTACACATTTGAGCGCACAGGACGCGGAAGTATTTTTTTAAAAATTCGGAAACTTGAGCTAAAACGCTGTCTGTACGCAAAGATATCTACCTATATTTTGGAGAAAATAGATGATTTTTTTTTTACATTTCGGAGACATTGCCAGTTTCATATGTGCCGGAGGTAGTTGACGTCTGACAACATAGTTTTGACAAAAAATAATAGTTTTGGTTCCAGAGGCAGATGTTTTAGATCCGCTATTTGCTTGAAGTGGGCGTAACGCATTCATTCTGATCGTAAGTAAGGTGATAGGTATCGCTTAAGAACACTTGAGTTTTCTCTGGTTTTCGATCAATATGCGGAGGTTAACGCGGGTTTAACTCCATTAACTATACCTATCAAATACAGGGTGGCCCAGACCTACCGTACCAGGCCTTTTTTTCGGTTAATTTTGGTCGCACGAAGTCCAGGATCGCGGGGATGAATAGGAAATCCCCCAAGGAATCCGAATTTCATGGTCCCAGAGCCCCCCTGGCGTCCCTTGGGGGATGACGGGGGGGTACGTACTTCAAAAGTCAGGGTTTATGTCAAAATTTTGAAATTATTTCATCGGAATCAGAACGTACGGAAATTTTTAACTTGAACCGACACCAAGAAATCCAAAATCGGCCCATCCGGGTCCAAAATACTGACCCCTAAAGGTGGGGGACAGCGCCCCCTTTCAAAAAAATTCAAGTTCGTGAAATTGAGGGTCCCATTGTCCTCAGACACTTTTCTCATGGGGCACAGGGGGTCTCTGAACTTTCAAATTTAACCGGTGTGGAGGTTACCCATGTGCCCCATGAGAAAAGTGTCTGAGGACAATGGGACCCTCAAATTTGGACTCCTTGGGGTCGATTACCCAGGATTACCTATTTTTTCCGAGTCTCTACGTCAATTTCACGAACTTGAATTTTTTTGAAAGGGGGCGCTGTCCCCCACCTTTAGGGGTCGGTATTTTGGACCCGGATGGGCCGATTTTGGATTTCTTGGTGTCGGTTCAAGTTAAAAATTTCCGTACGTTCTGATTCCGATGAAATAATTTCAAAATTTTGACATAAACCCTGACTTTTGAAGTACGGACCCCCCCGTCACCCCCCAAGGGGCGCCAGGGGGGCTCTATGGGACCATGAAATTCGGATTCCTTGGGGTCGATTCTCTATTCATCCCCGCGATCCTGGACTTCGTGCGACCCAAATTAACCGAAAAAAAGGCCTGGTACGGTAGGTCTGGGCCACCCTGTATAGTGATAAGGATTTTTGTGTTTGCTATATCTTCACTTTTCCACTCCTTAATGCATTTTGTCTGCAATTATTTAAGTTTACCACCTAGGTAACTGAAAACACCATCGACGAATCTGAGACAATATAACGCTGACAACTGAACTGTCTTCTGTGTTATTCGATTATTCACTATCCTGGTCTAAAGGTTCATTATGAAATAAACATCATGAAAGATTCTTTTGAAATATCAAGTTTAATTTATTTTTCTAATTTTTCCGTCTTAGCGTTGCGGTTGCCTTGATGATTAGCACACTCCTTGGGATTGGAGAAAATTCTTTCACCAATGAAATGACTGACTTGGTTGGTACCTTGTTCCCCAATGATAGTGCTCAGGCTTTTGCAGCTCTACTGTTTTTGAAGGTAAGTTTTGGCAACGATTCTTACTGAAATTCTTATCCTCTGAAGTGTCCACTCCTGGGGCAGCATGAAAACAACCATGATGTCTCCAGTGAATGAACATCACTGAAGCTTTGACTTACCTCCTGCTCAAAAATCGGTCTCTGATACCACTGGAATCACTCAGAAGAACTGATTGATACACTCCTCCTTGAAACTCTCCCCTGCTTGATGTAGGTATCCTCAAAAATGGTAGCACATGGACGGAAAAAAAAAAAATAATTCACAATACAGAGGAGTGAGATAAAAAACTGAGAACCCTAAAAAGTAAAAAAGTAACACTATACATGGGTATAGGTGAACCCACCCATGAGGAGCATTTTATAGGAAGGTTTTGAAATAATTGTTAGCTTAAAGTCCAGGCAAATAAGCCAGAAGAGGGACCATAGCCTTCAAAAATCCCGGGTAGCAATGTTTTCAAAGATTGCTATGTGATTTTTGACGCTGAATCCGAATTTCAACTTTGCACCAAAAAATTCGGACTGAAAAGTTGAAAGGCGGAAATACATACATACATACATACAGGGTGTTCGAAAAGTCCCCTCCCCCCCTCTAACTTTTGACCTAATTGAGGTAGAGATTTGAAACTTGGAGGGTGTTCCTAGATCAAAGGGAGCTACTTTTTGACCCCCCCCCCCAAAAAAATTTTTGGGGGGCCCCATTTTGGGGGGGTTACGGACCCTAACTTTTAATTTTCAAATAGGAAGACCCCCTTTGTGATACCTCGTTCGAAAGAGCATAAAAAAAGAAAATTTTTCGCGCAAACCGGAAGTCATTATCTCAAACCGTTTCAAAATGGCGGCCGGTCAAAGTTCCAAATGGCCGAAAATTGGCACCTCTGCTATTTGCACATGGATTTGCTTGAAACTCGGTATCTGGGGGTATTTTGGCACGAGATAAACGAATTTAACGTTAGATTTTCAAAAAAACCCTAATTTTTCAAAATGGGGACCGGTTTAGGCTCAAAAAGGCCGAAAATTTGACAAACTCGATTTTTTTGCCAAATGGATTCATCTGAAATTCGGTATCTGGGGGTATTTTGACCCGAGAATAACGAATTCAACGTTAGATTTTTAAACAAACCCTAATTTTTCAAAATGGCCGCCGATTAAAGTTCAAAATGGTCAACAATTGGCAACCTCGACTTTTTGCCGATAGATTCGCCTCAAACTCGGTGTTTGAGGGTATCTGGGTGGGAGACAAACGAATTCGACGTTATTTCACCGAGTTTCAGGCGAATCTATCGGCAAAAAGTCGAGGTTGCCAATTGTTGACCATTTTGAACTTTAATCGGCGGCCATTTTGAAAAATTAGGGTTTGTTTAAAAATCTAACGTTGAATTCGTTATTCTCGGGTCAAAATACCCCCAGATACCGAGTTTCAAGCAAATCCATGTGCAAATAGCAGAGGTGCCAATTTTCGGCCATTTGGAACTTTGACCGGCCGCCATTTTGAAACGGTTTGAGATAATGACTTCCGGTTTGCGCGAAAAATTTTCTTTTTTTATGCTCTTTCGAACGAGGTATCACAAAGGGGGTCTTCCTATTTGAAAATTAAAAGTTAGGGTCCGTAACCCCCCCAGAATGGGGCCCCCCCAAAATTTTGGGGGGGTCAAAAAGTAGCTCCCTTTGATCTAGGAACACCCTCCAAGTTTCAAATCTCTACCTCAATTAGGTCAAAAGTTAGAGGGGGGGAGGGGACTTTTCGAACACCCTGTATATACATAAATACAGGGTGTCCCAAAAGTCCCTTCCACCCCCTCTAAAATTTTACCTAATTGATATTTTGCAGCGAAACTTTGGGGATGTTCATCGGTCAATGTTAGCTACTTTTGGGGCCCCCCAAAATTTTCGGGCCCCCCGTGGGGAGGGGCTGCGGACCCCAACTATTTTTTTTCAAATAGCAACCCCTATCTTGTGCTACCTCATTCGAAAGAGCATAAAAAACTAAGAGTTTTGGCGCAAACCGCAGATCAATATCTTAATTTTTGACCGAGTTATGATAGGTCAAAGGTCAAATTTGACCTATTTTCAAAAAATCATAACTCCGGTTCAAATTATCGTAATGAAAAAAATAAAACGGGAAAATTTACCAAATTGTAAGCACTTTTAAGCAAAAATCACAGAAATTACTTCAAACTAATTTTAAGGGGGGTTTCGGACCCCCAAATACGTCAATTCAAAGGTCATTCAAGTTTCCCGCGAAATAAGCCAATTTCCCCCAGATTTGCCTCCACATTAGTTCAGTAAGGTCAAAATCAGTTCAACATTACGTTGGCAAGTCCCCAAATTTCGAACAAAGTTTTAAAAAAAATGTAATTTCAATGGTAGAATTGAATCACCTTAAATTTCGTTTTTTAAAACTTTGCCCGAAATTAGGGGACTTGAAAACGCAATGTTGAACTAATTTTGACCTAACTGAACTAATGTGGAGGCAAATCTGGGGGAAATTGGCTCATTTCGCGAGAATATCGTATGACCTTTAAAATGACGTATTTGGGGGTCCGAAACCCCCCTTAAAATTAGTTTGAAGTAATTTCTGTGATTTTTACTTGAGAGTGCTTACAATTTGGTAAATTTTCCCGTTTTTTTTTTTCTTAACAATAAATTGAACCGGAGATATGATTTATTGAAAATAGGTCAAATTTGACCTTTGACCTATCATAACTCGGTCAAAAATTAAGATATTGGTTTGCGGTTTGCGCCAAAATTCTTAGTTTTTTATGCTCTTTCTAATGATGTATCACAAGATAGGGGTTACCATTTGAAAAAAAAAGTTGGGGGCCCCGCGCCCCCCCCCCCCTGAGGGGAGAACAAAAATTTTGACCCCCCTAGAAGATGGACCACTTTAAGATAGAAACATTCCCAAAGTTTCGTTTTTCTATCTCTAACCGTTCAAAAGTTACGAGGGGGGGGGTACGGACTTTTGGGACACCCTGTATATACACATGAATTTGAATGGCATATATTTTCGTGATCTACGACCCGTGATCAGTGCTCTTCACAAGGTCTCGGGTCTGGGTCCGACATCATGGGAGAATGCAATAGTGTATTTTCTCGGAAAATACAATAAAAACACACAAGTCAGCTCACAGCTAGGTATTCAGAACTTGAACTATACAGGGTGTTTCAGATCACCCGTACCAGGCCTTTTTCTCCGTTGGTTTAGGTTGTACGAAGTCGGAGACCGCGGGGTTGAATAGGGAATTGACCCCAAGGAATCCGAATTTCGTGGTACCCCCCACCCCCCTTGCGGATTAATCGCATCAGAATTGGAAAGCACGGAAAATTTCACGTGAAATTGACCCCTAAAAATCCAAAATCGGACCATCCAAGGCCCAAAAATGACCCCCTAAAGAGGGGGCCAGTACCTCCCTCCATAATTTCTCTTTGGTCCCAAAATTGACGTAAATTCTCCAGAAAAAGACGGTTTCCCAGGTAATCGACCTCGAGAAATCCAAATTTTATGGTCCCGAAGCTCCTCTAGCGCCCTTTGGGGGGTAAACGGGAGGGCCCAATTTTAAAAATCGGGGCTCCTTTCCGAATCGCAAATTGCTTGCATCCAAATTGAGGAGCAGAACACATTTACATCTTAAGTGACTCCTAAGAGTTATAATAGACCCCCTGTACGGCAGAAAGTAACCCCCTGGGGAGAGGGGCCTCGCCCTCGCCAAAAAGTTCTCAGGATTCCTCTTTGCTCGCAAAATTGACGTCGATTCTCCAGAAAAAGACGGTTTCCCATATAATCGACCCCGAGGAGCTCAGGGAACATGAAATTTAGAGTCCTCGGGGTCGATTACATGGGAAACCGTCTTTTTCTGGAGAATCGACGTCAATTTTGCGACCAAAGAGGAATCCTGAGAAATTTTTGGCGGGGGCGAGGCCCCCCTCCTCAGTGGGTTACTTTCTGCCGTTCGGGGGTCTATTAGAACTCTTAGGAGTCACTTAAGATGTAAATGTGTTCTGCTCCTCAATTTGGATGCAATCAATTTGCGATTCGGAAAGGAGCCCCGATTTTTAAAATTGGGCCCTCCCGTTTACCCCCCAAGGGGCGCTAGAGGAGCTTCGGGACCATGAAATTTGGATTTCTCGAGGTCGATTACCTGGGAATCCGTCTTTTTCTGGAGAATTTACGTCAATTTTGAGACCAAAGAGAAATTATGGAGGGGGGTACTGGCCCCCTCTTTAGGGGGTCATTTTTGGGCCTTGGATGGTCCGATTTTGGATTTTTAGGGGTCAATTTCACGTGAAATTTTCCGTGCTTTCCAATTCTGATGCGATTAATCCGCAATTCGGTCGGGAACCGTGACTTTTAGCATCGTGACCCCCCTTTACCCCCCAAGGGGGGGTGGGGGGTACCACGAAATTCGGATTCCTTGGGGTCAATTCCCTATTCAACCCCGCGGTCCCCCACTTCGTACGACCTAAACCAACCGAGGAAAAGGCCTGGTACGGGTGGTCTGAAACACCCTGTACTATCGTTGAGCAGTTTTTAGATCCCTACGCCACCGATAATCTTCTTAGAAGGAAAGATAAACTTTTGCTACTTCAGCAAGTCAAATCGCGGAGGGGCATCCACGGTCGTCACTTTCCTCCACTCGATGGGACTTACACTGCACGCGGAATTTGCATCCGATGAGCTCCGGACGACACCGTACGGGCCCGTCCGTCATCGGAGCGCGAACAAATTCCCGCGCGCACCCGAAACTACCTATCTCCTCCAGGACGCATCAGCTGATCGGCGCCGTCGACCGCCGATTGTCGCCCGATCGACGCGCCCGAAAAAAATTGGACTGCATTTTGCAATTCGGAACTATAAATCCTGGCCCATCTGAAAAAACACCTGTGTGCATAGGGAAACTAATGGCACATACGTTGTTTTTAAACCGGGCCAGAATTTATAGTTCTGAATTGCAAAATGTAGTCCAATTGATTTGTTTTTCATCCGAAAACGGACGACAGATACGGCTCCCGCCTCATAGAGTCACCATTTTTTTGCATGTACCTCCTCTAATTATCAAGATGGAATGTAATAAAGACATTTTAATCGAGTTGGTCCGTGAGTAGAGAAATTTATGGGACCAGAGGTGTGAAGATTATCACAACCGAGATCTCAAAACGCCGGCTTGGAACGATATAGGAGCTGCCTTAAAAACAGAAGGTAGGTAATTACTCTTATGCCAGTGCGGTCTTAATTTAAATCACCGCTCCGCAAGCTACTGCACTATGCACTGATCTATAAAAAACAAAAACTTGCGCGAAACCCCAAAAGATTTTAACCCGCGCGCTCCGAGCTTACGACGCCGTCCGAAACCGGGGTCCACAGTAGGCAGCTCCCACCGCCGTTAACCGCCGTCAATCGGACATCCGATGACGGCCGTCAACTTTACGCGTGCAGTGTAGGTCCAGCCTAACGTCTCAGTCAAATGCATTTTTGAAGAAATGATCGATCCCCGTCATTGCCTCATCTCCACATATTTATTAATGTGCAAGTGATGGCACGCTCCGGTAACAAGGTTCTGTGACAAAATAATTTTTGTCTTGAGAGCCTCCAAAATGTATACATCATAGTGATCTAATGTCCAACTAATCAGAAAAATGGCTTGCGAAGCGAGCCGAATTTCACTCGCGTAGCGAGTGACCGGGGGTCCAGAGGGCGCAGCCCCTTGGTCAGGCGTGACGGACGCGCGAGGCGCGTCCAGAACGGCTAGTAAATACTAAAATGCCAATGGAACAGCAGCTTATCCATGATGCTTTTCATTTCAGAATATCTGTGTGGCAATTGGATTTTATATTAGCAATTACATTGGACTCTACACACAAATTTATGTCATGAGCATCTTCACCTTTGTTGGCACAATTGGACTCACATGGGCAGGCTATCTGCTAGCGTTAAGGCAAGGGCAGCACCCATCTCTCAAAGGTCCACAACTTCATGCTGAGATATCACCAGGAACAATCAATTCTGCGGATTCTTTGAAGTAAAAACAATTGTCTCGAGGAGGTTGTTTATAATCTTATTCGGTCTGCTTTATTCCAGTGGCTGTTGCCAAATTTCTTTCTTTTTTAGGTTTTAGGAACCGAGCATTCACAATTTTTCCTGATTTTTAAATGGGTCATCTTTATAGTTCCAATTTTTTAGACTGTTTATCTACTTTTGAATATACTTATTGTCAGTTGTGGAAATTGATGGTACCTAATCATCCTTTCACGAGAAAAGGTTGTGGAAGTCATTAAAGAGGGGGGAAAATACCTGATTCAAATTTCAAATATGAAATCTTGAAGACAAAAATTATTTTCTAGCAATCAATTACCTGTTCTGTGTAACAGGACACTTTAGTTTGAAATCAAGTGTCGTATCTCGGCCCAATTTCTTGAAATTTTTTCTGGAGCAGTGGTATTAGGTACCTCAAATTTTAAGCCAGTCAGTAGCATGACTTTCCTCTTCAATCATAATGCATAGTACATTTTTTATCAAAGCAGAAAAAGAAAACCTAGTTGTCATTTGTTTTAACCCTTAGATGACTAGCCGTTTTTACCCATACGAATGCCTAACCCCCCAGGCCTGCCTAGAGTACCTGTATAGGGAGAGTAGCGACAGATCTGAAACTCCGAAAGTCCATCAGGCCTTCACCGATGCCTCCGCGAATAAAGTTAGGGCCCAAAAGGGCAGCCAACCTATGAATTTCGAATGTCCGGAGCGATTTACAAATACAATTGTTACGAACCGTCGTTTAGAAAGCATGTATTTGGTTTACTTTTTGCATAAATTTACTTATTTTTGCGAAAGAACGCTCATTTATGTACATTCTTAGCCATCTTGGTTAGAATTGAAATCTGTAGGCTGGCAGTGAAATTTTGTGTGTTAGAAGTTGCTCAGAAGGGTGGCTGCACTTTTGGGCCCTAAGCCCTCAATGAACCGATCTGTCGCTACTCTCCCTATACAGGTACTCTAGGCCTGCCGAGGCCCGTATTGGGAACATATGGTTATTTGATAGTTGCGATGCTTTTTTACACTTTTTCTTGAAAAATTTTATGATTTTCATACTTCGTCTTCTATAAGCAAGGTCCTAAATTCTCTTTCCACCCATAAATTTCCCCCTCCCCCTCTAGATCTCCCCCTCCTCTCTCCAGTCCCCTAAGATCTAGGAGCCTCTCATTATAAACACTTTCTTATAGGTATCTTTTTTGAGATTTTGAGAAAGTTACATTGAAGAAATAGTATTACCCCTAAAAGTATAAGTACCTACTTGAATTTGAGAGGGAGGGGGCAACCTTACCCACTCCTACCCCCTCCCCTCCTTCTGGTACCAAAAACATTTAGTACTTTCCGCTTTGTTTCTTTCAAAGTTTTGCACCTAGAGGTTTATTTTTTTTTATTTCGTGAAAAGAAAAGAAAAGTCTAAAATTAATTGTTGTTATGTATTGAATACTTCTACATTAGGTATTTCAAACTTTTTGAGAAGTTAGAGCAGATTTTGGATATTACAGTGAATTATAAGATAAACGCGGAATTTCTGCGCACTTGCGGCTTTCTCATATGTCGTTATTACACAGTCAAGATGCATTTTGCTGTTTTAGCTATTTTAGTAATTTCATCTAAAAGAGATTAAACGAATTATGAAGGAAACTCGATTTCGGAACTTTGACACTTACTGATCTTTTCGCTATCACGGCAAAGCTGCTGCTCCGGTATAACTGTCCGTAAGGAAATGTTAAATCCCCGAAAGTAAAACTTTCCATCTGTCGCCGAGAGACCAGTCTTTTGTCTATGTTTGCAAACGGAGGAAATGAAACGAGCATGATTAATGATGTAGTTCTTCCAAATAATTTGCCAACATTTTGTGAAACCTGTATTCGTGAAAGTATTTTGGACACTTCAAGCATTAATTTATTCCTACATTTTAAGCACGACTTCTTGGGGCTTTCCATGCCTTTGATCCTTTCAAAGAGTAGGTATACAGGGTGTCCGGAAGTTAACGTGCTTAACTTTCAGGATCGATTTTTCGGCTCAAAATATGACCTTTTCCTATATTACACAGCTATAGGTACAAGCAAAATCTTGGAAGCACTATTTTTGACGAACTACCGAACCGATAAGGATGATCCTTACATGTATGTCATCTGTAGTAGCTGTAGATGTCCAAAACATTATAAAACCCCAAACTTTTAATGTTGTAGAGCTTTTAAAGCACATGGGACTTATGTCCCATGTTAATAGCGTGAGAGATATGTCGTTTCCGCTAGAAACGTCTAGGTGTGGGATTCTACCTGAGTGACTCGAATAAACAATGGAACAGTGCTAACCCTCGCGTAGGGCTCCTCATTCAGAAAGTTGAGGAACGGCCGCGGCCTAGCGCTGGAAGGGTGATTCACGACCTGTGTTTTTTACTCAATTTTTCCTCATTCTTCCGGCTGCAATTGTGGCATTGGTCAATACTTAATTGCCGAATTTCTATTAATATTAACTGTAGATACAACGTGAGAAGGCAGGTGCTGCGTCGCGAAGAAATATTATTAACTCTCAACGGTCGTAATCAGATTTGTTTTTAAATTTTTTTAATAATAATCTAAAAATAACATAATAAATTAAAATTTCTCCAGTAAGTATGGACTGGGTTTACAAAAACGCACCAAGTCGCATTTTCCAAAAAATTCAGTAAGGAGTAGTTTTCAGCACAACTAACTCTTCACTTTTCCCTTTTCTCGAGTTCATCCACATGCGACTTGATGCGTTTCTATTGAACGTAGCCCAATTATCCCCCCCCCCCCCGCCCCTGGAAATCAGTTCTGAAACAATGGACTGTTCAACTGCAGGGGACGCCCGTGAAACAGTGACATTGTATGCATATAGCAACAATTGCATGATGAGCATATAAAAGGATACCTATCTACAAATATATCAATAAATTATAATTGTCATATATGATTGTAATCACTTTCGCCCTCTCGGGAGAATGTTCATATGACCACAATGCCAGTATCAGCTGATAAAATGTATTTTTCCTCATAAGAGATTAAAATAAGTTTTCAGTCAGTCTTTGACATCTACCGAGATTTGTTTGGTATTTATTTACAATGACTACGTAATTATATATTTTTTCTCATTTAAGACTGTAAGAAAAACACGCCTTTTCCTAAAGTTTCAAGGCCTGAAATGAATTTATTACCTCGCAGCAGCGTTGCCAAGTTGAAAATCGTTGAGTTCCATCTTTCGAGCGAAAAAAGATATTGAGATGCAGTTTGCGCTACAATTCTTTAAAATTGATCGTAAATGTGATCGTTTAGGTAGGCAATTTAAGATTGCAATGATGCCACTTTTCACACTTTCTTAAGGGCCAATTTTTTTCAACCCTAGTATATCGTCAAATGCCGGATTATCTCAATTCGAAAAAAAACCTGTTCATTTTATTTATCGTACTTTTTCGTACATTTTGATACATTATACCTATCAGGGAAACGATTGGTACCATAGATAAGAACTATCTCCTTTAAAAAGGTCTCCAATGAATTCTTCAGGGCCGTGCGGTCCATTATTGCCATTTTTGACCCATTTTTAGGCGCGGGGTTTTTCAATTTTACTTAAGTAAAACTCAATTTAAACTAAAAACTGGGTAATTTTATGGAAGGAACGTAAGGAAATGAATAAACGCATGGGTGTAACTTTTTCCTGCGTTGCCAAATTTTCGAGGAAATCGTTTCAAAGTGCCAACATTTGGATTAATTTTCAGGTCGAGGGTTTTAGGACGTGAATGATGACTCTCATGAGGAAAATCTTGAATTTTAAGCTTTTTTTACTACAAATAACATATCTATCATGGAAAAATATGACACGTCGCACTTCCGTGATAATTAATCTAATTTTTGACACTTCAAGAGGATTTTTCTGGAAAATTTGGCACCGCAATGAGGCGTTACTGTTTGTAGGTGGGAAAGAGGTGGGCTTGAAAGGAAGACTAGAAAGCCATTTTCACTTTGAAACACTTTTATTCATCGAAAGTGACACACAACCATCAGATATATAAAAAGACAAAAGAGGACACGCAATGCAACGTTCATGCCGCCATGATGACCGGCTCGCGAATGAGGGTTGTTGTCATCGATGACTGGTGAGCCACCGACAATCCCAACAGTTACAAAGAACACTATTGATGTAGTTTTTACGTTATCTCCAAAAATGTACCCGGTTTTTAGGTTAAATTAAGTTTAACACGTGTAAAATTGAAAACTCCGTGAAATTAGCCAAAAATGGTAACAATGGTCCCTCGGACCACTTGAAGTTAATCGGAAGCCATTTTCATGCCCAAAAATGAAACGTACTTACGGAAGAAAATACATGTGACGCAGGAGTGTGACTGAAGGTCGAATAAAATTCAAAGAGGGGCCTTAAATATATATATTTATTTATAAATATAAAGCTGCAAAATCGGACACCTCGGTCAATTTTCACATCGTGGGAATCCAGGTGCAACTATGCTTTTTTATCTGTTGTATGGATGTGTAAGAGGTATCACGTACGTCAATGTGAAAGTTGTGCCAAACTTTCTTGAACCTTAGGCGAGGAGATACATACAATTTCTGCCGTTTTTGGCTCTTTGCATAGATTTTCTCGAAAATTTGGTAACTTAGGAGAAAGTTACCTACATATAAACTTTTTTTCATTTTTATACGTTCCTTCCAAAAAAGAATCAGTTTAATTTAAAATTACTTCAGTAAAATTGATAAAACCCTAAAAATGGATAAAAAATGGCAACAATGGACCGCACGGCCCCTAAACATTCATTTGAGACGTTTTTAAAGGTCATAAATGGATAGTACGCAAAAAAATACATAAGAATGACATTGTAAAGCTTGTCAGTGGCAAGGGAGGGGGCGTGCAGACGACTTCGGGCGCCCGGATTCCAGCCGGCGCGCAAAACGTAAACATAACGTTGTTAGTTGGCTCATATCTTGCGAGCCAATCGTTTCCCGGGGAGGTATAATATATAAAAATTTACGGAAAAGTACGATAAATAAAATGAACAGGTTTTTGTTCAAATCGAGAATCCGGCATTTGACTATGCACTAGGGTTGAAAAAAAAATTGGCCCTTAAGAAAGTGTGAAAAAAGGCATCATTGCAATTTTAAATTGCGTGAACGATTAAATTGATTGCATATTTAGAAAGAACGCAATTTTTAAAGAATTTTAGCGCAAACAGCATCTCAATATCTTTTCTCGTTCGAAAGATATGAAACTCAACGATTTTCAACGTGGCAACGATGCGCTGCTACGCCAGGGTGTCTACTGGTACTTAGAAAAAGAAATATGTATTTTTTATGTTTGCCCTAGTAGGAGACATTCCAATTTTGTTTAAATTTTCTTTAGATGAAATTGAACTTTATAGATGCACCAAAAATGGGAGGAAAATTTCAATTTAATCGTGATTTTATTTCAATTTAATCCAGATTTTTAGTTTTAGAAAGAAATTCAATTTTTTAGCAATTTTTTTAGCAATTTTAAACTATCAATCTTGAATTTTTATTCCAATTTATTATATTATTATTTTTTATAGCGATAAAATTGAAACATGTCTTTTTAATTGGAATTGAACACGTATTTTACTTATTCAAAAATAACTCTACTAACGAAAATAAAAATCAGAAAATTACAGAATAGGTGACATTCCTACTTTATCGTTAAAAAATTGTGAACAACTTCATCTCCAGTTTTAACAATGTGATTTATTGGTTCCTTTCCATTAAAGTCGGTCCATATTGGACAATTGCAGACTTTCTTTGTGTTAAATTATAAGTATGCTTAGCACACCAGCACACACACCCCCTATGTTTTTTAAGGTGTATCTACAGCTGCGTGAAGTAAGAAATTTCTCCGCGCAGGGGGCGCCACCGCTGTGTTTTAGAGTCCGTACAGCACCACGTGAGTCCTTGAGCTTTTATAAAAGTTGAAGGAATTTCTGTTTAAATCGAAGATAAATAAGTTCTAGCTATAACATTCTTCTTCCTATTGACCCTAAAAACAACGTGAAAAGTCATTTCTGAAGCTCTGCAATTTGATCCCAGAAAAAAGTAGGGTTAAGCATGATGACCTTGATGCAACCAATCGCGCTTGATCGCTCTCAGCAGTTGGCAGATATCTCTCTCCCACCGTGAGCTGTCTCTCTCGCACTTACAGATATCCCGTAAGAGAAACTGGGATCAATTTACAGCTTTTATTATTAGACTTTCAAAGCTCGCGTTTGTTTCTAAGGATTCCAGACGTATGCTGCTAGAACTTATGAGTCTTAGAATTTAAGATACCTATTGTGATATTTAAATAATCACTGATTTTGGAGTCGGATTTTAGCAGCGCGACGTGGTGGATTTTTTCGGAACTACAGCTGAAAATTAACCTTAACTATATGTTACGGGTAATCTAGTCAAACCGGGTAATGTCGACATTACCCGGGTAATGGCGGAAATAATTGACATTACCCAGGCCGTTTTGGTTAGGTTAGGTTAGGTTATAATACCCGCCATCCCACCCCTCAGTCGTCAGGGAGGGCCGCAGACGGGACCGGCTGGACCTGACCTAACCTAACCTAACCGAAACGGCCTGGGTAATGTCAATTATTGCCGAGATTACCCGGGTAATGTCGACATTACCCGGTTTGACTAGATTACCCGTAACATATACATGTGTACAAAGAGGGTTATTCAAAATCGGTGATTTTGCCCTAAGTTTTGATTTCGCCCGGAGTTGGATATGTTGTTTCCTATTACAAGACACGCCTTTTTCCGGCATTGGCAAGTTCACCCGAAATTTTTGTCGCGCGCTACAGCGTTGCCAAGTTGAAAACAGGCAAATTCTGTAAGTGGCATTAAAATTGAGCTATGAAGTTGCAGTTTTGACGGAAATTCTCTAAAAGTTGCGCACTTTTAGGAAATGACCATGTTTTTAATGTCGCATTAATTTTAACATGCATTGTTGCCAATTTTTCGATTTTTAAATTTGACAAATTTTACAAATCCGCAAATACCCAAAAAAGCTATCTTCAAATTTGAATGAAAAGTTGTCGAATCGATAGTTCGTTTGATTCCGCATCCATCGAAATACAGGGTGAGCCAGACTATCTCACCCCCCACAACAACCCAACTTCTACAAGCTGAGTCAAATTCTTTCTGCTCACGGCAAAATCAAGATTATGGTGTCTTTTTTTCAGTTTGCTGCTTGTCGCAACAGTTTTAACTGTGGAAATAACCAATTTTGTCGTCTGATCAACTCCTGGCAAGTCACTGGCCATAATCTGCCACAAAGGCCGATTTTAAGCCATTTTTGCCAAATTTGGCAACTTCTCGGTGATAATTTTTTTAAGCAATAGTCAAATTCGGATTCAGCGCCAAAAATTACATAGTTAGCCATGGAATTGATGCTACCCGGTATTTTTGGAGGCTAAAATTTCTATCTGCCTGGACTCAGAAAGCGTCGTCGCTCCAAAAAGCTGTTAACAAAAATGATGATATCTCGCGAACCAAAAGTTTCCCTGCCAGCCATAATATATCGATGGATGCGGAATCAAACGAACTATCGATTCGACAACTTTTCATTCAAATTTGAAGATAGCTTTTTTAGGTATTTGCGGATTTGTAAAATTTGTCGAATTTAAAAATCGAAAAATTGGCAACAATGCATGTTAAAATTAATGCGACATTAAAAACATGGTCATTTCCTAAAAGTGCGCAACTTTTAGAGAATTTTCGTCAAAACTCACAACGGGTTTTAACTAAATCTAATTAAGAAAATGAAAGTCCCCATATCTGAAAGCGGAAAAGTACAGCGAAACACCTTAGGAAAACATCCCCGCTGAAAAGAAAATCATTTGTTGGGCCGTTTTTTTTTGCCCCCCCCCCCCAAGCCAAAATGGCGGCCGATATGCGCCGCCGCGGGGTGCAAATGCTACAACTCCCTCACAATGTCAAGTGACACATCAATTCCTATGTAATTTTGGTCGTAGAATCCGAATATGAGGTCAGAAATCCCTCACGACCAAAAGAGATCGCGCAAATTCAAGATGGCGGCCAAAAATAGGCCCCGGAGTAAAACTTCTCAATTCCAGCTTTTGGTGACGAGTGAGATGTCTTTTTTTATGTTTTTTGGGTCATAGGATCCAAATTTGAGGTCAAAAATTCCCTTCTGGCCGACAGGGATCCCTCAAATCCAAAATGGCTTCCATTTTGGGGCCGACATATTATTTCCGAAAGACGCGTATAGTCGAGTGAGGTGTCTTTTTACATGTTTTTTGGACCACATAATCAGAAACTGGGATCCAAACTGTGTCCCTGTGGGCTGGAAGGTAAGATTTGTCCCTTAGCACCTTGATTGTAACGTTTTTATCAACTATTTAAATGAAAACTCAGAATTTTTACTCCAGGGCCTATTTTTGGCCGCCATCTTGAATTTGCGCGATCCCTTTTAGTCGTGAGGGATTTCTGACCTCATATTCGGATTCTACGACCAAAATTCCATAGGAGTCGATGTGTCATTTGACATTGTGAGGGGAGTTGTAACATTTGCACCCCGCGGCGGCGCATATCGGCCGCCATTTTGGCTTGGGGGGGGGGCAAAAAATAACGGCCCAGCGAATGATTTTCTTTTCAGCAGGGATGTTTTCCTGAGGTGTTTCGCTGTACTTTTCCGCTTTCAGATATGGGGACTTTTATTTCCTTAATTAGATTTAGTTAAAACCCAGTGAGAACTGCAACTTCATAGCTCAATTTTAATGTCACTTACAGAATTTGCCTGTTTTCAACTTGGCAACGCTGTAGCGCGCGGGAAAAATTTCGGGTGAACTTGCCAATGCCGGAAAAAGGCGTGTCTTGTGATATGGAACAACATATCCAACTCCGGGCAAAATCCAAGCGTAAGGCAAAATCACCGATTTTGAATAACCCTCTTTGTTGAATTACGTTGTGCACTTCAAGACCGCAGCCTTCGGTATCTACTATCGTTTGTCAGAGATTTTCTGGCAGTCTGCACACCCAAGCTTGCTACCTCTTGCACAGTTGATGCACCATCATGCCAGTGGTGCAAATCGTTAATTAACATGCAACAATGAGCTGTGGATTTCATTTTGCTATAAGGCACTTGGGTAACAGCGCTTCTCTGAAGCTGCTTCTGTGCAATTTGAACGTTTTTCCTTCAACTCCTAATCTGAGATGACCAAATAGCAAATTATTTTTATTTAATTTTGATAAAATCCAGATACCATCTCCATACAAGTGAAATTTAACAATTATTCAATCGCTATTAAATTCAAATTAAAAGGTGACTTCAAGAAGATTTAATTGGAATGAAATCGAAATCTCATCTCAATAAAATCGTAATTGAATTCCCTCCAAATTTCCAGAAGATTTTAGAAAAAATACCCACATGCAAATGCTACTAGGGTGACCCCGACCAAATTAGCACATTTTCTCCACTTTCTTTCTTATTGACTGTTAGTGGGATTCCAAATTGCTCAACGCTTACTCAGGGTGTCTACTAGAACAGGCTGGCCGAAAATCAGTACTTTTACAGTACTTTTCCACTCCATTCCCAAGAAATTCAGTACCTCCTCATAGAGCAATTCAGTACTTTTTCAGTACCTCCACGTGACGAAATTCGAAAATTTTTAAGAATTTGAATTTCTCGCTTGAATTGCGACAATAATGACAAAAATTCCGGACCTTCTCGCAAAATTCCGCACTTTTTCAGTACCTCCGGACCGCCCTTAAAAAATCAGGACTATATCCAGACTTGTAGACACCCTGTTACTGCTATAACATGTCGCACTATCAAGACGATCAATTTTTTCAAATTGATCATTGGCTCATTATGAGGGCTAGAAACAGGCTTCCATAAAAACTGATTACGTTGTAGATAAAATGCAGTTATTTTTGTAAAAAGAAGGGGGGGGGAGGAGGATTCAAATGTCTTAACTTTCAAGATTATACTTTAAAAAATTTACAAAAGCCAAACAAACTCATCTTTTGGTAAAAGAAAAAAAGATAGTTGGGAAAGAATATATATAATCCCTGATTTTCATGAAGGAAGCATAAAAAAGGATAAGCAGGTTGCGTTTTGTGACACGGGGTTTGCTGGACGCGGGTAAAAAATAAACATGATACACTTCACAGTTCACCGAGCATCGAGCCCTAATCGAGCCTAGAGTACCTATATTAAGAGAGTATGGCCACTGGGTCCCATGGAGAGGCTTAGGACCCAAAAATGGCGGTGCTTTGTTTTGGTTTTTGAGGATGGGAGGGGGGTCATTGCAAACTTTTGACGGTTATCACCAACCGCACTTGCTGCCAACCTTACTACATCTAAGATCATTTTTCTCAAAAATTGCACACGATTAGCCTTAAAAATATGTAAAAAAGTCGCAATAGTGCATTTGGGTAAAGTTTTCGTTACGATAAGCAAAGACAACTACATTTTGAATCATTTTGCATTACATTAACTTTATGGCGTCCGCCATTTTGGGGTCCTAAGGGCTCCATTCAGCCTAAGATGGCTGAGCCAATCAGAGGTGGTAACTCCAGTGGCCATACTCTCTCATTATAGGTACTCTAATCGAGCCCACCCAACGCGGCACACCGTGCATCGTCGCGGACCAATCACAGCTCATCACTCACTATATCACGCAACACACTCTGGCGGCGTAAAGCGGAACTAAATCTACACAATTCAAACGAGCACGCTCCGTTCGCCACGCGCCATAGAGAAAAGAAAGGAGGTGTTTGCATCTTGAGGTTTGTTTACCCTGTGACGTAGGTCATGGTACAACCTGGCCAGCGAAATCCGGAATATGAAAAACGGACCATAACATAAAGTCCGATTTCTTTTTACTTAAATCAACTCATACAGTGGACTCTCGATAATTCGAAAACCTCGTTAATTCGAAGGAAAGTCTGTTTCCCTTGAAAATCTCTCGATAGTTCGAAGAAAATCAATGTATTTTTCTCCCCTCGTTAATTCGAAATTTTTAAAGTGGCGTGGCCCTCTATAATTCGAAATTGCGACGAAAATTCTCTCTGTAATTCAAAATTTGGGAGGTAAGTATGGCCCTCCCTCTATAATTCGAAATAAGACGGTAGGTACATTCCCTCTACAATTCGAAGTCAACTGTTTATGTACCTGGGTGTCTGAAAGAGCTTGACCTTTGACCTAAAGACCTTTTGGCGTAAATCCGTCCATTTGCCCCTCTATAATTCGAATTCAGATGGCGCCTTCCTTCTATGATTCGAACCTCTCTAATTCGAAATTTTTCTATATGGAATCTCTTTAATTCGAACTCTCTTTATTTCGAAGAAAAAGCCGATTCCCTTCAATTTCGAATTATCGAGAGTCCACTGTAATATAATTTCAAGCGCTTTGAATAGAATGAATTTTTTCCATAAATCACACCATTTCCAAGAAAATCGATGATAAAAGTCGCTGTACCGACCTACGTCATCCAAAAAATTCCAAGATGCCCGAAATGCAAACACAACCTTTTTTTTCTCTACGGCCGCGCGCAGACTTGCTTATGCGAACCATATGCAAATTACGTACTTTCGGAAAAAATACGTATTTTTTACGCATTTTAAATCGACCCGTTAATTTATGGACATTTTACGTATATTTACATATCAGAAGACACCCTGCTACGCGGAAATAAATTCATTTCAGGTCTTGAAACTTTGGGAAAAGGCGTATCCTACGTATCCTAAATGAGGAGTGACATATTGAATATTGGTCAAAATCCATGAGAGGGGAATTTTTGCCGACTTTGCCTACACCCCTTCTTCGTCCCGAAACTCAATTCTCGGCCGTCTCCGAGGAAAAGATATTGGACGGGTGCTGTGGAACACTCGGTAAACAGAGGCAGACCTTTCAGTGTCAAGCTCTTTGTCAAATCCTATAAATAAATATCGGATCTGTAACTGGACAACAACCTCTTTGCATGGAACACTTTTGAGAAGGAATAATCCCAAATCAGGGAGTCCCTGCAATATTAGAATGAACAGGATTACCAGGATGATAAAAGGAAATTTATTCGAGACAGAAGTAAGCAACAAATTTTATTCATTGATTCATACAAAGTTTTTTTTTAAATTTTTAGTCTTTTTAAGTTATTTTTTTTATTTTTTCCAATATTTTGTTTTATTACTATATAATTCTTTATGCTTACATGTATCCATACATCTTTCATTTTTATTTCTTACCACTTATGATATTAACTTCCAAACCTTTTTTTTTTTTTTTTTTTTTGTACAATTCAGTGTTCTTGATGAATCATTTTTATCCCTGAATATGAAAGCCATGTGGTAGGATGCAATAAAAAAGGCTGAGAATCTGAGAATGACTAATTGAAATAAACAATTGATAGTCTTGGCAGGAGGTGTAATAAAATATTTAAGAGCAGGTGAGGAAAAGTTTCAAGGAATTGGAGGCAATGAAAGTGCCTTATTACTAAAGATAAACGTGTAAGAAAAAACTGGCAAATTTTCACTGGCTCTCCAATTCTAAAAGTCTTACGGATAAAATTGAAACATAAGATCACCTTGTTTTCAATGCACTATCCAATCATCACAGCTGCAGATGTTGAGCTCTCCACATTGACAGGTGGTAGAGAGGAGAAACAACACTCATGGGCGATAGGCCAATGATGAATAAGAACTGTGGTTATTACAGTATTCAGTTGTTTCAAACTGTTAAATTAGTCACACTCAAGAATCTCACCTCTGCATTTACCGTATGATAGAAAGACTTGTATGCATACATTAACAAGCAGTCACTTACATTCATGGTAAACACACATGTCAATATAATCCTTGTTAAATCCTAGGGAGGAAATAATTGTTTGAAACAATTAATGCAAATAATAAGTCAAGTGTACATACATACATGCATACTGCATAAAACACTCAGCAGAGAATGACATTAAAATTAATGCAAAAATTCTACTTATCTCAAAAGACGAAGAGAAGATAAAGAGTGTATCCATTAGCCTACAATAATTCTTTAACAAAATTCTTCAACTAAAAAAAATTAAATCAATTTAATCTACAATAAGGCAAAAACATTTTAAAACTCCGGGCTGGTAGGGTTAGAAAAATTTTAAAGAAATAAATGAAAATTAAATAAAAAAAAAGAGATTTACAATACACAAGTGCAAATTTCGAAAGTAATGCAGAACAAGTTCCTGTTACTAAATCAGCATCAATCATTTCGCTATCTTCACTTCAATCCAATATTTTTTTTTTGTTAGCACAGTTCTTCTCGTTCAGTATTGAAGCACTTCACAATCCTCCCGGCAAAACGCTCTTCTGAGTGTCACAGACCGTGCGTAAATAGCATAGCCAGAAAAATATTATAGGAGGAGGCCAAGAGCCCATTGACCCTCCAAGGGGGTCTAATTGTATTGAGCGGCTACGTATGATTACAATTTTCTTGCTGTAGGGAAGGGGAGGAGTTAAGCCATGAACTTATGATTATATGGTCAGGCGCTTTGATAAGGATACTTCCGTGAATCAGCTACGATGAAAGTCTATTGCCAGAAAATAACATGTTAGTCGCAATGCCCATTTCCAGTAAGCCACAATATGGTTGTAAGAAAAACATTTGAGTATCAACTGTAGTAAGTTTTACCTCGAGTTAGGTTAGGTCACGTGCAGTGATTGTAGTGATCATTTGTACCTCCATAGGTTTGATCAATTGAAAATAAAGAAAGGAGATAAAATTGCAAATTTTACAAGCAAGATGAGCTCGGTGTGAGACTACTTCTCACATTGAATTATCCCAAATATTAATTTCTACTCAAGATAGTGAAAATGGAAGTGTGAGAAACAAACATTTGGAAGAAAAAAATGAACATCCAGCAAGATTTTGATGAAGTAGACACAAGGGTAGTTTAAAATGATATCAGGGTGGCTTAAATTCTTTATACACATCATTATATCACTATTTCGGAAGTACAACGTCAAGCGAACGGATGATTTGCATCAGCTGAAAGACAAAAGCCTCAAGCAGGGTTGTACCAGAAGTTCCCATCTTAAAATGAAGTCATAATTAGGCCTTCGATCAAAGAGGGTAAATTTAAAATCTTTACACTAGGAAAAAGGAGGAGGAGGAAAGAAAAGTAGATAATGAAATGAAGCAGTTATCAGTGAGCGGGATGAGGATGAAAATTAATGATAAGGATTCTATGTTTAGGAAAGGAAATTACGATCGAGGTTATCTATTGTGATAGGCACATCTATAGTGATTTAACTGATACCCTGATTTATCGGTACACTTTAATTTTCAGAGGATTTCTCATAAATTGAGAAAACGCAGTTTTTAGCGGCAAAATTTGAATGACCTTTTTTTCTGGGAAATAAAATTCTGCGACAAGAGCAAGATGAAAATTCTATAATATTTCAGTAAAGAGTGACCTTGATAAATTTATAAAAGGAGGGGGAGGGGCGAAAAAAAAATAAAAACTTCATAGGCATGAGAGCTCTACCCAAGTTTGGAGTTAAATGGAGTAGTAAGGTGTCTCCTACTAGAATATTAAACTGCTTAATAATCCAAAACCCTTTGAAACCATGCAGGTTATAAAAATGGTATGCTACGCGTACCTATTGCACAGAGAAAATTCAGCTTTGTGTCTGGCAGACAGAATTTTTATTAGAGTGGAATTCAACCCACTTGAGAGATTTTACCTACCAACCAACTATTCCTAAACTCAAAACTATGGACACTTATCTGGACATCACAAAAATTTGACACTTAGACTTAATGGTAAAATCTCCTCTATAATATGGAAGTAATACTTGTAGCATACAAGAAAAAATAAGAAAGGGAAGTAAAGGAATTTCTGCTTTGATGACTGAAGAAAGGGAACCTTGCTAGAGCAGGAGCTACAGTGCCTAACCGATGTCATGAAGACCTCAAATGTTATCATGTTACATGCTTTGCCGCCCAATATTATAAAAAGAATTGTATCCTTATCCATGCTTGGCACTATATGCTGAGATCACCTGTCTCCATTTCAGAGGAGTTACTTAAATCTCAACTTTCAATTCCGAAACTGACATTCACAGAAAACTCTTAATATACACTGCTACTGGCATGAGACTACAGAAGAAAATGTAGTCTTGAGATTTATAGTGTCTGCAAAACTAAACAAATTGTTTTGATCCTCTTAAAAAGTGCGGGAGAGTTTACGTTTTTAAAGAAAAGTTGAAAATCTTTAGTAAGATTCTATAACCATCGACCTGTGCATTTAAAAGTCATTGAAGAGCACTTAAAGATGACAATAAAATGATGCTGATTTATTCAAGAGCTATATTCCTGGTTTTAAAAAAATTACATTTCACACTAGAAATAACAAAAAATGAATGGCAGATCATCCATCGAAATAATACAAGAATTACTGAACTGTTCTTGCAGTGAATTGTTACAGTGTTTTTTTTTTTTTTTTTTTTTTTTTTTTTTTTTTTTTTTTTAACTTAGGAAAACATGGAGAAGTTGTGTAATTCATTTAACAGAAGGAAAAAAGTTACCTGAGGAATCTGGTAAAAATGTGGTGATGGAAAAATATCAAGCCCATAAATGATGACGGAATTTTACAGTAAAAAAAAATATTTGACAAAGCTGAACCTCTGGTGCCCATGCATCAACGTTCTTCGAAAGAAACGAACTTCACTTCAATGAAATAAAAAAGGATAGTAAGTAAACCAAGTACTAAGAAACTTCATTTCCACTTCGTTTATTTCATCTCCAACATCTGAAATATTTTGAGAGGATTTGGGTAACTGTTCAGCTTAAAAAGGACAAACTAATGAGAAAGAAGCAAAGAGGCCTGCTTTGTCTTTTCTCATAAATAGAAAGAAGGTAAAAAAGTAATCCCTTTTGCTTCCTATTACCTATAGAAGTGGACATTTAATAATGGAGGAACTAAACGCAAGTTAGAAAAAAATTTGGGCATTACTAGTAAGCTTGATGGGGCAGAAAATTTGGGGATGAAGATATAGGTACAGCTGATGCCACCAAAACAGGAAAAAATGTACCTGATAAACGAGATTAATTGATTAACATGAATATTGCAAGAATTCTCACCAAATTAACAGGCTAGACCAGACGAACAAACCCCTGTTCTTTGAAACTTGTTGCCCAGTCGAAATTGATGTTAAGAGAGAAAATAAGTCTCCATTAACCAGACAGTTTTGAAACAAAACACGAACACTCTACATAAATGTGAAAACCTAAGATAAACTCATAATCAGCTTTGGATTGAGAGGTATACAATATAATTACAAACTAAAAGCTTGAAAGTATTGGTCATGAAATTTTGCGGTAACAATTGCTTCAAAGTGATGATTACTAGGATAACACTTGCAAAAAAACACATTAAATCAATTTTTAAAAATTCACACATACATTTAAACTTGAAATGAAGAGCTAACCCTTGTTGGTCTCACAACTGAAAAATACCTGTTACGGTCAATATCTTAAATTCTCAACTTATAAATTAATCAGGAAAAAAACCTTGGTTAAGATTAAGAAGAAGTCGTCTTCCATGTTGTGATTGCCAAAATCTTGGGTTGTTCCCTCCCGAAGTGGGGCATGCCTAACTGTTATGATTTCAAACGTGATTTAAAAGATGAAAAAAATGAGTTAAAGTTAATCCATCATTACATGCCTCAAATAGACAGCAGACATGGGCAAATAAGATCCGTGCCTTGCTCAATAAACACATACTGCATGATGCACTCAGCAAAAAAACTAAATTCAACATTGCGTCTTAGATACTGTCATATCAATATTGCCCAAGACCCCACATAAATCTAACTTTCCTTCAGTAGTTACAGGACTTCAAGCATTAGACAGTTGGTGATCTGTTAGAAAAAGAAAGAGAAAGAAAAGGGGGAAAATTACGATAGGAGAATAGTACAAATTCAAAATCTATTAGCCTGGGGTAAAAATAATTGAAAAACAAAAATTATATTCTGGATCAGGAAACAATAACTCCCTATGCTTTAATATCTTTTCTACCTTACGGAAACTTAACTCTGCCTAACATTAGTTCATTAACATGTCATTTCCAACTAAAAATACACTCGTTCATAAATATTCTCACCAACAAATACAGAATGTCTTCAGTAGAAAAATACAATCATGTACAATCTTTAAGAAAATATAACCTCTCTGTACGTATGATACTTTCCTAATCTTTATTCTGATTAATTTTAACCTACAAAAGTACCCTAGCATTGAATCATTATTCCGTTAAATCGGCCAAAGGCAGAGAAAAGGACAACACTATAATTTAATTACTGAACAGACACGACATGTAACATCCATTCTCATGACCCACTCAATCCTCTACTTCCATGAAGGACTTTGGCACTCAAAATGGGTGAAACCACATGGTCAGAGGTAAAAGAAAGTGGTTGAACTCGTACTTGATGGATACAAAATTGCAAACAAAGTTGACCTTCCCAGAAGATATTTTTCTGAGAATTGGACCTCTTATTTTACACCTGGTACGGCTTGAATAACGGTAAGGAACATTACCATGGCTTTGAAAATCATCAAAATTCAACAACCTTACGTGGAGAAAGCCGTAAGGAGAATTTCCTATAAATGAGAGAAAATTCAAACCTTTGACCAATACCGTCAAGCAAAATTACAATAAATTTTCTAGAGAGAGAATGAAACCGGACTTTTAAATTGTTGCAAAGAAAAAGGTTCTCCAGGAATCAGGGGGACCTAAACTAAGCTGCAAAGAAAGAAATAATTTGGAGGCGATCAAAGAGCTTATTGAACATTCTTTGTTGATGGTTCACGTAAAACAATGTTATGTCATTGCTGTGAGCCCTTCCTTACACTAACAGCATTTATCAAAAGAAAAAGAGCTCCAGGTTAACAATTTCTGATGCTGATTTTAAATGGGGTTTTGAAAGCCTTTAGCTGACAACACCCCCTTAAACTTGTCTCGAAGGACAAAACAAAGAATGAAAGGAGAGGATGCTACTTTTGTTTCATTTAAACCTAGTTGCATTTTTTTCCAGATTGATAAGACTATAGATGAGTAGAAGTTAAATGATTGATACTTCATGATGCACTTGTTAAGGGGTTGTTCGACAACTTGTTATTTACATTAAAATATAAACAAAGAACAATGAAAACTGCGACTAATATGTAAGATAAATGGATTGAAAAATTTAACATGATTCATGTATCAACGATTGGCTAATAGTGTGACTACTTGTGTTTTTTCTTAATCCTCATTTCTTCAAAATTTTTAATTAGTTACAAATATAACGACTTCAATGCATCTAAAAATTAAAAATAACAATATCGGTGAGGTAGAAAAAGGTTTAAACAGCAGAAACAAATAATACAATAAATTATTTCGATTATTTTGATCAAATTTGAGCAACTTAATTATAATGAAGAGATAAAAAAATGTAAAATGGGATAGAAGGATAAATAACTATTTACTAATTTTATTTATCAATATCTCTTAGGTATCTTATAATAACAGCACAACAAGACCTGTTCAATGAAATTTATACAATATATGTACACTTGCGTTGACTGAACAGGCTGCAAAAAGTATTTTCTCTCTTCTGATATTATAACATTGCAAGAAACACTTGGCTATAACATAATGGACATCAAATCATAAAATTACAACCATGCAATATTTCTATTTGAATTTTTGTCATGCACGAACTATCAGTTGCAAGCCTGAAGACTGATTCATGGAGAATTCGCACCTATTGATTGCAAACAATGTAAGGATGTTCTGCAACTTGATTTTTTCTAAAAAGAAGTAGAACATCAACTATTTACAAAAACTTAAAAAATGAGTTTTACAGATACGAGAATGAGACAGGTGAACCAATTGAATATTACTTTGGAAGTGAAATAAACTCGCCTCAGTTGTGGAAATAATGGATAATAAATGTGATAGAAAACTTATATGACAAGAGGTCCATTTCCTTCACCTGCTTTCACGTTGAAACATTAAAAAAATAAAATGAACCACGTATGAAGATAACAAAACTTTTCTCTTTAGAACAAATAACTATGGTTACGAATTTGTGAGGCGTTTGTTTCATCTAAGCAACATTCAGAAGTGATCACATTTCACTAGTACCTGCAAATGATTACTGTTGTTTAAGTATTGATATTAATTGAGGCTCCTCCTTCAGATGGCAATGTACAAATTGGTACATCTGACTGAGTCTGACAAATTTTAGTTCAGTAACTTACATTTGATGGATCATGAAGGACATTTACAAAAGTGAAATTTAATTGCTATCCATCCAACAATGGTTAAGAGTGTGCAATAACGGGCGAGAAGGAGAGGCAATCTCAAATACTACCCGAGTCGACAACGTAGGTTAGAAGACAGATCATGATACATGAAACTTTCTAATTGAGAAATCCTACAGATTTTAGAGCATACCGTTTTTCAGACGAATTTATGGACAGAAAAAAGGAAGGTACAGCTTTTGTTGCTTGAAGATCAATGACCTTTACATTTTTGCTATCGCAGGCCATGAAGAACCAGTCCTCCAGTTTTCCTATGATCTTACAATCTTTCGGTCCTGAGCTCACGTGCAAGCATTGGACATTCAGAAACCTTGTCTAAGCTTAATTGAAAATTGCGATGGTTTCAATTGAACAAACATTCAATGATACACAAATGAAATAGAATAGAAATAGAAGATAACAATGTAAGCATTGACTGCACATACTGACTTATAATTAGATCTTGAAACTTTAGAAGTCCGATGATCTTGTAATAATAGAAAACATACATTAAAATTATAATTTTATGAAGGGTAGCACATGATTCTATACAATTCTTTCGCCTAATCCTCATATTAAGATTAAACATGACAATTTGTGCACTAGAAATATTTTTAAAAAAAAAACAAAAAAACTACAAAAAATTAAAAATATGCTCATGGAATCATTTTCAATTTTGTGTATCGTGAAGACGAAAGATTACTGCTGATGTAAATCAGTATTTAAATTGGCTGAAGTATGTTCTTTGAAATTTGAAAAATGACACTATATGTGAAGATAAAGAATGATGAATATCTTTACAGGATAAAGGAGAAGTTCTGTAAAACAACATTTTGAATATTTGTTGAAGAAAAAATAGCATTAATGAATGCTCTACTGAGGTTAAAGATGGTTAACACGAATACAACTATTAAAAACATTATATCTAGCATGCGAACAATTTAGTTGACAAATTTTAAGGAAGCAAATGGTGAAAAGAGTACATCCTACATGCTATGTAGGAAACTTAAATTGTTAACGATTCCATTAGTACTCTATGCACATTTGGCCAATGTCATCCACAGCTGGTTGAAAGCCTTTTTCGTTGGTATGAATTTTTTAAGTGCAACAGGTAAACTAGGTTGTTTGAAACAAGTTCTACCAAAACTAAACAGAAAGTGGTTACTAAACTAACAGTAGTTCATTACTCCATTCACTTTTTTATGCTTCTTCGCTCATTATGCAACAACAATAACGAATATTTTCTGTCCGCAAAAGATGAAGAAGTTAAGTGGATGTTTTTGAATTGAAAATCAAAGGTGGAAATCATATAACTTCCTAACCATTCTACTAAAACCACTGTTACTAGATTCCCTTCCACGCAGAGGTAGTAAAGTATCAGACGAAACTTTGTATTTTCTTGGTAGCTCATTCGTCAAAAGAGGAAAACTTGAGACTGAAATAGGCGTGGTAGTTTGTCGCATCGCACGTCGGGAAACCAGAAGGGTTACGGGACCATGTCGCATCATGAGTCTGAAATGACCCAAGATGGCTCTGAAAAAGGATGAAAAACGTGGGAAAGCCGAGAATGATGAAAGAACAAATTCAACGGCCGAAAGATTGAAAATTCAGAAACTTAACAAGATTTACGTAAGATTACACTGAAGGTGTCAGAAGATGCTTGGCTGGCTGCAATCAGTGTGGCTATCAGTTGCAAGTCCAATCATTAAAAGGAATGCCATTGCTGGACAGTAAGATGGAAGAAGTTGAGATTTGAGACAATAATGCGCAAATCCAGCAATCGCAAGTGATTAAAGGAAAAATATGTGAACTTGGAAAGTTGAATGAAAAACTAAGTTACCGGTTCTTAGAGCACACGCGACAAAGTTTAAAGCAAAACGATCTAACTTTAAAGCAATGTGAAAAACCTTGTGAATGGAAGATTTTGAAAACTCAGGGCAAGATCTGTCACTTGGAGCACGGGAAAAGTCTTTGAATTATACGAGAGGGTACTGATGATGAGATGTTCCTCTAACTGTTTTTCGGAGGACTGAGCTTCTAGATGCTGTATCAGAATCAATAACGGAATCATTAAAGTTTTTTTCGGATGAAGGTCTCTTTCAAATCTTGTAGAAATCTTTCGTCAGAAAAATAAGCAGGAATAATTGAAAAAGCGGATTTAAGAAAGAGCTGAAGTAAGAGTATGGTCCAACTAATCGTACATTTATGCCCATTTTCGTTTAAAGCACTCTACCACTCCTGCATGGCTAGCCCCAGGTTGACTGAGGCAACTGTTTTTGGAGAGAGGCCACTTTGAAAATGGTATTTTCCCGGAAAAACTCAGAAATAGTCTTTATTTGATGGATAGAGTTCAGCAGAGAGGGATCAAGAATTTTGGAAAACAAGAGGACTGCTTATGTGTACCACGTATGAACTCCACAAGCAAAAGTATGAAGTTGGTTCCTTCCCTGACGTCGGTATCATCAACGGAGAAACTAGGAGGAAATCAATTGTGCGTTAGGCTATTTTCTCTGAGTCCATTAAGCTAGTTTTGTATAGGGAAAAAGGACGACCAAAAAAGTAACAATTCGAAAGAAATTGTGATATTTCCAAGAAATATGAGTTGCAAGGTCAGAAATAAACAACGAGAGTTCCTGCAGTTCTTTAACATTGGACGCCTGTTTAATATGAATACGCCAAAGGTTCAACTGCAAACAGACTCCTTGTTTTCCAGAACAAAACTTGCTAAAAATCCAGCTTAATAATCTCAGAAGCGAAGGACACAATTAATTAAATTGTTTTGAGAACAAGGTCTCTCAACTTCGGTAAATTTTTAGGATTGCAAAAAAAAAAACTTCTAAGAAAGTGAAAACTTGAGAAAACTTGAGAAAACTTTCAAGAAAACTTGATTTGTTATACCAACTTCCAAACAGGCGGTTTCAGAGGCTGTATTTGATGGTAATGTGTAAATCTGGACACGATTAGTTTTAACAACGGCCAGCTGAAAATTTTACAATCCGAAGTCTAGAAGGGAGAAACTACAGTGAAATATTTTCTAGATGATAGATTTGCAACCTCTAAATTTGAAAGCAAGAAACCACTGAGAAATGCCAAAAAAAAAAGAAAAAAAAATACGAGACAAAAAATTGATTCAACGGTAGAATGGTGGATTCTTTTTATTTTGGTAGAAAATGTTCTGAGAGACAGTGAGAATGATTGAGAATCATGTAACAGAATTCTTGAGCGTCCAGAATTCAGTTCCCGAGCTCAGCAGATTGGATGACCCGAATCTAGGACGCTCCATTGAGGGAAAAAAGAGTGCGTATTACTTTTTCCATTTTATTTAAAAAAATAATTATTACCTTTCAATTAGCACGTCGGCAGGTTTGTCTTATTACTTTACAAATAATTGATCAAAATAAATAAATACAAAGAGAAAAACCCTTTGCTGATTCAGAAGCGTCCTGCATTTGGTTCCCCTAATTCCCAGAAGAGGGAACTTGAATTCTGCATTTTCAGCTCTGTTGAAAGATTTTGAATTATTTTAGTTTAATTCCAAAAAGTATTATACATTCATCACTTCGAAATATATTTTTTTCCTTGTTCTCTAGAACTCCTCTCTGGTTCATACCGAACAAACTAAAATATGCGTTGGTTTTTTAAAAATCGGTTATCGAAAGCATTCATTTATAATTGTCGAGAGGGACATACACAAAGTGAATCTTGTTTTGCGGTAAATATTAAGAATTTAATGCCAACCAGATATGTGTTTACGGTGTTCTATTCTTCTTTCAAGTTGCCTACCCTGATGAAGATTAAGGAAAGTCAATTTACCTAGTGTATAGTCACAAGTTTTTCAGAGGTAGGAAAGAATGAAAAACATTCTCTGGGAACAGGCCTGGATGGGACCCCTTTTTCTACCTCCATGGCATTGATTCTGCAGGGTCGTCCAAGAAACTTGCACCATCTAATAAAAATGCAACTACTAAATTATGACAAGAACGGCAACAGGGCTTGATAAGATACTTTGACCACTGACAAAGGGGGTCAAATTGTGTCCCATCTAGATTTTGATCATAGTATGGCAAACAGTTTCTTCATACTAAACAATCGGACCCATATTTCGCCGAATGGACTCCAGTCGACCCAGATTTGTTTTATAAAAATTGGCATGGAGGGCCACTTGCTGCACACGGCGAGTAACACTGCTTGCATCTGAGCTCTGAGATGGTATAGCGGCTTGGAACAATTGGCAGTAAACAGAGGGTGTGCAATTCAATTCCCAACATTCTAACATAATTTTTAGTGGTATCCTTGATTATTTTGCTTAAGCTTCTTTCTTTCAACAGCATACATAATTCTTCTTGTTCCTCAATATTTATTTGAAACTTGGACCTCTGGGTTCCAAAGCAGTCTAAGCTGCTACACGACCTTACAACGTTGGTACACGTGCAGGTTGTTCTGGCACTTCAGCAAGTGACCCTCATATCAGTTTTCCGGAAAAAAATTGAGGTCTTCCGGGGCCATTGCACGAAAACAGCAAAATACGGGTGCAATAGTATTACATGAGGAGGCATTTGGCCATACTCAAATCAGAAACTAAGCGGGACTTCAAATGACTTTCTCTAGAGGGAGCCATTTTTGTATCAAACAAATGAGTTCTTTCAATGACTTTTAGGCTGTAAGCGTCATCTTGAAAGCTCTATTCTTTTAAATACAATTCATTATAAAAATTCCAACTTGACAACCCTGTGACAGTGAGAGTTTTTTGGGAGTCAAAGGAATTTCAAGAATGTCATTCCTAATATCAGTGGCAGCAAGGTGTTAGGGGAGGTGTTCAGGCAACTTGAAGCAGCACTCTGATTGGAGTTGACATCTGCTGAGCACTCATTTCATTTCTCTGGGAAATGTAATATATTAGGGTTTGTAAAGAGGTAAAATAAATAACATGAGGAAAGAAACAGAAATTCGTTAAGGCCTTCAAATTTTGCAGAAAATGGTATCGACTACTAACAACATACTAGAAATCGATTCAGCGGGAAGATGAGCAGGGCTTTTTGAATTGATTATTTCCAGACACCAATTTTTGGTCTGAACATTTTAAAAAATCTCACAACTTTATGAGGACGATTTTAATCCGGAATCAAGATTTTGAGAACCTGAAAAATTAAAACTGGTAAAGTATTAAAGTCAAATGATCGGTGTCAACTTTAAATCCAAGTTTTGAAAGTATTGATGACGATGATGTGATCATTGAGATTTTCATCCTTCAAGCCTCAGACACATAGGGAATTGATGACTGAGGATGTCTGATTTGAACCACTAATTGTTAAATTGCATCTTTTCTTTTGGAAAAAATTAAACTGTGTTTTCCTGAATAATAACCATCCCGCACTTATGATCAACACATGGGCGCAGAAAAAGCAGACATAAGACTGATCCAGCAACTTCTGGCAACAAAAAGCTAACAAAGAATCTTTAAAATATTAGGAGCGGCCTTCAAGGGTGCAGTACCAGGGTGTTTAATGCAAATAGTTTCCACAAAAATTGTTGCTCCCTGGAGCCTACAAATAGCATTAACCCTCTATTGCGTATGTACACATACATGTAATTTAACATAATTTCTTTTTTTAAAATTTAGCAAGAGCACAACAATGTTTCTGAAAGCATCTATGCAAGCCCAAGGTTGAATTCTAATGGATAAAAATGACGGCACCCATTCCAATGTTGCTAAATTAGGTTGAAAAACGTGTTTTTTTGGCAACCTTTGGCTGCGTGGGTCGGCTCTGGCAACGCAATTTCGGCGCGGGATTTAGGTTGGTAAGAGTGGTCGTATGACAATGAAAAAATATGTGTTTTTGCAGCACACGTCATACTTTTTTTCGGTGACGACAGGAAATATTAGATGCAAAATCGGTTTTTATTTAATCAAATGTTTCAAACCGAATAACATATACATGATCTCATGCAACTAACTCAGGTGGCGAAAATGACAAGTTACATATATGTATGCAACGTATTGTATATACGTATACGTATATATTACATATATGTATGCAACCGATTATGGCCAATAAAAATAAACATACGGCTAATATTCACCTGTATTTTGCTTTATGCTGGCAAAAACAATGTTCTTCTCATATCTAATCCCTACAAAGACTAATGTTTTCTTTTTTTTCAATGAAATGTACTTATGCATGTTTTTCATGTAACATCTCTTTTTTAGGGTTCTTACCAAAGTTGCATAGAATCACATATAAGAAACTTCTCTTTTTATTTTTTTTTTTTATCAAAGTTGCATGGACCTACATATATGTAACTACCACTTGGGGGGGCCATTGGG
The DNA here is from genome assembly GCF_918797505.1 of Bemisia tabaci. Lineage (NCBI taxonomy): Eukaryota > Metazoa > Arthropoda > Insecta > Hemiptera > Aleyrodidae > Bemisia > Bemisia tabaci. The sequence continues at coordinate 87,445,465 of NC_092793.1, read as the reverse complement.
GGGGGGGGGGGAGAGCCCCCTCCCGCCCGCCCCCCCAAAAAAAATTAGGGACTCTATTTCCTTCAAACATTTTCCGGAGAAAATTTTTTATTTCTAAATCTGTGATCCAAAATTAATTCATGCAATAGAGGGCTAAGCAAAATTTTAGGCTACGGATCTGAGGTCGCAGATTGCTCTCAAGATTTGTCTCAGTTTTCCCACAGGAAATCCCTAAGGGATTATTCAGACTTTTTTCAACCATGGATTCACTATCCCTTAGAAAGTTATATGAAATTATGATCTTGAAGGAACAAGGTGTGAGATCCATTTCATACTTGTTTCTCCAGGGTCCTGAAGAGAGCTCTAAAATAATTGCAAAAATTAGCAGGAAAAGTTCATGAGATATGCTGTCTTTTTGGCAAGACTTCCATTCCATTTATCATTAACTTGTAGCTACTTGAATTTTAGAGGGAGCACAGGAAAATTATATGAGCCTATCAGAGCCTGGTCCTTTTTAATACACCTCTATGCACCTGACAAGTTAGCAGAAGCTACTTTCCACAATTGGCGAAAATTGAGATATGATACATTTTGCCAAGTGGTAACTGCATATCTAACTGTCCGCAGCCATGCAATTACACTCGAGTTTGCCTCAGGGCTGCAATAAGGCTGCATTCCTGGTTAAACGTTGTTCGTTTTCTCATCATTGCGCCTGCATGTTTTGATACTTTGTGTTTAAAAAAAGTTCAGTATAAGAGCCTATTGGGGCTTGCAATGTGGCTAAAATTGTGCAGTTTCACGCACAATTAGCCGAAAAATGAATAATTTTGCTGTCAAATTATTTTCGTAACTAAGTTTTCCAAAGTGAAACAAAAGGCCAGTTCGTGACCTCTCAAAATTCGATTCAAGAAGCTCCTCTACATGTATATCTTAGGAGAGGTTGAACCCTACAAAGCGACTCTTTCAGAGAAACGATTTGTTTGAAACACCTTGGTGCTGCACATCTTATTACCACGTTACATGCGAGCTTATTTGGCTCATTTGGGCAAAGTTCATTGTCAAAAGGTCAACACTTAAACAAGACCGGTAAAGTGATCCTGTCCAGTGGGAGTTGACACTCAAGCGCAAAGAGTCGATACTGCATTAAGGAGATAGAGCCATAGCATAATGAGCTTTAGAGCAAAAAAACCGGGATGAATTTATTAACTTTCTGAGTTAGTGATCGATAAAAAGTTTTCCATTCAAGAGATTGGAGAGGTCGAGTATGTAATAAGTTACTTTCCAAATGAGGAAAGAAGACATAATGGATGGAATTCTGTTCAGAGTACATTGAGAAAGGATTAAAAATTAAGACAAAAACATGAATGTAATGTTACACCACTGAATTGAACAGTACCAAGAATATCTATAAAGTAAATTACAGAAACCCTGAGATGTTCTTACTCAATTAGAATTTGGTGTATGATTGTTAGAATAACATTTTCAACGCGCAAAGGAGTAATACGGATGCAGTCCTATCTATACACAGAGATTTTTAAATCTTAAATAATGTAAAGTCCAGACCCTGAGAGCAGTTCAGAATAAAAAAAAGGGAACTGCAACAGTACTGATAAGCAACATGAGAAATTCCCTGAGATGGATTGCTGTAGTGGTTGCTTTGAGCAAAGGTGGGTACTTAATGCCATTACTCAATTAACAACTGAATGCTCCCTTCAAACTTCAACGGAAAACCCTACAGGGTATGTTTATCTTGCTTTAAATTATTATGCCTCAGTCCAACTGACATTCTAAAGCTCAATTTTTCATTTTTTATTGATTTTCTGTAGTTCTAGTTGCACGGAAATCAATGGGCTACGAAAGTTCTGGTGTCTAATGATGCGCTTAGCAAATTGCCATAAGTTATCTGTTGAGCCTTACTGGAAACTGAGGAAATAATTCCATTAAACGTCTGAAGGGACATCAGGGTACATCAGAATGCCCTACGACTGAATATTGAGCTAAAATTGCAGATAAATCCTGCATTAGGATTACAATGATCCACACTCAACGTTGAGAGAATCTGAAAAAGACTGATCAAAATATTACAGCCATTCATACCTGTAGAGTAACGTTCAGTAAACAATGGGCTCATCGTTTTTCGTTTGGAGGCTTGTCGGACAGGTTTATTTCCTGCTATCACTGATGGATGAGTTTCTTCAAATTTAATGGCAAAAGATAGATTAGAGACTGGAAGTTTTGATATAATTACATCATGATTCAGAAGCTATACAACTAAGGTGCGATTTTTTTTCTGTTTCTTTTTTAAATTACTTTTCTGTATTTTTTTTATAATTTTTTTTTTTAATTTTGTTATTTTATTTTATGTTTTTTAAACACAGTAACCATTAGATGTATAAGAAAAAAATGAAGATAAAATATAATACACCGGTAGACACTCAACAATACTAAATGAAGTGTAAGTATTACATTATAGTTAACAATTATAGACCCATTGGGACTAAATAAAATTTAACAGGGGAAAGTCAAACAAAATTAGAAATAAAGGAAAAAATAATAATTAAAAAATAATATAGAACATGAAAGCTATGAAATAATAAGATTTGCATACAGGAATTGTACTAATATACCCGTGTTCATTAATTCCTCTTTCTGTTTTGTTCTTGGAACAAGAAAAAAAACATTAATTAACTCAAACAAATACAAAATTTTAGAGGCAAATACAATCGTTTGCAAATGAAAAAAGACCAGGAGAGGAATAATAATGAAAAAATGAAAGAAATTATAAAAATGATAATGCATACGGATTACTAATAGTAAGAAGGATATAGTAAATAAGAGGTAGAGGGACAAAATAGCAGAAAAATATCATTAAAAACTAGAAGTCAGAAAACCTTGAAAATCAGCACGATTAAGCATTCGTTGGACAAAATTTAAAAGAGGAGCAAGACAAGAACAGAAATGACACAAGGAATTTGCAATTACTTTTGTGGATTATACAAAACTACTTCATAGCGTTTTGAATCTAGATGATGACTGATTTCCAAAAAGTAAGATGAAAAAAAAAACATCAATGATTCCAGAGAAGATGGGGCTTGGGTTGTTACGAGAGACAAGAAGTTTCAGTGAGCAGAGACAAAGTCAAGAGAAAACTGAATGAAAATTCTATGTCAACAGTGATAAAGAAGTTATGAAGAACAAGGAACGCGACAAATCAATTCATTACTGTAAACTTTAAGTATTACAGAATGAATTCATTTTTCATGACAGAGATTAAATACCCATATGTTTTCAACCATGTATTCATCACCTGCAAATAGAGAAGTTTTGCCAGATCATCTTTTCTCCATGCTTGCTTTTAGTTATTTTGCAGCGATGGATTCTGAGATTGAATTTTCTGCCAGCAGAGGGATAAAGTGCCAATTGTAGCTCATGAGAACTGGGTTCCAAATTCCGTTGCACACTTTTCCTTAAAAGTGGATCACATTGAACATAATGATTTCATGAAGTCTTAAGATTAAAAGTGTTATGATCCCTCTTACTCTTGGCTAAAACATCATTTACTGCAATTTAATAGTCAAATGTTGATTACAGTAAAAGGGTACAGAGATATTTACTATTCATGCAATTGATTTTGAAGACAATTGCTAAAATACAGCAGTCGGATGGAAGATAAAGGTGGCATTGTCCACTTCAGAAGGACTCGTGGATGTCCAGACCATGCAACACAAGATCTTCAAAAGTAAAATAAATGTAACAAAAGCAAACTGACTCGCTCCAAAAATAATATTCATCGGCCGATATATACAGGGTGTCTCAAAAGTCCGTGCCTTCCCTGGTAACTTCTAAACTGATAGATATGGAAAAACGAAACTTTGGGTATGTTTCTATCTCAAAGGGGACCATCTTCTAGGAGGGAGGGGGGTCAAAATGTTTGCCCATCCCTCAGGGGGGGGGGGGAGGCGACGGGGCCCCCAACTATTTTTACAAATAGTAGCCCCTATCTTGAGGTAAATTGTTGAAAAGAGCATTAAAAATTAAGAATTTTAGCGTAAACCGCACATGAATATCTTATTTGTTGGCAGAGTTATGATTAGCCTATTTTCAAAAAATCATAACTCCGGTTCAAATTATTGTAGAGAAAAAATAAAACGGGAAAATTCAGCAAACTGTAAACAGTTATAAGTAAAAATCACAGAAATCACCTCAAAGTAATTTTAAGGGGGAGTTTGAACCCCCAAATACGTCGGCTCGAAGGTCATACGATTTTCCCGCTAAATGAGCCAATTTTCCCTAACTGTGCCTAACTTATCTCGGTAAGTTCAAAATTAGTTCAACATTGCGTTTTAATGTCCCTAAATTTTGAGCAGAAGTTTTTAAAAAAAATAAATTTAGACGGTCAAATATCACCTTAATTATCGGGTTTTTTTTTTTAACTTCTGCTCGAAATTTGGGGACTTGAAACGCAATGTTGAACTAATTTTGAACTTACCAAGATAAGTTAGGCACAGTTAGGGAAAATTGGCTCATTTAGCGGGAAAATCGTATGACCTTCGAGCCGACGTATTTGGGGGTTCAAACTCCCCCTTAAAATTAGTTTGAGGTGATTTCTGTGATTTTTACTTATAATTGCTTACAGTTTGCTGAATTTTCCCATTTTATTTTTTCCCTACAATAATTTGAACCGGAGTTGTGATTTTTTGAAAATAGGCTAATCATAACTCTGTCAACAAATAAGATATTCATGTGCGGTTTGTGCTAAAATTCTTAATTTTAAATGCTCTTTTCAACAATTTATCACAAGATAGGGGCTACTATTTGAAAAATAAAGTTGGGGGCCCCTTCGCCCCCCCCCCCCCCCGAGGGATGGGCAAACATTTTGACCCCCCTCCCTCCTAGAAGATGGTCCCCTTTGAGATAGAAACTTCCCCAAAGTTTCTTTTTTCTACCTCTAACCGTTCAAAAGTTACCAAGGGGGTACGGACTTTTGGGACACCCTGTACATATAGGCTGTTAATTATACTATCTCAAAATTCGTACATTGCTAAGCTTTCTGCCTTGTTTTATTGTTCATTTACAACGTTTTGGCTACTCTTTGGATTCATCTTCAAGCGACTTCACTGATAAACAACAAACAAACTACTAAAACAAACTAGGAAAAACAATTCTTTACAGATTCTCTACACAAAATTTTCGGCTGATTTTGATAACATAGCCCGCATAGGCAGCATAGCCCGGTCATGTGCGAGCTCACAGTGTTACAGTTTTATGCAGTTCGCAGCCAATTCGAAAATGCTGTGACATCGAACAATTCCGTTTCAACAATTCGCGTAGACAATCGTTAAAGAAACGTTTTTCCTTTATCATAGTTTATTACTGAAGTAGTTAAAAGATGGCTCGTACAAGTAGCCAAAGTGTTGCAGATGAACAATCAGGCATGTACCTATCTAGATACACACGCACACAACACACACACACACGCGCGCGCGCAGAGGTGGTGAAATGGTCCTCGGTCCACACCATTTTGCAGGGAAAACAAAGCCAGAAAATTAAAAAATTTCAATTGGAGTCAAACATTTTTGAGCTCTAATGAGTACCATTACAAGACTGAGGGGAGAGAGTGTTTAGCTCAGGCAGCTTGCATTGGCATATTAAGTTGAGGTCACGCTGAGAGATCTAAAACATTTCGGGTCTTTATAAACCTCATCAGTAAAATCACACTCGTCAGTGAACCCCTTCAGTCTCCCCCCTCAGTCTTGTAATGGTACTCATTAAAGATTACAAATTTTTGAACTATCTGGCTTTGTTTTCCCCGTGAAATGGTGTAGACCCAGCACCATTTCACCACTTCACTACATTCAGTTCCGGGCATTTCTTAGTGTTTTTTCTCATATAGATCATCATTAAATCATTTTGTGGAACAAGAATGTTTTTGAATTTGCTACATTTACTTTACCTGCTAAAGTTCTTCTTCAGTTTTAAATTGCGACAGGATATTTTGATTGAAAATGCTCAGGAATTGACACTTCTATGCCAGATTGAATTATGATGTGACAGGTCCTTAAGTAGATCTGATTTTCACTGGTTCCCACAAATTAAATTTTTCATCATAAAATTTTCTTAAAAATTGGCTCAAAGTAAACATTTTGCTTCTTGGAACAACCAACGATTTGCATTTGATGATGACTAATTTGTCACTTTAAGTAGAGAAGGATTGAATGAAAAAGAGCTATTGTTTCTCAGCAACAAGATGCTTCTGAAGACTGACAGACCAGATGGGGGGGGGAGGGGTGGAATTTTATAAATATTAACAATAAATCAACTAGTTTGTACTATTGTTCTAATTAAATATTACCTGAGTATAGTAATAGTAACTGTTTGATTACTTCATCAATTTACATCATCACTATGCAACGTAGTATTGAATACATTCTAATACACTCTATTGAATCAAAACATTCCATCTACTTCATTCGTCAGCTATAGATCTACTCTAAAAGTAAACAGAAAGAGGCAAATTGATTCTACAGTGATAGCCAACAATTAACGCTTAAAATTAAACATTCCCTGAGATTTCTATTCAAGGTCCCTGAGAAGTGACTTATGGATTTTATGTTCCCTGAGATGATCGAAATCTGTAACAATCAGGTAATCAGTTTTCATTTCATACTGGTAAATATGTTGCAGTGCGAGTTTTCTGCACTTATTTGATGGTTTTTTTAGAGTTTTTAATTACATTCGGTTAAACAGCAACACCGAAAATGTATTACATCTTACTTAGATGTTAAATTTGATTAAAATATGCACTTAGTAAGAATGGTCATTTACTTGATGGGATGACCCTCATAGAGTAATATACTCCTGGAGCGATCTTGACCTGTAGGTACTGTTTGCTTTTGACCGGAACTAACAGCAACAAACTCTTAAAAGGATACCTGTCATTAATCTTGCCTCATTCTTACACGGCTCAGGGTCGACTTTGGTTATTTCCCGATTCCCTTCCCATTAACACCGGATTTTCAGATCATTCAGAAATCGAAGAGAATAAGCATGCTCTCTTCCTAAATATTGTGCTATACGTAATCACTCTCTTATTTAAAATGGAGAATAGCACTGAAAATATAGGTTCTTTACTCCCTTTCTTTCTTACTCCCTCTTTGATTACAGCGTGAACCCTGTGATTTTTTTTTTTTTTTTTTTTTTTTTTTTTGAATATGCTTTCTGCAATAGCTATAGAGCCATAGACGTTACTCAGGAATATCGAAGGAACTTCTGCTAGGATTACTGCCAAGTGCCTTTCCTGGAGAGCTCCTAGTCCTGAAGCAAACATTACAAAAACAAGATCAAGAGAATGGAGGTAAATCGGCCAAGTATTTCTTTTTCTCAGTAGCGTGTGCACTCTAAATTCTGCAAAACCTGTTTCTTTCTTGATTAGAGTTCCAGAAAATTCAACAAGTACCACTTTCGTAAATATTTAACAACAGATTTGAGGTAGTTAGATTTAAGCATACTTAGCTACAACCAAAATATAGTTGGTAAAAAACATTAATAAGAACTGAAAAACCTGAGAATCGCTTACACTAACTACGGTAAAAAATACTTCTTCCACCCGCAAGGGGAGCCAGAAAATAAAAAACAAAATTTTGCATGAGTCTTGTGACCTGCCTCTCCCCCTCACCTCTGATATAATTAGAATAATGAGTCTGAGGCTGAGTGTACCTTTGGTGCCCTTAGCCACGATCCAAATCATCTGCCACCTAGGCATGAAAAATCGTAGAAAATGATAGTGACAAAGACAGTAATAATTATAATAAATTTAAAAGTTGATACAATAAGAGAAATAATAAAAATAACTAAATGGTTAGAATAAATTAAGTAAAAAGTATTAATATGAATAAGAACAACAATACTAAAAAATAATAATCATTGAAATACTCATAATCAAAGACCAGCTGTATCAACAACTTCAAAAAGCTGCTCTCGTAAGAAGCTGCTGAATTGTCTGCCGGGTCCTTGGAACAAACAATAAGCACCGAAGCCCTAACTAGTACTTCAATTTTAAATTTAAGACAAGACTCTGCTTAGCATTAAGTTGCCGGTAGGGAACTGGAGCACCCTGACCTTTGCCCTAAGAATCATAAACCCAAAAAGTATAATAATAAAAACTAAAAAAGTGATAATGATCATAATAATGATACTGATGTATATGAAAAATAAAATAGAAAGAGCTAAGTTTCTGAAAACATAATGATGGGTGATAATAAAAAAAAAGCAATAAAAAAAAAAGAGACTGAAAAATTTAATCAATATTGAGGGGGGAGTGGGGACAACGAGAAAAAAAAACAAAAAAAAAAAAAACAAAAAACAAAAAAAAAAACTCTGGGGATGAGGAACAGAAAAAAAGGATAGATAGTTTAAAAAATACTCACAGCTTAGAATTGCTTAATTTTCATAAAATCTGAAATTCAGCCAGGAAAAGTCTTACTCCTCCTTGTTTTAAGTCGAGAACGACAATTTAGAGTTGCAAAACAACTTAAAAACTTAATTAACAAAAAATAACATGAAAAAGAAGGCAGAAAAAAATTTAAAAATAACCAAATAGGTAGCAAGGCATACGAAAAAGGGGGGAAGGGGGATCTCAGTGACTAGCGACATCACAAATAAAATGCAGTTATTTCTGAAGATATTAAACGGAAAAAACTGATTGAAGGAGAGGGTGGAGAAAAACGATTTTAAGAGGCAATTGGTTATTATTAACATTAAAATAGATTTGAATGAGTTTCAAATAAATTATGATGTATCACTTTGAATATGTGCTAATTACGGAGATTTAACTGCTTCCCCCATCATTAAGGAAAATCTTGAGTTGATGGTATGTTGAGGTATAAGATTTTTGCTAAATGTAAATATGAAAAAAACTGCTCAATGTGAGCAAAAGGTCAATATGTTGGCTCCACTGTAGAATTAAATTAGTTTAAGATAAAGAAAAAACCAAAAAATACAAATATTATTATAAAGAACAACCTGAGATACGTTACAACTAGGAAGGAGATGAAAAACAATTAAAATTAAAAATAAACAAGTAATGAATGTTGAAAAAAAAAAGGAAAAATAATTGTAAAGACTTCGAATCACTACATTCTAACTAACAATAGGATGAACAGATCTAAATGAATGAAATTAAGGTATAAATACGAAGTTAAATTCTGTCGGATACTTCTATAAAAAGTGATGGACATTTGCGGAGGAGAGAGAAAGGAGAAACAAAGGAAAGAGGGGCGGAGAACAGAGAGGGAAAATTAAAGCTTAATACTTAATGAGAAAACTCATTATTATATGCTGTAGCATTTCGTATGTACATAATGTTAGATATCTCATACGCATGTAAGGTTTGAATGCTTGTACATTGGCATGTCCCTACAAAATCGGATTAAGTATAAATAGCATTTACAGTTATTTATAAATATAAATATTTTTAAATATATTTTAATGAGTTGACTAGAGCAATTAGTAAATATTGAGTATAGTATTAATGCCTTACCCCTTTTAGGCCCTCGATAATTTACTAATGCTTTGAAAAATTAGAACGGGGATTGGGTCACATTTGGCACTGCATCATAATGAAGAGAGTAAAAAGTAGGAGCTGAGAGTCATACTTCATTAATTAACGAGAATAAACACAACAATGAATTAATAATCAATAAAAAGCTACAAGTTGCACTTGAACACTGACTAGCTATTATCGGTTTTAGATAAAAATGACTCAGTCCGCTATCAACAGGCTTTTATTACACCACATGAGACGTATAACTTCAAATTGCACTCGGTGCTTCCTTTGCCTTCATATTAATTTTGTACTATTCATCTCACTAGCATTATCACAATAATTCACGCATTTCATTTGCTGATGAGAGTAGATGACAGTTAAAGAATTACAGACGAAGATAGAGGTTTGGACTATTTCATACGAACAACAGGAGATCACAGTGGGTGCATCAATCATTATCAGGCTTATTAGGGTGATCGAAAGCACATGTAGAAATGGAGGATATGTGTCCAAGCATTTTCGGCACTAGGCCTATTGGAAACTCACCGGAGTTTCTCAAAAAGACCAAAACCACTTTGAGACGAGGGACATCTGTAATAATTCACCAGTGGATGTTAAACTTGTAACCTGTCGGGGGCATAATGGCTTATGTACTTTGCTGATGTTTCCTACTTCCACCATTATAAGATAGGTGAGGCTTGAAATGCTGCGTTTTGAAAGCTTATGTCCCTCGCCCTCTTACCGCAGAGCTCGTGATTATATGAAAACTGATAGGTGATATCATTTTTGTAATTCCGATTCATATCCTATGCCGCGACATAATTTGAATAAATGCATGTAAAGGAAATGAGAATATTACACAAATTAGAATGAATAAGAAGATGGAAATTTTGGAACTCGTTTCAAAACGTCCAAAGGAAAAAAGAGCAGGAATGAAGAGGGATAAAAGTGAAAATCCATGGTGAAACTCCCAAATCACGAATCTCGATTTGCGACTTTGAAGACTTCTTGTCAAACTTTACATTTCAAATTTAAAACCACGCAATGTCAATTCTTAAAGACCTCTGTGAATTCTCTTTTCGGGGCGAAGCTAATTCTGAGAAAATTTCAAGAAATGATGTCATTTTATTCCACTTAAAACAAATAAAAGAAAAACCAAGATTTTAAAACACTGCAGACGAAATATGCGGTTTGGTAGTTCATTATATTTATTACCATTATATTATTATAATGGTCGAGAGGAGAGTCTAAACGACGACCATTTAAACACCTGAGCAGCACAGTAGTCATTACATCACTGCATGACTGAATGATGACGCAGTGAATACCAGGTGTTAAGCCATTCAACATGTACGACGTATCACAAAGTGGATTTGGTCTGAATACAAGATTTAAGGGGAGCCTGTCGAGGCTCACCACAGGCTAATGGAAAACGCTAAAATGAATGTCATACTCAGCTTTTGTTCACGTTCAAATTCATTGAAATCAGAGGCAGATACTATCTTGACTTCTCCCTTGTATGGAATTTTTAGGGTGCGCCTGGACACATTTTTATAGGACAGCAACAAATAAGAACGAACACGAATGAGCAAATGGGGCATGTTCAATGAGGCTATGGCTCTCTAGAAACCAGTAGAAACTTCTGTGACTCGGAACTAACAGGGCCATTTTTTTGATTCAGCAGGCAAAAATACACTAGGGTAGAATAATTCTCGCATAAACGACTAAGTTAAACTTTCATGATTGATTGCCGTCTGAAAAGAAAGGAAATAATCTCTTCTCACATGTCTAACAGAGCAACTTTCACCCATTTAGTGCTGCTGAAGCAAAAATAACTTCATTTTTTTCCAGCTTCGACCACTTCTCACAAAATGCGTTTTGTACAAGCTTAAAGAGAAAACGCAACTCTATTATTAATAAAAGAAAAAAAAAACCGAGATCTATTCCACCTAAGCATAGCAAGAAAAGGAGGAAGAGGACCCATCAGACATCTGAGAAAAATTGACTAGCTGTTTTTTTCAGACGAAAAACAATCTGAAGAGTTTCATACGGTGGTAGATTATGCCATTTGATTAAAAGTCTAATTATGAGAAACAGCAGGGGAAATTTTCGGACATTCTGAGCAATGGGTCAGTTGCGCTGGTCACACAATCGTGTTTTGATGCTTGATTCTTGTAGATCAGCTTATAATAATAAGATCTGTCTAAACAGCAACTTTCTACGTTCAATATTAACCGAGATATCGCCCTTGGAAAAATCGAGTTTTTGACGTCAACCACCGCGGCAGTGACACCCTTGGTTTCTTCCACCTTGCTTTCATCAGAGTTTCACATTAAACGACCAGTGCAAATGTGCGTCACGCCGACTGATGAAAGCAAGGTGGAAGAAACCAAGGATGTCATTACCGTGGTAGATGACGTCAAAAACCCGACTTTTCGAAGGGCGATACCTTGGCTAATATTAGGTGCGTTGTTAAACTCCGGGTTCTCCGGAGTTACCCGGAGGTGTAAACAACCGTTGTTGAACTTCGGAGGAATTACCCGGAGACCTGCTACGTCACGCTACGTCAGTCTGCGAACAGCTCTCCAACTCTCCGATCTCTCGAGGTCAAAGCCTACCGGAGAGTGACGTAGCAGTGAGGTTAGCCTAGTTTCTCTTCCTGCTGTTATATTATCCTTATGCAAGTTTTGAAAATTGAGAAGTATGGAAGATTTCGTCGACTCATTGGATTTGACATAAAATGTAAACAAATCCGGCCGACGACGACGACCACGCGGTTAGCTGACGTTAAGTCTCTGGGGAATCCTCCAAGCTCTCCGCAGACGATCCTCCAGAAAGCAGACCAGAGAGTTTAACAACGCAGTTATTGAACATAGATAGTTGCTTTTTAGACAGATCTCATTATTTTTTGCCAATCTACCAGACTCAAGCGTCAAAACACGATTCTGTGACCAGCGCAACTGATCCATTAGCATATACTGGAGGCTGCTAAATATAGAAGTTACTTAAATTTTCTAAATTATGTACCAATTTTAAATTGGATTGATTATTAGAAAAAGCTTGATTTTAGGAGAAAATTCCGAGTTTATTATAATTTATCGTTTAAAGGAAAACTGAACCATTTAAGAAAGAAGGCGAAAGAGGACTATGCAAAAACACCAACCACCCTCATACATGGATCCCAATAAAATTTTAAGACGTGTCACAATTTAGAGGGAGAAGACTTGGAGTGAAGGGGTTTTAGACCTAACAACAATTAGCAGCTTACAGAAACTGATTCTGCATTTTTTTATGGAAGTAACACAAAAATTTAGAGGGACACTCGACGTTTATCGAAATTTTCGAATTTTCTCACCAGCAAAGAATGTTGAAGACCAATTTCCACAAGAAGTGAAACTTTCAGTCTTTTAAACTTAAACTCTTCCATAAATGTTGCTCTCTAGAGAAAGACAATCTAATGTCCGCAAATGGCAAGGCAAGGGAACAAATTATTTTTCTTCATACCAACATTGGCATGTCAAAAACTTGGAAACTCCTCGACCAGCTGAAAAAGTAGAGGTCAAAATCAGCTATTTAGAGTAAAATTGATTAATAAAATGGTTGTTGATTCCAGCCAAAAAACTTTAAGAAAGTTGTTCACGTACATGAAAAATGGAGATATTTTGAAATTTTTCATATCGTAAACAGTTAAATCAGTATTTTATAATAAAATAAATGTGTATTTTATAGAGGTATGTATTTTTCAATAAATTTAAGTTGAATTGCAATTATAAATCTTACTTCGCCAGCCGAATGAATAATTTTGAGGTTGTTGGTTTTTCAATCTTCACGTCTAGGAGAAAGTTTTCATCACTTCGTAATTTTCAGAGAAAAACTTACCTGGCACCATGAACCAACTTGTCAAAATTTGATTGGAATCCACCATGGGGGGGGGGGGGATTAGTGTTATGGCATAGGCCTCCATGTGCTGTAAACCACTATGATAAGCTACCATAAATGATTTTTTCTGCTCCACAATAATGAGATGAATAGCCTCTTAAAGTCGACTGAGATTGGTGTAATAAAATACCTGTGAAGCTGAAACTTTTCCACAGCTATGATAAGAAAGGTTTGAAAACTTCAACTTGTGACCGTGAGAGGCATAAGAAGAGAGAAACTTCTTTTTTCTTTTTTTTTTTTTAAAAAAAAATTAAAAAATTGAAATGAATGGATAAATGAATAAATAAATAAATAAATAAAATACCTACAAAGATAAATGAAACCACTGGGGGAAAATGATGGAATTCAGTGAAAGAAAAAGATGACAGAAGCTGAAATGATGGGTGCATTTTGAATGCTAGAACCATTTCAGGAAAGAATAAACCTACCTCAAACAAGAACAACTTTTGAAACTTGACTACATGTAAAAAGTTTATACGAAAACTTATTTCGTAATAATACTGTTAGTTGTGCTCTTCTCATAATACTCTCGGGATATAAATCCACATTTTAAATATCTACTAGGTAGAATTGCCATAAAAAACAGGGTAACGCATTACCATGACAGAAATTAAATACCATTTAGTAGACATCATTTCGTATTTTTCAATTTATGGCACTGAAATAGTAAATTTTTTCTAGTTATTGAACATTAATATATGACAATAAAGGAAAAGAGGTTGGGGAAGAAAATTTCAGTAATTTGAGATACTGAGCGAATTTTGATAACTTTGAATTTTACAGCAGAATTCGAGTTTTAGAAAAACACTGCTGTCCTTAAATCAGTGGCAAAGCTGATGAAACACGATTGTTTTCAGATCAGAAGCATAACTGACGGAGAAAAGTAAAACCATCGACTGCCTTTCACTTTCGACACTTGGTAAAATGATCACCAAGCAGTATACAGGATGAACATCAAAAGAAAATGAATTAATAGTTCTTGGAAAGATGCATTAACTCACTTCCTCATGATGACTTTCAAGGAGACACCTATCAATGAGAAAGCTTGCTAACAAATGAAATCAAATTTAGGTGCAGAGTAGGATGCTTTCAGCTTACAAGCTAGAGGGTTAACAGAACAATAGCTCATTTTTTTTGGAAAATACACTGAAGAGTGTACTGAGCCAAATGCAGAGGCAACAATGCACCGTTGCAGTAACAGTAGCTGAGCTGTCAGAGTTGAAGCACAGGTAAGAAATGGCAAAAAATTCAAAAGTTGTTCTTGAGAGAGTGGGATAAATTTATAAACCACATTTGTACTATTACATAGGTGCATACAACAGAAAGGATTAGAAGTCTATAGGCAACAGCAAGAACAAAAACTAGACGAGTAAAACTGGATCAAGTATCGAGTGCTTCAGGTACTATATCTATAAAACATATGTCTCACTGGTTGTGATTCTGATTTTGCGTTTGTTGAAAAGCTTTCAGACTGAGTTCCGTTTTGTGCTCACGCGCAATGTGACGCCGTACTGTGTTATTCCGAGTGAACGTTCGCGTACAGAATGGACATGGCACGCGAATACCTTGATGTCGTTGTCGTATATGCGCTCTTAAATTTGTTTCATACCCATAAAGACGCTCACAGTAGGGGCATTGCAATTTCTTCCCTGTGAACACCAATCATCAAATCAAAAAGGTCATAGAGCCAAAAGATGTTTCAAACAGTTCTGAAGGGTTCTCATCAGAACTAGTTACTTAAGAAGAGATTTTGTTAAGGCCTTGTTTACACTAGCACGGTTCCCGGTAAGGGAGAACTTTCTTCTAAAACTCGTTATATCTTGGCCGTAACTTAATCTGCGAAACCGAAATTCGAAGAACTAATTTCAACTAAACTACGCTCGTGTGGACAAGGACTAATAGCTAAACAATTGTTCAAACGTGTATCGTTCCAAAGTATTTCACTTCCTAATCGGAATTACAAAGGAGCCCTTTCCTGAAGGTGACAATCCTAACGAGAGGTTGTTATCGAAATGAACCGAATTGCTAGTTTACTTAGCCCAATTGCTGGAAGCCTTACAGAAAAGAGTGCGAGTGGGAGTAGTGACAACAGCCATTCTCATCGATAAGACAACCATGCCAAGTTCTTTATCAGCCACACCAGTCACCTTAACTGAAATATTGTCCATCTGGACACCTGTGACACAAAACTCAACTTTGGCACAAAAGGTTAAACACCTTCCCTCCAACTGCCTCTCGTTCGAGCTCCTTAACATTTCCTTTGGCCTCTTCGTTCTTCTCACTATCAAATATTGCGAACACTGGCACTTCATGCCGAGACCCTTCTACGACTCAGCGTACCTCTTCCTCCATCCCACTATCTGCAGCCAGCACTTCTCAGGAAAATTCCTCTCATCCTGTTAGTAGATCAGGTGCACTCGATGGTGGCACTTGCTATCCAACTGTCAATCCTTAAACAGAATTTGCCCTGTTATAACCTTACTAGCCCATTATTTTTTCACTTTGTAACTCAAATATTGAATGCTGGTGGAGATTTTGATGTTTTTCATCAAGCTACTTTGAGTTTGCTGCTAACCTTGCTGGGCCGTAGGTCGAAATACACTAAAATTGACCGTTTCAAGGAGGGAGGAGAGTCTTTTGCTGACTTTGTAAGATATCAATTTCATGGCTGTGGTAATGAATGATCGAGGGTCAGAGGCAGAATTGGTCGACATTGTCATCTCGAATATACATGCCGGTTCAGGGATGTACTTCATTTATCCGAGTCATAATCAGAATGTCATGAATCCTCTTGGTTATTCTCAGATCATAAAAGATCATCCGTTAGCTGGGAGTTCGCAAGGACTTCTCTATCCCTTTCAGACTACTTTTTATCTATATTATACAGCTACAAGCAAAATCTTGGAAGCACTATTTCTGACGAACTGCCGGACCAATAAGAATGATCTTTGTATGTCATCTATAGTAAATGTACAGGTGCAAAAAATTATGAAACCCCAAACTTTTAATGTTGTAGAGCTTTTACATTTACAATTATCCTAGGATCATTGTTAGAACATTCAAGCAGCTAAAGGGAAATTGACATTCGGTCGGATTTTCGTTCAACGGACAACAATCGAGGGGCAAGTGTATCTGAAACTCGATGCATGTCTACGTATTTTATCAAAATTGTATGTACAGAGCCTTCAGAAATATTTCACTGTTCAGCAAGCTCGAAACGACCATTTTCGAGCACTTTTAGCCGCACTTCTTCCACATGACAAATGTCAGCTGCCGTTGATGGTCGATTCCCGTGCTCCTCATTTTCGACGATCCCCTGACCAGTTTTGAATCGTTTAACCCACTCAAAATAGTGAGAACAACTCATACAATGATCTTGGTGAACTATACTTAGCTTACCAAAAGTCTCAGTACAAGTTAAAAATGAAAAACGGAGTTTAAAACGAAATTTAATGTTAAATCTTTACTCTGTCACTGATTGCATTATGAAAATCGCAGAACGCACCTGACTTACTCGCACTTACGATGACGCAGAATAAACACTGATCAAAACAAGCAAAATCTGTGAATTTAGCGTTCTTCAATATGTTATCAGCTATCAGGAAACACCAAGGAAACCTAATGCGGATGCACACTGGGCTAGCTATCACCAAAATCCGGTTTCTAATCTAACAGACCTCGTAAAATTATCATAATTACAAAATCTAAAAATCTCCTGGGAGAAGAGGTAAGAGATCCTGGGAGAACCTTTGTATTAATATGCCACATGACCCCTGTTGACAAAAAATTTAGGGGGCCAGGACCCCCAAAAAAAAATTTGGGGATTTGGAGGGCTGTAAGTCGATAATTTCAAGTGGGGAGGGTATGTTATAATTAAAGATGGATTATACGTGAATAATTACGCAGATTTGATATGGTGTGCGGCCTGTTTGCCCAAAACATTTTTGCCCCTCTTTTCCTCAAAAAATACACGACTTCTTTTAAGTAAATGGGGTTCTAAAGTAATTTGGAGCAAATAAGCCATACGGGTCATTCCATACAGAACCTACCAGCCCTGGAGGCCCTGACCTCCCGAAAATGTTGGGGCTTTGGAGGGCCGTAAGTCGAAAATTGCAAATGGCGAGGTATCTTTTGATTTCAGATTTGAATTCTACGCGAAAAGCTACGAAAAATTGATATGGCGTCCGTATCAATTTTTCGCAGCTTTTCGCGTAAAATTAAAAAATTACACCAGAATATATGGAATTAAGGCTTCCCGGGGTTTATGTGGGCTAAAATGTCTATCTGCCTGGACTCAACAAGCGTCGTCGCTCCATAGAGCTGTTTGCAAAAGTGGCCATATCTCATGAACAAAACATTTCCGTGCGAGGTATAATATATCGATGGATGTGGAATCAAACGAACTATCAATTAGACATATTTTTATTCAAATTAAATTAGAGCCCTTTTATGTTATTTGCGGATTTTTAAAAATTGATGACTTCAAAAATCCAAAAATTGGCAACAATGAATGTTAAAAATGATAGGACATAGAAAGCATGAAAAAATCTTAAAATTGTGCATTTTTTAGCGCGACTTCATAGCTCAGTTTTAATGCCACATTGCCACCTACAGAATTGTCACGTTTCGAACTTAGCAACGCTGTAGCACGCGGGGAGAATTTTTGGTGAACATGCCACTCCAGGAGAAAGGCATGTTCTGTGAGAGGGAACAATATACCTAACTCTGGGCACAATCTATGAAGGGGGCAAAAATCGCGGATTTTAAATAACCCTCTTTTTTCGGAGCAATGAACCACTAGACAAGGTACGAATTTCAGCATTCTGATACATGTTTCTCAATCAAAATTTCACGTAGAACACGATACGCACAACGAAAATTACCAAAATCAACTCCTAACGAAGATATTTAATGATTCTTGATGCGTGAATTCAAACCACCCGCTCATGAAAACTCAATGCTCTACGTGATTCACATCGCGCGCTAAATGTTTATCATGACAGTCTCTGCGATGTAAAAATCTTCAACTTCAATCTTGACACTTTGGCTCAGCTATGGCAAATTACCAATAGTTTGAACAACACATGGTGGAAAATGAACATTGCTCGATTGAGAAGCTTGCTGAAACCGTTGTAGTGCGCGATTTGACTCACGTAGAGCTTTGAGTTTCTTGTGAGCGGGCAGTTCAAATTCCTCGTAATCAGTGCGAAATAAAAACGTTAATATCTTCGCTAGAGGTTGATTTCGGTAATTTTCGTAGTTTGAATCGTGTTCTACGTGAAATTCTGGTTAAGAAACATGTATCAGATTGCTTAAATTCGTACCTTGTCTAGTGTTCCATTACTTATATCTTAAGGAGAGAACCTACCAAATGTCAAGGAAAAATGTGCATTTTTCTACGAGTTACAAATAATCGTTCACCCGATAACCCATTTTTTTTCACTGTGCACCTAACTTCATAATGCTTTCTTCTGAGGAAAATGACTTATCGCTTTTGCGGGCATCCTGGAAAAGTTTTTTGAGCCTTCATAATTTTATTCTACTCCTCTAGACTTTTTTGGGGAGGGAGCACAGCCAGTCGGTACACGGCCTTACAGAGAGTAATAAAATAATACCTGCTGAGTGGTATGGCGTCAGAACCGTAAAGCAAATATAAAATATTTTCTCCTCAGATATATTTTTTTTCTCTGATAAATGATTTTTTCTCAGACATATATGTTTTTCTTCGAGATAGAATTATTTCCTTCCTTGTATAGACTTTTTCTCTGCTATATATTTTTTCTCGTATGAAACAATGAAACATGTTGTTTTCAATAAGAAAATATATTTCTTGAGGAGCTAAAATGATGTGGTACCATTGGGGACGAGCGCTGTTGCCATTGCATTTTGTAAATTATCTATTTACTTACTTTTCATCCGTGTCATGACCAGATAAGATTGAGGTTAGAATCATCTTGAATATTTACATTTTTCTCGTTGAAACTCATGATGATGTACAGGGTGTTTCAGACCACCCGTACCAGGCCTTTTTCTCGGTTGTTTTAGGTCGCACGAAGTCGGGGACCGCGGGGTTGAATAGGGAATTGACCCCGAGGAATCCGAATTTCGTGGTCCCGAAACCCCCCCACCTCCCCTTGGAGGGTAAAGGGGGGGGGTCACGATGCTAAAAGTCACGGTTCCCGACCGAATTTCGGATTAATCGCATCAGAATTGAAAGGCACGGAAAATTTCACGTGAAATTGACCCCTAAAAATCCACAATCGGCCCATCCAAGGCCCAAAAATGATCTCCTGAAGAGGGGGACAGTTCTTTGGTCTCAAAATTGACGTAGATTCTCCAGAAAAAGATGGTTTCCCAGGTAATCGACCCCGAGAAATCCAAATTTCATGGTCCCGAAGCTCCTCTAGCTGCCCTTGGGGGGTAAACGGGGGGCCCAATTTTAAAAATCGGGGCTCCTTTCCGAATCGCAAATTGATTGCATCCAAATTGAGGAGCAGAACACTTTCACATCTAAAGTGACCCCCGAGAGTTTCAATTGACCCCCCCGAACGGCAGAAAGTAACCCATGAGAAGGGGGGCTCCGCCCCCGCCAAAAATTTCTCAAGATTCCTCTTTGGTCGCAGAATTGACGTCCATTCTCCAAAAAAAGGCGATTTCTGCCCAAAAGGGCGGGTAGCGGAGCTTAGGGACCATGAAATTCAGAGTCCTCGGGGTCGATTACCTGGAAAACCGTCTTTTTCTAGAAAATCGACGTCAATTTGAGACCAAAGAGAAATTATGGAGGGGTGTACTGTCCCCCTCTTCAGGGGATCATTTTTGGGCCTTGGATGGGCCGATTGTGGATTTTTAGGGGTCAATTTCACGTGAAATTTTCCGTGCTTTTCAATTCTGATGCGATTAATCCGAAATTCGGTCGGGAACCGTGACTTTTCGCATCGTGACCCCCCCCCCTTTACCCTCCAAGGGGAGGTGGGGGGGTTTCGGGACCACGAAATTCGGATTCCTTGGGGTCAATTCCCTATTCAACCCCGCGGTCCCCGACTTCGTGCGACCTAAAACAACCGAGAAAAAGGCCTGGTACGGGTGGTCTGAAACACCCTGTATTAGGAAAAGTTAATTTTCAGGATCACTTAACTATTTCTACGTGCTCATGGATCAGAGGAGTCATAATTAATGATGTATAAAGCTTTGTGGTGAAGTGTCACCATGTTACATACAGCATAATTACAATCAGCAATTGGTCTACAGTTGGGTTAATAAGATGATTTTTGTCAACTTTTTCCCTCTTCTGCACGACCTTACCCTCATGAACGGAAACAGGAAAATATAAGTGATTACTTAAGTTTTTGGTTCCTCTGAATCCCATGATTTTGCATCCTTATCTCTGAAGTTTTCCAGCTATGGAGATGTCTTCGGATTGCTCGTTTAGTCTGGCCTCTGTGTGAAGTCTAATCATGCTTCAGTTATGGCTGGTTAGTTATGGCTTTGCTTCAGCATACTCAAAAGTGTATTTTGCAGTTGGAAAACACAGTATTTTTCTGGCAGTGTCAAAACAATACACTTTTTTCCTGGCTGAAGTTGACGTCCAATTATTATGAGCAAGTTTTATTTCCTTTCCAATTTTTGCTGGGAAAAGGACTAGGCACGGTTGTTTTGAAAAATTGCCCCTAGTCAAATGCGTTGAAACTTCAGTATGTTGTGCAGCATGTCATCATGAACAAAAGTTTTTCTTCTTCATTTTTCTCATGTGGAAGCAGTGAAAGTAACTTCTGTTGGAGGATGATGTTGAGGGTTTTTTTTTTTTTTTTTTTTTTTTTTTTCAAATTACGTGGAGGAGGTTAAGGGTAATTGGGCAGCTGATGATGCCCAATTTAAGGACAAGTGTGCCTTGGCTTCGACTTTCTTGGCTTGCCTGGTGATCATTTTCTGTAAGTTTCTACGTCAGTTAGTAGTTTGTGAAGCTAAATCGTCAGGAATCCCCCAGCCAAGATTTTCCAGCCCCAGAAGGAGCATATACGCAGGCGCCCTCAGGGATAGCTCACTGGCGTCTCCCAAGACTTGGACGCGAGCAAACTCCCGAAGACAAAGGACAAAAGGCAAGGAGAATCCTAGTAGTTCACAACAAACGTAAAGTCAGTAGGTTTGTTACTTTTCCGTGTTTAAAAGAGTTACCTAAGTATACTTCCGCACTTTTCTGTGGCTTTCGATTTTGAGCTCCCGCAAACTATATCAGCGGACTATTTGTAGTTTTTATTTCACCGAATCGGGCGGCCCGAACAGTCGCTGCTGGGAGGTTCAGGCTTCTCCGCGGTGCAACGATGCTTTCGTGGTTCTTAAGGGAGAGGAGGACTGGACATCAAGCTGCCTACCATTGCCCATGCTACTGATTGCTAGGTGTCAAAGTCTCAGTAATTTGTTAGGCTGCTTCTTTAAAATAAGGAAAAGGGGCTCGAGGGGAACTCGCCATGCAAAGCACAGACACACTGGAAAAAAAAACACATTGGATCTAGAGTCCAGACTCTTAAAAACATCGATAAGAAAAAGTACTCTTGATTCGATCAGAATCTAGCTTAAATCAAGAACCAAGCCTTTTAATTTGAGCGGATTTTTGTTTGAATTTTTGATTCAAACAAAAATCCGATTGAATCAAGAGTTTTTTTTCTTGTCAATGTTTTCAAGAGTCTGGGCTCTAGATCCAATGTGCTTTTTTTTCCAGTGACACTAACCCGGGTTAAACACTCCTTCTCCACGGCTAGGGAGGGGAACACGCGAAAAGCCAGCATTGCGAGAAAGCATACCATCGGCTGGGGTTGATAGAAAACTTGGGGTTGTCTCTGAGTTGTTGTTTCCGGGCAAAATGCGACTTCGCCGAACTGCAGTACGGCCGACCCCGGGGGCAATTACTTTTGAGTTACTTTCGAAAGTTAGTTAGGGATTTTCTTACAATGGTCTGCCAGCCGCATCTTTAATGGACTCAAGTAGAGCCGTTCATGGATACCGTGCTGTAAGTTGATTGACAGCAAATCCAAAGAACCATATGACAGAAATGCAACATGGCTACAAGTGCCTAATGTTCGTGCGTCGGATTTGCAAGTGCAGTAGTATCCGAGAATACTTTATGTTTCATCCAGGTCTTCTTGACCATTCGAGGATTTATACGCAATGAATATTTGATGTCTTGTGGCGTTTTGGAACCTGGAGAAAACTCGTACTCGCAAAAAGCCAGGCTCATGAATGTTACGATCGACTTGCAACTCTTCTTTGTCATAACTCTATGGAGTTTGTCTTGGATGCACAATCTAATTATACGATCAGCAGATAATAAGATGGCTGATAAGGTAGTGCTGCAAGTTGGAGCGACTCAAAATGTGACCATTTACGCCTAAATGGACATCTTTCTTCCTTGAATGGGCCTGTTGCAAACTTTTGCTAGAGCAAAAATAAGAGTTGTTTCTTATAGATAATGCCTCAAGAATCACGATGAGCGCATCGGCAAAGTCTGAAATGCACTCATAACTTCACAGTCTGCGTAAGAAATTTGCGGTTTTTTGAGCTTCTCGCTTCAAAAACGATACTACGGCACAGGCGAACATTTTGTAAGAGGAGTCGTTCCATCGTCGGCATAATCATCATGGCCGACGCCAATCCGCCAAAACACGTTTGATGGGACGAGATAACACCTGAACTGGATTAGACCAGATAACAATCGGTGTGTTAACGTTCATATTTTCCACGCCCGAATTGATTGACCTTGAACTCTCCTCGAATTACGCGCGGAACTGCGCGCAAGCGTCGGCCATGATGAATATCGCCGACGATGGAGCGACTCCTCTAACAAAATGTTCACCTGTGCCGTAGTATCGTTTTTGAAGCGGGAAGCTTAAAAAAACGCAAATTTCTTACGCAGATTGTGAAGTTATGAGTGCATTTCAAACTTTGCCGATGCGCTCATCGTGATTTTTGAGGCATTATCTACAAGAAACAACTTTTATTTTTGCTCTAGGAAAAGTTTGCAACAGGCCCATTCAGTTAGTAAAGATCCCTCTCTCATCCTCCTCCATTGGTACGGTTCGACTAAGTCAAGACTAGGTCAAACTGAGTTCCTACTTGGACATCGTCAGCCGACAAATTACCCTTAACCTCCTCCACGTGATTTGAAAAAAAAAAAAAAAAAACCCTCAACATCATCCTCCAACAGAAGTTACTTTCACTGTTTCCACATTACATGAGAAAAATGAAGAAGAAAAAAAAGAAAGGAAGAGGGAAGAAAATAAAAAAAAAGTCTGTCTTATTTAGCGTTCTCTTAGGCATTCCAACTCTCCTACATACTTTCGCATGGATTATCATTTGTTTTTCCTCTCCTTCTATTTCTCTCTTTTCGTATTACTTGTGATTTTAGCATTATCATGTTTAGTAAAAATGGACTTCTTAAACGTTTTTAAAGACTTAGAGCAAGGATCGATGAGAAGAAGAGGCGACATGGCCAAAAGTGAGGCCGCGTAAGAAGACGGCATGCGGGCGCCATCCGGTAATTATGGGCGCAGCCTCGTGAGCGTCGGAGTTCGAGCGGTAGAGGAGCCCAGGTATGGGTGGCGGGGCAGCAGAGAGGGGTCGGAGAGGACTGGAAGGGAAGGGCACGAGCGGCGCCGCACAATGGTATGGCTTTCGGCGGGAGCGCGCGAAACCTCCGTTTACGCACATAAAACGGCGAATATCTCGAAAACCGCACATGGGATCTTGTTTGGCCCCTTGGAACTTTAGTTCATGATGACATGCTGCACAACATACGGAAGTTTCAACACATTAGACCGGGGGCAACATTCCGTAAGAGCCGTGCATAGTCCTCTTTCAGCACCAAGTCTGGAGGTGCTCTTGATTGTCTGTATGGCTGAGTAAGCCTCATACATAAGTCATTAATTTTCCTTTGTTTCGAGGAGTTCACCCTTCCCCAAATAACTTTCCGAATTCTCTGCAGATTAGAAACCAGTTGTCAATAATACGGATAGGTATCTGAATATACAGGGTTATCCAAAAGTCACCTACCACCCCTGTAACTTTTTTCCTAATTGAGAGAGAAGTTTGAAACTTTGGGAATGGTCCTCGGTTTAAGGTAGCAACTTTTTGGTCCCCTCAAAATTTTGGGGGGCGGCCCCTCCCTAAGGGGGGCGGGGGCTAACTTTTTTTTTAAATGGCAACCCCCCTTTTCTGATACCTCATTCGAAAGATAATAACAAAAGAACATTTTTGGCGCAAACCGCAGGTTAAAATGTTGATTTTTGACAAAATGGCGGCCGGTTAAAGATCAAAATGGCGGAAATTCGGCACCTCCGTTTTTTATCGGCGGATTGGTCTGAAACTCAGATCTCTAAGGGATTTCAGGACGAGAAAAACGATTCTGGCATCAGTTTTCCAGAAATGTCAGTCCTTTTCAAAATGGCGGCGGTTAAAATGGTGGCTTAGAGCGGGGAAAGAATATTTAGGCTACTTATCGTCGGATTTGTATGAGACTTGGTATCCGGGGGTCTTTCGGCACGAGAAGAACGAATTTTTCATTGGATTCTGGAAATTTATAAAAACTTTAAAATGGCGGCAAAAATGCGAATGGCGATGGTGGATGCGGATTTTTCGTTATTTTTCCACCAGCATATTGACAAAATTCAGTGTTTCAAAAATCTAATGAAACATTCATTTTTTTCGAGCCAAAGACCACCAGAGTATTGACTTTTGCGCAAATCCATCGGTAAATAGCCGTGATATGGATTTTCCGTCATTTTTTCGCCGCCATTTTACAGTTTTCAAAAATTTCCAGAATCCAATGAAAGATTCGTTCTCCTCGTGCCAAAATACCCTCGGATACCAAGTCTCATACAAATCCGACGATAAGTAGCCTAAATGTCCTTTTCCCGCTCTAAGCCACCATTTTAACCGCCGCCATTTTGAAAAGGACTGACATTTCTGAAAAACTAATGCCAGAATCGTTTTTCTCGTCCTGAAAACCCTAAGAAATCTGAGTCTCAGACCGATCCGCCGATAAAAAACGGAGGTGCCGAATTTCCGCCATTTTGATCTTTGACCGGCCGCCATTTTGTCAAAAATCAACATTTTAACCTGCGGTTTGCGCCAAAAATGTTCTTTTTTTATTACCTTTCGAATGAGGTATCACAAAAGGGGGGTTGCCATTTGAAAAAAAAAGTTAGCCCCCGCCCCCCAAAATTTTGAGGGGACCAAAAAGTTACTACCTTCAACCGAGGAACATTCCCAAAGTTTCAAACTTCTATCTCAATTAGGAAAAAAGTTACAGGGGTGGTAGGTGACTTTTGGATAACCCTGTATGAAGTCACTAGCAATGATTTTCTTAAGTTCTTTCTAAAGGAACAAAAAACTCAAGTAATCACTTATATTTTCCTGTTTCCGTTCATGAGGGTAAGGTCGTGCAAAAGAGGGAAAAAATTGACAACAATTATCTTATTAACCCAACTGTAGACAAATTGCTGATTGAAATTATGCTGTATGTAACACGGTGACACTTTACCACAAAGCTTCATACACCATTAATTATGACTCTTCTGATCCATGAGCACGTAGAAATAGTTAAGTGATCCTGAAAATTAATTTTTCCTAATACATCATCATGAGTTTCAACGAGAAAAATGTAAATATTCAAGATGATTCTAACCTCAATCGTCCTCGATGGTACCACATCATTTTAGCTCTGTAAGAAATATATTTTCTTATTGAAAACAATATGTTTCATACAAGAAAAAATATAAATCAGAGAAAAAATCTACATAAAAAAGGAAAGAATTCTATCTCAAAGAAAAAAATATATCTCTGAGAAAAAATCATACACCAGAGAGAAAAAAAATAAATCTGAGGAGAAAATATTTATTTTTGCTTTATGGTTCGAACCCCACAGAGTATTTACCAGAATATAAACGTTAACAGTCAGGAAGCAAATTGATACATGCTCAACTTCAAATTCTGCGAGTCAGCAAGCAAGTAAAGGCAAGTGACTCACTGGCTAGACATTGAATGGAATAATTGGGGCCTTGGTGAACACTGGCTCACTACGAAAGTCCCTTAGTTTCAGAAACTTATTCTATGCCTATCTTTCACTGGCAGAGATTTGGGACATCAAAATAACAACACAGAATAGTTCTAACCTGTCTCAGACCAAGCATGTTAGGGGTCACATCTGACTGTCCGCCATAACTTCATGATCTAAAGTCAGGTTTGAAAATAGCCATCTGTAAAAATACAGTTTGTAGAAAAGAAGTATGCCACCATGCTCGCACATGGCATGAGCCATGCTTAGAAATGAAATTGCGCTAACCTAACTTACCGTCCGGAGTCGACGTGGATGTTGTACTTTTTTGTAACACAGGCTGTTTATAGAGGACCAACTCTTTTGTTGTTTGCACAGAATTCCATAGAACCATTTGTGATCCAGCGGCAGGAGAGCTTTCCTTTTCTTTCTCTCTTCCTCGACTCCCATTCTCGCTACTTTCTCCACCACTAGGTACCTCACTTTTTACCCGTAAATCTGCAACACACATAAAAATAAATTACAAAACATGATGTCACTGATTTAAAAGTAGTGTACTTACTTTTTCTGTGAAGAGATTTGGGGTAATATAAATATTCATTTTTGAGCAAGAACAAAATAAAAAAGCCTTTTCTTGTAAGCCCTTGTGATGGTAATTTCAAGAGCAAATCGGACCCCAAGACGTAAAGAAATGGGTTACAGCATATTTCACATAACTTGGTTTGTGCCTGAACAGAAATGAAACTGAATATATGTTTTCCACCAAGGACTTAAATATTAGCAGAGGGTTGCTGAGCATTGCAGGGATAAAACCTGTGAAACTAGTCAAGTTCCTGGGAATTTACAATGATAAGAAATTGAAATGGGATGTTAAAATTTATAAATTGATTAACAGACTGGCCTCCATGAGTTACGAGATGAGTTGAGCAGGTGATTTCGGAGGTAGGAATGGAATCATTCTATTACGGGCATGCTTTCTTTAATTTGAAGTATAGTATATTTGATTAGGGTGGTGGTAAAACAATGCAAGATGTAATGAAAAAACAAAAGCATATCCAGCAATCGATGCTAGGTTTGAAAACAGCTGCCTCTTGCAGAGAATATTTCATGAAGCATCGATTTTGAACAGTAAGGTCTATCTACATTTCATAACTTTTAAAAGTAGTTCAAGAGAATGATGAAATTGTCACATTCTAAAATGCCCTCTCTTATGGAACCAGATGTAGTAGCAATGTGCAACTGTCCTATTTTAAATCCGCAAGATTTTACGGTATAGTCCAGTCAATCTAGCTTCATACCTCGGAAAAATTAGCACAAACTTTTCCTTTGGTATATAGTCTTCAGGTATCCAATAAGACAGAAAAAGAAGTTTACCAAAAAATTCCATCGGGAAAGTGATCAAATTGCAGTTTTTCGAAATGGCAGCTTACAGTGCTTTTCAAAGAGGACGGACATATGGATCTTCCTTTATAACTCAAAAATCATGCGTCCAACAAAAAAATTACTACATATCAATTTGAAATATCATCAAATTTTGGTGAAGAATCATAATCAAAAATTAGGCTTTAATTATTTTCTTCCCTACGAATTTTGCTATTTTAAAAACACCGACCGGCAAAATCTGCTAAAACTTCACGATTTTTTTCGTTCTTGACCAATTTAAGGTCAAAATAATTAATTTAAGGTTAAAAACAACGGCACCACTGATAAAGACATTAAATTTAATGAAGGAATACCCATCCATTTAGCCTTTTCATCTTTAATGGCCTCATTGTGAGACAAATCATTCAAAGGCATGAAGTCAATATTTAACAACAAGTTCAGCTGCAACATCATCAACTCAAAACGCATTTCAAAGACTAATATGTTGTTTCAGACGCTCTGTAGCCCTTCTTGGTCTTCACCATATGCTGGGGAAATTTTTTGGTCGTGAGTTAAAAGAGCGGAGAAGAGCATAAGGTGGGAAAATCGGCTACTTTAAACAGCGCGCATGGCATTGATTAGCTCCGCCGGATTGGCACAGTTGCCATGGGTCCTTTCATTCTGATAAAAGTACGTGTGAAGGTGCTCTATAGGCCACAACTGGACCTCACACAATGCAGTTATGTTTCAGCACAATTTCTAGATTTTCTCTGCATTTTCATTCTTTGACACTAAGTTATATCGTTTTAATTTATCCATTTTCGCGATGAAATCATGAGCTCTGGCATAAGCCGGGGTAGATGTGACAACCCTGTGTAGCTAACTGTGATTAGCGTAGGAGAGGAGACCTCTTGAGGAGTCGCGGGCACAATTTAAAACGGCTGATTTTTCTGACTCACGCTCCTCTCCGCTCTTGTAACTCGCAACCCAAAAATTTCCAAGGCATACAGTAAGGCCATAGAGGAGCTACTGGGAGTCAGGAAAATCTGATCGTTTCTCGTCAAAATTAGAAAATGGCTTTTACGGGAATCAGCCCTGACGTGAAAAAAAGAGGTTTTTTTGGCGTTCCACCTCTTCGGAGGTCATAACTCAAGTATAAGTTGACAAAACCCTATGTTTTACATTTTCTGAAGGTTCTTGTCACACTGTAAACACTCGTCTGAACCGCGTACTATAGTCCAGGAGCTCCAAATCTTGGCCAAAAATCCGATTCTGGAGAGTGCGAAAATCTGGCCATCGAGCATGCAGCCTTGATTTACATCCTTTAGCAGGTGTGAAATGACCTATCAAATATTATGTAAGTATTTTCAAGGTCAGATATGTGGTGACAAACTTCACAGGCTCTGAGGTAAATAAACAAATGTGAGAATGAGTCAGTTAAGTCATTTTTTTTATTGTGTTATTCAAAAGTAGTAAGTGACCAAAGCTTACAGTTTTTTTCCTATTTTTTTTTTGATGACTGCAAACGGGAGAAAAGTTTATTTGAAAGTGCAAAAAATTAGGGTGGCCTAAAACGGCGTTTGAACCGAGCGCTCGTAGGTTTCGAATGTACACATCACGATCAATATGGCGGCGGAATGCGTAGTGAAAGAATAGATCGTATTTGATACATCAAACAGGTGAGATAGTATCGATATTGATTGGTTCAAAACATAAAATTAGCCTCATAAGTCAATCTAGAAATCGGAGGGAACGGGTTTTTTTGTAACAGATGTTTTTTTTTTTTTGAGTACCAAATGCCAATGCAAAGAGAAATTGTTAAGAATTTTCTCATTTTCAGATTTTCCAACTTAAATCCTAACAGATTGGTTTGAGGTTATGCTCTATTGTTTTGAACCAAACGATACATCGAACCACTATCGAATACGGTCTATACACGGCGGCGTCGCGCTGGCGGTGTGATTTTAATGGTCAATTGGAGGTTATGTAGGTTACTTTGTTTGAGATTAATATCCATTGTTCTCAATCCTCTAAGCTTTTCAATCAGAATGCGATACAGATGAATGTAGGATATGAAACTTTCACACAGAACTTTCTTAACCTCAAACGAGAAATCGTGATGTCAACAACGGCGGCGTGGCGGTACTAAGCAGGTCAGCTTCGGCGCTGCCATCTTCCCGTTCTTTGACGCGTATACTCGACGATTCACGGCGGTCGGTTCAAACATGTTTTCGAGGACCCCTAAAAAGGAAGCGTTATATCTCCGCGGAGACAATTTTTCGTGAAATTTTAACGAGCGCATCGTTCTCCTCGTACCAAAAACTGTAGGATTCAACTATTTGCAGGCAAATCCCTCCCAAACTTAACTGACTCATTCGAGGTAAATAAACAAATGTGAGAATTCGAGGTGCACGTTATTACATAGTACCTTGCGTTGTATTGTTGAAAGTCGGCATGGATCCCAATCAATTAAGGAACAAAAAGCTCAGAGTAAGCACTTTGTGATAGTTTAATTGTTTCTTGCATTAGGATTATATGTATTACGATTAATTTTGTGGCCATTACGAGACTTTAAAGTTTTGCCTGAAAATGAGCAAAAAATGACCTTGACCTCAACTTTGCATTATTACCGTTTCTTGCGGATTCATTCTTATTGGTGCAAAAATGTAGGTCATGTGTTCCTCTAAAAGGATATAATTGATTTCTTTGCATCTGCGGATTTCTGTAGTCATTTTAGTGCAGCAGTTAGGTGATCTGAGTGATCTCATTTCGCTGTGCAAATTTAAATCTGGTGAAAATAGTGGTCAAAATTTCTTAAGAGTATTTCGTGTTCAATTTCTTGTAAAAAGATCAAAATTTGTTGAACCAAATGATATTACAGCATTAGAAAACTTACTTCTAAATTCACTTCGGACATGTTTGAATTCTTACTTGTCTGGTGTCCATTAAAAAATTAGGTAAGAACATATAATACTAGCCGTGATTGGGGAGTGCCCCTGGACCCCTGGTTCCTAGCTTCCCAGCCGTCCCTCATAGCTATTTACTTTCAAAATAATAATAATAATGAGAAGACAACAGCTTCGCCACTTTGTCCACGGCCGCCATCTTGGATTTTGGAATTTTGAAAATCCGACAAAAAATTCGAGTTTCCAGTCGAAAAAAACCTCCAAAATCGAGTTTGTCAACAATCGATCGAACAAGAGCCAACACAGCATTTTAGGCCACGGCCGCTATCTTGGATTTTGGAGTTCTCAAAATCTGACCAAAAATTCGAGGTTCCCTTCAAACAATACCCCCTAGAAACGATTTTCGCAAAAATCTGTCGAAAAATACCTCCTAATACCTGAAATTTCGTCTATAATTTTGGTGCCGCTGCCGACTGCTGTGACGTCACGCGCGACACGATTGAACCTGTTCGGCGCGGTGCGCGTTAACAACCCCGTATCCCCTATGCAGTACTATTGGAAGAGAAGAAACAACCTTTCTCTTTTTTGGACTTCAGCAGCATTTTTTCCTAAATTTGAGTTTTTGTTTATTTTTAGACATGTTTCGGTGGTCCTTACCTTCATTCTTGTCAACTTTGAAGGAAATCGCTTTGACAGTTTTATGGTAAAAGTGTTGTTGAAATCTTGGTATGGTAGCTTTATATGTTTAATTACCTTCAGCACAATTTGGATTCATTGGAGGAGGCCAATGAGGATTTCCAGGTGATGGAGTAGGCCGGTTAGTATCCACAGCAGCAGGCCTGTCGAATGACCCGACCGAGTCCGAGGCTTCATAAAAATAGTGGGGTGATCCTGGCTGGCCAGGGAACTGCGACACCGATATTGGTGACTCTCTCTCCGGTTTAGTAGCATCTCGCAGCACTGACGGTCTGATAGAGGAGTCGCGCATTGGATCACTGGGACTTCGCCCATAGTAGCGTTTCCTTGGTAAATTGTCATAGCCAGTTGCCATTGAGGTTGGTGTGGTTTGTTGGGAAGATGGAGGAACTCGCTGCTCGAAAGCGGGAGTGCGGTAGTGATGAATGTAAGGTGTAAAAACAGGCGAATATGACGAAGTAGGTGGTGGTTGCATCGTTGAATCATTTGAGGTAGATTCATCTGGTTTTGAGGTAGATACATTACTTTGTTTCCGATCGGACAATTTCCCTGATCGACCGCTGGGAGACTCCAGCTCTTCTCTGCGAGTTTCTTCCACAACATTATCATGATGCTCTTGTTGAGCAGCAGCAAGTTTCTCATGCTCAATAGACAGCCCCTTAACCTGGAACAGAGCAGCCATTTCTTTATATCACCGCGTTGAAAAAATACATTGCAAAGGTGTAATTTAAGCATTGAATCAATATAATTATGATAAAAACAAAAGTGTGTTGATTTAGATGTGGATCAATCGGCTGGTGCGAAATTATTCGTGGGACTATTTTAGGTACATGAACACAATGAATTAAGAAATTATAACAGAGGTGGAAGAGGCTTCACGAGGAAATGAAATTCCTCTATGCCAGGTTTCCCAGGCATCCGCACACTACCTATTCCTCGGAAACGGCCGAAAATTGAGCTTCCGGACGAAAAAGAAATCAACCCCAAAGAATTCAATGAAAATATTTTCAGCCCCTCAAAACACCATGGGGAGGGGGGTTAAGGGGGGTGCTCCCCGTTTCTCACATATTTCAAATAGGAAGAGTATGCTTTAACTACAGTTTAAATTCTATTGCCAAATATAAGAGCTTTTTGTTCTATGCTTTTTTCCCTACACCCGCTTCTTTTGAGTTACGGGGCATTTTTGGAGCAGACTTCAATAAGACACTATAGGCGTTAAAACTTTTCGATTTTCAAAATCTGGGAGTCTCCTGAGAGAAGAAATTAATACCTACATATAGTTATGCCCGCCCCATGATGCCTCTTGATCCAGAAGTATGGGGGCAAAGACCCCCCGAGAAGAGGTTGTTCCAAAAACGCCGATTTTGCCCCCCCCCCCTTGGATTTGGCCCAAACTTTGTTCAGATGTTGTTCTAGATGTCCCTGATGCTTGGGTAAAATTTTAGCCCCCTCGGATAATTGGGGGGAGGGGGCAGGGGGGCAAAGTTACAATTTTTTCAAAACTTTAAAAATCGATATCTCGCGAACGGATTGAGTGTTAGTGTTGCGGTTTGCGCTAAAAAACGTTAAAAAATATTCTCTACAAGAATATTACTGCTGTTTGCACGGTTGCGTAATTTATCGTAGTCATAAATCGATTTTTTCGATTTTGAAGGTTCGACTTTTTTTCGTTTTTCGTCTCTCCTCTCCAGGCGATCGTTGTTAGGTAGACGAAAAAAACCTGTTGAGGTGTTTGTCCATGAAATTCTGCATCTACCACATTTTGTTTGACCTTGGGGAAACGATTCGTTCGTGAGTTAAAGCGATCTTTCTGCGCGTTACCGGTTACGTGCGGGCGGCATATCGGCGGTGCTCCGTCCCGCGCGGGCACGGCAGAGGTTGTTTCACCGCTAGGGCCTTATATTCATGCTGTAGGCTGTAATTATCGAATTTTTCTCCTCCCCCCACCTTTCCCCACCAATAAAATTTTTTTATTACTTCGTTATACAGGGTATCCCAGACCACCCGTAACAGGTCTTTTTCTTAGTTGGTTTAGGTGGTACGAAGTGGGGGACCGCGGGGTTAAATAGGGAATTGACCCCAAGGAATCCGAATTTCACAGTCCTGAAACCCCCCATGCCCACCTTGGGAGGCAAAGAGGGGGTCACGATCTGGAAAGTTGGGAGACATTGTGCCTCCCCCTTTTACCCCCAGGGGAGGTTAGGGGGGCTTCAGGACCATGAAAATCGGATTCCTTGGGGTCGATTACCCCAAGGGGAGCATGGGGGGTTTCGGGACCATGACATTCGGATACCTTGGGGTCAACTACCTATTGAACCCCGCAGTTCCCCACTTCGTACGTTACCTTTACCAACCGAGAAAAAGACCTGGTACGGATGGTCTGGGACACCCTGTATAACGAAGTATAAAAAAATATTTATTGGTGGGGAAGGGTGGGGGGAAGAGAAAATATCGATAATTACAGCCTACAGCATGAATATAAGGCCCTAGCGGTGAAACAACCTCTGTCTCGCCCGCGCGTAACCGGGAACGCGCAGAAAGCCGCTATAACTCAAGAACGAATCGTTTCCCCAAGGTCAAATAAAGTGTGGTCGATGCAGAATTTCATGAAAAATCACCTCAACAGGTTTGTTTCGCCTAGCAACGATCGCCTGAAGAGGAGAGACGAAAAACGAAAAAAAGTCGAACCATCAAAATCGAAAAAATCGATTTATGACTACGATAAATTGCGCAACCGAGCTAACAGCGGAGTATTCTTGTAGAGAATATTTTTTTACGTTTTTTAGCACCAACCGCAACACTAACACTCAATCCGTTCGCGAGATATCGATTTTTAAAGTTTTGAAAAACTTGCAACTTTGCCCCCCTGCCCCCTCCACCCCCCAATTATCCGAGGGGGCTGAAATTTTACCCAAGCATTGGGGACACCTAGTACAACATCTGAGGAAAGTTTTAGCCAAACCCGGGGGGGGGGGGGGGCAATATCGGCGTTTTTGGACCAACCTCTTTTAGGGCTTGAGAGGCCCGCAAGTCGAAAATTTCAAATGGCAAGTGTATATCTATACTATAAGCTCCAAGACCTCCTAATTTTGCGAAACTGGTGACGCTTAGTTCCAGCGTTCTACCGGGCCGATTTTCATGATTTTTGCGGCTATCGACGGGCAATTGTCTCTAGATAAGCCAACTCCTTTCAGATTTTCAAAATATGGCCCAGGTTTTTTTATATTACGTGGTAAAGTTGCGAATTCTCCCATTAAAACAATGTAAATTTATACTTCTTGTCATAGTTCGTTTGAGCGTTCTACCGGGCCGATTTCCATGATTTTTGCGTAAATCGACAGGTAATAGGCCCTAGATGAGCCCGCTGTAATCAGATTTTGGAAAAAGGACCCAGGTTTCTTTAAAATCACGTTATAAAAGTGAGTGAGTTTACAGAATGCTCCGATACTGCTACCGCTATGCGCGGGAGGATGCGCAGTGGTTGAGGAGGTTGCGCAGTAGCTGTGTAGCTTGCGCATCAGCTCTACACTTATTTACACAAGATTTGCGCCGACGATTACATGTCGAGCGGTGGCCGGGTCGTCCAAGACGTCGTATGCGTCCACTATGAAGTAGGTGTAGGTTCGATCCCCGACTCATGATGTCCTAATTATTACCTCACTATCATTATTCATTGTTTTACTGCAACATTTCATCAAGCAGTTATTCCAAAACGCGTCCTTTTAATTTTAAAGTAATTTTAAGTAAAGTTTAAAATTAAAGTATACCTCATATCGTAATTTTTTAGGGGAAAAATAAAACTAACACTGCTAGGAGGGTAAAAATAGGGCCGCGAAGCGGCCCATTGATGGCGCGGAGCGCCTTTAGGGGGTTGGGCCGCGTAGCGGCCAGGGGGCGTAGCCCCCTAGTTTTGACTAAAGACTATGATTCTACACGAAAAGTTATGAAGAATGGCCTATTTCGCTTAATTTCTTAGCCCCTTTCTCCCGGGAAACTTCAATCGCTCATAAATCCGGAACCGTTTATTTCCCCGGTCTAATGAACCACTGGTTGGATGCGGAAAAAGACGAACCATTTAAATTTGGTTAAAATAAAAGCTTGAGATCTTTGTGTAATCCATATTTAGAAGAAAATTTTTTGACTCAAAAACTGAAAAAAAGCACATAAGTTAACTTGAAAATGTGATATCAGTATTTTGCGCTTAAGAATCTTAAATTATGCAATTTTAGACGATTTTTCGTCCAAACTGGACCTTGATATCTTCCTTCATTTGAGAGATATCGAAGTTCACAGGTTTTAACAAAGTTTGAAGAAATTCCAGGGGCGGGGGGGGGGGGGGGGGGCGAAAAAAGCCGTTTTCGCATTAAGCTCTTTTCTTGCGCACTAACTTTTTCATTTCAATAGGAATTGACACTTACTAATCTTCCAAATTCAATTTTTCAAATTTAAACCCTTTAGGCCACGGCACAAGGGTCTAGGGGTGGTTTAAGGATCCCAAATTTTTTGTAGCTTATTTTTAGCTTTTTAGGCCACTGAAAATCATGGTGAGCCTGGGCGCTGCCCTAATCTACGTTTACCCAGCTGTAGGCAAATAATCTCAATGTAAAAGCGGGATCGTTGTTCCTGCAAAAAATAGTTTCCCGTAACCCGCCATACATCACTGGAACGACCACAGTAGATAGTTCAAGCATGAACTCTTCGGAAAGAAAGCCTTTCCCCTCAATGGTATCGCACCTATCTTCGGCGCTCGTGTTGTCCTTATCCTCTCCTTAATTCAGGATGGGTCAACTTGCGATTACCAAGAGACCAGGACCGCACATCTTGTCTGATAAAATTAGTCGGTCTCATTACCGATTATGGGAACGTGAGTTAGATTTGTTTGGGTGAGTTAACTGTCGTCGTTACGTTGGGTCTAATTTCATCGCGCAGGGCCAGAAGAGAGGATGATACCGCTCCTTGCCCTGCTAATGGGATCTGCTGCTCCTTTGTAGCAGTAAAATTCTTTGAAATCAAACTCAGTTGATCTAATAGTTAGCGCAAATGACTCCTATACCAGAGGTTTCGAGTTCAAATCCTGACCAGGGGGTGCAGATTTGCCGGGCTCAGATCTTATCATTTTGGAGGAAAATGGATTTTCATTTCCCCTAATTCACCTATCCTTACAATCTTTCTTCAATTCCTGTCTGTTGGGTCTAGTTGGCAAAAAAAGACGCTTGCTTAAATTAACTTTAAAAAAAAAATAAATAATTAAAAACAAATGATGATAATAATAATAATAATCCTTTGTGGATGTCTAATTGCTGAGAAAACACAACGATCAGATACATTTCATCAGACGGCACTTATCGTCCGATTTAAATGAATGTGAGGATTTTGAGTTCCTTTTAATTATCTACACTTCAAAAATTTTTTAGCCAAAGGCAAAAGTCAGCCTTTCTTGCCTTCCAGAACTTTGACTCTCCTCAGCATTGTTGGTTGAGTGTCCAAGGCCTTGCAATTCTTCGAATCAGTTATTTTGCATCACCGTAAATCTCTCCAATTTGATAGCTTTCTTCATAATATAGAAATACTAAGAAGATGAGAGTGAAAGGAACTTACTTGCATTGCAACGATTCATAGTTTTAACTGAAAACTTATTTCTTCATTGAATAATGTTCGCGAATGTTTCACTTCGAAAGTTACTGGGAATTTCAATTAAATCACGAGAAAAATTTAAAAAATATCAAGATTAATTTGTACCCATTCAGGGGTAAATAGGTGACTAAATTGTCCATTAAAAAGGAGGGGTTACTGTTTGGGCCCGAATCGGAAGTTTTTTCATATTTGGCAGTTGACGATGCATACTTTACAGAAATAGTCGGGTATTGCCGATACTCACATTTTTGGGCTTCAAAACAAGGGCTTAAACATGGCCCTGGATCCCAAAATAGTTGAAAATTCGCGTTTATCGAGGTTGTACCTCAGATTTCGACCTCAGCCCAAATGTAACGGGTCATGAGCTTCGAATATGTTGTGAGGGACACCTAGAGCAGTAACATAGGACAATATGGTCAACCGTCATCTTTCGGCCCAAGTTCAATGTTGAACTTTCCTTCCATGTTGAATAGCTGAATATTCGCGTTTTTCGCGGTTCTACCTCAGATTCCAACTTGGGCCCAAATATGACAGGTCCTGCATTTCTAATATGTTGTGAGGGACACCAAGAAAAGTAACATAGGTACGACAATACAGTCAACCGTCACCTTTGGACCCAAGTTCAAAATCAAATTTTTCTAACATGTTAACTCAAAATAGCGGAAAATCCTTTTTTTCTGCGGTTCTACCTCAGATTTTGGCCTGGGCCCATGGATGACGGGTCATAAGCTCTGAATATGTTGTGAGGAAAACTTAGAGAAGTAGCATGCGAGAATATGTTCAACCATCGTCTTTGGGCTCAGGTCCAAATCTGAGGTAAAACCGCAGAAAATGCGAATCTTTAGCCATTTTGGGCTCAAGGGCCATGTTTAGGTCCCTATTTCGGAGCTAAAAAATGTGAGTATCGGCAAGACCAGACTATTTCTGTAAAATATGCATCGTTAACTGCGAAGTATAAAAAAAATGCCCCAATTCCGTGGCAGGGCGACTTTAGCCCAAATCGCAACTCCTTCTTTGCAACATTGCAATGCAATCAAATTGCTCCAGCTCTATTTTCTCTTGGAACAATCCGCCAATTTTAAGTGACCAACGGAGAAAATCTTCCAAATTTTTAGTGACAATTTGGTATTAGAGTAGCATGAAAATACCTAAGTAGGGTAAATGCTACCAAATCTTAAAAGAGAAGCCCTTGGCCGAGGTGAAGCTGAGAGAGGGGCCTGGGTCAAGCCCCCCTAAAAATGCTACTACGCTTATGCCTGTGATACAAACCCTCCTTTCTTCTACCTTGACGAAATCAGACGAATACGGCCTAGTCTGTTGGTTTATGTTGAAAAGGAAAAAAAATGTGCAAAAACGAAGTCTATTCATTCAAAGACCCTCCTTCATTTATGATCGACTCATCTCTCATTCATAATCCATCCACATTGCGGCTTACACCTTCTGATACTACTGATACGATGATGAATGAGCAACGGATTGAAGGATTGAAGGAGCACCGCTCCCCTCCTGCCGTGCATGCATACATACTCCATACAGGGTTTTCCCTAACTCTTAATGATCTTAATGCTATTTATATCTGCACATTAGATGCGCGAAGCGCCTCTGGGGGGTTGGGCCTTGGAGCGGTCGCCCCCTAGTTGACTTGAAAAAGCGCATTTTTGCTGATTTAGAGAGAAACTGGTTTAAAACTCTGACCTAGATTATCTGAGAAAAAAAACTGTTACACTCATTGAAACGAGCGTAAAATTTACTTTCAGAGACCATATGTCAAAAGTTCCAAAGCTTGATTGAGTCCTAGGAAATAGCAGTTTATTAGCTCCGCCCTTAAAATGTGATTTTGTCGGTAATTTTCCTTACAATCAAGGAAAAAAACCCTGGAAACATGGCCCGAACTGTGTAACAAGGTGGTAAAATGGTGCAGGGTCCACACTGTTTAGGGGGAAAATAAAGTCAAAAAGTTCAAAATTGTTCAATTTGAGTCAAACCTTTTAAGCTTTAATGTGTATCAGTACAAAACTGAGGGGGGAGAGTGTTCAGCTCAGGCAGTTTGCATTAGAATATTGTGTTGAGGTCACATCAAGAAATCCATAATTTTGGGTCTTTTTGTACCTCACTAGTAGATCACACTTGTCAGGGAGCACTACTGACTGGACATCTCGCAAAATCTAAGACTGCATCGAACTGTTAGTTTTGTACTGGAAGACGGCAAGTTTTCTACTGGTACTCATTAGAGCTCAAAGTTACTCTAATTGAACATTTTTGAACTTTTTGGCTTTTCAGCTCTTTGACAAGAGTGATCTACTGGTGAGGTACAAAAAGACCCAAAATTATGGATTTCTCGATATGACCTCAACATAATATTCCAATGCAAACTGCCTCAGCTGAACACTTACTCCCTCAGTTTTGTACTGGTACTCATTAGAGCTTAAAAGGTTTGACTCTAATTGAACATTTTGGAACTTTTTGGCCTCATTTTCCCCCAAAATAAGGTGGACCCAGCACTATTTTACCACCTCGTTAAACAGTTCGGGCCATGTTTCCCGGGTTTTTTCCATGATTGTAAGGAAAATTGTCGACAAAATCACATTTTGAGGGCGGAGCTAATAACCTGCTGGTTCATAAGACTTAATCAAGCTTTGGAACTTTTGACATGCGATCTCTGAAAGTAAATTTTACGCTCGTTTCAACGAATTTAACAATTTTTTTTTTCAGATAATCGTGGTTGGAGATATAAACCAGTTTCTCTCTAAATCAACAAAAATGCGTCTTTTTAAGCTAATTTTTTAAAAACAACTTTAATTTAACAACAAAAAAATGAAGCTAGTAAAAACAAAGGAGGGTGATTTTGGTAGGAAATTTTATGCTCTTTCTGCTGGTTTGTTTTTTTTTTTTTTTTTTTTTTTTTTGTCTAATTAATCGTTGAGGGGATATTTGCGAAAATCTGACTGTGAGTTTACTCAATTCTGAAAAATTCAAAATGGCGGCGCTCTGAGTACCAGACAATTATCCTGAAGTTAACATGAGCATTTTCGGACTTCTTTAGCACCTAGGAATCGAAAGAAATTGGTTCGAATCGAAGGACAGAACCCATATTTGTAATTTTACTATTAAAAATATTTATTATTTCCTTTCCGAAAAATCTTTGAACTCAACCTTAGGATACATTCTAGAATAAGGAAGTAAGGGAAAAAGGAATAAAGAATTCTTAATACCTGTAAAGCCTCTGCTGCCTTCAAAAAACTTGACAACTTTTCTTGGGAGACATGTACTTCTCCTTTGTACATGAACTCCAACAGAGCAGACATGTTACTTGAAGACGTCCCATCTAGGATGACAACAACATTGACTCCCTGTGTTAGTGTTGCTGATTCAAATATATCTTGAAAGTGCTTGCTACATGCTGCTAAAATTAGCCGGTGAGCTTTGAACGTGACACCTGATGACAAGAGACAGAAATAGATCATGTTGGTGTTAAGTTGCACACAAATTGTTAAAAGGTGTTAAAAACAAGAAAAGGGGCCAACTACGACTGTAATTTCGAACAAAAATTTGAACTGGAGATGTTTAGATACAACCTACCATGTTACTTCGTAGGATACGGATATAATGGACATGAATCAATCGAAAAATAAATCATGAATTGATTGACATGAACCAATGGACAATTGAAGAACCAGTGTCTACTCGATCAACATGAATTGATCAAGAAACAAAAACGTACTGACTTTTGTAGGATGACGTGATAGACTGATGGACGTGATTCAATGGACACTTGATTGAAAAAACCCGATGATGTTTTGTCCCATTGACACAATTCAATCGACAACTGTGAATTGATCAACAAAACCGTGAATTGATTGACAAACCCATGAGCTGATCGACAAACCCATGAATCGATGGATAGGCCCTTTGAATCATTTGAATTTTATCGATCAAATTGTGTCAATTCGTTCACATTTACATTTGACGATCGATTCACGTTTATGTTTTTCGATCCACTCATGACCATCAAATCCATACCCTCCTGTTTCTTTAATACGAATGTAATCATTATTAAAGTATGATACAATTTCATTCCCTTAAAATGCAACTAGTTAATTACAAAAATAAAAATTGAATTTCATTATCAACTGCCGAGCTAAAAGCAAGAAGAAATGACGCAATGATATATTTCCCTACGGAAAACAATCTAAAAAGTAGGAGTTGCTGAAATAATTGCAAAATCTAAACTAATTATTAAGCGAACAACCTAAAAGGCATGTTGTTTGTCTCATCAACAAGTAGCTCTTGACAGACAGATTGAGATGGGGAAAAAGTAACAAATGGAGAACTGCTACTCTTGCGATCTCATTGATTGTAACTTAATTTCAGTGATGAGAGAAAGGTACAAATGAAAGCATCACACCGAAGAGTGGTCAGCTCAGATTTGATGCCTTTACTTCTTAAGTGAAGGTTCCATTTTTATCAGAAAGTTTTCCACATACGTAACCAAAGTAAAGGTTTGCAGTTGCACTTAATGAGCAAAATCTGAATTTTCCTACGTCTCAATATCAGTCGAAAAGAATACAGGGGTGCAGAAAGTGCTGGATCGGCCAATCGTAGACCGATGGTGGAGCAAAAGTGATGATACCTAAAAAGGGGTTAAAATGTGTAAAGGCATCTGGAAAGGGGAAAAAATGGGAAGGCAGAGGGCATAAACTAGCTAAGTGCATATTTTTAGGCAATGGAAACTGTAACTCACTCTTATGCGAACAAAATAGTTGAGCGCGCTCTTTTAAGCAAAGAAAATAGTTGAATGTCCGCTTTAATGCACAGAAAGGGTGGCACACACAAATCTTATGGGGACAGCAATATGAAGGTAGCCTCAAAAAATGTGAAGGCGAAAAACTTTCTACACCCCTGGGATGGCATGGTGCATCATGCACAATCCTATATATTAAAATGCAAAGTTCCGAATCTTAAGGCATTAACTTTGAGAGAACCACCGGACCGATTTTCCTGATCTTTTATTTAAATGAAAGCCCCTGAGCTGTAGATTTGCAGGCTGTAATTTGTTTTCCGATTTTTTCAAATTTTCTCCTATAATTTTCTCAAATTTTCTCCAATGTATTAAAACGGAGGTCCGAATCTTTGGACGTTAACTTTGAGAGAACCACTGGACCGATTTGCATGATTTTTGTTTTAAATGAAAGCCTCTGATCTGTAGATTTGCAGGTTGTGATCGTTTTTTCGATTTTCTCAAATTTTCTTACTTCTATCGACGAATGAAGTTTAGCTGGGCTCAAATTTTCTTCCATTTATTCAGACTAAAGACCGCATTTTGGGACATTAACTTTGAGAGAACCACCGGGCCGATTTGCATGGGGTTTTTTTAAATGAAAGCTTCTGATCTGTAGATTTGCAGGCTGTAATTGTTTTTTCGATTTTCTCAAATTTTCTTACTTTTATCGACGAGTAAAGTTCAGCTGTTTCGAGCGGTCGTCCGGCCGCTACCTCCTTGCCCGTCCCTAGCTACCCCCCCCCCCCCTCTACGGTCTCAGCCACCCCTTCCGCCACGTTCTTTCGGCTATCTCCGTTTTCTTTCGTATTTCGCTCTCTTCCCACCAACCTCAAAGAAGGAGGTTTGGGTCGCATCGTCGTTTGTCACTCGCCACCCACATTCCCTCGCATCCCTCGGCTGCTCCGCTTCACAGCTTCTTGATATCCTGGCATCTTATTCTCTCTGGCTTGACTGACCCTGACTTATTAACTGCCGTATTGCGTATTGCTATCAACACGTATTGTTACAGACATTTTATTCATCACAATTAAATAGATTCAACTAATTGCTCCGATTCCAATTAAGCTACTGCACCACCATTGCTAGCTGTGGAGGGCGCCCGTAGGGCGCCCGGAGCAGCTAGTACTACTATATGTATACTTAATCACCACCCTACAGTATCCTCATACTTTCAATTTTTTTCAAACACATCTGTTACCAGTGATGCAGCAGTAAAAAAATACTGGTCAAAATGTATCCGAACCTTAGATATATACAGGGTGGCCCAGACCTACCGTACCAGGCCTTTTTTCGGTTAATTTGGGTCGCACGAAGTCCAGGATCGCAGGGATAAATAGGGAATCGACCCCAAGGAATCCGAATTTCATGGTCCCAGAGCCCCCCTGGCGTCCCTTGGGAGGTAAAAAGGGGGTCCGTACTTCAAAAGTCAGGGTAAATGTCAAAATTTTGAAATTATTTCATCGGAATCAGAACGTACGGAAATTTTTAACCTAAACCGACACCAAGAAATCCAAAATCGGAGCATCCGGGTCCTAAATACCGACCCTTAAAGGTGGGGGACAGAGCCCCCTTACAGGGGTAACCTCCACACCGGTTAAATTAAAAAGTTCAGAGACCCCCTGTGCCCCATCAGAAAAGTGTCAGAGGACAATGGGACCCTCAAATTTGGATTCCTTGGGGTCGATTACCTATGAATGCACATTTTTTCCGACTCTCCACGTCAATTTAACGAACTTGATTTTTTTGGAAAGGGGGCTCTATCCCCCACCTTTAGGGGTCGGTATTTAGGACCCGGATGGTCCGATTTTGGATTTCTTGGTGTCGGTTCAGGTTAAAAATTTCCGTACGTTCTGATTCCGATGAAATAATTTTAAAATTTTGACATTTACCCTGACTTTTGAAGTACGGACCCCCCTTTTACCCCCCAAGGACTGCCAGGGGGGCTCTGGGACCATGAAATTCGGATTCCTTGGGGTCGATTCCCTGTTTATCCCCGCGATCCTGGACTTCGTGCGACCCAAATTAACCGAAAAAAGGTCCTGGTACGGTAGGTCTGGGCCACCCTGTATTATCAAAATTTCCTCCCAATGTCAGGCCTACATATTTTAACACTAATGTACACAAATCCTATAACCCTTAAAAATCAATTAGTGTCTTAACATATTGTGATGTGTCTTTACAAATTGCAATTTGCCCAAACCAATTCTGACGAACAGGGGAAAAAAAGATATTGCATTCCAGACATCTTGGAAAGAAGTCAATGATTTCAATGAGTGCAGACATTTTCCTCATTCATTTTCTGAAATTCTTGTGAATTACAAGAGAGGCAATGAGGCAAACTTTAAAAAGTGTTGTGAATTAAAGTCTGTATTGAATTACACCAAAACAATGGGTGTTGAAAGTTCATTTCCCACACTTAAAGTAAACTTCGGATTATGCTGAAGTTATTTTCTATCCACTTATAACACAGTATAAAAAACACGCAACTGCCACCACCTCATTCTTTTCCTCTAAGGTTCTGGCAAATCTTGAAAAGAAAGGAAAATTCTAGATTAGTCTTGACACTTTGCCGGCTGGTTGATAAAAAAAATGATGTTTTGCCAAGACCTTTTCAGAATATTCTCACAATATTTCCGATGAAGGAATACACTGTGTCTTCACTAAGAGA
Organism: Bemisia tabaci; assembly: GCF_918797505.1. Taxonomy (NCBI): domain Eukaryota; kingdom Metazoa; phylum Arthropoda; class Insecta; order Hemiptera; family Aleyrodidae; genus Bemisia; species Bemisia tabaci. Next base: position 87,400,912 of record NC_092793.1, on the reverse strand, counting down.
ATATCGAGGTGACACGTCAGCACTTCAGAGAACAATTCGATAGTTGATTGATCAATTGATAATTTCATACTTTCATGACATGTCTAAAAAAAATTCTTGCATCATATCATGTTACAATGCGCTAGCTATTTGCACACAAAATTTGACCGAGAAACACATCGAAATAACTCCAAAAGCACAGTTCAAAAGAGTACCCCAAGTCAAGAGGCTGAATGATTTACGATATTCACTGGGACCATACTTTTGTAGTTATTTCAACGTCTTTCTACGACAAATCCTGTGTGCACATACCTGACGTGCTACAGCGTAGTGTGATGCTTAGAAATTTTGAAGAAATCTCCCACTCCAGATATGATACATAGAGCAATCGGCTATCTATAAAATTGATCTTCTAAGTGCTGAAGAGCTACCTTGAACCCGAACAATCAAATTAAAATAATATTACCAGTTCCGATCATTTTTGAGGAGCATGACCAGAGGGTGCAGCTAATAAATTATGTTCTTGGGTCAATTTTTAAAATTATTAAAATATGAAAAAAAATACCTTCACAAAATAATGTGACATCTGTGAGACTTTCAGATTTGAAGAGGCTGTCAAATGCTGTTACTAGATTACTCCCAAAACTATTCCATTTCAAACAAAACTGCTGCTGTGGGTCCATTCCAGTTAATGAGGAATGATCTCAGCCTGCATAAAAATAAAAATAAAGTTATTAAAATAACAACAATAAATTGCATAACTTGAGCTATATTGCTGAATGAAACAAGCATGAAGTTGTTGGCAGGTGGAGGATTCATCAACAATATGTGTATAGGTGCACTTCAAACAACTCGAACCAATTAGGATGGGGCAAATCCAGGTGCTTAAAAAGTAGGATGATCAAAAGGAAATGATATTAATGAACCACAGTGGATACTTAACACACAAGAAAACCTGAGAAAAAATAATTTTTTTTGGAGCTTCCTCCAAAGAACATGGACATTTAATGGTAATTAGGAGAACTGAGTCGTTTTCCTCTTTTGCTATAGACGTTGCATCCCCCCAGATCTTGTTAAGAACCTAGCCTAACACAAGGTAATAGGAACAAGTAGAGACGGAGCACTCCTTGACATCCTGTTGAAGGAAAACATAATCTAGCGTATTCAACAGGGCAACAGTCGACAAATTCCTTGACTTTACCTATAAGGACTGGTGAAGGTTAAGTATTTTACAACGGCCAGTTGGGATTTTTGCCTCTTAGATAGTTGGCAAGTTTCTTTTGGTTGGGCGAATTACTGTTTTATCCTCAAGGAACAGCGATATAATATAGAAAAATTTTTGTGTATTTACTAAATAGGATTATCAACATGTTGAGAAGTAATGGATTGATGACTCGGAAAGGAGCATGCCATTTAGTGTTTTTTAAATGGGAGCCGGGCTTTTGCAGAAACATTCATCCAAATCCGGCTAAAGAAACAAATGGCCATCTCTGTTGTCAGTATATCTTCTTAAAACTCCTTTGTTATTTTTTTGACAGCTATCCTAGGTAATGCATAAACTTTCATCTTTCACCAAGATAAAGTATTGCAGAAACTCATGTATTATCTAAGTTCTAGAATGCTATGCATTTAGTTTTCATGAAGAAATCTAGGAAGAATACGTGTCCTCTGTGCAAAAGAGCGATGATCTACATTGAAATTCGTTCCTTTGCTTAAACTGTAACTCTAAGCATTCAACTGTCAACCACTTCGAGACTCACTTTGACTGAGCAGGCAGCACTGATGTTTTTTTCAGTTCTAAAGATTTTTAATGCTGCCACTCTTTTTCATGAAACTTCTTGGCAGTTCCTTGTTTTCCACACCTTAGGACACGCTGCGGAATCAAGAGGCGACCTCGAGCAAGCAAAATCGAGCAAGAAGTAGGAGGACCAGGGTTTCCACAGTTTCTTCCATTTCCAATTTGCTGACTATTTTGTCTTTTCCTTGGCATCCCCTGACTTTCAAAAATTTCCTCTCAGATTATTTCCTTTGAAAAATGCTAACTTATGCGTTTCTGATTATCACATTTTTATAAATCCTCATTATGAAAAAGACTCAAGGAGGTTGTTCACTCTCTCTCAAATAGCACTAGCCAAATTTGCTGAGCCATTTAACTGCTCGCTCACTTCCCTGGCTTTTAGGATGAATTCTCTCTTATTCTGATTTTCCAGCTTTACCAGACCACCAATAACCCTCGAAACATACTGCCTAATGGATATGATGTTTTTAGAGTGATCGTTGGCAACTGGTCGTTTTGATTTGTCTCAACCTACTTCTGAATGCGATCTTAGGGGCTCCAGAGAATAAAATCCGTATTCAGCTTCTATTCAGTTGGGGAAGAAAGTTCTTCCTAAGTACCTACACTTTCCAACTCAAAAACTGTAGGAAATACCAGTTCTTCTTGTTTTGACGTTAGGTAATCAACTCAGGGACTCAAGTTGAACTGTTTAGCCTCACTTAGGGAAGTGACAAAACTCAAAAATCAGTAGGGATGCCCCTGAGCAGAAAAATTTCTCTCCAACTAAACACCGATCAATTGTTACAGGTGATACATCTCAGCAATTACTAGGAAAACATTTCTTAGTGCAAGAAGCGTGAACCCTGTATTTTTGTTCTGGTTCTGGCCCGGGTATGAGGGAACTCATGAGAAAACAGAAAATACAAGGAGACCTCCGTGAAAATGATACAAAAGCCTCTTTCAAAATATGACTGTACGTATGACTCTACGTATGACTGGTTGAATGAAGAAGATCAAAGTTAGATCAACCTGCGCGTTATGCAGCAGTGCGGCACTGGCTTCTACTTCGAATTTATTTTACATCCGGGTGAGTCATCTCAATTCTCTCTGAAAATCATGGGCAACTTCAAGGCGGCAAATTTGCCCTCTACATGAGAAATTACTTTTTAAATTTTTACGCAAAATTTAACAGCATTTGCTCATGCTTGCTCATGCTAGACTCTGTGTTACAACGCTCGCGCAGTAGATCCTGGAGTCTCCATGACTTTTCAGAGATCGCGATCGCTGCCAGACAGCGTCAGTGGTCCCTGGGCAGACAGCTTACTTAATCCCAGCTAACCTCAAGCGAAAGGGTAATTTCACGATAATAGGAATAGTCATGTCACCATGAATATAAACAACTTAGGGCAAAACGATTGAAAACCAAGGTGATAAAACAAAAGAAATGATGTCCCTGAACTTATCCATGCTAATAAATTTGATAGATTATGATTACATTTGATGATATGAAACTTTAAAGGTCGCAGAAGTCCGGTAGGTAACGAGTCGCCCACTCCGATTTAGAAGCAAAAGAGCAATTTGCAGCGATAAATCAGTGCTGATCATGGATTCATTGGCAATATTTGTCGAAAGGAAACCCTGATGTTAAAGAAAATTGCCATTTTGAACTGAAATGTTTATTTATAAGGGAGAAAAGTCATTAGAAAGAAGTGCTGCCACACTTGGCAACATATTTTAGCAGTAGTAGTAAATGCAGTGTTTACTTCGCCAGATGGAGCCAGGAGTTTCAAAACTGTCATCAAATTGTTTGCTGAAGTTTTCTCGACCAGACCAATACTGATAAGTCGGCTTGGGCCACTATATAAACTATAATTTTGATGAAAACCAGTGATTTTTAGGTGTGTAGCACTAATTTCTCACTACATAAAATCCTCAATTTAACATCATTAGACAAAAAGTAAGTCCCCAATGTTTAGAAAACTTATGAGGTAGCATTAATTCCACCTCATATCTCAAGAATTGCCAAGTGTCATCCTTTTAATCGTCTTTTATTTCACATTTTTAAATGTTGGTTACACTGTATCCGTTATGTAACCGACGCGATTTGGCAGTGCTGCTTTTTTGCAAGGACCTCCAGTATTCCTACAGGAGGAGCTTCTGATACTTACCTGATTCAATGGCTTGTTCGTCAATCACAATAACTTAGTACAGAATCAAAATTGATCGTGCCAAAGCTGAAAAAAGGACGTTTAATGCCTTTCAAATGAAGAAGAATGGTTAAGATTGGTGCACTTTTATTTTTAGGGTGCTGCACATTTTAGCTATTCCTGTTATCGTGAAATCGCCCTGTAAAGTTGGCTTGTTTCTCCTTGAAAAATAAAATAGACGCGGCAATTCTGAGGCACCGCAACGTAGAAACGTCGTTTCTTATTTCAACATCGACACATCATTTGATTTTTGACCATTTTCAGTTAGAGTTTCTCTTTTCACGTTTCATTTCTGCTTTTTTCGCGTCACGAACCCTCTAACCTTGAAGAATCGTTTCCCCCTCCTAAGATATTTTTTTACAACACTTCACTGCACAAATGTGCATCCTTCAAACTGTGGCAGGATCAGATTACACTTTTGTCGCGTTTCCGAAACTTACACTTTGTGTATTACGTGTTTCTAAATGATATTGCACCGTATACCTAAGAGGGGTAGGAGGCGGCAAAAACCTAAATCTGGCTCTAAGTGAAACCAAATGAATTTGGGGAAAGGCTTTGAACCTTCCTGTATACCTCGAGTCATGGGTTGTAGATCAAACTTTTCTTCTCTTGCTTTTACCAAAAATAATGGATTAATGATATATCAGCGGTGAAAGCCAACCTTGTATCTCGTATGATGCACATTTCCTATCATACTCAATTTTTGAAATTAAAAACTACTCATCAGCAATTCTTCAAAACTGCTGTCATTTTGGTCATTAAAGCCATGAAATGAACACAAATCCTTCGCACCTTAAAGAAATTAATAAAAAAAAACAAGATCTAGCATCATGGGAAAATATCTTCATCTTCAAACACCCCAACAACTTCAACCAGGATTTGAGCGATATCAACAACCCTCTGTTCAGGACTCTTAGTGAGCGAGGTGAGAAGGAGAGGTACAGCGACCACTGGGGGCCAGAGAATCAGTCGTGCTGAGGATGCTGGAGAGATCCAGCTATACGCGTACGCTAGTAAAAATTTTAGGTGCAACTGAGTTTTAAGTATTTCTTAATGTACTGTAATTTTACTTCTCTATGCAATAACATTACACAAAAGCTTTGCAAAAGTATGTTGATATGTTATGCTGTAAAAAAATATAACAGGAGTGGAGATTTTCAAACACCGCAAAAGAGATGTAAGATTGAGGACATTCACCATCGATATTCAACAAGCACAACAATTTGATTACAAAAAAAGTAGGAATAAGTAAGTGGAGAAACCTCCAGAAATATGGACCGCGTGAAACAGAAAGGAACCAAGCCACATCAGCTATTGCCAAATTTAATCGGGCAATTTAATTTTTTACATAAAAACAGTTGTGCGGATATTGGTGCAAATTTCTATGAATTTTCTCCATACTAAAAAGCAAATTCCTTAAAATTTTCAAAGGAATCCGCCGAAACATTCTCTCTTAAAAAATTAAAAGTCCCCTGATAAATTTGGCATTAGCTGATGTGGCTTGGTTCCTTTCTGTTTAACGCGGTCCATAAGAGGTACGTTGTCGAAGTAAACTTGTCCGATTCCATTTGGTTCTTCTGTTTGCAAACGCAACTCAATAGTCCCATCCACCTATGGAGGCCGTAGAGCATTTGGTAGAAACGTTCGGCTTTCACATGTAAATTCACAAGTCCTTGGGTAATTCTAATGAATTCCAACAATGCTGACCATTTGGAATGGGGTAATTTCATTTGCAAACAGTTAACTTCGACAGCGCAGCTACAGAAGGTCGCTCTCAGTAGCTACGTGCACCTCTTTCAACAATGCCGCTATCTTGAACACATTCATGGTCCTGTGTTCTGTTGATAAGCCTAGGTTCTGATCAATTCATAGCCTATGCAGCTCCTGAAGCTCCTTCATGAGTACATGCATTCTGAAGATTAAGGATATGCTTTAACAATGTGAGGCTCTGATTTGCTAATATATGTCATGATTTTGAAATGATCGGTGGAGTGGGTATCTGAAGGAGTTTAATTCAGCAGTACTAAGTGGTGGATTTAGTCAGAACAACTGCTAAAAATTCACCTTGACATCCGCTTTGGCAAAAGGAAGCTGTGAGTAGAATATGAAAGCCTACAATTCATCAACTCTCACACACAGTAAGAATAGATAAATTCAACAGTTGCATGTCTTGGCTAAATGCATGTACAGCAGTATGAAAAATGCAGTAAGAAGAAATTAAACCAGATTCAGATGCCTTTGGTTCTACCGAAACTGAGATGGGGCCACAATTCAATTGACTTGAGCCACCAAGAGAAGTTGATACCCTTCCATGTAAACAATACAAGCAGTATAAAATCTGCCCTGAATTGATGAATAATAAAAAAAAAAGGAAAACAAAAGATAACTCAAAGATCAAGAGGACCTACAGCAATTGAAACGGTATCTATACCAGAGAATAAGCTGAAGAAGCAATGCCATGTTACTGGAGCAATTATTGGCCTCATCATGGTAATAATCAATACTAACAATAATCAAACTTGGACAGTACTGAAAACAACTCGAATAAGATGATAAGGGTGAAAATATTCATCAAAACCTCTAGGAATAGAGAAAATAGTTTCAGGTTTCCATCGTCAGCGAAGGGACGCTAAATTTGAGTTCATTTTCAGGGCAAGCTGCACAAGCGTGAGGCCTTAAACAGGGAAGGCTGAGGTAGGACAAGGCCTCCAGAATTCAATTGTTGGATTCCGAAATATTTCTAGCATTATTGATTTTTGGACAAATTTGACGATTCTATGCAAGCGGACATGAGTGCTCGATGATTCTGTGATGGAAGAGTTGTAAAATAGCTGCGAAATTTAAGAATGGGAATGTTTGGCTTCAAGGTTGTCACGAGTAGGTTGAGAGCCTACGCGAAAATATTCGCATGCAACCATTTTGTCACGATTCATGCAACATAGACCTGACAATGGATTTTTGCAACGCAGGATAATTAAACACAAATTGCACGAGACAGAACTGATCACATCACATTCACAAGATTACCGAAAGACAGTTAAATAAAGAGGCGCTCTTAATTACCTAAAGAGGAGTCCCTCTTAGAAATACGAAATATTTAAGATCTCTGAGCCAATGCATAAAAGAAATGTGTTGAACTTAACTTACTACCACCGGAAACAAAGAAAAATATGCACTCTTACCTATGGTGGAAGTCAAAAGTTATACGCACAATTTTTTTTGCACCAATTCATAGACTTTTATGACCAATAATGATCATTTATCCACAACTTTCAAAAATGTGACCTTTGACAAAAATGATAATTGATTGTTTAACTTGTAACAAATTTTAAAGATAAATTTAAGAAATTGTTGTTGTAGATACTAGCTTGAAATATTGCGATACCCAAGCGGCCTAGCGGTAGAATATTGCACTACACAGGATGCGTTGCCCCTCCACTTTTCCGAGTTACTCTACCGTCGTCCGTCAGCGACCACTCGAATCACAGCCCGGGGGCTGGTGTTATCAATTTGTGAATTAGTGATCCCTTTAGAAATGATTAAGGCCATTTCAAGAGGTGGCCAATTTGGTGCTTTTTCCAAAGCCACCGCTCAAGCTATTCCTCCTCCTTCAGCATCCGTGCTTGTACCTGCTACTTTACCTCCTTCATCCAAACCCCTTGTGGAAATTGATCGTGCTTTGCTCACATCGGACTCATTGGGCAAAGCTGTATCTTCAATCAACAACTTCGGAGTTATCTCCGGTCCTGGAGGTAATGCTCATGATTCCTATTTTCTCTTTTCCAAGTCCGTAAATTTATATACTTTATTGTCACTTGGGAATCATTCTTTCGACCATCTGCCATTGGTGCATCAAAGGTCAGATTGTAGGTTAAATTATTTTGACAACATATTATTTTCTTATCATTACTCAGGTGTTACTATTATCATTGGCAACCTTAAATTTGCAAGTTATTCCAACCGGTTACTCCCTGGATGATTGTAGTCTTAACGGTGACCAGTCGTTTAGCCCTCTTCCTTCACAATTGGGTCTAGCGACCACAAACCTCTATGGCTCCCATCGGTGTAAGCGAGAGTTGGTTCCATAGCAGTTCCATCGCTAGAATTTTTGCGACCATTTTCGATGGAACAGGGATGGAAAGGCGTGCGATGTTAAACGATTAACTGATAAAAAGGAAATTGTTTTCAAGCAGTCACTGTCTGTGATGCATTTATCGAAGAAAACTAAGTGGTTTGGAAAACACTGATGGCGGGAGATACACTAACCTCAAAATTTCGGTTTGAACCAACAACTTGAACCAAATCAACTTCGACGACCGACAAGTGAGAAGCACGTAAACATAATAAGAACCCTAACCTCAATTTTGATGGAATCAAGCAGTGCCATCGGCCCATTAGCGACGGAACAGCTTTCCAAAGGCCGTTTTCAGAGACCGAGGTAGGTCACCCTCGCTGGATACTCCATTGAAGTGGAGCCTAGTTCGATCTATATCAATGGAAGTGAGAAGTCCGTGGTTGGGTTGCTGGAGCCTCCTGTGATCTTTGGTCTCTCGTATTTTACACCATTTACAGTTGGTCAAATCCTCTTTCTTTTATCAGCTCCAGCCCATCTACAAACTAGAGGCTTCAAAGAGGTTCATCGATGCCTTTCCTGGCCCTCTCATTGGCCAGTGGTCTAAGTCGGCGCAATCCAGAGAGTGCGCAATCAATGAGTCTCTTTGAAGCCTCTACTTTGTATGTGGGCTGAACGCTTAGGGCCCACTCTGCACAGAAGAATGAGCAATTAGTCATCCATGAATCTCTAGTATCCAATAGATCTCTTTATTGGACATAGCTCAGTGCCATGAGAGCCTTCCCTTGGGATGTTTTAACCATAGAGTACATAGAGTTATAATGCAAATGGTAGAGCTAATGCAAATGGTGGTGATGCAATGGTGCCATGTTCTGGTCGACAAGTTCCGAGTCCGGTGTGTGTCGTGCTCGTGCTTCAGTCACTTTTTTCATACATTTTCGATCCAAAATAGCGGCAAGGAATATGTAGTATTTCCTATATTTTTTGTTTACATTGGATGGCCGCATCCCCATGTATCGAAAGCACTCAATTATGTATAAAAAGAGTGGCCCAACGTCACACAGGTGTCTCAGAATTCAGAACCTGGTAAATGTTCAAAAGTGGTGCCAGCTCTCCCACTTACATTACGAGTCTATGTTCTCTATGAATTTAACCCAACGCTTTGTCTCCACGGGACGTCTCAAAGGATTTTTCCTAAGTTCGAATCACAGGAATGAAACTTCCGGCCCTTTTTCACGTTAAACAACACAACAAAATTTCTTCCTCTTTTCAAGTCGTTCTTGGGACTTCACAAGGACTCTTAGTTGCTACTGTAATTAGTACTGACTAACTCAATATTTTCCCTAACTTCGCAAGTGAGATTGTTCTCTGGGACAAATTCCATGAAACGTCCTGTGGAGACAAGGCCTAAGTTAGCCTCATTTAGGAAAATGATCTTTCTAGTGATCTTAAACTTATAAAGTGGCTGTCTGTCTGAAACACAGGACCCCTGAGGCTGAAAATAACTAAACAGGAATAATAGCAGGAATGAGTTCTGACGTATACATCATTTGACTTTAGTCTCAACATCAATAAGGGAGCTTAATTATGCAGCAACAAGAAAGAAAGCAATACTTGACTCCGATAATAAATTTTGAGGAATTGGATCTAAATACAAGGCTTGCCCATTGTATGTTGAGACCCTGGAGTGCAAGTCTAAATGTATCAGCGTGGCAATCAAGGCGTGGGATCATCCTGTAAATGGTAGCTACCCAGCCCTGTGTAAGATCAACTAAAGAAAGGAACATTCATGAGGACTTACAGCAGTAGGTCTGGGCTGTGCATTTTTCGAGTTGAACCATCAATATTTATCATCATCCACCCTGTTGCCTAGATTTTTTAGATTTCTGTTTGAATTCATGTAACGTTTTAAAATTGTATTACAATAGAACAAGCTGCAAGCCGATAATTTTACTTAATGGGGCAGTGGCAGGGAACATCACAGGGTTAGTGCAATCTTTCCTAAATTCAAGAGCCTGATGCAAAAACAATGTTTTTCGCCCTCCCCCCCTCCCCCTCTGGAATGTTTTCAAACTTCGTCTAACAACTACTCATACAAGATCGCTTCTTTTCCCAAATTTTCAGATCCCCAAAAAATGTGGGGGGGGGGGGGATTCTAAACCTGTGAATATCGATACCTATCTTTTGAACGAGAAAAGATATTGAGGTCCGGTTTGGATGAAAAATCGTTTAAAATTGCGTACTGTTGTAAGATTCGATAGGTCCAAATCCCAAAATCACATTTTCAAGTTAACTCATGTGCTTTTTTTCAGTTTAGTCTTTTTTTGCATCCAACGAGAGGTCCATGGTGGTGGTGGGGAGAACCAAACGGTTCGAGAGTTATGAACGATTGCAATTTCCGCTCTACTCGCGCCGACCGATTTATTTTTAATATTGATTAATATTGATAGATTACGGGAGTAGAACACGGTGAAATATTTCGGAGACGATTATTACGGCTAATCGGTGGGACTCGTATGTAGCGCTGCGCAGCAGTAAAATATTGAATAACAATCCTGGGAGGGCACATTGAAGCCCTGTAAAATTCTATTCTTAAAATTTCAGTATTGACACATTTGAGCTCAGGTTTAGCTTGGCAGACGGATACACCCTTCTGCGGACGATCAGAAGAACTGGAATGTACCGTTTCCGAGCTAATTATTTGTTCTGGGTGGCCACATTGAAGCCACATTATATTTGTTTTTCAATGTGCCACTGTGTTTTACTCCCAAAATCCATAGATGAAGATACATTTGAGCTTAAATTAAGCCTGGCAGATAAACACAAGTTCATACCGCCGATCGGTGGGCCTGTAAAAAAGTTTTCCGGAGCTGTAGTGCCATAAGAAATAATGCAACTGGCTTACAGAAACACGTGTAGTTTAATGATAGAAACTGAAATGACGAATACCAAACATAACAGACCAGAGATATCTTGACTCAAAAGGGATGACAAGGTAGAAAATTTACGCATGATCCCAATGTCACTTAAGCCTTCACTTGGTGCATACTGGAGAAATGCTCAAAAACTGCATTTTGATGGTAACGATGACGCAACAGCGCGCGTAGAGCGGAAACTTCAATCGTTCATAACTCTCGAACCGTTTGGTTCCCCAGCTTAATGGACCACTCCTTCGATGCATATAAAGACTAACAATTTAAAAAAAAACTGGTTTTGGTTTAAATAAAAAATTGAGATCTTCGTGTATTCCATGTTTAGAAGAAATTTTTTTGACTCAAAAACTGAAAATAAGCACAGAAGTTAACTTGAAAATGTGATTTTGGGATTTGGATCTTTCGAATACGACAGTATGCAATTTTGACGATTTTTCGTCCAAACCGGACCTCGGTATCTTTCCTCGTTTGAGAGAATTGAGGTTTACAGGTTTTGACTTCCACACCCCCTCCCCCCCTAGCGCCTCTCCAAAAGTTTTTGGGGGTCAAAGAAGCGCTCAAATACGAGTAATTGATAGAAAAAGTCTGATCCAATTTCCGAGGGGGGTGGGCGAAAAACGTTGTTTTTGCAACAAGCTCTATCGTGAAAATACTGAAAAATTCATAAAAGTATTTCTAAGAGATAAAGAAGCTAATCAAAATCCGACCAATCAAAAGCCGAAAGTGAAGTTGATGTAGCTAGGCGAAGCCTGGAGCTGCATTCAGCCAATCAGTAAATGCAGTTTCTTCTGCCTGGCTACATCATCAGAGTCCGCCAAAAATATTGTTTCAAACTCGTCTCATTTTTAGCATTTTCGAACGGGGTCTCTTCGCCATTTAGAAATGAGAAAAGTCGTAAAAAATTACCAGAAGTTCAGCCCACTGCATACTTACAAAAAATCAATTAAAGAAAATAGGTGCCACTGACCCATGCGAATTAAATCTATGTTTGGAACACTTCAAAAACCGTTCAGAATTAATCGTTCTTTCGGATATCAACACTCTTCAAGCTAACATAAGTAGAACATCGCAGAGGTGCAAAACTTCTGTGACCAAACAGCGGATTCGGTAGCGCCAATAATTTGAAGGCAGCCGAAGAAGGGTTTTCGAGATGAGAAGGCACCTGAAAAGTGGGAAAAATATGAAGGCAGCACTTATTTTTGTAACTGAAACATCAAATATGTATGTTATGCTTTCAAAAGGAAACTGCTAAGTGCGTTACTTTCAGCGAAGCAAACTTCGAACCGTGTCCCTTATACAAAGAAAATAGTGAAGCCTAAAAATATCTGCCGCGATAGCCGAGAGAGCCATAAGTGCAAAATTTTCAAAATCGAGTTTTCTTCAAAATTCGTCTAAACTTTTTTAGATGAAATTACTGAGACTGCTAACTCAGCAAAATTCATCTTAATTTAATGAAAACGAAATGTATGAAAAAGCCGTAAGTGCACAAAAAATTATATAGTTTTTTCAAGACAGCCGTAGGTGTATGAGAGCCAATGAAAAGAGTGCTTTCAAGAGGAATGCCGCCCTCATCTGCCGATTTCTAACCTGAAAATGTGTTTGTTGTGTGTTCAACACGCTACCACAAAAGCACGCAGAAGATAGCCCTTACCAAACACTAACCTAACATGAAACTGAATTTTACCTTTTTCATGTACTTAAAAATAAAATCGGTAGAGTTTTAATCCCCCAAATGATTTTTAAGAGTCTATCGAATGATGGGTTGCGATTTGACTAAGAACGGAGGCTTCTTTCAATAAAATGTTCCACTCAAAAGCTTCTAGGCCCATTTTCTCAAAACTTCATTTTTGCACTTACGACTCTCTTCGCTATCACGGCAGATATGTGAAGGCAGTAAACTTTCCGCATCCCTGGGACACAGAATGTCTCAACTTGAGTAATTCTCTGAAGCCAAATAAAACATTCTGGTTCACATTAGCTTCAGCAAAGAATAGTAACTAGAAAACCGGATTACCAGGCAAGGTATTCATTAGATGCACTTTGTTGCCCAAAATTGAGCACTTGAGTACAGTTTTTGAAAAAATTGAGGCACCCTATTAATAGTTTCAATTAAAACTAGCCTAAAAATGTATTCGGTAAACGATTCACCACACAAATCCCACTAAATGCATCCAAAAATGAGTATGAACTCTCTCTCAGCCATAAGGCTCAGAGTAATTTTGAAACTTTAAACATGTAAGTATGTCTTGAAATAGCAAAATCTGTACCTATGGGCCTTGTCAGCTTAGCCCCTGAAGTAGATAATTTTACTTTTTTTTATTCTGTTTCTAAATCTTGAATTTATGTTTTAAGTTGAATTGTAACAGCTCGAGCTGTCGGCATCAAATTATATTTGAATCAAGCATTCGGAAATCACTGTCGTCCATTCTTCCTGTCTTGAGTTTTTTGGATTGATTACTTTGCCGAGTTGGATGCAACTATGAAAGTGGTGATAATATTCGTTTTAAGGTTGTTTTAATCCTAAAGCGAGATCTTGCATCACTGTCATGATTGTATCGACTCTTGAAAAGTATTATTAGCACGGAAAAACCTCAATCTGGAAAAATGGACGTCAGCGGTTTTTGCACGACTCAATCCAACTGTTAGCTACTCATTTTTCAGCACTGAAAATTCGCATAAAAAGTATATGTATCGAAAAGAAAAAGTTTCATATCCTATTCATTCAGCACAACTTCAATCTACTGAGCGAATCTTTTTTTTTTTTGGGGGGGGGGGGAGTGTGGGAAGTGGTATCAGAATGAGCTGGCTCGAACAGTATCTCTTCCAATCCCGAATCCCGATCACCCAGAGGATGTGAGGGAGTATCAATACTAATGAAAAATAAGAAATAAAGAAGGCAAACTACTTTACTAGACACCTCTCTCACGAAATTTGAGAAGCCTAGCAGGATCCTCTGATTTAGAGTTATCTGGACTGGTTCTAAATGTAGACTAGGGGTTCGCTATTAACCGACTGGCTAGCACTAAACTGAACAAATCTGGATTCTCTTACAAGATCATTTACGAACTCTTTACAGGAACCATAACAATGAGCAAGAGAGGTTTTGATACAAATATACCAAGTTGAAATTTTCCATTGGTCAGTGTGCTGATCCAGATTTATGTACTCAGATATCATTCATTAACTGATGGAGGTCCAAAAGTAATTTATTTACCTACATTTTCTGCACGCCACACCTCCAGCATCACTGAATGTTGTCACTTTTGAATCTCTTCTTTTCAGTGACTACTCAAGTGAGATTTGCTCACACAGATGTCAAAGTTCCAGACTTTACAGCTTATAGGCGAGACTCCACCAAGAGCCCGACCTCTGATAATGACAAGTCTCTTGGTTCCCGAGCTGCATTCTCTTATCTTTTCACTGCAGGTAAAGCAATGTTAAGTTTAAACAATCATCCGAGAAGTTTCATTTATAGCTTTTCATCTGTGCCTAAGACTTTATCACTGAAAATAGTTATGTCCAAAGTATTTGTAAATTATTCTCTTATCATTTCATGGTATATATTTTTATAATTTCTTGTATTTATTTTATATAATATTGTGAATGCCCCGTGTTTGCAAAGGAGGAGGCTCCTATCCGAAGTCTCTAATTTTGATGTTTTAGGAAAATTTAGTCCTTAGGGAACTAAAACTTGCAGTGTAACCTCTCCTATTCTGGGCACTAGTAAAACCACTTGACCTTGTGAAATTTGTGAATTTTGAGCAATTGAATCGCTCACACTTGAAGAGGTTATACCTCCCAAGAACTGAAAACCTAAGCTATATGTGATGGGGTAGCATATTAACAGACAACTCGAATATCATATATATAAGCTCCAAGACCTCCTAATTTTGCGTCACTGGTGACGCTTAGTTCCAGCGTTCTACCGGGCCGATTTTAATGATTTTTGCGGCTATCGACGCGCAATTGTCGCTAGATAAGCCAACTCTTTTCAGATTTTCAAAATATGGCCCAGGTTTTGTTATATTACGTGGTAAAGTTGCGAATTCTCCAATTTAAACAATGTAAATTTATACTTTTTGTCATAGTTCGTTTGAGCGTTCTACCGGGCCGATTTCTATGATTTTTGCGTAAATCGACAGGTAATAGGCCCTAGATGAGCCCGCTCTAATCAGATTTTGGAAATAGGACCCAGGTTTCTTTAAAATCACGTTATAAAATTGAGTGAATTTACGGAATGCTCCGGGACTGCTACCGCTGTGCGCGGGAGGATGCGCAGTGGTCGAGAAGGTTGCGCAGTAGCTGGGTAACCTGCGCATCAGCTCTATACTTATCTACGCAAGATTCACACCCAATATCTCCATAAGAGCGGTGGCCGAGTCGTCTAAGACGTTGGATGCGTCCGCTTGAATCACGGTGTGGGTTCGATCCCCATCTCCTGACTATTCTAAGTATTACCTGATCATCATTATTCGTTGTTTTACTGCAATATTTCATCAAGCAGTCATTTCAAAACGCCTCCTTTTGACTTCAAAAAAAAAAAAAAAAAAAAAAAAAAATTCTTCATTCATCAAAACCAAATATTATTTCATTCTGAAAGTAAAGTATACCTCATATCGTAATTTTTTAGGGGAAAAATAAAATCAACATTGATAAGGGGTAAAAGGGTAAAAATAGGGCCGCGTTGCGGCCAGGGGGCGTAGCCCTCTAGTATAACAATACTAGCCGTGATTAGCTGGCTTTGCGAGCTGACACGTCTAGCTGGGGAGTGCCCCTGAACCCAGTCCTTCTCTTCGCGATGAACTTGCTACTCGCTGCGCGAGCTGCCACCGCCCTGCATAGTTTTTAACATTGATGAGAAGACAACATCTATGTCTTAATCTTCTTTTTCACCAAGTTTTACAGAAATTGATGTTCTAGGAGTCGAGACCGCATTTTTGTGCGGGGCCGCCATCTTGGATTTTGAAATGTTGAAAATCTGACTAAAAATTCGAGTTTCCCGTCAAAAATACTCCCTCTACTTCCAAAGGACTACGTGCAAAACGGGTCATTTGGGGCTCGGGGCGGATACCTTTGAGACTTGCCCTATTCATTCACCTAACAATGCCCCATCTTTTCCCAAAGTTTCAAGCCCCCCCAAAAATTTTGGGGAGACGCGGCGGGGGGTCAAAGTTCAAAACCGGCATAATTTTCGCGAATTTATTACTCGAAAACCAAGAAGTTTTCGTAAACGCGGTTTAAACGAGCGTATTCAGCGTGACGAGAGCTTTCAGAAAATGTATAACATCATAGGGTTTCGTCAACTTCAGCTCGAGTTATCGCCTCCGAAGCGCCGGAACGCTCAAAAGAGACCCCTTATTTTTTCACGTTTGGGCCGATTTAAAAAAAAGCCATTTTTTTAATTTCATGAAAAACTGATATGTTGTTCCTGACTCTCTGTAGCCCCTCTAGCTCTTTACCGCATGCTGGGGAAATGTTTTGGTCGCGAGTTATAAGAGCAGAAAGGAGGGAAGGTCGGGAAAATTGGCTATTTTAAACTGCGCGCGCGGCGTTGATCGGAGGGAAAACGTCCCCTCCCACTCATTTCGGTGAATCACATTCCTCTGCCGACCTCGCATAGTTGCCACATGGCTCCTGATCCGTCGCCGCGCGCAGTTTAAAATAGCCGATTTTCCCGACCTTCGCTCCTTTCCGCTCTTATAACTCGCGACCAAAACATTTCCTCAGCATGCGGTAAAGAGCTAGAGGGGCTACAGAGAGTCAGGAACAACATATCAGTTTTTCATGAAATTAAAAAAATGGCTTTTTTTTAAATCGGCCCAAACGTGAAAAAATAAGGGGTCTCTTTTGAGCGTTCCGGCGCTTCGGAAGCGATAACACGAGCTGAAGTTGACAAAACCCTATGATGTTATACATTTTCTGAAAGCTCTCGTCACGCTAAATACGCTCGTTTAAACCGCGTTTACGAAAACTTCTTGGTTTTCGAGTAATAAATTCGCGAAAATTTTGCCGGTTTTGAACTTTGACCCCCCGCCGCGTCTCCCCAAAATTTTTTGGGGGGCTTGAAACTTTGGGAAAAGATGGGGCATTGTTAGGTGAATGAATAGGGCAAGTCTCAAAGGTATCCGCCCCGAGCCCCAAATGGCCCGTTTTGCACGCAGTCCTTTCACGAAAATTGATCGAACAGGAGCAGACTTACAATTAGCATTTGAAGCCACGGCCGCCATCTTGGATTTTGAAATGTTTAAAATCTGACCAAAAATTCGAGTTTCCCGTCAAAAATACACCTCCTCATACCGAATTTCACGAAAATCGATCGAACAGGAGCAGACTTAGCATTTTAAGCCACGGCCGCCATCTTGGATTTTGAAATGTTGTAAATCTGACCAAAAATGCGAGTTTCCTGTCACAAAGTACCCCTGCATACGGAGTTTCACGAAAATCGATCGAACAGAAGCCGACTTAACATTTTAGGCAAAGGCCGCCCCCTTGGATTTTGAAATGTTGAAAACCTGACCAATAATTCGAGTTTCCCGTCGAAAAATACCTTAGGATACCGAGTTTCACAAAAATCGAGGAAACAGGAGGCGACTCAGCATTTCAGGCCACGGCCGCCATCTTGGATTTTGAAATTTGGAAAATCTGACCAAAAATTCGAATTTCCCGTCGAAATGTCCCCCCGAACACCGAGTTTTACTGAAATCGATGGATCAGGAGCCGAGAAAGCATTTTAGGCCACGGCCGCCATCTTGGATTTTGAAATGTTTAAAATCTGACCATAAATTAGAGTTTCTCGTCAAAAATACACCTCCTCATACCGAATTGCACGAAAATCGATCGAACAGGAGCAGACTTAGAATTTTAAGCCACGGCCGCCATCTTGAATTTGAAATGTTTAAAATCTGACCAAAAATTCGAGTTTCCCGTCAAAAAGTACACCCTGTCACCAATTTTCACCAAAATACGTCGAAAAATTCCTCCTAAAACCTGCAATTTCGTCTATAAGGCCGTGACGTCACGTGACAGGATTGAACCTGTTCGGCGCGGTGCGCGTAAACAACCGCGTATCTCCAATGCAATACTATAGGGAGAAACAACTTTTCCATGTTGCGGGCGTCCTAGGCAGCGGATTGGAATCTGAATAATTTTGATCAACTCCTCACGACAATAGCTAAGCGTGTACCAAGTTTCAAGGAAGTCGCTGCGGCCAATTTTTCTCTAGGGGGGCAGAGTAAGTGGGAACAGCAGCTTTACAAAGAGTAATAAGAATCTATTCCTGAAATGTAAAAAGGTGATGAACAGAGCACAAGTGAGCAACCGGCATGGCATGGCGCAGGCCCAGACGGACAATACTCAGCTGTGCTGACAACCAATCAGAGAGGAAGGTGGCTGGCGCAATGATAGGTGGCAAGTGCTGCTAACCACACACCTTCCCCCTTTAAATAAAAAAGAATCGCCCTGTTAAAGATACTAAGTTGGCGTCAATGGCTTTCACAAACAATCATATGGCGTTAATCTCCTTTGTAAAAATGTGTCTTTGGCGTTACTCGCCTTTGTAAAAATATCCGTAGACGTTAGTTGCCTTAATACAAATAATCCTTTGCCATTAGTCGCCTTTGTAAAAATAATCATTTGGCGTTAGTCGCCCCTCGATACTGTAAGCCCGGAGACCTCCTAATTTTGGATAACTGGTAACGCTTAGTTCCAGCGTTCCATCGGGCCGATTTTCATGATTTTTGCGGCGATCGACGGGCGTTTGTCTCTAGATGAGCTCGCTCTATTCAAATTTTCAAAATATGACCCAGGTTTTTTTATATTGCGTGTTAAAGCTGCGAATCCTCCCATTTAAACAATGTAAATTTATATTTTTTTGTCATAGTTCGCTTGAGCGTTCTACTTGGCCGATTTCCATGATTTTAGCGGGTATTGACAGAAGATAGGTCCTAGATGAGCCCGCTCTAATCAGATTTTGGAAATACCTAGGACTCAGGTTTTTTTATAATCACTTTATAAAAGTGAGCGAATTTTCAGAATGTCCTCACGTGCTGCCGCTATGCGCAGAAGGTTGCGCAGCGGCCGAGGAGGTTGCACAGTGGCTGACCAGCCTGCACATTCCCTCTACTGTATGATCGCAAGATTCACCCGATACAGTTCAAGCAGGTCAGTGGTTGAGTCGTCTAAGGCATTACGTGCACACCTGTGCCGATCTGCGATGTAGATTCGAATTCCGACATTAAATTTCTTATTACGACCTGTAAATCATCTTTCTTTGTTTTACTGCAATGATTCATTAATCAATCATTGCGAAACGCATCCTGTTGACTTCAAATTTTTTCTTCTTTTTTATCAAAAACAAAAACAATTTTGTTTTTAAAAGGAAAATATATCTCATATCGTACTTTTTTAGGGGAAAAATAAAACCAACATTGATAAGAAGCTACAGGAGAAAGACGCGAAGATAAAAATCGGAAACTAAAGGAAATTTTAAAAAAAATATAAACGGATAAATAAATAAAATGAAAATAAAGAAAAGTTAGACAGCATCGATGGTCTATTAGGCTCTTACTACTTTCGTCATGAAAGTTTTGCTGAGATTTTTTAAACAAATGTTATCATGAAAATGTGAATTTTTTTAATAATGCTGCGGTGACAATATAGAGGCGTTAAGCGGCCCCTTGATGGCGCGGAGCGTCTTCAGGGGGTTGGGCCGCTTAGCCTCCTAGTATACAAATATTTTACTGATGGTAGTCGCCCTTGTATAAAATAATCATACAGGGTGAGCGAAAAGTCCCCGACCCCCCCTCTAACTTTTGAACGAATTGAGCTAAAGAAATGAAACTTTGGGAATGTTCCTATCTCAAAGGGGACCATCTTTTGAGGGGGTCAAAATTTTGGTCCCCCCTCAGGGGGGGACAGGGGCCCCCCAACTTTTTTTTTTCAAATAGCAACCCCTATCTTGTGATACCTCATTCGAAAGAGCATAAAAAACTAAGAATTTTGGCGCAAACCGCAGATCAATATCTCAATTTTTGACCGAGTTATGATAGGTCAAAGGTCAAATTTGACCTATTTTCAAAAAATCATAACTCCGGTTCAAATTATCGTAAAGAAAAAAATTAAACGGGAAAATTTACCAAATTGTGTTCGCTTTTACGTAAAAATTGCAGAAATCACTTCGATTTAATTTTAAGGGGGGGCTCGGACCCCCAAATACGTCAATTCAAAGGTCATTCAATTTTCCTGCGAAATAAGCCAATTTCCTCTGGATTTGCCTCCACATTATCTCAGTAAGGTCAAAATCAGTTCAACATTACGTTGGCAAGTCCCCAAATTTCGGGAAAAGTTAAAAAAACGAAATTTAAACGGTCAAATTTAATCACCTTAAATTTCGTTTTTTCAACTTTTCCCGAAATTTGGGGACTTGCCAACGTAATGTTGAACTGATTTTGACCTTACTGAGATAATGTGGAGGCAAATCCAGAGGAAATTGGCTTATTTCGCAGGAAAATTGAATGACCTTTGAATTGACGTATTTGGGGGTCCGAGCCCCCCCTTAAAATTAAATCGAAGTGATTTCTGCAATTTTTACGTAAAAGCGAACACAATTTGGTAAATTTTCCCGTTTAATTTTTTTCTTTACGATAATTTGAACCGGAGTTATGATTTTTTGAAAATAGGTCAAATTTGACCTTTGACCTATCATAACTCGGTCAAAAATTGAGATATTGATCTGCGGTTTGCGCCAAAATTCTTAGTTTTTTATGCTCTTTCGAATGAGGTATCACAAGATAGGAGTTGCCATTTGAAAAAAAAAAGTTGGGGGGGACCAAAATTTTGACCCCCTCAAAAGATGGTCCCCTTTGAGATAGGAACATTCCCAAAGTTTCATTTCCTTAGCTCAATTCGTTCGAAAGTTAGAGGGGGGGTCAGGGACTTTTCGCTCACCCTGTATGGCGATACTCGCTTTATACATGGTTGGCGGTACAAGCTCATTTACATGAGCAATACTTGCCCTCATGAAAACACAAATCTGGTGCTTTTTGCCTGAATAGAAACACATATCTCGCGTTAATCGCCTGAATAAAAACACGAATCTAGTGGTATTTGCCGTAATGAAAACACGTATTTGGCGTTAATCGCCTTGATAAAAACACGAATTTGGCTTTAGTCGCCTTTCACACCCACAACATCCTTCATTACATACTTATTTCTATATTTTGAATACATATTAGTGACAATCAAGCATATTTCTCAAGGCAATGATAATAACAGCATTACTTTAGCCCCACAGAAGAAGCTTAATATAATTACATTCTTAAAATGCCTAAACTGTGTTGATTAATTATTTCATCACAGGGTATTCCAACTAACTTATCAGCTTAAAAAAAAAAAAAAAAAAAAAAAAAAAAAAAAAAAAAAAAAAAAATAATAATTCACTTTGGGCCAGGAAAATATTACTTCAATTTCCTGTGCACAAAATCATCCTTTAATTTCTTTTCAACTCCTCTACCTGCATTTCTAAGATTTAGTACCCGATTAATTACGTAAGGTCTTTGGCTTCTTTTTTGATTTATACTTAGGAGCGTCTCATAAGGATTTGTGTTAAACCCAAGAAAGTCACAGTCAGTGGTAGATGGTACTGTGATATTACTGTCACTATCGCTGCAATTGTAAGGCACTGTAAAATAGCGCAAGAGATTCAATTTCCCCACTTATACTAGCCTTTGTGTGCTGGTTTGTTTCATCTATGTGTACCAGAGCTTCATTATATTCCAGCGAGTCTGGCAATCGATTGGAGCCCATGAGCTTGTTCAGTAATTCGTAATTCTTGCATTTTTGGAAACTAGAGAGTGCACATAGTTCACAGGAATTTTCCCCGATTTTTTTCAACAATATTAACCCACAAAATACGAGTTCAAAACTCCGTATTTTGAGCTCCCATCTAAACGCGCGCTGCTTGGGCCATGTCAAAATGGCGCCCATTCTATCCGTCCGGCGATGGCCACACTTTTGACCTAGCGTGCCGGCGACACAGAATATATAGGCCTTATTCTGTGCCGGCGAGGTATCTCTGCATGCCTCTGCCGCGTGTGGGTCGTGAAGATATTGATTACACGAAGGATCCAAACAACTCGAAATCCCTGGAGAAACAGTGAAAGGCAACAGGGAAGGGCATTTGAAACGATCGATAGAAGGATTTTAGTGAAGAAACTGGAAAAGATAGGAATTGGGGGCAGGGCATTATCATGGCTGAAGGAATATCTGCAGGAAAGAAAGCAGGCAGTTAATTGGGGGGAAGACTCTCCGATGAATTATGTGTTGAACTGGGGGTGCCTCAGGGTAGTAGACTTGGACCAGTCCTATTCTTAATTTATGTAAACGATCTAAAGGGTGTATTGATGGATTGCAAATTGAGAATATTTGCGGATGATACATTGATACACATGGAGGGGGAGACAGGCGGGGGGGGTATTACAGGAAAAATCCCTGCTGACCCAAATTGTGCCAAAAAACGGTCGTTTTTGGCGTCGCTCTTTATTTGAGGATGCCTGTTAGTATGTTGTGTTTCCTGCAGCAATACTGCTATAAGGCTCACCATATTTCATGGAATGAAGTGATCAAAACTACTTACGTACCTACAGCCTGGTCGGTTTCATGTCTTTCTAGAGTGAAGGAAATATTTTTTTTGCTCTCTTTTTAAGAATTCAGGGTGAGTCAAACCTGTCTAACTAAAATTTTAATAAAATCCCTTTGTTCAAAACCACCTAAGAAAGAATCATTTCAATGGTAAAGTTGCCGACGATTCTTGTTGAAAGTCCCAAAGTCAGCTGGTTCACTGAATTTCTCAGGTACAGACGGATGGAAGGATTTTGAAAAGACATGGAATTACATCCTTCATAAGAATAAGTCAGGAACACGGTTAAGGTTATCTGGGGATGACATTTGTAACATTTCGTTGCATGATTTTATAATCGAAGAGAAACAGAAAGTCTGAAACTCTGTAAATCTACGTAAGTGGTTTTCTAGTTAGGCCATGACATTGATATGCTCGTTTTGTTATCAATTATTCTCCACAAAGGTAAGCATACTTACAAAAACTGTTCCAAAACAATTGCGAATGTAACCTTGTGATATCTAAGTAACTTTACATAACTTACCTGTTAAACTACCAGCTGCCCGATTATTGAAACTGTGTCAGCCCGACATGAAAAGACCCTATCGCATCCATGCAATATATTCGAATTTGATGTCTTGTCAGGTTGCTCTAAGCCTTCAATAATCGGCCTGCTGATTAGTTGCAAAACATTTCCACTTCCAGACGAATGATCATGTCTTGGTTGATGCTTTCGATAGTAGAGTTGCGATGTCGGTTCAGCCGCAGCACTCACCAGAAAATTCCTTCTTCGATCGGACCTTTGATGATTCATTGTCGAAATAGCTTTGAACTGATTAAAGATAAATGACACCGCATGAGTGTCATTTAGTGATGAATCAGAGATCAAAGTATAAATTTGAAGCTGCTAGAGCAGTAATTTTATCAGACAAGAGTGACCGTCTAAACGCAAAATCCACTTGTGACAGATCTCAGAAACTTTGCATCACCGCAAGGAGACATTAACAGAATATCTATACACCAAATTATTTACGCAACTAGGTGAATTTCTTTGGTAAATTACTTCGCTTAAGAGAAAGTGCTGACTGTAGAAAAAAAGAAATAATACCTGTACCGATAGCATAACTGTGTATATGCACTAGAGTGGTCACTTACAAAGAACAGACTCGAACAAACACTTATGAAAAACATTGAACAAGAGAGCAGAACTGGATTAAGTAAATGTAGTCTCTAATTTAGTTCTAAACTGCGAATTTGAAAAACCATAAGACACACCTCAGGTGTGTAATCACTTGGTTCAGGCCTGAGAAACCTCGAACTACATGAGATCATATCGGTGAGGTTTGAGAGGTCAAAAGGCTGTAATACTAAATAAATAGTGAACTTCTAACTCCTGAACGAATTCAGGACCACATACTTAAGACAAAGAAACTGCAAAACATTTGATTTAAGGCGAAAATGAAAAGAGAATGGTCAAAAAAAAGAATGTCTGGGTTTGGACATTGGACTTATAAAACTGATTTTCCGAATGCACTTTAAAATGAGCCGATAGGCCGTGGCTGCAGGTTGTAAAATACGATGAATATTATTGCCAAATGCTTGGTTGAAGTCGAAAATAGATTTAAATGAATTAAAATTAAGAGATTTCGAGTTGTTTGGATCCTTCGTGTTATCAATCTTCGTTTGTTTATTGTTTACGACCCGCACGCGGCAGAGGTACCTCGCCGGCACGCTAGGTCAAAAGTGTGCCCATCGCCGGACGGATAGAATGGGCGCCATTTTGACATGGCCCAAGCGGCGCGCGTTTAGATGGGAGTTCAAAATACGGAGTTTTGAACTCGTATTTCGTGGGTTAATATGGTTAAAAAAAATCGGGGAAAATTCCTGTGAACTATGTGCACTCTCTAGTTTCCAAAAATGCAAGAATTACGAATTGCTGAACGAGCTCATTGGAGTACTCACATTCTCCGTATGATGTAAATGAGACGCTGAACCTACTTCTGATGTACCGTCAGCATGTTCTTGATTAGAATCTGTTCATAAATTCATAGTTGAATTAATTTGCTCAATCTCAAACTCCTCTTCAATAATTTCCTGTGGTTCTGCCTTATCAGCAGACTTATCATTCAAGTAATTTAGTTCATCTGTTTGATCATTCTCCAAGGGTCTGTAATTCGTTCGTAGAAATGAGGAATTTCTTCTTAAGGTTTGCCCCAATTCAATGTAAACTCTATAAAATCTAGGAGGATATTCAAGCTTTTTAATAATTTGACTGAGATCCATTCATTATTGTTTAAAACGAACACAGATTCATTAGCGGCAAAGGGCTGGCAACCACACACTATATCTGTTCACTGCAGTATTTCTCAGTGAAAGTGCCCTTGCTTCTCCTTCTGAGAAAAGTGGCCTAGTCTTAATCAACCTATTTTTTGGTATGTTGTAGGTCTGGAGGCACTGATAAAAAGTGTCCATAGGTGCCTCTCCTATTTCGCCATTGTGCCTCCTTTTCTGAGAGTGAGAATTGAGCATTTAGTTTTTAATTGATTCTGATGATACTGCAAGTTGAATTTTTGCCCTTTCAAGGTGTCTAAACTTTTTTTTAGTACATTTGTCTTCGTCTGAATGCAGTGTAAAACATAGAGACCTACAAACTAAACAATTCTGTTGAGAAAAGTGGTGGTGCCATTGAACTCCGATATTTGAGCGAGCCCATGTGAGTCTTATTAAAAGGATGCATTTATCACCTTTTCAGGCCTTTTTTGGTGTATGAGGTTGATCGCAATTTGAAATTTTGACCATGATGGCTCTCAGAATTTGTCAAAAATTGAATAGATTTTTAAGTACCTGTTTATTTTTCATCAATTAATGTGATTTTATTTATTTTAAGCAATTTCAGCGGACGTGAATACTTATGCAGGTAATTCCTAATTCAAAACTAATTTGAACTTCAGAGAAGACTAAGTTTACTCACCAATAAAACATTCTTTAGTAATGTGTGAGGTGGAAAAGATTAGGAGGAAACTAGTGATAAATAAATTACATATTTTTTAATTGTTTTTCTTCCAGGTAGTTTGGCTGGTGCAATTTATGGAGGAAAGGGTATTGTTCACGCATTTGTGACATCTATGAGTGCTTCTGCTGATGTATTAGCTGTTTCAACCATTGAAGTAAAGTTGAGTGCAATTCCAGAAGGGCAATGTGTTACTTTCAAGTGGAGAGGAAAACCGCTGTTCATTCGCCACAGGTAAATGTCACCTACTGGGCTGATTTTTTTGACCAATTCATAAACCCGAGATTTGTTTTTCTGCATATACCATGAAGTAGGTGTAGTGAAGTCCTATTAGTTGCATTGTGAGAGGCTGATTTCACGTATCAGCAGGTGGCTTTTGCCAGGTGGTCTTTTTCTTTGCTAAGTGTTTGCCATTTTACGGCAAATTTTGAAAACCTTTGCTGTCTGGTATTTCTGCCGTGCCATTAAGTAAATCCTTGAACGATTCATGTGAAGTTTAAGTCCTTTGTTGATCCTAGGGCTTCTTGCTATCGCCATCCATTTTTTTAGCGAAAATTATATTGATCTAAATGGGGAAAAAACAGATCGGAATAGGAATTCATTTTTCCTGCATTAGATCTACTCGAAATGCCTGAGTCTTACGCTTCACATCATAAATCAGAATCTGCAGAATATTTAAGAGGGCTAAAATCGGACTGAGGACCTAGAGCGTAGAGTAGAGGTCAGGGGTGTAGGAACTTCCTGATAACAATTCTAAATCAAATTCTAACTAATCGGGCAGACGACGACGCGGATAGCTTCCGTTAGTCACTGGTTAATCCTCCGAGCTCTCTGGTCGACAATCCTCCGGAGAGCAGACTGGAGAGTTTAGCAATGCATGTATTATATCTCATCTCATAGTCATGGCAGGTCTTTCATACAACACACCAGATTCATGTTTAGTGGAAGTTTTGTCTTTCAAATTGCCTATTTTTTTCAGTTTTAGGGTGGACAGAGGGGTTCCATAGTTTTTTGGATTATCTTTGAAGATCCTCTGTATGTACGAAGTACTATCATAAAAAAATCGCTAAAGGCCCCATAGCATCAAGTGACGAGACTAAGTGGTCATGCCAAAGAGTTAATCGATTCCTGACTTCCACACAGTTCTAATGTGATTCATGTATATTCTGCTGTATCGACCAAAACTTGATTTTTTACAAAAGTTCCTTTATTTTCTCCTTCTAGAAAAAAACAGGATGGTTTACTTCAGAAAAACCAGGGAATTTAGAATATTGACAGTACTAAAAACTCTTCTCCTATTTTAGTTTTTCCCCTGAGTGTTGTTTTTTTGGTTCTTTGTTTTAGAACCCAAGAGGAAATTTCTCGGGAGCGAGCAGTTCCACTCAGTGACTTACGTGATCCTCAGGAGGATGAAGTTAGAGTCCAGAAACCTGAGTGGCTTGTAGTTCTCGGTGTATGCACCCATTTGGGTTGTGTACCTATTGCCAATGCTGGTATGTGTTTTTTACTGTTTCTTTCACTTGTAGATGGCTAAGAAACAATACCGCCTACCTGTCAACTAACATTTTTACAGGAAAAAGAAGGAACCTCGTCATTTTTGTAATTATCTGGAAAAACTAGAAACATCAGCTTGCACTACTCTGTATGAAGTTGCTGTTCCCACTCACTCACCTCCCCTCCCCCCCCCCCCAAGAAAAATTGACTGAAGCAATTATCTTTAAACTTGGTAAACGCTTCGCTATTGTCTTTCTTGAGGACTTGATCAAAACTATTCTGCTTTGAAAATGTTGTCCAGGATGCCCACAAGAGTGAAAAGTTGCTCCTCCCTACATTTATGCATTGGAGATACAAGGTTATTTACGCGCACCGTACTGAACAGGTTGAATCGTTTCGCGTGACGTTACAGCAGCCAGTAACAGCACCAAAATTATAGACGAAATTACAGACTAATTAATTATGACGACAACATGAACAAAGTTACAGACATAGCGATGGACAAAGCCATAGATAAAGCGATGGACAAAGTCATAAATAAACCGACAGACAAAGTTGTACACATAGCTATAGACAGGTAAGCAGGATGATAGACATATTATCGACAAAGGAATCGCTGAAGTGATGGACAAAGTTTAAGACAAAGCTACAGGCAAAGTCACCCACTCCGCCAATCAGCGCAGCTCATTGGCTATAGCTCGCTACAGTCGCGGCTATATAAGCTGCGAGCTCACCACATCGCACTGCACTGAACAGGTTGAATCGTGTCCGGTGACGTTACAGCAGCCGCAGCGGCACCGAAATTACAAACGAAACGATCGACAAAATTATGAACAAAGCTACTGACATAGTGACGAATAAAGTTATACTCAGCAATGGAAGTCAAAGATAAAGCGATGGACAAAGTCATAAATAAATATAATAGCTTCCCTCGATCACTGCCCTCGATAATATACTTACAGTTCGAGAGACGTGTTTCCCTAAGATTTTTGCGGATGTCCCGTAAACGACAATTTTTGTAAAAAGTTTTTTTTAACTATGAGCGCATCATCTAACTAAAACCAAACCAGGGTTAAAATGTGTCCTAAAGCATCCTTAATAACATATCAAAAGCTCGTTTTAGTTAGACGATGCGCTCGGTGTCAAAAAAGCCTCGGAGTGATAGAAAAACACGAATTTTCGCTAAAATACGCCTGCAGACCTATGTTTAGGCAACCGTTTAACACGTATCCAGTGGCCTATGGGCTAACAAGGGGAGCTTCCCAAGTGTAACCGGAATTTCGAGTTGAAATTTCGCATGAAGATACTAGAGATGATTTTAGGGATGCCGTATTTTTTCGTTTTTTCGAATGGGGTCGGGAAAGCCCTCAAAAAAAGGGCTAAAGATGCGGAAAAAACGCGTGCGCTAGCGGCACAAGGTAAACGTA
This sequence comes from Bemisia tabaci, assembly GCF_918797505.1. Taxonomy (NCBI): domain Eukaryota; kingdom Metazoa; phylum Arthropoda; class Insecta; order Hemiptera; family Aleyrodidae; genus Bemisia; species Bemisia tabaci. The sequence continues at coordinate 87,372,399 of NC_092793.1, read as the reverse complement.
GGTGATAGAGGCACTGAATCTTTATCAGTACCGCATGGCCGAACGGTAGCGCGCTCGCCTCGCAGGCGGGAGGTCGTAGGATCGGATCCTGCTTACAGCTTGTTATTTTATTTTACTTTATGCTTGTTTATTTTTCACTTACTTTATTTTGCACCATTCGCTCCGCAAACCGACTTACGAGGTAGAACACGTAGTGACTGGAGATTTTTTACATATGCTGATAAAAACTCGAAGTTTCTCTTGAATTGAAACGTTATATATAATTGAATAAACAAAACACTCTAAAACTCACCAAATTTCGTTGCCAAGCTGAATTTCCGGAGTATCAGTCGAATCTGTATCTGTATCTGACTGATACTCCGGAACTTCAGCTTGGCAACGAAATTTGGTGAGTGTTAGAGTGTTTTGTTTATTCAATTATATATAACGTTTCAATCCAAGAGAAACTTCGAGTTTTTATCAGCATATCGACGGTGAAACTACCAAACCACGTATCTCGGTTTGCGACGTCGCAGACTTCCTGTCATACTTTATTTTTTAAATGAAAAACTACTTAAAATCTAGTCTTGAAAATTTCTGTGATTTTTCCTCTTTATGCGGAGAAAATTCCGTGAAAATTTCAAGGAATGATATTGATTTGGTCTACTTCAAAAAAATAAAATGTGAGCGTAGATTTTTAAACACCGCAAACGAGATACGTGGTTTGGTAGTTTCACCGTCGATATGTAAAAAAATCTCCAGTCACTACGTGTTCTACCTCGTAAGTCGGTTTGCGGAGCGAATGGTGCAAAATAAAGTAAGTGAAAAATAAACAAGCATAAAGTAAAATAAAATAACAAGCTGTAAGCAGGATCCGATCCTACGACCTCCCGCCTGCGAGGCGAGCGCGCTACCGTTCGGCCATGCGGTACTGATAAAGATTCAGTGCCTCTATCACCTACGTTTACCTTGTGCCGCTAGCGCACGCGTTTTTTCCGCATCTTTAGCCCTTTTTTTGAGGGCTTTCCCGACCCCATTCGAAAAAACGAAAAAATACGGCATCCCTAAAATCATCTCTAGTATCTTCATGCGAAATTTCAACTCGAAATTCCGGTTACACTTGGGAAGCTCCCCTTGTAAGTCATGATTATTTCCGTAAACTACATTGAGTCAACCGGGAAAACTCGCATAAAGTTCCAGATTCTAGGAGGGGGTCAAAAAGGCCCTTATCGATACCCCTCCTTTGGGGTGGGAATACCCCTAAATACCCCTAATTTTAAAATTTTTATAATTGAGCTAAGCTACAGCGCTTGACGGATCTCGCTAAATAGTTTCTCGTAGAGGCAGACGAGCTTTGAGCTTCAAAGCAAGCCACAGTTTCTATCGCAATTGAATGATTTACATTAAAAACGACCCACAGAAGCATAAAAACTTGCGACCTGCGGGTGACCTTGAGACTCGGAACATACAAGGTTCCCGCGCGCCGCATCAACTTTGAAGACTCATAACTCTGCTTCTAATAGTTTCCCCACAATGAACTTGGGTTTTTTTTAAAACCTTAAACCCTCTACTTTTATTTAGGATGGTTTTTGTTTTGCTCCGTGTGAACAGAACGAACGAAAATCTCGAAAAACGAAAATTTACAAAAGGGGGACCTTGTATCATTCCCCCAAAAGTGGGTTAAATTTCAACATTTTATTAATTTCATACTCATATTCTGAAAGTTCTCATTTTTTTGGAAACTTTGGCACTAAGATCATCTTTTTACGACAAACCGTTGAGATGTTATGGTACATTTAAGTTTTTGACTTTGAACCCCTTCTCCCTTTTCCCTGGGGGTTAGGCAAAATAATATGACCAGTTTTGAGTGTCTGGGCAGGCCCCCTTTAATCCCTGAGAAAATCGTAGGATTCCGTGTTTAGGCTGATTTGGCCGTTTTGTTGTAAAGGTCCTTTGCATTTTTCAAGATTTCAAGTATTAAGTTCCTGCCAAAAGTGCAAAGAACTGTCTTGAAAGTATATTTTGCTTTAAAATGAGTGTTCGTTTAACACTCTGCGATGACTCGTTCATTAGTTACAGCAGAAAGAAAAGAGATTAAAATCCCGACAACTTTATGAGAAATCGTGTTTTTTGGCAGCTATCATCATTTTTTTACCAACAGTATTGAGTTTTACCAGGGACAGCTATGAATCTTGTTGAAAGTAAATGAAATGTATGTTAAAATGAGTGCTCCCACAATATTGTGCGATGCTCCGTTACTGAGTAACATGAGGTTGAAATGACCCCATGATTTCAGTTATATGCTGTGAATAACCCCTCGTTGGCCGTTCTGTGCATTCCGCTATTCAACAATTGGACGTATTTCTATCAAACAGAACTAAGTGCAGAGGGAAAAATGGGGTGCGCACGTTGGTGCTTGGGCCATAAGTGTTCGGTTTCACATACAAAATAATAATCATAGAGAAAAAAAAGGAGGTGTTTGCATTTCGGGCATCTTGGAATTTTTTTGATGACGTAGGTCGGTACAGCAACTTTTTTCACCGATTTTCTTGAAAATGGTGTAATTTATGGGAAAAAGTCATTCTATAAATAGTGCTTGAAATTATATCATGAGTTAATTTAAGCAAAAAAATGGGACATTATGGTCCGTTTTTCATACTTTGAATTCCGGATTTCGCTGGCCAGGTTGTACCGACCTACGTCACAGGGTAAACAAACCTCAAGATGCAAACACCTTCTTTTTTTCCTCTATGATCATAAAGAAGCCAATCACAGTGATGAACCCGGGAGCAATGAGCTCCGCATACTCAAGCTCCACCAATGGGACACTGAGAACTCCATTGTCCCCAGCCTCAGAATGACCGCGAAGCAGCGCACCAATCACGAACCTCGCGCGGGCGCGCATTTCAAACTTAGTCTCCACGGCGCCCGCCAAGTTCAAACACGCATTGCGGTGCTCCCGCCAATTTCTCACAAAGCGCCCGCATTGACCAATCACAGCCAAGCTCGCGGCAACGCTCTCTACGCGACCGGTATAAATACTGGGACGCTTCGCTCTTAGAACTCACTTCTGAGTGATGCGTCGTCCGATCAACATCCTGAATCCAGATCCAGCCATGCAGCGAAGCAAGTTAACCAAGACCAAGGAAATGAAGATTCAACCGAGGTCATGTAGCAGCTAACAAGGAATCTCGAACCCAAGTCAAGAATGAAGTTCCCCAAGCAACGTCAAGGAGCAAATTAGCGAGCAAGCTGTATCGCTTATAGCTATTATCATAAAAAATCCCAATTTTTTAGTGTATTTCAGAGTTTTAGGGCCATCCCTCCCCCCCCCTTATGGTGTCCGTATCGTGTCGACCTTTTAGTATGATGTTAAGGTAGTATAACTATAGAGATTCCCACCAAAAAAGCTTTTGTTGTAATTTATCTCGGGTTGACCCCCCTTTTTTCGCAATTTTGACCTGACTAGAAAATGAAATCCTACAGTTTTGATCTGAAAAGTGATAATTCGATTTTCTTCATAGTATGACTTTTCTTCTTGGGATATAATTGCATTACCTGCTCAAAAATGAAGACATCGACTTAAAGACTCAATTAACATAAGATATTGGACTGGAGCCACTTTTTTATGAGACTAGGTGTCATTTACGAATTGTTCTTTTCCTATTCTCTATCCCGTCATGGTGCTGAATTGTTCTTGCCTTTTTACTGAGTGTTCACTCGCTTGTATGGGTTGGTAGCCCGTTTGTGTGTGAATAAATAAACGAATATCATCTTAGAAAACTTTATAGGGAGACAGTAATATTGGGAGTGTAAAAAATCTGTTCCCAGGTCAGCTCATTCAAGATGTTCTTTCATCCACGTCCACCTACGTAATAACATATTTACCTTTACTCTGTTTAGGTGATTTTGGAGGTTACTACTGTCCATGCCATGGTTCTCATTATGACGCATCCGGCAGAATCCGCAAAGGCCCAGCTCCATTGAACTTAGAGGTTCCAAAGTACGCTTTCACTGACCCAGACACGGTTCTTGTTGGGTAAAAGATTCACTCCCCAGCTTTCTTCTATTTAAGCAAAGCTCATGTAAATAGGTTCTTTAATGCCCTTGTTATAGTCGTGATCAGTAAGTTCAAAAGTTAAAAATAAACTATGTTGTTCAGAAACTACACTCACTTCTCATTTCTGAGTGTTCCTCTGTTTTGGCTAACTCCACTTCCATGTGGTCTGACTTGAGGTTTCCCAAGTATTGTCCCATGAAGTGATTATTCATTGGTGACATGCACATGACTAGGTCATCATTTGACAGTACTCGCATCCAAATCGTTATTTGTAACCACTGTGCTGACGGCTTTATCGTTACGTGTCAAAAATTTAAAGTAACTTCGTTCTGAGAAAGCTGTTTTCACACTTAGAAATTTTTATGTTCACGGTGGATTCCAGATCCAGATAGACACGCTAATGTGTCTATGGTAATTTTTATTATAATACAGAGGAATTCAAACAAATCAGGCAAGCACGGATTGCGTGGCATAGAAGGCTGCACAGACACTGTTCAACTGCTTGGAAATCCTTTTTGAGTCTACAGTTTTCTAGAGAAGATCGTGCTGAGAATTGCCCTAGCTGATTTGAGAACATAAAATTTAAATATAAGGACTAAACACTGAGAGAGACTAAACCTTCAGCTCCAGATCTGTTCCTTCAATAGACTGAAAGAATAGAGAGAAAAGGCCGATGTAAAAAAAAAAAAAAAAAAAAAAAAAAAATTCTACCAAAAGTGAAAGTCTATTTCTTCAATTCAACCCCGTAGATTCTAGGTTCATCAGCGAGACAGCAGACAATAAAGCCAAAATGAAAGTTGCCTCCCCATGAATAACAAACTGACACCAATGATTAACAACTTAGCAAATGGTATGAGGCAGTTCAGCAAAAAAAAAAACTTGCGCTCCAGCTGCCCGTGCATTTTCAACCAATTTTGATTTAGTTGTCAGCATTGGCAAATAACAATTGTACCGCATTAAACAGAAAGGAACCAAGCCACATCAGCTATTGCCAAATTTAATTGGGCAATTTAATTTTTTACATGAAAACGGTTTTGCGGATTTTCGTGAAAATTCTCCATGGTATGAAGCAAATTCCTTAAAATTTTCTAAAAAATCCGAACAATCGTTCTCTGGTAAAAAATTGAATTGCCCAGTTAAACTTGGCTACAGCTGATGTGGCTTGGTCCCTTTCTGTTAAACTCGGTTCAATTATTACGTGACGCACTTTTACCGATTTTGTCACACTCCCCCCTCCCCCTCCCCTTGTAATGCAGCCCTACCCTACACCCCCCTCCCCCTGGTCAAAGTACGTAATGCTGCACAGTGTGTTAAAATCCCCCTAATATCAAGACAACGAATGGTATTACTTATGGTCAGAACGGGTTCACAGGTGCCCACACTGGTTACGTATCTATCATGGTTATCACCAAAACCATATTTTGGTCGCTAAAATGATGAGAATTGCAGCCGGTGAACGTCCCACTTAAATCTCGCCATCAGGAGAGGTGCCAGTGTATTGCTTTTTTTAGAGTATTTCGTGGTGAAAAAGTGTCATTTCTGGATGGAACGAGATTTCAAAGGCCAGAGAAAGTAAGCATGACAGTTGATGTGACCAAAAAAATTATTTAAGTATTATAATTACTCATTGAAAACAAGTGCAGAAGACTGTTTTATTTTCCTGACTGTAGTAAAGCCGCAATAGTGTGGAACAGTATGAAACTTATATGAGTGTGTTCAGAAAACTATCAAGATGCGATATATCTCTAGTTTTGCCGCGTTTGTTCGTAACCTTGAGAATGAGAGCACATTTTGTGCTCATCCTCGAGATGTGTCAAGGTCAAGACATGTCGTTAAATCACTCCCGAACTATCATAATTTTAGCGATGTTAAATACGAGCTGAAAATGTTTGAATAAGATACATGTGTGAAATCCTATTTCCAGTCCTTTCTGTGCAATAATGTCAATGTGTGCCTAGAAATTTGGACATTTCTCGCTAAACATAGCTTGCACTTGTGGAAAAGAATGTCAAGAATTTCACAGCCACACTGATAGGAAGATCACACGCGTGCTTTGATATGGCGGTTTATCATTAATCGCGCGAGGCCATGACGCGAAATTTACGTCTTTCCAGTGTCGATTGGCGCGCCCAGTCCCGCGACGAGCTCATTACCTGGACAGCGACCATTACGGTCAGCGTTAAGGAAACAAGCCGTAGGAGGCAGCTCGTCGGTTGCGCGGAAGCCTCGAGACGGCAACACCGAAAATCGGAAAAACACCGCCACTCCCGCCAGCAAAAACAGCTACCAGATCTAAACTGGCTATTCCTGAGGCTAGGAAAAAGAATAGCAACAAGAAGGCAACAACGTCACAGGGAACTAAAGCAATGACCTCTGGTGACCGAACACGAAACGAAACCATGAGTAGGATTGAGCACTGTGACGACTCGCAACATGAAGCTCCTGAAAAAGATGAGACACCTCAAGCAACTCAGACATAGGACGAGCGAAAATCACGACTCGAAATCGATGGCAGTCCTTGTTCGGAGCCAAAATATGGCCTAATACAACAACTCAATGCTTTGGTTGATAAATAATTGCCGATTTGAATAGTACTGTTTGTAGTCTTTCTGAAATTAATAAAACCCTTGAATACAGGGTCAAAGTACTTAGCGAGGAGCTAGAAAACTCAAAACGGCAGCTCTATTTGAATTTAAATGATAATTCTGATAAACGTAGTAATAATTGTCAAAATGAATGACAGAAAAATTTAGTTGTAGAAAACAGCAAACTCAATGCGGAAACCAACAGATTAAACGGAGAGAACTATGGTATGAGGGAAACGCTTAAAAGAGAAAAAATGCAGTGTGAAGGAGAAAATAGAAGAGATTTTGATTACAGCATAAGAAATACCTGCGTGTTTAGGAAAGGGTTACGTGCAAAACGGGTCATTTGGGGCTCGGGGTGGATACCTGTGAGACTTGCCCAATTCATTCACCAAACAATGCCCCATCTTTTCCCAAAATTTCAAGCTCCCCAAAAATTTTGGGGAGACGCAGCGGGGGGTCAAAGTTAAAAATCAGCAGCATTTTCGCGAATTTGTTACCTACTCGAAAACCGAGAAGTTTTGAAAAACGCGGTTTAAACGAGCGTTTCCAGTGTGACAAGAGCTTTCAGAAAATGTATAAGTAACATTATAGGGTTTAGTCGACCTCAGCTCGAGTTGTCGCCTCCGAAGCGGCGGAACGACGCAGGTAGAAAAAGCGGCGCTGCCAACGTGTGCTTAATTGATCATTTGTAGCGAGCGCAGTGAGCATAATTCAGCGGGCTCGAATTACGCTCAGATTTGAGCCCAAATCGTCGGCCGCTAGGTACCTGCTTGCGCCCGTGACTTGAGCGTTATTCCCAGCGGTAACTGCTCTTGCTCAAATCCCAATGCTTCTGCGTGGCTCTGTATGCTTCTCGCTCTTGGGACGGCTCGAGCTCGACGTCACCACTCACTTATTGCTCTGCTTAACAGCGAGCACTGATTTTGAGCAGTGCTCACCTATTATGCTCAGGGGTCCTGCCTTCAGGACTATGCTTTGCTGCGCACCCCCAACTGATATCTTCTTTTTCGTCTAACGGACACTAACCTCAAGTCCCCACTTGCGATACTTCTCAAACAACTTCCATGTCATATACTCTGTGTCATCGTGAACTTGACTTATGACTACCTGGTCATCGGCAAAGCATAGCGTGAACAGAGTTTCTTGGTCATTCAGAGAAACGCCCATTCCGGCACACTTTCTTTTCCATTCCTTCTAGTCCAGGCAATAAAGGATTTTGCCTTGTAAAACTTAGGTGAAATCAGGTTAGGATTGTTTCCTATGTAATTTTTCACGCTAAATCCGAATTTTTGGTTTCCCGACATATTTCGAAATTTTGCGAAAGAACAAATTTATTTCACAAGAATGGCGAAAAACCATGGAAAATCGCGATTTAACGAGTTTTCAGAGCTCGCAACGATTCCAGCACTCTCCCTAATGAACCTATGGAAAAAACATTTGGATCATATTAATATGAAATTTTATCAGCTTTAATTTTGGAAATAACTATTTCCTCGATATATCGCACTAGAAAAGATATACATATCTGGGGAAAACCGTGGAAAAACGTGATTTTTCCCGGTTAGAACAAGGTAAATATGTTGGGAAACCAAAAATTCGGATTCAGCGTAAAAAATTACTGCGGCAATAATCATAACCTGATTCCACCTAAGTTTTGCAAGGTAAGCCCCTGTTCTATCCTTTATTGCCTGGACTATTCAGAGCGTGCTCTAGATTTATCTTAAATAGAGTTGGTGACAGACAATAGGGTGTCCCACTTTGAGGGTCACCTCCGAATTTTGATGATGGTACCCTCCAAATCGTTGACCCCACTCATAAAAATAAGATTGCACTAAAGAAAAAAATTCTAAAAAATTTTTAAGGGTTGCGCACGGCCAAAAACTACCCCCCGGAATAGGGCAAAATGCAGAATTTTGCCCATTTTGACGATTTTTTTAAACAACATTGTAATTGAGCTAGGGTTCTGAAAATTTCACAGTACGAGCATATGTTAGGGTACTTTTAAGAAAAAATTTTGTTCATGTCATCATGCGTTCCCAATTTTTGCTAAAAATCCTCAAAATCGGCTAAAAACGCGATAATTTCAAGATTTTGTATTTTTGTCTCATGACGATTTTTTCAGCTGACAAAGTTAAATTAATCATGAAACGTACCATTGATTGCATCTTTATACTCATTTTGACCAAAATTCATACTTTACTTTATTAACCCCTCCCCCTCTCCCTTCTTTATAACCGTAAATTCAGCGTTTCCTAAGTTGCGATAGGTGCATGTGATTTTTTTCTTTTTTCCATTAAAGATAATACTTTTATTCATATTCTTCCATTTTAAATATCGACGTAATGTTTCATTAAAATGGTACTAACTTAAATACAATGAGAGAGCATGATGTGAACTTGTTTTTAAAAAAAAAAAATGATAACTTGTATTTTCGAAAAAAAAAAAAAATAATTTTACTAAAATAAATGGGAATGGACTAAAGCGCCAAACAATTAGAAACAGCATCATTCCTTTCTTCTAAAATACTTTCACAGAAGCTCCGTAGAAAAAGAAGAAACACCGACTCAATATTACTTCAAAACACGAGGTGAATCTTCCAAAAAAAAGTGGCAAGGTGCCTAAACAGTAGAGGAAATGCATGATTCCTTCCTCTTTGAATACTTAACAACTGACGCTTCAGCGATAATAACAGGACAGTTCATCCCTCTGTTTTCGAAACTGGGGCTATTTTTCGGCGTCAATTTGATCCAACAGAAAGTGATTTGAAAGGACTTCAAAAAGTTTGCTTATTCAGTTTAAGATGTTCAATCTTTGCTGGTTAAACCCTCAGCTTTCAATTTTTATTGCCCTTAAAGATGCGATTTGTATTTTACAAAAAAGTTATAGGTTAGGTTAGGATGGTTACATAGTATACTTTAGAACTTCAGAGCAGACTACTACTAAGTATAGTTCAGAAAAACGAGTTTAGTCTTCCAAAAAGAAGTGGCAAGGTTATAGTGCAAGGAAATTGGTGACAAAAATCAGTTGAGGAAATGCATTATTCCTTTCTTTTTATGTACCTGGTAAAGTTGGGAGGAAGTTTCGTCAAAGAAGATTCAATGACTATTCATGTGATGCAATTTCTTAATTTTTTCGTTGTTATGAAATCAACCATATGATAGGATGAAAATGTGTGTAATTCAGTGTCATTTTTCACTAGCTTGCCGAGACAATTATCATTGCTCTTTTTAGTTACTAAAGCTTTAAATGTTTTTTCTTTTCATGGCATTAGAAATAAATCAATCAAAAACAGACAGAGGCCCCAACCTATCACTAAGATAACTTTAATGTCTTGAAAAAGTGGCCAATGAAGCCTCTGATACTCTCTTATTAATACTATTGTACCTACTTTTTTGTAAAATACAAATCGCATCTTTAAGGGCAATAAAAATTGAAAGCTGAGGGTTTAACCAGCAAAGATTGAACATCTTAAACTGAATAAGCAAACTTTTTGAAGTCCTTTCAAATCACTTTCTGTTGGATCAAATTGACGCCGAAAAATAGCCCCAGTTTCGAAAACAGAGGGATGAACTGTCCTGTTATTATCGCTGAAGCGTCAGTTGTTAAGTATTCAAAGAGGAAGGAATCATGCATTTCCTCTACTGTTTAGGCACCTTGCCACTTTTTTTTGGAAGATTCACCTCGTGTTTTGAAGTAATATTGAGTCGGTGTTTCTTCTTTTTCTACGGAGCTTCTGTGAAAGTATTTTAGAAGAAAGGAATGATGCTGTTTCTAATTGTTTGGCGCTTTAGTCCATTCCCATTTATTTTAGTAAAATTAATTTTTTTTTTTCGAAAATACAAGTTATCATTTTTTTTTTTTAAAAAACAAGTTCACATCATGCTCTCTCATTGTATTTAAGTTAGTACCATTTTAATGAAACATTACGTCGACATTTAAAATGGAAGAATATGAATAAAAGTATTATCTTTAATGGAAAAAAGAAAAAAATCACATGCACCTATCGCAACTTAGGAAACGCTGAATTTACGGTTATAAAGAAGGGAAAGGGGGAGGGGTTAATAAAGTAAAGTATGAATTTTGGTCAAAATGAGTATAAAGATGCAATCAATGGTACGTTTCATGATTAATTTAACTTTGTCAGCTGAAAAAATCGTCATGAGACAAAAATACAAAATCTTGAAATTATCGCGTTTTTAGCCGATTTTGAGGATTTTTAGCAAAAATTGGGAACGCATGATGACACGAACAAAATTTTTTCTTAAAAGTACCCTAACATATGCTCGTACTGTGAAATTTTCAGAACCCTAGCTCAATTACAATGTTGTTTAAAAAAATCGTCAAAATGGGCAAAATTCTGCATTTTGCCCTATTCCGGGGGGTAGTTTTTGGCCGTGCGCAACCCTTAAAAATTTTTTTAGAATTTTTTTCTTTAGTGCAATCTTATTTTTATGAGTGGGGTCAACGATTTGGAGGGTACCATCATCAAAATTCGGAGGTGACCCTCAAAGTGGGACACCCTATTGTCTGTCACCGACTCTATTTAAGATAAATCTAGAGCACGCTCTGAATAGTCCAGGCAATAAAGGATAGAACAGGGGCTTACCTTGCAAAACTTAGGTGGAATCAGGTTATGATTATTGCCGCAGTAATTTTTTACGCTGAATCCGAATTTTTGGTTTCCCAACATATTTACCTTGTTCTAACCGGGAAAAATCACGTTTTTCCACGGTTTTCCCCAGATATGTATATCTTTTCTAGTGCGATATATCGAGGAAATAGTTATTTCCAAAATTAAAGCTGATAAAATTTCATATTAATATGATCCAAATGTTTTTTCCATAGGTTCATTAGGGAGAGTGCTGGAATCGTTGCGAGCTCTGAAAACTCGTTAAATCGCGATTTTCCATGGTTTTTCGCCATTCTTGTGAAATAAATTTGTTCTTTCGCAAAATTTCGAAATATGTCGGGAAACCAAAAATTCGGATTTAGCGTGAAAAATTACATAGGAAACAATCCTAACCTGATTTCACCTAAGTTTTACAAGGCAAAATCCTTTATTGCCTGGACTAGAAGGAATGGAAAAGAAAGTGTGCCGGAACAACCCTTCTTAAGCCCCTTGGTGACATAAAAACGCTCTAAAGGCCTACCTTGACACTTGATTCTGGAAAAAGCCCCCCATTAAAATTGTTCGACTGCTCCAATTAGTCCTTTACTAAATTTTACTTTTTGTTCCTGTTACCGCTAACCCTTTGTAGTTCCGAGTCATCTTTCCTTCCCTTTTAAGCCTTGTCTCCACGAGCCGTTTCACGAGATTTGTCTCAGGGAAAAATCCCACTTACGAAGTTGGGAAAAATATTGAGTTAATCAATATTCTTCCCAGTACCAAGTATGGTACTTGTACCCCTAGGACCCACTGAGAGAAGAAGAAGAAGTGAAAAAGAATGGGCCTGTTGCATGCAAGAGATACAGCCGTGCGAATAGACTTTTTAGTGGTTAAATGACACGAAAATTACGATGGTCACATTAAAAAAGTCTGAAATACACTCCTTACTGCGCAATCCGCGTTGTTAGGAACGCGCTTTTTCAAATTTCCCGCGTCTGGGGGCAGTTTTCTAACGGAAACAATAAACGGCAACTCGCGGCTATTTCCGATCAACTAAAACTGACAACATAACCTAAAAATCGGAGCTCGTGATATCGTGAAATGAAATGTAGAAGGATTGCGTTGGATATTTAAAAGTTGATCGATTTGGTTACTGCATAAAGCGTATATGGACCACTATAAGAGATCACGTTGGGTTTGTAAACAAACTGAAGGAAAAAATAACAACAACAACAACAACAACGACTCGACATCTTCCGGAAATCACCGAGCCCGCCGTTTGCTCGTTTCCGGTGATTAGAAAACTGCCCCCAGACGCGGGAAATTTGAAAAAACGCGTTCCTAACAACGCGGATTGCGCAGTAAGGAGTGTATTTCAGACTTTTTTAATGTGACCATCGTAATTTTCGTGTCATTTAACCTCTATAAAGTCTATTCGCGCGGCTGTATCTCTTGCATGCAACAGGCCCATTGTGCGATATTTTATTCATCACTACATTTTTAATGTTTGTTTAGTTAAAATAATGTGTCTAATTGTCAATTGAGTGCATTTATTATTATAATCCCGATCAAATACGCGACTTTAACTACTTTATCTTCCCGCTCAAACTAGTTGCAGGACTGTAATGAGCCCCGTCCCGTGGAGACGGTAACTGGGAAAAATCCCAGAAGTTTCATTCCTGCGATTCGAACTTGGGACAAATCCCATGAAAACGTCCCGTGGAGACAAGGCCTAAATGAGACGCTGTTATCCAGGCTTCTTTCCATTCTTCCAGGACTTTTTACACTTTAGCAGCAAATCCCTAAGATGATTAACCAATTTGCCAGTCCCACATTTCATTAACTCGGCTGGAATGTTCCCTGGCCCAGGAGCTCTTCCATTCCTCTAAACTCTGATTGCTGTGACCACCTCATCTACTTGAATTTTTATTGAGTGATCCTCGACTATATTTTCAGCATTCCCCATTTGAAACTCTGGTCGTCCTTCCGTTAATAATTTACTTAAATGTTCTTCAAGCTGTGAGATTTTTATTGGAGATAAAATGTCCCGTTTTACGTCCCTTCTCAGACATTTGATCAGCTTCCAGCTTTCAGCGCTCTTCTTTCCCTCCAGGTATGTGTCAATCCTTTAGCAGTTGTTCTCCTACGACTCGTTTTTCTTCCTGGTCATTAAACGACGAACCCTGGCCTGAGCTTTCCTATACGAGTGTCTGCAGTCCTGGAAGCCAGTTAGCATGACACTTTCTACGCTTCTCGTCAATTCCTTCTTCCACCTCTTTGTCCGACCAGTAAGGTTTCTGCACATCCTTACTCTCATCACACATACCCAGGGTTTCCTTTATAGTTGAATGTATACAACTTTCGATGAACCAACGATTAAAGCCGGCCATTATTTTAATTGATCCTGGAGGTAATTAAAACTTTAAGAAGGTCATGACATCAACAAGATTCGACTTTCACTGAAAATTCATAATTGTAGGGAAATGGGGAGGGGGAATAAGAGAAAAGAAGGAGTTAGAGGTTTCTGGTTTGTTTAAAACATGGCATGAAAAATTTGAATTATGGAGAAAGGATTTTACTGTCCTTTTTGAAGGGTAATTCAACAAAACGGGGGAAAATGTGTACATAAATTAAACCAATCGGTACATTGCAATGAATACTGGAGAACAGAAACCACTTTTTTATTTGCAAGCTTGAACATTCATTGGATATTTTGAAGTAAAACTTAAAAAAGGACCCAAATACTTAAATTTCATCAGCCAAGCTCTTTTGGCATGAAAATTGACCCAAAATAATTTACACATTTATTTTTCATCAACTTTATCACATTCATCATGAAAGTTCTGTTAAGAAAACTGAACATGAAAGTTAGAGCTTGAGAAACGAGGAAGAAACACACTCTGTACTCTATGGTGCTAGTGACCCTCTCGCCAGGCCTCGGTATAGGGAGGAAGCAACACTTCTTAAAAATGTTTCTTTATTTGTGACTTTGAATAAACAAGTTTCATTGTCATTACATTATAATCGAAAGACAAGGACCTCGATATTTCATTTTACAGATCGGCAATGTGAGTTTGAACTTTTAAGCAAAAAAAACTCAATGTGGTTTTGAAACGTTTAAGACCCATTCTTTTTTAAATCACAAAATATTACAAACTTCCATAACTCACCCAATATTTCAATTATCACAATCATAAATTTTTCAAAACTCATTTCCAACGACATCCACTGGTTTTTTCATTCCCCATTGTTGCTCTCATCAGTTGCTCCGGATCGTTCCTTTTCCACTGGGACTTTGTATTCAACCACTTCCATGTGACCTTCTGAGGTTAAATTGGTGTCAATAACTGCGCCATCCTTTTCAGCAGGCTCTTTCTTGAATTTATCAAATGCTGAAAATGAAAGAAATTTATCTTGTTTTGCCAAGAAAATGGAAGATAGCAAAGAGACCATAGTCTAATATCCAAAGCGCAAGGATAATTAGTGCAATAAAGTTCCGTGTTAGATATTTGAAGATAGAAAAATTAAACACCTAAGTTCGTGTCAGGCATACTCTCAGCTTTGTAACAAGCCCACATTTTTTAAAATTGGTGACGGTGTCCGTGAGAAAACTAAATTTAACCACCGTAATTTCCCTTCACCTAATGCCAACCTCACAGTGCACCAGCAAACCCACCCAAGTTTTTCCTCTAAAGCAAAAGCAGCAAAAAAGTTGATTTAATAAAATCCTCTTTTCAGCTTTAAATTGGTGAATAAACAGATTTAGTGGCTTTGTCATTCGATATGGTATCAAACCCTTGGTTAAGATGTGAACAAACACAAAGCTTTTCTGATTTGAGCTCTTTGCAACATGGTGGTAAAATGCATCCAAGTGTGTCTTACAATCAAAAGTTCTCATGTTCAATGAGTCTTTGATTGATTTATGACTGGTCAATGATTAAATTTTGATAAATTAACGCAATTATCCCCTAAAGAATTCGTTTATGAGGTTATATTAGTTTGTTTTGGTTTGAACCAAGAGTTTGATTTTATATCGAATGATATAGTCACTATCTATACTATAAGCTCCAGGACCTCCTAATTTTGCGAAACTGGTAACGCTTAGTTCCAGCGTTCTACCGGGCCGATTTTCATGATTTTTGCGGCTATCGACGGGCAATTGTCTCTAGATAAGCCAACTCCTTTCAGATTTTCAAAATATGGCCCAGGTTTTTTTATATTACGTGGTAAAGTTGCGAATTCTCCCATTTAAACAATGTAAATTTATACTTCTTGTCATAGTTCGTTTGAGCGTTCTACCGGGCCGATTTCCATGATTTTTGCGTAAATCGACAGGTAATAGGCCCTAGATGAGCCCGCTGTAAACAGATTTTGGAAAAAGGACCCAGGTTTTTTTAAAATCACGTTATAAAAGTGAGTGAGTTTACAGAATGCTCCGATACTGCTACCGCTATGCGCGGGAGGATGCGCAGTGGTTGAGGAGGTTGCGCAGTAGCTGTGTAGCCTGCGCATCAGCTGTACACTTTATCTACACAAGATTTGCGCCGGCAATCACATGCCGAGCGGTGGCCGAGTCGTCCAAGACGTCATATGCGTCCACTATGGACTCGGTGTAGGTTCGATCCCCGACTCATGAAGTCCTAATTATTACCTCACTATCATTATTCATTGTTTTACTGCAATATTTCATCAAGCAGTCATTCCAAAACGCGTCCTTTTAATTTTAAAGTAATTTTAAGTAAAGTTTAAAATTAAAGTATACCTCATATCATAATTTTTTAGGGGAAAAATAAAACTAACACTGCTAGGAGGGTAAAAGTAGGGCCGCGAAGCGGCCCATTGATGGCGTGAAGCGCCTTCAGTGGGTTGGGCCGCGTAGCGGCCAGGGGGCGTAGCCCTCTAGTAGCAGTCTATTGGCTCAACATTTTTGGTCTGATGGTTAGCAAGAGAATGAGATTTTTTCTGCCAAGACCTACATGTACAGCTTATGTTTACCTCCTGTTGCGCATTGAACTGAGTATAGCCGTTTGAAGTATCCACTCAGATGTCAAATTTTTGACAGAAATTAAAAAATCACGTAGTAACATATTTGTACTGGACATTCCGAAGGCTGTGCTTGCGTTGGCATGGCTGATGTATGAATGTAGGTTTGAATCCGCGCAGTCAAGTCTACTTGCCAATATCTCCTACTCTTCTGGGTTTAGCTGAAAAGAAAGCTCTCTTGACTTTTCCTTCTTGTTTTTCATTTCCATATTTTGCACTCCTCCCCCTCTCTTACTTCCTCCCGCTGCACGTATTGATTTATAGACTAACATGAATTTTTACTTAACTTTTAAAAAGTAGTACTGTTGGTCATACCCTCGAAAGAAGATCAAACTGCAAGGACGTCCTTTGAAATATCAATAAAAAATGTTAATTTTTCAAGTACATCAGAGAGAGTGGTGGATGGTGGGAAAGGGGAGGAATGCGAAAAAGAGGGGGAGAAGCAACAAAGGTGAGGAAGGAGAATTTAGTTGAGATAGAATCTCAGGGGTGGGAGGAAATGGGAAGGAAAGTTTAAATGAGACTCAACTGCACGGATCCAAAACCCCATCCATAAGTCAGCCATGTTAATGACATCGCTGCTAACCATTTAGCCTTTGTTGAGTATGACAGGAGTTTAAATCGTTAATTGGACTTAATAACAAGTGGCAGCGTTTAATCACCCCTCTAAATTGCGCTTGGATCCTGTTCAGATTTGACTTTTGATTTTTTATGATATTTGGGAAGAGGCTGGGGTCCATTTGCCAAACAAAAACAATTGATGGTTGATAAATTTTCATAAGCTATCGGCTGGTATGGGAATTTTCCCAATCAAGGGCAGCAAGACTAGACTCTCCCTGGCCGGTGAAATTGAGTGTTTTTGCTAATACTTTGACCAACCTTTAAAACCTTGGGCTGATTTTAAGTCTGAATGTATGACTTACACAGATTTTTCTACCGGTTGGGTTTATCTCTTTCTGTTCAGAAGATAAAGGATTGGGAAAATTACTCCCTGACCCTTTTAAATGCCTTCAAAACATACTCTTGTGTAGTCTAGAGAATTTTTTATGATTATATCAAAGTGCTGAAGTTTAGATCAAACAAGACCAAAATCTAAATCAGCACTAATCCACTGTCATAGGCACATCGACGGTGTAAGTCGGGAATCACATAACTCGGTAACTTAGAGGCGGAGATTTTCAGACACCGCAAACGAGTTATGTGATTGCTGACTTACACCGTCGACATTCTGATTGTGATGTGAAGGTGTTTTAATTTTATGTTTGCACAAGCAAGGTGCAAGGATCATACAACTTGTAATGATGGGTAGCTGATAATGAGCATAGAGCTCATGACTCAATTACTGAGGTTGAGTGACATTAAGCATTACTAGTTGAATGGTGGACTGCTAAGAAACAACAAACAATTTTTCTGATGTTCATCCATTGGCATTGATCTCAGAGTTGAGAAAAACTAAACTGAGCTTAATTGGTAAGAAAATATTAGCACGATTAATTTTTGAAAGCAGGGTAAAATCCAATGAAGTACTTTAAGTATGTTTTTCAAAAGGCAAAAAATATAAGACGTCAGAAAGTTTGAAAAAATAAAGAGTATTCTTGGGCGTTCAAGGCCGCTTGAACCATTACAGGACCAAATCTTTGTTGCTTACCGTACTTGGACACATCACCTCCCAAAAGCCTAATATAATGAACAACATCAGATGACGGAATGTAAACTTTCAGTGAGCACTTTCCTCGCCAGCCTGTCAGGTCTAAATTTAGTTCCTCACTCCGATATTCAAGCAAGCAGCAACCTACGTCTAAAAGAAGAGAAAATTTGCTTTCCATTAATTAATAACAGAAATACAGAATGAAATGAAATCCAGTTATTAAAAAAAAAACCCACAATACCAAATCTAAAGGAAAGGAAGAGGTATGGAGCTTCTCATTTCCTATAAAATTTTTAGAGAGTTTAGTTGAAGTTTAGTTGAATTAAACGTTCAGAAGTTATAATCCCCACCTCCCTTGGGTGTAAAATTCGAACTCACTCGGGCATCCCAAAACATGCCCTTCATTACCTGAAAAGATGAAGAATTTCCATGAAGGGCTAGATTTTGACTGCAGATGGAGCAAACTCTTAATCCTGGGGTTAGCAGTCTCTGGAATAAGATGCAGGAACTTTATACTTTGTCCTTACAGGATAAAAACAGGACTGTGAGATAATAACAATGCCACAATTTTCCAACGGATGTATGGGATGACATTGATTCCTCATGTATTACAATGGGTAACTAGACATTGACAAAGTAGGAGTTGCAGCACAACATGATACATTTCCTCCTTAGAATTTCACCAGAAAAACGAATCACACAACGGGAAGTCTGGAAATCAACTCTTAAATAAGATTAAAGGTGTTTACAAGTGGCAGTGGATAAACAGCAAAAACACAAAAGCCTTCATTTGTATGATCTAGCTTCCATTTGATCTCTGTCAAAAACACTTGTTAATAACACGTTCAGGAGTTAATTTTTCGAAATTCAAGTTGTGAGGGTCGGATTCTATCAGGGTGTCTAGTGTTTTTTAATTTTGAAAAATCCTGATTTTTCCTGATATTTTATAAAAAATTCCTGATTTTTTCATTTTGAAAATTCCTGACATTTTCTTGATTTTTCTCAACTCCAGGCACGGTAAGCAAAAAGCAGTAAGACTTTCTCCGCTGAAGAGATTCGCGTAAGAAAAATTCCTGATAAAACGTCCGATTTTTCCGATTTTCCTGATCGGCCAAAATTCCTGATATTTTCCGGTTTTTCCTGATGCTAGACACCCTGCCTATTTAAGATTTTGAAGAGGAGTCATGTGAAATTTTCTTCCAGTTCAAACCTTGCCTAGTCACCCAATAGTGAAATACAACATTGAGCGCAGGTTTATTTGCTCTTTTTTCCTTTTTCCCCCTTTCTTGCAGCATTAGTAAGATTATTCTCGCGACAATTAACTCACCTACATCTTTGATGTTCTCTTGAGTTGCTGCATCCAATGTTTCAAATTGAGGAGGAGATTTCGGGTCACATTCAAGCATGAGTAATAGATCTGATTTTGCGATTCGAATTCTTCGCCGTGGCCCGATAAAAGGAGCAATGCTAGGCAGGCCCTGGTTGAAGTCAAATTATAAATTTTCATTGAGGTAAAACAAGAATTTCGACATTTTCTTTATTTATAACAAAAAACTTAAAGATTTCTTTCATCTCCTTTCCAAAATTCATCAACGACGACTGTGGGCATGATTCTAGACAAAAATTGGGATTAATTAATGGATAAATGAGCACTTGAAGACAGTTAACCAGTACATCTCCACACTATGAACACATGGCCAAGATACAAATACAGATTATGGCGGTCGGAATCGGACCCTCAACCTTGAGACGTGTTATCCGGTGAATCCCACAAAACTCTTAGGCCGCCAATGAGAATTGTTCTTTGCCGAATCGAATTTGATGGAACTTTACTGGAATTTTTGGGGCCTTAAGACTCGATTTCGAACTTTTAAAACGTTGCCATAGTTTCTACCTCGAAAAGTTCTACTGGTACACATTTTAAACTCAAATTCCCCACACATGCAACAAACCCATTGTACATGAGATTGGAAAGCTGACTGAAATTTATTACGACTTCAAAACTTTTAAGGTGCAAAAGGACACATTTTTATCTCGGTTTGTAACTCTGCAGACTTCCAGTTCATACTTGACTTAATAAATTGGAAACGAGTTTACACTATTTAAAAGAAAAGAAAAAACTTTGCAAATTTTTTACCCTGTGTAAAGAACACTATTAGAAAAGTTAAGGTGATACAGTTGAGTTCTTCTCCTTGAGAAGATTTTAATAAAAAGCGAGAATTTCCAAACATTGCAACTGAGGTACAAGTTCTCCTGATTTGTCTTTGACAAAATGTTATATCCTTGTATTGCAGGTTGCATACAAACTAGGTTGTAGGGCGAGGTCTGTCCCCGCCTGTTATTCCTTGACAGTGATGCCAGGCGTACGGATTTATCCGTGCCGCGCGGACATTCCCTATACCGACACGGACCGCGTACGGACAAAAACCTTATGGGAAAAACGCTTCCCTATCTTAAAATATCCGTGCGCGTGACGTCACAGAATGACGCTCAGCCAATAGTAGCACGGAGAGCGGTAGAGCGTACGGATCTCGTACAAGGAGCACCCGGGAACACTGTTCCTTGAATACATCTGATTCGATCTCTTACGCCTCGTGTTCTTGCCCTCGTTCTTTTCCTCCGGATTTTCCATTTATATCAATGGCGACGAGGACTTGAAAGTAAAATCATGTAGTGTGCGTGCACTTTCCGATTTTCGTTGCTCTTGGCAGTTTCGATTTACGCGTTGCGTGAAATTAATAGCATGGCGTGCCGGGCCTAACCTGGCCACTGACAATGGCATAATGGACAGGACTGTTCCATGTTGCTAATAAGGATCGCGTGAATTTCATGATGACCTTCGTCTGACCTTCTCGTTTTTTCCTCTCAATATTCAAATTTTGCGCTACAACTCGTCCACATGAATGCTAAACAATTCGAAACTATCATGCAAGTGGTCAAGGCATCCTTGAACAACATCACCATCAATCCTGTATCACCTATACTTGGTACTGGATCTGGTAACATAACCGCCGCATAGGCTCCTGTATCCTTAATTTCGAGAAATTCGACAAGGAAAAGGAAAAATGTACGCAATATCTTGAACGCTTTCAAATTTACGCTGATATCAAAGGCATATCTAATGACCCCAATCTTCTTAAGAAAAGTTTTCTTTAGATTCGAAATTCCAGCTATGTATCCAGTAGCACTCAAACAATCTGACACGAACTTCACAGGACGTCAAACCACTGATAATCTACCTTTTACTTCAACGTCTCATAATTCAAGCCCTCATGCTTCAACTTCTCATAAGTCAAGTCATGCTTCAACTTCTTATGCATCAAAAGCCTATCAGCTGCTTGTGCCTCAACTCCTAACCTTGAATCTCCTCCAATAAAACCAACCCTGGTGGACCTAACTAACAGTGATCATCCAGCTCCGCCAAGGCCCTCGTTTGGTAGAGGAAGAGGATCAACCGTTCAAACTCTACTCCAACCGCAACCCTCTAGTCGGGTTTTATCTCGCTCACTTGGAACTCCACCTCAGCAATTACCGTCTTCACCCCAAGCTGTTCCTGCACAACGTCCTGACAGACCTGAGTAAACTCCAGCCACCCTGGAAGATTTCCAGCTGTCCTGAAAGATATCCAGTGTGATACTACCTCATTCTTTTTGATTATAGCATTTCTTTTTTTAGGGGGAAGAACTGTTACATCCTTGTATTGCAGGTTGTATACACGCTAAATTGTGAGGCGCGACCATATGTGGTCGCGTAAGGTCTGTTCCCTCCTGTCATTCCTTGAATACATCTGATTCGATCTCTTATGCTTTGTGTTCTTGCCCTCGTTCCTTTCCTCCCAATTGTCCATATATATCACAAAACTACTGATCATCACTTTGAAATTAATATTGCTTCAACCAAATTAAACTTTTTAGTGGTATCGTAGAACAAGAATATAATAAATTCAAAATTACAGTGTTCGTAGTACCGTCAAACGGGGCTACTTGGGACTACAGGCTAACATGGGACACTCGAGGGAATTTTCGCGTTGTTGTGTGTGGTAGCCTTGTAATGTTTATTTTTGTTCTTCTGATGCCATAACCTCATTCTACATTACTCCGGCATGGCTGTTCATGACCAAGAAGAATTTTGAAACCCAAATAAGTATTTAAAAAAAAATATTTGTCTCTTTAATATTTTTTTTCGTCATATTTGAACACCGTTATACTTTCCTGGGGATCTCAGTACCTTTCCACCACATGCAAACTTCTTATATGTGAGTAAGTCACAAATGTGCCTCTGTTGATGGGGTCTGCTTCAGTTTTACAAAAATTTTCGTTTTCATCCCCAAAATTTCCAAAAAACCAAAAAACTAGGAATCGCTGGGTAACATGGGACACCCTATTTTCTCCTTTTCAGTGATATCGTTTCCATGTTTTCCAATTCTACCTTGCATTACAGACTAAGAGGGAGGACCTATTGGCAGTGCTTTTGAGATAAGAGATTTCCTGGGTTATATTCAGGTTTTTATCAGTTAAGTAGGTACTGATCTGTTTATGACAGGTATTTCGTGATTTTACAAGAAACATGGTCCGGACGTACAAAAGAAAACCAGGCTCTCGGCATACAGAGACTTCTCACAGAACTCATTGAAGAAAGCTGTCAAAGCAATTCGAAAGGGTGCTTCTCTGCGTAAGAGGTAAGACGTCAACAAAATTTGGAATTCCGAAATCAACCCTTAACAGACATGTTCGCAATTTTTTGAAAGAATACTTTTCTTAATGCATACCTTTACTTACCTACTAAAGGTTGGTACCTACCTACTCAAACTGCCATAGGTGCCTCTTAGTTGATAACTTTGAAACGTTTTGACCTCAATATTAGCTTTAAGTTCCTCAAGGCTGTCATGCCATTTTTGTTTCCTACTTAATTCTTTAAAAGACTTGTTCAAATTTACCAAAATTGTATTATTTTATAGATAAATGTTCAATTTACTTTTTTAAAAATTCAGTTTACTGTCCCATGTTGCCCTGAAAGAGCCTAACATGGGCCAAACACTTGATTTTCATTCGTGTCCCAAGTTACCCCGAGTATCGGGGTAACTTGGGACAGTCGAAAATCGAAAAAAAAAAATATAAGGGGGGGGCATACATTTTTTTTTTCCTTTAAAATTCGATATGCGTACCAACGAACTACCTTTAGCACAAAAAAGTTTGGCAAAATAATGTATGGTTCGTTTTGGAGAAGCTTTTTTGTGCTAAAATCGTCCCAAGTAGCCCCGTTTGACGGTAACAGATTTTTCAAGGGTCACAAGTAGGAGGCATCAAGCATGGCTTGAGCTTGCGCTGCTGAATGTTGAGAGAAAGAAAAATGAGTGGCTTCATTTTTTACTGTCATGAGAGCATTTGACAGCAGAATTCTTCTGTTTAGGTGTACAGTGCCTATAGTGATCTTGTAGTCTAGAAGCAGTGCTGATTCTTGAAAGTTGACAACACTGTATTTCCTTCATTTAAATGTGTGTAAAACAATCAATTCTTTGTGAGGAAGATTGCCTCGCCTAAAATCGATATTCTTAAAGGATTTCAACGGCGGAAAGACAGGGTTAGGTACCAACTTTCAAGAATCGTAACTGCCTTGCAGCCATGGATGATGATAGCGATACGTAGATTTTTTATGGCAGCATAATGACATAAGAATGCTAGCGATATTGCGTCTGCCTAGAGCACCTAAATGCGGTCAAATAACTACATCAGGCCATGCCGCATTTTTGTTGCAAATTCCTGAACTTGGAGCTCCTGTAGGCCTGCAGTGCAGCAGACTTTCTATCCTACTTTATTTTATTAATTGGAAAACTGATCAATATATTTACTTGAATTATCGATGGCTTTTGTCTATAGTTTGCAGAGTGTCTTGTAAGAATTTCAGGCACTAAATTTGGCCTTATGAACAAATATCAAAGGGGAAATTTTGAAACTTCATGATAAAATATGAGATTTATAAAGAGATCATCAACTTATTTAACAGGTAAAATTGCCAACAAACAATTTCTTTTCCAGATTTACTAGAGAGTCGAAGATTGAGTTGAGTGATGATGTAAAATCCTGATTCAGTTAGTGAATTGCACTCTAGAGGCCTTCTGAGACCACAAATCCATATCTTTAATAATAGTACTCGAAAACAAGGTCCATGAACCATTGTCTGGGTACAGCCTATATACCGCCTAGCAGTCAAAGTGACCCCTTGACCGCACGGGTGTTAGAGGTAGAATCAGTTATTTTAAAGGATGGAAGTTTAATGGCAAAGTCACCCGTCGTAAAGTTTAGGAGGCGTCATAAGTCTCAAAGACAAGAAGTAGAAATTAACACTAAATAGGACTTTAATGCAGTAAAAAGAGTCGCAGAGGGTTTCTACTACTAAAATTAAATGAATAACACTCTCCCCGTCCTTTCTCAATATTTTTCTTCTATTAATATATTAATATTATTGTGGAAGCATTTCACACTGTGCTCAACAAAATAAATGACACATTAGTATGTGATTGCAATGATTATTATCCATATCACTCATATGCACACACACAACCCCGAAACACACACACCATTACACACATCCCGAAACACACACTATCACACACACACACCCTCACCCTCACACCCTCACACACCCCACACCCCACACCGAAATAAACACACGCCCCAAGAAAAAAAATTATCATACATCATCAATGGTAAAACAAAATTAAAAAATAATTACCTCTTGAGATAGCCGGAAATCACAAACTTTCTTGTAATCACAGCGCACAAAAGTTTTAACTCCTGTATTTATTATCTGAAATGAAAGAAACAACAGAGGCTCTGAATTACTATGTATTAGTCCAGTTTTAGCTTTTTACCTCGGACTAATTAGCATAAGTTTTTCCTTTGGTATATAGAGTTTCTAGGTACCCAATAAGACAGGAAAAAAGTTAACCAAAAAATTCCATCGGGAAAGTGGTCAAATCGCAGTTTCTCAAAATAACGGCTTACAGCGGTTTTCATACAGGACCTACATACAGTTTTTCTTTTGTGGCTCAAAAATTAAGCGTCAAACAAAAAACTTGGTAGAGATCAATTATAAGGATCATAAAATTTTGGTGAGGAATCATATTCAAACCTTAGACTTATTATAGTTTTTCTCTTCCGAATTATACCATCTAAAAACAACAACCGGCAAAATCTCCAGAGTTAGCGATTTATCGTGTTTCTAAATAATTTTGGCCCTAAATAATTGGTCTAGGGTTAAAACAATGACATCACTGAAAAGCGCGTTAAATTTTACACGAGCATATCCATCCTTTTTACCTTTTTTTATCTTTTATGACCTCATTATGAGACGAATGATTCAAGAGCATGAAGTTAATATTCTAAAATAAATTCAGCTGTTTTTTCTGTTTCCAGCAATTTTGATAAGTTAGTTTTCTACCAAAATGCAACTTATACACTTTTTAGAAACGTGATAAAATTTTCAAACCGAATAAAATGGTCGTTTTCCATTTTTCATCAGGCAGAACTGAATAGCGTGTTTAAAAGAATTAATTTCAAAAATGATTTCTCTGAAGATTTCAGACTTTCAACGATTTTGGGCTGTCTAAAAATTGTAAACTGAAAATACGATTTAACGATGGTAATAAAAGTGTAAAGCATAAAATTTTAAAAAAATTCATACTTGAAATTTATATTTTGACTTTTTTAAAGAAGGATAAAGATTAAATATTGTGTTGTTTGAGTTGTCTATCTACATTGTCCAATTTGCATGGTCGAATAGCTGTATCGTCGTGAAATAGCATGCACACTCAGGCAAATCAGGCTCCCATGTGGCCGAATAATGGTATCATCCCAGAAACAATATCGACCTAATGCCCCAGTAAATTCTAAGGAATTAATCCTTCTTGTTAAATAAATAATTTTGTGTGAAGCATCTAGACCCGTGACTTCAGTCACAGGCTTTCTGCTAGTTGATAGAATAGGATAGGATTGATAGTATAGGATAATATTTTCTACAGTGAAGAATTTTGCAGAGGATCCTTGAAACATAAATATTAATTTTTTGAAGAGAGAACTTACCTTAATTCTATCATGATTACTTTCAACCAAGTCTTTGATTGCTGGTGAGGTAAAGTAAATATTTTTCTTTTTTCCCATAAGACATCTTGTTAACAAACAATTCTTTGGGAGATCGGGGCTTACATCATAAAATTCTCTGGAACAAAAGTGAATAATAATAATAAAATTTGAGATTGAGCTCGGAGACAACTTTGAATTGGCCTCTAAGAACAGCAGGAAGCAAAAAATCAAAAAGAAAATCTCAGGAAGCATCAAAACCAAATGGAAAGGAAAGAGAATGTACGGGTAGTATCCACTGATGCTAGAAAATGACTATATTGAGAGTAACCTCTCAACCGTGCGGCTCAGTAAAGGAGTACTAAAGGCAGAAACAGAGAGCCTTATTGTAGCGGCAAAAGATCAAGCCTTAAACACAAGGTACTGGGAGCGGCAAATCCACAAAAAACATGGATATAGTAAATGCAGAATCTGCCATCAGTTGAAGAAACAATTGGGCACATTACATCAGGTTGCCAAATTCTAGCTCAAAAGGACTGCATCGAGAGACACGACAGAGTGTGCACCCAACTTCACTACAGTCTCTGCAAAGAATATGGAATGGAAGTCAACGCAGATGAATGGTATGAACATACACCAAAAGACACTGCAACAACCAGAGGTGGAGAGACAACAATCCTGTGGAACTACCCTGTCAGAGCCGATGGAACTGTTGAGGCAAACAGACCGGTCATCATCCTACGTAGGAAGGGGCAAACATGTCTGCTGATAGGCGCGTCTATTCCAGCAGACAGGAACATCTCAAAGAAGGAAGCTGAGAAGAAACTAAAATATAAAGACTTATAAATCGAAATCAGCAGAATGTGGAAGACCAACACCAGAGTATACCTTTTGTGATAGGAGCTACTGGAGCAGTTTCCAAAGACTGGACTAAACTGAGGAACAAAATCCCTGGGAAGCATTCACTAGTACTAGCCAAGAAGTCTGCTTTGTTAGGCACTGTGTTTTTACCCCTCACCCATCCCTTACTGCTAAGGCCTATTGTTTAGGCCTGCGGGAAGTGTGCCTGATTCATACCTTAATGTAATAATTAAGTGAATAAAGGATACATGATAATAATAGATACTAGCATAATGGGCCTGTTGCAAACTTTTGCTAGAGCAAAACTAAGAGTTGTTTCCTACAGATAATGCCTCAAAAATCACGATGAGCGCATCGGCAAAGTCTGAAATGCACTCATAACTTCACAATCTGCGTAAGAAATTTGCGATTTTTTGAGCTTCCCGCTTCGAAAACGATACTACGGTACAGGTGAATATTTTGTTAGAGGAGTCGTTCCATTGGCGGCAATACTCATCATGGTTGACGCCAGTCCGCCAAAACACGTGTGATGGAACGAGATAACACCTAAACAGGATTAAACCAGATAACAATCGGCGTTTTTACGTTCATATTTTCCTCGCCCGCCTTAATTGACCTTGAGTTCTCCTCGAATTACGCGAGGAACTGCGCAAGCGTCGGCCATGATGAATATTGCCGACGATGGAGCGACTCCTCTAACAAAATGTTCACCTGTGCAGTAGTATCGTTTTTGAAGCGGGAAGCTCAAAATAACGCAAATTTCTTACGCAGATTGTGAATTTATGAGTGCATTTCAGACTTTGCCGATGCGCTCATCGTGATTTTTGAGGCACTATCTATGGGAGACAACTCTTCATTCTGCTCTGGCAAAAGTTTGCAACAGGCCCATTGAAATTACAAGTATATAATAGGGTTTTTTGGGATGAAACTAGGAGTATAAGCTCGTTCCATGAGGCTTTTTTTATAGGGAAAAAGGGAATGAGGCCCAGTCTTGTAATGATTCTGCTTTGGAAAAATTGTACCTTTTAACAAACACACATAGAGGCCGCTTCGACAGCGCTTCTTGGCGTAGTGCGATTCCCAGCAGCCAAAATCCCCTGTCTCCCCAGAGCCCATCAGGGAGTTGGCGCTACCCCTATTCCTCCAAAACCCCCGTCGCCACCCTTTCACTGGACGACCTCTTCCTCTCCTCCCAGGAAGAAGTATCTTCTTCGGCAGCCTCTCTTCCGTCATCCTGTTAACGTGACCATACCAGACAAGCTGTTTGGTCATGACGTCGAATACGATGTCATTTTTTTTTTATTTTTAAAAAAGCATCTGCCCTTCCATTCATTCTGAAAACTGTATTCTAAAAAACTTGCCCGAAAGACAAATGTTGAAGTTAGTCAAAATAAAATGCATTACACAGTTTTTAAACAGCAGTTCACAGACAATCATTTTTTTTTTTGCTGGAATGATAAAGTGATTAATAGATACGTCGACAAAAGTTTAGAAAACGGAAATTGGTATTTGGGACATGGAATGTCCAAGGCATTTTGAATAAGCTACCGGAACTGATATCGGAAATCCAGAAGCTTGAAGTGGATGTCGCTGTTTTTACTAAGACCAAGAAAACAGGGCATAGGGCAAAGGGCAAAAAAAGCACTATAGAATTATGTAGACGATGATCTATTCTACAGCGGCGTGGCCATCGATCAACGTGCTCAGCAAGGAGTACCAATACTCTAGTGGAAAAGTCTACAGGGTGTCCCAAGAGTCCCTTCCACCCCCTTTAAAATTTTACCTAATTAATATTTTGAAACGAAACTTGGGGGATGTTCATCAATCAATATTTGCTACTTTTGCCCCCTCTCCCCAGTGGGGAGGGACTGTGGGCCACAAATGTTTTTTCAAAAGGCGACCCCCCCCCCTCCTTGTGACACATCAATCGAAAGAAGATAGAAAAAGAAAATTTTTGGCCCAAACCGCAAGTCAAAATCTTAATTTCTGACAAAATGGCGGGCGGTCAAAGTTCAAAATAACGGAAATTTAACAACTCTGTTTTTGTTGACTGATTGGGACGAAAACTTTCATTCGAAAGTTTTTTTAGACGAGAAAAACGAATCTGGCATTAGTTTTCCGGAAAATTCTGTCTTTCTCAAAATGGCGGCGGTCAAAATGGCGACTTAGAGCGGTAAGGGAATATTTAGGCTGTTTATCGGTGAATTTGCATTAGCTTGGCATTCGGGGGTATTTCAGCATGAGAAAAACAAATCTTTCATTAGAAAATTCAAAATAAACTCAAAATGGCGCCAGAAAAATGACGGAAACTTGGTATTCTGAACGTTTATGGTTGGATTTGCACGTCCTCAGGATCCTGCTCTCTTGCTCTCTGCTGACTTGCTTGCTTTACATTTTTGAAATGTAAATACTTTCAAAATGGCGGCCGAGTTGCTGATGACCAGGTGGTGATTGCTCATAATCAAGAACACTGAATGCATGATGCATACGTTAGTAGAAAAGTATTGAAAGTGGGGTATGGAAGTCAGTAGGGTCGGGGGTCCCTATGGACTAGGGGGGCCCTTATTCTTGACTTTACAGAAATTTAAAGTGCGGAACCCTGCAAATGGTTTCATCAGATGAGAAAATAACGGGAGAAAAATAAAAATGGGAAAACAAATATTTTAAAATGCACCTCAAAGGGCCGGTAACGCTGAGATTTACGTGGGATCCACGCACTCATCCCCCTCGAAAACTGATGCATCGAATCCACGGTCCGTGGAGCCCACGCACCAAATTAGAGAGAGACAGAAAAAAAGAGGTGCGTGGGCCCCACCCCCTAGTAGCTCGCAGGGGAAATTTTCAGATCATTCAATCAGATTTTCTGCATGGGATACCAGAAGAAAAAAAGAAAACGGAGTCCACTAAGCCACCAGGGACACCATAAAAAAATTGCAACCAATGATCAAAATGGTAACTTTGCATGGTGTCAACGATCACCGTGTCAGAAAACAGAAAAATATCTTCCTTATGAGTAAGATTAAAAGATTAACCCTTTACTGCATGAATTAATTTTGGATCACGGATTTAGATATATACATTTTTTTCTGAAAGATCTTCGTTTAATCTCTAACCGTACTTCACGGTTTTTGAATTGGAAGTGTTCCATTATCTTTGAAGTCAAGAAATAAGGCTTAGATTTCATTGAGAGGCTAACTGAAACATTAATACTTCATCCAATTGAACCGCAAACTGATAGAGGTGTAAGTACATGGCATAAAGCAAATACAAACCCCGAGCCGCTTTTATTTCCACCTAGTACAAGAAAACAAGGAAATCAGTTTTTCAGCCCAAGGTGGTTAGTAAATTATAGGATTTCGTTTTTAAAGAGCCGGTCATTTTTTGGAGAGCTCCATGGGAAAGAGCAATTTTCAGCTCTGAGGGGTAGTTTTACGAGGCAAAAATTTACCATATGCCTAAAATTGGTGTTATTAGTGTCTAAACTCGAGTACTTTAAACAAGCATATATAAGAAACTTAGACATTATGGCTATCAAGGGAATTAATTTGCAATGATATGATGGCATTTCATACCAGTAATTCAAATTTGCCTATTTTAGCTCCAAAATACATTTAAATTGACTTGGTTTTCCAGCAGCTAAACACAATGTTTTCTTTTTATGGCTTAAAATAAATGATTCTGTAGACACTCTACTTCTAGAATCTGAGGAATTTCTGCTTTTGACTCGTCAAAAAATTTAAACTCATTCAGGCAAACCTTGCGGGGAGATTGTTACGAAAAATCGCTCGATGTGGCCATTTTAAAGGAGAGAAAAGAGCGGATTAAAATGGGCGAGGTAAATTGGGTTATTTTTCTTGTAAAGTGCTCTAATAAGTGTGTTACCCCTTAAGCCGTAGCAACATATTGAAGGGGGGAAAAAAGTCGCGGAATGACGGCAAAACGCAACTTGGCGCGCCGAGCTCGCAACTTTAGGCTCTTTAAGGCGCATTTTGAAACATTTTTCCCCAATTACTTTCTTATCAAATGGAACCATTTGCAGGGTTCCG
Source organism: Bemisia tabaci (assembly GCF_918797505.1). Taxonomy (NCBI): domain Eukaryota; kingdom Metazoa; phylum Arthropoda; class Insecta; order Hemiptera; family Aleyrodidae; genus Bemisia; species Bemisia tabaci. Next base: position 87,341,490 of record NC_092793.1, on the reverse strand, counting down.
CACTTTAAATTTCCGTAAAGTCAAAAATAAGGGCCACCCTACTATGGATCCTTTAAGCACTTGTTTGGAGAAAAAAAATCATTTAATGGGTGGTTTAATTGCAGGTGGCTTTGAAGAGTCAATTTTATCTTTAAGAATGCATGTAAATAACATCCCATTTGCAAAATTTGAATTTGGTCAATTACGTTTTTTAAAATGAAACAATTTCCAAATAAACTTGAAATTCATCCCCTATGGACACTTTGCGGCACCTATGGGTTTTTTTTTTTAGCCGACGACACTTGCTAGCCTATTGATCGCAATAGGCGCTTGCTGCAACTCGACTGGTATGGAAATTCGCTGTTACGGCATTTGCGAATGAATCTTTCCGACTGGCGACTTGGACGGTCAACCGTTGGAATTCGGCGATTTACCCCGAATCTCCACCGCGGCGGTGCATGTTCGGGGATCGAGCACCTCAACGTTTTCATGTAAACAACTAAGATGGCGGCGCATATTGCGCGGGTGTTTTGAATTTATGGATCGCGGGCAAGATTCACACTTTAGGCGGACTTGAAGCAACCACGTACTAAAGTAAAATTTACATTTAAATATTTTTATCAAGTTAATATTAATTCCTGATAGTCGAATGAAGGAAGTTTACTCCCGTTAAGACAAAAGCTGCAATGTCGCCGTTTATCAATGCATTCTAGGAGAGAAAAAGTAGCAGCCAGAAGAATGAGTCTTGAGCGACCATCCTCAGCATTCATTCCTTCTTTTCAGAGATTTTTTGTCATCACTTATCAGGGATGTAAAATGAAATCTAACATGATATGAAAGTACACAGATTTCTTAGGAGGAGTGTACACCACCCATAAAATTATCTTATAATAAAATTAAGAGTTGACTCTTATTTTGTTAAATATTGAGATTTTCTGATTCTACGCATTTCACGGCCTACTGAGCCTATTGCAGAAGTTATACTTTCATGAAATTTTACCTTATATGAAATTACATGCAATTTTGCATCTCTGTTCATTATGGAACCCTTTCAGCAGGCTATCAAGACTGAGGCTGCTTGAAAAATGTAAATGGTGCTAGCAAGGAAGGGGTTGGGCCTCTAGGAGGAACATATTTTTTCAAATTAAAATTTATCATGAGGGTGAAAATTCTCACACATCAGGCAAATAGGGATTGTCCCCTCCCCCTTATTCAGAGAGAGTAGTAACATTTTTCTTGGACAATTTTGGTCAATTTCACTGTGAAGTGTGTCAGCAGCGCCCAACTCCCTCCCCGCAGGCACAAGACCTCTCCAGTTAGATTTCCCGGGTCCAGCTGAAATGGCACAGCTACATTTAATCATTCAATCTAATCTTTCAAATCTACGTTAAGTCGTACGTTTATGGTAGACTTCAGATTTCGATACTTGTCTGTTACGCATTTGCAAACATTTGTTTTTTTTTGTAACTGTCTTCAAAACACCAGCGTCATTGTCCGGTGGATTTTCCATCAGAGTCTACACACTTAGACTCATCACTGACCAATTTCTCTGGAATATCTAGCATGAATGGTTAAAATGTAGATTTCACTTTGCAGATAAAGTAGCTGAGGGCCCGAAAAAAAGTTTTCACTTATATTGACTTCTTTAAAGACCTTAAAGACCTTTCTGACCTTAAAAGAAGCATGTGGACTTTAGGTCTGGCTGTGTTATGAGAGGCTGCACAACAGAATCAAATTATTCTCTTGAGATAAATTCCTTACCTCTGAACTAGAAAAGCCATTGATTCAGCTTTGTTCTGACCCCAACACCAATAAAACAATCAGCCCAACAGGCAGCAAGCGTCAAGAGATATTTATGCATTTATCCTCTCAGTTATTTGCACTTGGTCTGGAAATTACTGAAATAATGGTTTATACTGCTGAGAGCAATGGAATTTGTTGGATGTTCGACGTCTTTCGCAAATATTGACACATTACGGCAAGAGGCCGGTGTTACCTTTGATGCATCTACGAAGAGGTATCACAAACAACTTCGAAGTTAAAAGTTACAAAATCAAGCAGCGCTACTACATTTAAATTTGAGAATACTAGATATTCATACCAATTAGGTAACCAGAGACGTTTGGAGACTTTTATACGTAAATTCCGGTGGAAAACCCACTCCATGAAGACATTGGTACAATGTACAAGTGGAGTGAAACAGTTGCAAAAAGTAAACAAATACTTACGTTCGCGTAACGGTGAGCTTAGCTTATTGAGGCTAAAATGGACGACTGAAACGATTAAATTAATTTTGAATTATTATACTATAATCGATCAGCACACGATGCTTGGGCATGCGATCGGTAGGCTTAGTTTCGTAAACAAATATGGCGGCGGTCCGTCACAACGTTGAGAGTGCCGAACCCCCGAAAACGCACCGCCGCGGTGGAGATTCGGGGTAAATCGCCGAATTCCAACGGTTGACCGTCCAAGTCGCCAGTCGGCAAAACCCTTTGCGAATTGGAGTAATGACCGGTTTTTGAGGTTAGGATACACAAATCGGCGCCAACACCACCGAAGTTCACCAAACAACCTGAAAATTGCGTCAGCTGTTCTCTGGGATCAGTTGAATGATGGGGAAATTTAATTTCATGATTGGTTAAGTTGTCACCTTGTTTTTTAACCTAAAACTACTAGGGGTCCATGAGAATCCTTCCATGTCCATAGGGGGTCCACAGAACCTACATCCAAATCTGAGAAACTGACTCTCAGCAGCTGAGGTGATCAGCAAAGCATTGAGATGGAGGATTGATAGCGGATCAGAGGCTGCACAGATTATAAATACTTGGGAGTGTGGTTGACCCACGATGGAAAGACAGATCAAGCTATTATAATAGCAGCAAGGAAGGCTACGGCAATGTCAACTGGAATGGAGATGTTGCATGTGTGAGGGATTTGCAATTTGACCATTGATTCTTATGTAACAGTTCGCGAGAAACATGATGGTGCCACAGGTTATCTCTGAAATCATCTCCCGAGCTCAACAAAAGCTCTCAAAGTGAGGCCAAAATGGAGGGGATATCCCACCCTACCCTGAGAGTTCACCTCTACATCAAAACAATCTCTCCATGCAAAGATAGGGAGCAAATACATTGATAGGGCTGCCACTTCATTTGGGGACTCCAAAACTAAAAACACGGCAACCCTGCTAATGTATTTTCTCCCTATCTTTGCATGGAGAGTTTGTTTTGATGTAGAGGTGGACTCTCAGGGTAGGGTGGGATATCCCCTCCATTTTGGACTCACTTTGAGAGCTTTTTTTGAACTTGGGAGATGATTTCAGAGAAAACTAGTGGCACCATCGTGTTTCTCGCGAACTTTTACATAAGAATCAATGGTCAAATCGCAAATCCCTCACACATACAACATCTCCATTCTCTGAAATCAGCGAATTTCGAAAGATAAGAGGAGAGTTTACAACGCTGTAGTTAAAAGTATTTCAACAGGGCGGATGTGAAGTTCGGCAGCTGAAGAAACGGACATAGAACTGTTGGATATCCTGGGTTGGTTACCCAGCACAGGTTGGCAACACTGCCCTCAGAGGGTCAGGTGACCACATTCGTCATGGCGTCAGCCGATCATCATGTCGTGATACCAGTGTTACCGTGTCGTGTTCATTCCCTTTTTATTTTATAATAAATATGAATATCGTTTTAACCGAGTGTTCACTTATTCAGATATTACCCACACCAAACATGGCGACGAGGATGTAAACGGGGATTCAACGAAGCGCAGCGAAAAATACGGAGGTGCGCGTCGTGAACCGGCACAAAAGGCCTAAATTCAACCATGGCCTCGCGCTCGGTATTTAAGTGAATTCAAGTGCAAGACATGTAATTTCGCTAAAAATGTTCAATTTTAGTGTATCGATTAAGTTCGAAAATGACTTTTAGTATATCGATTAAGTTCGAATTTTAATTTCACAATTACACATGGGTCAATTTCTTCTAAGTTCATGATAATCTGTGTCGTTATCAACTTTCACTAATTGCAAGGTAATCATTGTTCGGACGGTACAATGGAATTTCTTACAAAGCCAGAACCACTGGAAATCAATGATAATATTAAAGAGAATTGGGAAAAGTTCAAAAGACGATGGAGAAACTACGCTCTTGGCGCCGAAATCACCGAGAAATCCGAAGAGGTTCAGAAGGCCATTTTCCTTAACCTCATCGGATCCGAAGCAAAAGAACTTATCAACTCCCTTGCTCTCACTATACTAGGGCCCACGAACGATGATCCCTGAGCCGCGGGTATTTCTTGCAAACACTGGCAACAGCGACACCCCGGCCCGAATCGAGTCTCGAGTTCGGGGACAATGCCGAGCCGAGCCACAATCGAACCCTAATTACTTACGCGTAATTTACAATTTCACCCTCCCGCTAGAAAAAACCAAAATTAGTTGAAAGTTGTGTAACATTTTTTTAGCAAGTGTTTCGTTACTCTCCTTTAAAACACGAGTAAAAAGAGGCCTCGTTTAAAAAAATCGGTCAAATAGCAGCAAATTTACAGTTCGAGATACGACGTTATAAATAAAAATTGGACTTCGCTTCAAAAAGGAAAAAGAGGGAAAAAATAAAAATTGTATATAACAATTATATATGATTTAGCTCAGAATTTTACGAGCAATCCAACCATGTAATGGACGAAGAGATTGGGGCAAAATTACAAGAAATCGGTCTTTTACGAAAGGGCTCCCTATGAAGAATTTTGACCTGAAGATAGGGGTAGAATAGCAGCAGTTCGCATACAATAGCTTTTCGCGTTCACAATACCCGGTCTCGTCGATGTGCGTGCTCGACCCTGCAGCGTTGTCATTTACATGGCCCACGCGTTTATTCGCCCGATTTTTCAGGGATCATCGTTCGTAGGCCCTAGTATAGTAACCAGTCTAAAACTGTCGATCTTCTAGTCAAAGCTATCGATGAGTATGTCAAGCCCAGGACAAACGTGGTATTTTCTAGATACCAGTTTTTCACAAGATCGCAGAAAGACGGTGAGGATTTTGAAACGTTCCTCCTCTCACTCAAGAAGCTAGCTGAAAATTGTGGCTTTGGTGACCTGAAAACATCGCTCATCCGTGATCGCATCATCATTGGCATCTCTAATTATGAACTTCGCCAACGCATGCTCGGAGAGGAATACGACTTCGATAGGACGGTCAAGCTATGCAGGTCAGTCGAGTCTGGGAAACTGCGGGCGAAAGAAATCAACGATCAAGGGACATCATCCACAACTGAGGTCAACTGGGTCAGCAAACCGCATTACAGCCGAAATCAACGCAAAAGTCAACAACCAAGCTGCAGCTCAGGTGCTGGAACTACAACTAAACAGCCGAAGGACAGCCCTCCAACATCTCAACGACGAGGCAAAGTGGTCGACTGCCGAAATTGTGGGACGAGTCATCCTATCAACCAATGTCCAGCATACAAAAAGCAATGTAATTACTGTAAGCGTTTTAATCATTTTTCCTCCATGTGTAGATCTCGGCATAATTCTCTGTTACCTAATTCCAATGATAAAATTGCACCTTCTACAGCTAATACCAAAGCGGCTGATCTAGTCAATGTCCATTGTCAGTGCTCATGTTCTCCAAACAGTATCTCTAATCCGACTGAAATTTCAGATATTCATGCTGGTGATTATGTTTACATTTCAGAAATCTCCGTCCAACCAACTTTTAAATTGGAGCATTTTACTAACCAGTCTAAATTCAGTCAGCTTGAGGATCATTCAATTATCGATCATCAGCTTAATCAATCTAATTTTGATGAGTCAGTTAAGCAGTCTGTTAAAATTCATAATGTGTCAAATATTTCCAAATCCACAGATAAGTGCTGGATGGAAAATTTAATCATTAATAATAACACGGTCAGCTTTAAGTTAGATTCGGGAGCAGAAGTTAATGTTTTACCACGTCAAATTTTCGACCTGATCAAAAATTCAACAAATGTGCTGTTACCCAATCGTTCAGTTGTTCTAGGCTACGGAGGTGCCCAGATTGATTCATGTGGGCATGTGGTGCTGGATTGCAAAATTCCTAATCAAAATCAAATTCATAAACTGTTCTTCACCATTGTCAATACTGGCACTACTCCTCTTCTAGGTCTAAAGTCCTGCGTAGATTTAGGTTTTATCACCAGGAATCATGTGCATGCTCTATTCAAAACCAAAGATCAGGTTGTAAATGATAATGAATCCGACTTTAAGGGTCTAGGAACATTTCCCGATAAATGCGAAATCAAAGTTGATCCAAATGCTATGCCAATTTCAGACCCACCAAGGCGACTGCCTGTTAGATTAATAGAGAAGCTCAAACGTAAAATTGCTGAACTGGTTATGTTTGATATTATCTCACCGGATACAACGTCCGTCAAGTAGTTCAGTAATCTGGTCATTGTAGAAAAGAATGGCAAAATTAGATTATGCCTGGACCCCAAAAATCTAAATAAAGTCGTTACAGGAGATTTTTTCCTGATTCCATCTTTTGAAGAGATAAAACCGAAATTGAAAGGAAAAAAAGTTTCTCTGTTCTAGACATTAAAGATGGTTTCTGGCACTGCCAGTTGACACCTGAGGCCTCTGATTTGTGTGGTTTTCATACCCCCTTTGGCAGTTTCAAATTCCTGCGAATGCCCTTCGGTTTAATAAACGCACCCGAAGTTTTTCAAAAATATTTAACAAAATACTTTGGGGACACTCCCAACATAGTCATCTACTTTGATGATATTTTAATTTGCGGGGAAACCGAACAGGAGCATGACATTGCTTTAGCTAGAGTACTTAGTAGAGCACGTAAATACAACATCAAATTTAATGCTAGCCAATTCCAGTTCAAACAACCCGAAGTTCGGTATATGGGCCACTTAATTAGTGGTGACGGTGTCAAGCCCGACGATGATTACCTACGGGCGATACAAGAATTACAAATTCCTAAAAATCGAAAACAATTGCAAAGTGTCTTAGGTACCATAAATTACATTCGAGATTTTATTCCTAATCTTGCGAATCTAATCGAACCATTTCGGAATCTCTTGAAGAGAAATACAAAATTCCTTTGGACGCCAGGACATACAGAGCATTTTGATAAAGTCAAGGAAGATATCTGCAACGTTACAAGGTTGCATAGTTTTGATCCATCCAAAAAAATAACAGTGCAAAGTGATGCGTCAAAATTTGGGTTAGGCGCCTGTCTGTTACAGGAAGGCTGCCCAGTTGCTTTCGCCTCTCGTAGTCTCACTGACACCGAAACCAGGTACGCACAGATAGAGAAAGAAATGCTCAGTATTGTCTTCGCTCTAAAGAAATTTCACAACTTAGTTTAGGGCTACAAAATCAAAGTAGAAAATGACCATAAGCCATTAGAAGCCATTTTCACCAAAAATATTTCTAGAGTCATGTCGAACAGACTGCAAAATATGTTGTTAAAAATAATTGCATATGACCTAAAAGTCAAATATCTACCGGGTAAGAAAATGTATGTAGCAGACATGCTGTCTCGAAATTTCATCAAAACTTCCCGCCCAGAAGATGAAATAAACTTAGAGGAAATTGTCCACTGCCTTGATATAAATTTCGAAATTTCCAATGAAAGATATCAGGAATTGAAAAATGCAACTCTTAGTGATCCAATTTTAATCCAAGTAACCAAAATGCACACAGAAGGATGGGACAAGTTTAGTGTAATGATGAATTTTTACTGCCATATTTCAATGTTAGAGACGAGCTAGCCATCAACGATGGTGTATTATTTTATAAAAATCGATTGATTATACCTTCTATATTACAAGCTACTTATGTTAAACTACTCCACGGCGAAGCTCACCTTGGTATCAGTAAGGTAATTGAGCGAGCAAAATTAATCTGTTATTGGCCTAAATTTGTATCTGATATAGAAAACTATATTAAGTCTTGTGCTGTTTGTAACAAATTTCAAAGAAAGAATGTAAAAGAACCTCTACTACCTCACCAAATCCCTGAAATTCCATTTCACAAATTAGGAGCTGATATTGCACAATTACAAGATAAAAATTACTTAATTCTCACTGATTATTTCTCCAAATGGCTTGAAATCAGAGAAATTAAAAACAAAAAAACTGGTGATGTAGTGAGGGAACTTGAAAACATTTTTCGTACGCATGGAATTACGGCGCAGTTGGTCGCAGATAATCAGCCTTTCAATTCGTTAGAATTTAAAGCTTTTGCAAAATCTTACAATTTTACAATCGTTACATCCAGTCCAGATTATCCCCAGTCCAACGGAATGGCAGAATCAGCCGTCAAACGAGCAAAAAGTTTACTAAAGAAAACTCTTGAAACCAAAGGTGCCATTGATCTCGCAGTTTTTGAATACAATTCAACACCCATTGTACATCTAGGAGCCTCACCCTCTCAAATGCTAATGGGTCGAGTTCTTAGAACACAAATTCCTATCAGTATTGAACAATTACAACCAAAATAAGTTAGTGTTGAAGAAAAACGCAAAATTCACTCAGAAAAAGTTGAGAATTATTACAATCAGAATTGTAAACTTGCGCAGGAATTCCATGCTGACGAAAAAGTTTGGCTACTGCAACAAAACGGGCAATGGCACCCAGCAATCATCGTTGAAAAATTTCACAAATTCCCACGATCGTACTTAGTTAAGAATAGTCAGGGCAATATTTTAAGAAGGAACTCCAGATTCTTAAAGAAAAGGACAAGTGAGGTGAAGGTAGATCCCTCTTTGTTGTTGTTCTTTGATGGGGACATTGAAGCTCATGATCTTGTTTTGCCGAATAGTCATATCATCACTAACAATTCAGAATCTAGCGCTGAGTTGGAAGATGACAATACCTCAGAAGGAAGCGAGATGGATGTTACTGTCATCGAACATAATTTGGATAAATCAAATGCTGATAAAGAGATAACATTGTCATCCTCCAGCTCCGATAGCTCTGAATTTTTAGGGTTCAACACTGAGCCATTACAGAGTCCAAACGACTCAACCACATCAGACTTCCTTGGGTTTAATACAGAGCCATTACCATCTCCAATTCAATCAATTGCCTCTGACTCTCAACGTTCTAATACCTAATGAATCATCACCAAGTTGTTCCAAAACTGAAACAAATATTGGAGGAGCTAAAGAAACTGCAATTAAAATGTCTCCTCAAACTGTGAATAAATTAAGACACCTAGGAAGAGGTGTTCCAATTCGTAAAGACCCAAATTTTGTTTATGATAAACCGAGAAAAGCTGCTCACTTGTCAAAGTAAATTGTAGTATCTCTGATTCATTCTGCAATACATTTCAAAGAAATTTCATGTTAATTTTAAGTGCTCTTATTCATTCTAAGTGATGTCATATTTATAAGTGACTCCAACAATTATTTTACTCAATCTAAGTCATGTTATATTGTACAATTCTACATAAAGCTTGTCACCAAATTAATTTCTAAATAACCTATGTTAATCCATTTAAGCCCAATGGCTGTAAATTTCAATTTCTCTACATAACTGCAATTTTAAAATTTGAATGGGAGTCTGAACAAAGTGCTTCAAATCTCTCATATGTATGTCTCTTGATTTCGGAATTGCAAATCATTTGAAAAGTTGTAAAATTTCAATTTCTCTACATAACTGCGATTTAAGTACTTCAATGGGATTCTGAACAAAAATGCTTCAAATCTCTCATATCTCTCTTGATTTCGGAATTGCAAATCAATTGGAAAGTTGTTTAATGTCCTGGCTAATACATGTTAACTACAGCCTATGACTAAATACAGTTAATTTCAGAACTGCAAATCGTTCAAATCTATGTGAACTCTAAGCATTATAACTTCAACTAAATTCTGAGTTCAAATGTTATAAATTGATTGGTTTCATAAATGCAAATTAATCGAATAAATACTGTGTCAGTTTTCTGTCAGTGTACAAGTTCTAATTCCTCAATTGTAACTGTTAAATCTTTTAAAAAACTATTCTTCATGTATAATTTTAAATTTCACTGATGAAAATCATACACCTCTGAAATATTTTTGACTTGGACTCTACTCCCTCAATTTCTTCATTTGTGTTTGCAAAAGGGAGTAAAGTGTAAGAAAAAAAAAAAATAGAAATTGAAAACGGGGAGGTGTTGGATAGCCTGGGTTGGTTACCCAGCACAGGTTGGCAACACTGCCTTCAGAGGGTCAGGTGACCACATTCGTCATGGCGTCAGCCGATCATCATGTCGTGATACCAGTGTTACCGTGTCGTGTTCATTCCCTTTTTATTTTATAATAAATATGAATATCGTTTTAACCGAGTGTTCACTTATTCAGATATTACCCACACCAAACAAGAACAAGCTAAGAGCAAAAAAGATGGATTTCTGGAGGAAGTTGGCAGGAATTTCTAAGAGAGATCGGGTCTGTAATGATAAGAATTTGTCAGATCATAGAAGTCAAAAATGACATCGTACTCTTGTCATGGCCAAACAGCTTGTTTGGTGCAGTCATGTTAACAGGATGACAGGAGAGGCTGCCGAAGAAGACGCTTGATTGGGTTCCTCCTGGGACGTGACTAAGAGGACACCCTGTGAAAAAGTGGCGACAGGGGGTTTTGGAGGAAATGGGGGAGTGCAAACTCCCTGAAGGACTCTGGGAAGACACAGTGGCATTTAGGCGTTGCAGAGCACCAGAGAGCGCTGTGAAAGCGACTCTTGTGTACGTATGAATCGCATTAAACAAGACAACTCTCCATCAGAAACGTCATGATACAGACATTCATTATAACATGTGATCAGCGAGCTTTGAGAGGGTTTGTAATTGAGGAAAGACACAGTAAAATAGTAAAAACGAATAACTTAATGATGTAAAGTTCAATTCAAATTTAGGGCATATTATTCAACTATTAAGGGTCCAATGCCGAAGCATTGATGAACCAGTCGTGTAAACAGTTTAAAAATATAAAATTATGTCATTTGAAGTATGTTCTACCAAAAATTTGAAATATTTCAGTGTGTTTCATGAAAGGGTGAAACGTGTCAACTTCTGGAAAAAAAAAACTTACCCTCTACGTCACCAAACAGACCCGGTTGATAAACTTTGCTGCCCAACATTTTGACTCATTTTTATTTGGTCCAATCAATTTTACGATTGAATGTTTTGGATTTCATGAAGGCATTCTATGGCAGCTTCAAATACCAGGATCAGTCAAACTGGTCTTGATGCGTAGATTTTGCTGCAGGTGGAAGGTATTTTCAGAATGACTCTAGTGTAGCTAAAACGCATGGATTATTTTAGAGACACATTTTTCAAAAATTGATGATTTACCTGATACTGGTCCAAACAGGCTCATTGTCGTCAAAAAACACAAATGGATCTTCCCTGAAGCCAAGTAGTCGCTTCCTTTTAGGTACAGGTTCAAAATTTGAGTCTTTTGTGTCACCATTTAATTCAGCATTAGCTTCTCCTCGGTTTGATAAACTTCCTTTGAAAATTGTGCTGTTATCTGACTGAATCTTATCAGCAGAACATACCTGACCTAAATCTTTCTTTAAGGCTGCATGAGAATCAGATTTGCATTTTAGCTCAAAGGGTAGAGCGGCCCTCTTTTCAAGAACTGCGACAAAAAATCCTCCTGTGTCTTGTAGGTGTGGTAATATCCGGAGACTAAAAACAAAAATCACATGAAGTCAATTATCTAAATACCTCGATGGTTATGCACCACCAGTGAGGAGGAAATTTGATAACTAACAGCGAGATGTTGAGTTACAGTCTGAGTGGAGACTACAGAAATTAATTTTGCCAAGTTCTCAATACACACCAAGGCTCAACCTTCATTCACAACATATTAATTGGCAAGATGTCCTGAATCAAACATTGAACTGTTTAGTGGGAGGATTTAATACTTCTAGGCAAGCAAGGAAAACAAGATACCCCAAGATATGTATACTGACAAAAGAGGACGTATACCCTGGTCAAACTGGTTGTACTGCTTTATACTACTACTACATACATATTTGCCTCCAGAAATTGCACTAAAAAGGGAACAATATTGTTCAAAAGAAGCATAAATCAGTTCACAGAAGTAAATTTTTACATACATTTATGAATGTTCAAAATACTTTGGGGCGCTTAAGTGCCCTATAAGGCCTGCTTCGCCGCTAAGCTACTTCGATGGAAAACTAGTACTATTCATCTACTTTGCATAGTGTAAACTATCTTTTACTTATTCTACCTCACAACAATGTATCCCCAGATTTTTGCGATGGAGGTAAAAACATTGTGTCCAATTTTTATGTCATCCCTATTACTTTGACTGCCTCTACTTCATGTAGCATTTTGCTGGGGGCACCATGACCTGTTCCTGTGCATATTATTTTGCTTGGCTAGACCATGCAGAGGTATCAAGATTTAGATTAAATTAGAAAAATACTTTACTTATTTTTGCCTTGATAAGGCTTAACAAAGAGGGAGTTTGACAATATTTACATACTTTACGGAGGTATCAAGATGCAAGGTAAAACACTGACTTCTTTTATAAAATTTAAAACCGCAATTTAAGAAAAAAGAAAAATGTAAGCACTGGCTTGGTCTGCCGTAATGTAAATACCGGCTACCAATTCATCACAGTTGGCCTCAGTTACATGAATAATGTACAAAAAACTTAATATGATGTAGAACCACGCACGTTGTGACTTTAACCTCCAGCAGATGGCAGATAATTAGAAAATGTCGGTAATGCCCACTAATATGAGATGTCAGCACTGACACCATCTCTATATAATACATTATCTTATACATAATACATTAGGTATAGTGCTGAGGGTAGCATTGAGGTAACTGAGCAGAGGGAGCATTTTCTGAATCCTTGTATAATTTTGGAGCAATATGCTCCATTGCCGTTTTCCTGCAGCCCCCAGTGCCCCCCCCCCCCTCTAAGAGCTTGATGCAAAAACGGCTTTTTTCGCCCCCCCCCTCTGGAATTTCTTCAGACTTTGTCTATTGATTACTCATACTTGAGCGCTTCTTTTCCCAAATTTTCAGACCCCCAACAAATTTTTGGGGGGGGGAGCTAGGGGGGTTGGAAGTCAAAACCTGTAAACCTCGATATCTCTCGAACGAAGAAAGATATCGAGGTTCCGTTTGGACGATAAATCGTCTAAAATTGCATACTTTAAGATTCTAAAGGTCGCAATCCCGATATCACATTTTTAAGTTCACGTATGTGCTTTTTTCCAGTTTTCAGGTCTAGAAAATTTCTTTTAAACGAAAAATTTACGAAGATCTCAATTTATTATATGAACCAAAACCAGTTTTTTAAATTGTTCGTCTTTTTCCGCATCCAACGAGTGGTCCATTAAGCTGGGGAACCAAATAGTTCCGGAGTTATGATCGATTGAAGTTTCCGCTCAAAGCGCGCCGACCGATTTTCGCGCGCAAAAAAGTCGGATTTGACTGTCATTAAATCAGATTGAATGTTCAAACTGAGCAAAATACATTATTAGCGACTCTTGAGGGTCGCTGAGTTCAAAAATTACAGATACTTCCAAAAAATTCACGATTTTAAAATTACAGCTCCGTACAGGACCACTGAGCGGCCGGTCGCCGCTCAGTGGGCCTCTAAAATAGCGCTACCGAGCTGTAATTTTAAAAACGTGAATTACGAGAAAACGGGGCCTCTACCCTTGATGACGTAGCAAAATGACATTATAATATTGATGGTAGTTAAGCTACGAATCGAACACTACCCAGGAAAAAAGAAAAGGAATATTCCGTACCACTTTTCTAAATGAAATTGACTGGCTTCTTCTGATTTGGGGGGAAACAATTGGGGTCGAACTTGAGTGTGATACTTGGCTGGAACCTCATCAAAAGTATTGTAGCCTACGTTGTCTTTTGAAGCAGGGATCCAGTGAGAAACGCCTGGCAGAAATTTAAGTCCTGGTACTAAGTGGCTGACATCTACTAACTCAACAGCACCTGAAATCAAGAAAACCCATTGCCGAGAGTCTTAAAAGTTTGGTTTACCTAATCATAGAAAGCTTTCACCAAACAAAGAGAAAACTAGAGTCCGAAAGTGAATTGTAGATCGCGTAGCATTCTCTACTTTCAAACGAGTCTTCTCTAATTGGCTGATACAACTGGTGCCCACTTTATTCTGGAACCTTTGTGGAAAATGACACAGGGTTCATTATCAATCGAAAAATATCTCGAAAACAAGGGAGATTTAATGATCAGAGATTTCAGAAATCAATTTTCTAGGTTTTTCTGAAGAGATTCTTGGGTAATATACGACTCTTTTCCTCACACACACTAAACAGCTTGACCTGGAATTTATCCAGCAGTTATCAATCTAAAATATGATAATTTTTTAATTTAAAATCATCCTCTGAGACTTAGAACAGGTTTTTGTCTTTCATTCAGTATCGTCCTAATACCTCTTCACTTCGGTTTCTGAAGTTTATTGCGTTTTTTTATTATACCTTTCACTCTTTATGGTTGAAGCCGAAGCCAAGTAGCTCGTCCGTTTGATCTGCTTTTTTTCCTCGTAGACGATTTTATTGTGCCTCACCCTCAAGCCTCAGCTTTTGCAGTGTTACTTTGCCAACATGAAGGAATCATTCTCCGAGAGCAGCACCTTAAGATTGCAGTATACAGATGGAAATTAGGCTTGTTTCTTTCAACAACTTGCGTTCTAAATTTATTGTTGAACTGTCAAGTGGCGTATATTACTGTAAGCTAAATCCTAGCGAAGAAACTTTGAGCACCTGCCTCAGTGTGAGCGGTCCCTTGCTGCAGTCAAAGCTGCTCATTGATGACAGTTTCTCAAAAGAAGAGTCTTTGATGGATCAAGAAAAATGGGCCTGTTGCAAACTTTTGCTGGAGCAAAAATAAGAGTTGTTACTCATAGGAGATGTCTCAAAAATCACGAGGAGCGCATCGGCAAAGTCTGAAATGCTCTCCTTACTTCACAATTTGCTTGAGAAATTTGCGTTTTTTTTTAAGCTTCCCGCCTCAAAGACGATACCACGGCACAAGTGAACATTTCGTTACAGGAGTCCTTCCATCCAACCCTTGCTCACAAGAATACTACGCAATATTCAGCATAGCCGACGCCAATCCGCCAAAACACGTGTGACAGGACGATGATTCGAACCTCCTGATAAGAATCGGCAAGTTTCCATTCACATTTTTCTCGTGTTGTTAGGTAACCGCCTTGATTGACCTCGATCTTCTTTGAAACAGGAAGCTTAAAAAAACGCAATTTTTTTGCGCAGATTGTGAAATTAGGAGTGCATTTCAAAGTTTGCCGATGCGCTCATCTTGATTTTTGAGACATTATCTATGAGGAACAACTCTTATTTTTGATCTATCAAAAGTTTGCAACAGGCCCATTGTCTGCCTGAAATAATAGCTCACACCCTTCCTTCATGAAAATCTCCAAATTTAGTCCTCACTTCAAGTTTGAGACCATTGCTCGGTTTCAGCCTTGGTATTGCGCTGTCATCAGAAGTGCACAGTTTCTATAAGAGCAGTTCATGGTATGGTTAGAAATTTTCCAATTAATAATGAACTGCATACACCCCAAAGACATTGAATCACGTAGACTGTGCGTCTGGCTCGGTTTAGTACTGGCGGAGCGAGGCAAGTCTCTCGGAGCCCCATGATGGGCGGGCGGGGAAGGGGAGAGAGCGTGTGTCCCAAGCACTCGAAGAGGCAATGGAGAATTCGTGCCCGCGCTCGGTTTTTCACGAATATCTCGTTTAGAGTCCATTTTCAGACAAAATTCCGAAGAAGAAAATTTATAAAGCACATAATTTTACACCTGATTAGCATTGTTTCATTTTTCCGTACTAATTATTAATCGAGGAAAAAAGCCTCACAATCCGACAAAAATTCACTGGAGCCGCTACTGCACATGCATAGATGTGCGCAACTGGGACACAACAGCTCATCTATGCGGGTCGGTGCCACCATTCATCGGCATGCGAATTTTCAAAAGTTGTCTCGCCTTCCGTAACACAGGATGCACGGTCTACGCGATGCAATGTTTTTTATATACCCAACCCTATATCTACACCAATGAAGCTTGACAGTTATTGGTGTAAACTCAACTTCATGAGATGAGAGTAAATGTGACACTGTTGAATAGGAAAAAAGTGTCAACCATCTGCCCTGAAGATGATTTGAATGCTATTTTGAAGCACTAGAGCGAGTGAAAAAACATTGACTTCCGAATTTCAAAAATTTTTAGGGGAAAAAGTTGCGCCTAGGCATCAAACTAAAGTGAGCTAAAGCGTTCCTCGAACACCAATTTTTCGGGTGCTGCTTTGGCAATTTGTGTCAAAAAATCACATAATTCAGGCTATTTTCCCCGATTCCATCGCACTGTTTAAGCATGATAGAGGTTGGTTAGAGCCCGGATTTTTGGAGTATTAACTCACTTTCAGTAGTCATTTAAGGTATGCTAATTAGTTTTTGGATCGACATAATTTTCGTGCCCCCCACATGCCCTTTAAAATGCAAAAAACGCGATTGCAGCCGACTGCGCTTCGTATATTTCAACAATTTTATTGATTTTTTCAGGTGACTTAGCAACCACGGGAAAAGTCCATGTTCGATTTTTAGGAACCATTCATACAGATGATTAAGGAAAAATATTAGTTTTTTGGATGCAGGCGGTTTTTCCCCCATTTGCAAACTCACAGTTAGACCGAATCGCTCAATTTGGTCGAATTCACATCGATTTTCACAATTTTTTTGCACGACTTGGAAAGCATGTAAAAATCGGGCTTTCAATTTTCGTGGGCTCTTTTTATAGTACAATAAGAGGATATAATAATTGTTTTGCTAGGAGATGTTCTTGTACATCCGCGGAGCCCTTACCAAGCCAGAAAAACACGATTTTTAGTAACTTTTCAGCGATTTATGACGATGTTTTTCAGTGACTTGGCAACCACGCAAAAATTTGAACCTTCGATTTTCAGACTCTTTTCATGGCAAAATAAGATCCCGTAAAACGTAGTTCGTTTTGATCTTTTTTTGTACCTCCTCAAAGGCAAGAAAGAGATGACGCTTGACTCCCATTCATCACTTTAAAAACCTTATATAGATTAATTATTTTGTTCACGTATTTGTGCTGTTATTGATAACTTAGTTGATTTTTAGCTTTAAGTATAATGTTCACCGCAGGCTATCCAATTGGGGATATCGGGTTCAACGCACCCGCGGAGCTGAGTCATGTGTAGGCTGCCCCTTCTGGGGCCGGATGAGATCGGGTGCCTCGAGTAGCTGGTCTGCCCTCCCTGCCCTCCAGTCCTCGGCTTCAGAGCCCTGGCGTGGGGTTGTCGCAGAGGTTGTCGCAAGCTGGGCCTCGGCTCTCCTCCTACGCCCTTGACTCCGGGTACAATGGCAGATACTTCGGCAGATCGGTCCCGGGGGATGGGGGGACCCTCCCCCATGTGGGGGGCCTGAGGGGCGCCGGGGTCGGGGACTGCCGTTCGAAAAGTGCCTCAGGGACGTCCGACGGGAGGATAGAGCGTCCGATGAGCCACACTTGCACGGGGTGTGGCCTGGAGGGGTCGTTTAGTGGGTAGGGAACACAGCGGCGTGCTCTACCCCCACATAACCGGGTTTTCCCATCTCACAGCGGTTGGGTCGGTTAGGGGTTGCTTCGGCGGCTCTTCACCAGCTGATGGCCGTTGCCGTCCCAGTATTCGGTGGGCCCCTTTCATGGGGGGGGGGGGGGGCGTTTTGGCGACTTTCATGATGAGGGCACTGTAGCAAATTCTTCCCCTCATCAAGAAAAAAAAATTTATGTTAAAACAATTGTAATCAATTGCCCCGTAAGGGGCTAGTCGTACATTTTTTATACAATAATAATAAAAGAAAGAAAAAATTGGCTCAAAATAAACCTCCAAGGAACAAAATCGGTGCCGAGAGCGAACACTGCCGATGCTGTATCTTCCTCAATTTTTCAGCAAACCTAGCATAAGCATACACCATTTTCTTCCAAATTAAGTCAGCTTTTCAACGTATCAACTAAATCCGGGATTTTTCCTCATGCGTAGCGGCTATTTTTAAAAAACCGCAAAAAGGCTTTATTACGCCATTTCTTCAAAATGGCGGCAAATGCACAGCAGATACATGTAAGGAAACTTCAGATTCGGATTCAGCGACCCACACAACGTGATGCAGGCAAAAAAAGTAGCTGTGTACCCGAAATGCCTTCGAATCATCGTCCTGTCACATGTGTTTTGGCGGATTGGCATCGGCTATGTTGAATATTGCGTAGTATCCTTGTGAGTGTTGAGGTTTAATGAAATTTAACACAAGATTTTGCAAACCTGTATCAATTCATGTGTTGTATTACTCATGACGTGGTCACCTAAGCCTGAGACTCAGCGATAAGATGAAGCTCCCTCTCTAGTTCTAATTTTTCTCTTGTAGGTAGTCCTCTTCAGCACTTGTACGCACGATGTCATAGACTAAGCTTTATTTCCATCGATATATACTCTGTACTATCCAACGAGGTGTTATTTCTTAATAATCCCTAATACCTTAACAGTGAGCAAGGGTTGGATGGAAGGACTCCTGTAACGAAATGTTCACTTGTGCCGTGGTATCGTCTTTGAGGCGGGAAGCTTAAAAAAAACGCAAATTTCTCAAGCAAATTGTGAAGTAAGGAGAGCATTTCAGACTTTGCCGATGCGCTCATCGTGATTTTTGAGACATCTCCTATGAGTAACAACTCTTATTTTTGCTCCAGCAAAAGTTTGCAACAGGCCCATTTTTCTTGATCCATCAAAGACTCTTCTTTTGAGAAACTGTCATCAATGAGCAGCTTTGACTGCAGCAAGGGACCGCTCACACTGAGGCAGGTGCTCAAAGTTTCTTCGCTAGGATTTAGCTTACAGTAATATACGCCACTTGACAGTTCAACAATAAATTTAGAACGCAAGTTGTTGAAAGAAACAAGCCTAATTTCCATCTGTATGCTGCAATCTTAAAATGCTGCTCTCGGAGAATGATTCCTTCATGTTGACAAAGTAACACTGCAAAAGCTGAGGCTTGAGGGTGAGGCACAATAAAATCGTCTAAGAGGAAAAAAAGCAGATCAAACGGACGAGCTACTTGGCTTCGGCTTCAACCATAAAGAGTGAAAGGTATAATGAAGAAACGCGATAAACTTCAGAAACCGAAGTGAAGAGGTATTAGGACGATACTGAATGAAAGACAAAAACCTGTCCTAAGTCACAGAGGATGATTTTAAATTGAAAAACTATCTTTCAGATCAATAACTACTGGTGGCTATTATGAGCTCACCTGCAGTGTAAGAAAACAATTAGAGGGTGTCATATTTCAAGTTTTAAAAAAATTCCAGGTCAAGCTGTTCAGAGTGTATGAGGAAAAAGTGTCATGTATTGCCCATGAATCTCTTCAGAAAAATCTGGAGAATTGATTTCTGAAATCTCCGACACATAAAATTTTTCTCGTTTTCGAGATATTATTGATGGAAAAAGAACCCTATGTCATTTTCCAAAAAGGCTCCAGAAAAAGGGCATCAGGCAAACCAACCAATCAGAGAAGACTCGTTTAAAAGTAGGAGGTGCCACTCGGTCCGAAATTCACATTTGGACTCTTGTTTTCTCTTTGTTACCAAAATACTGAGCAATTGAATACCAGATAGAACTTTAAAAGGAGTATTGTTGGATATCACCGCAACTCTGTCTCAATACAGAAAAACAATGGGGACAAAATGGTCGACGACTCGACAAGAGTGAGAATCAGCACTAGATTTCCTCTGTTTACAGTTCATTCATTAATGTACAGGGGCAAACTAGCTCCAAATTTTCTGAGGATCAGGTCCTGCCAAAAAGGGATTTGCTGGCCTCTCTTAAAGGAATGCAGGAAAGAAAGGTTCAAAAGAGGCTCTGCAAGATTTTCAAAACAGTGCACCTGATGTGGACTCAAAAATTTGCAATTTGGCTACCTTTGCAAGGCCATTTCATTCGAAGTTTAAAGAGGCATCACCTTGTCATCCCCTATGCCAGTCCGCCTCTGTTTATACATCCCCATGAATAATGCAAACTGCACAGAAAGCTACTCCATGACATGCCACACAATGGGGAAATATCACATTACAATGACATATTTTTATGCTAAAAGCAGGGTTTCTAGTTTTTTCAAACAGTGCATGAGGGGGCAAATGAGCAATTTACGAAGAAGAAATGAATTACATTAATGCAAAAGAGAATTTTTCTGAGATCAGTCCGTTGTCAACTCCAGTCTGAGACCCATAAATCCCTGATTTTTCCACATTAAAGGTTTTTATTTGACAAAATGAGTTGCCATTCAGTCATTTATCATCATGGGGGGATCAAACGTGACAATCTTAAAGAATTTCCTTCAGAAAAAACATCAAACCTACCCAAGAGAAGAAAGCACTTTGGAGAAAGCATTTTGGTGAAAGATACAGAGTTAACGATTACCTTGATACTTCAACTTAGCATCACAAACTTAATAAGTTTTAAAATTTTTCGTTCTGTCAAATTATATCATGATTCAAGTCAGCAGAGCCTTTTTTTCTAACCGCGGATATAAATTATCTTTGACACTCACAGACACTACCTAAAGGGAGGGTAGTGGTGAGCACGACTTTGTTAGATATGAACGATATAATCTATTTATTCAGCAGCTCTTGGAAAAACGACTGCAACATAGGAACATTGTTTTCTTCTCTAAGAGCACAAACACAAATTATGATTGAGGTGGGAGGTGATGTAACCCTATTGGGCCTCCCCCCTCCCCAGATAATAATGGAGGAGGAGTACAAATGAAAATAAAACTATTAAAAAATGAACAAGATTACCACCTTTCATTTCCAATAAAATCCTGTGGATAACAGCTTCATTTTCGATCGGATTCAAGGAGCACGTTGAGTAGAGAATACGACCTCCAATATTTACCATTTCTAATCCCCGGCGCAAAATACGAAATTGTAAACTGGGAAAAAGAAATCATGCCTACATGTTAAAAATTTATGAGTACCGTAATACAGCAAAATTAATAAATATGATTTAATAAACGAAGTGGTTATTCGACGGTACAGTACACCACGAATAACAGGTTATTCGGCGGTACAGTACCATCGAATTCAACCTTACTCGGTGATACAGTGCCCCAACTAGAAAATCTTCCAAGTATCGCTAAGGTGCCTAAACAGCGTTTTCGGTCAAGTTTTCGAATTTTTAAAAAATACTTGAGCATCTTGCACGGCAAAATGTTCAATTCATATCAAAAGTAGTGTGTTAGGAGGCTATTGCCTTAAATTTTTGGAGCTCTAGCGTTACTGCTTCGTCCCTAAAAAAAATCATCAAATCATCAAAAATCTCAATTATCAAGATCGTAAATTTTAATTAAATGTGCGATGCGGCAGCACTTAGACATTTTACAATTTACATACTTCTGGCAACATTGCAATGGTCATAGATGAACTTGGCGTTTCAAAACTATGGGGTTATGTCAGTTTCAAGACGTAAAGTTGAAACCAAACGGTGCTAGCCCATTTTTAAGGTGAAAAAACGTGATTTTTTCATAAAATTCCAAAGTATAGGTGGATCGTGCCATCGGTAGGCGTTAGAATTCGGGGAAAAGAAAAAAACACGGGTCCATTTATATTACGAGAGACATCTCTTCTGATATAGCTGTCAAGCGATTTAAAAAAAAAAAAAGAGTTTTTAGCCCCACTCTGGTGCTCCACCACCAGACCTCAAACAATGCAGTTCAGTTTCAGCATTGCTCCTAGATGTTCTCTGCATTTTAATTATTCGACACTAGTTATATGATTAAAATTTATCCTGTTTTGCAATGAACAAATAAACACTGGCATGAGCCACGGTAGATGTAAAAACACTGTGTAGTGTGAAAACATTCTCACTCTCATTGAGTTAGGTTAAATTACTTTTGTTATTCAATAACAAGAATTAAGATTGAAATTCATTTAGCCTGTTGAATAAGATGACTCTTGTATCAATATTATGAAATAGAAGGACAAAATAAATAAAAAAAAGAAAATTAACTACTTACCCATGCATATTGTTACCATTTGCTGCATTCCATTTCATCCAAATATCAGGATTCTTTCTCAAAGTTCCGTCCCCTGTGCAAGGTACATCACAAAGGATTCGATCAAATTTCATGACTGACCGTTTACCATCTGGAGATGAAAATAAAGAAATCATTACACTCTTCAAATTTTATATGAGACGCTTAATTACCTTCTTTTGCTTGAAAAAAAAATATATTCCCAGTTTTGAGCTGCAACCTGAACCATGTGGACTGCATTTTGCAATTTGGAACTATAAATTCTGGCTCTTCTGGAAAAACATTTATGTGCATAGGGAAACTAATGGCACATACGTTGTTTTTAAACCGAGCAAGAATTTACAGTTCCAAATTGCAAAATGTAGTCCATTTGTGAATTGACCTATACTCAAAAAGTGTTGAAACAAGAGTACCTATTTAGGGAGAGTATAGCCATCTCAATTCCTTCTCCATTGAGGAAGTGTGCCTCTTTCTGATTGGTCGATGAGTTTTAAGTTTTTATGGTAGCCCCTCTGCTCCTAGTTTAAACACGTAAAAACAACAAAAATAGTGACATAGTTTCTAACGCAATAACAATTTTCTTGCATCCAACTCCTGATTTGAGTTCTGATTAAACTTTGATGGATTTTTTTGCCCAAAATTACACCTTAAGTTTGATTATTATCAATTTCTCATCCAATTGTACGAATTCTTCCTGGTTAGGTTTCTTCACATTGGGCCACAAGAGTCTCATGAACAGCAATGGAAAATTTTATGAAATTTCAGTGAACTTTTTGAAACTTTTAAAGATGCTATTAGAAAGTCAAGAAATGCCTAAAAACAGTTATTTTCGTATTTGAAATTTTTCAACCCCCTTCCTCCTTTCCCTCACCTCCCACCCATCTAACAGCTCAGTTTTCATCATTCTTATGTATCCTAATTGTTCAAGATACATTGACACTCCAGCTCCCCTGCAAAAAAAATTTGCTCCAAGCCATCACGTAACTTAAGCATGTTTAGGTACTGAAGTAAAAAATACTTTCTAGAAATGGATCAGTCACATGGTCTCCCAAGCCTATAACATTCACGCAGTGCAGATGTTTTCATTTAGTTTGAAGGTTCGGCTGGAGCTAAACTCCCCCTTGTGCCCCACATTCATGTTTAGCACTCCATTATGGTAGCATTTACTGCCGCATCAGCAAGCTCCCCCTTGTGCCCCACATTCATGTTTAGCACTCCATTATGGTAGCATTTACTGCCGCATCAGCAGGAAGATCATCAAAGAACCCTCTGAGGAATTGATATTAAAATTCCGAAACAAATTAACAAATTTTAAATTTTGAGAACTTTATTTCCTCTTGCACTTTTATGAAAATTCAAAACGCAAAACGCTTTCCATCTCTACCCATGAGAAGCCCAAAACTGATGAACCAATCAGAGAACGGCACAGACATCCCTCTATGTAGGTGTTCTAGATTTCATTCTGCTTTGACATTGGAGTAAGGTCATACAAATCAATGAAACTTAAAAAAATAGAAAAAAGAGCATAAAAAAAGAACAATATAGAAAAAGAGAAGATAAAAAAACTGCAGTCATGTCGCAAAGAAATAGCAACTCTTACAATTGACAGAGTACCAAGGATCTACTGGTACCCTATCACTCTAATTCCTTGTTCTTTCCGTGCCTTCTCCTTGCTTTTTCCCGACTTTCCTAAAAATTCCTTTCTTGACGATTTTCAAAAATCCTTGCTTAATCCTTACCTTTTTCTCAATTTTCCCTTACCTTACATGCATTTTTAATTATATTTGGATTGGAAAAGTGGCAGGATGGAATGACAAAAGAATACACCGAAAAACATAAGGAGTCTAACCGGGATGTTGATAAATAGATTATGTTAGGAAATCACATACCGTCGAGGCTACTTTCTAGAGATTGTCACAAAAATCTCGATATTCTGTACCTTCTGAAATCCGTGCTTTTTCAGTGTATTTGTACTTTTTCTGAACAGTAGACACTAGACACTATGTATTTCACTTAAGCTGTTCTGACTTGATGATGTCACTCAAAGGTCAAGATAAAATGGACCCCGTTTTGAAGAGAGGAACCAAGCTATATCAGCTGTTACAAAATTTAATTGGACAATTAAATTTTTCACATGAGAACGCTTGGGCCGATTTCTTAGAAAAATATAAGGAATTAGCGTCATTCTGGGCAGAAAATTCACAACAATTTGCACAAAAATTCGCACAATCGTTGTCAAGTTAAAAAATAAAATGCCAAGTTAAATTTGGCAACAGCTGAAGTGGCTTGGTTCCTTCCTGCTTAAGCTTGTTTCATACGATCATAGTAGAACTCTCAAAGTGGCGTCACGATGGGCCACATGACCCCACTTTGAGAGCTCTACCTGGATTCTATGATACTGGTCATAACGCGATTAAAATTTCTGAAAAATCTTGGAAGGGATGAAAAAAGGCTGGGCTGACAGGTTAAGGCAAGCTCTACTTGCTATCCTCACTTATTGCATTAAATGTGTTCATTGGTAAAATGGAGACATCTTGGTGCCTTCACTTGTTCTTGGGAGCCGCAAACTAAAAGGGTTCACATGTGGGATAGAAACATAGAGATTCTGGTGACCTTTGTCGGAGACATAAAAGTTGGGCATTGACGAGGCATCGTGATTGACGATCATCATGTTTGGACTGTTCAGTCGTTTTGCCTGATGAACCAACATATAGCATCTTGAGTTGTTGACGTCATTGGCAACAACAAATCCCTCTGAAAGTTAAGAAAACACATTCTTTAGCATGCGTTTGCTAGCAATTCTACTTAGATCAGACATGGGGTTAGAATTGCACTCAGTGAAGTAGCTCAACCAGCAAACATACATCACGCTTAATATTTTTCAGCATATCTTCCTTGGTTCATTCTCTTTTGAGAATATGAGAAGGGAGCAGAAATTTTCACATTGGAAACGAGATACTTGTTTTTGCAGTTACTCTGTCAATTTATATGTACAGGGTGTGTATATGTTTGTTAATATTTTGAAAACAGATACAAATACGGACAGGATTAAGTTCCTTGAGTTTTCAGGTTGGGGAAGTTTCATGACTTCCTCAAATGAAGCGGGAAAATTTTTTACGAGACGAGAGAAGACGCGACCCCCTAACTCCCCCCCCCCCCCCCTCAAGGAACAGGGAGCTATTTTGGAATTTCAGAACATAAAACTTGACCAAAACTGCAGGTTGCTATCTATCATCACTTCTAAACGATGGCCAATTAAAGGTGACCCTGACCGGGGGGGGGGGGGGGAAATAGCGGGTAAAAAGGGAAATTAACTTTTCTAATTAACCTTACCCGGCATTGACTCTTCATCCTGATGAAGCAATTCGATTAACTGAGCAGTTTTGGAGCCAGGGCAGCACACATGTCTAAAACCTGTCAAAATAAGATTAGAACAGAAAGATTATCACAGAAGATTAGTGACAAAAGCACCAGTACTTACAAAACAGGGAGGAATGTCATTTTAAGCTAGTTTAAACCGTTGCGTGCGCTGAGTGGACAGCGGCCCGCTACCTGTGGCATAAATTGTGCGCTGAGCGGACAACCGGGTATTCCACCCTTTTCGCGGCGCTGGCGGAAAATAACCATGCGCTGAGTAGCGGACGGAAGATATTTAAGATAAGTACAATACTTTCCTTCACACTTTAAGCAGGCCTAGGACTGTCTGTATTTGTTTCGTTTCTTTCTTCTTTAAAACAAGAAAAAAAAGAGAATACAGGCGTGTTTAAAAGTATTGGGTTTTTTTACTTACCATGTCAGACCCAATTACTCAATGTTTAGACGATTTGTGAAGGAAAAAAAGTGAGTTGAAATTACTCAAATTTGGTTTCAGAGCTAAGAGTTAGTAGGTACTTATAGTATTTTATACAGTATATAGTGGCGTATACTTATTAAAGTGTAGTGGCGACTTATTATAGTATAGTGGCGCATTAAATTCGGTTTTCCTTTATTGACTTAACGCACCTTAGAGAACTCATGCTTTGATCTGTCTACTCCACATCACTTCAACCACGGCGTTTCTATTACCAGGAATTTCCCAAAGCAAAAAGGGTCAAAAAGAGGCTGTGTCCGCTCAGAGCACGAAGCCGTTTGAACATGAAAGGGCTAAGTACACATTCTTCAAGAAACCAACATTTTTGTCACAGAAAAAGAGAAAATTGGGGACAAGACATTTAAGCATTTTAAAGAGTTGTTTCTTTTGATGATCCCTGATAACTATCTTGATTTTCAAGATTCAACTTCAAGAAATTTATGATTTGATTGTTAGAAAACAGTAAGACTTTTTTATCTCGTGTGAGGAGGTTTAAGCATCAAATCCAGGTAAAGCAGGTAGTATTACCGAAGAAATTCCTACTTTTTCCTTCAAGACTTTTACCCTTGAGGACAAACCCACGAAAGCAGGCTTTAGGTCTTATCCTTAGCTTTCAAACAAGCTACACTGGTTTTTGGCCTGCTGGTTGTTAAGAAGATATAGAGGTGTATGCATCTCCCATAAGAATTGGACCCGGAACGGAATCTTGTCACACCTTCACCTTTTGTAGAGGAAGGTTACAGAAGTTCAAAGATGTCGAGTTTTTTACCTAGCCCCCCCAGAGGGAGGGGGACGGGGGTTCTAAGAAAAATCAACTTTTGGGCAAAACTTCTGAATGGTTGCAGATATCAAGTTGAACTTTTCTTTGAAAGAAAGAGCATAAAAAGACCTTTCTAATCCAATATAAGACATTGACAATCGGTTAATTTTTGGCAAAGTTATGGCTTATCGAATTTTTCGAAAAATTTTAATTTTGGATTTTTCAATTCTCCGACGTGAGGAGTCGCACGAAATGTTATGATTATGTGTGCAAAAGATAGCCCTTGTTTTTTTCTTTAAAGTAAACCAAATAACTTGTTGGGGGAAATGATTAGTTTCGGAGTTATGCTTTTTCAAAGTTGACGCGACAGAGTACGTACACAGGCCTCAGGCCAGAGTCTGCAGGAGCACCCTGTTTCCACTGACAGGAGGGAGACATCCATACAGGGCATACTCTTTCTTAGTGTGATAGCAGAATAACAACAATCTAACATAGAATAATCATTTAGTAGATTCTAATTTCTCATATATTTTAGGAATTTGAATACGTTTACAGTAATTTCTGGTCAACCAAAGGCAGAAGTTGCCTCTGGGCCTTAATTTATAAAGGAAACTTTCGTTCTGTGTAATTAATAAACCATGCTGGCCCAAATATGTGAAACACTCTGTAGTGATAACATTCGAATCAGTCACCGTAACAGGTACATTAATATCTTCAATATGTCTTCAATGTAATCTGTAGGTAAAATTACCTTACCACTCTAAGACATTACAACAGTCTTTCAACTTCCTAACCTTTTCAAATGTACAGCTCGGATATCTGCTGCGTCATGAATTTGTGCATATTTAGTAGGACTTGTAAACAGACGTATTTTACTTAAGCCATAGCTGACAAACTCAAAGGAAAGCATAATCAAACCATTTAATTTTTGGAACTCTTTGTGATTTTTAATTGTAACACGTCATGTACTTGATAAAAAATTAGGGTTGCTATGATACCGGGTGAGTAGGTATATAATAACAAGTTGACGGTGAAACTACCAGGCCACGTATCTCGTTTGCGGTGCTTGAAAATCTCCATTCCCATTTTATTCTTTTAACGGACAACAAATCAATTTTGCTCCTCGGTTTTCACAGAGTTTTCTTTGCACAGGGAAGAAAAATTGCAGAAGTTTTTAAAAATTGACGTTGGTTGGTTTTCCGGGTAAAGAAGTAAGTATGAAAGGAAGTCTACAATGTCACAAACCGAGATATGTGGTCTGGTAGTTTCACCATCGAACTGTATTTTACAGAAATTACATTGTGAGTATGGAGCTGATCACTAGAATTACAATGCATAGATATGTAGGATAAGGGTGATTGCAACAGTATTTGTTATGAATGTTTCATGACACCTGCAGAAAAGATCGGTGGTTCTGGTTCCTGAGTGATGATAAGGACTCAAGGGTAGGTAGGTTTCTTTGAAACGCATGATTCTTATATGTATCTGTTAAGGCATGGATTTTTTGCCTGCTGAGGAGTTGAGTAAATTAGAAACCATCACTCATAAGCTGATAAAGTTAGGAGGAAATACGATCAAACTGTGGAACTTTTGATACTTTGAGAATGTAAACAAAGACTTAACTTCAAAAAACTTTCATAATAATATTATGAACTTAATTTCCAAAAAGTCTCTGTGGTTCATGAATTTTTTAATCAAAAGTAAAGGTTCTCCAACTGGATGAGAGATGGCCGTAGTGATCATTTGACGAAATGGGTTTTCGACTTTAAACTATCTAATCTCCAATTTCTGCCAAGGAGACTTTTCCTGGTCTTAAAGAAGGAATATTTTTTTAGGAACTCAATGGAAAAATACAAGGACGCTCATTCCTATATTTTGTACCTTTCCTTACCTACCTGTAAAACTTAAAGCTGTCTTAAAACTGCCAATAACTTAAATCTATTAGATTTTCTTATCCACTTGCAAGACCAAATTCTGTATCTCGAGTCACGGATTGTTGAATCGACCAAGTGGCATCTTCAATCTAGTGTCACCGGCAGGAATACCGAACTGAAGCGAGAAGTCAAAAGTTACAGAATCAGGTTGCAGAAATGAAAACTTCCTCATATAAATGAAACTTGCAATCTCAATAGCTATTCCCTCTATTCCATTTTACCGATTCATGGAATCAACTAAAAGTAGGTCCACGTTTATTAGACGACGAGGCGCATGAAAGGATGCCAGACGAAAGCCATATCTACTGTAAGTCATAAAATCAGGTTGTAGGTGTGAACGGTTATTTACCTTCTTTGTTGAAAAGTAGCCAACAGGTCAGTTGAAATTTTGCTCCTATTGAGCAATCAAATGCCAATGGTTAAGTCTGCAGAGATAGCACATAAGGTGTCACGCACTGAATCTTGTGATCTGACGGAACCAAACCAGAGAGTGAATGAGTAAATCTACCGTGTAAGTCGGCAATCACATAACTCGTTTGCAGTGTCTGAAAATCTCCACCTCCATGTTATTTTTTTAAAGGAGAACAAATCGACATCATTCCTTGAAGTTTTTGTAGAATTTTCTTGGCACAGAGAAGAAAAATCACCGCAGCTTTAGAGAATTGAGGTTGAGTAGTTTTCCGTTGAAAAAATAAAGTATGACAGGAAGTCTGCAACGTCGCAGACCGAGTAATGTGATTGCCGACTTACACGGTCAAAATGAGTGATTAAACCTAGAATTTTTAGTACAAATAAGCGGCTAGCACATACCTTTGTTATGGAGCAATGTGAGAGGTAGAATGTAGTAGTTTCAGAGTAGAATATTATAGGGAAGATTTATGAAACTGTTGGTGCCGCAAAAAATCTTTGACTTTGAAAGTACATAATTTTCGGCAACTTCAGATATCTTAGATTTTTTGACACTTAGTTAAATTCAATGCTCATGAGTTTTGAAGTAACAAGGATGTTATGAAGACATCAGATATTCTACTTTCAGATATATACAGTTATACTACAGAAATTTCCACACTCTTAAATTTCACAACACAAACTTTACGAGGCGGACGGCTTACGGACGAACGATGAAAACTTAACTAGATGAAAACAAAAAAGTAAGCAAGAAGCAAATATGGGAAAGTAGTGTCATCTGAGTCGTAGCAGTGAGGACCATTGCTTACATTAGGCCAAGGCTAAAAGAGGGCCAGCGAGGCCAGAACTCATGAACCAATCAGAGAGGGGCAAAAAGATGGCAATACTCTCCAGCACCTAGGTCAAAGACACAACCTAGATGTAGGCGAATTCTACTAAGCTCCGAATAAGGTTATCACTAGTGGTAAAGTTTTTCGGAGAAAAAAAAGCGCATCCTGGACTTTCAGAGATAATTGTGAAATAACTATAAACTACACAGCAAAGAGAGTTTTAGGACTGATATTTATTTCTCATGCTAATTTGTAATCAATTTTATTCACAGAGGTATTATCAGGTAATCAAAAAAAAAATTTTAAAAATGGTGTTTCGGGGATTGATGAGTTGGTACGCCATTTGATCGCTGGAGCGCTCTACCATACTAGAGCTCTAGTGCCTGGTCGAAAGCAATAAGCGCCGCCTATCGGCTGAGCGCTTAAAGGGGGAAGGGAAATTATGTATGGCATATTCATCTTCATATGTATACTTACTAAATGGTCAAAATGCTGTAAAATGTTAAAAAATTTCGGAGATCAGCGTGAAGAACCCCTGTCCCCTCCCTCCGAGAGGGCTAGATAAAAAACTTGGCATTTTTGAACTTCTGTAACCTTCCTCTACTAAAGGTGAAGGTTTGATAAGATTCCATTCTGGGTCCAATTCTTATGGGAGATGCATATACCTCTTTTCTTGTGCGAAGCTCTACCTCCTTAACATTTTACTGATTCAAATTAAAATGCCGCATGATAAGAGAGACCTCAAATGTAAAGACATACTTAAGACTATAATATCAAATTGGGTTACATTCAGGGGAGCAGAAAGTCCTTGGCCTTCTCCAATTTTTTATTTGCCGTCTCCAAAATTTGCTGTTTTGCTATAATTGCGCCTCTACATAAAACAACATATTTATCAGCTTCCTTCCCCAAAAGTAACACACTTGAAATACTTCCAGCATATAAAACAGCGCGTTTAAAAGTTTCCTATCCTAAAAGCAATGCGCTTAAAAGTATATTTCCCCACAAGCACCGCGCTTGAAACACTTCCAACAAATAAAACGACTTACTTGATAGTATCCTTCCCCAAAGGTAGCACGCACAAAAAACAATACACTTCCCTATTTTTCCCCCAAAAACATGGAAAAAAAGTCTCCCCCAATTTTTGCAAATTTTTACAGCCTTCCCCAATTCTCACGTGAGCGGCCACGCGATCATGATCGCGTGATCGAGAACATTCTGCACCCCTGGTTACATTTAACTTCAAGGTCACTTGCGCAAGGCTTTTCTTTCTGGTTATTATTAGTGAAACAAAGTTGAGGAACAAATTGGGGGAACAAATCATGGGAATTACCCTGCAGAAACGGAATTTCATTATCTTGAAGCCCCTCCGTGCCTCTCTGTAGCATGCAAAAAAGTTCCTATTAAAAATTCACCTTTAACTCCTTAGGATTCAGTTGATCTTAAAAATCACGGTTTTCCGCAAAATTTTGAAAATATTCTATCAAAATCAGGAGGTAAGCACTATTTTGACAAAAGTTGATTCCGAAAAGTCTGAAAGTGGCCTATTCCTCCCCGAAAGATGGACTCCAAAAGGTGGAGGACAGATCCCCTACACGAAATGCTATGTCATCAAATTGACACGAAGGCAAAAGCAATGATTCTGTAGGTAAGTGGTCATAGAGAATCCAAATATGATCCTGACGTCCATCAAAGCTTCACTGATGGGGTATGTGGAGATCTTAAATTTGAAAATTCAAAAAATAAAGCGCCCCTCATATGCCCCAATGGCGAGGCTCTCGGGGACCACGAAACCATAAAATTTCGACTCTTTTTTGTCAGTCACCAAGGAAAACATGTATGCTCAAGCCGCAACGTCAATTATGCTACATAGTATTGTGTGTGTGTGTGTGTGTGGGGGGGGGGGGGGGGGGGGCTCTGCCTTTAGCCTTTACAGGTCAGTCTCTTGGACAGGCATGGGCCAAATTTGGACTTTTCAGAGTCAATTTAGATTAGAATTTTCCATACCTCTTAATTTTAAAAATGATAAAGTCAACACCTTGACTTTTAAGATCAAAATAAACCCTCTTCCTCTCAGGCCGGCAGGGGGACTTAGGAAAGATGAAATTCACATTTCTTGGGGTCAGTTCCTCATTCGTTACCACAGTCTCCGACTTCATTTGAACTAATGACTGATAAAAGCCTGGTGTCGGCGTTCTAAATCACCTTAGAAATGCATATGGGGCTAGGAGAGGTTCCTTAAGACCCTTCCTTCTTTCATGAAATCGTTTTATTTTCACTTGATACCTTGTGATGAGGTTTGATATCCAGCAACAACGGTGGAATCATTGATACAGCCTCCTGTCGACTGATACTTCCGCAACCTGTTTCTGTGATTAGGAAGTTGTGCAATTTGAAAAATGCCCTAGATCGACGAATATCTTTGCGAGTAATTTGGATTTGCCAGCCAAGCCTGTTTGGATACCTGAAAATACCAATTCCAAGAATAAAATGATGGATTAAAGTCACAGTGCTGTGAGGCTCTTTGTCTTGAAAAATGAAGTAGGAATCTACGTCCGGAAGTTAACGTACTTAACTTTCAGGATTGATTGTTCGGCTCAAAATATGACTATTTTTTCCTATACACATGTGTCCAAAAACGCTTCATAGGTGAGCTATGCGCTTCCAAAGTCGCCATTTTTTTCCTTTCAAATTGATGTAACTCCTCGTTATTTTGTCGTGAGTAGCTGAAACTTGGTGAAGGGGGGGGGGGGGGGTATTTTTTAGCGCTCGGTTCATTTCTCGTGTTTTCAAGGACGTACGTCTTCGGGAAATGACGTAACGAGCATTCCCGAATTTTAAAATTGCTATAACTTTTTTGGTAGATGATATTTGGAAAAACGGATTACACCACGTGAAAGAGCGCGAAAAATCAGGGCCTCCGAGAACTGCACAAAATTTTCCAGAAGCGCGTCATTTCGTCGCAACAGAGCTTCCAAAAAGTTTCAGATTTTCGAGACTCCTTGCTGAGTAGGCAATTTTTACAGCAGGGACTGTTAGAAAATTGCCTGCGGAGCAAGGGACTTTGAAAATGCCGAAGTTTTCGCGACGGATTCATCCTTCAGAGTTTTGAAGCCCCTTGCTCTGTAGGCAATTTTCTTATAGTCCCTGCAGTAAAAATTGCCTACTCAGCAAGGAGCTTCGAAAATCTGAAACTTATTCGAAGCTCTGTTGCGTCGAAATGACGCGTTTCTGGAAAATTTTGTGCGGTACCTAGAAGCCCTGATTTTTCGCGCTTTTTCACGTGGTGTGATCCATTTTTCCAAATATCATCTATCAAAAAAGTTATCGCAATTTTAAAATTCAGGAATGCTCGTTACATCATTTCCCGAAGACGCAAGTCCTTGAAAACACGAGAAATGAACCGTGCGCTAAGAAATACCCCCCTTCACCAAGTTTCAGCTACTTACGACAAAATAACGAGGAGTTACATCAATTTGAAAGAAAAAAATGGCAACTTTGGAGGCGCATAACTCACTTATGAAGCGTTTTTGGACATACGTGTAATGTGTAAAGGAAAAATAGTCATATTTTGAGCTGAAAAATCGATCCTGAAAGTTAGGTACGTTAACTACCAGACACCCTGTATACGTACCAAGGTAGGCAAAACGGTCTCCTGGTATTATCTTCGAATTCTGTATCAGTATTGAGAAGGTCCTTGAAGAGTTCACTCTCCACAATTTTCAGCAGTAGCTTTGCCTCCGATTTAGAACAGCCAGTTATACGAAATGCAGATGGAAGGTCCTCTTTGAAACTTTCCATCATCTTCTCAAAGTCTTCCTCTGAACAAATTTTTTGCATCTACAAGAGAAGAGGGGAAAAAATCAAGGTAAGTCACACTAGATTGGAACTGATTAAAACCTTCTCAGATCTTGCCCTTCTATTTACGATTAGAGAAAACTGGCTTGAACATAACAGTCAGTGAATAACTAAAGATTTCTAATAACACCGCGGTTGGCTGCAGTAGAAGACAGGGCTTTTTGAGTTGCGCACTGTTATGCCTCCTCCTACAAGTCACGTATTTTCAGCTTGAAATAAGAATTGTTCTAACCCAGAGCATTATGTGCAAAGGTTGAAGCTATTTCATAAAGGGTGAGCTTCTCATCAGGAGTGAGGAGAATTCTTCAGACCGAAAATAAGTTGCGATTTCAGACTCAAAATTTCTTTCCTTTGCAAAAACGTCTTAGGTGCTTGTTTCACAAAGGAAATTTTCTAAAATCTAAAATCCTTCACATGGGTTGTTCTTTGTTCTTCATTATCTTAGAATTTTGACATAGTTGAAACTTCATTTCAACATTTTGGCAATATTATTTTAACGTGTTGCAACTTTTTCCCCAAAAAATGCTACTTGGGCCTAAGTATACTGTTGAACTGTGTTTAATACTTTAATATTTTACGTCTGCAACAACAATAGCTGTGGGAGATCAGCCCTGTGATGGGAGTCAGCCCTACTGGGGTCACTTCTATTTTGCTCATCTGGCGCATTAAGCCGTCTTCTAATTAGGACCTATTCTCTCTTTTGTTAATTCATTTCTAACTTCGTTTCTTTCTTTGTTTTTTTAACTAATTACTTATGACTTAGTTAAGGACTACAGAGTAGTCGACAACTGTTAACAAACACCATCAGGAATTTCCACAGTCGTGAACATTTCTCTGAAGTAAAATCCCGATCAAATACCTGGTAGTAGTCAACAAAGGCAGCATTTTCACGGACGATCTCAGTATAGGGGTAGTTTCGATCTGGTGGTTTTTGACCCTGAAAAAAAAAGGAGAAATTTCTCTCAGATTCAGATGAGATTCATGAACGTTGTACTGTCTGCTCAAGCAGTAAATAGATCATCGAAATAAAGATTAAATAAAAGTTAGAAGTACTGATGCGATTGTGTCAGAATAGCTGTTGACAAAATCATAGCCCTTAACGCAGGTCGATTAAAAGAAGCAAATGCAGCTCAATCGGAACCACTTCCATAAATGACGTTTCAATCGTGACAGCTTCATCAACGAATTCCAAATGAACAGATTGTCTATCGAAAATTTTTTGCATACATTCATTTGACCTATCCAGTTACAGTGCTGCCACTTCATTTGGCGGTTTTCCAGACAATTTTTAAGTTCTCATCAATAGATTTTTATCAAATGTTAAATTCGTCTCAGGTAACAATTATTTCTGCTCATGCAACATACCTACTTACAAATAAAAGTCTAACTCTCCCAAGCTATTGGGAAAGATTCAATGCCTTCTGATAACTGTTCCGTCACACCATAATTATTACAGAAAGCTAATTTTGGAAAGAGAGGGATACTATTTTTTTGACATTTAGGTATGACAAAAGTTTGGATAAAGCTCCTACATTTCCAGCAGCCTGATTGTTGAAAATTTAACGGGCTTCTTTGGAAAGATAAGACGAGACGTAGCCCTATCTGCATTACAGGGTGTTCGAAAAGTCCCCTCCCCCCCTCTAACTTTTGACCTAATTGAGGTACAGATTTGAAACTTGGAGGGTGTTCCTAGATCAAAGGGAGCTACTTTTTGACCCCCCCAAAATTTTGGGGGGGTTACGGACCCTAACTTTTAATTTTCAAATGGGAAGACCCCCTTTGTGATACCTCGTTCGAAAGAGCATAAAAAAAGAAAATTTTTCGCGCAAACCGGAAGTCATTATCTCAAACCGTGTCAAAATAGCGGCCGGTCAAAGTTCCAAATGGCCGAAAATTGGCACCTGTGCTATTTGCTCATGGATTTGCTTGAAACTCGATATCTAGGGGTATTTTGGCATGAGAAAAACGAATTTGACGTTAGATTTTCAAAAAAACCCTAATTTTTCAAAATGGCGAACGGTTTAGGCTCAAAAAGGCCGAAAATTTGACAAACTCGATTTTTTCGCCAATGGATTCACCTGAAATTCGGTATCTGGGGGTATTATGACCCGAGAATAACGAATTCAACGTTAGATTTTTAAACAAACCCTAATTTTTCAAAATGGCCGCCGATTAAAGTTCAAAATGGTCAACAATTGGCAACCTCGACTTTTTGCCGATAGATTCGCCTGAAACTCGGTGAAATAACGTCGAATTCGTTTGTCTTTCACCCAGATACCCTCAAACACCGAGTTTCAGGCGAATCTATCGGCAAAAAGTCGAGGTTGCCAATTGTTGACCATTTTGAACTTTAATCGGCGGCCATTTTGAAAAATTAGGGTTTGTTTAAAAATCTAACGTTGAATTCGTTATTCTCGGGTCATAATACCCCCAGATACCGAATTTCAGGTGAATCCATTGGCGAAAAAATCGAGTTTGTCAAATTTTCGGCCTTTTTGAGCCTAAACCGTTCGCCATTTTGAAAAATTAGGGTTTTTTTGAAAATCTAACGTCAAATTCGTTTTTCTCGTGCCAAAATACCCCAGGATATCGAGTTTCAAGCAAATCCATGAGCAAATAGCACAGGTGCCAATTTTCGGTCATTTGGAACTTTGACCGGCCGCTATTTTGACACGGTTTGAGATAATGACTTCCGGTTTGCGCGAAAAATTTTCTTTTTTTATGCTCTTTCGAACGAGGTATCACAAAAGGGGTCTTCCCATTTGAAAATTAAAAGTTAGGGTCCGTAACCCCCCCAAAATTTTGGGGGGGTCAAAAAGTAGCTCCCTTTGATCTAGGAACACCCTCCAAGTTTCAAATCTCTACCTCAATTAGGTCAAAAGTTAGAGGGGGGGAGGGGACTTTTCGAACACCCTGTATGTAATGTATCAATTTTTGATGCCTTAAACTGGTCATGGTTTGGCTTAGAAACGCCGGGTTGCCATGTTGCCATTTTTTAAAGTGAAAACCGTAAAATATTCATTATTACCTACTCTGCATCTCAACCGAATTCAGATTTGTTTCAAAATGTTTCTCTTAAATAGACCTTTCTAGGGGTGTATATTTATTTGAGTTTACTTGGCACTGAGCAACATTTATCGGTTTTGACAATTCATAAGAAAATTCCTTCAAAGAACCGTTAAAATCGCGTGAGTACCGCCCAGAGCTAAGCAGACCAATTGACCTACACATCACTGAAAAGCTCTATTTAAGAGTAAAATTTTGACGAGAGAGTTCATCGAATTCGGGTAAAATGTAGCGAAGTTATGATTTTTTAAAGATTTTTACTTTGAAGAATGGCAACGTCCAAACCCGGAAGCCTGAGCTGAAAACTCTGTCTAATTCAGATGTGTAACTATTCCTTGTAATAAATAGATCATAAAAGAGCCCTGCTGCACAATTAATTGAACGCCATGCAGTCCTGTCAGTGGTTTCCGATTGCATAAAACCGACTTTGACCAACTTAGAGCGGTCGTATCTCGGAAACTAGACGTTTCCCCTGGATGATCTTGTGCTTGTTAGAAAGAAGAAAGGCTGAATTTTCATTTAGATATTTAGGCTGGTTTCTGTGCAGATTCCCTCGTTTCCAAGACTGTAATAAAATAAAAACTAACTTTTTGTGTTTACCAAAAACTGCTAAAACCGCGTGAGTGCCGCTCAAAGCCAAGAAAACCCAAATAACTATACTCTGTTAGAAAGCTCTGTTTAAGGGGGAACATTAAAAAAAAAAAAAAGGTAATTGAAATCGGTTAAGATACAGAAGAGTAAATACGAATTTTTAAAGGTTTGTACGTTAAAAAATGGCAACGTTGCAATTAACCCGGCGTTTCGAAGAGAAAACGCGACCAGTTTAAGGCATCTTGGGAGCTACTTTATCACGCCAAGGCAAGGGTTCAAAATATAAAAATGCATGGAGGCATTTTTGGCCGTATTTTCAAACACCTCTGCATTAGTCTTTGTGTCGTACGGTGTGGCAAAAGGCAGCTTTGCCCAGACATGCGCTTCACCACTTTCGTTATGTTATTAACTATAGCTTTATAACACATCATTCTAAATCAGGGAGCATGGAGCAGGAGTAATTTTTATTGTAGATTTCAAATTATGCGTTTGCTTATACTGGTTGAGTGGTGGAAATCCGAGAAAAATCGCTTCTTATACACGTTGTTCCTGAATAATACTTACAATATTTATTTCCGCCCTGCACATGATTACATTTTTGTAACTTAAACATTCAACAATTCTTAAAATTTTTGCCACCTTCACTTTCCCTTTCCGCCTGCCTTTATGAGGAGCTTTATACACATTTAAAGTATATCTTAACACTATGGTTTAATAGGTATGAATGAAACAAAATTAAATAAAATGAAATAGAAGAAATGAGATTTTAAACAATTTATGTATTTTTTCCTTCATGACTAAACAATACTTTAACTTTCAACTACTTCTTCCACGCCCATTTTTTCTTCTTCTTTTCTTCTTTTTCTTCTTCCTTTTCTTGAAAAATGACAAAAATTGGATTACTCATCACGTTGAAGATTCTAGGAAGTGAATTTCAAGTTTTCTTTCACTACAAATAACGTATCAAAAATGGAAAATTGCAATGCGTCCCACTGAACATGTAATGGCTCAGATGAACGTGACACAACAGACCCTCAAGGTGCCTCCACCTTATCCTTCCCTCCATTTCACCACTTTATTCCTGTCACCTTGAGTTAGTACTTGGTTCTCAAGATGCCTGCTACAGGCCAAATACCAAACAACAGAAACTGCGGGGGAAAAGTGTCCCACAATCCACATAAAAGTCATGATTCACTTACTAGAACCTTCGACGTGATGATTTTTTTGGCATTTTTGTCACTTTGGGACGATTTTTCTCGGAAATTCGGCAACGCAGGGAAAAGTTACATGCACATTACGTTCGCATATTTTACGTTCTTTCCGAACATGTACACGGTTTCTAGATTAAATTAAGTTTTACATGCAATGCAATGGAATCAATCCTTATTAGACCGTGAGCCGACAGGGGTTAACCCTGCCCACCTTATGGGACTTTTGAAAATGGCGAATTTCTTGAATTTCTCGACTAGTAGAATAAGATTTTTTATGTTGACGCGAATGGGCCTGTTGCGCCATTTTTTTTTTTTTTTTCCTTATTGCTTTAATCGAAAGAACTAAGGTTCCTGGTATCACAGGGATTTTCCCGGAGTTTTTTCACCACCAAAAACCCCACAAAAGCAACTAAATTGCCTCAAAATTCGGATTTTCGAAAGGATCACTTTTTTTTAAATATATTTTACCTAGCCCTCAAGGGTTAATCCCATCTGCTTGCTTCAAATCCAGCCAATCCCTAA
Source organism: Bemisia tabaci (assembly GCF_918797505.1). Classification (NCBI taxonomy): domain Eukaryota; kingdom Metazoa; phylum Arthropoda; class Insecta; order Hemiptera; family Aleyrodidae; genus Bemisia; species Bemisia tabaci. The sequence goes on along the minus strand of NC_092793.1, from coordinate 87,302,367 downwards.
CCTATTAATCTAAATTTATACTTTTCCCTAAACTACTATCTACAGGCCAAACTCCTTCCACCTGTACCATCTGGGTAGAAGTTCCCCATCTCCCCAATTTTCTCTTTGAAATTTCATTAACTCATTCCCTACCCTATTTCTAAATGCTCCCTGTTGCAATTCCTCCCATTTCTCACAACCGAACAATGTAGGTATACTTAATCTCTCAATCCCTTAAAGAACAGCATATTATCTACATCTCTAACATCATTATATTTCAACTCTAAATTTCTTCCCTTTCTCCTATCTAATATCTTCAATAACTCGTTACCTCTTATATCAATCAGTCCCTTCCTCATTTTAAATATGAAAATGAGTATCCTGGCTTCTATAAGAAATTCTATGCGTAGCCAGCCAAGAGCCTCCAGCATATCAATTATTCTATTTCCCCTATCACACCCCAGTATATATCTCATGGCAGAATTCTGTCCCTTTTGTAAATCTCTTATCTCTTTACTACTTGCCTCTCCAAGAGGAGATATACAGTAATTTAATTTAGCTCCAATTAACAAATTTTAGACTAATTTTCTACTCTTCTTCCCTATGAAATCCTTAATCCTCCATGGCATATTAATCTTACCCCTAAAGTCCCTAGTCACCTTTCCTATATATTCTTTCATTTTCAAATCATCTGATATCCACTTTCCTAAATATTTCAGCACCCTAACTCTTTCTAATTCAAAATTTTCTGTCATTATCGTAAACCCCCCCTTCCTCCCCCCCCCCCCCCCATCGAAAGACAACTAGAACTTGTCACGATCGATTTACAAAAGACCCACCCAAAACGATCGAATTCTGAACGAGTGCAGGTAGGCTAATGACACATACAATTCGAACGCAGCAAAACAAAAGACGAGACCTGCTCCGCTCCTCGCTCGCCTGTTAATCACCGAACGAATACATTTCGGAAATAGTTCCGTGAAAGGTACCCGGCGGCACTCCAACTTGCTCTACCTCGGGTCGCGCGAGTTAAATAAAGGCCGTTTTTCCCGCTCATGATAGCTCGCTCTGGACCCTCGCCCACCATGTTCCTTAGTAAAAAGAGTTATTTTCGGCGATAAATTCGTCATGATAATGGATTCCTCAGCAATTCATTCCGAAAGGAACATACAATGGTCACAAAAATTGCACTTTTAAACTAAAATTTTGACTTTTAAGTCAGAAAAGTCATGAGATAGGTGTGCTGTCACATTTGGCAAAACACTTGGGCTAAAGTTAAGTGCAATGTTTATCCCGCCAGATAGAGGCAAGAGGTTCTTGTGCGTCATCAAATCGTTTGCTGAAGTCTACTGCAGCAGTTCCTGGCAAGTCATCATATTTATAAACGAGAAAAGTTTTATTTGCGAAGAGAACCAATGATTTGGAGAAGTGTAGCGCCGATTCATCAGTCCTCTAAATCCTCAATCTAACGTAATTAAACTTGAGGTGATTTGTCAAGCTCAAGTAACGTCATCAACCTGACATGCGGTATTATCACACTGATTAGGTCAAAAATCTTGGCAGATTTTGAATTTTGAGCCCCATAATGGACAATAGCCCCTGCATTTGAGCCCAAAGAATCATTCGAAACTCAAAAATTGGCAAAATTCTGAGAAATGAAAGCTGAATAGAGTTAGAAAAAAAATCTCGCATTCAATTCAGAAATCGATAGCTATATCGAATCCGATGTTTTTTCCTGACACTGTTCTGCTTTCATTTCTCAGAATTTTCCGAATTTTTGGGTTATGAATGATTCTTTGGGCTCAAATGCAGGGGCTATTGTCCATTATGGGGCTCAAAATTCAAAATCTGCCAAGATTTTTGACCTAATCGATGCGATAAAACTGCATGTCAGGTTGACGACGTTACTTGAGCTGGACAAATCACCTTAATGAAAGTCCCCAAAGTTTAAAAAACTTTTAAGGAACCACTAATTCTATCTAATGGCTCAAGAATTGCCAAGTTTTATCTTATCTTAAATAACCATGTGCCAAATTTGGCAGTGCCGCCATGCTCATCAGGACCTTCGGCAGTCCCACTAGAAGACTAGGTAAACCCTAGTTTAATGACTTGTTTGTTAATCATTTTCGCTTGATATGAAATCAAAATAGTTCGTGCCAAAGCTGGAGAAACAAAGTTTAACACCGTTAAATTAAAATACCACGATTGATCTTTAATGTTTTCTTGCATTCAATTCCTCTCAAGATGCTGGTCAAAAGTCATCATTGCACCATCTTCCTAAGTACAAGGCAACGTTTTCGCACAATACGCCCGTCATTAGGTAAGTATTTAATTATTCAACGGTCGAGAGTCAAATAGAACAAGGCATTGCAAAACAGGCCTGATGTAAATAAGGGAAAACTTAGCGCATCTCAGTCTTCTTATCTGTTCCTGCCTACTCTGAGGCTTTTGTCCTCCCACTCTCGGTCATTTAACGTGCAATATTATTCTCAGACTTTCTTGTTTTCATGCTCCTCATGAAACTGATTTGGATGGTCAAGCAAGAAGGCGTGCAGAATCTGAGATAAGACTGCTGCTTGATGCTGGAGTTTCCTTGATTTTCTTGTTAACACACAGCCAGCCGTTCACTTGAGTGCTGAAATGAGGAATCTTTCAAGCTCAATGTCGCCAAATAATTGAATAACGACGGGCGTACTGTGCGAAAAAGGTGCATCACAGAAAGTTGGCGCAATAATGACAATAATTAAATGCAATTAAAAAATTGAAAGTCGATCACCGTGCCTTCCCCATAAGAAGTGTGCAGGGTCCTTTGGTGTACTTATAATTTTATGGCATTCTAATTCCCGCGGTTTAGGTTTCTGTGAAATCACCAAGCATGATTTTGGGAAATACTGAGATAAAATGATTTCAATTCAAGGTGATTTTTCAAGATCTCTAACGTGGTGGACTAGCATGCGATACAGCACATGGCAGTTAAACCACCTTAGAAAGCTTGACGCATCAACTTAAACTATTCCTAAATATATTTTGTGAAACATACGACTAAATTCCAATTTAAAAGCATAATGAAATGAATTTAAACTTTCTCTCCACCGTAAGGTTCCATGCAATTGTGAAACTTCGAACAAGTTTTTCCTGAAAAAGCAAAACCTGCACTTGAGTGCCATGTCCTCCAAGCTCTTCAAATTAAGTACGCACTCCTGCACTTTCATACTTTCAGTGTCAAGTGTTTATCGGTGGTTGGGGTCTACTAGAGGTTCTGCCTAAAATTACCCGCAAGGACAAGAACATCACGGCAGTTATCATGGTTAGCGGTATAATAGACTCATAATTATAATTACCTCCTTTCCAGAAGAAGGACTAACAGTTTTAGTCTTCTTTTTATTTTTATAGTGTCTGCCCATACCAGATGGAGAGGTGACCAGTTGGGATCTGAACTCAATCGTAACTGTAACTGACTGAAAGTCTGAAACTGGTACTGGGTACGAGGTACGATACGAATACTGCACACCACATGCCTCCTATACCACATGACATCATAGAATAATAAAGCTAACGCCTATAGAAGAGTCACTCGCGTAAGCGGCCGTTGTGACTCTCGCCTGTTGTGTCCAGGTTTGGTTAGGTCCCGTTGCCCTATACTTTTCTGAACCCGCCAGCTCTTTGCAAGGTTGTCAAATGTAATAGTAGGGCCCAGCTAATTGCAGGGTTGCCAAATGTAATCAGTGGTGCCAAAGAAGAGTCTAATGTTATGTAAGTGTAAAAGTCACTGCCACAGAGTAAAAGAGTTTGAGTATCAAAATTAATGTAACAAAAACGATTTCCACAGCCTCGTCGTGCTCATGCTGGCCAGATGACTGATAAAATCAATGTGATCAGCTACAGTTAGAGTGTTACAGTTGGCTATTGCCGCCATTTTCATTTCTGAATGTAAACAATACCCGCCAGCTCCAGCTCAAGAGCTCCAGGTCCCTGTTCTTCTTCTTCGTCACGAAATCTGCGAGAGTGTCCTTTCTATAGGCGTAGCCTTATTATTCTATGATGACATGCCTATACCATATGCATAGCTAGGGGTGTCGATACTTATCCGATACTCAGGGCTGCCAGAAACGGGACTTGAGAAAGTGCACAGAATTTGAGTCCAAAGTACAAAATAATCCGAAATTTTGGGGAAAGTACAAAATAATCCGCGAGAAAGAAAGTACACAAATAGTACACATTTTTTTCAAATATACACAAAAGCACGCCAAAAGTACTTGGAAGTCTACAATTTGATCCCACGATTGAGTAGAATTAGGTAGAATCAACCATTGAATAACAGAGAGGGATTTCTGCGGGAATTTTAGCCTAATAAATTATTTGCGCCACTAATTCGGCGGGAAATTTTAAAAATTCTTTGAAAACTCGAGATTATTTCCTAATTTTGAAAAAAAATGTACACAGAGTACACAAAATTCGGCGAAAGTACACAATTAATCCGAATTCTGAAAAGTACAAAATAATCCAAAACGAAAATCGATAGTACACGTGTGTACCGAAAGTACACGTTCTGGCAGCCCTGAGTGAAAGCTTGCAGCCAACTAAACGGCAAGGAACAAAAATCTATAACTTTGAGAGAAAAAAATTGAAAACTCGAGATTATTTCCTAATTTTGAAAAAAATTGTACACAGAGTACACAAAACGGCGAAAGTACACAATTAATCCGAATTCTGAAAAGTACAAAATAATCCAAAACGAAAATCGATAGTACACGTGTGTACCGAAAGTACACGTTCTGGCAGCCCTGCCGATACTTGCAAAGTATCGATACTTTCGACGATCGATACTTAACGATACTCGGCATCGATACTCCACGATACCGATACCATGCAGTATCGATGCCAAGACCCCAGTATCGACGGTATCGATACTTAATCTGATTTGGCCATGAAGAAGGCCTCTTTTTCTTTTTTGAAAAATTCTCTCCCCTCTATTTCACCTTCATGATGCACTGTGACAAACGACGGAGTAATCAAGTTTCTCAAGATGATTATACTTCAATAAAATGGTAAAAGCTCAGTTCGATAACTGTAGTTAAGGGCTCAAAATAGTCATAGAGAAAGAAAAGGAGGTATTTGCATTTCGGGCATCTTGGAGTATTTTGATGACTTGATGACGTAGGTGGGTACAGCTGGGTACAGGGACGTCCCCTTCACACTGTACCCACCTACGTCATCAAGTCATCAAAAATTCCAAGATGCCCGAAATGCAAACACCTCCTTTTTTTTCTCTATGCAAAATAGTTGACTAAGGACGCGAACAGGGCTTTTTCGAGAGAGGCGTAAATCTGGCGGAATTTAACGGCCGACAGACACATGCACACTCAGAATCACGGCATAATTCAGAAATAGTATCGATGGTATCGATACCTCATAAGTATCGATACTTCAGCTCGATGATCGATACCGGTATCGATGCTTAGAGTCGATACCAGTATCGATACGAGTATCGATACTTCCCTGAGTATCGACATCTTGCATACCTCAAACCTAACCTCCAAATTTTCGGTTGTCCATAGCCCAAAGACATAAAGACGGAGCGCTCGTATCTAAAAACGGAGGGTATGGATTCGATCGACATGAATCGATCGAAAAATGAAAACGTGAATCGATCGACATGAATCGATCGACACCGATTCGATCGACAAATTGTTAAAAAACCGGTGTCGATTCGATCGACATGAATCGATCGAAAAATGAAAACGTGAATCGATCGACGTGAATCGATCGACACCGATTCGATCGACAAATTGTTAAAAAACCGGTGTCGATTCGATCGACATGAATCGATCGAAAAATGAAAACGTGAATCGATCGACATGAATCGATCGACACCGATTCGATCGACAGTTAATTCAAAAACACCCGGATCGATTCGATCGACATGAATGGATCGAAAAATCAAAACGTGAATCGATCGACGTGAATCGATCGACACCGATTCGATCGACAAAATTCGATCGACTCACGGATTTGTCGATCCATTCACGGGTTTGTCGATCGATTCACGGGTTTGTCGATCGATTCACGGGTTTGTCGATCCATTCACGGGTTTGTCGATCGACTCACGGGTTTGTCGATCGACTCACGGGTTTGTCGATCGACTCACGGGTTTGTCGATCGATTCACGGGTTTGTCGATCGATTCACGGGTTTGTCGATCGATTCACGGGTTTGTCGATCCATTCACGGGTTTGTCGATCCATTCACGGGCTTGTCGATCATTCACGGGGTTTGTCGATCGATTCACGGCTTTTGTCGATCGACTCACGGGTTTGTCGATCGATTCACGGGTTTGTCGATCGACTCACGGGTTTGTCGATCGACTCACGGGTTTGTAAATCCATGAGTCGGTCGACAAATCTTTTATTTACGTACAATTTGGCAATGCCGCATCGCATTTTGTATGAGTTGATGAAAGGTATTCTCCCTGATTGAAGGCGATATCACCGGCGGAGAACCATCCCACATTTTGACTGCAGTATCACCGAACCCCATAGAGTACATAGAGTCGTAATGTAAGTGGGAGAGCTGGCGCCACTTTTAAGCATTTTCCATGTCCCGAATTCCGAGACTCCTGTGTGACGCCGGGTCACTTTTTCGATACATAATCGATTGTTTGCGATACACGGGTACCCGGCCATCCGATGACAACAATAACAACAACAACAACAACAAAGGAGATAGGGATTACCATGTACTCCACACCGCCATTTTGGATCGAAAATGTATCGAAAAAGCGACCCGAACTCGGCGCACACCGGGCTCGGAATTCGTCGAGCAGAACATGGCGCCAGCTCTCCCAGTTACATTACGACTCTATGTACTCTATGCCGAGCCCACATCCCATTGCATGTTTTGTGGGAAGTATTCCCGCTAACTGAAGGCGAAATCACCAGCGGAGGACCTTCCCACATTGACTATGCCCCTCCCGCTTCCCATTTCATGATTCGTGGGAAGCATTCTCGCTAATTGAAGGCTAAATCACCAACGGGGAATCATTCCTCATTTAAACGACTCCCTGAAATTGATAGAACGTCCCTGTTTTTTTCATTGTTTTGTCACCGAGGGAAATTTTTCGATGAGGACTTATTTTTGTTCGACTCCCCCTTGCCCCTCCCTTCCGTGGGTAAAACATGAAAAATTCAAATGGCAACCCTAATCATGCTCTTCCTCGTCACCCACAAAAGCGACCTCGGTTGTTTGATCCTGATCCTGCCTTTCCTATTCTTATGCCATAAATGTTTAATATTAGAAGTCAATGATTCTTAATCGTCTATCTGTTAGCTACCGGAAGATGGCTCACCAACATGAAGCACAAATTCCAAAAATAGGTTCAGTATTTATTGCCTAATTGCTCTTCAAGTCTCAGCTCATACCGCCAAAGGATTCAAAAACTGCAGCCTAAAAACGAAATGTTAATGCAATTTCATGCCCAAAAACCGTTTTTTCACTTTTGCAGAGAACCATTTATGCTAACAATTGTACTTTGCGGCCAGTTTTAGTGCTTCAATAGTTCTTTTGATATCAGAAGAGCTTTTTTAAATCCGTTGATCCGTTTTCTTGTCAGAGCCAAAAAAACCGAGTTTTGAGCTAAAATGGCATAAAACTTTTTTTTTTAAACATTGTCGGAAACAATTATGCTTTGCGTCTAATATTCAGTGCTTCAGTTGTTTTCTTGTTATCTGAAAGAATTTCTGAAATCCGTCGATTCGTTCCTTCGCCAGAGCCAAAATACCGGCACGCGAGCGCGCTGATCCGGTCTCTGTTTGAAGATCCCGCGCGAAAATTCCGGATCTTTACCAGCCGCTATCTGGAACTGCGGAAGATTTGAGTTCCGGCCGCGCATGAATTGGATTTCCTTCCCGGATTTCACCTATTAATTACAAGAAGTTAGATATAACTCTCCTTAACGTATTCGACTTTCTTTTTTTTTTCGAGGGTGTTTTTTATTCTAGGTGCCTAGGAAGCTCCGATTTATATACAGGGTGGGCCAGAAGTTCTAGGACGGTCGGCTAACTTTTGCGGCTAACTTTGCGCGTAGAAAGATGTAATTTTGAAAATGTTTCTAAGGCCTCGTCTCCAAGGGATGTTTCACGGGACTCGTCCCTGGGAAAAATCCCACTTACGAGGTTGGGAAAAATATTGAGTTAATCAATATTTTTCCCAGTACCAAGTATGGCTCTTGTACCCCTAGGACCCACTGAGGAAGGAAGAAGAAGTGAAAACGAACTGTGCTATATTTTATTCATTACCTACTCCATTGTTAATGTTTTTTAAGTTAAAATAATGTGTCTAATTGTCAATTGAGTGCAATTATTATTTTAATCCCGGTTAAATACTCGACTTTAACTAATTTATCTTCCCGCGCAAACTAGTCGCAGAACTGTATGAGCCCCGTCCCGTGGAGATGGTAACTGGGAAAAATACGAGAAGTTCCATTCCTGCGATTCGAACTTGGGACAAATCCCGTGAAAACGTCCCGTGGAGACAAGGCCATAGTCATTGGGAGCTACATTTTCGCGTATGCAAAATTTTGTGGGTCCGCCCCCGTGCCCCGCGTGCCTGCGCGGACCCTAACTAAAATTTTTCAAATGGTAAACCCCCTTTTTATAATTTTGGAACCATTTAAAAGAAAATTGAAAAGAGAACAATTTTGACGTGATGAAATGGTGTTCCCGATTTTCCGCTTCCGACATATTCACGGTCGAAGTTTGAAATGGACCTAATTTCAAAAATTCATAAGTGCAATTTAAACTGTCAGGGAGAAACACACGAGAGGTATAAATTCGGTGGCGAGGCGTGTATGATCGATTATCGATATTTTCCCATTTGAAGCTAGGGTAAAGAATCAATTAAGGTGTTCGTTGCGAACATCTTGTTTATCGATCCTTTTGCATAGGTTTAAATGGCAGATCAATCGATATGTCGCAAAGCATGCAACGCCACTTTGTAAATTCCTTATCATTAAAAGTAGTTGTAAGAAAAAATCATAACTCTCTTAGGTTTATATTCGGTTTTGAGACAGCATTCGAGACTATAAAAATTTTGAAAGTTTGAGCTCCTACTCTTCTCTCTGTAACGGTTGCTATTTCGGTAATCGGTCTTGGGATTTCAATAAAAACACAAATTGAAGTTTCAAAGATACTTGATAGCATCCTACCCCCCCCCCCCCCTCCTCTGCGTAATCCTCGATGAACTTTCGATTTCTCTTGAGCATGAAACGGGACTGGGCCCTCTCTTTCTCTTCTGATGCCTAATATTTTTTAAAACTTACGACACAATAACTTCAAGAAATCACATTAAATATAACTAATATTACTATCGTGGATTATCTGTTTAAAGCAAGGGTACACAGTTACAGCCACCTTAAACCTCGCAGAGCCCGATGCGAGCGTAGACGGCATTCTCTACATTCTGCGACTGTTCAGGGGTTATGAACTCGATATCATGATCGATACTAGCCTTCAACTCTTCGATTGTTGCAGGTTTTACCTGGTAAACTCCCTCTTTGAGGTACTCCCCCATCAAAATGTCTATAGGGCGTTGGATCTGGGAAACGGGGTGGCCGGACGATATTTAGCTCTCCTGCCATTACACCTCTACTGATACACCGATCCAACGCTCTCCAAACGTAACATTTAAACAGCCTCGCACTATGACACTGTATACTGTAATAGGTAGGTGCAGAATCTTGCAGACCACAAATCATCAATTTCTTCAATGGTAAATAAATTTTGAACTTTGGGAACGATTTCAGTCTGGAGCAGCTCAAGATAGCTTTCGCATGTCAAATTTCCCTCTGGGTCATTCCACGTCAACTGTGCCAGGCTCGGAACCCGACCCCCTCCGATTTGGCTGAAAATTGGTATACGGGGTCTTTACATCATTATAAGAAACTAATTTGAAGGGTTTTCCTATCCGACGCCCCGTTCGCGAGATATCGACCCCCAAAGATGGGGTGAATTTTAGCGATATTCAAAAAAGCCCGTTTTAGCGATTCTCATTTTCTCGACTTCCCTCTCTTTGACTCTCCATAGCGAGACTCTGTATCAATCCATCATACTTTGAAAGAGTGTTTCTAGACCAGTTTTTCATGTAGATTCTGAATATGCCATCAAAATTGAGCTAAAAATTATTTAAACGGCCGTAATTTAGAGTTTTTTAAAATTTACGATTTTTTCGCCATTCAATGTTCAAACTGAATTATCTAAAAAAACAGTCTCTCCGATTTTCGATTTTTTTTTTATACTTCAAGCTTAGGATATATACTTTCGGTTGATATACTTTTTTCAATTGCCATCGGACGGTTAAGGGCCTAAAAAAATTCAAATAGGCCAAAAAAGGTCAAAAATTGGTAAAAAAAGACGATTTTTTACATGTTAATCCAAATATTTCCATAATGAACACTTCAATTAACGATGTTTTCCCCCAGTTTACCCTCTAAAATGTATAAAATCAGACTATCGACGCTTTCCATACATTTACCGATCGATTAACGGCCTGATGGAAACCGGAAACCGACCGAAAATCCTCGAAATTGACGCAAAAAGACGATTTTTCACACCGTAACCGATGCTTTCCATAGATTGTGACTGCAATTTCCAATTTTCTCTCTCTATTTCAACCTTAAGGTATATACTTTCGAGTAATAAACACTTACTAACGTGCATCGATGGGGCACGGATTTAAACGGAAATGAAAACCGGCCGGAAATGCTCAAAAATAACGGAAAAAGGCGATTTATTGCATAGTCAGGGAAGCATGTGTTCGAAAATTACGTCCCGTTTGCACGTTTGTGATGCAAGTTTACTCCTTCATTTTGGTCCCTAGAATGAGAAAATCTTTGGTGGACTATCCGCTTTTGATGCCAAGGCCCCAAAAACAAGATGGTGGCCAAAATGGAGGCTGAAATTGAAATGTTGGTGAAACGGCACAAAACGTCAAGAGAGATGTCGATCCTCATGTTTTTTGAATCGTAGATTCCAAAAAAATTGTCATACAGACCCCTCGACCCACGGAAATGACCAAAATCCAAGATGGCGGCCGATTTTGGCTCTTTAATGGCTAAAACGTCAAATGAGGAGGAAAGAGAGGAGTAAACACTCCAGATATCTGTTTTCGAGGTCACCGATTCCAAAAAAATAGGAGAAAAAAACATCTCATGCCAAATGGTACTGATTTGGACCATGCAAAGGCCGAACTCGGCAGTCATTCTGATTAGAGTGTTCAGAAACACTCTATAATCGGGACCTCTCGACCCACGGAAATTAAAGGCCCATTTCTTGCTCAGGGAAATCGAAAGTTCATCATCGAAGATTACGTAGGGGGGGGGGGGGGTGCCATTCAGTAGGTATCTTTGAAATTTCAATATGTGTTTTTAATGAAATCCCAAGACCGATGACCGAAACAGCAACCGTTCTAGAGTGTGCGGTGGCCATCACGCACGTGGCGCTTGCGGATTCTAAGAATCCGGTAGCGTTTGCGAATTCTCATATTTTGATGGTGGCGATTGCGGAAAGGTGACTCACACTGGTTCCAGAGCCCGACCTAAGCGGCATTAATTCGAAAAAATGACTTTTTGAAAAAATGAAAAACAGCGCGACACTACATACTCTAGAGGGTATTTTGGCCATATGTCATGATGATTGGATGAGTGATAAGGAAATGCTAAGCTCCTAAAGGTGAGCGCGCAGGCTTTTTCTGCGGCTCTATCAATTTCCTCACTTATCACATTCGAGAGATGTTTCTAATTGAGGTTTGTCCCCAGTTTGGTCAAAGAAACAATGTTTTGAGGGTGGAATCCGAAAATTCAAGTTAATTTTGAGGTTTATCCTGTTTCAATCTAGAGATTCTCTAGATTAAGTCTAAAGCTCTAGATAAACCATTGGACATAGCGCTATTTTACGTTACTTTCACATAGTTTTCTAGATAAATCGCTAAAAACAACTACTCTGCCGGCTCTCAAACGGCCATTTCTAGTTAGTATACTAATCCTAGGCATATGAAATGGAGACAAATATATTTTGCCTTTTTTCGCCTATTTGTGAAATACCGCCTTTTGAAGGTCGCCCGCTCAGTTCTCATGAGTACTGGATGTGGCACGTTACGGGTGGGTGATATCGGTCGACCTCTCAGGCAATGTTATAAAACCATTTTTTTCAATAATATTCCACCAAAAATAAGTTTATTTAATCGATTTTCCAAAGATTTACCCAAATATACCATTTCCGTGGGTCTGCGAAACTCTGGGGAGATCAAAATTGTTCGTGTTAAAATGATCGAATACTACTAAAATGGTCAAAAACAACTACTTTGCTGGCTCTGAAAAGCTGAAAATGAGAAAAGTCCTAACTATCTCACCTTGCGATGCCATTTAGTACTCATAAGAATAAAAAATCCATCAGAAAAACCCCGTTTTCTCAGATTACTCGATTGACTTGAGGCTACGTTTACATGTTGAACCAATCGATATCGAAACAATCTCACCTATTTGATGTGTCGAAAACGATCTATTCATGCGCGGCCGGAATTCGAATCTTCCGCAGTCGCAGATAGCCGCAACTAAAGATCCGGAATTTTTACGCGGGAGCTTCAAACTGTGGCCGGATCAACTGTGGCTCGGGGTTCGGTATTCTGGCTCTGGCGAAGGAATGAATCGACGGACTTCAAAAGTCTCTTCGGATATGGAAAGAGCAATTGAAGCACAAAATATTAGCCGTAAAGCACAGTTGTTTTCATCAAGAGTTCTCCGCAAAAATAAAGAAAACTGTCTTTGGTCGTGAAGTTGGCTTACCGTAACTTTTTTTGACTGTAATAGGAGAACGGTTTCCCGGATTTGAAAAATCTCCTCGGATATTGAAATGCTTCAGAACCGACGGAAAAATATCAGTCACTCCTTATAATATCTAAAACAAATGTGCAAACCCTCAGCCTCCCCCGACGGATATGAATCAAATTATTTGCATTCTGATATCCTTCTTTATGAATGTTGACTCGGACTCGCAAACCAAGGCGCGGTCGAATGAAAATACGGACCAAGAAAACGAAAGGGATCTTACAAAATAATATGCGTTTCAAATCTCATCAATTTTTGGCCTTGATCTCTTATAAACACAGCGTATTCCCAAACCGTATACGTGTAATACAACTATTCAAATCTCTAAGGGCCCATTTTGCTAATACATTTAATTGACGGCAAACTCGAAATCCTCAGACAAGAATTTGAATAGATCCTTGAGGTCTTGGTCAAAAATGTCTCATTATCCTCCAGGCTCCAGACTCTTGAAAGAAAGATCCCATGAGTATAAACTGTACTTGACTCTCAGTATAAAGGGACTCTAATTATACCTAACTTAAAATCGAGAAATCCCAGTGTTGCCAATTTGCAAGGTCCAAGAAACCATAAATGCATTGACACATTTAGGCAAGTTAAACTTAAGTTTTAATTATTCTCGCGACACCGACATTTTTTCATCTTTCATAATGCCCCCCCCCCCCCCCCCATTTTGTGATTTTCATAATTTTACCCGCTGAATCAAATTTGTTCACCTATTACTTTTCTCACATGTTTCCTATGTTGAATACATAACATAAAAAGACTGCACAAGCTTTAAAAAAAATTAAGAGAGTCTGAATTTCATATTTTTACACGGTACTAACGTAACAGCACACTAGAACACTAGAACACTAGAGGTTGCAAACATTTTCTTGTTTTTAGGACCCATTCCCGGATTACCTGCACTTTTCATGATGTTTCCTGTTTTTCAATCCGTCCGGTCCGAGGAAGAAATGCTTGAAAAATTCTGGGAAAACACATTTAACGCAGCGAAAGAACTCTCGTGAAAATCGCGGAACTTCGAACAAGTGGAAAACTTTGGCACTTCTTGGACAATATGTGCAAAATTTATGTTTTGGGTGCTTCATTTTTGAATGTGCATGATGGAAGGAAAACACATCCAGGAGAAAAATTCTTAGCCAAAAAAAAAAAAAAAAAAAAAAATGATACACTTCTCTGGAATCGAGAATGTTAAATCGTTATTAAAATAAAAAATAAAAATTATTAAGTTAAAAATCACATTTCTCCTACTACAGTAAAAAAACAGTTATAATAAGCCAACTTTACGCCCAAAAACCGTTTTTTCACTATTGCAGTGAACTATAGAGTTAAACAATTGTGCTTTGCGGGCAGCTTTATACTTCAATAGTTCTTTCGATATCAGGGGAGCTTTTTTAAATCCGCACGGAGAAAAAAACTTCGTGCGTGGGACCCGAAGTTTAGGTCATATGGATCTCTGAAGTTTTCGGATTGAGCATCTGAACACCTTAGGTCCAGCTGCTGAGGTTCGGATCACATATCTGAAACTTCAGTTCTTACATCTGAAGTACTTCGGTTCTCACATCCAAAAAACTTCGGTCTCACATCTGAAGTACTTCAGATGTAAGAACTGAAGTTTCAGACGTGTGATCCGAACCTCGCCAGCTAGAACTAAAGTGTTCAGATGCTCAATCCGAAAACTTCAGAGATCCATATGACCTAAACTTCAGGTCCCACGCACGAAGTTTTTTTCTCCGTGCGTTGATCCGTTTTCTCGCCAGAGCCAAAAAACCGAGTTTTGAGCTAAAACGGCATAAAACAGCTTTTTTAAAAATTAGTATACCTTATATTATGTGCTTAGAACTTTTAATTTACTTATCATATTTTATCTTTCAAGTAATTAATAGTAAGTATTGATACTTCTAAGTGTAAGTGTGAAGTATGCATCAATTTCCTCGTAACATGCACTCTGCTAACTCTACATTATGATAAATATTCTGTTACTATGTTAACAAATTTTATTTTCACGCAATTTTTAGAACTTAGGAAACTTTGGAACTTCATAAAAAATTATGAAAATCACAAAATGGGGGGGGGGCATTATGAAAGATGAAAAAATGTCGGTGTCGCGAGAATAATTAAAACTTAAGTTTAACTTGCCTAAATGTGTCAATGCATTTATGGTTTCTTGGACCTTGCAAATTGGCAACACTGGGATTTCTCGATTTTAAGTTAGGTATAATTAGAGTCCCTTTATACTGAGAGTCAAGTACAGTTTATACTCATGGGATCTTTCTTTCAAGAGTCTGGAGCCTGGAGGATAATGAGACATTTTTGACCAAGACCTCAAGGATCTATTCAAATTCTTGTCTGAGGATTTCGAGTTTGCCGTCAATTAAATGTATTAGCAAAATGGGCCCTTAGAGATTTGAATAGTTGTATTACACGTATACGGTTTGGGAATACGCTGTGTTTATAAGAGATCAAGGCCAAAAATTGATGAGATTTGAAACGCATATTATTTTGTAAGATCCCTTTCTTTTTCTTGGTCCGTATTTTCATTCGACCGCGCCTTGGTTTGCGAGTCCGAGTCAACATTCATAAAGAAGGATATCAGAATGCAAATAATTTGATTCATATCCGTCGGGGGAGGCTGAGGGTTTGCACATTTGTTTTAGATATTATAAGGAGTGACTGATATTTTTCCGTCGGTTCTGAAGCATTTCAATATCCGAGGAGATTTTTCAAATCCGGGAAACCGTTCTCCTATTACAGTCAAAAAAAGTTACGGTAAGCCAACTTCACGACCAAAGACAGTTTTCTTTATTTTTGCGGAGAACTCTTGATGAAAACAACTGTGCTTTACGGCTAATATTTTGTGCTTCAATTGCTCTTTCCATATCCGAAGAGACTTTTGAAGTCCGTCGATTCATTCCTTCGCCAGAGCCAGAATACCGAACCCCGAGCCACAGTTGATCCGGCCACAGTTTGAAGCTCCCGCGTAAAAATTCCGGATCTTTAGTTGCGGCTATCTGCGACTGCGGAAGATTCGAATTCCGGCCGCGCATGAATAGATCGTTTTCGACACATCAAATAGGTGAGATTGTTTCGATATCGATTGGTTCAACATGTAAACGTAGCCTCAAGTCAATCGAGTAATCTGAGAAAACGGGGTTTTTCTGATGGATTTTTTATTCTTATGAGTACTAAATGGCATCGCAAGGTGAGATAGTTAGGACTTTTCTCATTTTCAGCTTTTCCGACTGAAATCCTGAAAGTTTTGTTTGAGGTTATGTTCTAATGTTTTGAACCAAACGATACATCGACCAACCACTATCGAACACGATCTATTGGATTTTCTTCCCGGATCTCACATATTAATTACATGAAGTTTGAAATAATTCTCCCTAATAAAATCGACTTTTTTTTCAAGGGGGTATTTTATTTTAGGTGCTTTCTATGCTCTCGATTTATATACAGAGTAGGCTGGAAGTTTCAGGACGGTCGGCTAGTAGTATAATACGCAGGGGGCTATGTCCCCTGGCCGCTACGCGGCTCAACTCCTAGAGGGCGCTTCGCGCTCTCGAAGGCCCGCGTCGACAAAAGAGCGACTCAAAAAACTGAAAGGATTTTCATCCATGACTCTCATTTATCCAATTTCTCTCTGGCCGGGAGCGATTGGACCAACAAGAATCGAATGAAAAAATCGGCAGTTATGTCAAACTCCACGCCAATTGACTGAAACGAAACGGGACGGAGCGTTTCGTCGATTTTGGATAGTATGTAGCAAAGGAGCATACGGAGGGTATTCACTTACCCTAATAACAGTCCAAGATTCAAAATTTCCCGCTTACTTCAATTTTGCCCCCCTTTCTAAGCTTTCTGGTCTCCTCTAATATAAAAAAAAAACCTGGGCCCTATTTTCAAATTCTGATTACAGCGGGCTTATGTAGGGACTATTAGCTGTTGATAACCGCAAAAATCATAAATCGGCCCAGTAGAACGCCCAAACGAACTAAGACAAAAAATAAAAAATTATATTGTTTCAATGGGAGAATTCGCAACTTTATCACGTAATATAAAAAACCTGGGTCGTATTTTTAAAATTTGAATAAAGCGGGCTCATCTAAAGACAATTTCCTATCGATTGCCGCAAAAGTTATGAAAATCGGCCCGGTAGAGCGCTGGAACTAAACGTTACCAGTTACGCAAATGTAGGAGGCCTCGGAGCTTATAGTATAGATAGTAATATCTAGTATAATAGTTTAATAGTGTAATAGGACCGACGGTATGTACATTTCGTTACAAAACTCTTAGTATACATTCTGAGGATTTTCCAGTATCTGGGTCCGTTTTTTCCCTAGGCCCTAATATTTCCCTAGGCCCCCCCACTTTTGAACCCCCCCCCCTCTCCGTAGCTCCCTTATCGTGAGGGTACAAAACTTTTTTGAACGGTACATTTCGGTACAAAACTAGTACATAACTTCGCCGATAAAAAACAGTAGAATTTGAGAAGGTGGGGGAGGCTCAATTTCTCCAACCTCCCCCCTCCTGCTTTTTAAGTTTACGTACTCTACATGATGGGTACAAAACTTTTTCTTTGTGGTGCATTTGGGAACAAAACTAGTACAAAACTTTGACAATCTTGAATTTTAATTTTCGAAAGGTGGGGGGTCTGGAGAAATGGACCCCGTCAAGAAAGTAGATTTTCACATCGGTATACCTAAATCGCCTTCAAATAGAGACGACGCAGCCGATCATTGCTAAGATATTAACATTGGGATACCCCTATTAGCAAGTATCGATACTATTCGCAGCCTCGTCAAAAAAGCAGATTTTCCGCATCGGAACGTAAAACCCCTTCAAACAGAAACGACGCAGCAGATCATTCGCAGGTCAGGAGGGGGTCCACAGAGTTGTCAAATTAGATTAGGATGTCAAAAATAGGGATTTTCTATCTGGTGTCGATCGATTCACGGGTTTGTCGATCCATTCACGGGTTTTGTCGATCCGTTCACGGGTTTGTCGATCCGTTCACGGGCTTGTCGATCGATTCACGGGGATTGTCGATGGATTCACGGCTTTTGTCGATCGACTCACGGATTTGTCGATCGATTCACGGGTTTGTCGATCCATTCACGGGTTTGTCGATCGATTCACGGGTTTGTCGATCCATTCACGGGTTTGTCGATCGATTCACGGGTTTGTCGATCCATTCACGGGTTTGTCGATCCATTCACGGGTTTGTCGATCGACTCACGGGTTTGTCGATCGATTCACGGGTTTGTCGATCGATTCACGGGCTTGTCGATCGATTCACGGGGTTTGTCGATCGATTCACGGGGTTTGTCGATCCATTCACGGTTGTCGATCGAATCGGTGTCGATCGATTCACGTCGATCGATTCACGTTTTGATTTTTCGATCCATTCATGTCGATCGAATCGATCCGGGTGTTTTTGAATTAATTGTCGATCGAATCGGTGTCGATCGATTCATGTCGATCGATTCACGTTTTCATTTTTCGATCGATTCATGTCGATCGAATCGACACCGGTTTTTTAATAATTTGTCGATCGAATCGGTGTCGATCGATTCACGTCGATCGATTCACGTTTTGATTTTTCGATCGATTCATGTCGATCGAATCGACACCGGTTTTTTAACAATTTGTCGATCGAATCGGTGTCGATCGATTCACGTCGATCGATTCACGTTTTCATTTTTCGATCGATTCATGTCGATCGAATCCATACCCTCCCTGTAACCCGACTTTCGTGGGAAATCGCGTCGCTAGAATTTACGCCCGTTTATGCGCGTAGAAGGCAAGGTTTGTGAGCTACGGTTTTCTTTCTTAGATTCTTCCTCTGGTCATGCTCTAGTTTCGAGGTTATATTTTGGTGATGGCGTAGTTTGTGGACTCTGTCAAGTTATCGAATTTTCGGGGTTTCTTCGCCAACTTGTGTAAAATCTATTTCGTCAGTATTAGTTGCATTGTAAGTTATAAAACGGCTCTTTTCAGAGCCAAGTGTATGAGTATAGTGATGGATAAGTGCTTTGCTCCATGGAACTGGACTACCCTGCC